>NC_065451.1:173340072-174628822 GCF_917563875.1 Diabrotica virgifera virgifera
TGCAGAAAGTTTACAAGTACGATGTTTTTAGAATCCTACTAACTGATAAGGAAAAACAATTGAGTGTGTGTCGTATTATATTTTTTATCTACTTTAGGCGACATATCTTTAAAAAGTTTCAATAGGATATTACTGTCGTCACAACACAGATTATTTTATGAAAGGACAGCTATTCTCAAAATCTAGACAATTAACATATGTACAATTAATTTCAGAGCGAAGGCGTCCGTCGCCGTCGTCTGCTGCGCGAAAACGCAAGAACAAGACCAAGACTGCAAGACCAAGACCGATTTTGGGCAACAATAGTCATAACATACCTAGTCATATATAGTTTTTATTTATTGTTAGAAAATAATAGATACTCTAGAAGTTTGTAAGTACAATTGAACAAAAATATCTGAAACCACGAAGGTAACTTAGGTAGCAAATCAAGGAGAGGGGACTTCGGTTGAACGCGTTAGTGCAAAGAGTAAACATTCATTTAAAAAGCATTGTGTACGAAATCAGTGGTTTTATGACATTTCCAGATAAAATCGTGGAATGGTTGTTTATTTAGAGAGAATACATTTAATTTTTTTTATAAAACTACATTTACTGCTTATAAACTTTTCGATTAGCTCAACTGCTTGTTTAAGAAACGTGAGGTAGGTATTCATAACACATAACACCTGATTGCTAATCGAGCTTAAACATACTCGCTTCCACCTTTAATTGTATTGCTATGTTGTTTATGGAAATTTTATTTGAAAGTGAGGTGCATATGCAAATATTAAACTGTGAAAGGTTTTAATAAGATCTACGTCAGCGATGAAAAATTGTGTTATGGGGAAGCAATCTCTGCAGATTCGCTAAAATAGAACAGATGGATATTCAGTCTCCACCGTAGTAGGGCTGGATATATGCCATCAGGCCCTGGTGACTTAAAAGGGGCGAAGCACGATATGGTCCATCTTATCTTTTACTCACTAATCAATAATCTGGCGAGATGGCAGTGCGTTCCTATTTCTGCTGCCCCAGCCCAGATGGTGAGAGTTCGAATCGCAACCGATACTGAGTTCTACCTTCTGACTCAGACAACGGTGTTCCAGATCTTCCATCTCCTTTGTTGGTGGTAGGGTGGCTGTATCTATGGTTAGGTAGACCGATGCTAGTATCAACTATCTATTTTTGGCATTTCCCCATGGCATTTTACTTTAACTGCAGTTACGTCTCAGGTGCAAAACTGCACTAGAGAGGAGGCTTTGATTTTCCTGGAAACATATATGGCTGTTCTCGATTGTTGATTGTTTGGTAAGCGGAAAATTTGACTATATAGACTGCTACGCCCAGTTAGTTTGGGCTTAATTATCAAAGTTTCTTGGATTAGTGCTACTTCATCCTTCGTTATATCCATGCAGCGCAGAGTATCATAGTTGCCACTTTTTTGTGTTGAAGGTTGCATTGAATAATTTTTACCTTTTTTCCGACGTCCTTACCCATGGCTTAGGTATTGTTATGGTTCTTTTAGGTGTCCATTTCCTCCTCGCTTGAGAAGGCGGTAGCCTTAGTTGTTTCGGCGCTTCTTCTGCATCGTTCGGTAACCACCATCTGATGGTCGTCACCCTGCAGTGGGACCAGGGGTGTCTCAGTCTCAAAGGTCGTCTCCGGCTGCTGATCTGAGCTCCCCTGGTTCCGAGGAGGTGCACTCCATTTTCTTAAAATTTGCTTTTAGAGTCAATGATGTGAACGGGTAGCTCAGCTTAATTGATCTTTTCTTAAGGACAGCGATGTCCTCGTCTCCGATTCCAAAGACAAACAGGTATTCTTTAGGATTGTCTTTTACCTCATGGTGGAATGTGCACCATCTAGCAACTGACATGTCTCGATTTTGCGCCGTTAGCCTCCGAAGCACTCTTTCTTGGTCATCGGGGGTGGTAGTAACATACTCCAAGATACATAGAGAGGATGTGTTAAACTTCGGGAGGTAATCCTGCTGGCAACAACCAAAGATGCCTCCTCCCACGGTTTGAGGTCAGCTATAAGCTTTTCCAGTCACGCAAGCGCCCTATCGTCATCACAAACTACTCTGATGATCACAACTATTCTCTGCTATTTTAAGCACTATAAGACCCAAAATTTGTATACCTAATACTAGTAGGTCTGGATCCCGCGTATGAAAAAAAAGTTGATTAATAGCAAGCTGAAAATGTGTTAATACCTTAAGGGTGTCTAGTCGGACAAACTTTGATATATGGGAATACTGGAATTGGGGAAGTTTTAATTGTGGAACAGGTTAAAAATTTGGAACGGTCAGACCACGAAAACGTCACATGTATATTGTCCGACAGAACTTTCAATTGATTTGTTACCCTTTCATTAAACTCTCATGCAAAAGTCAGACTGCTATTTATCGCCTGTCATAATTCCTGTCATTTGACATATTCTACGTGTTCCACTCATTATAATTCCCATTTGGTGATAAATAGCAGACTGATTTTTGCATGAGAGTTTAATGAAAGGGTAACAAATCAATTGGAAGTTCTGTCGGACAAAATACATGTGACGTTTTCGTGGTCTGACCGTTCCAAATTTTTAACCTGTTCCACAATTAAAACTTCCCCTGTTTCAGTGTTCCTATATATCAAAGTTTGTCCGACTAGACACCCTTAAGCTATTAATAAATTTTCAGCTTGCTATTAATCAAATTTTTTTCATAAGCGGGATCCAGACCTGTAGGGTTCTAAGTCGATTTTTAAACAGGATATTATCATTTATAAAAAACCGAAATTTTTGACTTATTTTACAATTATTTTTAAGCAACAAATAAGGATAGAAACTTGCAGGAAACAGATAGGTTCTTATAGAGGTCTTGTACTATTTAGAACAACTGTTGTTTGCTGGCCGGGTCGCGTATTTACGTTTCCGTGTTCATTTCAAGACAGGGTAGTTTTGAAATAGGCACGGAAACGGCGGAGCTGATATACTTCCAAACACGTGTGCATTTCAAGACGTTAATTTTGAAATGAGCACTGGTTTGTAAAAGAACTTCGCGCGTAAAATTATTACAAATACGTGTTAGATTGTAACGTTATTTTATTTTATTTGAACTGTTTATCATAAATGGCTCCTATCTGCAGAATAACAAATATCATTCGTTGGATCTGTCGAAACAAAACAATTTTGTTGCCAAAGTTTCCTTCTATTTTTCTTTATAAATTTTCAAAAAACTCAAAGTAGTACCAAAATATCCTGTAATCTATTATGATACGTATACATTTTTTAGTAATGCACAATAAAACTTTATTATTCTATTAAAACATATTTTAGTTTCAGCTGAAAAATTATTGTTCAACTGTTTGAAAAGCAACAGTATAATTTTATTATGCTGAGACTGACTTGTATATAAAATTACAGCTATAGGTAATGCACCAACCTTAGTAGCCGTGAATATAAAAGTTAGGCACGTGTTAGTTTGATCACATGATTCACTTATATCAATGAATCCCATTTTATCACCTAACCCAGCTAAGCAAACTCTTTGCATTATTGGAGTAACCAAAACACAAATAATAGGATCTTCCTTAACAATTTAATGTTAAGTGCGAGAAGTTATATCTGTTTTATTTTTAAAATTTCTAATATATCCATACTGTCTCTGTTACCGTAATTTTTTATACAATGTCGCCATTGTTTATACAAATAACTTACTTGACGATCAAGAGGATTTTTTTGAGCATTAGCTAACATCAAATAAACATTTTCCTCACAATTTTCGATACTACTGAATTGATGATATGACTTTGCTGCTGCATCTGTCATGCCAGCTTCAAAACATGATATAAATAACTGTTTTGTATCGTCACAGCAACGCAGTTAACTTAAAGACTGAGCCACATTTACTCTATGTAAATGAGTGAAATTAATGTCTATCACAACATTTAAACCTCTTTTTAATCATGGTGAGGTCTTTAAAGCACAGCTTGTTGCTTTCAAACATTTAATAGATACTTATATTTGCCTTACAATTGAAGTTTATAGTTGCTCCTTTTATTCTGTTTTTGACTTGTTCTTTTCTGCTAGCTTGAGAAACTTAAATCATATAGGTGTAGGATAGCGCCTCTTCATTATCCAATTTGTTTTGGTTTCTGCAGAAAATTTGTTAATAATATAAGTACAAATGTCATCGTAGTTACTGGTATAAGATAACGAACAGTGAACTTTGGACTTATAGTTACTGTTTTCTTTAAATGAGTTTTGTTCAATAAACAGAATTTCAAAATCTTGCGACATGTTAGTAAAAACACTTTTAAACTGCTCCATCACGTTTAAATTGATTTAAATACACAACAACACAACCCTCAAAGCCAAGCTGATTAACAGCACTTGCAACGAATAGGACTAATCAGGGCCTATTTTACCACTAGGCCCGTGAGGCACCTGCCTCGGGCCCGCATTTTAATGGGGTCCTGACAGATCACGAAAAAGATTTTTATCGCAATAACAAAATAAATTTTCAAAATTCTTTCATTTTATGAACATGAAATGATAAATGATGTCTCCGCTGTTGATTTTCAAGCGACTTTTCCTGTCACAAGTACATCTCCACCATCTCCTAGAGAAAACGGGAATGTCAATAACTCTTTTCCTAGCGATATAGGGAATTGGCCAACTGGAATTTCAACAATATCTTATAAATAATCGAAGGAATCAATATATTGATAAAGAGAAGAGTTTGAACCTTCGTACCGTTAACATCGTATCGAAGACGAGCTAGGTAGTTATCAAAAAGCAATTAAGAGAAAATTTATCGTTTCAACAAGTAAATATAAATAAAAGTTTATTTATATACAAGTTAAGTTTTTGTGAAAGTGGTACATAACAAAAAACAGTAAGTGATATATGGCATATTATCGACTTTTCACGTAAATTTTGAAATAATAAATATTTCATTGTATTATAATATACAATAATTGTATATACCAGTAACATTTTAAACACATTCTCAATTTTATTGCGATTTATACTGACAAAACTGGAGTCGGTTTTCCCAATAGGGGGACAGGGCCGCACTCACTCTTGCGGGTGATACCTGTTCTTCTAAAACGATATCCACCGAAGCAAGCATGGATCAACAATCTCAACAAAACCAAATTTCACCGAAAAGCTACTCAGCAGTGACAAATCAATTTAAATTTCCGTCTAGACAGCTAGCACTAGTCTTTAGTTCAATCGAAAATACTCCACTTCATGACTACCTAATCCCTCTTGGTAACATTATTCAACCTAAAAATATCATTTTCGCCTCCCGCCTTTCCAACAACCGAGTTTGCATTTATCTTGCGAACAAAAATATCCTAGATAAGTTTTTAGATAACCATGGCCAAATCACTATCCGAGGAGAACTTTTAAAGGCTAGACGACTTATAACACCTGCCGAAAGAATTGTTATGTCACAAGTATGCCCGTCCATTCCACACTATGTCCTTGAAAAAGAACTGCAAAAAATCGGTCTACATCTTGTATTTCCCATAACATTTCTAAAAATCGGTGCAAATCTTCCCGAGTATAGCCATATCCTAAGCTTTCGACGGCAAGTATATGTTAACCCTCACAATTTAACCATCCCCAGCGCCGTAACAATAGCATTCGAAAACACAAACTACACAATATTCATTTCTCAAGATGGAAACGTCTGCTTCAAATGCAAAAAACCAGGACACGTGGCAGCAGCCTGCACCGAACCTAAAAATATATCTGCGACACAACAAACTCCACAAAGTTCTATAACTTCAAAGACTACAACTGTAGCCGATTCGGCTGCAGAAACAGTAACAGCATCAATTCCTACGCAAACCCTTACCAGTACGAATAACCAACCTGAAACGTCTGAATCCAATCAAGCTTCAACCACATCATCACACCAAAGTACCTTTTCACAACATACTGAGTCAAAATTTCCAAATGTAAATACAGAAGTGACCGAAAACAAAGAAACTCATTTAAAACGCTCTATAAGTGAAGTCGCCTCTCCAGAAACCGATATTGCACTTCAAAAAAACCCATTTGTAGTACCAAAACCTACAGCAACTCGAAAGAAGCCAAAGACATCTAAACTTGAAGAAACAACGCATTCGAATGTATCCATTTTTAGCATGTTACATCCAGCCAAAACCTTTATCAATAATCACGAATAATCGTGATCAATTATTCATCCTCCTAGAGAACATAGCTGGCTTATCGAACCCCATAATCAAAATCAATGACTTCACTTCTGATTTGAGAGGTCTCAGTGACATGTTAAAGAAAATCCGTCCCTACTTAAAAGAAAGATCAATAAAAACAAGGCTGACCAACTTGAATAAAAAAATACTTGCTCATCTTGGAGAGGTGAGCTCCGGATTAGAAAGTGATGCATCACAGTCATCATAGATTAGCAGCTGGTTTCTATCTATTGTTATATTCTCCTTTTTACTTTCAACGAACTATTTGCTCTGTATCGTGCCCTAAAACATGCAAACCTCTTAAATATTTCTGTTTCTCACCGACTCGCCCAACTCTCTCCTTGCAATACCATCTGTATCCTAAAAGTCCTTTAGAGAAACTAATAAAAACTGGACTACAAATTGCACAAGAAACCAACACGACTTCGAAATTTATATGGATCCCATCACATATAGGAATTATCGGCAATGAAGAGGCAGACAGAAGTACTCGTAAAGCAGCAATCAAGTGCGGAATCTGAATAAGTGCGCAAGTGTGTATGTAATGATCTCAAAACGTTTTTTTTTTTTACAAAAAGTGATTGGTCATTTGAGGGTCCAAAATATCAAAGTGAACGTTCAATAAACAATCTACCAAACACCCTACCAGCTTTATCAGGAGAAAACTGTCCAGTGAAAGACTTACTATCTAATCTAAATCAATATTTTTGTACCAAATCTAGCTATTTGTTATTTGTTGAAAATCATTGTTAACCTATGTTTATCTAGTAATGCCGCTAATAACCTGTTGGTGGATGCGGTAACTTTTCTTTAATAAAAAAAAAAAAAAAAAAAAAATATATTGATAAAATTAGTGAATGTGTTAAACTGGATATTAATAAAACCAAACATGTGCAAAGTACATTTTTTTATAAAATGAAAGCTAATGGGGAAAATTCTTCGCGAGTGGTTAGTGTACCCATAGTCCTAAATGTAGCCGTGTTTATTGTTACGTTTGTAAACTGATTTTCATGAAACTTATTGTTTTTCTACTTTCGACTGGAAAAATATCAACAGGACATATTTCATATGAACATATTTCATTAATTGGTACGTAGTCAAGAGAAGTAGTACCTACAGCAGGACAAATTGTATTAATGAAAAAAAGCTATTTAGTAGGAAAGGAACATTGGAGAAACGTTCTTCAACGAATAATAGCAACCATTAAATTTTTGTCCAAGAACGTTCTATCCTTTTATGGTTCAACAACCAAATTATTTACAAAAGAAATGCCATACAGTTGAGTCCACGAGTCTTTACCCGTGCGTCATCATTTAAAGCATACGAAATAAGTCGATGATAAGTCGGAAATTGAAATTTACTAAACGCAACAGCAAGTGACAGTAAGTAGCTATTGCTCCTATTACGGGTTCAAATTTGAGCTATCAAATATGTGTTTTATCTCGCTAGGTACTAATGACGCAAGGGTAAAGCCTCGTGGAGTCAACTGTATATAGTGTGTCGCATTTAAGATGAAGTCAGCCCTATATTTTGGCTATCTAAATAAATACAGATTTGAAGTTTTGCACAGTCATACAGGTTGAATGTTCACATTTTTTAAGATACTCAGATGATATTTTAAACGCAGCCTACTATTCCACAAATAGGGTACATTTTCGATATTTTGCTTCGCGAGATGTCGAAAAAAGTTATTGAAAAAGATGTTCCAAATATTATTAAAACCTCACATAAGTACCACATTTCATGACAAAAATCGCTCTTTTAGTTGTTTCATTATTTTTGTAGTCAGGATCGATCCTAAATCTTAAAATTGGCTGGCCCGAGATACATCTCGGGACAGACGAATTTTAGGGTCTTAACTATAAATTGAAAAAACTGAAAGTGCGAATTTTGCCATGCAATTTGGTATGTGGGGCTAGAATACGATTTAGAATTACTTTTTCAAATAACTTTTTCCGGTAACTCTAAGGCGAAGCAAAATATATAGAAAATTTAACTGTTTGTGGATTCGCAGTAGGCCGCGATTAAAATTTTAATTTCAGTTGAGTATCTTAAAAAATGTAAACCTTCAACCTGTATGGCTGCAAAACTTCAAATCTGTATTTATTTTAATAGCCAAAAATATAGAGTTGTCTTCATCTTAAATGCGACACACTGTATTTAAACAGTGTTTAATTGTTTAAATATAAATTTTATTTATTGTTAATAAAAATTTAAATTTCTGTTGCAACTGTATTTCGATTAAATAATAAATTTATTTTAAAAAGTATTTATTATTATTATTAAATCATATTTAGGGGCCCGAAATTTGTGTAGTGCCTTGGGCCTGATTTGAAGTAAAATAGGCTCTGGGACTAATGATTATGCACTTATTTGTAGCATTCCAACGACACATGTTTCGGTACAAACCCGTGCACATTTCGGAAGTTGGCTATTTTAAATCAACACCTTTTTGGAACTAAATATGTATTACCGTTTCGGTGTCGATTTCAAAACCGCACTGTCTCGAAATGAACACGTAAACGGAAATACGGGGCCGGGTCAGTGCCACGACAAACATTTTATTGCCCTGAACTATGACTCTGTTGATTATTTATTACCTTACCATAATTGAAAAAGCATTATCTTAAAAAAATTAATTAACCAGGTAGTAGAAGGCTCAAACAGACGGCACTTTGTCTATATTAACATACTCGCTTCCACCTTTAATGTTGTTTATGGAAAATTTAATTTTATTTGGAAGTGAGGTGCATATGCAAATATTAAACTGTGAGAGGTTTTAATAAGATCTACGCCAGCGATGAAAAAGTGAGTTATGGGGGCGCAAACGCTGCAGATTCGCTAAAATAAAATAGCGAAGGTAGCGAAATTTTCGTATCTGCGATGTTTATGAGGTTTTTCGTTAAAAATTCATCATAAAGGCGTTTATCGTGATAGATATTATGAGTTTTAAAAATGTACAAGAAGCATAAGTAGTTTTTTTTTAATTTAATGAAAATTTATAGAAAGTACAGTTATTTGATAGAAATTCGCCATGAATAAATATGTAAACATAAAGGGTAGAAAGGTACGTAAGTCATAAAAATACAAAATTTATTCCAAATAACTACATAGTTTAACTATGTATTGTTATGCTCTGTATTTTCTCCTTGTTATGAGATTAAGATGCATCTTATTAATTAGATTAATTAATTAATTATTTTAATTGCTACTCATAAAACAAAACCAAAATTTAATAAAATTTTTCAATAAAAAAAACGTATTTTCAGGGCTAATTAATTGTATGTATTACCTTTATTTTGTGGCTTTTAGTATTTCTCGTTGCTTGCTTTATTCAGGACAAAACAGTGAAAATAACTATACCTACTCAAAACTCCTATAAATTTTATAACTACTATTTATTTATAAGCTATATTTATACCATAAATATAAAAATTTATGCTAAATTTTATTCTGTTGTAAAATTTCGTGTCTAATCAAAAATAAATCTGTAATTCTATTATCTCCTTTTGTGAACCAAATCCCTTCAATTGAATCGGTAGATTGTTCTTATTATTATTATAAAAAAAACAAATTTTAATTTTCACTTTTTAAATAGATTACTTATATCTTCTATGAATTTATGAATAAATGATTTATGCTGTAATACTATTAAGTTGACAAAAACAAATATGGTATGTAATACAAACAACTCTCTCTTTTCACAAATAATCTGACTAACCTTTTCCGACGTCCTTATTTCTTCTGCTGGATTGTTTTGTCCTTAGTTCTCCCACAACGTGCTCATCGGATTCTGCAAACTATCCTCCTTCAAACTGTTTAAAAAAAAACAGCACTCGTTCGAATTCTCTCCCTACATTAAAATCTCTGACTCGATAAAAACAATATAAATTTTTAGAATTCCAAGATTTTTTTCCTAAGCTCGGTATCTCGTGCAAAGTTTATAGTGCTAGTCAAAAGTCCGTACCCCCCCTCGTATCTTTTGAACGGTTATACCTATAATAGTGAAATTTGGAGGAAGGAAATAAACGGACGTAAGCTTCTTAACTAGTTGTGACAGGTGACGTAATAGTGACAGATGACGTTACAGAGCCACTGTGACCGATAATTTTAAATAGGACCTTATGGTAAGTGATACCTCGTTTGAAAGGTATTTAGAATACCTATTCAGTCATACTAATTTTTTTGAGTTTAGGTTGATTTTGATTTTGGTGAATAAATTAAATAAATATAATATTGTAGTTTCGAATTTAATTAATAAAAATTCAAATGTCCGCCTATGAATTTTTTGGCAAAAAAGTTGACGTTTTTTAATTCTCTAGTAGTTTTTACGTCAACGTCAACCTGTTTGACAAGTAATCATAGGCGGAATTTTGAATTTTTATTAATTAAATGCGAAACTACAATCTTATATTTATTTCATTTGTTCATCAAAATTAGCTTAAACTCAAACAAAATTAGTATGACTGAATAGGTATTTTCAATACCTTTCAAACGAGGTATCACTTGCCATAAGGTCCCATTTAAAATTATCGGTCACAGTGGCTCTGTAACGTCATCTGTCACTATTACGTCACCTGTCATGACTAGTTAAGAAGCTTACGTCCCTTTATTTTCTTCCTCCAAATTTCACTATTATAGGTATAACCGTTCAAAAGATACGAGGGGGGGGTACGGACTTTTGACTAGCACTTTATAATACGGCTACTCGTTCCAGACAGAAACTGGAATCTATTCGGACACAAGGAGTTTGTACCTACTTCTCGACTTGATCACATTTTCTTCTCACATGAATCTGCTTTAACGGTCACCAATTTAACACATTTTAGACAAAAATACTACTTTCAAACTGGACTGATTACTTTGGATGGTAATTACACAATGAATTCCTTTTTTCTCATCAATCTGAAACTCACCATTCTATTCTCCTTCCTTCGGTCTCCTATCACCGGTCCCAATCACAAGCATTCTCCACACATCATATTCCTACTTTTTTTCTTAAGAACAAATAGTATTGTATACAAAATCTCTTTCTTGTCAATTTCCAGGAGATATTAAAATTAATTTTATTTACAATCTAGAAAAACCCTCTATTCTAAACTAAACAATATAGTTTACTATCCGTTTCTTTCTGGAAAACCATTTAGAAAACACTGTCTATTGCTCAATAAAACCGCGGTATACATTAACTTTCTAAACAACCGTTTGTAGTCCGTTCTGTTGAAATTTATAAATTGTTCGTAGAAACTTTACCACTAAAATTTTACTCTTCCGCGAAATACTTCTTACGGCTAAATTATTTTATTTACAAAATTTGACCATATACAGGGTAATGAAAATTTACGGTCTTCTGGTCTTTGACATAAAATTAATTTATTAAATTCTCCTCATAAAAATTATTTAACAATATATACAAGCTCCCCAGGAAGCTGAAGCTTTTTTACTTGAAAATCCTTTTTGTGTGGGGACCATCCCATTCTGGGTTTGGTTTTACAGTTGCTGGTGTGACTTCTCTGTTTCCACTACTTTTCTCCACTCTTCTCTCTCTTTGATTGTCCTTCCTATATTTCTAATTTCCATACTTCTTCTTCCACTTGTTGTCTCCATCGTAGTTTAGGTCTGCCTCTGGTTCTTTTACCTGGTGGTATTCATTTCGGTTTAACTCTTAACAAATTGCTTTCTCTCCTCTCATTATGTGTCCATACCATCTAATTCTCTGTGCTTTTATTGTTCTAACTATATTCTCTTGACTCATCCATTCTTATATTTCATAATTCCTACATTGTCTTGCATCTCTTCGTTTTCTCTCTGTGGTCCCAGTATTTTTCTGATAATTTTGCTCTCAAAAACTTTCAGTTATTCTTCTTCTCTTGCTCTTAATGTAAATGTCTCTAAAGCATATACTACTATTGGTCTTATGGTCGTTTTGTAGATTTTCATTTTGTGTTTCGGCTTTAATTTCTTATCTCTAAACAATTTTTTTTATTTCTGTAGAACGCTTTATTTCCCGCTTGAATTTTTCTTTTCATATCTACACTTTCATTTCTTCTGTGCTAATACTGCCAAATATTTGAACATTTCAACCTCTTCGTAGCTGTGTGCGTCATTGTCAGATCTGTCAAATGTGATTTCTTTTTCGTGTTTACCTACGTTCATGTATTTTGATTATATACAATGTCGATACAGTGGACATCACCCCTCGAACGTGCTCCGAAGAAGTCGAAGACTGTCCTATCGGCCGGAAAAGTGATGTGCACCGTTTTCTGGGATTCACAAAGTGTGATTTAAATCAGTTTCCTGAAAAAAGGCAAAACGGCCACAGGGCTTTATTATGCCGAATTGTTGGGTCGATTCGACGCCGACTTCAAGAAAAAACAGTTCCAATTGGGGAATAAAAAAGTGCTCCTCCACCATGACAACTCACCGTCGGCGCCATCGTCAAATTGGTCGAATTGGGCTACGAACTGCTGTCCAATCCATCGTATTCTTCAGATTTGGCTCTGTACTACCTCTTTTTGTTTCCAAACTTGAAAAGTCACTCGGGCAGAAAGTTGGAGCATCGCTGGAATCAAGTTTATCTAGCTTAAAGGCGACAGACAATATTGAAAAATAACTCTTGACTTTTCCAAACCGGTAAACACTTTAAATTTTATGTGCCATATTAATGGGTTCAAAGATATAGATATTAATTACATGATTGTGTTCCAGAAGTAAAAGATGTTTATTCAAAATAATTTAAAGTAAAAAACTTTGATTTATATCTGTATATCGAACGGATAACAACACAAACATGAAAAAATTAAAGCTTATCTGAATTAAGATTTGCCTCGATAACTCTGAATATACTTAATACCCATAAAAATACCCGCAAGGAAGAATTTCCTGTAGCTGGCTGTATACCATTAATTACAAAAATTTGAAGAAAAATCTTATCTTTCTCTCTCTTGTCGTTTTCCCATTACTGAGGACTGTGATTTCTTGGGCGGAGGTAAATTGCTCACCAACCAGTAAAACCATATAATCCTACAGGTATTTTCCACACCAAATTTAAAGGTTCATATTATATTAATCCGGCAGGTATTTTCCTCATCAACTCACTCAGGTAATAAAATAAAAAGATAGATGTAAGTTAAGAATATTTTTATTATGAAAGAATCCGAAATCCGAATATAAAGTCGTTAATTTCCTTACATTATAATTTCTGGGAAAACCAACTTGAGTTTAAAAAAGTTTAAATTTCTTATCACTTTCACTTTGTAATACCTAACTACTTGCAATCAAAACAATGTGGAATGCTCTAATAGGTCTGGATTTCTGGATCCCGCGTATGAAAAAAAAGTTGATTAATAGCAAGCTGAAAATTTGTTAATAGATAGCTTAAGGGTGTCTAGTCGGACAAATTTGATATATGGGAACACTGAAACAGGGGAAGTTTTAAATGTGGAACAGGTTAAAAATTTGGAACTGTCAAACTACGAAAACGGCACATTTATTTTGTCCGACAGAACAGACTTAAACTCTCCGAACAGAGATTAAACTCTCATGCAAAAATTAGACTGCTATTTATCACCTGTCATAATTCCTGTCATTTGACATATTCTACATGTTCCACTCATTAAAACGCCCATTTAGTGATAAATCGCAGTCTGATTTTTGCATGAGAGTTTAATCTCTGTTCGGAGAGTTTAAGTCTGTTCTGTCGGACAAAATACATGTGCCGTTTTCGTGGTCTGACAGTTCCAAATTTTTAACCTGTTCCACAATTAAAACTTCCCCTGTTCCAGTGTTCCCATATATCAAAGTTTGTCCGACTAGACACCCTTAAGCTATTAATAAATTTTCAGCTTGCTATTAATCAATTTTTTTTTCATACGCGGGATCCAGACCTATAAAAGTTTTACTGAACGTGGAAAACCTATATTTAGTAGAATCTCAGAAATTTATAAGACTTAAACTTACAGGACCTCGATTTTTGACCCTTCGCTTCGTATCTGTTTAGTATACAAATAGCGAATGATCGATAACGAAGCGAAGGGTCAAAAATCGAGGTCCTGACTTCTTACAAAAATCTTTTTAAATTTTCACCAATAGCCATTCACAATTTCAGAAGAACAGTGTTCTCAAATTCCAAAATAGTACGCTTTGCTTTCGATATTTCGAAACTACAACCCGAAAACGTAGGTCTACAATAATAACACATGTTTACAAAAAAAATTTGACTAATTGACGAAACCATATGACTAGGAAGTTTTTGCGGTCGCTGATCACGAATCCGGAGTCCACTAACCTCTATCACGTCAGGTAAAGATCATTTCAAGGTCAAATAAAGATAAATCGACAAAATCACTCTGAAAAAGTATATTAGGAGGTTTTTGTAACAAACAAAATATGTAAAAAACTCTAACACCGAAGTAAAACACTTTTACGTAATAGGTATATTACTTAGAAGTGTTTTACTTCTGTGTTTTTTACATATATAATACACATTTCAATGTTTATAGCTAAAAGAACTCGTGCAATACCACATCAGAGAAACAATATTTTAATTTTATTTCTGTATTAAAATTCCCAACGGTGCATGGTAGTTTTATACTGATTCATAGTTTTACACTTTCTGAATAATTTTTTGTACAGAAAATACCGTTTTGCCAGTCAAGACCGGAAGTGAACGTTAGGGACCGGCAATAGTTATTTTCCTAACAAGTGCGGAAAGTCATACTTTTCCGCACGCGATTGCAGTTTGCCGAACGACGCGAAGCGGAGATTTTGCCATTTTGCATCGCAAATTTCATTTGTAGAAATTTGCGATATATTTTTGGAAATTTTTATTGTTTTAAGTTATTTTTAGGGTACCTATAACTACAATGATGTTATTATGCATACAATTATGTTGCCTCTCAGATTTAAAATGCGTTTATCTCGAAAGCGGTTGAGTTCAGCGAGATAAATCTAGCATATCTTTTTTAAGTAAAAATTTTAAGAGAATAAAAGTTTTGATTCAAAAAGTATATAGAGTGAGTAATAAAAAAATGAACCTATCAAATGAGCGGTGAAAGGCATAATATGTGGCGCCCTCTGGATTTTCTTGGTAGCGCCAAATTTAGATTTCTTGTCACAAAAACCCCCGCTTACCAAGTTTCGACCTGTTAGTTTAGGAAATATTCAAGAATAAATAAAATAAAAGTTTAACTTTGACACCCTGTATTTCGGTTATTATCAACTTTCGTACTAAGGTAAGTTAGCTTAAATCGACCTATTTTAACCTCAGAAATCTAAGGTTAAGCTACGGTCCTTTCCTTACCAAACACCCTGTATAAGTTTCAACTAAATAATCAACATAAATCTATCTAAAATTTCATTTTCTGGTTTGCATGACATTAAATCAAACACAAGACAATCTGATATGTCTTCTGGTTTTATATATGTAAGGCCAAAAGTATGTTTGAGCCACTTGCCTACTTCACAATCATTCGTATATTCTGATTCTGATGTTAAATCAAGAGACATAATTTTTCTATACCACATACTAGAAGCTTGCAGTAGGTGAAATCTACAACCATGTATTTCAGTGTTCGGGCATATTTGAATGAGTTCATTATGTATAGCTTTTTCAAAATCTATAAAAATTTTACTAGGATTAAACTTAATTTTGAGAGCTTTAAGAATTTCTGATTTTAACAAATAAAAAAGATTTTTGTAAGTTTATGTTTTTTTTTGTTTGGCAGTAAACAGTATAATAAAGAAATACAATGCCCATTAATTAGCCCGTGAATAGTGAATGATTGCATATCTGGTACACTAAGAAAATGTGCCATCTATATAATATGTAAAATTCAATGTGGCTAAAATTCTTACATTTGTTTCACTATTATCTTACCTTTGACACAGTTTATAGAGGGAATATTTTTCCCCTTATTGAACCTTATCAATATTGGAAGGAAGTCGACCAAGCATCATTTTTTGTCGATAATTATATATTTTTTCTTATGTAACTTACATATAACGTATATCTAACGTATATATTTAACGTATATTTATTATTAACGTATATTTTTTCTTATATCAATCGTAGAATTGTTTCAGGCAAATTAGCTGCAAGCTCTTGGCGTATAATTTTTGCTGGTTTTCCAGTAATATTCTCTTCGGCTTAACGTTTACAAGAGTTAGAAACAATTTTCCGATCTATCTACTGACGATCTGGTACATGATTATGTTGTAGGCTACTTCTAGAAATTGTAAAATTTGCACCAATTTCGCACTACAAATTGTTTTATTACACCTCCAGTACACTTCTTCACTTTTTAAAACTTTCACTTTATAAAACTTTCACTTAATAAAAAATAAAATTTTCAAATACATAGCAGTAAAGGTTTATCGCGATTACTTTCTATTAAATATGCCATTGCATATTAAATATGCCAAAATTGCAATTGTGACTAAAAATAAAATACCATAATTATTAATTCATTAATTATTATAGGTACCTACTGTAATCTTAGAGTAGGTAGATAAATAATTCCCTTGAATGCCTTTTTGTAAAATCTACCTGAAATAATCACTTCGATTTTGGTGAGGAAAATACCTGTGGGATTATGGCATACCCTTCCAAACGCAGGTAAAAGATTATTTTGGTGAGGAAATTACACCCGCCGGATTTCTTCCAATATTCCTAACAATGTTTCTCCATTGGTCTCTATCTTCAGCTGCTCTAAGAGCTTCGCAGAATGAGTTTCCAGCTGAATGCTTTATTTGGTCAGACCATCTAGTTGCTGATCGTCCTCTTAATCTTCTCCCCAGAACGTTTCCAGAAACAATTAATCTCTCCAAACTGTCGTCACCTCTGCGAACCACGTGACCAAAGAATAGCAGAATTCGTTGCAGACATATTGTGGACAGTCTTTTTTTACTATTGAGTTGTTTTATAATGGAAACGTTTGTCCTATGAGCTGTCCAAGGTATTCTTCTCCAGCACCACATCTCAAAGACATCAATTTTTTGGCGCTCGCATGCGCGAAGAGTCCAAATCTTTGCTCCGTATAGAAGTATTGAGAATACAAGGGCATTCACCAGTCTCATCTTGATATTTTGAGAGATAGATCTGTCTTTCCAAACTTTAGTTAGGCGACTCATCGCATTTTTTGCCATACCAATACGTCTCCGAACTTCTACTTCACAGTTACCATCGCTAGTTATACTAGACCCGAGATAAACAAAGGTGTTTACTATCTGGTATTCCTGTAACATGTTAGTTAGTTGAATAGTGTCGAATCTGTCGACCACCATTATTTTTGTCTTAACTTTATTGATTTTCAGACCAACTTTATTGCTTTCGTACTCAACTCTTCGCAGATCAAACATTTCTTGCTCATTTGCTACTATAAATGTAGTGTCATCAGCAAATCTTAAATTGGAGATTTTCCTACCAGCTACTGTTATTTCACCGTCCCATCCTTCTAAAACCATCCTCATGACATGTTCACCATAAATGTTAAATAAGTCAGTGACAACACGCATCCTTGTCTAACACCTCTCTCGGACTTGAATTGGTTTGAGAACTTCTGATCTAGTCGTACTGTCGCTATATTAGACTGGTACAGATTTTTAATAAGTGTTACCAGGTGCATTGGTGCGCCCATTTCTATTAAAATTGACCACAGATTTATCCAGCTTACACAATCAAGTGCCTTTTGGTAGTCAACGAAGCATATAATCATAGGTACTTGAAATTCTCTAGACTTTTCAATGAGTTGTCTCAGGTTCAGGATTTGTTCCCTTGTTCCTTTACCCTTTACAAACCCCGCTTGTTCCTGAGGTATTTGGTAATTTAGATCGGTTTTTAATCTGTTTTTGATGATATGCAACAAGATTTTACTAGCATGTGTTATTAGTGACAGTGTGCGGTAGTTTTCACATCTGGTAGTAGTTCCTTTTTTGTGTAGTGAGATATAAATTGAGGTACACCAATCAGACGGCCATTTTCCTGAATTTCAAACAGCGACACAGATAGAATGGATATGTAATCCTTTGTCACCTAGTAACTGTAGTATTTTACATGGTATTGAATCAATGCCTGGGAATTTATTTCTCTTTAGTGATTTAATTGCATCTTTGACTTCAGCGAGTAAGACAGTAGGTTCTCTAGGGTAGTCAGAAGGCCACTGATTTTCTGCTGATATCTCGTTATTTTTATATAGCTCGCCACAGTAGTTTCGCCATGTTTCCAATATTTCATCAGTATCGGTCTTTAAATTACCTTTAAATTACTTTAAAAATTTTATGCATAAGAGGTATAAAAAAAACAAAAAAGGACTACAAATACAATACAGAACGTTTTCGCTCTAAAGAGAGCATCATCAGTGTTCTTGCAAGCTCTACATACTAAGCCACCAAAAATACATCGGTTAAAACCGTTTAAATGTCGACTAAATGTCCTTCATTAGAGTGTTAAATGTTAAATCCAGATGATGGATGAAATAACTCAGGATCTATCCTAAGGCATTATATGACCTTCCACGAAGCACGTGAGTTGTTGAGTTAAATTCTCTGCAGTGCCGGATTTAGTTCATGGACCGCCGCGCCGGGGGCTAAGTCAATATATTCCGCCACTCTCCAGTAGGTATAGATGCGTCTTAGGTTAACAATTCATTAAAACCATTTTAATATTATTAGGTAATTTATTACAAATATACATAAAAGCCACAAATACACAAACTCACAACTTATAAAGTAAATTAACATAATTATTTACAAACAAATTTTCCTGGACTTCCTACTTGAAAACAGGTCGATGATTCTATTAAAATCTAATTTTCTAAGCAGATCATTATTAATATTTAAAACAGCGAACGAATTTAATGTTCCTTCCGTCATCGTATTTCTCAAATAATTTTGAAGTCTTTTGAAGCATATTTTTCAATACGTTCTTTTAAAAGAAGATCATATTCCGCCAACAACTCTAGTAATCCAAGGTAATTGCCATTGTTAGTAGAACCAAATTTTTCTTCGGTTCCTCTAAAAGGTAGTCCCCTACCAAGAATTATATATCTTATAGCTAAGAATTTTATGACACTAACGACTCTTTGTAATATGTTTCGCCAATATGTTGTGGTCTCATGTTCAATCTGTTGCCGCAGAGAATCATCGATCTTTCTCATACTCAATGAATTTCTTGAAATAAAATTGTTAAGATGTTCTAAATGAACGACGGACCTTTCATCATGTCACATTTTTCTTTAGCCTTTTTCCAGTCGTCAAATCCAGTAAAAAAAGAAAAAGTGCAATTTTCGCTTGAAAAGAGTCGACAATATAAGCAAAATAAAGAGCCTGTGCTTTTGGAATAAACTTACCAGTCACGCTGAATTTTTTCACCATTCTTTAAAACTTTATAGAATAGTGATTTAGCGCAGCACCTGTTTTGTTTTTCTATTTTTCTTTTTGAAGATTCAAAGTCTAAAGAATTAAAGTCCTGTGTTTTGAATTCTTTCAGCACTTCCTCTACACAATTTCTTGGCCAGAATTTTGGATCTTGTAAATCAACTCGATTAACACCACTTTCGACTAGAATTTGACGTTCAGGAGAACTCTTTTCAGGATGTAACTCGATATCACAAAGTGGGTCTGAATTTGCTGTGGATGAATCATCTCGACGTAATGAAGATCCTGCTGCAAATTTTATTTTATTAAAAAGTAACTAAAACAGTCAAATAAACCTACCTTCAAAAACATCTGAAACTGTTGCAATTGCATCGTCTTGAAAAGAAGTGCTCGTTGGTATACTATCTTGCCTGGATTTGGTAAAAAAAGCTGAATCTTTGGTTTTTTTTAATGCTGCATTTAATTTTTGTTGTTTTTCTAACTTTTGTCGTTTCCAAAATGCACCTCCTTCCTTTCCGCTCATTTTTTAGAAATTTCACGAAAACACTTCACTAATAAATAAGTAAAATTTGAGACTAGTCTCGAAAACTGCGCTAACACTCGCTCAACACTGACGACATGGCGTGTTGGAGCCGGACACGCTGCCGCCAGGCGCAGTGGCGCTGGCGGATTACCCGGAAACATGAAACATGTTTTTGTTTTGCGACCTAGTGCCGCAGGCACGGATCATATCCGTGACGAGACGAAGTTTTATTACCATGCTATTTCAGAAAATCAACCCCATAAATTTGAAATATCCACATATAGAATTAAAACGTGATGGGAGCGACGCCGACGTATCGCCTCTCAAAATTTACCGCCGGGGGCTAATAATCTCATAGCCCCCCTTAATCCGGCACTGATTCTCTGTCTTCACATTGAGTTGACTTTTACCTTCTCTATCACCTGGTGATTTCATCCATCAGCTGGATTTAACATTTAACAGTCTAATGTGAGACATTCAACGGTTTTTACCAATATATTTTTGGTGGCTTAGCATGTACAGCTTGCAAGAACACCGATGATGCTCTCTTTAGAGCGAAAACTTTCTGTATTGTATTTGTAGCCCTTTTTTGGATTTTTAAAAAATAAATACACCTTTTATGCAGAAGATTTTTCTTCAAATTTTTGAAGTTATACTTCTTTAGGCGCGTTGGGAGTAAATTTATATGTGCGAGAATTCATCAAAAGTCTTGATCCTGGGCGCAGCTTAAACGTTATACGTCCTCTGATTGGGTAATTACAATGACCTGTCAACAATGATTAGGTACTCAATATGTCGGTTATTTTATTAATATGTCAATGGTTATGGGTAAACAAATTGTGTGTATATGTATTAGTTTTTATTGTTGTGAGGACAGAGACAAAAAGCAAGTTTATAATTGTAGTGACTTTTTAAATAGTGTTTAAAAGCAACAGGTACGTAATTATTGTAAATGTTTCAGTATTGCAATAAAAAATTACGTACCTATTTGGAAAATGTACCTAAGTACCTAGCTAGTAGGTAATGCTTTGATTTTCATAATTTGATTACCAACAAAATGTCTACCAATCTTCATCTAATATATTGCTTTTTTAGTCTATATTTTGTTCTATTTTAATATTTTAATTCCACAAGAATCAAACTTATTTGATTAAACTAAGAGAATAAGCAACTGTCAAAAAAGTTCAAAACGTTTAGTTGCTATATCTTCCCACATCATTTATATGTCTCGGTAGCTAAATTCTGCGTGCGGTGAGTTCAAAATCTAACAACCTGATAGACGCAGGTTCAATCCCCAATGCAAATTTTTATTTTTTTTTATACATTTTATGATTGTAAGTTTATTTATTTTATTTTTTTTTTCAGAAAATGTGTATTTAGTTAAAATTTTTGTCAACAATTATTGTTTAGTAATCATTTCTTTGTTTAATTTTTCAATGTGTTTGCGTGTGTTTTATTCTTTTATTTTTTTTAATTCTTGGTATTGTTTTAATAAAATTTTTTGGAAAGTAGTAAGTATTAAAATTAGTTTAATATTTAAATACAATATAAATAAACTGTTTAAAGTATACTGATTTAGTTGAAATCATATAATAGAAGTATAACTTTTTACGTGCGTACGAAGTACACACACATTCTTTTTTACCCATAAAAGACTCTTGAAACACAGATTAACAGCTATCGAAAACTGCCAATAAATACCTATTATCAAACCTTAATTTACCTGTAAAAACGTGCAACGGTATGCTACTACTGTTTTTAAAAAAGGGAGTCTCGTTCTCCAACTCCTCCTTAATGCGAAGGAAATGATTATTGGAGGCATTTTGCAGTACAGCATCATCTGTCGTTCCCTCGTTATCGCTACAGCTATCGTTAAAAAACGGTGTTGAACGGGGACCTGAAAGAAAATCTCTCATTAAAATAATTGTAGTTATTGTCACACAAATATTTTTATTATTTGTGAATTTTATGTCAAACAGTATTTTTTTATTATTTTACAGATTGGTGGCATGAACCTCCAAGAAAATCCAATAAGATGTAAATTAGAGCTGGAGGGTAAGATAATAGAACAAGTGAAGGAGTTTATATAGCTAGGCATCACATCTAGAAACAGTAAATTAAATAGTAAACTGCATAAGAAGCCTCAAGATAATAACTTCAGAATAATACAAGAAGAAAAAATAAATATATAGGAAAGGATAATATTGAGAAGAGTTTTTGGAGGTGTACAAAAGGGGGTGTACAAGAAGGGGAGCATTATCATCAATAGCTAATTATGTCTCACGTGCGACTCACTCTTTAAATCTAGCAGTGAATTTTACATGTGAATCCAGCTTGAAAGCAACTGATTATTTCAGCAGTGTTCAAAGTATCTACACGTTTTTTTCGACTTCCCCTCTTTTTTTCAGATTTCACTTTTTCTCGACGTTTTGAGTCGCCCTGAGTCTAAAAAGAAAATAAAAAAAACATGTCGGAAGTATGTACGTACGTATGTACGTACGTATTTCGATGAAATTCGGTATGAGTAAGTTTAAAAGAATTTTGTCGAGAAACTAAGCTTTTAAAAAAAATCTCTCAAAGGGGGCCAAAATAGGGGGTTATTTAGGACCTATTTTTGCAAATTTTGACCGAAACGAATGAAATTTAATGTTAGCCCATCGATAGGTGAATAGAAATACGGAATTTAACATTTCCAACTTCAAAATGGCGGCCAATAAGGCCGACCGCCCACCCTGCCCATTTCCTTATCTATCTAAAAGACTTGTTTAAGATAAGTTTAATTTCAAAAGGTCGTTATTATAGCCTAATAATGGGGCTATAAGAAGAAAACTATCGCTTTTCAGAAAAAGTTATGGGTTGCCTATATTTAAGGCGTCAAAATTTGACATAACTTTGAACTAGATTTTCTCCAAAATGGCTCCAAGGAATTTGTTTATTTCTGTCTGTTTAATTAAATAGCATTAGTCAGATTTCTTAACTCTCCATAGGAAGGGTGTTATGAAATTTTATAAAAAAATATTCAAGTAACCGTAACTCCCTCTGTGATAGAAACTAAAATTTTAAATTTCGCAGACATATGTGGTACCTTATTATCTATTAACACAATAAATTTTACCCAAAATATGGATTCCGGTTAAACCGGAAATAAAAAAAATCTTAATTTTTTAGACATGCCCTGTATATTTTTATATATTTTGAAAGAACGCAAAATTACCTTTCCAATGACATAAAACTCATTGATGTTGCTCAAAAACTCGAAAAGTTACAGTAAATAGAAATTTTGCTATAATCTCGTGTGTGCTATAATCTCTCACGCGATCATAGTTAGACCATAATATTATAGGACAGTCAATGAGGGTATTTGGCTCCGAATTCCATCCTACTGCATCGATGTACTTGATATTTTCACAGCAAGTAGGGAATAGATCAAGAAACAAAGTCTGCCCTATATACTATGGCGCTTTTATCTTGGGGGCGGTTCCCACCCCTTCAAGGGGGTGGAAAACTTGTTGGTCAAAATAACTACGAAAGTGATTAGATAACCTATTTCTAAGCAAAAACTGTTCTATACTTTTTTTGAGAACTCGATACATTTTAAGTTATGCGTAGTTGAAAATTGACCATTTTCATTGAAAAATAACACCTTTTCGGATGGCTTTTTGGGAATACCTTAAAAACTATTCATCTAACTAAAAAAACTATAAAAAATATTTTTTATCTTATAAAAAAACAAAGAGATTCTTTTCTTCGTAAATCTTCTATTTATAATACAAAAAGAGATATGGTAGGTGAAAAGAGTTTGTTTTTGGTGCATGCTCAAATTGGTGTATTCAACTTGAAATAACAGAGGTACGCTAGATTTTAGGTGTATAAT
This sequence comes from Diabrotica virgifera virgifera, assembly GCF_917563875.1. Lineage (NCBI taxonomy): Eukaryota > Metazoa > Arthropoda > Insecta > Coleoptera > Chrysomelidae > Diabrotica > Diabrotica virgifera. The sequence goes on from NC_065451.1 coordinate 173,364,044, forward strand.
GCGTCCAATACATTTTGTAGTGCTTGAAAGGGCCTTTAAAATGAGTACCGTTAAATGTAGATTATATTCAAAATAAGCGAGATATGGTGCAAAAAAATTAATGACTAATGTATTTTACGGAAAAATTAGAAGTATATTTAACCCCTCATCCATCAGAATTTAAATGCATCGTTTTTCTTCTACAATACCTTTTATTATAGTGATATTTCTATGTTCAAAAAGTTGGACGGTTTCAAAATGAAAAGTTTTTGAAAAAAAAAGATCAAATTATAGAGCTCATTTTTAAATTTTCTTAAAAATCTTCTTTTTCTCCATGTAATTCTAAAATGATAAAAGATACAAAAAAAGATACCATACAAAAATGTAGGGTTTCCTTAGGTAAAATTTTTGTTTGGTTTCTCATTACTGTATCTCTTATTGTTTTCAAGTTACATAGATAAAAAGGACATTATACACCTAAAAGCGACCGTTTCTTTGATATTTTAAGTTGAATACACCGATTTGAGCATGCACCAAAAAAAACCAACTCTTTTCACCTGCTACATCTCTTTTTTTTATTATAACTAGAAGATTTATAAATGAACAAATCATAGATACATAGTTTTTAAGGTATTTGCAAAAAACCGTTCGACAATGTGTTTGTTATATTATGTTTCAATGAAAATGGCTAATTTTCAACCACGAATAACTCAAAAAGGATTGAGTATCCAAAAAAATTATATAACAGTTTTTGCTTAGAATTTGGTTCTCTAGCCACTTCCGTAGCTATTTTAACCAAAAACTTTTCCACCCCCGAGAAGGGGTGGGAACCGCCCCCATGGTAAAAGCGCCATAGTAGATAGGATAGACTTTGAATTAGGAATTAAGTAGAGGCTACTGCCAAAATTTCATTAAAATCCATGCAGTAGGATAGAATTCGGAGGTAAATAATAATGCGTAGAACCATAAAATATTTTTCAAGTATACAAGGTGTCTCTAAAATATTAAAATAACTAGCAACTCTGTTATTTTTATAGAATGCCAGTATCTAGTACGATAACGATAATAGATCGGTACGATAAAGTTCTCGGGCGGACCTTCCGTCCAGCGTTTTTTGGGAATATTTTCTACGTTTGATATTATTTTTGTTTGTTTTAAAAAAATATTGTATGCATTTTACAATAAACAATTATATTTAGTGCATGTGTTTTCTTGTTAAAAAAAAACTCACAACGAATAGCAGTGAAGGGGGCCCCTAAATCTCCAGTGCACAGGGCCCGAAGTTAGGTTAAACCGGCACTGGGGGTAGGTGTATAAAAGAAAACCCAATGTTCGTTACGATAGCAATCTGGTTATAAGTGACAATTAAGCAATACTTTTCTAAAAAAAGTATGAATTAATATTATATTGTTAACATAAAATCAATCTAAATTATTTTCACTCAATAACCTATTATTTCGCTTACTACGCCTATGGTTATTCTCTAGACTATATTACAAAATATTGTTCGTGGGCTTAAAACAAAAGACAAAGGATTACAATACTTACTTTGTTCCTCTTCTTTGACACTGACTTTCTTTTCATCATTTTCCAGGTCCTTGCCCCCTTTGTTATCCAGTTTGGCTTTCTTTTGCATTTTCTTCATTTTGGCGCGTTGATTTTGAAACCATACCTGCAAAGAAACCCTGGTTTAATTCCAGATTGCCAGAGGCATTCGAGAAGGGGGTATTTTTCATTTCAAAAAAATTCATATATTTTAAAATTCTATGATGAGTTTTTTTAAATTATGTAGTATTTTATTCGATAACAAGTCTAGCATAGTAATGATACGATATTCATGAGAAGCGCATGAGAAAACTTTTATCAATACAGGGTGTTTGGTAACGAATGGATCACAGCCTAACCTTAGATTTCTGAGCTAAAATAGGTCGATTTAAGCTAATTTACCTTAGTACGAAAGTTGATAATAACCGAAATACAGGGTGTCAAAGGTAAACTTTTATTTTTTTATTTTTGAATATTTCCTGACAGGCGACCATGGGGTTTTAAAACGATTTGAAATATCCATGTCATACTTGGCAGAAAGTGTAGGTGCTGTAGAGCCCTTCTAAATTATGTTAAATAATCGTTTCTGGCTACTACCAGAGGCGTACGACAGGGGAAACTGAATGGTTGACTCTTACCAAATTCTGCACCATTGACGGAATTGCTACTTTAGCATAAGATATCAGATTCTCCACTTGTTAGTTTCAGATTCTCAGATTCTCTCCAGAAATATACTTACAGGCAACAACCACTGTCAATTTACATACTAACAGTAATCGCATAAAAATAGAACGGGGGTTAGACAAGGAGACCCAATGTCACCTAAACTTTTTAATACGGTCTTAGAACATGCTTTCAGGAGTTTGGATTGGATGACAAAGGGAATAAAAATAGATGGAGAATACCTAAACAACTTACGTTTCGCCGATGATATAGTCATAGTAGCTGAGGATCTAGGTATGGCAAGAGAGATGGTACAAGAACTCGTTGTAGCTACAGAAAATGTAGGTTTAAATATAAACATCTCAAAAACAAAAATAATGACAAATTTGGTACCCAACCAGAACATCAGTATTGGTGGGAAGGAAATAGAACTCGTAGATAGATATAAATACCTGGGACATGAAATTACGATTGGCAGGGATAACCAGACTCATGAGCTGAAGAGAAGAATCGGTCTTGGGTGGGCAGCATTTGGAAAACAGAGAAACTTTTAAAAGTGAGTTATCCACATGTCTAAAGAGAAAGGGATTCGATCAGTGCGTCCTCCCAGTCTTGACGTACGGATCATAAACACTTACCTTAACTAAAGCCTCGGCTACCAAACTAAGAGTCACGCAGAGAAGAATGGAGCGGTCAATGTTAGGAATAACTCTGCGAGACAAAATCAGAAACGAAGAAATCAGGAGAAGAACAAAGGTGACTGACGTCATCGAGAGGATAGCCAGGTTGAAGTGGAGATGGGCAGGACACGTAGCCAGAATGACAGATGGGCGATGGACGAAGAGGTTATTGGAATGGAGGCCAAGAGAAGACAAGAGAAACGTCGGTCGACCGCCTACAAGATGGACTGACGACTTAAGAAAGGTAAATAAAAAACTGGATGAGGGCGGCGCAGGATAGATGGGGTTGGAAACGAGGGGAGGAGGCCTATGTTCAGCAGTGGACTTTTGAGGCTGGATGATGATCAGATTCTCCAATACTTTTTATATAAATCAAATGTACTCTTCATTCGTAACTATAAAGTCATTAGTTTTCGAGATATCTGAAGTTAAAAATGAAACGGCACAATTATTTTGATTATTGTATTATAATGTATTACGTCCCTTCGTTTTTAACTTCAAATATCTCGAAAACTAGTGACTATCGTTACGAATGAAGAGCTTATTATTTACATAGAAAGTATTGGAGAATCGAAAAATTGTCCTACTAAAATAGCAATTCCGCTAGTGGAGTAGAATTTGAGAGGGGTCAACCATTCACTTACCCTCGTCGTACGCCACTGGTAGTAGCCAGAAACGTTTGTAACATAATTTAGTAGGGTGTACAGTACCTACACTTGCTACTTGCTACCAAGTATAACAAGGATATTGTGCGGATCTTGTACTAATCTCCACGCCTAAGAATGAGTTGAAGGAATTATTCTTCTACTGGGAAACTGCTACCGATATCAAATTGAAGCACCAGATGCAAACTATTTTTTTATTTTTGAAGTTATACTTCTTTACCGGCGATATGAGGGTGAATTTTTATATGTTAAAACCTATGATCCCGGCGCATGCGCATTATAACTTTGTTCTGATTGGATGTTCAAATAACATGTCAAAAATTATTCAATATGGCGGCTGTGGCACAGCTGTAGTTAGATTATTTATGGTTGTTGCGTTTTAAAATTTGTGTGAAAAGAAACAACAAACAAAAGTTAGTTAATAGTTATACTGCCTTTTTAAATAGTTTTCATATACTTACCTATATTTTTGGACTTTTGGACTATTTTGGACAAGGAAACAGGGGCGGTTTCTCCATTGGTTCACTTGTGCAGTGAACACCCAATCAAATTTCATTAAAATACATATTTTTTAAAATCTCATAAATATCATTAAAATATTTTTTTTAAATCTCATAAATATCATAGTATCATTAAAATATAACTGTATTTATTAATCACATAATTTGTTTGCAACACACCGCTACGCTAAATGCACGTGGTAGGTGCAGAATTCAAATTGAACCCAGCCACTATACAGTAACCCTATAGAAGAACGAGAGCTCTTAAATTCGTGAACCAGCGATTCTCCTATCTTAAAACATTGACGATTTGTGCACTGCACACAGAGACCGGGGCAAAGCGTTTCGATTCACAGTTTGGCATTTTCTGTTGTGGGATTTTATTAAATACAATATTGGTAGGTAATTTTTTTAGGATGGTGGAGCTTTATTCAGTGAAGTTTATAAAAGAAAATGCAAATAGTTTTGAAAATCGACTTCTTATAAAAAGAATGGACTAACTTGGCCGGAGATAAACTTGGTACAAGAATGTGCAATACGAAACAAAAAGTTTAAACATTGTTTTAAAATTGAACAATATAGAAAAACTTAGTGATTATGTGGGTGTGATAAACTACATTCTTTATTTTGTTTTCCATGTTTAGTATTTTTAAAGAATAACGCTATAATTTCAATCTCGGTCTTTGGATGCCGTTAAAATAAACGGATTTTTAAACAGTTTTGACAAAGCCATTTCATTATTCGTAACTTCTGCCACCACCTTCACCGCCGAAGAAGCGCCATCATTCAGTAGGTATCATATTCTGCACAAAACAAAAAAAGTGTGTGACATCTTGACTAATCGGGTCAAAGAAAGGTTTCATTTTACAGAACATCTTTTGGCGAGGCCCCAAAAATTTTTCGCCTGCGGCGTTTATTCACCGTTTGTATAATTACATTCTTTAAATTGAACACCCTCCTTAAATTACCACGAGCCGCCACTGCAAGGAAAACTCATTCTAATTTGGTAAGTAGTTTTTATTATAATCATAATTGTAATTATACATTTATTAGGTTGAAATACAGTAGAGCGTCGATTATCCGAACTAATTGGGGGACATAGGTGTTCGGAAAACCGATTTGTTCGGATAATCGAACTACAATATATTGATACATATTTATAGTCATACATATTTATCCACAAGTGAATAAAAGCCATATTTATATACCTACATATTTATTTATATCTTGATAATGACAACTAGCAACTAAACAAAAAAGTGCAGTCTTTGCAACAACATAATTATTTTTGGATACAATATTGAAGAAAATTGAAGATATATTTTAAGCGTCAATTACTAACGCTTGCTCGGTATTCGAGTGCGGGACGCGGGAGTCGATAGTTCGAATAAGCGGTCGTTCGGTTGATCGACGTTCGGATAATCGACGCTCTACTGTACATTTATTTTCTCAAGAATGGGGATTTTAGAGAGAAATCCCAAATTAGGTCCGACTTTTATTTTTAAATTATGATTTTTTGGCGTAGATTTATTTATCTAATAGGTATGTAATGCTTTGATTTACATACTTAATTTGATTACCAACAAAAGTTCTACCAATCTTGATCTAATATATTGTTTTCTTACTGTTTTGTTATATTTTAATATTTTCTTCCACAAAATTTAAACTACATAATTTAATTATATTCAAAACAACTGTCAAACAGTAAAACGTTTAGTTACCCTATTTTTCCACATGACAAATAATGTGGAATTGGACGAGTGAGTCTAGGCTTCAATTACGAATCAAAGCGCCCCGAAATTCACGGGTTCGATTCCCGATGTAAGTTTTTATTTTTTTATTTTTTTATGCATTTTATGATTGTAAGTATATTTGTTATATAATTTTTTTTTTCAGAAAATGCGTATTTAAAATTTTTGCCAACAATTATTATCGTTCAGAAATCATTTTTTCTTTGTGGCATTTTTCAATGTGTTTGTGTGCGTTTTATTCTTTTATTTTTTAAAATTTTTGGTATTGTCTTAAAAATCACATAATATGTAGTAGAAGTATAACTTCTTACGTGCGTACAAAGTACACACACATTCTTTTTTTACTTATAAATCGAGAATGTTTAATATTACACTAATTTGCCGTACAACTTATTTAACTTAATTAAATCGCACTCGAAAATAAAGACTGTCTTTTTCATACAAAATATGCGGAAGACTGAAAAAATGTGAAATGTGTGTTTTCTGCTTGGCGATTGAGACGAGAGTGTTATAATTCCCATGTTGATTTACGGAAAGATCTACGTGACCTAATTTCAATTTACTGAGGACAATGTTTAGATGTGAACTCATTTTTTACTACCAAAAGGAAATGATTGTTCATGGTTTTAACGTTGAATATTGTACTTAATGGATTTTACATTTTTGTGAATCAATAAAGGGCTTTAACCCATTATGTTTTATTATAATAGTTTCCGTTGGTTGTGTCAAACCGAGATTATTACACATTTTGTAGAATTAAGTATACGTGGGAAAACAGAAGGAAGTATGTTGATATTTCAACAGATATGTCAAATTGTTTTTAGTAACTACAATGAAATGCAAAAAATTGAATTTTGTATCGTAGATTTAAAATGCATTTATCTCCAAACGGTTGAAACAAAAGATGAGAAGTTATTGGTTTAACGACCACTCGTACGATATCAATCAAATGAAATAGAGAATGTGGAGAAATCCCCTTACGAATAATTCACACATCCACCATTTTGGGTTGGGAAAATTTTTTGAATAGAATTAAAAATCCAAACACTAGTTCTTAGAAATGTGTTTCGCCCTCTTCAACCTCTCTGGGCTCATCGGTAAGGATGAGAGGTTGAATATCCTTAGACACATTCCACTCAAAAACAACATTCGAGACCAAGACATAGCAGAAGCGTAGATCTACGCCAAATCTGAAAATGACAGTCTCAAGTTTTAATTCCCTAATTACTCGAAGTAATCTAAGAACTAGTGTTTGGATTTTTAATTCTATTCAAAAAATTTTCCCAACCCAAAATGGTGGATGTGTGAATTATTCGTAAGGGGATTTCTCCACATTCTCTATTTCATTTGATTGATATCGTACGAGTGGTCGTTAAACCAATAACTTCTCATCTCTTGTTTTAAACATATGTTTTACTTCGAGTAATTAGGGAATTAAAACTTGTCATTTTCAGATTTGGCGTAGATCTACGCTTCTGCTATGTCTTGGTCTCGAATGTTGTTTTTGAGTAGAATGTGTCTAAGGATATTCAACCTCTCATCCTTACCGATGAGCCCAGAGAGGTTGAAGAGGGCGAAACACATTTCTAAGAACTAGTGTTTGGATTTTTAATTCTATTCAAAAAATTTTCCCAACCCAAAATGGTGGATGTGTGAATTATTCGTAAGGGGACTTCTCCACATTCTCTATTTCATTTGATTGATACCAAACGGTTGAGTTTAGTGAGATGAATGTAGTATACCTTTTTTAAGTAAAAGTAATAGGAGAATAAAAGTTTTGACCAAAAATTATGTAGAGTGGGGAATAAAAAAAATTGAACGTAATAAATGAGCGCTACAAAACGTGTGTGGCGCCCTCTGGGTAATATATAATTTTTGGTGGAGAATTTAGATTTCTCGTCCCAAAAAACCCACTTTCCAAATTTCGTGTTGTTACGCCATGCCTGTCAGGACATATTCAAAAATAAATAAAATAAAAGTTTAACTTTGACACCCTGTATTTTGGTTATTATCAAGTTTCGTACGTATCAAGGTACGTTAGCTTTAATCAACTTATTTTTACCTCAGCAATCTAAGGTGCAGCTACGGCCCATTCGTTATCAAACACACTGTATTAAATTAACAATAATTGCTGTAGGATGTAAATTTTATTTCTTACCTATTAGTCCAGGAACTGAAGCTTTTCACTTCGCAATTTTTACAGAATGGATCGATTTGCTTGAAAATTTGAGAATTAGTAGTGGATAGTCTAAGGATCAAAATCTATATGATGCCGAAAGGCGCTTTTACCATGGGGGTTGTTGCCACCCCATCTCCGGGGTGGAAATTTTTTAATATATTTTGACCGCAAAAGTTGATAAAAACATTCATTCTAAGCAAAAAATAATCTATACATTTTTTTGATAAAATTAATAGTTTTCGATTTATTCGCTATCGAAAGTGTTAGTTTTATATCTAAGAAATCAATGTTTTTGGTATAGATACTCATTTACAATTCACTCAATTTCTGCCGCAGAAAAATTTTTTTCAAACCAAGTTCTTGGAAATTAAATAATCTACAATTTCATATTGAATCATTTTTTCGTATCTCTGATGCTAATCTGTCTAGTCTGAAGAAAATGGCATTTTTTACCAAACTACAAACATTCGTTATTCGCTTTTAACTACAGTTTTTTAAAAACTAATCATTATATGCCAGTCAAACGTCTAGAATCTATTAATAATACATAAATAAAGAAGAATGAATAAGGCCAATGGCTAAAAACACCGCTAACTTACATTATTATGCTTCCAATTGGATTTCTATTTTTTATCAAAAAAATATGTTGATTTTTTAACCGTAACCTTTTTTTTTATCTTAGAAAGTTTGGTGATAGAATTTTATAGGTTTTTATGAGATCTATAAGGCTATTAATATTAAATCTTTTTAAAATCCTCAGTCTCAAAAAGAGGTGACTTTGAAAGGGTTGGTAAAGGTGGTTTTTGCATGTTATTACAAGTTTTAATTGTCAATAGCTCACTCAATTTTTGCCGTAGGAAAAATTTGTGCAAATCATGTTCTTGGGAATTAAATAAACTACAATTTCATATTTAAACATTTTTTCGTATCTCTGATGTCAATCTTTCTATTCCGAAGAAAAGGGCATTTTTTACCAAACTACAAAAATTAATTATTCGCTTTTAACTCCATTTTATTAAAAACTAATAATTTTAAGACGGTCAAACTTCTAGAACCTATTAATAATATATAAATAAAGAAGGCCAAATAGGGCCAGTGACTAATGTTAATTAGGCTGGTAATAAGGGGGTAATTTCCGATAATTTTTTTGCCGAAAAAAATAGGGACTGACATTCTTTTCATTTTCATTGTAAGTTACTTAATTTTCGAGCTAGACACTATTTTTTTTATTTCTAGAGATAGATATTTTTAAATACTTTAAATTAATTTCAACCAGTTATCCTCGAAAAATGCATAGTTTTCCCGTCGTTTGACTTTGAATCTACAATATTTAGCATTTGACGAAGAAGAGCTAACATATAAAAAAGTATAGCTCGATTACTATTGGTTTTAAAAAACATTAAAAAACCAGATTTGTTTATTTTTTCAAAAGGTACATTTTTATTAAGCAAAGTTGTTTTGATAAAACGAAAACTTTTTGAGTTATTAGCAGAAAACTGATTAAAAACATTGATTTTTTCGATATAAAACTAACACTTTCGATAGCGAATAAATGGAAAAGTATTGATTTTATCAAAAAAATGTATAGAACGTTTTTTCTTAAAATAAATGTCTTTAGCAACTATTGTGGTCTAAATATAATAAAAAATTTCCACCCCCGAGATGGGGTGGCAACCACCTCCATGGTAAAAGCGCCTTTTGGCATGATATAGATTTGGATCCTTGGACTATCCACTAACTATTCTCAAATTTTCAAGCAAATCGATCCATTCTGTAAAAATTGCGAGGTTTTGTTCTATTCTAAGCTTCATTACTTGGACTATATGTAGAGAAGGGTTATAAAGCCCCCACACAAGTGTAGAAAAATAAGTGTGTAATTAAAACGTAAACCATACATTGCAAACATTAAACTGCAGAACATACCTGGACTATCCGAACACTTAATCCAGTGTCTTTAGCTAAATTTTCTCTGACTTTTCTACAAGGTTTCGGACTGACTTCAAATGAAGCTTTGAAGGCTCTTCTTTGTTGAGTAGTTAATATAGTTCTAGGTCTTTTGGGTCCTCTTCTGCCATCTTGGGATCTGCTTGACTGTAGAAGATCGTCACATATAAATTCACCTGTAAAAATGTCGAAGGCCCTTTTTAAAACTCTACTTGTACTATATACTATATACAGGGTGAGTTGAGGCTAGTTGGGAGGAACGCTAAGGCTGTGCAATATATGTAATAATAATTAAAAATAACTATAGTCCATCTCACCTTGACTTTACAGTATAAGGAACATAGGCAATGCAGTCCTTATGAGAGTTTTTAGCAGGAGCGTCATTTGAAATTTTGCTAGGGGGGGCAAACATTATATATACAATACATTATATATGCAAACATAATACAAAATTGATCTATTTTTTGTAAATTTCAGTCATTTTCAGGGTCAGGGGGGGGCAAATGCCACCGACCCTATCAAATGACGCCCCTGGTTTTTAACGCGGTAATTCCGATTTTATCAAAAAGAATTTGTAATCGAACATTAGAGAAACTAAATTAAAACTGTTTTAGAAAGGCAATCTACAATTTTAGGATTCATATGCGTTTAAGGACAACCAAAGTCCAAAAATTGAATTTTTTAAGTTTGTTTTGGGTTATGATTGAAAATTTTTTCTCTGAAATCTTCTCTTTCCAACGATATATAACACATTATAGTAGAAAATATCCATGGTTACATAATTATTTGTTTTTTGAACGTCTGCACTCAACTTACCGTGTACCGGTAGCTTTATAGCCTATTAGAGTGTTTTAGGTTTTTGCGATTTCCCGAATACTAGGTTTTTAACTTTTGATGTCAAATATCTGCGGATAGGTGATAGAAGGTCCAAATTTTTGCAGTAGTTGTAGATAGATCATATCAAGTCCCGTGTACAGTTTTATTGAAAAACGTACAAAAACAAGTAAAATAAAAAATCAAATCTAAACTTTTTGGGGTTGTTTGTAAGAGTATTTAAAAAAAAATTAAAATAAATGTTTCTTTCACTCTAACTTTACAGAAATCTACACGGGACTAAACAATGCATCTAGTTTCAAAATAGACCAAAAATGTGGTATCTAAGTACTTTGGTTACAGAGCTATGTGTAGAGATGCATCAAGTCAAACTAGTTTGATTTTATTCAGCAAACTTGACTTGACTTGAAAACCAAACTTTTTTTATAAAAAAGTTTGACTTGACTTGATTTCGATATCTTTAGGTTTGACTTGAAATCAAACTTCTTCAAACAGTTGAAGTTTGAATCATATTGGGCAACGTGTTTATTTCCAATTCTCTCTGCTAGTCCGCCAATGGAAGATCTAGAAATTCGCCTTGGGGGGGGAGGGTGGGTTTCTATGGTACAAATAAAACATTAATAGGCGAACCGTTTTCTTCTTCTTCTTTTTTCTCAAACTATCATTTTAAGCGATTTTTCAGTGATTTGGTGTTTATTTAAACAAAATTTCCGTTTTTTTGTCGTAACATATCAATGGAAAAACAATGTTTTAATAGAAGGGACTAAAAAATGTGAATATTAGGCATTATAACAAGTTTTTTTATTTAAAACAAGTTTTTGATCAAATTTTAGTGTAGAAAACGTTAAAATACTGCTTTTTACATGTTCCTCCATTCCAAAATATAAGTTATTCGATGTGGCTGAAAATTTGCCCACATGTAGCCAAAACACAGGACTTTAAGTGGTTCGAAGAATTTATATTATAGTTTTACAATACAAGAAAAGTTACATGCAATAATGTCAGTCAAAATTATATATACTCCAGTCAAGTTAGCATTTGATCTTGCATGCCGAGCTACCCAAGCAAGATTCTATTTTTCTAATCTTTAGGGTGTCGATAGTAGTGTAAATTTAAAATCGCGAATGAATTCGTCCGTTACTTTAGCCGCCATATTGATTTTAAAGGAGAACCGTTTTTGCTCAATATCTCCGCCATTTTTAACTTTTCGACAAAAAGAGTAAGGACTGAAATTGTTGAAAATATGATTTCCTATAATTTCTTTTATTATAATTTTTTGTGCCGTCAAAAATTGGATCAAAAACTTGTTTTTAATAAAAATAACTTGTTTTAATGTGTTATAATGAATTTTTGAGTCCCTACTATTAAAACATTATTTTTGCTATTGATATTTTACAATAAAAAATGCAGATTTGTTTGAATAAATACCAAAGCACTGTAAAATCGCTTAAAATGGTATTTTGAGAGAAAAAAAAAGAAGAATTAAGCAGAAGCTATACACTAAGTTTCAGACAAATCTGAGATCCAAAAGTTTTTGTCTGAGTGATTTGACCTGGAATATACCAGGTTTATAATCTAATATATTATATTTAATAAAAAGTTTCACTTAAAAAAACTAACCAGTAACCAGATTAGTACATTCGGGATATAAAGAACTTAGGAATTACTAAACGGGAGTCTTACAACTTGTAATATGACGAAATGAATCTACACGGATAGTTTGACTTTCGAACAGGAATAAATCACTTTGTTACTACGAGTTCTCATTAAAGGGAAAGGTGCAAAATGTCGCCTGTCAAAATTTTCAATGTGTTTTAAATGTAAATATTAATTTTTTTCGATTCCTATATTTTTGAAAAATTTAAACGCAGAACGAAAGATTACGTTATTACCGAGGGCCGAAAGTCCCTTATTAGAATAAATAATATCTAAGTTTCTTTTGAATGAAATATTTCAATTAAAAATCACACTTTTTCCGTTTAATGTTCACTCTGTAACTTATTAAAATAAACATTATAGAAGTTTTCAGGGATTTTGGGCCCTCAGAAATAATGTAATCTTTCATGCTGCTTTTAAATTTTTCAAAAATATTTATTAGTTTTTTCAGGATTCGAAAAAAAAAATAAATACATTTAAAACACATTGAATATTTTGACAGGGGGCATGTTACGCCTATGCCCCTAATGGTTGCAAAAAAATATTATTTGGTTGATCAATGGACAATTTAGAATAATCATTTGGAGTTTTTATGACTTTCTTTTATTAACAGAGGCATTTATCTCATCGAAAACAACATCTGGTACCAACCTGCAGTTTCCTGGAAAACACGACAATACAAAAGTATTTGTAAAATTCAAAACTGACCATAGGGTTATTAATTTTATATTTTTTTCGGATACAGGCTACAAATAATGTTATGTTTGCGTTTAAATTTTAAATACATAAGTTAATATCGATGCATTCAGTTTTCTTAACTATCCTAAATAGCGGGTTTAGTCGGTTTTATTTGTCTCTCTGTGGTTTAAATATCATATCAGCTAATATATTTCTATGTTTATTGAAATTTGTCAAAAAAAATTTGGCGCAAATTAGTTTGTAGTTCATATTTAGACGTCTATGTTTGGCTTGTTTATTACGTTCGTTTTGAAGTGTGTGCTTTGTGAGATAATATCTGAACCTGGATATTTTTCGGCTCACAATAAGTACCAGAACAAATTGAGTCTGATTTTGAAGGTATTCCCACTGCATAAATTAGGAGAAACAATCCTTAGTCGAAGCAGTATTAATAATTAAGAAAAATAAATATACTGATTTATTTGATTTACTGTGATTTCAAAACAATGAAAATTCCAAAGTGCAAAATTGCAATATATAGAACAACGATAATAAAGAACAGCGTTATAAAATGACAAATAGTGAACTAATTATTTAAAACGAAATTGAAAAGTCGCAAAAAGGCATTAAACCTACTCTATTAAAAATATATTTTGTTGTTCCTTCATAAATTTTTGTTAAAGTAGACTAAATTACACTTGTTATGATAAAAAACCATTCAACGAATTCTTTGTTTTAATCTATTAGTAATAACACTCAAAAAAATATAAAACAGTGATATCGATAAAAACGAAACTTGCAAGCAATTCTAAGCATACAGCAATCATTTTTAAGAAATTGATTACCCTGTTTTGACTATAATCGCTTCCTATATCGTTACTTTTATATGGAACTCATTGTATTATTAAATTCCTTATCTTAATTGGCAACTAATCTTAACAAAAAAGTATATCTCTACGAAATAAATTATTTTTCAAACTTTTTCAAACTAGTTTGACAAACAGTTTGAATTTTCAAACCTGTACGGTTGACCAGTTTGACTTGACTTGAATTATTTGTCGGAAGGATTGACTTGAGTTTGACTTGAAATTAAGTCAAACTCAAGTCAAGTTCAAACATTCAAGTCAAACTTGTGCAACTCTAGCTATGTGACATAATGTTAACATTGTCGCTAAATGGGACATCGGGTTTATTTTATATTTGAAGTTTATTTGATATACTATAGTTATTAAGCATATGAATCCTAAAATTGTAGATTGCCTCTCTAAAACAGTTTTAATTTAATCTCTCTAATGTTCGATTACAATTTTTTTTATAAAATCGGCATCACCGCGCTAAAAACTCATAAGGACTGCATTGCCTGTGTTCCTTACTGTAAAGCAGGGGTGGACAAAAGTCGGCCCGCGGGCCGCATCCGGCCCTTTTGCTTACTTTATCCAACCCGTTTAGAAATTCCGCAAGCAATTTTTTTAAGAGCGTACGCGCAAAATTTCGGGCAAATGCTTTTTAAATGCATTTATTCTTTTTCGAATCATGAGAGTATTTTTGAAAAATTTAAACGCAAAATGAAATATTACATTATTACAGAGGGCTGAAAAGTCCCTGAAAACTTCTATAATGTTTATTTTAATAAGTCACCGGGGTGAAAAAAAGAGAAACTTAAGTGTGATTTTTAATTTCAAATATCTCATTCAAAAGAAATTTTTTGTTTATTCTAAGGGACTTTCGGCCCTTGGTAATATTGTAATCTTTCATTCTGCGTTTAAATTTTTCAAAAATATTTCATTAGTTTTCTCAGGATTCAAAAAAAATGAATGCATTTAAAAAGCATTGGTCCGAAATTTTGCGCCTACGCTCTTTATCTCTTTTAGGCGATTTTGTTGAAATCAACAGTATTGGTGTTCGTAGTTTTCGTATAAATAATGAATCTCTATTTTCTGCTTTTCTTAAAATTGTCTGTGTATTTAACCCGGTCCAGACGCGAATATTTTTCAGCCACATTTGTGGTCTACCAGGACCCCTTTTCCTTCGAGTTTACCCTTCATAATAAGCTGCTGCAACAACTTGCAACAACGTACTTATCATATCTATGTATGTGCCCTTTCTCCTTGCTGTCTTTCTCCTTTTAATGAAGGTCAAAAGTTCTCTAGTCCTTCCCCATTCTGTGTAACACCATTTCGTTCATAATATGATCGATCCATGGTATTTTCAAAATTCTCCTAAAAAGCTACATCTCAAAAGATTCCAGATTTTTCATTAGGTCAGCATTAACAATCCAATATTTTGCTGAGAATGGGGAAGGAATTCGAAGTCATAAAAACCATACAAACGAGAAAACTGGAATATCTAGGCCACATAATGAGAGGGAAAAAGTACTCCCCACTAAGGCTCACAATCCAAAGAAAAATCTCGAGAAGGAGAAACGTGGGACTTAGGAGGATTTCCTGGTTGCAAAATTTAAGGGAGTGGCACGGGTGCAGTTCAATACAATTGTTCAGAGCTGCAGCCAACAAAGTTAGGATTGCTGTGATGGTAGCCAACCTTCGACAGAAGACGGTACTGCAAGAAGAAAAAGAACAATCCAATAAAGAAGAATAGAGTGGATATAACATTTTTATTATTATCCCGGTTTTTCATGGCGTTCTCCGCCTTCCGGTTCCCAGTTTCCAGCTTCGTCGGTTGTTGCATTCGCCAGGGTGAAAGTTCCTTTCCGACATTGCCTTCTGAATGCCCCCTAGTCAGGATTGTTTCGGCCTTCCTCTCTTCCTTTCTTTCCTTGGCGTCCATTTTAAAATTTGTTTTGGAAGCCTGTCATCGTCCATTCTTTCTACATGACCATACAAGATCATTGTCTCCTTCAAATTTCGTCTATGATGGTTGACTTGACATATCATTTTACCATCCGATATCCGATTTGCAGATTGAATCTTTGGTTACTCAGAAATTACTTTATCTTCAAAAAGGCTGCTTTTGATTACTCTATTCTTGGTCGAATTTCTGAATTTCATTTTTTATCTGGATCCTGGTTATGGCTTAATATAATGGACCGTATTAAAAATTTTGTAATTTTACTGAGCATAAATTTTTCGCATGTACACCCAGGTAAGACAATTTATTATTACTATTATTTATTATTAACAGTCAAATGTACTTGTCCAAATGTTTTAAAATGATGCTTATAGTATTTTTGTCAAAAAGTTTCATGGGCAGAAGAAAACTACCAAACACATTAGCTTGTGCTTAGCGTACATAATGGGTATAGTCACAGACACAGAATAGGAAGCCATTGTTTCCTATTCTGTGGTATAGTGCTCCGGCCCGGGAGTCATTTTGAAAATTTCATTTTGGCCCGCGCTTAAAAGTATTTGCCCATCCCTGCTGTAAAGTCAAGGTGAGACGGACTATAAAACGTATTATGTTGCTATTCGATTTTCATTTATTTCCTAGTTATAGCGATAATAACACAAACTTAACATTAATTTAATGTTAAATGTTCTAATGATAAATTAACTCAACGTCAGTTCAACGTTGCTCTCTTGGTTTCCTCATGGTTTGCTCTAATTGTGGCTGTAACATTTTTAATACGTCGAACTAGTGCACTAGTGTTGACTTTTACCTTGTAAACCTCATTTTTAAACCAGTCCCATAAAAAATAGTCTAATGGTGTTAGGTCTGGGGACCTTGGAGGCCAACTAATAGGGCCACTGCGACCAATCCAACGCCTTGTTCAACCAATATTTTTTTATGACGAACATAACTGCGTTTTTGTAAAACTACTATAATATTTGTATATAATATTTTATTTCATTTAAGGCATTAACACGAAAATAAATAACAATTATTAGAACCATTCTTTACAAAGCCAAATTTTGTAATGAAATGTGTTGCAATGACATTTACAATTGAATTATAATGAAAAATTGCACCTTTGTGTTATTATTGCTATAACTCGAAAACAAATGAAAATCGAATAACAACATGAGTTGTTTTTCATTATTTTTACGTACCTATACTATACAGCCTTAACGTTTGGTGCGTTCCTCCCCACTCCCTCATATATTAAAAAATATAAATTTATAATTACCATATCCAAATCCTTGCATCATCTCTACTTCCTTCTCGTAATCAGTCCTACAAAACAACTGCCCTTGTTTGATGACATAGAGGTCCCCTTTCTGAAGTCTTATGCCACAAACGACACAGACAAAGCATCTGAGGTGGAAAATATTATCGCTAGCTCGCATAACCAATTCTTCGGGTGATACTCGTTCTGAGCAACCAAGGCATTTCTTCACAAAGAGTCTGAAACAAAACAAAAATGTATGTCTAGAATTATATGGGATACATTATATACCTACATTCTAGATATATTGGGAATTCTTTACAAAAATTAAAGTCATATTCTGGGTAGTTGATATAATTTAATAAAATAAACGCAAATTGGACAATATATAACAATGAGCTTTTGCACACGATACACATAGGCGTAACCAGGGGGGGTTTTGGGGATTGTAACCCCCATTTGGTTGTACTTTGAGCTCTATACGCTTAACACCATTACTATTCCAAGCCCCAGGGACCATCCGGCATCCATTAAGTTGTACCCCCCCCCCCCGCCCCTTAGGATCATCCTGGTTACACCGTTGCCGTTACAAAATGAATAATAAGACATCACATCTATATGAAATCTATAAGGCTGTGGTCTCCAATAGACGCTGTAGGCTGCGTACAATGTCACGCCGTAGGAAAACTGTTCATTTTCGTTGTTTTTAAAAAACTTTGACTTGTGGGATCGGTACTAACTCACCGGAGGGACCGCAGACGTTCGGATACAATAGCGACTCTTTGCAACGACAATGACGTCGACTTTGCTAAGTAACAAAACACTTACTCAACACACACACTACACATTACACTAGGTACCTGATTGAAAAAATCCACTGTACCATGCCAATATCCATTAGTTGTCGAGTCATTAAGCTAAATAAAAAAAAATAAACTTTGAAGAACAAAAACTATCTTACAACTGAAAATAGTTAAAAAAGAGTAATTCGAAAACAAATTCAAATTACGGGGTGAATTGAAGTGACCACCGACTTAGCCGGTGGTATCCAATAGATGCAGTAAACTGCGTACAGCGTGTATTGGAGACCATCGATTAATAAGAGAATTAGTAATGAGACACATAGGCTTGTTGGAGTAACCAAAAACAACCAAAAGATCTGGAACATGTCTTCTGCGGATTCTGATGTTTCTTCGGAACTCTGATGGGACAAAGGACCTGAAAGGTGACAAAAAAGAACTGGAAAATATATAGAGGAATCAATCAGGCACGTAGCCAAGGGAGAGGTCCAGGGGATCCAGGGGGTCCAGACCCCTCCCAAAACTGTCTCGCCTTTGGTACCAAGACAGCAAGTTTATCACCAAGTTATTATTTTTTTGAAAAAGTGAACGAAATTATTAATCAAAAATGAATAACCATTTTCAATTTCGTTGCAAAACGAAAATACAGCCGAACCATATTCCAGTCCAATCAGAGAGTGCTGCAAGCACCTCTACCGGTTTCGAAACTTATTAGTCTCTCATCAGGAGGCACATATGCTGCTCTCCCTGATCCAACCAAAACAAACCCCAGCGTGCAGTCCCGGATTGCAACGAACGAACCCTTAGTCTCAGCATCCGTATGGCTTGCAAATTGTAGAAGCCTCGGAGGTGTAACCAGAGAAGGTTCCCATTGTTTTCATTCTGGTGGAATATGTTATATGCCATTAGAGTGAAAACTTAGTCTTTTGAAATTATTAATATTTTTTACTAGGATTATTGATGTTTTTATTCAGTGTATGGATCACCTTTTTATTATTTTGTATTTTGACAACGACACCCGACTTGGGCGTCGAAACGTTAATAAAATCATTTTTTTGTTAAAATTGTGGCTTATTTCCCATTGAAAATAGTTGATTATAAAAATGCAACAGCCACAAGGAAATAGCTTCAGAACAACATTGGATCAACTTATATCCAATTTAAAGTATTCTATCAGCATATCAAATTTTTTTTACCTTTTACTTAGACGACCAAGTACTCTCGAGACGACCAAGACGACCTCTTTTCTACGATATCCTATATTTCGTTAGTAGTCACAAGATCACCAGGGACGCTAAAATTATATTAAAGATACAATTGTGAAATTAGGTATTAAAAACAACTTACTAGGGTGAGATTGTCATTTTATGTAGGTGTTATATCTCACCCTAGTAAGTCGTTTTTAATACCTAATTTCACCATTGTATCTTTAATATCATTTTAGCGTCCCTGATGATGTTAGTCACTACTAACGAAATATAGGATTCCGTTTTTTACATTCTATTTTGAACTTAGTAAAAGTAATTTGAAAATTTTCAAAAATGTAAGTCATACATGGATAAAATATTTCAAATTTAAAAATTTTTTTAATTAAATGAGAAAATAATAACAAATTGCAATTTAAAAAAAAATTAAACCTAGAGTACTAATATGATTTGAATATCCTTTAATACTAATACATCGTAGAATTTACGACATTATTTAAAACATATTAAAAAAAAACAAAAATTTACATTCTCACATAGTTATGAAGTTTAATAAAATTATGAATATATTAAAGTCGGCATAAATGTTATTATCTCCTAAGAAAATGGATATACTTAATGGATATACTGGACAATTATTCTTGATGTGTTGTCTGCACATTGCTCATTTACACTGTACACCAAAGTTTGTTGTCATTCTTCTTAAACGGATAGGGCATAAAGAATAAAGAGCATACTGTTCGTTTTCTTTTGATAGGATTATTCGGTTGAGAAAATGATTGTATATTTAGGATTTCGTTTATGTCCTATCGAATATTGCCACCGAAAATTTGATATTTAGGATGAGGAACCAAGACCTAAAGAAAAGAATAGGTATCACTGATGTCGTCGAACGTATAGCCAAGCTGAAATGGAATTGGGCAGGTCACATAGCGAGACTGAAAGACTGGCGCCCAAGAGAAGACAAACGCAGCAGAGGACGACCACCAACACGCTGCATGGATGACATTAAACGAATATCCAAGAAATGGCAACAAGACACGCAGAACCGTGGAGAGTGGCGAAAAATGGGAGAGCCCTATGTCCAGCAGTGGACAGAAGAGGTTGCATGATGATGATGGAATTTGATATGCTTAATCTTTTGCGCATCTATGACTCAGCAAAGTTTTTGCCCAAATCAAACATAAACTGGGAATATAAAACTGGCTTTCTATTTGTTTTGTGCGAATTATGGCAGTGTATATCACATATGAATTGATAGTACTTATGTTTATCGTTCCATAAAATACGCAGTACCCATGAGAATGTTACGATTACTACCATGGACCGATTTTGTCAATTCCTTCACATAAAAATCTGTAAGAGATAATACTCCGGTATCGGTGGTTTTGCCAAGATAGGGACTGGGATCAATGATGTATCTGGAGAATGAATCGCAAAGCATAGCAATCTTTATGCTGCACTTAAACGGCTTATGTTATTATCGTTAACACTAAAGCGTCGTAATATTTACGACAGGATATCTAATTCACACACTTCCGCACAAAATTTAACTGACGTTTATACACCAACGTTTACTCTAATACTGTAATAAAGAACTGTGAAAGTTCTTGGGATTTTCCATTGTTGAGAAATTTCGCAGAAAATAATTCGACGTCGTATATTTTACTCATATTAGTATTCTAGGGTAAAAATAGTTTTTTCAAATATTGTATGTGGATCTAAAATTTATTCTGAATATTTTTTTCAATACCTTACCGTCCAATCTAAAAGAAATTTTGAGTTGTGTTTGGACCCCCCTCAAGAACGTTTCCTGGCTACGTGCCTGGAATCAATGTATTAAACACCTCACTACAACCAGCAACAAAAATTTAAACCAAATTAATAAATGAGAGAATATCACTAAGTATAAACAACAAGGCTTCCAAAGCGGAAGATCATGTACAGACGCAGTATAAGACAAATAACGGAAAAGTAAAAAAGTCCCGACGTGAGTAAGGGGATCATCATAAATGAGGGAGCTGAAGTACTTTTACACTATTACAGTGTTAGAAATAAGTGCAGCTTCACAGAAATGAAGAACCATCGATCGCCTGGTGATGATGAACTTGTTATTGAGGCAATAAAACCAGTAATCGAACGTACGATTCCAATAGACTAAAACAATGCAACGATAGTCTTGTTACACAAAAACGGTGATATTACTAAATTAGATAACTATAGACCCATCAGCCTCTTGTCACACTAGTACAAATTTGACTCAATTGGACAAACTCTCTGAAAATCTTAACGAAGAGCCTAACACCTAAATTTGATTTCTATTATCCCAAAGAACAGGCAGGCTTCAGGGCAGGATAAGGCACAAATGATCATTTGCATATCATAAAGATATTAATTGAAAATGCATCGAGTAGGTACAGCCATGTACAACACACCACTGGTCCTTACATTTGTGGATTACAAGAAAGCTTTTGATTCTGTAGAGTTTGAAACAGTACTGGAAGCACTAAAGCAAAGCCGAATAGATTACAGGTATACGTCACTAATCAAAAATATTTATGATAACGCTACATCAATTATACGACTATACCAAGACACAGAAAAATTCAGCTTAGATCGAGGAGTAAGACAAGGAAACAACAGTTCACCAAATTGTTCACGGCATCTCTAGAGCCTATATTTAAGAACACTCAATGGCCAGATATGGACACCAATATAGATGGAGAAATATTAAATCATTTGAGGTTTGCAGATGACGTTGTGCTAATCGCAGACAACTTACAAGATACAGTTTCTATGATACATTTACTTAAAACTCAGCAAGGGCGTCTCAGAGAGCAGGATTAAAAATAAGCTTTAAGAAAACTAAATTTGTGACAAATCTCGTAATAAGCGGAAATATAACTACTATTGGCAGTAGTACCATACAGCAAACTCTTCTTCTTCATGTACCATGTCCTTTCAGAACATTGGTTACCATCATAGCTATCCTAATTTTATTCACTGCCACCCTAAATAGCATGCTTGTATCAACACCATACCAATCTCGCAAGTTCTTCAACCATGAGGTTCTTCTTCGTCCAGGACCGCATTTGCCTGCTATTTTTCCTTGCATAATATTTTGTAGCAACCTATATTTGGGATCTCTCATTACATGTCGGAAGTACTCCAGCTGTCTCTGCTTGATGCTTTTTATGATCTCAGTAGTCTTGCTGAGACGTTTTAGTATTGTGGAGTTTCGAATCTTCTCCACCCAGGAAACTTTTAAAATTCTTCTATAGCACCACACTTCGAAAGCCTCAAGGCGATTTGGATCGATTTTATTCACAGTCCAGGACTCGACACCATAAAGTAAGACCGAGAACACGTAGCAGCGAAGTAGGCGGATCCTCAATGCCAATTTTAGGTATCTGTTACATAACACCTTGGACATCCTTCTAAAAGCGGCTCTAGCCTGCTCTATCCTAGATCTAATTTTGCCGTGACTTTCTGCGTTACAATTTAGTTGCTGTCCAAGGTAAACAATTTTATTAACTTGCTCGTTTGGTATTATTTACATATATAGACGGTTTTATATGCTGTTGTTTACTTATTACGAGTATTTTGGTTTTCCGTATGTTCAGATCCAGACCTGCCTCCCTAAAACTCTCAACGACACTATCAAGTAGTGTTTGCAGATCTTCTTGACTAGAAGCTAGGAGTACTGTATCGTCCGCATATCGCAAATTATTGATGACTTCACCGTTCACAAATATTCCTTCTTGTTTTTCAGAAGGAGCTTTTCTCAAAATTCTTTCGGAGTAAACGTTGAAAAGCAGTGGTGACAAGAGGCATCCCTGCCGTACTCCTCTTTAAATATTAAGAGCCTGTGATTCCACACCATCTACTAAAACTGATGTTGTTTGATTCCAATATAAATTTGCAATTATTATATGTCTTTTAGAGCTTCGATCAATATAGAGTGCTTAACACGATCAAATGCCTTTTGGAAGCCAATAAAACAACAGTATATGTCTACAGATATATCTCGACATCTTTGAGCAAGTACGTTCATTCCAAACAATGCCTCTCTCCTTCCAAACCCGTTACGGAAACCAAACTGTGTGTCATCCAGGTATTCCTCGCATTTATTGTAGATACGACCTTGTATTACCTTCAGAAAAATTTTCAATAAATGGTTTAACAAACTGATGGTTCTATAATCAGCACAGGTTTTTGCTGTTGTCTTCTTAGGTAGAGCTATAAACAGTGAATTAGACCAGCCATTAGGAAGTTGTCCGCTGGTATATATGGTATTGAAAAACGAAGTTATAGCCTCTAAAACATTGCATACAGCAAACAGACACCTACAAATATCTGGGACACGAGATCAAAATAATAGCAATAGCATAGTAAAATAAGTATAGCAAGATGATTTTCCGCATAGTAGCTATAAATTCAAAATAAAAAAAGGAAAAGGCGCCTTATGTAAATGTAACTCCGGCGAAATTTGTGCCACATTAGCCAGCCGCTCGCATTAACATAAAAACACCATCGCACGCCTCTGAAAAACAAGCAGTTAGACACACGACCCCGTCGCGACGCACAAATAGCGTCGCAACGTCACACGTGCTGCGGCATCAGCGACGCCACCGCAATATATATTATATATTAAAATATGCACCGGGTCGACGAAACGGCGTTTAATGTGACACCATTAATATCATCGGCCACACTTTTACAACGATCACGCTCAAATGCTCTTAAAATTTGATGTCTCTTTTTTAAAAGTGACGAAAATTTAGCCATATTTTTCTATCTTTGAAAGAGTAGATTCTTCTGTAGAATAAATATAAAGCAGAGTATAACTTTCCTTGGCTGATATAATAAATAATTCCTCCACTGTATATTTGCACAAGTATGACATTATTCAGGAATTTTTTATATTACGTCTCTTTCCTACTCACAGAAATTGAATCGATTAATTTAAACAGCCTGTCCATACACAACACCACGCGTTAACAAAAGCCATAGAACGATGGTCGATGATTGATTTATCTACTGTCAATTGACAATCGTAAATTGTGTTTTGACAGTGTTCAATTTATTCTTCTTCTTTTGGTGCCTATTCGTTCCGAACATTGGCGATCATTCTGGCTATAATTATTTTATTAACTGATGCTTTAAATAGATTAGTTATTGTTGTGAAGAACCATATCCTCAGGTTCTTTAACAATGATATTCTCCTTCTCCCAATTTTTCGCTTTTCGAATGCTTGGCTCTGAAGGATTATTTTCAGTAATCTGTATTTAGTGCCGTTTTTCATTATGTGGTTTGATTTTTAATCGTATACATCACTTCTCTTTCTTTCCCCATTCTTCTTAGTACGGTTTCGTTGGTTATCTTGTCCGTCCATGATATCCTCAGGATTCGCCTGTATAGCCACATCTCGAAGGCTTCAAGTTTTTTCTCCATCGCTTCAGTGAGTGTCCAGGATTCAACTCCGTAATACAATATCGAAAAGATATAACGTCCCATACAGCACAGGTCATCTTTAAGATATCTTTTTATCAAGAGTAAATAGGGGAGTGCTATCTTTTTATCAAGATTTTCACTTCGGAAAAAATCAAAAAAGATAAAACTTTTTGTAATTTCATTAACAAATATTTAATAAACAACATATCAAAAAGTTCTACTCGAAAAGTGGGTGCTTCATTTTTTATTAAACAAATGAACTACGAATTTAGATGTTTTTTTAAATAACTCCGAAAATATAAATTTTAGATAAAAACTGACCTGACCATTGAAAAATTCAGATACTTTTACAAGAAAAATCTTATATAAAGAATTTTCTAAAATTAAATCTGTATCTTCTATAATTTTTTATTTATAACGCTAAAGTCACCCTTCTCACAAACATTGGCGCACTGTAAACTAACGTACGGCGAAGTGAGCGGTTGAGTTATTTTAATGTAATTCTTTAACTAATGGATCAAATGAAATTTTATAAATTGAACATAAAAGAAGAATAACTAAGCTATCTTATGGTTATAATAGAAAGAAATAAAATGTATGGGCATAAGTACGGTGTGGGCGGAAAGTGAGCCTTACATGAATTTTGTTTAAAAATGATTTAGAAATGTGTAACTAATACAATTTTTCTTATAAAACTCTCAATTTTGCACAACGTACCTCTCAAGCATCTTCTTAAATGATGTTTCATTCATAAAAAATCTCAAAAATTTAATTCAAATGATATGACGTCTTAAAAATGTAATTTTTGAAATTCGTAGTTTTATAGAATTACCACTACTTTAAGACGGTATTACTCAAGTTTGAAGAGATCTATTACAGTTTTATAAGTACTTTTTTAAAGCTTAGGATGTAATCTTTAAAATGCACTGAATTATTTTACTTTAGATATGAAATAAACTATTTCGTTTTAAGAAAATTAAGAAAGATAACAAAAATGTAATACAAAAACCGAAAATTACCAGCAAAAAAAATGTTTATACAAAGTGATCAAAACTTTTTCCTGTTAAACTTATCTAATATACATTTAATAATAAGCTTCAACAATAATAAATGTTCAGCAAAAAACTTTCAGCAACCTATTGATAACTTTTTTATTATCAGTTTTACGAAAAAAAGTTATTCTTTATAAAATACTTTGAATCGTAAATAGTATAAGGTGCAATCATCAAATATCAAATTTAATTAATGTTATACGAGGTATGTCAAAAAATATGAATTTCACTCAAGAGTAAAGTACATTTATTTTTACTTTAAAATTGTTATTAAGAAAAGTTTGGAATTAAAAAATTTGTTTTAGTGTTCAATTACATCTTTCTAATTAAAATATTGTGAATAATAAAGGCACTTAACTCTTAAGGAAAATTCATATTTTTACATACCCCTTATAAAATTAAAAAAGTTTGATATCTGATGATTGTATCTTAGATTTTATGCCAGGGAGAGCATTTTATGAAGAATAACTTTTTTTTCGTAAAAGTGATAATAAAATAGTTATCATAATGGTAATAAAGTTATGATGAGTATCCGTAATTTGAGAAAAAATTGAATTTTTTTTTTATTAGAATGATGTAATTGTATATTTTGACATGGTTTCTAATTTCAAACAACTTTTCATAAGAGCATTTTTTGATATTCTGGAATATAAAGGTACTTAACTCTTTAACGAAATTCATATTTTTGACATAAGTCAGTCATGATATCTGATGGTTCAGTTTTAGATTTTTGACTATCCAGAGCATTTTATTAAGAATAACTTTTTTTAGTAAAATTGATAAAAAAGTTTTCCATGCAGTTCCTAGCTACGCAGACACACTGTATAAGAGCTTCTGTATAAGAATTCTCAAATTGCAATGACATATTCGGATTCAGCGTAATCAAAAACAAAACAGAAACATATTTGATCAAAGTAAAATGATGAATTTAACGATATTTTTAAAATTATTTATAGACTTATAAAAGACTTATCAAGAACTGATAGAATTAGGTTTGAACTTAAATTTAGGTACTTCGTAATTTCAAAAATGGTATTTTATACTTATTTTTTTGAGCCTTGAAAATGGTCATCTTTGGTTCTTTTTTTAGTTTTAAATTAATTGTAACTAGAAAACAATCAAGAAAAATTACAAAAGACCTTTTTTGTTTAGAATGACCTTAAGAATCTGAAATAATATATGCCCGAGTCGAAATTTTTTTTTAATCTATAAAAAAAATGTAATTTTTTAATTATTTATTAATTGTAGTTAGAATAAGATTAGATCAGGCAACCCTTGTTCTTTGTAATTGTTAACATGCTAAATTACATCCAATAATTTTTATCGATTAAACAGATCGGTGCAAATCGACCTTATACCGTATCTTAGACTATTATTGGACGATTTTGTGACCTGATCTATTATAGTTAGGTATAAGTATTATTCATTATTTTTCATTTCATTCGTCGGGAATAGCGTCACGAAGGTTTTATCAAAGATACCGATGACGCATAGTGGCGTCAGTAGTAGGTTATACTGTGTTACTAAATGAACGATTTAAGTACGTGGTACCAGCCAAGTGGCGATTATTCAAGATGGACACAGAACGTGTTAAGTATTTCAATATATTCTTATTTCAGATTTATCTATAACAATTATTTTGTTTACACTAATACTTACTTTTTATTCTAATCTTTTCTTAAATTTTTTAATTTTCTTTTTACCTCTACGCATTGAAATTGAACATAAACCAAGTAAAATTTAAATACGGGATGTCCATAAAAATAAAAGAGCCAGACTTCTTCAAAAACCGTTCACCAATTTCTTCAACCTGTTCTTTTACTTATTGCTCCATATTCACCCTTGACGATTTTTTAAATCATGCCACCCCAGTTATATCTGATCATCTGCACCTGTAGCCTATGCTATGTACAGACTACAGAGGGTAGAAAAAATGAGACGATCGCTCGATCCGAACACGTGACGCCTCTGTAATTGCCATAAGCGTAGCATGAGAAGGAGCTAAGTGTTTGGGAGTTTTATAATTATAGTTATTTTTGTGAACGACCACAGATCGGCTAACAAGCCCACTTTCATTGCTCGATAAATCATTAAGATACATACGTTTGACGTAAAAAATACATAAAGTAATATCTGAAATTGTTTTTATTGGTTAAATGTTAGATTTATATGCGATTAGCCACAGTTTGGTTTAGCCATTACAATATTACCTACAGTCAGAAAAATGAAAGAATGCCCATGAACGATCACATCAATCACTTATTTTGTATTTGCTAACTTTTTCTATAACAAACGTTTGTTATTTTTATAGAAAAAGGGAGCAAATACAAAATAAGTAATTGATGTGATCGTTCATGGGTATTCTTTCATTTTTCCGACTGTAAAAAATACTCGACGTTCCAATTTTCACTCTATAAATCGTTTTCAAAAAGATTAAAGAGAATTTTGATGAAAAAAGTATCATAGGGCATACAAACATCCATCCTCACATCTTTCCAGCCAAAGCTGACTATTGCCTACAACCATTACAGGCAAGTAGGTACATTTAAACCTCAGTTGTTATTGTTTGGCGGTGGTATAACATAACCTCAACAACACCAATTGGATGTTATACACAACTTTTTTCAACAAAATTCTCTTTAATCTTTTTGAAAACGATTTCCGGAGTGAAAATCAAAACGTATTTTTAGATAATAATGTAACAATTGTCATTACAACCAAACTGTGGCTAATCCCATATAAACATAACATTTAACTTAAATATGCCACAAGACAATAGATTCAGAACCTGTGAATGTGAAGCAAATTGTAGATTTGCTTATCTTTGTATTTCCACTGTCTGGCGGTCTTACTTCTTGAACTACTGTTATGTCGATGTTTTCAAGTTGTTGTGTGGCAATTATCAAACAGATCTACCAAAAAATCTGAATCTTTTCATCTAACCTAACCAGCATTGCAGCACAAAGCTGTTATTTGGCGTCACCTAAAAACTTCCTTGTGCTTTTCTTGGAATCGCTCCCCCTGTTTCTCCGTAAGATCATCAAGATTTTATGGGAAACGGTATAAGTGGCTGTGGAGTTAATAAATTTTAATTATCATATGACATCTTTGTTTTTTAAAATTGTTGAGCATGTCTTCCACCATATATCGGTAATTTTCGGATTTATTGTTTCCAAGAAAATGTTGCACATATTTAACAAAAGAGCATCATGCATTAGAATCAACTTCCGTCATCGATTCCGTAAAATGTAAATCTTTTTAAAGTTGCCTTATCTGAGGGCCACCAAATATTCCGGCTCTCAATTTGTCTAAACTAATTTATTGGACAGGTATTCAAAACAAGAACTATTCTAGTCTAAGGCTCTAGTCTTTCATGAGCCCTAGTCCAATATGCAGCGGACGCAATCTTACTTTCTCCCATTCAACCAATGCTTCGTGAATTACGTTGGCTTGTCCTTAAAATAAAGCATCTCTAGAAGGCCATTTTGTTCCACTCCTGTGCTTGTCTTTAGCCCGGCTGATTCAAAGAAAAAAGAAACTACCATATTTTGTATAGCCACCTTGTTGTCCTAGAAGCAAGTTCACCATCTTGAAATCAACACAAATCACCCACTGATGTTAGTCATAGTTGATGTTTTTAGCACCAGCGACATTGTTTTATATTCTTCCTTAATTTTAGTAGAATGCCCAATTGATATACCTCCATATCTGTTGACATTATATCGAAGAACATACTTAAAATTTCATTTGTAACTATGTATATATTGATAAGATAAACAAGCGCCAGTGGTCTGGTGTAAACTTTGATATGCCAATGTTTTTATCAATCATTTAATATTGTTGCAACAAACCACCCACAAAACAGCCAAAGATCTTTGTCTTTGTTACTTTAGTATGTAATTTTGGTACCCGGATGAAAAAGATTAATTACCTCTAGTCTCTAGGTAAGCAACTCAAAAGATTCCTTTGGAAGGTTCAAATCTCTAATGAGCTTATTTAGCTCGTCTTGAGTAGAGCGTCCAGGACGTGTTGAATCCCCTTTAAAATCACTGTCGCTTCTCTCGCAAAGTAGGTAGGATTATAAATATTGGCAAGGGTAGCTGCTCAAGCTGATGTGGAATAGGCCTTTTACTGAATCCAGGTTAGGATATGTCAACTTATATCGATTGTTACAATTAATGCCCATTACGTTCAGAAGACAGAAATAGCAATCGTCAAAATGATGTTTTTATTAAGTCTATAACATTTTGACACTAAACTTTAAACAAGATTTTTCGTCGACTTTTGTCCGTCGCCGCAAATTTTCAAACGAAGTTTTGCATACTAATCTTTAGTATAAGTCATTACAGTGCATCCTTATTAGAACTCGTTAAGATTTTCGATAAATATTATAGCTCAAAAATGAATAACCATTTTCAATTTCGTTGCAACACGAAACTACAGACCCATCATTATTCCAGTTCAATCGAGAGTGCAGCAAGCACCTCTACCGGTTTCGAAACTTATTAGTCTCTCATCAGGAGGCACATATGTTGCTCTCTCTGACCCAACTAGGACAAACCCAGGCGTGCAGTCACGGATTGCAACGAACGAAATGGCAGGGATGTCCTCTAGCCAAAAACCAAGTTTTCAATCTACATAATAGCACATAAAACAACATCCAAAAATGTTATTCTACATCCTACCAGACTGAAAACAATGGGAACCTTCTCTGGTAACACCTCCGAGGCTTCTACAATTTGCAAGCCATAGCGGATACTGAGACTAAGGAAGATGAGGGAATTTTACAATTTATAATTCACGTCCCATCTGCTCAGCGCGGTAAAGTTAAAAACGAGAATGGTTCCCTTCGTACTCCAATCAGAGTAAACATATAAATCAAAAATGAATAACCATTTTCAATTTCGTTGCAACACGAAACTACAGCCGCATCATTATTCCAGTTCAATCAAAGAGTGCAGCAAGCACCTCTACCGGTTTCGAAACCTATTAGATTGAAAACTTGGTTTTTGGCTAGCAGTTGTCGCTAGGGCATCCCTGCTATTTTGTTCGTTGCAATCCGTGACTGCACGCCGGGGTTTGTCCTAGTTGGGTCAGAGAGAGCAGCATATGTGCCTCCTGATGAGAGACTAATAAGTTTCGAAACCGGTAGAGGTGCTTGCTGCACTCTCTGATTGAACTGGAATAATGATGCGGCTGTAGTTTCGTGTTGCAATGAAATTGAAAATGGTTATTCATATTTGATTTATATGTTTACTCTGATTGGAGTACGAAGGGAACCATTCTCGTTGGAACTTTACCGCGCTGAGCAGATGGGACGTGAATTCTAAATTGTAAAATTCCCTCATCTTCCTTAGTCTCAGCATCCGTTATGGCTTGCAAATTGTAGAAGCCTCGGAGGTGTTACCAGAGAAGGTTCCCATTGTTTTCAGTCTGGAAGGATGTAGAATAACATTTTTGGATGTTGTTTTATGTGCTATTAGATTGAAAACTTGGGTTTTGTTTTTAAATATTATAGCAATTATAATAGTGGACTGACTATACAGAAATATAAGAATATTTAAGTACCTATTGGATGAATATGTTACATCTTAAAAATAAGAGCTGATACAAAGAAAAGCTTTGTGTTTTTGGAATCAGAACAGTTAAATTAATGAAAACAAGTTACTTTTTTTCGGCAGCGGGATATTTTTTTTGTTGGGCTGTGTCATTATTGACGCCATTTATTATATAATGAGAGTATAACGATGATTATTTTAGTACAAACTGTATGTCCGTTTGACTAAACGAACCTTTTACCTCTGCGTGGATACGTCCCTGCCATAGTTCCTCGTCTCCTCCCTGAAGGCTTTTTAACTATGATATATACGCCGCGAACGAAGGGCAAGACTCGTATGGGGTGGGTCCCTAAATGCTGATCATCGGGGAGAAATAGTGTCTTCATTCTTTATTAGGGGTTATATCACCAATATTGGTGGTGTAATTACTGCATCAAATTGATCGCTGAGAAATTCAATAAGGCAGAAACTTTTATGTCTTTAGTGTGGAGGTTGGATAGTTTGGAGGAGGGTGTAATTTTTATAATATGCTTAAATTAAATCATATATATTGTTATGATCCTAAAAACGTATAAAAATTAAAATATATCTGTGTTTTTGCCTTTATTTTTCTTTTTATGATTTATTTATATTTGATCATTTTTCAAAAATTGTATGTCCATTCACGTATATTTCAAATTTTAAATATTTATATTCATAAAAAAGTATTTTACAATACAAACATTTACAAGGTTAATAAAAAAATTATTAATAGATTAATGTATTTTTTTTAATGAGAATGGGGGTCGTGTGATAGCTTATTCGAAAGGTTATTCAATTCTCAATTCTCAGTAGGGCATCACTGCCATTTCGTTCGTTGCAATCCGTAACTGCACGCCGGGGTTTGTCCTGGTTGGGTCAAAGAGAGCAGCATATACGTGCCTCCTGATGAGAAACTAATAAGCTTCGAAACCGGTAGAGGTGCTTGCTGGACTCTCTGATTGAACTAGAATAATGATGCGGCTGTAGTTTCGTGTTGCAACGAAATTGAAAATGGTTATTCATTTTTTAACTAAAAATATTAATTTTAAATTTTATTTTCATCTAGCAAATCAAATAAAGTTCTTAACATAATATAAGAATTTAAAGACTATTTTATAATAAATTGTAAGAGTTTCTAAATGGTAACTTATTTGTCCCCTATGGCCATTAAAAATGTTGGATTGATCACCCTTAAGGGTGAAAGTAAAATAATCGAAATTACTGGAAAATGTGTCCCCTTTAATAAAAATTGACCTATCGCTGTAGTTCTTGATGATACATCAGTTTCGTTATCCGGCCACCCTGTATAAGAGAGAACGTTTCATTTATTTTCATAATTATGAAAATGTCAAAAAAAATTAAAATATATTGACTCTGTCTACATGCTGTAGAGGATTTGAACCTTCACTTAATTTTTAAGTTCTAAGGTTCAAATTCTCGTATGCAACCATTAGTGTAGGAAACAGAGGTTGAACCTTGCAAAATGGACACAAGTCCGGTTTTATTTTTCTTCTGGCATATCAAGGGGTGCTTATTATAAGACTAACTTTTTCTGAAAAAATTTCGCCCCGGAACCCCCCTTTTCACCCCTTTAAAGGGGGTAATTTATGGTTTTTGCAGAACGTAGCCCTTCCTGTACCTTTTACAAAAAATTTCTTTTATAGAAATATGAAGAGGACTATATTTTCTACGATTTATTTCCGACAGCATCTCTCTATTATCCACCGTTTAGCAAAGGTGGTGCCCCAAAGTTGACAAGTTTTTAAAAAAGATGTTTTTAAAAAATATATATTTTTCCCTAACTGTAACGGAAATTAAAAAGAAATGCTGCGGAGATTATTCATAAATAGATTATTGATTTTTTGGTATAGGTTTCACTTAAGGGTAATTGCCCTTTTTTTAATTACAGGGTGTTACATTTTAAAAAACCCCTTTTTATACCATCTGAACCGTTTATGATAGAGTAAAAAGACTTTCAGCGATTACCCATGTACTGGTGTTATTTACAAATTTGTATAATGCACCCCCATTTTTTCCCCGCAACCATCCAAAAAAAAAGAAGAATTAATAAATAAAGTGATTTTCTTGGAATCCTTCACACACAATGCCCTTCATTAATATGCTTCATATAACATTTTGTGCAAGTTATTATTACCCATACATGGACACTAAAAGCGATTTCCTAGTGCAACCCCTGTAGCCAAAAACAATAAATAAAATGGGGGGTTGAAAATTTTTTTTTGTTTTTTGCTTTTTGATCCATATGGGCATATGCTTCATCAATAGTGCTTTTCAAAAATATATATGGTTATTGCAACATCCCTGCGCAAACCACCCCTATCCTTGAAAATATACTGCAGAAACTACCCCTATACCTTATCCAGCATGTTTTTACGATTTTCTCATTACCTATTCATTTTTTTTAAACAAAACTTATACAAGGTTAAAGACCACTATTTACTCTAAATATTAGGTCCTATTCATTTTTTTTGTTTAAGCAACCGTTACGGCACAGTGGCGCCGTAAACCTCATATATGCTTTGACGGGCTCCAGTTTTTGTTTATTTTTTCGTCATCTGTTTGTTTTATTGATAAAGTACTTATGTAAAATAAAACAACACAGTGTAACCTACAAATCATGTTCTATGCACATTTTACATTCTTTGCTCCCCAAAGCTACAGTGGTGGCCCAAAATAAATTTTTTCATATTTTCGCCACCTACACGCATTTTATTGCGTTAATGCTACCTTAATAGCACAATATTCACCCCTAAGTGGTCGTTAAGCAGTGGTGGATCCAGGGAGGGGCGATGGGGGCGATCACCCCCACCCCTCTCAAACCAAGTGATATTATATTTGAAGATTATATAAATATTAATTTATTTTTATAGAAATACTTATATTATATTAATATTATTTTTATAAGAATGACTTTTTATGCTTTAGCGACAGTGGCGGATCCAGCATCGTTAAGAGGGGGGTGCCAATTGGTTAAATTTCTATAAAAATAAATGAATATTTTTATAATCTTTGAATATAATATCACTTGGTTTGAGAGGGGGGGAGGTGATCACCCCCATTACCCCTCCCTGGATCCGCCACTGCGTAGCGACCACCTAAGGGTAAATATTGTGCTGTTAAGGTAGCATTAATGCAATAAAATGCATGTAGGTGGCGAAAATATGCAAAAATTTATTTTGGGCCACCACTGTGGCTTTGGGGAGCAAAGAATATAAAATGTGCATAAGTCATAATTTGTAGGTTACACTGTGTTGTTTTATTTTGCATAAGTACTTTATCAATAAAACGAACAGATGACGAAAAAAAAAAACAAAAACTGGAGCCCGCCAAAGCATATATGAGGTTTACGGCGCCACTGTGCCGTAACAGTTGCTTATACGAAAAAATGAATAGGACATAATTTTTAGAGTAAATAGTGGTCTTTAACCTTGTATAAGTTTTGTTTGAAAAGAATACATAGGTAATGAGAAAATCGTAAAAACATGCTCGCCAAGGGATAGGGGTAGTTTCTGCAGTATATTTTCAAGGATAGGGGTGGTTTTCGCAGAGATGTTGCAATAACCATATATATTTTTGAAAAGCACTATTGATGAAGCATATGCTCATATGGATCAAAAAGCAAAAAACAAAAAAAAAATTTCAACCCCCCATTTTATTTATTTTTTTTTGCTGCAGGGGTTGCACTAGGAAATTGCTTTTGGTGTCCATGTATGGGTAATAATAACGTCCACAAAATGATATATGAAGCATATTAATAAAGGGCATTGTGTGTGAACGATTCCAAAAAAATCAATGTATTTATTAATTCTTCTTTTTTTGGGGTGGTTCCGGGGAAAAAATGGGGGTGCATTATACAAATTTGTAAATAGCACCAGTACATGGGTAATCGCTGAAAGTCTTTTGACTCTAGCATAAACGGTTCAGATGGTATAAAAAGAGGCTTTTTAAAATGTAACACCCTGTAATTAAAAAAAGGGCAATTACCCTTAAGTGAAACCTATACCAAAAAATCAGTCAATTATTTGTGAATAACTGCCTCATGATTTCTTCTTAAT
Source organism: Diabrotica virgifera virgifera (assembly GCF_917563875.1). Classification (NCBI taxonomy): domain Eukaryota; kingdom Metazoa; phylum Arthropoda; class Insecta; order Coleoptera; family Chrysomelidae; genus Diabrotica; species Diabrotica virgifera. The sequence goes on from NC_065451.1 coordinate 173,399,347, forward strand.
TTCCGTTACAGTTAGGGAAAAATATGTATTTTTTTAAAACATCTTTTTTAAAAACTTGTCAACTTTAGGGCGCCACCCTCGCTAAACGGTGGATGATAGAGAGATGGTGGTGGAAATAAATCGTAGAAAATGTAGTCCTCTTCATATTTCTATAAAAGAATTTTTTTGTAGAAGTTACAGGAAGGGCTACGTTCCGCAAAAACCACAAATTACCCCCTTTAAAGGGGTGAAAAGGGAGGTTCCGGGGCGAAATTTTTTCAGAAAAAGTTAGTCTCATAATAAGCACCCCTTGATATACCAGAAAAAAAATAAAACTAGACTTGTGTCCATTTTGCAAGGTTCAACCTTTGTTTCCTACACTACATAGGCTAAGTCAATAAACAATTATCTCTAACACAATTATTGATATAAATGCAATTAGTTTTTCACAAATATAGCTCTAGGTGATAAGCTGATAATATCAAATATTATTTTCAAAACTAGGATTTAATGATTATTTGCACACTGACATTTGTTACTAAAAATTATAGATAAAAAATTATGGTGGTTCACATGGAAATCACTTAGTTCAGAAACCTGAACACTCTCTAAAAGTGAGAAAAGATTATTAGCCACCTTTGAAAGAAAAATATTGGGGCACATATAAACAAAGGCACAAAAGAAAATAAAATTTGCGAAGAAGATACAACTTGGAACTATACAAAATATACCAGAATCCAGATATCGTAACATTCATTAAAATAGGACGGCTGCGTTGGATGGGACATGTGGAAAGAATGGAATAAGGCTAAATACCAAACAAAATAAGCAAACAAATGCCAGTAGGAAAAAGTACAAGAGAAAGACCGAAGCTGAGATACATCGAACAAGCAGAAATTTATATAACAATCTTAAAAATCTGAAAATGTGTTTTTAATAACGAAAATAATTATTTAAAAATAACCAGCATTTTCATAACGAAAACTTTGTTTACGTATTTTAATTCATAATATAGAAAATTTGCTATTATGAAAAGTTGTTCAGAATTAAAAATTATGTTTTAATGTGCAATTATATAATTCTAATTTAAATGTTGTGAATTATAAAGATACTTTGCTCTTGACCGAAATTCATATTTTTTATATACCTCGTATAAAATTAATAAAATTTAATATATGATGTTTGCATCATAAATCTTAGACCATGAAGAGCTTTTTATGAAGAATAACTTTTCTTCGTCAAATTAAAAATAAAAGAGTTATAAATGAAAATGTTGTTGGTATCCATAATTTGAGAAAAATCTTCAATTTTTTTTTCATTAGAAGGATGTAACTGCACATATAAGACCATAATTTTTTATTCCAAATACATTTCATATATTCGGTTCGCTAAACTCAGACACAACTGGCTAGTGATTTTAGTCAGTAATTTCGATAAAAAAATAATTACTAAATGGTTAATAATTACTAAATAATTAGTAATTTTGCCAATTTCGGCAAAATTGGCAAAAAACAAAAAAATTACCTACTAAAATGATAATGTTTATTAGCTTTCATAAATACAAAATATTTTTAAGCCACAAATCTTAACTACTAAACAGAAATGTCCACAGAAGTAACACCAGTGCAAGCACTGAAGTTGCTTGTATGTGGAAGTACAATATACTTTATGGAATATTTTACAATACAATATTATACAACAATAGGACAAAAACTGTAATTAAAACTTTGCATAAAAAGAAAAACATATAATATATTTAAACATTCACCTATACCTACTTATTTACAATATACTTTCTTATGGACCCATCTTACATCAAATTAAAAAAATTTAATTTAATTAACTGAAATAATTTTTTTTACTCAAGTGGATGATTTTTAATATGTTTTATTAATCTTTTCTTAAAAATATCACTAGCCAGTTGTGTCTGAGTTTAGCAAACCGACTATAATAACAATTTTCATTTCATAACAAATGAAACAGTACATTTATCATTAGGTAATACAGGTAGTCCCATTAAAGGGGAGGCCGTATACTCCTATAAACCTTTTTAAAGTTAATAAATTATTGCTTTCAAAATATACTCAAATTGTATTTTTGAATATCTTATTTATTTTATATAATAATTAAATTCACTATCAAATGTCATTGATATATTTCATTGATACTTAATTTAAAATTTAGTTTGACATTCACGAAATGTCAAACTCAAATGATGTAAATAACCTATTTGCTTAACAAATTCAGATTAAAAAAAACTAGCCCACTTGTCTTACTATAAACGATTTCAGCTGACGTTTAGTGTGTCGGCGGAAAATAAAAGGATTGTGACGTCACATTTTAGATTTTGAGGTCGATTATCTCGAAGACGGTTAGAAATATCGAAATGCCGTTTTCAGATTTGGATTCAGAAATAAAACTACATAAGAATCTATCGATAAATCTACTCTAAGTATTGCAGGAGCGGCGACGCAATAACACACAGACGTTGCGAATTTATAAACGAAAAAGTTTCGTTGATAAATACAATGTAGTCCAAAAAACTAAAAAAAAAAACATGAAAATGGTTATTCATTTTTGATTTACAATGTAGTCCCTTTATTATCATGGACAAAACGTATTGTCGAGTGGAGACTATGAGAAGAAGCACTACGGAGTAGAGGACGCCCGCCCACCAACCAGATGGACGATCTGAAGCATGTTTCGGTAACTGGATGCAAGCCGCACAAAACAGAGACAGGTGGAAAGAGCTGAGGGAGACCTATGTCCAGCAGTGGACAGAGCATATTTTACTTCAAATCAGGCCCAAGGCACTACACAATTTTCGGGCCCCTAAATATGATTTAACAATAATAATAATAACTTTTGTTAATGAATTAATTATTTAGTTGAAATATAGTTGCACTAGAAATTTAAATTTTTATTAACAATAAATAAAATTTATATTTAAATAATTAAACATTTTTTAAATGCAGTCTGTCACATTTTTTAAACACAGTGTGTCGCACAGTCATACAGGTTGAAGGTTCACATTTTATAAGATATCAACTCTTCAACTGAAATTTAAATTTTTATCGCGGCCTACTGCGAATCCACAAACAGGGTAAATTTTCTATATTTTGTTTCACGTTAAGCCGGGTCCAGACACGTGTAACGTGTAATGTAAGATTACGTGTAATTTAGCATCAACCAACAGTGTGGACGTCGCACGAACGTCCACACGAATCGTTTAGCGAATCTTGGTTTCCACTCAAGTTCTACGAACAGACGAATAAGGGAGGTCGTGACAGCAGGTAGTTTTTTTATACTGCTTTTATTTGTATGTACATATTTACTAACTGAAGACTAAATTTTTTGGATCCGAAATACCGGGGTTTTGTTGGTATAAGCAGGTAGATTCGTCAAGCGATTGCTCGCCACACGTCCAAACGGTAAAACTTTCACTAAGGCATTCTGCACACGAAGCGTATCATCATAGACGCGTATAAGTTTCGTCATGCAGCGAATATTCCTTTACGCCTTAAAAGCCGCAAACGATTCGATTTGCAAGCGGCATGCGATCGTCTTGTTTTAAGGTTTTCCTTGCTTTTACAGTAGTTGCAAAGATGTTAAGTGATGAAGAGGACTTACTTTTGTTAAATTATCTTCGTCACCGCAAAAAAAAAGAAACAGGAAATTTTGGGTGCATCCTTATATTTACAAAAACTACAACAGAAGGTTATTTATTGCCGCCAAAGAGTTGTCGGAAGATGACTCTAAATTCCACATATTTTTCTGGAGTACTCTTGTTTGGGTATTATTATATAAACACTGATAATTTTCAATCAGTTGGACAAATTCTAATATTTGATCCGCCATTCTCATAAAATTCCGTCAACAAGGTGTTCTAACACTCAAGCGTACTGCAAGCTACTGACATCGTTGTACGCAGGTCCATGTCACCAGCCCCCCCTTTTTCAATTTGAGGGTCAAAAAAAAGCTCATTCGTTTGTATTGCGTTAGTACTGGATTGTATCACCCTTCATTCGTTTGTACTGCCCCCACCCTTTTAAATCTGCCTGGAGGGGCTGGTGACATGCCATCCCCCCCTTTTTCGATTTGAGGGTCAAAAAAAAGCTCATTCGTTTGTATTGCGTTAGTACTGGATTGTATCACCCTTCATTCGTTTGTACTGCCCCCACCCTTTTAAATCTGCCTGGAGGGGCTGGTGACATGCCATCCCCCCCTTTTTCGATCTGAAGGTCCGGGATGGGTATGTTCGTTTGTACTACGTTAGTATCGGATTGTATCGTCCTTATTTTGTTTGTACTGCCCCCACCCGTCTAGATTGGCCTGGGGGGGCCAGTGACATGCTACCCTCTACTCTGCACTTTTTGCCTTCTGAATGTCGAAAATAGGCTACTTCGTTTGTACTGTGTTAGTACTGGATTGTATCACCCTTCATTCTTTTGTACTGCCTCCACCCTTTTAAATCTGCCTGGAGGGACTGGTGGCATGCCATCCCCCCGTTTTCGATATAGGGGTCCGGGATGGGTATGCTCGTTTGTACTACGTTAGTATCGGATTGTATCGCCCTTATTTTGTTTATACCACCCCCACCCGTCTAGATTGGCCTGGGGGGCCCAGTGACATGCTACCCCTCTAATCTGCACTTTTTGCCATCTGACGTCGAAAGTAGGCTATTTCGTTTGTACTGCGTTAGTACTGGATTGTATCACCCTTCATCCGTTTGTACTGCCCCACCCTTTTAAATCTGACTGGAGGGGGATCCCTTTTTTCGATCACGGGGTCCGGGATGGGTATGTTCGTTTGTACTGCGTTAGTATCGGATTGTATCGCCCTTATTTTGTTTGTACCGCCCCCACCCGTCTAGATTGGCCTGGGGGGCCAGCGACATGCTACCCTCTACTGTGCACTCTTTGTCTTCTGAACGTCGAAAATAGGCTATTTCGTTTGTACTGCGTTAGTACTGGATTGTATCACTCTTCATTCGTTTGTACTGCCTTCACCCTTTTAAATCTGTCTGGAGGGGCTGGTGACATGCCATCCCCCCTTTTTCGATATGGTGGTCCGGGATGGGTATGTTCATTTGTACTGCGTTAGTATCGGATTGTATCGCCCTTATTTTGTTTGTACCGCCCCCACCCGTCTAGGTTAGCCTGGGGGGCCAGTGACATGCTACCCTTCTACATTTAAAACAGGGAAAGATTAATGCTAGGAGTAAGGACACAAAATTAGCCAAAACTATTATAGTAACACCGCGGGTGTAATGGTAAATTCGTCAAAAATGTAACGAATTACATTTTGAAACTGAAAAACAGGCTTGCAAGCCACTCTCCCAGGGGAATGGAAAGTTACACCCTCAGATGGATCTCGGAGTAGTTCCATGCTACCGATTTGAAAAATGGTACATGTATTTGTTGGAGATATTTTGAACACCATTTTCGATCAGAAATCAGAGGAGCGACCTTGCCTTTTCCTACTAGGAAGAAATTTATCCATCCCCTCAATAAATTTTACAGTTTTACACGCTATCGATATGAAAATCAAAGATCTCATGCGGCGCATTCCGAAATGCACTCTTCGTTGTACAATTTCAACCTCTCTGGATAACTGATTAACTGAAACTTACATGCAGAATTCATTGGAATCGAAAATTATTAAAAGTATTTGGAACATTAAATGAAAAATTCCCACAATCAATGTCTTTCCTACCATCTAATGCGAGAGACCAGATAATAATTGCCGTTGCTATGTTATGGTAATTTGTTTTCTAGAAAGGTTTGTATTGTTCATTTATGACTGCAATGAGATTCAGAATTTCCGTATTCCATTTGCAAAATAAATATAGTGTCAAAAACTTGCTTATACATTTGACGCACTGTCCGTCAACGTGTTAATTGACTCTACAGATTCAGTGCCAAAACGAGACATTTTTATAGAAAAATATTTGCAAATATATGAAATGCCAAACTGACCTATTAAATAAACAATGACAGTGCAATTTTCGAATTTTTTCACTATGGAATTATCGCTGTATAGACCAGAGCGGATCTGTTTTGAAGTGGATGTGAGAGGTGGCATTCCGATTTTTGCAGATAAAATTAGGTGACAACTTCAGTAATTATAATTGGCTTACGCTCCTTCTCAAATATGTCCGGAACATTAATAAAAACCTTCAAATATTTAAAAATTTCGAAGAACATCGATTTTTTTCAACTTTTCAATCGTTTTTAAAACGATTCATTTTAGAACAAAGTCGTAGGGAAATAAAATAAAGATAATTGAAGTTTTTATGATATACGACTATAAAATACACTTAATAGATTTTGCATAATAATTTTGCAATCTAAATTTTTTTAAAAAAGTTAAAAATTTTTATAAACTTTCTGAACAAAAAGTAGACCATTATTTACAAGTTTGCTAATTTTTTTACATAGAAAGATACGCCCTACCTATCTAATACACTTTACAGAACTTAAGTTGGTTTATTTAATCGGCCTCAGCAATGTTTTAAAGTTATACACAATTTTTTGGCTTATAAACAAATACAGTGAGGACGTTTGAGTTAATAAATACCAATAAATTCATGTTTCTGTTATTTATCAAATAAACATTTTTTTCTGTTTTAGGACAACAGTAAAATGTATCTCGAATTAACTAAATTAAATACTTTCTTCTGTTTGTCTCAATTAATTTAAAAAAATTTGGGCACCCTGTATAAATAATTATGTAATAAATAGAGAATTGAATAATCTTTCAAATAAGCTAGCACACGACCCACATTTTCATTTTAAAAAATCATCGATTACATCATCACACCCAGATGGATGATGTTAGTAGTATGATAGATATCCCAAAAATTATAATTTAAATATAAAAATCGACCTGTTTAGGGATTTATCTCCAGAGTTGCCCATTCTCGAGAAAATGAATTTACTCCAACTCAAACGTCCTCACTATATTTGTTTATAAGCAAAAAAATTGTTTATATCCTTAAGACAGTGCTGAGGCCGCTTAAATAATCCGATTTTAATTTTGTAAAGTGTATTGGATTGGTAAAGTACCTCTCGATATGTAAAAAAATTAGCAAACTTCTAACAGGTCTACTTTTTGTTCAGAAAGTTTTTAAAAATTTGAACTTTTTCTAAAAAAATTTAGATTGCAAAATTAGTATGCAAAATCTATTATGTTGATTTTAATGAAATTTGGTGGACGGACTGAGTATGTCGTAAAAATTTTTTAAGTAAAATACGATGGTTCTAAGAGCAACCAAAGTGGTTGAAAAACACTGAATAAAAAGAGGCTTATTTTGCCCTCTTATTTTGTATTTATTGCTATTTTGCAGAAAGGAAAATCATTTAAGATATTTTATACCAGTCGTGTCGTATGTCACTTCAATGATCAATTATCAATTCAATTATCATTATGATATATCTTTATGACATATCATAATGTCATAAATTCAATTCAATTATCAATTGAATTTTAATTTCTTTATTTTATTTCCCTATGACTTTGTTCCAAAATGAATCGTTTTTAAGTTACAATCAATGAAAGTTGAAAAAATCGATGTTTTTCGAAATTTTTCAAATATTTAAATTTTTTTAATAATGTTCCAAACATATTTGAGAAGGAGGATAAGTCAATTATAATTACTGAAGTTGTCACCTAATTTTATCTGCAAAAATCGGAATGCCACCTCTCACATCCACCTCAAAACAGATCCGCCCTGGTTTATACAGCGATAATTCCATAGTAGAAATCGAAAATTGCAATGACATTGTTTATTTAATAGGTCAGTTTGGCATTTAATATACTTGCAAATATTTTTCTATAAAAATGTCTCGTTTTGGCACTGAATATGTAGAGTCAATTAACACGTTGACGGACCGTGCGTCAAATGTATAAGCAAGTTTTTGACACTATATTTATTTTACAAATGAAATACGGAAATTCTGAATCTTATTGCAGTCATAAACGAACAATACAAACCTTTCTAGAAAACAAATTACCATAACATAGCAGCGGCAATTATTGTTATCTGGTCTCTGACATTAGATGGTAAGAAAGATATTGATTGTGGGAATTTTTCATTTAATGTTCCAAATACTTTCTTTTAATAATTTTCGATTCCAATGAATTCTGTCGTATGTATGTTTCAGTTAATTAGTTATCCAGAGAGGTTGAAATTGTACAACGAAGAGTGCATTTCGGAATGCGCCGCATAAGATCTTTGATTTTCATATCGATAGCGTCTGAAACTGTAAAATTTATTGAGGGGATGGATAAATTTCTTCCTAGTAGGGAAAGACAAGGTCGCTGCTCTCTGATTTTAGATTGAAAATGGTGTTCAAAATATCTCCAACAAATACATGTACCATTTTTCAAATCGCTACTACACCGAGATCCATCTGAGGGGGTAAATTTCCATTCCCCATGGAGAGTGGAGAGTGGCTTGCAAGCCTGTTTTTCAGTTTCAAAATTTAATTCGTTTCATTTTTGACGATTTTACCAAATTTTACACCCGCGGTGTTACTATGTGCAAGGTTTGGCTGATTTTGTGTCCTTACTCCTAGCACTAATCCTCTGTTTTAAATTTAGAAGGGTAGGGGTAGTACAAACAAAATAAGGGCGATACAATTGAGTACTAACGCAGTACAAACGAAATAGCCTATTTTTGACATTCAGATGGCAAAGAATGCATAGTAGAGGGGTAGCATGTCACTGGCCCCCCCAGGCCAATCTAGACGGGTGGGGGCGGTACAAATAAAATAAGGGCGATACAATCCGATACTAACGTAGTACAAACGAACATACCCATCCCGGACCCCCATATCGAAAAAGGGGGGGATAGCATGTCACCAGCCCCTCCAGGCAGATTTAAAAGGGTGGGGGCAGTACAAACGAATGAAGGGTGATACAATCCAGTACTAACGCAATACAAACGAATGAGCTTTTTTTTGACCCTCAAATCGAAAAAGGGGGGAAGGCATGTCACCAGCCCATCCAGGCAGATTTAAAAGGGTGGGGGCAGTACAAACGAATGAAGGGTGATACAATCCAGTACTAACGCAGTACAAACGAAATAACCTATTTTCGACATTCAGAAGGCAAAAAGTGCAGAGTAGAGGGTAGCATGTCACTGGCCCCCCCCCCCCAGGCCAATCTAGACGGGTGGGGGCAGTACAAACAAAATAAGGGCGATACAATCCGATACTAACGCAGTACAAACGAACGTACCCATCCCGGACCCCCAGATCGAAAAAGGGGGGATGGCATGTCACCAGCCCCTCCAGGCAGATTTAAAAGGGTGGGGGCAGTACAAACGAATGAAGGGTGATACAATCCAGTACTAACGCAATACAAACGAATGAGCTTTTTTTTGACCCTCAAATCGAAAAAGGGGGGGATGGCATGTCACCAGCCCCTCCAGGCAGATTTAAAAGGGTGGGGGCAGTACAAACGAATGAAGGGTGATACAATCCAGTACTAACGCAATACAAACGAATGAGCTTTTTTTTGACCCTTAAATCGAAAAAGGGGGGGCTGGTGACATGGACCTGTTGTACGCCTGGCGGATTGAAGCTTGTCTGCGTTGACGATTCCGCGCCGGTTACGCTTCGTGTACAGTATTCCATAAATACACAAGTGAGCAGCACGAAAGCGTATGCCTTTCGTACGTCGCATCTAATACGCGTCTATGACGATACGCTCCGTGTGCAGAATGCCTAACGCCGTCCAAACGAGTGCTGCGAGCGCCTTTTTGTTCACGGAAAAAAACGACTCCCGATGGGTCCCAGGGGCGGATTTATTCATTAGTGGGCCCGGTGCTAATTCTTATAGAGGGCCCTACCTAACTCTTTTTTGACAAGGCACTTTAAAAATTAAAACAATATAAACTTCTGTACATTTAAAATCATGCAGAAGATACAAGGCTAAGACAAGGTAACGCTTTTTTTCTTTGTTTATTTTCAACAAATGCTTTTATGACACTTTCAAAATCAATTTCCCCCAATACGTCATTCTCAATAGAGCAGATCGATAACGAAACTGATCTGTTCTCGCCCATTGATGACCTTAATTTATTTTTAATAAAGCTTAATTTTGAAAATGATCTTTCGGATTCGCAGTTCGTGATAGGTGTAGTTAAATATATTCTTAAAACAATATAGGTATTTGAAAACACTGAAACAAGGTCTTTTTCGATAATAATATCCAACATGTCTTTAGGTGTTACTATAGAATTCTCGGAATTAGGAAGAGATAAAATAAAATTTTGAAAAAATATAATCTCTTCGATAAATGCATGATCTATATCAAGCGGGTACGTTTCGATAAGATTTCGCGCATATTGTTTTAATGTTTCATCTTCAATAGTGCGAAAATTTCCAAAAAATGCAAAAAGATTAGATACATAACCGTATGCTTCACGTCGCTTGTCTAACTCTGTCACTAATGTATCGATCGATAAATAAAATGTTTCGACTTCAAATTTGTTTGAACCTTCTAAATGTGAAGAGGCCCCGTCTGGAAAATTTTTTTTGAATCTGCTCGTTTTTTTGAATAATCAAATTTAACGTATAAACTCAATTTTTTTGCTTTTTCTTCAAAGTATTCAAAATTTTCACGGTGTTTTTGTATACTACTGTGTAGTCCTTGTAGTAGAAGTGTGCCAGTGTTTAGATCCAGACCAGGTTTTTGAAGAATGGTACTAACTGTTCCAAGTTGTTTTAAAATTTCGTTCCAAAATACGGTTAAAAAAGCAGTTTCAAATTTCTCAAGGATTTTTACTAAAGTTCCGCTTTCTAATTTTGTTTCCTTTTTCTCATCGGGATCGTCGCGAATAACAGTAAGATCATCGTGAATTTGATCATAACTAGCTTCTAATGCTTTTGTAGCATCCTCTCGACATGACCATCTGGTGGACGAAAGTGACTTCAGTGTAAATTTTGTACGATTTTCTTGCATCTTTCTTGTAAGAACATCCCACCGATGAGTTGAACTAGCAAAAAAAGCGTACAATTTTTGTAAAAACATGAAGAAATGAGATACTTCTGTAGATGTCTCTACGCTGCATTGACCCACTAGATTTAAAGAATGTGCAAAGCACGGCACATAAAATGCAAGGTTGTTCCTGTTTTTAATTTCGGCTTGAATTCCCTTGTATTTCCCAGACATGTTACTCGCGTTGTCGTAAGATTGACCGCGACAATTCATAATGTTAATATCATGACGTTCTAAAAATTCTAAAACTACACTAGTCAAAGAAGCACCAGTATGACTAAATATAGGTAAAAATGTCAAAAATCGTTCATGAACTTTATTAGAAGAGCAATATCTAATAATCACTGAAAGTTGGTCGGTGTGTGATATATCGGGCGTAGAGTCCACGATCAAAGAAAAATATTTAGAGTTTTTAACTTCACCAATAATCTTGTTTTTCACTTCACCGCCAATAATATCAATAAACTGTTCATATATAGTTTTTGATAAATATGACACGTGTCCACTACCTTTACCGCCATACCTTTCAATGTGTGTTTTAAGGAAAGGATCAAACTCAGAAATTAGTTCTAGTATTCCCATGAAATTTCCATTTCTACTATCACCAAATTTTTCTACGCTACCACGAAATGATAAGCCTCTTTCCGCTAGAAATTTTACGACCGTAACTACCCTTCTAAACACGTTCATCCAGTACTCAGTTTCTTGAATAAACTGATTAGCTAAGCTTTTGTCTATACTCTATACGATTCTTTAAATTAAGTCTGTTTAACAATAAAAACACACTCTCACGATGTTCTACACTATTTTCGTGAGAAAGTGTGCTTTCTTCTGCTTTACCCCAGTTTGAGAACCCGTGGTGAGCAAACGCACTTACACTTTTTACCGAAAAAAGCTTACACGCGAAACAGTAGATGTTTCCAGTTGAAGGTGAATACATGATCCATTTTCGAGGTACAGTTTCTCCATTGCTTATTCTTTTTTGAAATAATTTACCGGAAAGACTTCTATTTTGTGTTTTGAAGTTACGCTTGGAAGCTACATACACGCCATCATTGTTTTGAAAATATTCTGAGCCTTTTTCTACACATGATCTAAATGCATCTGTTAGACTTGTTGGCCACAATGATACATCATTAGAAACTAAAAACCCAGTGGATGTGGACGTTGCCAAATGGGAATCATTGTTAGAATTTTCACTCAACTCATCTTTTTCTGTCAAATGGGGTTTGCTTGTTGATGCAACATCAATTGAATCATTTATTTCCTTGTCATCGTACGTAATTAACACAGGTTTGGCGTTGTTTTCTCCTTGGTTCTTAAAAAACATAGTCAATTTCGGTAACTTTTGAACTCTGCTAAGTTTTTCTTCTTTTGCCTGAAAAAAATTAAAATTGCATAGACAGATTCGAACCCCGATGCAAATTTACTGCTTTTTGATCGATTGTTTTGAAGCATATATTTTTATTAAATCATACAATGTTACAATGAGTCACAACAAAAACAATAAATTTACTTAATGCTTTTATTCTTTAAATATACCAATCAAATAAAATTTCAATACATGTAAAACATAAGACAACTTTTCGTGCTTATTGCAACTTGCAAGGCTGTAAAAGCTTTTTTCTGTGTGTATTACCGACTATTACCCTATTTTTAAAAACCAATTATTCAGTGTTTATTGTTATTTATTTAAATAAATTACGCATGAAAACGAACTTACAAAGTCTCAAATTAAAGGTTGTCCCATTAGGTTTTTAAAGAAAAATTGTAAAAACCTCTATGTAATCATTAATTTAGGCTAAAGTTTAAAAAACCAATTTATAAGAAAAATTAACCTGCTTTTCCTTGTTGAAATAATTGTGCCGTCATCTGAAGCGTATCTTTTTCAAAAATATCTTATTATTTTGCCCAAACTTTGTTTTAAAAAAGGACAAAAACTGTTCGGAATTAAATTATGTTTTTTTATTTGATTAGGCTAAAAGTTGAGCTAATATAAATTAAGTAAATAAACTCACCTTTCGCTTAGCGGCTCCGCTTTTATGCTGCTTAAGTGACATTATAGGTATGTAGTTACAAGCGTATAGTCGTAATGTATTTAAACAATATTAATTAGCACTCACAAACACTAGAATTAAAAATTAATCCGAACCGAATAAATAAAATTCACCAGCATCAACTCACGAGTCACAACCTAATGATAAATGACTAAAATCTAACGCCAACACAAGTAGGTATGAATTACTAATTGTCGTCTTTGACGTTCTTCAGCTACTTTACTTGGTTGTAAACAAAAGCTTTACTTGTTGTTAAGCTTAAAGGGTAAAGTAGGTATATTTTATATTTCATTTCTTAACTTTATGGCACCCATTGAAAGACATCTATTTTTGTCAAACACCTTTAACTTTCAGAGCGATTTAAAAGCATTGTATTGTAAGATTTCCGAAAAGGAGATGTAAGAGTATACCTGCTAATCTGTTGCCATTTATGTCATGTCATAAAAGGGTGGTTATCGGGTGTTCATTTCCTTTTCTCTCAGAAAAAAGATTATATGAAATTGTCAATACAACAATAATTTCAAAGTAATTTTTACAATAAATAAGAGGAGTTTGGTAGGGTAAGTACGACGGCGCGTCAGAATGCCAAATACGTAATTTTAGACAAATGTGTAGGTCTTCTGAGGGCCCCTTCAACCTGGGGGCCCGGTGCTACAGCACCTCTAGCCCCCCCTAAATCCACCACTGATGGGTCCCGGCGGCATCTAAACATTCCGTATATGTATTTGGACCATAGGAGTTTTCTATTGGTTCGTTGCAGCACGCGGTAATATTTTAACCAATAGGCGGCGAGGTTCCAGATGCATATACGGAATGTTAGTCGGTCCCAATTCATATACGGAATGTTAAATATCGTACACCGAAAAAGATAATTTTTTTAGAGTCTTTTAAAAGGAGATTGATTTTAAAATACTTGTTACTGTATTATTAAATAAAAATAAAACAATTATAGTATTTCGAATGTTATTTGGTGCGAAATTCATATGCGGAATGTTAATTATTCGTAGACCAAAATAAATATATAAACCAGAATAAATAATATTTAAAACACAACCGCAAACGTTATAACCAAGTTAAATTTATTTTCATCTGATAGCACACAGCCCTAAACTTCAACTGAATTGAATAGCTGAAACAGATCTAAACATCCTTAACAACACGTGTAAGTCATTAAAAATTCTGAGAAAGCGAAACCTTAGTCAAATAAAGAAATATGTATCTCAAATCTATACCATCCCATTTATGAATTTCGCACCAAATAGGTACCTAATCATTGTTTTATTTTTCTTTAATAATACATCAATAAAATAGGTATTCTAAAATCAGTCTCCTTTAACTGATTAATAAAAAGTCCCATTGTTGGTCTACGAATAATTAACATTCCGCATATGAATTTCGCACCAAATAACATTCGAAATACTATAATTGTTATTTAGTATTTCAAGTATTTTAAAATCAATTTCCTTTTAAAAGACTCTAAAAAAACTTATCTTTTTCGGTGTACGATAATTAACATTCCGTATATGAATTTGGGACCGACTAACATTCCGTATATGCATCTGGAACCTCGCTGCCTATTGGTTAAAATATTACCGCGTGCTGCAACGAACCAATAGAAAACTCCTATGGTCCAAATACATATACGGAATGTTTAGATGCGTCCCGGCGAGCTCCAGCGCGAATAGTACATGTAATGCTCGTAGTGCCGTCCAAACGCAGAATTCGCGTTTCATTACACGTTACGTTACGCATTACATTACACGTGTCTGGACCCGGCTTTAAAGATATCGGAAATAGTTATTTTCCTAACTAGTGGGGAATTGGGGAAAGTGATACTTTCACGCACGAGACTGCCGTTGACCCGAACGACGCGATAGCGGAGTTCGGGCAAGCAGTCGAGTGCGGGGAAGACATTTTCCGCATGAGTTAGGAACAATATTTTTTCTAGGGGCGTACGTTTGGAAAAAAGCCACAAAAAATAGAGTTATACCAATTTTTATTTAGAAGTGAAAATACACAAATTAATTCTTTGACAAGGTTGCCAAAACCAAACTTTCAACATAATGGGTTACAACGACGACGATATTGGTTTCCATGACGACGATTCAAAACCATTGTAATTGTCTACTGATCTGACTTTTAAATATTATGTCAAAATAATTTTATCACATCGAATTATCAGTAGTAATTGCACAAGAGCTCTAAAATTGTTAAATTTTTCCCGAGTGACACTTTGACAGTTTTAATTTTACGAGCCGAAGGCGAGTGAAATTATGTCAAAATGTCACGAAGACAAAAATTCTATATTAATTTTAGAGATCGAGTGCAATTTGTTGCGATTATTTCATGAATAAAACTGTTCAAAACCAAAATTTTATTGTAATTTATTTATGTAACTACAAATTAGTACAATTAAACACACAGTTGTTATAAATATTTGACGGTTGAAAGTCATCACTTTTATAATTTTTAAAACATTAATTGTCATTAATGTCACTAAATGTATTTTTTCATAGCAACGAAGGGCATCTGACGTAATATACTTTACGACGGGAAATTATCAAAAATTATCACTAGTAATACCACTAGAGGTCAAATTATTTCCGGAAATTTTTTTGAGATCATGAATATTTTGAAAATTTCCCGAGTCGCAGACGAGGGAAATTTTCTAAAAATATTCATGATCAAAAAAAAATTTCCGGATATTAATTTGACTTCGCGTGGTATTCGGTAAGAAAATTCCACACCAAATTTGCATTTGAAAATCCAAAGCTGCATGAACAGATTAATAGCGCGCCATAGCTTTGTCAGCAATTATTTAGGCTTTCAAATTCGTAATTTCTACTCATTGTAGTTGCATGGGAATACCATTTCAAGATAGAAAATAGTATATTCTTCAATTTTACATAAGTTTTGAGTAACTACAAGTGATAGAAAATTATTTTTTGGCGTTTTATTTTAAATTATGTAAACAAATAAAAACCAGTCTGTCAAAAATGTTCTGTTGTTGTAAACGTCAAAAAATTTCCACTATAATTCGCTGTTGGGTACCCCACGAGCAAAAAATTTCCGATAAAATACCTCCGTTGCCATGGTGATCTGTCAAAATAACGTATTTTGATTGGTTCAAAATTACAGGTGTGGAATTTTCAGTTTAATTTTTATTTCTGTAGCTTTCTATTGATCAGAATCTCCTATGAATGAAATAATCAAAAATTATAAGTTTAATTTTGATTTCTGTAGCTTTCTATTGGTCAGAATCTCCTATGAATGAAATAATCGCGCTAATTTATTAAAACATGAACACAATAAGATAAATTTGAAATAGATTAGTAAATAATATCTAAATATTAGTTTATTCCATGTATTATAATATATTATAATGCTAAATTATAAAAGGTATTTTACTTTCCTGCACACCGTGCGGAAAAATTTACTTTCACGCACGCCGTGCGGGAAAGTGCAACTTTCGGAAACGAAATGCGTGCGTGAAAGTGCCTCTTTTAGCACAGCCGTGGAAAAAAAGTATTTCATAGCAGAGAAATAATTTGCACTTTTAGTTTTTCAGTATTTGTATCTGGACCCTAAAATTCATCTCAGAAGCATCTCGGGCCAGCCAACTTTAAGTTTGAGGGTCCTGTCTGAAAATAATAAAAAGACTAAAAATGAGAATTTTGTCATGAAATTTGGTATGTGGAGTTAGAATAATATTTGGAACAACTTTTTCAAAAAAATATCAAAAAAAAATCAGAAATTTACCCTGTTTGTGAAGTCGCGTGGACTGCGTTTAAAATTTAAATTTCAGCTGAGTATGTATCTTAAAAAATGTGAACATTCAATCTGTATGACTGTGCAAAACTTCTGTATTTATTTTGATAGCCAAAATATAGGGCTGTATTCATCTTAAATGCGACACACTGTATATATTATGTCATTTCCTTTTCTAAATAATTTGGTTGTTGAACCATAAAAGGATAGACCATTCTTGGACAAAAATTTAATGGTTGCTATTATTCGTTGAAGAACGTTTCTCCAATGTTCCTTTTCTTCTAAATAATTTTTTTCCATTAATGTTACAATTTGTACTGCTGTACTACTTCTCTTGACTGACGTACCAATTGATGAAATATGTTCAGGAGATCGCTCATGTTGAATCACTATCCTATTGATATTTTTCCACCCATCGAAAGTTAGAAGAACAATAATTTTCGTGGAAATCAGTATACAAACGTAGCAATAAACGCGGCTATTTTTAGGACTGTACTACACTAACCACTCCCGAAGAATATTTTCCTCCTTAGCTTTCATTTTATAAAAAATCGTACTTTGCAAATGTCTGGTTTATTATTATCCAGTTGTGCAACACATTCACTATTTTTATCAACATATTGATTCGGTCAATTATTTTTTATAAAATATTGTTAAAATTCCAGATTGAAATATTATGGCCAATCCCCTTTATCGCCAGGAAAAAAAGAGTTATTGACATTGTCGTTTTCTATGGGAGATGGCGGAAATGTACTTGTGACAGGTGAAGTCGCTTGAAAATCAACAGTGGAGTTATCATTTATTATTTTCTAAAATATATCTAATCAAATAATTTTGAAAATTTTGCGGGTCCGAGGCAGGTGCCTCACGGGCCTAGTGGTAAAATAGGCCCTGACAGTGGACGCGAACGGGTTGATAATGATAATGAGTCCCTTTGTATTGAAAATAGTCCATTTATCAAGCGATTATTAAAGAAATAAAATTGAAATTTTAATAACAATAGCACAATGGGCAGGTACGGTACACTACAAACATTATAAAGTTAAAAAGTTGTGTAGATGTACCAATAACTAAAAACGAGAATTTGTATATAGTTTTTTTATTTAGCTTAATGCTTCGACAACTAATGACCATTGGCATAATTGTACATAGTTGTTGAAACCCGTTGAAGAAGTGTACACATTGATCCATGTATATTATTGATTGAAAAGATGTTGAACAGCCTAAAAGGTATTTTTAATAAAAACTTTACATAACTAGTACCTACCGTAAAACCTGTCAATAACGGCCACGAAAAATGAAAGATCTATTTGAACGGTTACTAAATGTGGCCGCTATTGACAAGATTTCTTCTTCTTCTTCAGCCTTTAGTAATCCAACTTTGGACATAGGCCTCCCCCAATTCAATCCAGTGTTGTCTATTTTGCGCCACCTGTTTCCAGTTGTGTCCTCCAAACTTCTTTATGTCATCGGCCCATCTCATTTGTGGCCTTCCTCTACTTCTTCTTCCTAACCACGGTCTCCATTGTTGTATTTCGTGATTCCATCTTTTATCCTTCAGTCGGGCATTGTGTCCTGCGAAGCTCCATTTTAATTTGGCAGCATGTTCTCCTGCGTCTTTTACTTTGGTTTTGCTTCTAATCCATGTATTTGTTTTTTTGTCTATGAGCCTCACCCCGAGCATTGATCTTTCCATCGCGCTCTGTGCCTTTACTATTTTATCCATATTGGCCTTGGTGTGTCCACGTCTGTGAACCATACGTAAGTATAGGGAGGATACACTGATCGTAAACTCTGGTTCTCAAATATTTTTCTATTTTGGTGTTTTTCAAGATCCAACTCAGTTTTCCAAATCCTGCCCACGCTTACCTTATTCTTCTAGTAATTTCGGCAGTTTGATTTTCTTTGTTAACTTTCATTATCTGTCCCAGGTAGATGTATTCGCTTACTGTTTCTAAATATATGTCATTCAACGTTATTTTTGTAATGTTCGGTGTATTCGTCATTACTTTTGTTTTTTCCAAGTTCATCTTAAGACCTACTTTTTCCGAAGCTTGAAATAGTTGCGTCATCATGGTCTGTAATTCTTCGAAACTTGTAGCGAATATTGCAATGTCGTCAGCATATCTCAAATGACTCAGTTTTCTTCCATTAACATTTATTCCTTTATCGACCCAGTTAATGTCTTTGAACACGTCTTCAAGTCCAAGTGTGAACAGCTTTGGTGAAATAACGTCTTCCTGGCGAACTCCTCTGTTGATTGGTATAGCTTTGGTTTTCTCATCTATTTGTATTTTCATTGTAGCTTTCTGTAAATATTATGTATGAGCATTCTGTATCGAGAATCTATCCTGCAGTTGCTCCTAGCTCTCTCTATTGCCCAAAGTTCTATGGAGTCGAATGCCTTTTCATAATCAACGAAGCCAATGTATAAGTTCAAGTGATATTCATTGGCTTTCTCTATTAGCGTTCTGGCTGTAAGAAGATGATCCGCTGTACTGTTACCCTTTTGGAATCCTGCCTGCTCTACCGGTTGATAGCTATCAAGCTTCGACGATAGCCTATTAGTTATTACTCTCATAAACAGTTTGTACATTTGGGACAACAGGGAAATTGGCCTATAGTTCTTCAGATCTCCCCTGTCTCCTTTTTTGAAGAGAATTATTGTCAAGCTTTCTTTCCAATCATCTGGGACTTCTCCTTTGTGAAGGCATTCGTTGAAAAGGTTTTTCAATTCGTCGAGAATAATTTCACTCCCCTCCTTTAACATTTCGGCAAGTATTCCATCTGAGCCCGGAGCCTTATTGTTCTTTAGTTGTGCCATAGCTTGTTTTATTTCGAAGGATTCTATATTAAAGAGTACTTCTGAGTTGACATTTATTATCTTTTTCTTAAGATTTTCCTTTGCAGTGTCATCTGGGTCTTTGTTTGAGGAGTATAAATCACAGTAGAATGTTTGTGTAACTTTTAGGATTATGTTCTTTTCTCTTGTTTCTTTTCCATCTTTATCTTTTAATGAGATTATTAGAGGCTTTCCTATGTTTGGTCTTAAGCATTTCAGGCCTCGGTTGTTTTTTATAATTTTTTCTACCTTGTTTTCATTGTAGATCCTTAAGTCTTCTTTACTCTCTTCTTTATTTGTTTATTCAATTCTTTGAAACCGTCGGTGTTTCGCTTTCCTTCGCTTAGAAATAGGCGTCTCTTTTCCATCAACCGTTTTGTTCCAACGCTTATTTTGTCGTCTTTACTTTTCGTTTTCTTTGCCACAGTCAGGCCTGCTTTCAAGAGCGTTCGTTGCATTTCTCTATTAATTGTGTTCATGTCGGTATTTTCTTGTTGATAGTATCCTACAAATTCTTCTCTTAAGACTTCTCTGTACTCATCTCCCTTCTGTCGGATTTTAGTTTGATCTATCCGATTAGAATTATGTGGCCTGTTTCTACGGGTTTTGGTCTGTATAAAAACAACCCTTGCTCTTAAAAGACGATGATCGCTGCCAGTTGTGAATTGATTGAGAGCACTTATGTCTTCAAAAATGTCTTTGTTCCCACATAAGAAGTAATCGATCTCGTTTTTCGTCTTTTTATCGGGAGATATCCACGTCCATTTTCGGTTTACTTGTTTTTTGAAATATGTGTTCATGGCATATTAATGTTGTTGTTCTAGAGGAAGTTATATAATTTTTCTCCTCTTGCATTTCGTGTGCCATAACCATGCATCCCTATTTTAGTTTCAGTATTTTCTTCTTTTTTACCTAATTTTGCGTTGAAATCTCCCATAATTATAGTATATCTTAAAACATTTTCATCTAATGCTGTTATCAGATCTTCGTAGAACATTTCAACTTCCTCTTCCTGATGTGATGTTGTGGGAGCATACACTTGTATTACCTTTATCTTAGTTTTATTATCTAGGTCTACTATAATATAAGCTACTCTATAAGAAACGCTTTTATATGTTGAGATGTATGGTGTGAGATACTTTTTGATAAGAAATCCTACTCCACCATTTGTTTCGTCTATTTTCCCTGTATAGTACAGGCGATTTCCAGAGTTTAGCTGCATGCATTGTTCACCTCTTCTTTTCACTTCTGACAGTCCTACAATATCCCACTTTATCTTGGATAGTTCTTCTTCTAATTCGTGTATTTTTCATCTTTAGCCATCGATTGAATGTTGTATGTGGCTAGTAGTAACTTTTTTTATTTGGTCGTATCTATTTTGGAGCGTTTTGTTGAATCCGAGAGGCTGACCGTTTTTCCGGTGTGGGAGTCTGAGCTGCTTGCTCTACCCACCTGGGGAACCATTCCATTTTGTTTCAAGTTCAACATGTTTTGTTTTGAGGGGTAGATTGGCATTAAAACACCACGCTTGCCGGACGGGTTGGTGAGTGTTGGATTGCAAGCCGCAAATACATAAAAAATATTTGGAACTTTGTTTATTTTCTAGTCCTCTTCGTCAAAATATGGATTTTCTTGGATAACATCACAGAAATTGGCTTTAGAAAAACATTTCTTAACTGTAGCATGAGATACTTTTTTCCAACCAGCTGTACCTGAAGTAATCCAGAAAAGTGCGCTGGATAAATTTATGTTTATTGTAGAATTTATGCAGAATTTATTGGTGTTCTGAGTCTTACTTTCCGCCTCAATTTCGTCCAACTGACTTTCCATGAATTTTCTCTTATGTTCTCTTATTGTTATGTTACTTTTCTTTCTTTTTTGCTCGTATATGTCTCTATGCTCAATTTTATGAGTCCGTATCCACTGATTTCTTGCGTTTATATGTTCTTCAACTGCTTCTGTACATTCTATATTGAACCAGTCCTTCTTTCTTGTAAATTGCTTCGTCCCTAATGTAGTCTACGCCGTGTGGTTAATTGCTTTTTTAATATCGCCCCATATTTCTTCGACATCATATGTTTCCTTATTCAGTGTGGCAATCCTTTTACCTATTTCTGCTTCTATTGAACCAGTCCTTCTTTCTTGTAAATTGCTTCGTCCCTAATATATGTAGTCTCCGCCGTGTGGTTAATTGCATTTTTAATATCGCCCCATATTTCTTCGACATCATATTTTTCCTTATTCAGTGTGGCAATCCTTTTAGCTATTTCTGCTTCATTCTTTTGAATTTTTTTTGCTTACTTCAATTTTTCGATATTCCACCTCTTATTCCTCTATTTCTGCCTTATCATTACTTTCATCTTTTGTCTCAGCTTTGCTACCACCAGGAAATGGTCTGAATCTCCGCATGCACCTCTGTAGTTTTTTACATCCGTTATTCTTGATTGTCTTCTTTTCGATATTAATAAAATATGTGGTCTATTTGTAACTCTGATTTTTATCTTGAACATTGTAGGTACTGCTGATAGACATATTATTTCTGTGTCGCCATGTTGCAGATTCTGTGCCCATTGTCATTCGTTTTCTCATGTATTGTATGTTTGCCTGCTATTTGCGGTATATAATCCTCCTTTCCTATTTGTGCATTAAAATCGTCTAATATTAATGTCGCATCTTCTTTTGGTATTTTTTCTAGCTCTTCTTCCATAGTGTCGTAGAAATGATCTTTTTCTTCTTTTTTCTGTCGGTGCATAAACATTTAGTAGGGATATGTTAGCCGGTCAATCTTTAGGTAGGCCATTCTTTTGTTTATTAGTCTGACTTGAATTATTTTATCTCTCATATTTCCCGTTACTATGAATCCTACCCGATGTTGTCCTTGCTTTTCTTCCCCTGAGCATATAAAGATACCATTCTTTTGATCTATTGGTCCTTTCCCCTTCCATCTAATTTCCTGCAATGCTGATATTTCTACCTTGTACTGTATCAAGAACATTTAAACATTTCCTAATGGAACTTTAGAATGTGACGTGGCATTATCCATGAAAATAAGCACATTTCTATTGTGTTTTTTTATTTTTTGTCAATTTATGCAGCCATATTGTCGTAATTTCTGTTTTCATCCAAGCCTTCTTGTTAGAAACCCATTCTAAGCGTAATTTGTCAATATGACTACCGCTAAAACAGCAGGAATTTATACTTTATCCAATTTCTAATGAATCTTCTTTCGATCATTTCATATTTGCACATATAGTATGGTATAACTAGACCCAAACCCAGACATCCAAAGTAAAAGTTTTCCTCCAACACCAAATTGTTCTATATGGTCCACATATTGTTCAGTGAAAAGTTACATAATTTTGAGCGTCCGGTTTGGGGGGGGGGAGATGGGGGAGAAGTCGGTAAATTAGTAGTTTTTTTTTATTAAGGTTTTCGTCAATATTTCTAAAACTAAAACTATGCTTTAGCGTAAACAATGTTCTATACAAAAATGTTTTACATAAAATTTAAAACAAAAAAGGTTTTACACATAATTGTTATAAAATTAACGGTTCCACAGTTACAGAGGGTGAAAAGTGGAGGTTTTGGATAGTTTTTATATTTTTTGGGCAATTTATATTATTACTGATGAAAGAAATTTTCTTTAACAGGATTGTGTTTTGTAAATAAAATTTGCTATTTCAGTGGCCGATGGTATGTTAGTGATAAGCCCTTGAAGAAACGTCAACCTCACCACCCAAAACCATCATCAATTGCCCAAAAAATATAAAAATTATCGAAAATCTCCACTTTTCATCCTCCGTAACTCTGGAACCGTTGATTTTATATTATGCATAGGACCTTTTTTGTTTTGAATTTTATTTAAAACATTTTTGTATAAAAAATTGTTTACGCTAATGCATAGTTTTAGAAATTTTGACGAAAAACGTAAACAAACTACTAATTTACCGACTTCTCCCCCATCTCCCCGCCAAATCAGACGCTCAAAATGGTGTAACTTTTTACTGAACAATATGTGAACCATATAGAACAATTTGGTGTTAAAGGAAAAATTTTACTTTGGATGTCTGGGTTAGGTCTTTTTTGGACCAATTATACTATACTACCTCCGTAACTTTGGAACCGTTGTTCATGCTAAGCCGCATAGTTATAGAAATATTGACGAAAAACGTAAAAAGCTACGAATTTAGCGATTCCCCCCCCCTCCCCCCACAAACCCGACGCTCAAAATAGTGTGACGTTTTCCTGAACATTATATGGACCAGATAGAATAATTTGGTGTTGGAGGATAACTTTCACTTTGGATGTCTGGGTTATGCCATCTTTTGAATCAATTGTATCATACTAATAGCCAAATAGTCAAACATTATTTTGCTGCCTTCTTCTCTGTACATTTTTCATATTTTTAATGCAAATGTCTTGTTAGGCACGGCTTGGTAAATAAACCTCTGTTTTCTCAGCATTGTATACATCTCGTGAATAATAATTCTTTAACATAATGTTAACTTGGTGTTCCAGTCCTCTCTGTCGTCCAAATTAATATCTGCAGACCACAATTTGATTTAAACATTATATTTATTATGACGGTTACAGAAACATTCCAAACATCCAATTGACGCTTCAAAATTTTTTTCGTCTTCAAACCATCCATCGTATCTTTTGAGTAGCGGCCCAGATATTTGAATTGCTTTATTTCTGGCTTTTCAAAACCAACTGTAGAAGACTTGGTCCACTGCCAATCCTTCTGACTTCGAAAATGATTTAGTACTTAATTATAATTGTTTTCTCTTTAATATGCTGTCAACTATCAAAAAAAATACAATATAAATATAAATAAGTACTATTTTGTCATTTCAGGAAATATTTCAAGAACGATGTTAAAAAATAAATGTAAGAAAGAAATCGAAAACATATTGCAAGAGGGGAATAACACTGTCTATGTAGCAGAAGATGTCAAAACAGATGGATTCGTTCCAATATATAACGATCAAGATTGCAGTAAGCCGCAAAAAAACAAAAAATCAGATAGGATAGCATTAGCCCCAGGTAAAAATAATTATAGTCAAAACATTTACTTCTTTCAAAAATTTTTTACTTCTTATCTGGAGCTGCCATACAGGCGTTGAGGACATCTTTGTTATTAATAAAAGACATGAGTGGATAAAGGTATCATGTCGCATTTTTTAAGTTTTGAGTAAATTGACAAAACGCATTTGCCATTGGAGCTTTTTTATTTTGTTTTTAATTCCAATGAATGACTTAAAAAATAAATAACTTTGGGCTATTTTCTTTTGTTAATTATAATATTCATAGTGCAGTCACTGAAGGTTTTTACCTATAATTTCGTTGAACCTCCATCGATTTTCGTGAAAATTGGTGAGCAGTTAGAGGATACCTCAAGGAACAAAGTTGACATGATGCCAACTTGCGCTTTTACCCTGGGGGTGGATGCCACCCCTTTTCTGGGCTGAAAATTATTTTATTAAAAATAATACCAAAAATCTAAAGAGGGACAAATTCTAAGCAAAATTTGTTATATTAAGTTATTAACATAAATCAATACTTTTTGAGTTACTAAAGATCAACAATTTTATTTTTTCGTAAAAAAATGCATGTTTTAAAGCTGTTTTTCACGTATAACCCAAAAACTATTAGCTTTTACAAAAAAGTTATTCTTACGAAAATTGAAGGCAATAAAAAATTGAATTCACTATTCACTTAAAGTACTAAACTAATGTTATTACAGATAATTGAATGTATATTTTTTTCGATGAGTACTCAAATGTAAGTATTCAAGCTTAAATAACGGAAAAACGATGCATTTTATAAAATATACCTGTTAAACACTTATCAAAGCACTTCAGAATAACTAACAAATGAGCTCCAGAAGAAGTTAATAGCATCAAAATTAAGCAAGTTATGATGAAACTAAGAGAACCCTTTCGAATTTTTTAGGAAAAAGTGAAAAATAAAACATACACCATTTCCACAAAAATTAAAATTTATAGTAATTCTTACAAAAATTTCTTTGTATTAGCATAAGTAATGATTTTAACAATTTTCACCGGTTTAAAATGCATATTTTTGAAAAAAGATATAACTTAAAAAAATCAGAATTTTTAAAATTATCCTCATTTTCATTTTCTTTTGATAATAACTATAAAAATACTCAACATATGTAAAAAAATGGTAAATAACCAAATTTTAGTTTTTTCTATATCAAATATTATACCTGTTTTATAATTTCTGTAGGATGAAAAATAACCGAGATAGAAACGTTTAAAGTTTAAATTTTGCTGCGAGAACTATGTAACCGTGGCCATTTAATCTTTGATTTTTAAAAAAGTAAGGGGTTTGAAAGATTAATTCAACGCGTGTTAATAGCCTTTGGAATTACCGTTTTTAGGTAAACCTGATATCTTATAGTCCTGTCGCCAGGGGGGGGGGTACAACGGCCTCCTTAATTCAGATGGACTTACCCAAGTTTTTTTTATATATTTTGACCCGCAGAATACGAATTTTTTGGGTAACAGTTGATCCGGATGTCGATAAGATTGTTATAGACAAAGAACTTGAGGAATTACATAACAGCAATTTCTTGCAAAACAAAACATCTTTTTGAATTTTTTGGGTCATTTTAAGCAAAAAATATTCCTACAAGTTTTTTAGTAGAATGCATAGTTTTCGAGATAACCGCGGTTGAACTTTCAAAAAATCGAAAAATTCTAATTTTTGAACCCGAATAACTTTTGATTAAAAAATAAAGTAGCAATCCTGCTTACCGCATTTGAAAGTTTAAGTCAAATTATATCGGTTTTGATTATTTGCATTGCTAAAAATGTATTACTTTATTGTTAAACAAATATTGTTTTTATTGTTAAAACAAAGCTATAAACACCTAGTGCTTGAGTGATGTTTTCTATGATTTCTCATTTAAAATCGAACGAGTAGGTAGAGTAGCTACAAGTGCAAGCGAGGCATTTTCTACGTAGCATGCGTTAAAACGCATGTATTAGTTACGGGAAACACTATGTGTTTATAGATTAGTTTAACAATAAAAAAATTAATTTTTAGCAATGAAAATAATCAAAACCGATATAACTTGATTTAAACTTTCAAATGCGGTTAGCAGAATTGCTACTTTATTTTTTAATCAAAAGTTATTCGGGTTCAAAAATTGCAATTTTTCGATTTTTTGAAAGTTCAACCGCGGTTATCTCGAAAACTATGCATTCTACGAAAAAACTTGTAGGAATATTTTTTGCTTAAAATGACCCAAGAAATACAAAAAGATGTTTTGTTTTGCGAGAAATCGCTGTTTTGTAATTCCTCAAGTTCTTTGTCTATAACAATCTTATCGACATCCGAATCAACTGTTACCTAAAAAATTCGTATTCTACGGGTCAAAATATATAAAAAAAAAACTTGGGTAAGTCCATCTGAATTAAGGAGGCCGTTGTACCCCCCCTGGCGACAGGACTATTAAAAATTAACGGAGTTATTAAAAAAACGTAAAAACGATAACATTAAAAAATTTTAAAAAATAAAGTTTGAAAAATTTTTGAAGCATAAATTTTAATGCTATTAACTTGTTCTGTATCTCATTTGATAGATATTTCTAAGTACTTTCACAAATGTGTAATAAGTCTATGTTATAAAATGCATTATTTTTTCCGTAATTTAAGCTTGAATACTTTCGGTACTCGCCGAAAACAATATGCATTCGATTACCTATAACTCACTTTTAGTTAATATTAAAAGATTTTTTTTGTAAGGGGTTTATTTAATTTTTTATTAGCTTCAATTTTGGTAATAATAACTTTTTTGTAAAAGCTAATAGTTTTTGAGTTATCCATGAAAAATCGGTTAAAAACATTCATTTTTCTTACGAAAAATTAAAATTTTTGATCTTTAATAACTCAAAAAGTTTTGATTTATTTTAATAATTTTATATAACAAATTTTGCTTAGAATTTGTCCCCCTATCTAACTATGGGGTTATTTTTAATAAAATAATTTTCACCCAGAGAAGGGGTGGCATCCTCCCCCAGGGTAAAAGCTCATGTTGGCACCATGTCACCTTTGTTTCTTGAGATATCCTCTAACCACTCACCAATTTTTATGCAAATCGATGGAGGTTGAACGAAATCGGAGGTAGTAGCTCATATCTACCTTCAGTGACTCCACTATCAAAGGAAACATCAAGATTATGTGTAACTAAACTTTTGTGTACATAACTCATAACTCCTTTTTGTGTTGTAAACAAAACCTTGAACACTGTTTAGTGGATAAATATTGTCATGTATCAAAAATGTAACATAACACCTTTATCCTCTTGACTGTTAAAATATCCCATATAATATGTTCTGTTTAGTTTGGATGGAATTAACACTTCTATCGTCTCAACCTTAGCTAACCATTTTGTAACATATAATTTCTTATAAACATAGAAAATTGGTTTCAGTTCCAGAATCCGACTGGGAAAATAAGGAAAATTTTCGAATAAATAAAAAAAGTAATACGAATGAGGCTGGACCTTCTTCAAAAAAACAACGAACAAATGTGAAAACGCTAACCTTAGACGAAAAATTTGAAAGACTACCAAAAATAGACGTTTCACCAATTATACGAAATACTTTCTCTAATTACATTATCAAAAAGAAGTCAAGTGATGCTAGAATACCCAAATTAATAAAACGACAAAGACCAGGTAAATAACTAGCTCTAAAAGTAATATACGAAATTATACAATACATAGTGTGACCAACTCCAATTTAGTCAAATTCGGGACAAGGCTGAAAAAACTACCTAAAATTCGGGACTTTTCAATGAAAATCGGGCCATTTTTTTTTAATATAAAACTTGATTATCATCATTGTATAGATTATTATTTAATATTTTTATGTTGACAAAAATTTTTTTGATGGAATGGGTTGTAATGATAATTACATTTTTGTTAGTTTTTGACGTTTCGACTTCCAATCCGGAAATCGTTCTCTAAAAACGAAAAATTAGAAAATCAACTAATGTTGAATTTCCATGTAAATTGAACCTTGGGTTAAAATATAATTATCATTATTTGATATTCATGTTTTTAAATCATCTTTTCAGAAGAGAATAATTAAAATACAGAAACCGGAAAAAGTACAGAGTTTGAATTTTTGTAGAACTAAACTTACGTGCATGGAAATCGGCCCACTTAAAAATTTGGTCATATTTGATGACTCGTATTTCCTAAACCTGTTGGCCGATTTAAGCGATTTTTTTCATATGTTATAGCCTGATTCTTTAGCAATATCGCTATAGTAATACTGTTGGTAAACATGTAAATGTTTATTGCATACCGGGTGTACAAATCAAACTGTGTTTTTTTCTCAAAGTTCGCAACACCCTGTGAAATATTCTAGAATATACAAAATACTGAAATTAAAACCAAACTATAGCCTGAGGTTTTCTTAATATTCTGTTTTTTGATTCATTCCCTTATGTTTGATAATAAAAAAGTTAGGTACTTTAACAACTAGCCTTGTTTTTCGGCAATACAGGGTGTTTTTAAATAAATATGGCAAACATTAAGGGGTAAGTCTGCATGAAAAATAATTACCTTTTGTTTTATAAACATATGTCCGCGAACGCTTCATTTTCGAGATACGGGGTGTTGAATTTCTTCTTACAACGATTTATGTATTTCTTTAAAACCGGTTGAGATATGCAAATAAAATTTGGTGGGTTTTAATACGTAGTTATTGCGCATTTTTTGACATACAATTAAGATTTTTATAATTGGATATGGTAATTGAGTCAATACTCGCAATCTTTAGTTTGTATTTTTTATTAGTTGTTATGTAATCATGGGGCAACCGGTTTCGAGTCTTACAATATATGACTCATCATCAGGCCCAGTACAAAAAGTCTTCTCTATACAAACTACAAGCTAAAAAACACAAAACGAGAGACATGTACACATATACATATATAAAACATGAAAAAACAACTTTGTCTTGGTTTCAATCACATACAATAAAGCCAAGCAGCTGTTTAGTATTGAACTCAACAGTCCATATCATGTAAAATGAGACATTATATCATTGGGAGCGACCAATCTGATGAAAAGTGCTTGGTATATAATTTGATATATATACTACCATCAATCCTTAACTAGTCAAGGGTCGATGGAGTCCTGGTAAGTCCTTGCCTTTTGATCGCATACTATCTTACCAGGACTCCATCGACCCTTGACTAGTTAAGGATTGATGGTAGTATATATATCAAATTATATACCAAGCACTTTTCATCAGATTGGTCGCTCCCAATGATATAATGTCTCATTTTACATGATATGGACTGTTGAGTTCAATACTAAACAGTTGCTTGGCTTTATTGTATGTGATTGAAACCAAGACAAAGTTGTTTTTTCATGTTTTATATATATGTGTACATGTCTCTCGTTTTGTGTTTTTTAGCTTGTAGTTTGTATAGAGAAGACTTTTTGTACTGGGCCTGATGATGAGTCATATATTGTAAGACTCGAAACCGGTTGCCCCATGATTACATAACAACTAATAAAAAATACAAACTAAAGATTGCGAGTATTGACTCAATTACCATATCCAATTGTATAATGGACTCGCATTGGCAACCCTTTCATCATTTTAAGATTTTTATATTGACCATTGGTGTGCATACGGGTAATATGATCGGTCATATTACCCGTATGCGCGCCAATGGTGAATATTAAATTCTTAGTTTTGTATCAAGAAATCGGCAATAACTATCTCTTAAAACCTACCAAATTTCATTTGCATATCTCAACTGGTTTTAGAGCAATAAATAAATCGTTAGTTTGTAAGAAAAAATTCAACATCCCGTATCTCGGAAACGAAACATTTGCAAACGTACGTTTAAATAGCAAACTGTCATTATTTTTTTATGCAGAATTGCCCCTTAAAGTTTGTTCCACTTATTTAGAAACACCTTGTATTGATGAAGAACATTTCAAGTTGTTAAAGTACCTAACTCTTTTATTATCCAACATAACCGAATAAATCAAAAAACAGAGTGTTAAGAAAACCTGAGGCTATAATAGTTGTGTTTCAATTTCAGTACTTTATAAATTCTAGAATATTCCACAGTGTGATGCGAACTTTGAGAACAAAACACAGGTTGATTCGTACACCCGGTATACAATAATAAATAAATCTACCAGTTTAGCAACAATATTATTACAGCCATATTGCTAAAGAATTAGGCTATAACATACTAAAAAAATCACTTAAATCAGCCAACAGGTTTAGGAAATAGGAGACATCAAAAATGACCAAATTTTTAAGTGGGCCGATTTCTATGCACGTAAGTTTATAATACGACGATATAAAATGCATACGTTTTGAATGTGGTATTAATATAACACTCAAATTGTAGGCTTTTTTTCGTCCCACCAATTCAATTTGATGTGAATTCTTAGAAGAATAAAGTATTAAAAATTTCAAAATGGAATTTGAAAATTCGGATGGCCCGGAAGACTTGTCCGGGACGCCGGGACACGACTTCGTAATTCGGGCCATGTCCCGGATTTTTCGGGTTAGTTGGTCACACTAACAATACAGCATTTTTATCTGAATATCAATATTGTTTAAGAGTCTACTACTACATGTCGGTTTATATAACATTCTCTTCCGTTTTCCGACTTCCAATCGCCACTTCGTCCGGTTGTTCCATAGGTCCTCTTCTGTGTTTCTTTCTCTCAGCTCTTAGGTGGGCGGAAAGTGAGCCTTACATGAACTTTGTTAAAACTGATTTAAAAATGTGTAACTAATACAATTTCACTTATAAAACTCTCAAATTTGCACAACTTACCTCTCAATCATCTTAATAAATGATGTTTTATTAAAAAAAAAATCTCAAAAATTTAATTCAAATGATATGACGTTTCAAAAAATGTAATTTTTGAAATCTTCGTAGTTTTATAGAATTACCACCAATTTAAGACGGTATTATTCAAGTTTTAACAGATCTATTACAATTTTATAAGTGCTTTTGTAAAGCTTAGGATGTAATCTTTAAAACGCACTAAACTATTTTACTTTAGAAATGAAATAAACTATTTCTTTTTAAGAAAATTAAGAAAGATAACAAAAATGTAATACAAAATCCGAAAATTACCAGCTAAACAAATGTTTATACAAAGTGATCAAAACTTTTTTCTGTAAAATTTAGGTACCTAAAATACATTTAATAATAAGCTTCAACAATAATAAATGTTCAGCAAAAAAAATTTTTTTTAGCTCTTATACAGTATGTCTGCGTAATTTGGAACCTATTGATAACTTTTTTATTGTCAGTTTTACGAAAAAAAGTTATTCTTTTTAAAATACTCTGCATCGTATATAATCTAAGATGCAATCATCAAATATCCAATTTAATTAATGTTATACGAGATATGTCAAAAAATATGAATTTCACTCAAGAGTAAAGTACCTTTACATTTCACAATATCGAAAATTGTTATTAAGAAAAGTTGTTTGGAATTAAAAAAATTGTTTTAGTGTTTAATTACATCCTTCTAATTAAAATATTGTGAATAATAAAGGCACTTAACTCTTAAGAAAAATTCATATTTTTTACATACCTCGTATAAAATTAAAAAAGTTTGACAATCTGATGGTTGTATCTTAGATTTTAGATCAGGGAGAGTATTTTATGAAGAATAACTTTTTTTCGTAAAAGTGATAATAAAATAGTTATCATAATTGTAATAAAATGATGATGAGTATCCGTAATTTGAGAAAAAAATGAGTTTTTTTTTCGATTAGAATGATGTAATTGTATATTTCGACATAGTTTCTAATTTCAAACAACTTTTTATAATAGCATTTTTTGATATTCTGGAATATAAAGGTACTTTACTCTTTAACGAAGTTTATATTTTTGACATAACTCGTATAAAATTGATAAAATTTGATATCTGATGGTTGAGTTTTAGATTTTTGACTATCCAGAGCATTTTATTAAGGTGATACAGTAGCGATCAACAGGTATCCAAAACGCGTTCCAAGATTGCGGCTGTAATTTTGAATATATTTTCGAGATATTTGGCACACTTATTCGTAATACAATAAAGAATGGCGGTACAGAGCCCAATTTAAAAAATATATTAATATGTGGAAATTACTCTGTAATTAAATACAATATTAAAAAAACGAGCCTATACCGCCATTAAGAAGAACAAGAAAATACATTTTCTTCAAATAAAATTTTTTATCCGATGCCTAGATTTTGTGTCATTTTGGAACTACTAATGAAATAAAAAAATTTAGTAGTTCCAAAATGACACAAAATCTAGGCATCGGATAAAAAATTTTATTTGAAGAAAATGTATTTTTTTGTTCTTCTTAATGGCGGTATAGGCTCGTTTTTTTAATATTGTATTTAATTACAGAGTAATTTCCACATATTAATATATTTTTCAAATTGGCCATTTTTCAAACTCGCCATTCTTTATTATATTACGAATACGTGTGCCAAATATCTCGAAAAAATATTCAAAATTACAGCCGCAATCTTGGAACGCGTTTTCGCTACCTGTTGATCGCTACTGTTTCCTCGTAAGAATACCTTTTTTTCGTAAAATTGATAATAAAAAAGTTTTCCATGTGGTTCATTTTTCTAGCTTCGCAGACACACTGTATAAGAGCTTCTGTATAAGAATTTTCAAATTGCAATGCCATATTCGGATTCAGCATAATCAAAAACAAAATAAAAACATAGGTATTTGATCAAAGTAAAATGATGAATTTAACGGTATTTTTAAAATTATTTATACAAAAAAATTGTTATTGTTTAAACAATTAATAAACAATTAGCGGTCAAATCTGCGAGTAGAACTTTTTACTTTAACATGTATATAAACTATCAAAAGAAATTTTAGAAAAATATAAGCTTGTTTGAATTTTTCCGAAACAATGCATCTTTTCGTTATAATTGCACTTAGACCGGGCAGTATCGTCGCCCCCGCTAGCAAAATTATTCCGATTCGACTTTTTTGCAGAAACTTACTCAAAAAGAGGTCCCTATAACATATCCACAGGGTGCCGGGCGGTGCCGTGGTCGAAAAATTGTTTAAATAATTTTTTTTAAACAAATTCACAAAAATAATTTTTTCATTTCGAACAAATTTTTTTTTTTTAGATAAATTGGCTTATTCTGAGCAAAAAAGGTCTCTTATCATTTTTTTCTAAAATTAATTGTTGTCGAGTTATATGCGATTAAAAATTTGAAAAATGCGAAAATAGCCATTTTCAAGGCTTAATAACTCGAGTAAACATTATTATTATGAAATTCAAAAAGTGACCAGATCAAGTTTCAAACCCCTTCTTCAAGATCCTGAAGAGGTCGTTGTCATTATTTTATTACAAAGCTGTTATTTATTTTTAATTATTAACAATTAGCGCTATAGTCCAGGATGTATCCGTCGCCCCCGTTAGTGAAATTATTCCGATTTCATTTTTTTGCAGAAACTTACTCAAAACGAGGTCCTTATAACATATACACAGGGTGCCGGGCGGTGCCGTGGTCGACAAATTGTTTAAACAATTTTTTTAAACAAATTCACAAAAATATTTTTTTATTGCGAACGATTTTTTTTAGATAATTTGGATTATTCTGAGTAAAAAAGGTCTCTTGTGATTTTTCTCTAAAATTTATTTTTGTCGAGTTATATGGCCATTTTCGCATTTTTCAAATTATAAATCGCGTATAATTCGACAACAATCAATTTTAGAAAAAAATCACAAGAGACATTTTTTGCTCAGAATGTCCCAAATTATCTAAAAAAAATTTGTTCGAAGTAAAAAAATTATTTTTGTGAATTTGTTTAAAAAAATTATTTAAACAATTTTTCGACCACGTCACCGCCCGGCACCCTGTGGATATGTTATAAGGACCTCGTTTTGAGTAAGTTTCTGCAAAAAAATGGAATCGGAATTATTTCACTAACGGGGGCGACGATACATCCTGGACTATAGCGCTAATTGTTAATAATTAAAAATAACAGCTTTCTAATAAAATAATGACGAAAATCTCTTCAGGACCTTGAAGAAGGGATTTGAAACTTGATTTGGTGACTTTTTTAATTTCATAATAGTAATGTTTAATCGAGTTATTAAGCCTTGAAAATGGCCATTTTCGCATTTTTCAAATATTTAATCGCATATAATTCGACAAAAATCAATTTTAGAAAAAAATGACCAGACACCTTTTTTGCTCAGAATAAGCCAAATTTATCAAAAAAAAAATTGTTCGATATGAAAAAAATTATTTTTGTGAATTTGTTAAAAAAAAATTATTTAAACAATTTTTCGACCACGGCACCGCCCGGCACCCTGTGGATATGTTATAAGGGCCTCTTTTTGAGTAAGTTTATGCAAAAAAATCGAATCGGAATAATTTCGCTAGCGGGGGCGATGATACTGCCCGGTCTAACTCCCCTAATAGTTATAGAGAGTATTTGAGAAGAGAGAATTAAGTGAGTTAATAGTTGTACTGATTTTTAAATAGTTTTTAAAGTTATACTTCTTTAGGCGCGATGGGAGTGAAATTTAATATGCGCGAATTCATCAAAAACCTTTGTCCCCGGCTCAGACGCATTATACCTTTGCTCTAATTGGGTGTTCAAATGACATGACAATAATTGTTCAATATGGAGGTTATGGATAAACAAATATTGTATATTAGTTTTTATTGTTGTGAGGACACAGACAAAAGCAAGTTTATAATTGTAGTAACGTTTTACACACACACACACACACACACACACACACACACACACACACACACACACACACACACACACACACACACACACACACACACACACACACACACACACACACACACACACACACACACACACACACACACACACACACACACACACACACACACACACACACACACACACACACACACACACACACACACACACACACACACACACACACACACACACACACACACACACACACACACACACACACACACACACACACACACACACACACACACACACACACACACACACACACACACACACACACACACACACACACACACACACACACACACACACACACACACACACACACACACACACACACACACACACACACACACACACACACACACACACACACACACACACACACACACACACACACACACACACACACACACACACACACACACACACACACACACACACACACACACACACACACACACACACACACACACACACACACACACACACACACACACACACACACACACACACACACACACACACACACACACACACACACACACACACACACACACACACACACACACACACACACACACACACACACACACACACACACACACACACACACACACACACACACACACACACACACACACACACACAAAATCAAAAATTTGATTAAATTCCCACATGATTAGCTTCCCACATGACAAGTATGTGTAAGTGGTAAGTCGGGTGACGGGTGTGTGTAAGTCGAATCCCAATGCAAGATTTTATTTTTTTTTATACATTTTATGATTGTGAATATATTTTTTATATAATCTTTTTTCAGAAAATGCGTATTTAGTTAAAATTTTTTCCAACAATTATTGTTCAGAAATCCTTTCTTTGTGGCATTTTTCAATGTGAGAAGGAAGGTCTATTCAGGGAAAGAATAGTAGAAAAAATATGTTGGAACATGAAAGGAAGCCCTAACACAATT
Source organism: Diabrotica virgifera virgifera (assembly GCF_917563875.1). NCBI lineage: Eukaryota > Metazoa > Arthropoda > Insecta > Coleoptera > Chrysomelidae > Diabrotica > Diabrotica virgifera. Next base: position 173,435,783 of record NC_065451.1, read on the forward strand.
TGGAGAAAAATGGCCAATATTATTAGAGAGACGGCTATTGAAATATTTGGGAAAACGTCAGGAAAGAAGTTTGAAGATAAAGAGACTTGGTGGTGGTCAAATGAAGTACAAGGAAAAATAAAGGAGAAGTGGCAAGAAACCAGATCGGACATAGATCTTCAAAACTATATGGTCGCCAAAAAGGAAGCGAAAGTAGCAAAAGCTAAAGCAGAAGCGTATTCAAACCTATACGATCAACTTGATACCAGGGAAGGCGAAACGAAGATATATAAAATAGCCAAACAGAGAGCAAAGAAAGCAAAAGATTTTAATCAGATTAGATGTATCCGAGATGAAAATAATAAAATACTAGTTCACGAAAGGGATGTCAAAAAGAGATGGAGAAAGTACTTTGACAGCTTATTAAATGAAGAATTTGACAGACAGCCTGTAGAGTCAACGGAGACAGTAGCAGCAATGGTCACCAAAATAACCAACGAGGAAGTGGCTCAAGCGCTTCAAAAAATAAAGAAAGGAAAAGCGGTAGGACGAGATGATATTCCTGGGGAAGTACGAAGAGCATTGGGAGAGACAGGAACAAGGTGGCTAGCAGGTCTATTTAATAGAATTATGGAAGTTGGACAAATGCCAGACGAATGGAGAAGCAGTATACTGGTACCTGTTTACAAAAACAAGGGAGATATACAACAATGTACAAACTACAGGGCTATAAAACTGCTTAGCCACACCATGAAAATATGGGAAAGAGTAATTGATAGACGGATACGTGAAGAGACCGAAATATCCGAGAATCAATTTGGCTTTATGCAGGGTAGATCAACAACAGATGCAATTTTCATTATAAGGCAGTTGATGGAAAAATACAGGAGTAAAGGAACAAACGCTCATATGGTATTCATTGATCTTGAGAAAGCATATGATAGAGTTCCTCGAGAGATTCTGTGGTGGGCACTCAATAAGAAAGGAGTCCCTGGTGAATATGTAAAGATTGTGAGGGATATGTATGAGGAAGTAACGACTAGTGTTAGGACAGGTGTGGGAGAGACTGATAAATTTCATGTGAAAGTAGGATTGCATCAAGGTTCTGTGCTTAGTCCGTATTTATTCTCATTAGTTTTGGACCAGATAACAGCGAAAATACAGGGTAACATTCCATGGTGCTTAATGTATGCTGATGATGTTGTGTTAGTAGGAAATAGTGAAAGAGACTTAGAACAGAAACTGGAACAGTGGAGACAAGCTTTGGAGGAAAAAGGTTTAAAACTTAGTAGGACAAAAACAGAGTATTTGGAATGTTCATTTAAAGATGGAGCTACTACAAATAATGGCTCGATGGCAAAAATTGTTCGATATGAAAAAAATTATTTTTGTGAATTTGTTAAAAAAAAATTATTTAAACAATTTTTCGACCACGGCACCGCCCGGCACCCTGTGGATATGTTATAAGGGCCTCTTTTTGAGTAAGTTTATGCAAAAAAATCGAATCGGAATAATTTCGCTAGCGGGGGCGATGATACTGCCCGGTCTAACTCCCCTAATAGTTATAGAGAGTATTTGAGAAGAGAGAATTAAGTGAGTTAATAGTTGTACTGATTTTTAAATAGTTTTTAAAGTTATACTTCTTTAGGCGCGATGGGAGTGAAATTTAATATGCGCGAATTCATCAAAAACCTTTGTCCCCGGCTCAGACGCATTATACCTTTGCTCTAATTGGGTGTTCAAATGACATGACAATAATTGTTCAATATGGAGGTTATGGATAAACAAATATTGTATATTAGTTTTTATTGTTGTGAGGACACAGACAAAAGCAAGTTTATAATTGTAGTAACGTTTTACACACACACACACACACACACACACACACACACACACACACACACACACACACACACACACACACACACACACACACACACACACACACACACACACACACACACACACACACACACACACACACACACACACACACACACACACACACACACACACACACACACACACACACACACACACACACACACACACACACACACACACACACACACACACACACACACACACACACACACACACACACACACACACACACACACACACACACACACACACACACACACACACACACACACACACACACACACACACACACACACACACACACACACACACACACACACACACACACACACACACACACACACACACACACACACACACACACACACACACACACACACACACACACACACACACACACACACACACACACACACACACACACACACACACACACACACACACACACACACACACACACACACACACACACACACACACACACACACACACACACACACACACACACACACACACACACACACACACACACACACACACACACACACACACACACACACACACACACACACACACACACACACACACACACACACACACACACACACACACACACACACACACACACACACACACACACACACACACACACACACACACACACACACACACACACACACACACACACACACACACACACACACACACACACACACACACACACACACACACACACACACACACACACACACACACACACACACACACACACACACACACACACACACACAAAATCAAAAATTTGATTAAATTCCCACATGATTAGCTTCCCACATGACAAGTATGTGTAAGTGGTAAGTCGGGTGACGGGTGTGTGTAAGTCGAATCCCAATGCAAGATTTTATTTTTTTTTATACATTTTATGATTGTGAATATATTTTTTATATAATCTTTTTTCAGAAAATGCGTATTTAGTTAAAATTTTTTCCAACAATTATTGTTCAGAAATCCTTTCTTTGTGGCATTTTTCAATGTGAGAAGGAAGGTCTATTCAGGGAAAGAATAGTAGAAAAAATATGTTGGAACATGAAAGGAAGCCCTAACACAATTTGGAGAAAAATGGCCAATATTATTAGAGAGACGGCTATTGAAATATTTGGGAAAACGTCAGGAAAGAAGTTTGAAGATAAAGAGACTTGGTGGTGGTCAAATGAAGTACAAGGAAAAATAAAGGAGAAGAGAAAATTATATAAAAAGTGGCAAGAAACCAGATCGGACATAGATCTTCAAAACTATATGGTCGCCAAAAAGGAAGCGAAAGTAGCAAAAGCTAAAGCAGAAGCGTATTCAAACCTATACGATCAACTTGATACCAGGGAAGGCGAAACGAAGATATATAAAATAGCCAAACAGAGAGCAAAGAAAGCAAAAGATTTTAATCAGATTAGATGTATCCGAGATGAAAATAATAAAATACTAGTTCACGAAAGGGATGTCAAAAAGAGATGGAGAAAGTACTTTGACAGCTTATTAAATGAAGAATTTGACAGACAGCCTGTAGAGTCAACGGAGACAGTAGCAGCAATGGTCACCAAAATAACCAACGAGGAAGTGGCTCAAGCGCTTCAAAAAATAAAGAAAGGAAAAGCGGTAGGACGAGATGATATTCCTGGGGAAGTACGAAGAGCATTGGGAGAGACAGGAACAAGGTGGCTAGCAGGTCTATTTAATAGAATTATGGAAGTTGGACAAATGCCAGACGAATGGAGAAGCAGTATACTGGTACCTGTTTACAAAAACAAGGGAGATATACAACAATGTACAAACTACAGGGCTATAAAACTGCTTAGCCACACCATGAAAATATGGGAAAGAGTAATTGATAGACGGATACGTGAAGAGACCGAAATATCCGAGAATCAATTTGGCTTTATGCAGGGTAGATCAACAACAGATGCAATTTTCATTATAAGGCAGTTGATGGAAAAATACAGGAGTAAAGGAACAAACGCTCATATGGTATTCATTGATCTTGAGAAAGCATATGATAGAGTTCCTCGAGAGATTCTGTGGTGGGCACTCAATAAGAAAGGAGTCCCTGGTGAATATGTAAAGATTGTGAGGGATATGTATGAGGAAGTAACGACTAGTGTTAGGACAGGTGTGGGAGAGACTGATAAATTTCATGTGAAAGTAGGATTGCATCAAGGTTCTGTGCTTAGTCCGTATTTATTCTCATTAGTTTTGGACCAGATAACAGCGAAAATACAGGGTAACATTCCATGGTGCTTAATGTATGCTGATGATGTTGTGTTAGTAGGAAATAGTGAAAGAGACTTAGAACAGAAACTGGAACAGTGGAGACAAGCTTTGGAGGAAAAAGGTTTAAAACTTAGTAGGACAAAAACAGAGTATTTGGAATGTTCATTTAAAGATGGAGCTACTACAAATAAAATGGTATCTTTGGATGGTGAAATGATTGTGGTTCGTCCACATAAGTAGGAATAACAATTTTTAATTTTCTTGTTTTTGTAAAGAATATTTTAATTCATTTTCTTTTCAATATTATGGGACACCCCGTATATACGAGTAGGCCAATACCTAATTCAGTGAGTATGTATTAATTTTTATCATTATTTTCAAGTAAAAACCTTAAAGTTTTTTGTATGTAATTACCTGCCTACTCGCCTCATTTTAAAAAGACAATTCGCCAACCAACTCTCTTGGTTAACAGTCACTTACAATCATTCCGAAAAGTGTATAGAAACTCAATATAGTCCTCGCGAGTGATTTATACTTTATACTACTCAGCAATAGCAGTACGAAAAATAGCAGGCCTGCTCCAGCTTGTGCAACGAGAAATGACAAGGTAGGAAATATTTTTATTACAATTTACTTTAAGGTCTGGTTTTTTTACTGTTATTTTTTTTATTCTATTTTAAATTCACCCTATGCTAAACAGTCCACTAATAAAGCTCACTGAGTTAGTAATCTCCTCCAAGATGATTTATTGATCCGTTACGAGCCTGATAGATCCATTTTCTATATTTTTTTCTTGCATTTTTCATTTTTCTAAGAGGGTAATATAGTCGGGGAAAGTTTCTTTTAAACCTGAATTGTTTGATTTTATTGTCATACTTTGCTAATTTACAAAGATCAGAATCAAATTCAGGTTATTTAACCGCATTTCCTTTGACTTTATTTTTTGTTATTCTTTAACATAAGGCGATAAAATATTCTTTACAAAATTAAAATCACGTATCAATTAGTACATTGGTTTTTTGTTTGTGCCGATCGTTAGTGGTACCTATACCTCAGTTAATGTTGTTTTTTAAGTAAAAAAGGAACACATTAATGTAAAAGTAATTATTATTAAATTGTCAACGTCGGCCAATAGACAAATTTTGTTATAATAATTATTATACAGGTTGACTCTATTATAGATGAAACTGTGTGTTTATTTTACACAGTGATTTTTATTTAAAGGGTTTATGTTTTATAATTATTTTTGTCTATAAATATTCAAATAGCAGAGGACATAGTTTTCTATTTTATTAGCACAAAGTTCGGTTGTATTTTATTAATTTTCGTGTGGTGAACCTATTTTATTTCCTAACGCTAATTTCATATTTTTCTAAATTTATTAATTCTACATTTAAATTTACAAAATGGCAGATAAAATTAAAAAATATCAATCTTTAAGACAAGTTGAAGTGCAACAAATGACTGAAATTCATGCTGTTGCTTTAAAGGTAGCTGCTGACGATAAGAATTTTTACCCGGTTTTGGAAGTTATGTATGAAGGATTGGAAAAAATTCGTGACAATTTTTATGATCTTCATAATAAAATAATTATGTTAGTTTCTGAGCAAGATAATGAGGACGCGCTATTTAAAGTCGAAGATGATTGCCGTAGTAATTTTGACAAATTATATTATAAAATTAAATTAACATACGTGCAAGCCTTTAGAAAATCTTCAACATCAAGTCAGCAAACTACATCAACTTCACAGTCTCAAAATCCTTTACCTATAAATTATTTTAATTTACCGAAACCGGAATTGCCATCTTTCAGTGGAAAAATAACTGAATTTAGAAGTTTTATAGATCAGTTTGATGCTCGCGTTCATACTCTTACTTACTTACAACCAATTGACAAATTTAATTTGTTACTATCGTGTTTAAAGGGTGCAGCGCGCGATGCTGTGGATCATATTGACATCACAGCAAACAATTATCCAATTGCCTATGATCTGCTTTGTGAAAGGTTTAATAATGTTAGGGTAATCGCTGCCAATTTATGGAATAACCTTGAAAGTTCACCACAACTGACTTCAGAAGATCCAAAAGAACTACGCAAGTTGTTAGATACATTTTCGAAAAATGTGGCATCTCTAAATAAGCTAGGACTACCCACAGTACATTGGGATTTTATACTTGTTCAAATGATTTTAAAACGATTAACTGTTTCTTTAGTAACACGTTTTGAGCTTTTTCATAATAATTCAACCATCCCAAGCTATAAAAAACTGATTGATTTTTTAAATCAAAGTTGTCTCGCTTTAGATAATATTGATTTTCACACTAAACCAAAATCTAACTTTTCTAAAAAACCTAATTCTTCCAAATCTACATCATTGCTTGCTCAAACAGAACCTGAACCAAAATGTTCTATCTGTAAAACTAATGATACCCATGCCATTTATAAATGCTCCGTTTTTTTGGCAAAATCTCCTGTAGATCGATTTCAATTAATAAAAAAGAACAAGATGTGTATTAACTGTCTTGGATCACATCGTTCTAGCCTATGCAAATCTACATGGACTTGTCACTCGTGCCATAAAAAACATCATACACTCCTTTGCTTCTCCTCTTCTAAGAAAGAAGAGAATGTTCAAGATTCGGCGGCATCCACTTTAAATTCAACGACTGGATCATCCGTTTCTGTGTGTTTTTCTTCCGCTGATAAAAGTACTTTGCTTTCCACTGCATGTATTGAGGTGCTTGATTGTCACGGTAACTACCAACCTGTTAGGTGTCTGTTAGATTCGGGAAGCATGACGTCCTTTATCTGTCAAAAGACCCTTAGGCGTTTAGGTTTACGTCCCATGAAAACTTCAGCTAACATCCAAGGATTAGGTTCTATGCAGTCGACCACTAATTTAGGTGGGGTTACCATTTCTTTTAAACCAGTACGTAAATCTTCTCCTATTTTGACAACCGATGCGTTAGTCTTGACAAAAATATGTGAGGATCAGCCTTTATGTAATTTAGAAGTTAATACTTGGCCCCATATTGCTAATTTAAAGTTAGCAGATGATAACTTCTTTCGTAGAGGATCCATCGACATTCTTTTAGGAGCTGATGTATTCTCTACAATTCTTTTGGATGGACGTATTTACGGCAATCAAGATCAACCTGATGCAATTAATACTATATTTGGCTATGTGCTTATGGGAAAAGTAAATATTTCAAAGGCACCTACTCTTACTTCTTTATTTTGCCAAGTTGAAGATACGGTTTCTTTGGATCAGCAAATAAAGAAATTCTGGGAATTAGAAGCAGTCCCTGAAGTTTTTTGCTTAGCTCCTGATGACGCTAAAGTGGAAAATATGTTTATGAATACTTATAAGCGTGAACAATCAGGACGCTTTGTAGTAGATCTACCTTTTAAGGAAGAAAATCCTGTCTTTCCTAATATTAGATCACTTGCTCTTAGTAGGTTTTATTCATTAGAAAGAAGGCTTCAAAAATCTCCTGAACTTTATGACCAATACCGCACCTTTATGAAGGAATTTGTTGAGCTCGGTCACATGGAACCTGTCCCATTGAATAACTTCGATTCACCTTATGTTTACTATTTATCGCATCATTGTGTTTTAAGACCTGAAAGTCTAACAAGTAAATTAAGGGTCGTTTTTAATGGTTCCGGGCATCTTCCAAATCAACCCTCACTCAATGACAAATTATTCACTGGTCCTAAGCTTCAGACTGACATCTGTACAATTTTGATTAATTTTCGATTGCATGGTTATGTAATTACGGCCGATATTTCTAAAATGTATAGGCAAATTTTAATTAATCCTACTCAAACAGATTATCAAAGAGTACTTTGGCGTTCTAATAATTCTGAACCTGTTCGAGATCTTCGTATCAACAGAGTTGTTTATGGTCTCTCTTGTTCTCCTTATCTTGCTATTAGATGTCTACATCAGTTGGCTAATGATGACGGGGATTCGTTTCCTCTAGCAGCCGAGGCACTTAAAACTGGAACCTACGTTGATGATATCATTTCTTCCTGTCCTAGTTTCGAAAATGCCTTAGCACTAAGAGACGAACTTATTGCCTTACTTGCCAAAGGAGGTTTTGAGTTGAAAAAATGGTCCAGTAATGTACCCGATTTATTGAAAGGATTAGCTGTATCAGATTTAGCAATAAAACCTCTTACATTTAATGATGATATTTCGTCCAAAACACTTAAAGTATTAGGGTTGGAATGGGACGCTTCTTCGGATACATTTGCTTTTAAAGTTCAAGTTTTAGACTCTTCTTGTACAAAACGTCATCTTTTGTCCAATTTAGCAAAAATATTTGATCCTCTTGGATTTTTATCTCCAATAACATTTCTAATTAAACACCTTATTCAAAGAATATGGACTCAAAAGATTGGTTGGGATGATGCTCCATCAAAAGAAATTATCCGTTTGTGGAAAAAATACATTGATGATGTAGCATATTTGAGTAAATTAAATTTACCTCGTCGTTTATTAATTGACGATATTTTACGCTTAGAAGTTCACTGTTTTGGTGACGCTAGCGAGAAAGGTTACTGCGCTGTCTTGTACTTTCGATGCTTATCACCTTCAGGCCAACCTTTTGTTTCTTTTGTTATAGCTAAATCTAAGGTCGCACCCATTAATAAGGGACTTACTATTCCCAGATTAGAATTGTCTGCTGCGGTTTTAGTGGCTCGACTAGTCTCCTTTGTTTCTTCTGTTATTAAAGATAAAGTAGAAATCAAGGAAATATACTGTTATTCTGATTCTGCTGTTACATTACGTTGGTTACAATCTTCCCCTCATCAGTGGAAAACTTTTGTGAGCAATAGAGTAGCTTATGTGCAGGAACGAGTAACTTCTTCATGTTGGCACTATGTTCCTTCTGAAGAAAATCCTGCTGACATTGGTTCAAGGGGTTGCTTACCCTCTGAGTTAATTAACTGTTCCAAATGGTGGGCGGGGCCAACCTTCTTACAATCTGATCCGCTAACGTTCTTTGAACTTAATTCAAAGGAGTCTACTAATGTAAATTTGGAAGTGCGGACTGTCGCATTGATTGCTGAAATTCCCAATAATTTTTTAGATATTTTATTGGATCGTCATTCGTCTTTAAATAGGTGTGTTCGATGTTTGTGTTACATTATTCGTTTTTTCCATTATGTAACCAAAAACCGATATGGTAATCTGGAAATAGGTTGTTTAAGTTTATTGGAGCAACATAACTCCTTACTGGTTTTTGTTAAACGAACACAGCAGATCTTTTTTAATACTTTAATAAATTTTATCCAAGATAAACAGCTGCTTCCAAAAAATTTAAGAAAGCTTTCACCTTTTATCGATGCAAAGGGAATTCTACGTGTAGGTAGTCGCCTAGCTAATGCGCCCATTTCGTATGATCGCAAATTTCCGGCATTACTTCCTAACAGTTGTAAATTAACTGATATGATTATTGAATCTACTCATCTGCAATATCTACACGCCGGGCTTCAAACTGTTCAATACCTAATTTCTCAGCGTTTTTGGATTATATCTTCCAAACGAGCCATTCGTAGAGTACTGTCTAAATGTGTTAAATGTTTTAAGGTGAATCCTTTGTCCCCAGTTCCGTTAATGGGAAATCTACCGCTAGCTCGAATATCTCAACTAAAACCTTTCAGTAATGTTGGAGTTGATTTTGCGGGCCCTTTTCCTATAAGAGCTTCCAAACTTCGAAAGTCTCAAACTCTTAAAGCGTATTTGTCGCTTTTTATTTGTTTCTCAACAAAAGCTCTTCATTTAGAGCTCGTATCTGATTTATCCACTGACGCGTTTTTAGCTGCGTTTAAGCGATTTGTCAGTCGTAGAGGCCGATGTCAACATGTTTATAGTGACAATGGCACTAACTTTGTTGGAGCCAGAGCAGAACTTAACAGATTGGCATCACAAGCTGCTTCTCATGAATCTATTCAATGGCATCTCATTCCCCCTTCTTCTCCACACTTTGGAGGTTTATGGGAATCTAATATTAAGACGGTAAAGGGTCATTTAATTCGCACAATTGGAGAACAAGTACTAACTTTTGAAGAGTTATATACTATTTTTTCTCAAATTGAGGCCATCATGAATTCGAGGCCAATATGCCCGTTAAGTTCAGACCCAAACGATCTTAGTGCGTTAACTCCAGGACATTTTTTGACCATGGAGCCTTTGAGTGCTCCGCCCGAAGAAACGTTGCTCGATGTTCCGCACAATCGGTTGAATCGTTGGCAATTATTAAATAAGTTGCACCAACAGATTTGGGAACGGTGGTCTAAGGAGTACCTCCAAACTCTTCATCAAAGGGCTAAATGGAATTCTCCGTCTCCAAACGTCCAACTAGGTACCTTAGTGGTAATCCGCCAAAATAATATTCCCCCGCTACAATGGCCTTTGGGCCGTATAATTGAGGTTCATCCTGGATCTGATGGTGTAGTTAGAGTGGCCACAGTGAAAACTAATAGTGGTATATATAAACGCTCTATAGTAAAATTATGTCCTTTGCCTTTTGAGCCGTAACAATACTGCGTATTGTGGTGGGCGGTTGTGGTTCGTCCACATAAGTAGGAATAACAATTTTTAATTTTCTTGTTTTTGTAAAGAATATTTTAATTCATTTTCTTTTCAATATTATGGGACACCCCGTATATACGAGTAGGCCAATACCTAATTCAGTGAGTATGTATTAATTTTTATCATTATTTTCAAGTAAAAACCTTAAAGTTTTTTGTATGTAATTACCTGCCTACTCGCCTCATTTTAAAAAGACAATTCGCCAACCAACTCTCTTGGTTAACAGTCACTTACAATCATTCCGAAAAGTGTATAGAAACTCAATATAGTCCTCGCGAGTGATTTATACTTTATACTACTCAGCAATAGCAGTACGAAAAATAGCAGGCCTGCTCCAGCTTGTGCAACGAGAAATGACAAGGTAGGAAATATTTTTATTACAATTTACTTTAAGGTCTGGTTTTTTTACTGTTATTTTTTTTATTCTATTTTAAATTCACCCTATGCTAAACAGTCCACTAATAAAGCTCACTGAGTTAGTAATCTCCTCCAAGATGATTTAGATTGTAAAAAGCAATAGTTTTAAGTACCTAAGATCGGTATTACAGAGTAATGGAGAAATAGATGGAGATGCATGCAGTAGAATTAGGGCTGGATGGATGAAGTGGAAAGAAGCGAGTGGTGTGTTGTGTGACAGAAAAATTCCAATGAAGCTGAAGGGAAAATTCTATAAAACAGCCATAAGACCAGCTATGATGTACGGAACTGAATGTTGGGCAGTGAAAAAGAAAGAGGAACAGCGAATGCGTGTGGCGGAAATGAGAATGCTTAGATGGATGAGTGGAGTGACAAAGAAGGATAAAATTAGATGAGTATATTAGGGGAAGTCTAGGTGTGGCACCAATTGATGCCAAAATGAGAGAGCATAGGTTAAGATGGTTTGGTCATGTTCAACGTCGAGACGTTAACCACCCAATACGAAGAATAGCTGAAGTGCAGATTCCTGGAAGGAGTAGGAGAGGAAGACCAAAGAAGACCTGGGGGGAGACGATAAGGCAGGACATGTTGGTAAAGGGGATTAACATTGATATGGCCCAAGATAGAATTGTGTGGAGAAATGCAATTAGGGAAGCCGACCCCGCATAGGGATAAGGCAAAGAGAATGATGATGATTTTTTAATATGTTTGTGTGTGTTTTATTCTTTTATTTTTGTAATTTTTGGTATTGTTTTAATAAAAATGTTTGGAAAGTAGTAAGTATTAAAATTAGTTATAATGGAAAGAATATTCGCCAAGTAGAATGGATTTTTGGAGAATAGACCCGGGCGCATCTGTAAAAATATTAGTACATTTGGACGTTGAGAGGTGACTCATATTTTTTTGCAGAAATTGCTTGGAAATAACTCATAATAATATTTGAGTTACCCTCCCACTCAAAAAGGTCCGGAACATTGTTTAAATAATCAAAATGTCAAAAAATTAAGGAAAAATTCGATTTTTCTCTTCGTTTTTTGATTATAACTCTAAAAATATTCATTTCCGAGAAAAGTTGCATTGACATAAAAGAAAGCTGCGCAATTAAATGTCCTACAATATAGCATTAGTTACAAAAATTTAAAAATTGTCACCCTTGTTGCAAAATAGCAATAATTGCGAAAACACCATAAAAACAAGTATTCGCATTTTACGTTTTTCAACCATATATGCTACACTTAGGACCTTCATATTTTATCCAGAAAAACTAAATGATATAGTAAAACAATACTGTGAATTTCATTAAGATCGCTTAAATAGCTTTGCAAAATAAATTTTGCAATCCAGCTTTCGCAAAAAAATTCATTTTTTCAAAATGTTGCAGGACTGAAAATAAAGCAGACAGCAAGTTGAGTTATTTTTTACATATAGACGAATACTGTTCCTTTCATTTGTAATTCGCAAAATTAAAATCGGTTAACTATCAAGGCGTTAGAAATTTTTTTAAATAAACATTAATTTTTGGTGCTACGCGCAGGATAGCGGATAGTTTGCTCTGATTGGGCATTCCAATGACCTTTGATAATGATTGATAAATTTTAATTTTTAGTACATTTCGATGTAAATAAATACATTTGTTTATTGCAAAATAAAAACACATAATCTGTCCTTTGGAATAACACTTTTTTTAGCAAAAACTTTCTTTGTTTATATATTTTAACTTAGAGAATTAAAGTTTATTATTTTTAAACATATGTAATTGTTTAAACAATATTTCACAAACAATAATCAAATAAGTTTGATTTTTGTGGAATTAAAATATTAAAATACAACAAAATATAGAGTAAGAAAATAATATATTAGATAAAGATTGAAAGAAATTTTTGTGGAAATCGACATGTGTGAATCGAACACCGTTGTCCTGCGCGTAGCACCAAAAATTAATGTTTATTTAAAAAATTTCCTGACGCCGTGGTAATTAATCGATTTTAATTTTGCAAATTGCCAATGAAAGAAACGGTATCAACTTGCTATCTGCTTTATTTTCAGTCCTGCAACATTTTGGAAAAATGGATTTTTTTTTGCGAAAGCTGGATTTCAAAATTTATTTTGCAAAATCTATTGAATCGATCTTAATGAAATTTACAGTATTGTTTTATTATAACATAAAGTTTTTCAGTGTAAAATATGAAGGTCCTCAGTTTAGAATAAATGGTTGAAAAGCGTAAAATGCGAATACTTGTTGTTTTATGGTTTTTTCGCAATTATTGCTATTTTACAACAATGGTGACAATTTCTAAAATTTTTAACTAATCCTATATTGTATAAAATTTAATTACGCAACTTTTATGTCAGTGCAACTTTTGCCGGACGTGAATACTTTGAGAGTTATAATCAAAAAACGAAGAAAAACATCGAATTTTTCCTTTATTTTTTGACATTTTGATTATTTAAACAATATTCCGGACCTTTTTGAGTGAGAAGATAACTCAATTATTATTATATGAGTAAATTCCAAGCAATTTCTGCAAAAAAATATGAGTCATCTCTCAACGTCCATCTCAAATCAGATGCGCCCTGGACTAGAAGAGCAGCAGGAAGATCTAGAACAGAAATAATTATTACCAACGAACGCATTGGAAAAATAATGGGAATCAAACGAGCAATTACGTATGATTTATCAACAAAACAACTTATTGGTTTGGACGTATACAAAAAATGGATGAACAACGAATACCAAAGGAAATACTAAAATGGCAACCCGAAGGAAAGAGAAAACGAGGTAAAGCGAGAAAAAGTTGGAGCGAAGGAATAAACTAAGGCACACCGTACTTATGCCCATACCTTTTATTTCTTTCTATAATAACCATAAGATACCTTAATTATTCTTCTTTCATGTTCAGTTTGTAAAAATTTATTTGATCCATTAGTTAAAGAATAACAATAAAATAACTCAACCGTGCACTGCGCCGTACGTTAGTTTACAGTGCGCCAATGTTTGTGAGAAGGGTGACTTAAGCGTTATAAATAAAAAATTATAGAAGGTACAGATTTAATTTTAGAAAATTCTTTATATAAGGTTTTTTTTGTAAAATTTTCTGAATTGTTCAATGGTCGAGTCAGTTTTTTTCTAAATTTTATATTTTCGGAGTTATTTAAAAAAACATCTAATTTCGTAGTTCATTTGTTTAATAAAAAATGAAGCACCCCCTTCTCGAGTAGAACTTTTTGATATGTTGTTTATTAAACATTTCTTAATGAAATTACAAAAAGTTCTATCTTGTTTGATTTTTTCCGAAGTGAAAATCTATATGCACTCCCCTATATAATGGTAGGGGAGCCCAAGCGGGGATTTTTGCAGTTACTCGAGCGCGTCAGATTATCATATGGGAGAAACCTGGTGCCCTGCAGATGTACCTCTACCATATATTAGCTCTTAACACAGAGGAGTTCGTTAAGGGGGGCACGGAAAAAAAAATCTATCCTTAAAAATACTCGAAATTGTCAGATTAAGATAAGGTAAATTAAGGACATGCAAAACAGTGTATATTTCAAAAATCTAACGATTTGAGCGGGGCGTAAGGAAATGGGCGAGTTAAAAATTTTCACAAAAAAAAGCGAATAATTCGCAAAATGAACATTAGATCAAAAAACTAAAAAACACGTGTCCAATATTTTTCAAAAATCTATCGAATGATACCAAACGTGACCCCCACGGAGAGGGGTGGGGGGTAAATTTAAAATTGTAAATACATATTCCGCGATATTTCGCAAAATAAAAATTAGATCGAAAAACTGTCAAATACATTTAATCAATATTTGTGAAAAATCTATCGAATGGTACCAAACACGACCGCCCACGGAGGTGGGGTGGGGGGTTACTTTAAAATCTTAAATAGGTGCCCCAAATTTTTATTCCATATTTGGATTGTTTAAGTAAAAATAAGCAACTTTTATTCGAAACATTTTTTCAAATTATGGATAGATGGTGCTATAATCGAAAAAAACCATTGTTGGAAATTTAAAATTAAATTAAAAAAGGCAAGCGCCCACTAAAATGGAAAACTTTACTTAACTTTTTTTGGTTTTAGGACCTACTCTTCACAACCCAATAGGTCCCCAAAGCGCTCGAGTGACTGCACATTTAGCATACTTCGCTGCCCTACTATAACAAACCAAAGCGGTGCCACAGCCGCCATATTGGATAATTTTTGACATGTCATTTGAACATACAATCAGAGCAAACGTATAATAGTATGGTATAGTTAGACCCAAACCCAGACATCCAAAGTGAAAGTTATCCTCCAACACCAAATTGTTCTATATGGTCCACATAATGTACAGAAAAAAGTCACACCATTTTGAGCGTCGGGTTTGGGGGGGAGAGGGGGAGAAATCTGCAAATTCGTAGTTTTTTACGTTTTTCGTCAATATTTCTAAAACTAAGCGGTTTAGCGTGAACAACCTTCTACACAAAATTGTTCTACATTAAATTTGAAATAAAAAGGGCCCTATGCATAACCCTTCTAAAATGAACGGTTCCAAAGTTACGGAGGTAGTATAGTATAATTGGTCCAAAAAAAGGCCTAACCCAGACATCCAAAGTAAAAGTTTTCTTTCAACACCAAATTGTTCTATATGGTCCACATATTGTTCAGTAAAAAGTTACACCATTTTGAGCGTCCGGTTTGGGGGGAAGATGGGGGAGAACTCGGTAAATTAGTAGGTCTTTTAGGTTTTTCGTCAATATTTCTAAAACTATGCTTCAGCGTAAGGAATGTTCTATAGAAAAATGTTTTACATAAAAGTTAAAACAAAAAAGTTCTATACATAATTGTTATAAAATCAACGGTTCCAGAGTTACGGAGGGTGAAAAGTCGAGGTTTTCGATACTTTTTATATTTACCGATTTCTCCCCCATCTCCCCCCAAAACCGACGCTCAAAATGGTGTGACTTTTTCCTGAACATTATGTGGACTATATAGAACAATTTGTTGTTGGAGGATAACTTTCACTTTGGATGTCTGGGTTTTTGGTATATTTATATCATAAATATTGCCCAAAAAAATATAAAAAGTATCGAAAACCTCGACTTTTTACCCTGCGTAACTCTGGAACCGTTGATTTTACAACAATTATGTGTAGAACATTTTTTGTTTTAAATTTCATGTAGAACATTTTTGTATATAACATTGTTTACGCTAAAGCATAGTTTTAGAAATATTGACGAAAAACTTAAAAAAAACTACTAATTTACCGGCTTCTCTCCCATCTCCCTCCCAAACCGGACGCTCAAAATGGTGTAACTTTTTACTGAACAATATGTGGACCATATAGAACATTTTGGTGTTGGAGGAAAACTTTTACTTTGGATGTTTGGGTTAGGCCTTTTTTTGGACCAGTTATACTATACTACCTCCGTAACTTTGGAACCATTCATTTTAGAAAGATTATGCATAGGGCCTTTTTTATTTCAAATTTAATGTAAAACAATTTTGTATAGAGGGTTGTTCATGCTAAACCGCATAGTTTTAGAAATATTGGCGAAAAACTTAAAAAACTACGAATTTACCGGTTTCTCCCCCGCCTCCCCCCCCCCCCAAACCCGACGCTCAAAATGGTGTGACTTTTTTCTGGACATTGTGTGGACCATATAGAACAATTTGGTGTTGAAGGATAACTTTCACTTTGGATGTCTGGGTTATGCCATCTTTTGGATCAACTATACTATACTATAACACACCTGCGCCCAGCACCAACATTTTTGATGAAATCGCGCACATTTACACTCACTCCCTATCGCGCCTAAGGAAGTATAACTTCAATAATACATATAAATATTGTTATAGCTCGCTTAACAGACTATTTGGACCAGCCTTTCCAGGATATATGGCGTGTAAGTATTCATTTATTACTTTTTAATTTTAGATGTGCTTGCAAATTTTTTACAGCCGGAAAAATGAAAGCATACCCATGAACGATCACATCAATCACTTATTTTGTATTTGCTGTCTTTTTCTATAACAAACGTTTGTTATTTATAGAAAAAGACAACAAATACAAAATAAGTGATTGATGTGATCGTTCATGGGTATTCTTTTATTTTTCCGACTGTATATTCTCTTGAACCAATGTAAGACCAAAGGTAACATACGGGTGAGTTTTTAGTGCGGGATCGGTCGATAACTCCATTATGATATAAAATATCGAGAAAAGTTATTTAAAAAAAATGTAAACAATGATATTCTCCACGCTTGGAAAATATGTCCATTTCTACAGGGTGATCAGTAACTGCGTGGTATATCAAACATATAATTTTTTAAATGGGACACCCTATATATTGTTTTATATTTATATTCCCCTCATAATTCTTGTTCATATAATATATGGTTTTGCATTACTATACAGAGTATTTAACAAGTTATGACCATTTTTATTTCGTAGACAATAATTTGTTTTATGTAATAAGATAAACAATATACTGTAGTTTTTAAATTAAGTCCAATTCACATCATTGACGAATATTTGTATACAGGGTGACCTACAAAACCAAATTACGATTTTCTCTATTTTTTTAAATGAATCACCCTATATTTTATTTTTTAACATTATTGTATTTAATATACTCTTTCATTTTTATATAGCATTCCCTATATCTAAACTGATTACTTTCCGAGATATTTTTAGTTTTCTTCAAATTTCGGGAATACATTCAATTTTTCTAGTAGAAATAAGTTAGTATTGAGTGATAATTAAACAAAATTATTTTTATTAGATAAATAACTAACACAAAATATAAACCATAGCAATATGCAGTGAATATAACAAAAATGTGATATTAAGAAATTATCATATTTCCCTAATATACAAGAATCGTATAATTCCTACAAAAAAACTTTGTATTGTATATAATAATATCACAAGATTATTTTTATTCAATAAATAACTTACTTGAAACATAAATCAAAACAATATACAACTGATGTAACAGTTTTTAGATTGGTATATCAACAGCATTCTAAGCCAATAATTTTTTAGTAGAACATTCATTTTTAAACTACAAAACAAAATTAAGATTTTCTCAATTTTTTTTTTTTAATAGATCACCCTATATTTTATTTTTTTTAAATATTGTATTTATGATAAACTTTCATTTTTATATAGCATTTCCTATACCTAGACCTATTAGTTTGTGATATATTTTTAGTTTTCTTCATTTGCCGGGAATACATTCAATTCTTATAAATATAAATAACTTAACAAATAAGTATTATGTAATAATATAACAAATATTTTCATTTAATTAATAACTAACAAAAAAATAATAAACCATAACAAAATTTAATGAATGTACCAATTAATGTGATGTTAAGGATTTAAGTCTAAAGTAAATGTTGAAAATGACCACTTTCAACGTCTATGCCATTTTGTAACCGATATTCAAATGACCGAGCCACATTTCTAACATTTTTGTAAGTCAATATTATTAAAAGCTTCTTTTATTCTGTTTTTCATATCATCAAGCGTTGTTGGATGCTTCTGGTATACAAGGTTTTTTATATAGCCCCACTTGAAAAAAATCAATTTTGGAAGAACTGGAGCACCGTCGTATAAAAACCTCAACCGTCAATAAATGTGGACCAATCACATAATCTCTAACAATATCACCTTAAACATTTATAGATCACCTAGTTTGAGTGTTAACAAAGTAGGGATTTCTTGATGCATATTAATGAAATTTAATATGAAAATTATATTATTAATAACTGCGGGTCACAATCTGCAATTAGGAATGTGTTACTAAAAACTTCTTGGCTTAGAATGCTGTTGATATAATAATCTAAAAACTATTAAATTAGTTGTATATTGTTTTGATTTATGTTTTGTGTGAGTTGTTTATTAAATAAAAATATTCTTGTAATTTTATTATACACAAGATACCTTTATTTTTTTGTAGGAATTGTATGATTCTTGTATATTAGGGAAATATGATAATTCCTTAACATCACATTTATTGATACATTCATTGCATATTGCTATGGTTTATATTTTGTGTTAGTTATTTATTAAATAAAAATAATTTTGTTTAATTATCATTCAATAACAACTTATTTCTACTAGAAAAATTGAATGTATTCCCGAAAGTTGAAGAAAACTAAAAATATCTCTGAAAGTAATAAGTTTAGATATAGAGAATGCTATATAAATATGAAAGAGTCTAATAAATACAATATTTTTGAAAAATAAAATATAGGGTGATCCATTTAAAAAAATAGAGAAAATCGTAATTTGGTTTTGTAGTTCACCCTGTATACAAACATTCGTCCATGATTTTAATTGGACTTAATTTAAAAACTACAGTATATTGTTTATCTTACTACATAAAACAAATTATTGTCTATGAATTACTTCTTTATATACAGGGTGTTAATTTCATAGAGATTTCTAAATAAAAATGGTCATAACTTGTTAAATACTCTGTATAGTAATGCAAAACCCTATATTATATGAACAAGAATTATGAGGGGAATATAAATATGAAAAAATATATAGGGTGTCCCATTTAAAAATTGATATGTTTGATATACCACGCTGTGATTGATCACCCTGTAGAAATGGACATATTTTCCAAGCGTGGAGAAAATGATTGCCTACATTTTTTCCAAATAACTTTTTTCGATATTCTATACCGTAAAGGAATTATCGACCGATCCCGCACTAAAAACTCACCCTGTATATTTCTTTTTTCCTCGCGATATTCCCGAATTGATTGTAGATAATTACGTCGTCATAACATTATTTCAATACAGCTCTTTTTACTCTTTTCCATTTTATTTACTCCACTGAAAACATGTCGCCTATTGTTTCATTTTCTCTTACTTTTAAGTCTCAATAAATCCCCATAGTTTTCAAATGTCTGTCTTTTTGTACCCATTCTGCATAAACCATGTAACCATATTCCTTATCTGCTTTCTTTGCGATTTCCATGTCTGTGATACGTCGGTATTTCAAAGCTCTTGATTACAGCTTTAACCATTTAAGAGATTTTTATAAAAAAGTTAGAGGTTGGTCCATAGGCTCAATCGCCAACTGGAGGACCAAGGATTTCTAACAGAATTTATTGTCTTAGCCCAAAAGTAAAAGATTCCATTTCTCTGAAAGAATATTTGTTGCATTATTGAAGAATATTTGTTGCATTCTTGCATTTGTTGCATAAATGAAGAATTTTACAGACAGCCCGTGGAGTTAACGGAGACAGTAACAGCAATGGTTACCACAATAACAAACGAGGAAGTGGCTCAAGCGCTTCAAAAAATAAAGAAAGGAAAAGCAGTCGGACCAGATGATATTCCTAGGGAAGTCTGGAGAGCATTGGGAGAGACAGGAATAAGTTGGCTGACAGAATTCTATTTAATAGAATTATGGAAGTTGGACAAATGCCAGACGAATGGAGAAGCAGTATATTAGTACCTGTCTACAAAAACAAGGGAGACATACAACAATGTACAAACTATAGGGCTATAAAACTACTTAGCCACACCATGAAAATATGGGAGAGAGTAAATTGATAGACGGATACGTGAAGAAACCGAAATATCCGATAATCAATTTGGCTTTATGCAGGGCAGATCAACAACAGATGCAATTTTCATTGTAAGGCAACTGATGGAAAAATACAGGAATAAAGAGACCAACGCTTATATGGTATTCATTGATCTTGAGAAAGCATATGATAGAGTTCCTCGAGAGATTCTGTGGTAAACACTCAATAAAAAAGGAGTCCCTGGAGAATATGTAAAGATTGTGAGAGATGTGTATGAGGGAGTAACGACTAGTGTTAGGACAGGTGTGGGAGATACTGATAAATTTCAGGTGAAAGTAGGATTGCACCAAGGCTCGGTGCTTAGTCCTTATTTATTCTCATTAGTTTTGGACCAGATAACAGCGAAACTACAGGGTAGCTTTCCATGGTGCCTAAAGTATGCTGATGATGTAGTGTTAATAGGAAATAGTGAAAGAGACTTGGAACAAAAACTGGAACAGTGGAGACAAGCTCTGGAGGAAAAAGGTTTAAAACTTAGTAGGACAGAAACAGAGTATTTAGAATGTTTATTTAAAGATAGATTTACTACAAATAAAATGGTATCTTTGGATGGTGAAATGATTGTGGAAAGCAATAGTTTTAAGTACCCAGGATCGGTATTACAAAGTAGTGGCGAAATAGATGGAGATGCATGCAGTAGAATTAGGGCTGGATGGATGAAGTGGAAAGAAGCGAGTGGTGTGTTGTGTGACAGAAAAATTCCAATGAAGCTGAAGGGCAAATTCTATAAAACAGCCATAAGACCGGCTATGATGTACGAAACTGAATGTTGGACAGTGAAAAAGAAAGAGGAACAACGAATGCATGTGGCGGAAATGAGAATGCTTAGATGGATGAGTGGAGTGACAAAGAAGGATAAAATTAGAAATGAGTAGGTATATTAGGGGAAGTCTAGGTGTGGCACCAATTGATGCCAAAATGAGAGAGCATAGGTTAAGATGATTTGGTCATGTTCAACGTCGAGACTTCAATCACCCAATGCACAGAATAGCTTAAGTGCAGATTCCTGGAAGGAGTAGGAAAGGAAGACCAAAAAAGACCTGGGAGGAGACGGTAAGGCAGGACATGTTGGTAAAGGGGATTAACATTGATGTGATCCAAGATAGAATTGTGTGGAGAAATGCAATTAGGGAAGCCGACCCCGCATAGGGATGAGGCAAAGAGAATGATGAATATTTGTTGCATTCAAGGCTTCACTTTCACCATCTTGCAGATCCAATATCGAGCATTTGACCAGCCAGTCGGTTTATTGAAGCTAATATTATTAATTTATATTTTGATGTACATTATACTTAGTAATAATTGAAATTACGTTTCAGGATAATTTTCAAACATCACTGGATAGAGAACAGGAAGTACTTCCAGTTGATTTTTTGACGAGATTTGGAGTCAGTAAAATGGACAGAGCGAGATGTATTAATATACTACTAAAAATACAGGTTTGAATTTCATTCATTAATCTAAATCCAGCTTTATGTTGTTGTAAACTATTCATGTGATGAATGTACCGGGTGTCCCAATAAGAATGGCTCTCGGCCATATCTCCGGAACCGTTTATAGTACAGCTTTGGGAAAAAAAAATTATAATAAAAGTTACCTCGAGAAAAGCCTGGAAATTATTTTCATATTTGTAAGTCCACCGCTAGAGGGCGTAATTGAATGTCAAAAATTTTAAAATCAAAATTTTACAAAATTTACATAATGAAAGGGCACTGAAGATCCAATCATCGTATTCTTCGCAACATTCTGCGAATACTTGATTTCGCAAGTTTAACTCTACCTTTGTAAATAAGAGGTGGGGGTGAGTGGGAACCTTGTGATGAAAAATGGCTGTAAGTCCGGTTCTGCTTAATCGATTTTTGCAAACTTGGTCTCGTTAAAAACAGATCTTTTTCGTTAATGTAAGAGTTATAATTACGAAACAGCCTAATAAGTAATATGCCAGCTAGGGGGCGCTACTTTATGTTTTTCAGAAATCTAGTTTTCTTTGTAAAATATTAAATACAAGTATGCACTTTTAACCCTGTATTACAAAATTAGACCAAATTAAAAACAGAATATCGAAAACCGCATGTCGAAACCTTTTTTCTATCTTGAGATATCTTAAGAAACGTGTTAATTTTTAAACATAATTGATGATGTCTCCTGTAAACGAAGTTACGGAAATCAAAGTGGAAACAAGTAGTGTGCTGTGGAAAAAAATTAAAGCGTGACACTTGCGGAATGCCAACAGAATTGAATACTTATTATAGATTCGATTATATTCGTTTGATTCAATTA
Organism: Diabrotica virgifera virgifera; assembly: GCF_917563875.1. Taxonomy (NCBI): domain Eukaryota; kingdom Metazoa; phylum Arthropoda; class Insecta; order Coleoptera; family Chrysomelidae; genus Diabrotica; species Diabrotica virgifera. The sequence continues at coordinate 173,458,811 of NC_065451.1, forward strand.
AATTCCATTCGATTAGATTTAATTTTTATAGTATATATTATATCTATAATTTAATATAAATATATAATATATACCTAATTTAATACATAATATTATATACTAGTGATTTTACCCGTTAAAATTAGGATTAATAAGATATAGATACATAAAGCTTTAAATTATTATTTTTCTTAATAATGTAACCGATATTTTTTAATTTAAAAATGTACTTACTGATAAAGTATAGTAAATACTTCGTGTAAATTTTAATCGTAAATAATGTATGGAAGAGTTCATTTATTTCTAGATACTCTCATTAAAGGGGAGGCCGTTATACAAAAGTGAATTTTTTTAAATTTGTTGATTACATTATTCCTTTCAACCTACTTATCCTCAAATTGTATTTTTAAACATCCGATTCATTTTATATAATAATAATTAAATTCACTATCAAATTTGAAGTAAAACTTCTTTTGAAAGTTTGTTAATTCTAAAATTAATGGGTAAAATCACTAGTACAGTTTGTCAAACATAGCAAAAAGTTTAAAAATTTCGGCGATTGTTAGATTTTCAAACTCTTTCCTACGTTTGACAAACCATATATATATATATATATATATATATATATATATATATATATATATATATATATATACATCCTACTATCAATTTGGCATCGATACATTATGCATTTACCATCGATTTGGCATCGTCTTGCAAAGTGGCATCTGTATATCGATGCCACTTTACACTACCTTAATAACTTTATTCCTGTACTTGCTACCAGAAGTCTAATCAGCTCGGTAGTTAGAGATTTGATTCCTTGATGTTACTTTAATATATCAGCTTTCCTTGTTTACCTCTTACTAAGTTATATAAGTTTATTCCATAAAATGTTTGAGTCCAAAATGATCGTACAGTGAAAATATTATATACATTTAGTTCAGTGTTTTACCGTTTTGTCGCTGCCGTTATATACATGAAAACGTATATCCCACTTTCATTATCAATCATTTTGGCATCAGAAATTTGGCATCACTGTTGAATACAATATTATTCACAACGAAAAATAGACAATTTGAGAATGTATATATTATTTTCATAAAGAAATCAGTCTGGCATCATGTTTTATTGTTTTCACCCAATTTTGAAAAAATGTGAAAACTTTGTATTATCCACGTCCGTCTGTCCGTCTGTCTGTAACCACAACTCCTCCGTCAATATACCAGCTAGAATGACAAATGAGGTATCAAATGAAAGCTGATAATCCAAGGATGGTACTAAAGGTGAGATATTTGACCTTGGCGGTCTGTCCGTCGGTCTTTACGACCGCGAATATAACTCCTCCATCATTATACCAGGTAGAATGACAAATGAGGTGTCAAATGAAAGCATATAATCCAAGGATGGTACTAACGGTGAGATATTTGACCTAGGCTGTCTTTCCGTCGGTCCCTCCGACCGCAAATATAACTCCTCCGTCATTATACCAGGTAGAATGACAAATGAGGTGTCAAAAGAAAGCTTATAATACAAGGATGGTACTAAAGGTGAGATATTTGACTTAGGCGGTCTGTGACTCGGTCCCTCCGACCGCGAATATAACTTATCCGTCATTATACCAGGTAGAATGACAAATGAGGTGTCAAATTAAAGCTGATAATCCTAGGATGGTACTAAAGGTGAGATATTTGACCTAGGCTGTCTTTCCGTCGGTCCCTCCGACCGCGAATATAACTCCTCCGTCATTATACCAGGTAGAATGACAAATGAGGTGTCAAAAGAAAGCTTATAATACAAGGATGGTACTAAAGGTGAGATATTTAACTTAGGCGATCTGTGCGCCGGTCCCTCCGACCGCCAATATAACTCCTCCATCATTATACCAGGTAGAATGACAAATGAGGTGTCAAATGAAAGCTTATATTCCAAGGATGGTAATAAAGGTGAGATATTTGACCTAGGCTGTCTTTCCGACGGTCCGTACGACCGGGAATATAACTCCTCCGTCACTATACCATGTAGAATGAGAAATGAGGTGTCAAATGAAGGCTGATATTCCAAGGATGGTACTAAAGGTGAGATATTTGACCTACATGGTCTGTCCGTCGGTCCGTCCGACCGCGAGTATAACTCCTCAATCATTATACCAGGTAGAATGATAAATGAGGTGTCAAATGAAAGCTTATAATCCAAGGATGGTACTAAAGGTGAGATATTTGGCCTAGGCAATCTTTCTGTCGGTCCGTACGACCGCGAATATAACTTCTCCGTCATTATACCAGGTAGAATGACAAATGAGGTGTCAAATGAAAGCTTATATTCCAAGGATGGTACTAAAGGTGAGATATTTGACCCAGGCTGTCTTTCCGTCGGTCCGTACGACCGCGCATATAACACCTCCGTCGTTATACCAGGTAGAATGACAAATGAGGTGTCAAATGAAAGCTGATAATCCAATGATAGTACTACAGGTGAGCGATTTGACCTAGGCTGTATTTCCGCCGGTCCGTACGACCGCGACTATAACTTCTGCGTCTTTATACCAAGTAGAATGACAAATGAGGTGTCAAATGAAAGCTGATAATCCAATGATGGTACTACAGGTGAGCGATTTGACCTAAGCTGTCTTTCCGCCGGTCCGTACGACCGCGACTATAACTTCTGCGTCTTTATACCAAGTAGAATGATAAATAAGGTGTCAAATGAAAGCAGGATGGTACTAAAAGTGAGATATTTGGCCTAGACAATCTTTCTGTCGGTCCGTACGACCGCGAATATAACTTCTCCGTCATTATACCATGTAGAATGAGAAATGAGGTGTCAAATGAAGGCTGATATTTCAAGGATGGTACTAAAGGTGAGATATTTGACCTACATGGTCTGTCCGTCGGTCCGTCCGACCGCGAGTATAACTCCTCAATCATTATACCAGGTAGAATGATAAATGAGGTGTCAAATGAAAGCTTATAATCCAAGGATGGTACTAAAGGTGAGATATTTGGCCTAGGCAATCTTTCTGTCGGTCCGTACGACCGCGAATATAACTTCTCCGTCATTATACCAGGTAGAATGACAAATGAGGTGTCAAATGAAAGCTTATATTCCAAGGATGGTACTAAAGGTGAGATATTTGACCCAGGCTGTCTTTCCGTCGGTCCGTACGACCGCGCATATAACCCCTCCGTCGTTATACCAGGTAGAATGACAAATGAGGTGTCAAATGAAAGCTGATAATCCAATGATAGTACTACAGGTGAGCGATTTGACCTAGGCTGTCTTTCCGCCGGTCCGTACGACCGCGACTATAACTTCTGCGTCTTTATACCAAGTAGAATGACAAATGAGGTGTCAAATGAAAGCTGATAATCCAATGATGGTACTACAGGTGAGCGATTTGACCTAAGCTGTCTTTCCGCCGGTCCGTACGACCGCGACTATAACTTCTGCGTCTTTATACCAAGTAGAATGATAAATAAGGTGTCAAATGAAAGCTTATAATCCAAGGATGGTACTAAAAGTGAGATATTTGGCCTAGACAATCTTTCTGTCGGTCCGTACGACCGCGAATATAACTTCTCCGTCATTATACCAGGTAGAATGACAAATAAGGTGTCAAATGTAAGCTGGTAATACAAGGATGGTACTAAAGGTGAGATATTTGACCTAGGCGGTCTGTCGGTGGGTCCGTCCGACCGCGAATGTAACTCCTCTATCATTATACCAGCTATAATAATAAATGAGGTGTCAAATGAAAGCTTATAATCCAAGGATGGTACTAAAGGTGAGATATTTGAGCTGGGTACTCTTTCTGTCGGTCCGTACGACCGCCAATATAACTCCTCCGCCATTATACCGGGTAGAATGACAAATGAGGTGTCAAATAAAAGCTTGTGGGTGAAAACCTAGGACTTACGAAGTCCAATTTAAAAATAGGGCATATCAGAGATATGCCTTAGACATCATAGAAGACAATGACACAGAAAAATCAAACAAGCAATATGTCAAAAGGGCCTTAGTTATGTATCTTCGGTCCTGTTGGTCCAATCGTGATGTATAGCACCTCAAATGATAGGATTTGACAAACAGAATACAATGAGAGAAAAATCAAATACAACCTCATGTCAAAAGGGCCTTAGTCGCGTATCTTCGGTCCTATAAGACCAATCGTGACGTACGGCATCTCAAATAATAGGACTTGACAAATAAAATACAATGACACAGAAAAATCAAATACAGCAACAAGTCAAAAGGGCCCTAGTTATGTATATCTAGTCCTATTGGTCCAATTGTGACGTACAGCAGCTCAAATGGTAAGGTTTAATGAACAGAATACAATGACACAGAAAAATCAAATACAGCAATATGTCAAAAGGGCCTTATTTACGTATCTTCGCTCCTATTGGTCCAATCGTGGCGTACAGCACCTAAAATAACTGGATTTGACTAATATAATACAATGACGTATGAAAATCAATTACAGCATCATGTCAAAAGGGCCTTAGTCTTGTATCTACGGTTCTATTGGTTCAATCGTGACGTACAGCGTCTGAAATGATGGGATTTAACTGGCAGAATAAGATGGTGTAGACAAATGAAAATGACGTCATGTAATAACACTTTAAAATTGTAGAAATAAAATGGATTAACACACATGGTATGACATATTAGGTGAGAGTATTTAACAAATAGAATACGATTACATACGTCCAGGTTTTGACAAGCGACTTCTCTACATATGATAAACGCGAAAGGGCCCCAACGTTCACTGCTCGACATAGGCCTCCCGTTCACTGCATATACCCACTGCTTTCTGACGCTGTGACTTGAGAGGATAGGATTTAACGAATAGAACGACAAAGAAGACTAAACAAGGCAGCTCACGGGAAAAACACAACTGTCCGTTTTATACTCTACAGGGAAGCATCAAATATTCAACGTAAGAATATATTAGAGTATAACGGTATGATAAATCTTTTTCTTCTTTTTTTCATTTAGTGCATTCCGTACGTTTTTTAAACATAATCAGGAGAAGTTGTTGAATTTCTGAAGTCTATAAAAGAATTTCTTAACAAACCTTTTTTTAATTGTGTTATGGATTATTTTTAAGAATGTGTTTAAAAGGCAGTTCGCAGGCTTATTGTTCAATGGTCTTATCACTTTCAAGCGCCTGTCTTTTTTGTAGGACTATTAATTGTTACTTGTGATTTCAACCATTCTAGCGGGGCAATGCCTTTTCTATAACTGAAATGAATATTGTTATCCATTTAATTTTTTTCCTCAATTAATTGAATGCCTCCTACTGGTGTTTGGTCTAAGCTTACCGCTTTTCCCCATTTAAGCTAAACTGCTCGTCAAAAGTTAGGGATATAGAAAATTATGCTCATTTTCATAGCTAATTTTTTCGAGAACAGATTAACGGATTCCACTATTTTTGTTTAATATTTTAGATTTTTCTTTAGTATTTACACAGTTGTGCAAAGGTTTACACAAACTTCTTTTTTGTACTTATACCGAGTGGTAGGTATAAGTACAGAAAAGAAGTTTGAGTAAACCTCTTGATAGGTATTAGTTACGTATCTTCACTCCCATTGGTCCCAACGTGTCGTACGGCGGCTCAAATCATTGGAATCAGCCAACAGAATACAATAACTAGGGAGCGGATTTATATGCGATCAATTTTGATGAAATATTCGCATATATATGCGGTAAAAAATTACGAAATATGCGCAAGATATGCACAAAAATTCAAAAAATGCGCATTTCGGGAAACCACAAATTTTCTGTCTTATTTAGTAATCTTATTTATTATTTTTCAAATAAAATCATTTTTTATATATGCAATTTATTCACAGTTTTTACAAAAACTGCTACCAATAGTTACCTATTTAAAATAAAACAACAATATCACTATAAATATATCTTCGATTATAATTCACTACAATGTGTTTTTCCAAATTCTTTACGAGGAAACATATTCTTTGATCAGACAAAATATTTTTATAACTTGAAAAACTCCTTGCAACATCGATAATTGGTGCGTATTTAAAATAACTTGTTAATTTCCGTTAGAAAATCGTAAATCTTTGGCTAAAGGTGTAAATTCTCTTAACAATAGAGGATTTAAAAAATCACCAGAATTATAGGTAGGTATCTACCCTAATAGCACAAGGACGTCCAATGGACGTCCTTCACGGACTTTAGGGACGTCCATTGGACGTCCGTTTTCGTCCGAGGAACGTGCTTTATACGTCCTATTTTGGTCCAAATGTCGCGCTACCGAACGTCCATTGGACGTCCATCTAATGTCCGAGGGGACATATATTGGATCTTAATCGGACGTAAATTGGACCTTAATCGGACGTCCTAGGGGACGTAAATTGGACCCTAATCGGACGTAATTTGGACCTTAATCGGACGTAAATTGAACCTTAATCGGACGTAAATTGGACCTTAATCGGACGTAAATTGAACCTTAATCGGACGTAAATTGGAATTTAATCGGACGTAAATTGGACCTTAATCGGACGTAAATGGGACCTTAATTGGACGTAAATTGGACCTTAATCGGAGTAAATTGGATCTTAATCGGACGTCTTAGGGGACGTGAATTGGACCTTAACAGGACGTCCAATTTTGGTCCAAATTCCACGTTGCCAAACGCCCAATGGAGGTCCACCTAACGTCCGAAGGGACGTTCGGTGGACGTCAATTGGGCCTTCATAGGACGTCCCAGTTTGGTCCAATGTATTGCTGCCGATCATCCATCTAACGTCCTGGGAGGACGTTCGGTGGACGTCTAGAGACGATATTTATACCTGTGGAGAATGTATTGTGGGAAATAAAAAATATATTTTTTAACGAACTTATATTACATCTTATATTAATTTACAATTATTGGATATTAGATTATTTACATTAAATTATAATTACATTTCTCCAAGAAATTAACGCACCACCTTAAAAATGGGCCATTTTTGATGTCTCGAATTTCCTAAAGCCATTGTCCCATCTAAGTGATTTTTTTAATAATATTATAGCCTAGGCTATATGGGCTACCTCCATAAGCTTGTCATGCACGGGGAGCTATACTGTAATAATATTATATCACATCGCTGAGGGAACTCTACATTACATATACTTTTCGAATCAAAACTTTTATTCTCTTAATATTATTACTTAAAAAATATATACTACATTCGTCTCGCTAAACTCGAAAAATAACTTATAAACCATAAAAATCTCCAAAAATATAAATGACATAAATGAGAATTGGCACAATTATTATTATGGTTTTAAGTTGATTTTTCGGATTTAACTACAATATTATGCAAAAAATTATGTTATATCGCAGATTTAAAATGGGTTTATCTCGAAAACAGTTATATTAAGTTTAGCGAGATGATTGTAGTACACTTTTTTTAAGTAAAAATATTAAGAGAATAAAAGTAGACTGGTACGCAGTCTGATTTTTGCATAAGAGTTTAATGAAATGGTAACAAATCAATTGGAAGTTCTGTCCGACAAAATACATGGAACGTTTTCGGTAGTCTGATGTTCCAAGTTTTTAACCTGTTCCACAATTAAAACTTCCCCGGTTCCAGTATTCCCGTACATCAAAGTTTGTCCGACTAGACACCGTGAAGCTATTAACAAATTTTCAGCTTGCTGTTAATCAACTTTTTTTATTACGAGGGATCCAGGTCTATAAATGAATACAATAAATAAGTAGGTAGGTACATATTATACACTTATTTATACGAGTACAATTAATAGTAGAGCTGGTTTTTGGGATGTTACAAGCAGCATTTGCATTTCCACAGAGATACTTATGACAGAAATAATAAAACACCGAGACGGACTATTATTATAATAATTTACAATAGGATCCGACGGCCGACGCTATAGGGACAGGTAAAATTTATGACTGAACAATGCACCGAGCATCGATACAAGCAATATGTACCGGTCGAAGGTTATTTTTTATTGTGCCAAATGGACGTATATAGTACCTACCTTTAAAAATCGAATACAAAAATTAAAAGATATTTAACAACCATAAAGATTTGTCAAACTCTATCACCGACTTCATGAAAACAAGTATTACTACATTCTTTGATGGTTTTTGCTGTAAATTTTAAAGGATTGACATGAAATTTGGCATACGCATAGCTAACATGCCAAAGAAAAAAAGTGATATTGTGCCAATGTGTGCTATTGCCCTGGGGTGAGTTTCACTCTTTCTCTGGGGTGAAAAACGTTCAAAATAAGTCCGGACTTCGATAAACTGATTAATATTAAGCAACCTTTATTCCATACTTACAAAGTATGTGTACTTACAAATTAGTATGTGAATTTGGGGGGTGAGTTTCACCCCGAGGAGGGGTGATATACAAAATATAGATAGATACACAAAAGATATACAAAAATGTTTCAAAACATCGAAAAAATGTGGTAAAATGCAAATATACATATCATATTATGATAAAATTGCGATTTTGGCGATTTGCCTTTTTGGATAGAATGATGATGATGTTGATTAGGATAAAACTGCGAAGAATTTTTTTATCGAAATATAGTAAAAAATATGAAAAATATACCAAAAAGCTTGAAAAAATATGTAAGTATGTAAGGAAAAACATAAATAATTAAATAAACTTTTGACAACACAACACAAAAGTTTGAAACACTCACTATTTGGATTGGTTGTCCTGGCTTGTGATTTTCTTCTTTGCAGATGACGCTCACGGATCGATGTCAATGTCCAACGGACGTCCGAGCACGGACGTCCAATGGACGTCCAAAGGACGTTCATATTTATTCAACACGTAAGTACGTCCAACGTCGGACGTCCGAAGGACGTTCATTTATAGTCCATCCGCATTAGGACTAAAACTGGACCTATTTTGGGCACACGTACGCTCAACTTCAAAAAGATGCTCTCAATATTCATCTGTAGTAAGGATACATTGATAAAAATTATATTTTTGCTTATTAGAATTAACCACCAAACTTCTATCATCTTGGTAACGGGAATAATAAAACATTATAAAGTCCACTTTACATCAACAATAATTGAACAAGAAATTGACGACAAGTTATTCAAGGTCAAATTTGGCTTATACAAAACACAATTCTACTTCCAATTTTGCCGTGAATAAACAGAAAATAAAGAAATTTGACAAAATAAAACATATCCAATTGTTCTATTTCATCAAATTCCTTCATTTTCTTTTACAAATCATACATTTTGTACTCGTCAAATTTGGCCTTGAATAACTTAGTCAATTTCTTGTTCAATTTATTGTTGATGTAGAGTGGACATAACGAATAATTTACCGATCAGATTTTCACACTTTACATAAAAACAAAAACATGTATTAGATATTAAACTACATATACAGTTTTGAATTAAATATGATTTATAATCTTTTCCATTTAAACTATTTTATTAACATAATTAAGTTAATATTTTATTAAATAATTTTGCTGTTTAATCCCCTTATTGGTAGAATATGTCCAATATGGACGATTGGAAAAGGTCCGTATTTCGTCCGAGTACGGACGTCCAAAGGACGTTCATATTTATTCCACCCGAAGGACGTCCAACACCGGACGTCCGAAGGACGTACATATTTAGTCCACCCGAAGGACGTCCAACGCCGGACGTCCAAAGGACGTACATATTTAGTCCACCTGAAGGACGTCCAACGCCGGACGTCCAAAGGACGTACATATTTAGTACACCCGAAGTACGTCCAGCGTCGGACGTCCAAAGGACGTCCGTTTATGGTCCATGGACGTTAGGACCAAAAATTGACCTATTTTGGACGTCCAAAGGACGTCGTGTGCTATTAGGGTATTAAATATAACAAAAGTATATAAAATTCGGATTTCCGGGTAAAACATCCTTCGTCATTTTAACATCCTACAATCATTTCATAACGGCGGCGTATTATCCTATAAGTACTTTGTGTAGAGATCGTTTATTTTCTAAGAAAAAATGAAAGGCGGTTAATGAGCTGTCTCTCTTGGTTCTCGAATTAATACAGACCACAGCCTGTGCGTGGAAATATTTTGTCGAATTAAAAAATTTAAATTTTGTTTTGGACTAATGAAATAAAACATTTTAGTAGTTCCAAAATGACACAAAATCTAGGCATCGGATAAAAAAGTTTATTTGAAGAAAGTGTATTTTTTTGTTCTTCTTAATGGCGGTACAGGCTCGTTTTTTTAATATTGTATTTAATTACAGAATAATTTTCAAATATTACCTAATATATTTTTCAAATTGGGCTCTGTACCGCCATTCTTTATTATATTACGGATACGTGTGCCAAATATCTTGAAAAAATATTCAAAATTACAGCCGCAATCTTGGAACGCGTTTTGGCTACCTGTTGATCGCTACTGTATCACCTTAAACAATTTTTTAAACAAATTCACAAAAATAATTTTTTCATTACGAACGATTTTTTAGATAAGTTGGGTTATTCTGAGCAAAAAAGGTATCTTGAGATTTTTCTCTAAAATTGATTTTTGTCGAGTTATATGGCCATTTTCGCATTTTTCAGGTTTTACATCGCGTATAACTCGACAACAATCAATTTTAGAGAAAATTGACAAGAGACCTTTTTTGTTCAGAATGTCCAAAATTATCTAAAAAAAAATTGTTCAAAGTGAAAAAATTATTTTTGTGGATTTGTTTAAAAAATTGTTTAAACAATTTTTCGACCACGGCACCTTGTGAATATGTTATAAGGACCTCTTTTTGAGTAAGTTTGTGCAAAAAAATCGAATCGGAATAATTTCACTAACAGGGGCGACGATAAATCCGGGACTATAGCGCTAATTATTAATAATTAAAAATAACAGCTTTGTAATAAAATAATGACAAAAATCTCTTAAGGACCTTGAAGCAAGGGTTTGAAACTTGATCTGCTCACTTTTTAATTTCATAATAATAACTTTAATCGAGTTATTAAGACTTAAAAATGGCCATTTTCGCATTTTTCAAATTTTTAATCGCATATAACTCGACAACAATCAATTTTAAACAAAAATGGCAAGACACCTTTTTTGCCCAGAATGACACAAGTTATCTAAAAAAATTGTTCGAAATGAAAAAATTGTTTTTGTGAATTTGTTTCAAAAAAATTTTTTAAACAATTTTTCGACCAATGCACCGCCCGGCACCCTTTGGATATGTTATAAGGACCTCTTTTTGAGTAAGTTTGTGCAAAAAAATCGAATCGGAATAATTTCGCTAGCGGGGGCGACGATACTGCCCGGTCTACTTTTGATGCTGATGGTGATAGAATAGATACTTTTTATATAACAAAAATAAAACTTTTATTTAAACTCTTTAAAAAATTTGTGGCGGGTTTTCCCCGAAAAGTGCGTTATTTTTTGGACATTTTACGTTCAACTAGTCGATTTGGAATTTGACGAATAAGAACCAACTTTTGATTAGCTCCAACTCTGTTTTTATTGTGTGTCCAGACTTCATACATACATCATTTTTTTTACTGTTTTATAAGCTTTATATTTGCTAGGAATAGTTTTTCGATCAAATACTTACTTTTTGATTTATTTGCGAAAAACCATCTAAAAACAAAAGTTACAAGGAATTTAATTAGTTTATCCACTTACGGACTTATTTGGACCTATATTTTTTCACACTCGAGAAGGGGGTGGTACTCATCCCCAGAAAAAAAGCACACACTGGCACTCTGATGTTCATTTCGCGAAATATCGCAGGGTTCGTATTTAAAATTTTTAATTTACTCCTCACCCCTTTCCGTGGGGGTTCGTTTTTGGTATCATTCGATAGACTTTTGAAAAATATTGAACACGCATTTTTTAGTTTTTCGATCTGACGTTCATTTCGCGAAATATTCGCTTTTTTGTGAAACTTTGTGACTCGCCCATCATTTCTTCAGATTTGGGAACACTTAATAATCGGAGGGGGCCAAGTCAGGAGAGTAAGCCGCATGAGAAAGTAATTAGAACCCCAACTCGAATTTTTGCTACTGTCACAACGCTCTTGTGAGTCGATGTATTGTCTTAGGTCTTGAGAACACTTTTTTCTTCTGCTTATGGAGTCGTTTTTCATTCATCACATACCGGAACTCACCACATAAATTTTGAAGACCCTGACATCAAAACTGTATTAAATTATATGTGATCTAAGTAAGTTAATGAAAAGTCAGAATAGATAGAGTAGAACACTTATAAAAAAAATTGTAACAAGCAATTGGACATCGTAAGTTCTAATTTTTCACAAAAAGTGACCGGAAGTTGAACCGGCAGTCGATATTTGAACCCTTCGTGTAACTTTTTGTCAGCTGATATGACGGATGAATTTTGTTCACCTACAGATATGGACGAACAGACAGGCATGAAACCGGAAGTATGTATTTGTTCTGGTCTTTCTTAGTCGTGTTGACCAATAGTTTGTACTATTTCGACGAATTTAAAACAGTACTTTCGGTTGCAACTCTGGAACAGGCAGTCCGAGGTCAAACTTCTCACATGTAATATCATATTTTGGTTATAGGCTTTCATTTGACACCTTATTTGTCATTCTTTCTGTCCTACTAATAGACGAGTTGTGTTTATTGACGGACAGACATGGATAATTCTAGGTTTTCACATTTAATGATAAAAACAATAATTATACAATTCAGTTAACCTGACTATATCATTGTGATAATGACTTCTTATCTAAAAGTGACAACGGCAATAATTGCCGTTGTAATAATTATTATTCCATTCACTCACGATAAAATATCGCAAAACCTCCAGATTTTAAAGAACCGCTTGGATTGACATAAAATTTGGCACACACGTAGCTAAAATGCCAAAGAAAAAAGTGAGATTATGCCGATATGTTCTCTTGTCCTGGATGTGACTTTCACCCCTTCTTGGAGGTGAAAAAACATACGTGCAAAATAAGTCCGGAAGTGGATAAACTGACTAATTCTAATTCTAAGCAAATTTTGTTCTATAAAAGTTTTAGGTCAATACTTTTCGAGGTATGTGCGAGTGAATATGTTTATTTTTCATAGAAAAACACTTCGCAAATAACTCAAAAAGTAAGTATGTACATATTTTATCGAAGAAAATATTCCTAGCAATAATATAGCTTATGAAAAAGAGGTGTCAGTATAAGGTCTGTAGACCCAGTAGAAGCAGGGTTGCAGCTAATGAAAAATAGGTTCTTATTCGTCAAATACCAAATCGAATATTTCAACGTAAAATAACCAAAAAAATAAAGCACTTTTCGGGAAACACTCATCATAACTCTTTTAAAGTGTTTAAAAAAAATTTTTTTTGGTGTTTTTAAAACAGTTTCTAGCGTGAAAAGTAAGCAAGTTACGCTGAAAATAAAATCGTTCCCTTTTTTTTGGCAAAAGAAAGTCATGAAAATTAATTGTTACCGCTTCACACGTTACTTTAGATAAATGTATTGTTTATACAGGGTGTCTCCGAAAATAGTGCGTTCCTTTAAGGTGTGGATATAATACACAATTTAGAACAAAAAGGTGTTGTAACATTTTTTCCTAAAGTTAACCGTTTCAACAAAAATTACGTTGTTCTCCATAAGAGTAAATTTTTATTTTCATAAATTTATATGACCTGGCAACATGGCGTAGAAGAACCTGTGACTGTGAAATTTAATCTAATGGGACCCCTTGTTTATTTACTAATTGAGTATCAATTTGCATATCAAAATGTATTTTCGTTTTTTGGTCAAACGGCTGAATTTAGAATAAAATGTTATAAGACTTTTTTGCTCTACATTGTGCTTTCTATCTATACCTTTAAGGAACGCACTATTTTCGGGGAAACCCTGTATATGATCTGTAAGTTGCATTGGTTCAAAATGCTTATTTTTGAAAGGGGTTTTGTTGAAAGGCCTCGAACGAATCACTAGTCACGAGTATGTATATGCAAATTTTGAACAGCCATATCTTAACCAATTTTTGTCTTCCAGAAAATCAAAAAATTCCAAATATTTAAAAAAGCAACACCTACATTTTTTACTCTTTAAGATATTTGGTATCACTAATAATTTTTAAGTTATTTTGACAAAAGTCTTTTTTTCAAAATTAAAGATTTAAAAAAATTTACTTTAAAACCAAATTTTTCCACAAATAAGCACTTTGAACTGATGAAACTTACAAACACAAACAATACATAAAGTTACTTGTGAAGTGGTAACGATTAATTCCATTTGGGCTGTTAATTAGAGGGAGTTTTTAGAATATTTTTAACCAAAAAAAAAGGAACAACTGTATTTTGAGCGTAACCTGCTTACTCTTGCTGCTGGAAACTTAAAAAAAAAATAAAAATAAACGTTTTCTTAAACACTTTAAGAAAGTTGTAATAAGTTTTCCCAGAAAAGTGTTTCATTTTTTTTATTTCACGTTAAAATATTCGATTTGGAATTTGAGATATAAGAGCTTATTTTTCACTATAGTCTGTTTTTAAACAAGAGGAGTCATTCAAATTTCCCGCGCCGTACACCTTGTTTGTAATTGGTACAACCTCAGGCAATTTTACTCATATCAAATTTTGACACTATTGGCATTTCATAGGTTAGTTTATTTATTTTATCAGCAATTTTTGTATTTTCTGCGTTCTTCCTTTTATTTTTAGATTTTTAGTCAAGATTACCGTCAAAGGCCGATATGATCAACCAAAAAAGAAGATTTATCTGATGATATTTCTAGTGACTTTCTTGGGTGTGAATCTGCCATTTAGTTTACCTACTCCTCTTGGTTTTAAAACAAAGCTTAGCAATAACTCTGCTTCTACTGGGTCTACAGACCTGACACATATACCATTTTTTCACTTTTTTATAAGCTATATTTACTATTTGCTAATTTTTTTTCAATAAAGTACCTACTTTTTGAGTTATTTGCGAAAAACCGTATAAAAACGTTTTTTTTTTTGTTGAAAAATGAACATATTCACTCGCAAATATCTCTAAAAGTATTGACTTAGTGAAAAACGCTATAAAATAGAAGTTGCTTAGAATTAGTCAGTTTATCCAATTCCGGACTTATTTGAACGTATTTGTTTTCATACCCTATAACCGACGAAACTCACCTCCAGATCAAAAGCACATATCGGCACAATATCACTTTTTTTCTTTAACATATTAGCTATAGGTACGTGTCCCAAATTTTATGTCAAACCAAGCGTTTCTTCAAAATTCTGACCAAAAACCCTAAGTAAATTAAACGAAAATATAAAATGAATTTTTCAAACAAATATTTTAAGTCGGTATGAGAAATTTTAATTTAACAGATGAAATCAAATAAACACAATTCAACTCGTAAAATATTTAGACCCTTGCTTGGTAATCCAGCTGAACAGGTAAAGAACCTACCTTTTATGTAGTTTATAATCTGAGAGGATGGAATATTTTACCAAAATATTCCATCCTCTAAGTTTACAATAGACCTTTTCTACCTGTCCTCAAAAGATCGGTATTTTTAACTAGTGGCAACGTCGAAAAGCGGCAAAATGATGGGAAATACACATTTTTATGTGGTGGAAGTCAAAATGGTTATGAAGTGTAAAAATTTTTGTATATAATTTAAATTTTTAAAATTAAAATTTTAGAAAACTGAGAACGATACAGGGCGTTAAAAAATGCGCTCAACAAACATACACGAATTAAAATTCGAAAATGATAGTATTTCTTGGTGATGCCAAATGACTGCAACATGAAAAGATGACATAATGATAGCGGGATGTATATATATATATATATATATATATATATTGTTATATTTCTATTTGATATGAAAATTAAAAGTTGATAATTATAAACAAAATTCAATTTAATATAAAATATATTTAATTTTCTCAACCTCGGGCATATAAATTTAAAACAACCTGTATACAACAAATTGTTATATGTAATTTTAAGAAGTGATTAGAATAAGCGGACGAAACTCGGAACAATGTGCTTAGATAAACAAAGTGAATGACGCGTACCATTATCGTTCTTCTCGGAAGGTCGATCATTAGCCTATGCTAAATAAAACTCAGTGAAATAGATGATAGTTCATTATCGTTTTTCGCGGAAGGTTTCGATCATTAGCCTATGCTAAATAAGACTCATTTGAAAGAGAGAATAGGTCATTAAAATTTGTAAATATTTAGAAAGTATTTTGGAATGGGAATTAACTATTTTCTTTTGAAATCCATTAAGCATATTTAGAAAGATTAAAAATTGGTTTTGAGGAATACGGCGAATGAGAGTTGGTGGTGGAAGGTTGATTTGTGAATTTGGAAGGGATATTTAGAAAGTAGGTGAATGAATGACAAAAGGAGATCAGAATGTTTTGAGCTGTCGAGAAGTGAAGTCGAGTAGTAGACGGTAGTGTTCGAGGAGTGAGAAAGCCGGTGTAGTTCCGTGAGTGTGGAGTATTTATCGTGGAACGAGAAGTAGGCCAGGTCGAGAGTAAAAGAACCTCCTTGAGCCCAGAGTGTCCCGGTAGCTGATAGCAGTTTCGAAAAAGGTAGAACACAGCATCACGACAAAAGCAGGAACGAGAGCTATTCGAGCTAGTTTTTCAAAGGAGAACATCACTGGAAGCCAGGACGAGGTTTGATCGCAGCCAAGGATAGCAGGAAAGGGTCTTGTGTGAGGACATTTTCAGTTCACCAGGAAAAGGTCAGTCTCATTTGTTTGGACATGAATGTATGGGTTTTCGTATTAAATTCCACATAAAAAATTGAATAACATAATCAATAATATCAGAAAAGCTTCATCAAACTTAAATAGAGTTGTTCCTAATAACTCCTAATAGTTAAATGTTAATAAAAACTTTCAATTGAAAACCAAAAGGAAATAAGATTCCCATTTGTAAATGTTATGTTTAAGAATAATAAGAAATAGCAAATATTAAGCATTGATTGCCTTTTAAATAAAATAAAAAATATTTTGTTATAATTGTAACCCATATGTGTATTTTTTTTACTCTTTTCTTTTCTATCCCGATTAGGAACCATTAAGAAATATTTAGAAGCCACGAAAGTAAGTAATTAATTTATAATTCGCCCTGAGATTGAAAACATATTGATATGTGATCTGGTTAATTAATTAGATTAGTATTAATACATTGATTAAATTAAGTGACATATAAGAATATTATCTCATATCAATAATCAAGATCACATCAATATATATATATATATATATATATTATGTATTAAATTGGGTATATTTTAAATACATTAAATTATAAGCATAATTATAATAAATAAAATTAAATCCAATTAAATGGAATCGAATTGAATCGGACCGAATATAATTGAATCTATGAGAAATATTCACTTCTGTCGGCACTCCGCAAGTGTCCCGCTCTAATTTGTTTCCATAGCACACTACCTGTTTTCACTTTGATTTCCTTAACTTCGTTTACCGGTTACATTATCAGTTTGTTTACAATTTATACGTTTCTTAAGATATCTCGAGATAGAAAAAAGGTATCGACATGCGGTTTTCGATATTCTGTTGATAATTTGGTCTAATTTTGTAATACATGGTTAAAAGTGCGTACTTGTATTTAATATTTTCCAAAGAAAACTAGATTTCTGAAAAACATAAAATAGCGCCTCTAGCTGGCATACTACTTACTAGGCTGTTTCGTAATTATTATTCTTACATTAACGAAAAAGATCTGTTTTCAACGAGACCAAGTTTGCAAAAATCGATTAAGCAGATCCGGACTTACAACCATTTTTCATAACAAGGTTCCCACTCACCCCCACCTCTTATTTGCAAAGGTAGAGTTACACTTGTGAAATCAAATATTCGCAGAATTTTGCGAAGAATACGATGATCGGATTTTCAATGCCCTTTCATTATGTAAATTTTATAAAATTTTGATTTTTAAATTTTTGATATTCAATTACGGCCTCTAGCGGTGGACTTAAAATTACGAAAATAATTTCCAGGCTTTTCTCGAGGCAACTTTTGTTAAAAAATTTTTTTTCCGCAAATCGCCAGGAAATTTTGACATTCCTGTCAAAATTTCTTGAAGAAAAAGTCAGGACTTCCTTACTGTAAGGAAATGTCATTTCCTTACTGTAAGGAAATGATATTTTCGTACAGTTGTTAGTGTTTTTTAGTAATTGTCAAGTTTGACAATTCAACCTCAATACGTTTCCATAGTAACCCAAGTAATTTTATTAGGAATTTCAAAGCACCATTTATTTGGGAATAAAATTATCGCGTTTTTTTTTAAATCAATCAATATCTGTCGAATTTTAAACGATTTGCGGAAAAATAGTATGTTTACCTCGTAGGAAAAGCCACATTCCTGGACTCTGTGTTGCTAAGTCTCGGCTTGCGCCTCGACTTAGCAATCTTCAAAGTCGTCCAGGAATGTTAAGCTTTTCCTACCCGGTAAACAATGTACTATTCCCAAAGCTGTACTACAAACGATTCCTGAGATATGGCCGAGAGCCATTCTTATTGGGACACCCGGTACATTTTACTATGGACTTATTATCCAAGGAAAGGTAGGGAAATGACCAAGATCACGGGGAAGGTCCCCAACAACATGGTTCGACCAAATTACCCAGACACAGAGATCTTTGGAGGCGGAGAATACACGACATCACGATGATCACTACACTCAGTGGCGTACTGATCATGGTTCCGCGGGTTCCGCAGAGGCCCGCTTTAACGCGCTTTTTACTTTTTTTGTTTCTAATTTGATGGGGACATTTTGAACTACACAAGTACACACATAGGAAATGTAACTGCTTAATAGATTTTAATTTTTGTGTAGGTACTTCATCATCATCATCATGGTGCTACAGCCCTTAGAGGGTCTCAACCTTCTCAAGCGTTCTACGCCATTTTGTTCTGTCCCTTGCCTGCACTTTCCAGTTGCCGACTCCGATCTTCTCGGCATCTTGTGTTACCCCGTCCATCCATCTCAACTTTGGTCTACCCCGTCTTCTCATTCCCACGGGTTGAGCTGTTAGAATCCTTTTTATCATGTTCGATTCAGGGGCTCGGGCTACATGTCCTGCCCACTGCAGGCGATTTCGCTTAATTATAGTGATAATATCTTTTCCACCAAACGTTTGCTTGTAGATATTCTGCAGTTCAAAGTTATATCTACGCCTCCATATTCCGTTCTCACAAACCGCTCCGAATATCTTGCCTAGTACCTTTCTTTCAAAAATTGATAGAGCGGATTCATCTGTTTTAGTTAGCGTCCATGCCTCTGAACCATATGTGAGAACGGGGACTATCAATGTTCTATACAACCTTATACGAGTTTTTTGAGACAGACGTTTGTTAGATAAGTACTTTGATAGACCATGATAACACCTGTTTGCAATTATTATTCGCCTTTTTATTTCCTCAGATGTGTCATTATTGGGGTTAACTGATGTCCCTAGATATATGAACTCTTTGACCGCTTCGAAGTTTTGGTCATTGATGATTAGATCTGCATCAACATTTCCAGATCTTGTGTTTGTGTTGGTCGCCATGAATCTTGTTTTATTTTGATTTATATGTAACCCCATTAGTTCTGCTGCTGCTACTAGATCGGTTAGGATTTCCGCAGTTCTCGCCCTGGTTCTTGTTATAATGTCCACGTCATCTGCATATGCAAGAATTTGGACTGATCTATTAAATATTGTTCCTCTGCTATCTAAATTAGCGTCTCGTATAACTATTTCTAAGGCTACATTAAAAAGCTGACAAGCCAGCGCATCTCCCTGCCTTAACCCCTTATGTATTTCGAATGGGGTTGACGAGTCGTTTTGAATTTTCACTGCTGATAGCATCTTCGCCATTGTCACTTTTATCATAGATATGAGTTTTTTTGGAATTCCCAACTCATTCATAGCATTGTAAAGACTTGGTCTTAAGACACTGTCATATGCCGCTTTAAAATCGACAAAAATATGGTACATATCTATGTTAAACTCTTGCGCTTTTTCGAGGATCTGTCGTAGTGTAAAGATCTGGTTAATGGTTGAACGTCCGCGCCTGAATCCTGCCTGATATTCTCCTAGAAACGTTTCGGTATAGGCCTATGTAGGTACTTACGAAGATAAAAACGAAGAATTAATATTCCTCAAAAAATTTGAAAACAAAATTTATTGAAATACAGTGTACAATACTGTTGTAAGGTTCTTACTAGTTTTACCTGCTTTCCAAAGCCCATATTTCAACACTTGTAAAGGCTAACCGCCAGGGCCTGATTACACGTGATAACTCAAAGACTTATATTTTTTATATTAGCAAGATTTATGAATAAGATGTAGGTAGGTAAACTACAAAGTTGCAAATATGCATTGCAAGTTTTATACTGGGTCATAAAAATAATCCCAATACAATAGGCTCGATACTCGTATTTATAGAACAGTCATCATTTAGCCTGTACTTTTATATAGGTAGGTAATTCTTCTTCTTCTTCCTCTTTATAAGCAATTCTGCTTGTTCATTGGCGGATTGATACCTCTATGGAAGGTTGTCACTCCATCGGTTGCGCGGTCGGCCGATACTTCTTCTGCCGATTGGTGATTTATCTCGTGCTATTTTGACCACACGTCTCCCCCATTCTGGTTATGTGGTTGTTTCATTCTTTTTTTCTATTTAGTGTCCATTCGTTTATACACTGTACGTTACCTTGTCTTCTAATATCTTCGCTCCTCTTTCGATCTCTCAGTGTATTTCCTGTAATTCTTCTCAGTACTCTCGTCTCTGCCGTTTCCAGTAGTCTTTGTGTTGTGGCTGTATCGGGTCTTGTTTCTGATGCATATGTCATTATTGGTCTTACACTGGCTTTATAAATTCTTGACTTCATCTCAATGTTAATATGTCGGTTTCGCCATATAGTGTTACTAAGGCATCCTGCCAATCTATTTGCTTTTTGTACTTGATTTCTCACTTCTTTGTCTAGGTCTCCGTAACTTGACAATTTAATTCCAAGGTATTTTACTTCCATTACTTGTTCAATACTGATACCATCAATTTCTATTTTGCATCTAATTGGTTCTTTACTGATTACTATTGTTTTGGTTTTCTGAGATGAAATTGTCATATTGAATTCTTTTGCTCTTATGTTAAATCTGTGGACTAATCTTTGCTGACTATCTTCATCTTGGGCTATCAATATTGCGTCGTCTGCGTAGCAGAGTATTTTTTTTCTTTGGTTCCCATTCTATATCCTCTTCCTTTGTTGACGTTTTTGATGATTTCATCCATGATTAAATTGAAAAGCATAGGACTCAGTGAGTCTCCCTGTCTTATTCCGCTGCCTATATCTATAGGTCCTGTAAGTTGTCCATCTATTCTGACTTCCATTTTGTTGTTTTGGTAGATGTTCTCAATAGTTTTTATGATATCTTCACACTTCTCTATTATACAGAAGATGGATTACATCTTTGAGTCTTACTCTGTCAAATGCTTTCTTTAAGTCAATCAG
Organism: Diabrotica virgifera virgifera; assembly: GCF_917563875.1. Classification (NCBI taxonomy): domain Eukaryota; kingdom Metazoa; phylum Arthropoda; class Insecta; order Coleoptera; family Chrysomelidae; genus Diabrotica; species Diabrotica virgifera. The sequence continues at coordinate 173,480,272 of NC_065451.1, forward strand.
ACATATAAATGCTGGTCTATTATACTCTAGTGATTTCTCAGTAATTTGCTCTATGACGAATATTGCATCTATACACGATCTTCCAGTACGAAAACCCTGTTGTTTATCTGCTAAACTTATCCTCTGATTCATTACGTCTTGTAATAGCGGCTTCCCACTGGTCTGCGATTTTACGGATCATCACGCACAGCCGACAAGCACGGACCACCACGCACCGCAGACAGAGGTCTTCCCATGGTCTGCGATTCTACGGATCATCACGAACAGCCGACCACCGCGGATTCTAACGCACCGCGGACAGAGGTCTTCCCATGGTCCGCGACAGTCTGTGCTTTTGATCGAGATTATATATGTGACTCATTTAATTTTGGCATTGATTACATTGCGTTTGTTAAGTTTCTTATCTCTTTCAATGTTTTCCTTTAGAATATGGTGTGAAATGTGTAGTATGCGTATGCATATTGCACATTCCATGTAAATCAATAATTACACACATAATGTATTTTATTTTTAACAAAATGTGTTAAATTATTAACTTGTAAAAAAATCCTTGCTCAAAAACAAATTTTGGACTAACTTTGGATATGCTTTATAATAGTCAGGGAGGTAGTGTAAAATTTGACCGGAGCATTTTAGCATGGGTGTCTTTCTTTATTGAGTTAGGTGTTCCGTTAAAAAATGATGTGTCAGCCAGCCCAAAATCGGGGCTTTTAGGCAAAACAAGATAAAATATGAAACTAGATGGAATAACCCTACAACTATATGTCAAATATTTATATCATGGCCTGAAATACCTAGCTCCTGGATTTCACCCAGGCAAGCCGGGTTCCATTCCCCACGTTGGAAGTTTTTTTTGTTTTTAAAATTGACATTTTGATTTGAAAAATAATTATTTTTATAATACCATGTTTTTGATGTTTATACGACACAATATAAAATAGTTTGTATGTCCTTTATAGAATCGTAAACTATGCATTTGATCATAATAGGATGACCTCAAGCAAACTTGTTATACATGAACCCGGGAAGGTTTCTTAGTGAGTACGACCAACCTAAGTAATAATTATTTGCGCAAACAGCACAAAAAACTATTGTTTATTAGAAAAAAGGGTTGTTTAGGGTTGCATGTATCTTTTGATTATACATCATATAAAATTAAGAAAAAACAGTTTGTCCAAAAAAATAAAAAAGAGTGTAGTGTGGGGGGGGGGCAACCTCCTATACACTTAGATTAGTCGTACCAACTCAGCAACCTTCAGTCATGCACAACAACTTTGCTTAACCCGGCATTGGTCGCTATATGAGATTTTCTCTCACGGTTTAAGAATATTGCACACAACTTTTCCCCTGGTAAATTACACATGCTCTAGTTCCTTCTTGTCTCCGAATTATCCTTCCTCTATAATCGAATAGACCGTGTATAATATTATTCAGCATTATTTTTAGCATTATTTTATATTGTAGCATTATTTTATTTTGTATTTGCAATATGAATTGTGCAAAGATAATTTTAGAACTTACCCTGTTGCATGACAATAAAATAAAGGTACTAGTACAAATTTGAAATTTATATTGAAATATTAAAATTAATATTATTTCTACATTTTTAGATTAGGTTAAACTGTAACAGCGCATCAACAGTCACATTGTGTAAAGCTAATAATAACTTTATTAAGTTTAAAATCGAAAGTTGGGTACCTTTGTGAGACAAAATCTCACGCGCGACCACTCACGTAAGAACCAACCTAGCGACTAATGCCGGGTTAAGGTCAACATAATAATGATCAAATGCATAGTTTACAATTTGTGTTTTTGGCAAGTGGCCGGTAACACACAGGTTTTACTGTATATGCAAATTTAAGGAACAATAAGAGAAATAAACTTAAGAATAATGTTAAAAGTTTGTATGTATTTAAATATGTGTTTCTGTTTAAAGACTTTTAATATAGGTACATACTCTGAAACACGAAATATAAAATGTATTAAACATGTTTATCTCCGTACTGATTCGTTAAATTGATAAAGATAATTTCAATTATAACTGTGATAATTGATAATAGTTAGTTTCCAATAAACAGAATAATTCAATTTGGACGTTACGAATTGTCCGTTACGAATTTGTCTAGTTACGAACTGTCGCCGTTACCGAGTGTCGCCGTTACGAACTGTCGCTGTTACGAATTGTCCGTTACCAACTGTCCGGTTACAAACTGTCGCGTTACGAGGTGTCTAGTCACGACTGGTGGATATCAGAATACAATAAAAGTCGTTCAAAGTAAGTATATATAAATTATAATTTTATTTTCTTTGACTTATTTATTTTCTGTTTTGACACCCCAAGTTCGCATCACGGGAAAAAACTAACAAATGAACATTATTTGTGGCGCGCCGGTGGAATAATGTATTTTTTCTACGACCGTTTAATAATATGCTCATTATTCGCTATTTTTGAATAGATAATAACACCCATTTCTTTACCCGTGAGTAATAAACTATTACTCACGGGTCATTACTCACGGGCTGAAGCTAGGTTCAACTGGCGGATGTCACTTTTAATATTAGTCTTATATAAACTGCAAATAAAATTACTTAATCTTACTTACTACTGTAGACATCATCCAAAAAATTTGCCATGATATCATAAAAAGGCCACTCAGGCTTGTAAACGTCATCAGCCCCACTACCAGTTCCCATTGATTCTTTAACTTTTGTTTTTTGCCTTCTATAGGTCGACATTAGAGGTCCATAGAGGGGTAAGACATTGGGGGTCCATAGAGGGTCCACATTAGTGGGCCTCTCTGGTCCATAGAGGTCCATAGAGGGGCCATATTTCAGGAAGCGATAGCGGAACTAAGTGATGGAATCTCTATAAACGGAAGAATAATAAATAACATAAGATTCGCTGATGACACCGTTATAATGGCAGACACCCTGGAGTCGCTACAAGAATTGTTAAATAGAATTAACGATCATTGCATTCGATATGGACTCAAAATAAACAAGAAAAAAACTAAATTTATGATTGTCTCAAAAACACAATATGGAAATGAAAAGTTAATACTTACTAGAGCAAACCCAAATAGAAAAAGTAAAGACATACAAATATCTGGGAACCTGGATTGATGACAAAAATGACCAAACCAAAGAAATTAAAGTCCGAATTGAAACTGCACGGCAAGCATTTATAAAAATGAAGACACTGCTTTCAAACAAAGACCTTCAGTTGCCTCTCAGATTGAGGGCTCTAAGATGCTACATATTTTCTATATTACTATACGGAATGGAAGCTTGGACATTGAAAAGGCAACACATAAGGAAAATAGAAGCGTTCGAAATGTGGTGTTACAGAAGAATGTTGAAAATTCAGTGGGATCAAAGGATTACCAATGTTGAAGTGCTACGACGTTTAAATAAGGAGTTAGAAATTATGAACAGTATAAAAACAAGAAAACTAGAATATTTGGGTCACATTACTAAAGGAGAGAAATATGAGCTGCTGAGAGTTATTATGCAAGGAAGGATCCAAGGAAGAAGAAGCATAGGAAAAAGACGCATCTCCTGGCTGAGGAACCTTAGAGAATGGTTTAACTGTAGTTCATTACAACTCAGGGCCGTAACTACGATGTTGGTGGCCCCGGGGCAAACGTAATCTGGGGGCCCCCTACCCCACAGCGCAAGGGGGGTCCGAAAAAATGTTTGGTATTTAACCCCTTGAAAACGCATTTTCCCTCCTGTGTGAACACCACACTCTCTTCTTTCTTTTTTTTTCAGCATGTCTTGCAATAATTATAAAATAAGCAGCGCTAATGAATACATCTTCATCTGTATCTGACATTGTGGACGGATCATCAACGAATGCGTTCGTATGCTACAATGAAATGGTCTTACTTTGTAGCGGACGAATAACCAAGCGAACTACTAAGCAAACGTAACTGCACCTTAAGGTGCCTTAAGCAACTGCAATGTGAGCCAAACACAGTCAGTGAAGCTGGTCAGTGTAGTGGTGGGACTGATCCTAATGTGCTCATTCTATCTTACCCTTACCCTTCTTTTCAAAATGTGGTACCATTTGGTTCCTTTCATATACTAAGATGTTGTCTGGGAAAATTGGTTAAGACAAAGTAGCTGGGCTGGGACCTGGGGCCCCGATTCCGGTTGCATTTTAATTTTTATTTCGCCAAAATATCTAATTTCCTCAGCAACAATTTATATCTTTACGAAAGGTCTCGGGGGCCTCAGCGTAGCCCGGGTCCCCTCTTCCAATGGCATTTTAGGTTTTGTTACGCCGAAATAACTAATTTCCTAACTAATAATTTAAATTTTTATGTGGTCTCGGGGGTCCCAGCTTAGCACAGGCCTCAGGGCCCCTGTTCTATTCCAATTGCATTTTAGTCGAAAATACTAATTTCCCCAGTGAAAAATTAAGACTTTATGTTGCTGTCTTTTTAAAATTGTGTCACTTGAAAGTATTTCATTGATATCGGCTTTTAAATTACATATTTTTATTTTCCTCGTTATGCACGGCCAACCAAAATGAGGCCTCTGTGGCCTCATTGAGGCTACCATTGGGGCAGTGCCCCGGCTGCCCCAATGGTAGTTACGGCCCTGTTACAACTGGTCAGAGCAGCAGCCAACAAAGTGACCATATCCATTACGATATCCAACCTCCGCTAGGAGATAGAACTTTAAGAAGAAGGTCTACATTAAATTGTCTCTCTTCTTTTTTAAATCTTTTATCGAAACAGTGCCATCCTTTAATTGGCTTTTGATGCGGCTCCATGCATCGTATGTATCGTTCCTATTTTTATGGTCTGGTGCCGTCGAATTCCACAAAGTGGGTACAGATTTAAAAAATCAAAAATTAATTCGTTGGTCCATTCCATTTTTTAGCAAAAAAAAATCTAATAGCAACTCAACATACTTTAGCGACACTAAATACAACTGCTGGTGTCAGCAAATGAACAATTTCTTTAACTTGCCTTTGCCAATCAATGCCTTGTCGTCCGTTAAAACAGTGACGCGAAAAAATATCAGTGAAATGCTGGATAGCGAAAACTGACCGTGTCATGAATTTCGGATTTTATGTATGTGACTTATTTAATTTGTAATTTAGGTATTGATTACATTGCGTTTCTCACGTTTCTTATCACTTTCAATGTTTTCGTTAATATCATATTATGGTGTGAAATGTGTAGTATGGACATTCCATGAAAATCTTTATTCAAAGCTAATGTATATAAGCATATAAGCAATGCTAATGATATTCATAATAATAATATACCCAAGCTAAATCTTCACAAACTCGCTACAAATGTAGTATGTACTTGTAAAATTTTTTATTGTTTCGAATGTTTGGTTGTTACTCATTAATGCAATAATATTCATGAAAAAAGTTATTAAATTTTTATTAGTAGCTACTAAGAAGAAATGTATTATATTATGATTCAAATCAATAATTATACATATTATGTATGTTATTTTTATCAAAATGTGCTTTATTATCAATTTATAAAAAAAACTGGCGTTTAACGTGTTAAAAAATCATGACAGCGTCCACACGGACCATTAACGCACCTTTGATCTGTACCGACTTTCGACGGATCACCACAGACGTGTCTGTGCTATCACAGACGACCACTTCCCATGGTGCGTAGTGCGAGCTGGTCCGCGTCTGTCGGCGATATTGCCGATCTTGAGAAGCCGTAGTTACTACGGACTAGCACGGACCAGCACAGACGCGTCTTTGCTACCACGGACGATACGCTTCCCACGGTGCGTGGTGCGAGCGGGTCCGTGTCCGTCCGCAATAATAGGGAGTTTTTGTTGCTACGTAACGTACGCATCTCCGTATACGTAAAGCAACTAACGTGTCGTAGAGGATGAATGTTAAAATAGGTAGTTTTTGTAACTGCCTTAACGTAACGTAAAGCAAATCGTAAAGCCATTTTTAAATTCCGTTGACATTTAAAAAAATAAAACAATGTTCACACAATATACAATTAATATACAAATGTAAAAAAGAATAAATGAATGATGAAATTGTATGGTTTTAATTACTTCTATTTAAATATAAAAATATTATTTTTCCTTAGGTTAAAATTGTTTTATTTTTGTTTATACCTACTTTTTAGTTGTAAATTATTGTATACCTACATCAGAATTCCAGTAGGTATAATGTAAATAGTGTGGTAATATTTATTTGAAAATTTTACTGAAACTAGGTCATTTGTTTATCTAGTTATTAATTGTGGTGATCACTGTATTTCTTAAATTAATACAAGATTTGTTTGTTTTGCTTTATTAATAGACAACTTAAAAACAATAAAATTTTAAATCTATTATGAAGCTCCAATTTCCAATTACAAACACAGAATAATTTTACTCAAATAGACTAAACCAATAACCAATATAACCTTAAAATGTTTATAAACAGGTAGTACGCTGATGAAATGTTCATTTGGTAGGTAATCGGGCAAGATCCTCGTGTGCATTCGGTGACTTTCGGCTCGATAGGGATGCGTATGAACCTAACGTACCAGCCCGTAACCTTAGGTAATACGTATCGCGATACGGGAGTTCAACCATTAATGCGCAAGCGTATATGTCAAAAAGATGCGTTACGTTTACGTATTTGTGTGCACAAAAACTCCCTATTGCCGATCGTGGGAAGCCGCTATAAGATTTCAGTTGTAAGTTTTAGGGTAGTATTTAACTTATTTAAGGTAATTCTTAAAAGTTGAAATTATATTCTAAATATAGACAATAGTGGTAAGAATAACAAGACCCTATATTATTATAGACACTAATTTCTTTGTAAGAAAATCTAGTCGTTTGATAAAAGATATCAACCCCACAGTTATGCAGGGTTTTTTTATATTTTTTTTTATTTAAGCGTTTTATCTCCCTAGAGGTTTGTATGTAATTATTTAATTTATTTATAAATGTATCATATGCAATTTGAGAATCCATTTTGTTGATATAAATTTCATTCCAATGTTCATTTTTTAAAAGCTGTGTTAGTTTTCCGATATTAAGGTTTTTAATTATGACTGGGGATTTGGATGTAGAACATTTTTGAGTTTTATTATTATAAAAAACGGCTGTCGTAAAGTGATAGTGATCAGTCATGTCAGTATGAAAAATAATAGGAATAATATTAATTTATTGTTTTAATAGTCTATTGTTTTTTTTAGGTTTCTAACATCGAAAGTAAATAAATTTCGATCAAAATAATGTTGGTACCTTTTTTTGGTTGGTAAAAAATCGTGAAAATCACCTTCTAGTTAGCAACCAAAAAGATATTAATCGTTACCGCTTGACAAAAAATTACTTTACTAATTGTTTATAAGATATGTAAGATTCGTTGGTTCAAAGTGCTTATTTTTTGAAAGGGCTGTACTCAAATAAGCTTAAACGGGTCACTAATCACAAGTGTATGCAAATTTTGAACAGACATCTCGTATTTATAACCAATTTTTGTCTTCAGGAAAACAAAAAGTCTAAAATATTCACAATAGAAAAACCTATATTTTTATACTAGTTGAGATTTTTGGTATCACCAATAATTAGTAAGTTTTTTGAAAAAATTTTTTCAAAATTATAAATTTTTTTTTAATTTAAAACCATATTGTTTTCAAAAATGAGCACTTTGAAGCGGTAAAACTTACAGATCATAATATAAGCAATACATAAGTCAAGTAGTGTTGCCCAAATGCAAGACCAAGACGAGACTTAGACAGTCTTGGTCTTGGTCTTGCGCCAGTACACCTGGTCTTGGTCTTGGTCTTGGTATTTATAAAAATAAGACAACATATTAAAAAATCACTTAAATCGAACAACAGGCTTAGGAAATTCAAGACATTAACAATGACCTGTTTTTAAGGTGGTGAGTAAATTTTTTGGAGAAGTGTATACCGTTAATTTCGGTATTTTAATTACACTGTTCCTTTGTCTCGTAATCATACTTTTAAATAATAGTCGCGCTGTTTCGGCAAATTTTCTGTAATCCAGTGATCTCATAGCATAGGTCATAGCACATTCGGCAAAAACAATACACAATAGTCTTACTATTCTATATACCGATAAGATTAAATTTATTAGATATATTTTTTATCAGCAAGGTGACATTTTTAAAAGTTTGGATACGATATTTGATATTACTATCGGCGTCGCAAAGCAAGAATGTTATGTTATGATTAGAAGGCGACTATTTTCATAATAGATAGGTCTGGATCCCGCGTATGAAAAAAAAGTTGATTAATAGGAAGCTGAAAATTTGTTAAGAGCTTAAGGGTGTCTAGTCGGACAAACTTTGATATATGGGAACACTGGAACAGGGGAAGTTTTAATTGTGGAACAGGTTAAAAATTTGGAACGGTCAGACCACGAAAACGTCACATGTATTTTGTCCGACAGTACTTCCAATTGATTTGTTGCCCTTTCATTAAACTCTCATGCAAAAATGAGACTGCTATTTATCACCTGTCATAATTCCTGTCATTTGACATGTTCTACGTGTTCCTCTCATTATCATGCCCGTTTGGTGGTAAAAAGCAGCCTGATTTTTGCATGAGAGTTTAATGAAAGGGTAACAAATCAATTGGAAGCTGTCGGACAAAATATATGTGACGTTTTCGTGGTCTGACCGTTCCAAATTTTTAAACTGTTCCACAATTAAAACTTCCTCTGTTCCAGTGTTCCCATATATCAAAGTTTGTCTGACTAAACACCCTTAAGCTATTAACAAATTTTCAGCTTGCTATTAATCAACTTTTTTTTATACGCGGGATCCAGACCTATAACCCGGACAACTAATTTCAGAGAAGTCGTCTGATGGGAAGGAAAGTACAAAATATTTTATTTTTACATTGTAATAATGACCTGAGTACGTGTCGAATGTGTCAAGTGTTCTTTAAATGGATATTTTGACTCGCTATGTATGTTTATGGTATTGTTCGTAGTGAACAAAAGTTCAATTTTCAAAATTTTTGTTACAAATTTTTTTTTGTTTCTCATAAAGTATGTAAGAATATAGCCGAACTAATATACATACTGCCTAAAACGACCCTCAGTTCTAACTGCAAGACGCAAGAGTCTCACAGGCTAAGTCTTGTTCTTGCTCAAGTCTTGCACGGTAAGTCTTGGTCTTGGTCTTGCTAAAATTAGGCGGTCTTGGTCTTGCGAAAACGCAAGACCAAGACCAAGACTGCAAGACCAAGACCGATTTTGGGCAACACTAAAGTCAAGTAACTTGTGAAGCGGTAACGACTAATTTCATTTGGGATCCTAATTAGGGTGTGATTTTTACGATTTTTTTACCAAAAAAAAAGTCCAACTTTATTTTGAGCGTTACATAGTTAATATTAAATATTGATGCTAGAAACTAAAAAATATCAAAAATATAGCTTTTTTAAAAACTTTAAAAAGTTGTGATTACTTTTTCTCGAAAAGTGATTCATTATTTATTTCACGTTGAAATATTCGATTTGAATTTGACGAATAAGAACCTACATTTCATGACCTACTGGGTTTAAAGACTTCGAATGTACACCATATTTTTCACTTTTCTATAAGCTATATTTTTACTAAGGATATTTTTTCCGATAGCACACTTACTTTTTGAGGTATTGACGAGAAACCGTCTCAAAACGTGTTTTTTTGAAAAATGAACATATTCACTCACAAGTCACAAATAACTCGAAAAGTATTGACTTAGTGAAAAACTCTATAGAACTTAAAGGTTGCTTAGAATTAGTCAGTTTATCTAATTTCAGACTTATCTTGAACGTATGTTTTTCAACCGAGAAGGGGTGAAACACCCCTCTTTCAATCACTTTTTTTTGTTTGATATGTAAGATATGTGTATGCCAAATTCCATCTCAATCCGAATAGTTTTTAAAATTTATAGCAAAAACCGTGAGTAATTGGACTATAAATTAGCTTGAGTTTTATGATATAATGATTTTATGATGATTTATATTTAATGTTTTGGGCGGGGGCCCGCATCCCAACTGGAACCAGGGCCGGCTGATCCATCAGTACGCTACTGACTACACTCCATCCGGGATCAGCATTGAAGAGAAAGAGAGAGAGAGAGAGAGAGAGAGAGCTTCATTGGCTGCGATCCTGAACCATATGGACCTTCACGTAGGGATTTTCCCATCAGAGGCTTCATTTTGTCTGCTCATCGTATCGGAGATCTTTTTCTAGGTCTTCGGCCTTCCTAGGCGTAACCAGGATAATCCTAAGGAGGGGTTATAACTACTGGAAAGGGGGGGGTTACAACTACTGGAAGTTCTCACAGGGGTATGGTATTAAGCGTAAAGAGCTTAAAGTACATCCCAACGGGAGGGGTTATAACCCCCAAAACCCCCCTGGTTACGCCTATGTCGGCCTTCTATCTTTCCTTCTACTACCAGTAGCTCCTTTGTTTCCATTTTTCTATATGCCTTAAGTTGAATTTTTTAATAGGCGTGGAACTGATCTTCAAATCTTAAATACCCCATCTAATAATCTTGTCATCCTCTTCCTTATTAGTGAAATATTTGATATGTTGTAGGTTTTTTATCATCTGTATGAAGAAATAGTTTATTGCAGTGTAAATATGTTTGACAGAATATTATTTTCAATAGAAATACCACCATGTGTATATGAGTTAGTTGCTGCTACTTGCCTTTGGTTGGCGTCTAAGATGTCAGGACAGATAATGACGGTAAGCTAATGAAATACTTATTATAAATTAATAAAAATACTAATTATTTTCCATTGTCTCACTCCCATTTTTTCCAGATCTTCTTTGACTGCATTCTCCCACCTTTTCCTAGGCCTACAGGCCTTCTCCCATCTGGAATTTCCCAAAACACATTATTTATAAGGCGATTGTCGTTACTGCGTATCACATGCTCTGCCCATCTAAGTCTATTGGCCTTTATATAATCCGGTCAACTTAGACATCAAAATAGTTCATCAAAACGGGAACTGGTGTATGTTTTCAAAAGACTGATAGTGTGTAAATAAATTTATTAAAATCAGCTAAGTACTTTCAGCATTTTTAATGCCATCATCAGAGCTATCGTCTTATAGGTGTAAATACCTCAAATGAAGAGAAAACTTCGAACAAACACATTCTATTGTTTAAAATCAACCCAGGGATCTAACCACTGGTCAGGGTAAAAACCCTTGAATGTCTAAAATATCACATTTAATGTGTTTTTAAAAAATGGCTACCATTTTTACAATATGTAAATATGTAAATATAAATTGTAAAAATGGTAGCCATTTTTTAAAAACACATTAAATGTGACATTTTAGACATTCAAGGGTTTTTACTCTGACCAGTGGTTAGATCCCTGGGTTGATTTTAAGCAATAGAATGTGTTTGTTCGAAGTTTTCTCTTCATTTGAGGTATTTACACCTATAAGACGATAGCTCTGATGATGGTATTAAAAATGCTGAAAGTACTTAGCTGATTTTAATAAATTTATTTACACACTATCAGTCTTTTGAAAACATACACCAATTCCCGTTTTGATTTATATACAAGTGTGTACAAGTCAAACAGTCTTTTTCTAATCAAAATAGTTGGCAAATAACAAAAATTGCCGGAGAGCCAAATTTTCGTGGAGAGCTAGAGTTTACCATAACAAATAAAGTTTTAATAAAAGTCCCCATGGATCCCATGTGTGCAACAAAAGTTTTTCGGGGTCAAAGGTCAAAATTTGAGATTTTTTTGGATTTTTCTCGAAAACGGTAAGATTTATCAAAAAAAACATCAAACCAAAGTTGTAGATCTTAATATTCTCTACAAAAATAGTCCTTACAATTTTTTTCCTAAGAGTTAGTATTCCTGAGATATCGCGATTTTAAAAGTTACTTTATACATTATAAATATGCACATATAAGCCACGTATATACATAATGTGGCACTAAGACAAGCATAGCTTATTTGTGTCTCTTTTATATAATATACTATTCTGAAAATATTTCTTCTAGAATATACTATATTCTGAAAAGATAATCAGTCGCGAACTGAATTTCCTCTATCCATGTGGCCTTGAAAAACATTTGGTTATATCGTTGTTTAAAAAAGAACAGATTGTCTATTGTAAACAATGGCTATAATATTGTCCGTAGGTCTTGTTCATATTATCTGTTTCTTTTAGTGCTAAAGGTTCAGTTCAAGTGAATATAAGTACTTATTACAAGCGTCTACCATTTAGCAGACATTATGGGCTTACAGTGACAGTGGTATTTGACGGCTACAGTGACTCGACAAAGAATATTAAAGCTACAGAACAACGTCGTCGAACTACAAAAACATCATCGGGTTCCGAGATTATCTTTGATGAAAATATAACAGTTCCAGCGAATCAACAACAATTTTTCGCTAACATTAATAATAAATCTCGTTTCATTTCCATGTTAACTGACAAATTAACAGCTGCGAATATTAAAGTGAAACAAGCTAAAAATGACGCAGATGTCCTTATAATTGAGACAGCAATTGAAAAATTTAAGGCAACAAACACAACAATTGTAGTTGGTGAAGATGTTGATTTGTTAGTACTGCTTACTGCAAGGACTCCAGTAGATAAAGTTATTTATTTTCTGAAGGGCTCAACAGCAAACAGAGATATATTCTGCGAAAAGTTTATCGGCGTATCCCAAATGCCAAAAGTACATTTTATTTTTACATGCTATAACCGGCTGCGACACTACGTCAGCAATGTACAGAAGGGGCAAAACGTCAGTACTTAAATTATTCGAAAAAAATAAGATTTGACTGGCTGCTGTAAAGTTTTTACAGAACTTGATTCCACACCGCAAACAATAATTACGGAAGGAATTCGCTTTCTTCTTGCGGTTTATAGAGCTCCAAAAAAATAGTTGTCTTGATAAATACCGATACTTAACTTTTGTAAAAAATACGCGAAACAAGAAACAAGTACAACTATCATATCTTCCTCCAACATCAGCGTCTGCTTTTCAACATTTGTATTGAGTATATTATCAAGTTCAAACATGGCTAGGCAATGAACTGAATCCAGAAGACTGGGGTTGAAAATTAATAGATAATACTCTGGAACCGATTAAAACCTTACTCCCACCTGCTCCAGAAAAACTCCTTAACACTATTTTTTGCAGTTGCAAAAAAGGTTGTAGTGCCAAATGTGGATGTAAAAAAGTCGGGTTGCTGTGTTCTCCAGCGTGTACTAACTGCCAAGGTCATTCTTGCTGAAATGTCCAGTTTAGTACAACAGAGGAAGACTCCTGTGATTTTAATGAAGAGACCAATGACTCAGTCACATTTGAACAGTTTTTGAACATTAAGCAAGAGGAAGAGGAAGAAGATGAAATCGAAGAAGACTTGACTGTTGAAGTAGACTTTCAAGAATATGAATCTGATTAAAATATTGAACGAAATCAAAACAATAGTTAACCTAATAATCAATAGCAATAATAAGGTAATATCTAGAACTTGACCGCTATTGTTTCCTTAAATTATCCTAAAATTGTCAAAACAGTTAGTGGAGTAGGCCTACAGGGGAAACCACGGTAAAAAACGCGCCGAGTACCTACACTACCTTACAGGTGGTGTGGAAACGTGTGCATATTATGTATAATGTGGCTCTTAGAATCGCGATATCTCAGGAATGGCAACTCTTAGGAAAAAAATAGAAAGGACTATTTTTGTAGAGAATTTTAAGATCTACAACTTTGGTTTAAGGTTGTTTTTTGATAAAACTTACCGTTTTCGAAAAAAATCCAAAAAATCCAAAAAATCTCAAATTTTGACGTTTGACCCCGAATAACTTTTGTTGCACACATGGGATCGATGGGGACTTTTAAAACTTCATTTGTTATGGTATACCCTAGCTCTCCACCAAAATTTGGCTCTCCGGCAATTTTTGTTATTTCAAATGTCTATATAGGGTGAGGCAGATAACTGGCCTATTAGAAATATCTCGAGAACTAAAGGCAACAGAATCATGAAAATTGGAATAAAGGGGTTTTGAAGGATGATCTATTAAATGAAAATATTTTCATCTCTTTGCAACTTCCGGTTATACCGGAAGTTGCTTATAACTTCGTTTTTTAAATGGGACACCCTGTATATTTTTACATTTTTGGATTCTCCTCGATGTCTTCTTTCTTAAAATATAAGGTTTTGTAATATTATACAGGGTATTTTAAAAGATAATTACGTTTTTTTATTAATTTCGTAGCAATATTCACACCCTGTAGAATTGTAGTAGTTTGACATCTAAAACTCTACTTACGTTCAAATGATTTTTAATATACTCTACTATTGTTAAGAATCATTAGTATAGCTAAATTTTTAATTTAGTATACAGGGTTGGTCGAAACTCGGAATGAGTATTTTCTGAGTTTTCTTAAATGGAACACTCTGTATTTTTGTATTGTAGTAAAATGATATTTTATAGTACTTTTTTATTTCTTAAGCATTCCCTATACCTAACTGCTTTAATTTGTGAGTTATTGGTGATTCAAGCTAAACATATTAATTGCAACAAAAAAACGTAAAATTTTATTAGGTTGGCCGTGAAAATACTCAATCCCAAATAATTTTTCAGAAATAAATACATATTAATCCAGACTGGTCCTTAAAATTACTGGTCCTTATTAAAATGGTTTAGCTATCGAAATACCTACTTAGTTAAGATTGTTGGTGCGATTAACAAGTAAGCACAAATTAAAGCAGTTAGGTATAGGGAATGCTTAAGAAATAAAAAAGTACCATAAAATATCATTTCATTACAATACTAAAATACAGGGTGTTCCATTTAAGAAAACTCAGAAAATACTCATCCCGAGTTTCGACCAACCCTGTATACTAAAATTAAAAATTTAGCTATACTAATGATTCTTAACAATAGTAGAGTATATTAAAAATCATTTGAACGTAAGTAGAGTTTTAGATGTCAAACTACTACAATTCTACAGGGTGTTAATTTTGCTACGAAATTAATAAAAAAACGTAATTATCTTTTAAAATACCCTGTATAATATTACAAAACCTCATATTTTAGGAAAGAAGACATCGAAGAGAATCCAAAAATGTAAAAATATACAGAGTGTCCCATTTAAAAAAACGAAGTTATAAGCAACTTCCGGTATAACCGAAAGTTGCAAAGAGATGAAAATATTTTCATTTAATAGATCATCCTTCAAAACCCCTTTATTCAAATTTTCATGATTATGTTGCCTTTAGTTCTCGAGATATTTCTAATAGGCCCTTTATTTGCCTCACCCTGTATAGACCGGGTTAATATATCTGACTAGATTTTCCTTTCCGAATAGAGACTCTAACTCGTTATTGTATCTGCGCCTGCGCCTCTATTCGTTTGTCACGCTGTCCCTGAAAGGCCATATTATATATCAACGTGGGATGAAGTAAACACTTCTGTTGTATATAGGTATATGAATTTATTAAAATTCTTAAAATTTATCCACGAGGTAGTGGAAGTACAAAACGTTTCGGTCAAACTGACCATCATCAGTGCAAACGTCCAGTGTACAAGTAGTTGTAACTAGCCACTTCAATAGGTGTAATAACCTCTAAATTACATTATTGTTATATTATATATTAAAAAGTAGTCGACATTAAGTCGATGTCTTAAGATTTTAAAGTTCACATGTGGATGTACGTCATCCTTGCTCGAAAATTGCACAAGGTACTTGTGTTCAAGTGAGAGGTTAACGACCAACTAATTTATTAGTTACCGGTTACTAGTTACTGGTACAACTGACAGATCATATAAAAGATAGATAAGTAAAGTAACCTGTTTGTAAAGCGGTAGAGATTAATTTCATTTGGGGAGCTAAACACGGGGAGATTTTCATGATTTTCTTTACCAGAAAAAGGGGCCAACTTTATTTTGAGCGAAACTCGCTTATTTTTAATGCTAGAAATTTTTGTAAACAATTAAAATAAAGCTTTTTTAAACACTTTAAAAAATTGAAATGGGGTTTTCCCGAAAATTGCTTAGTTTTTCGGTGATTTCACGTTGAAATATTCGATTTGGAATTAGACGAATAAGAACGTAATTTTCATGAGCTACAACTTTGCTTTTACTCGGTTTATAGATTTTACTGATACATTTTTTTTTCATTTTTTTATAAGCTACACTTTTGCTAAGAATATTTTTTCGATAAAATATTTACTTTTTGTGTAATTTGCGAAAAACCGTCTGAAAACGTAGTTTTTTTGACGAAAAATAAACATTTTCAATCGCAAATAACTCGAAAAGTATTGACTTTGACTTACATAAAAAATCTATAGAATGAAAGTTGCTTATAATTAATTAATCAATTTATCTGTTTACGAACTTATTTTTAAACACGCGTTTTTTCACCCCCGAGAAGGTGTGACTGTCACCCCCCAAGTAAAAGGAGCCAACGGCATAAATTCAACTTTGAAGTGGAGTGTAAGTAGAACCTAAATCCAAATTTTTATGCAATTCGGAGTTGCCCCTGAAAATTACACGGTATCCCCGTATTTCCCGTTCATTTACTGAACTATATATAAAAAAAATATAAACAATATATACACAAATCACTAAAATTATTTACAAAATTAGTGATAAATAGATTTTGTTTGTATTTATCTTAACCTTCGTTACAAATATTTTGAGGCCACCTATTGGCAAGCACTATTCTTCTTTTAATTTCTTCGTTGACATGGCAGCTTGGTCTAGTATGTAGATTATTGTCTCTGGATCCTAAGCAACTATAACAACGCTATATTTTTATTACACTACTAAAAAAATTAGACTTATATTAATTCAGTAAAACTTATAGTATAAATAAACTTAAGTATAAGGCAAAACTGTCATTGACCTTCTTGATTTATAAATACTATTCCTAAGTATGCTTTGAAATAGTAATTTCATAATATTGTTTTTTAATAATTAATCATTTGTTTTAGCCAAGCAATATTTTAATGATGTGCTCTGAAATATATATATCCCAACAAATGATTCGCATGGAAAGAAAAATATTGAAGATATTAGATTTTCGCATTCCACATATAGAACCTGCATTTTTTGTCGAATATTTCTTTTTAGAACATCAGATTCTGCCAGGTTCGGTAAGTATTCTTCTTCTTCTTTAGGTATTCGTGTACACCAATACCTATACAGCAACAAAGACCCATGTAAACCCAGAGCAGAAAGTTTGGCAACCAGAA
Organism: Diabrotica virgifera virgifera; assembly: GCF_917563875.1. NCBI lineage: Eukaryota > Metazoa > Arthropoda > Insecta > Coleoptera > Chrysomelidae > Diabrotica > Diabrotica virgifera. The sequence continues at coordinate 173,497,482 of NC_065451.1, forward strand.
AATTATTGTTGATTTGTTCAAAGGCTTTTGAAAAATCGATATAGACAGGATATCTCGGCATTTTCGATAGGTGCTTCATCCACTGCTTGTTCCAATTTATTCATGATCAGGACTGTTTGAGTCTGATCTAGTTGACTATACTAAGGATGGTGTCTGTTCAGGCGCGAATCTTCTAGAAATTCATAATAGCGAGGGGGGGGCAGATTTACCGAAAATATTATTATTATTATCCAGATTTAGCCATGCGGCTCACGTTCTCTCTATGGCTCTGAGCACAGTGCGGTCCCAGTATAGCTTGTAGTTTAGTGTCGGTTTGGAGAAGTCCCAGTTTATTGGCTAATTACTGGTGCATAATTTTTCCTACTGAGTCATGGCGTTCTTTATCATCAGTATCGACTAACATCTGGGAGCCCGCGGTAACATGTTGGATAGTTTCTTTTTGACATCCATATCGGCATTTGTCATTTTGGTCTTGAGGGTCTTTGACTACATATTTCTGGTAATTTCAAGTTGGAATAACCTGATCTGAATGGCCAGTAAGAAACCCTCTGTTTTGGCAAATATTCTGAAGTCAACCAATAGGTCGACGCTATATTGCTGACATATTTTTGGCTGATCTCATTGAGATGTCGCCCAGAGGTTTACTCATTCATGTTCGCATTTTTTTCTGGCTTAGAAAGGTGGTTTATGCTCATTGCTCGTTCCATCAGTTTAAGCAGCGCTGTTTCATCTACTGTGCAAATTGCGCTAGCTATTTAAAGTAGATGGTAGTGCCGCGGTAATGTTATTCTCTCTACTGCACTGTTTTTTGCTGAAGACTTTCTATATCCGTTTTTGACCATTTTCATCATCATCAACCCGTACGCGTCCACTGCTGGACATAGGTCTCCCTCAGCCCTTTCCATTTATGTCTATTTTGTGCGGCTTGCATCCAGTTACCGATAACATGTTTCAAATTATCGGCCCATCTGGTTAGTGGGCGTCCTCTGCTCCGTAGTGCTTCTTCTCGCGGCCTCCACTCGACTATACGTTTTGTCCATCGGTTGTCTGGCAATCTGGCGACGTGTCCTGCCAAATTCCACTTAAGCGACGCGATTTTTTCGACAGCGTCTGTTGTTTTTGTTCTACGGCGTATTTCTTCGTTTGGGATTCGGTCTCTCAGGGAGACACCCAACATCTGGCGCTCCATAGCCCTCTGAGTTACGCGAATCTTGTTCACTACCTTTTTTGTTAATGTTTCGGCCCCATAAGTGAGTACAGGCAACACACACTGGTCAAAGATTTTCCTTTTGAGGCATATGGGCAAGTCCGATTTAAATACATAGTTCAGTTTACCAAACGCTGCCCAGGCTAATCCTATGCGACGTGGGAGTTCGCACGTCTGGTTATCTCGTCCCAACCGAATTTCATGTCTCAAGTAATTATAAGATGCAGTCTGCTCAATAGCCATTCCATCAACAACAATATTACGATTTAGCACCAGATTAGTCATTATTTGCGTCTTGTTGATGTTAATCTTTAGTCCGACCTCTAAGGGCGCGTAATATAATTTGTTCAATATTATTATTGCATCATCCATACGATCGGCTATAAGGACCATGTCATCTGCGAATCTCAAATGACTGAGCTTCTCTCCATTTATATTGATACCATATTCGTTTAGATCTGCCTTCTTAAATGTGTGTTCTAAAAGGGTTGTGATTAGCTTTGGTGAGATGGTGTCTCCCTGCCGTACTCCTCGCTGTATACATAATGTATTTGTTTGTTGTTCAAACCGTATTACGCTAGCCGTTGCCTTTTGGTAGATATATTTGATCATGTCAATGTAGCGATGGTCTATTCGGCATTCTGTCAATGCTTTTAACATTTTCTGCTTATGGTATCGAATGCTTTCTCGTAGTCCACGAATATCAGTGACAATGGTATGTTGTATTCCGCAGAGTTCTCTATTAGGTTTTTTATTACCAGTAAGTGGTCGTTAGTGCTATATCCAGATCTAAATCCAGCTTGTTCTCTAGGCTGATAGAAGTCTAACTTAGCCTCCAGTCTCTTTTTGATAATTTTTTGTGAAAAGTTTATATATGTGTGATAGCAAACTGATAGGGCGGTAGTTTTTTAGATCTGTTATGTCACCCTTTTTGTGTAATAAAACAATGACTGCATTGTGCCATTGAGACTGCATTGTGCATTGTGCCATTGTGCTTTGTATTGTGTTGGCAGCAAAAACTGTTTGCTTTTGCTGCCAACACAATACATTCACCTCAAACCCTGAAGAGGACAAAATCCTAAACGGGGAAGCACATTGAACGCATTTCTTCTAAACATTATCTAGACAAGCAAATCAAACAATGTGGCTGGCGTGCCATTGAGAAGAAGTTTTTCCTTGGTAAATGCATTGGGTGAAAAGTTTGGCCAAAGCCTGGATAATTTTATTTCCACCTTGTTTGATTACCTCGATTATTGACCATTTTATAACTTCATTATTTCGGATTTAGCCACACGGCTCTTTCTCTAAGGGAAAAATTTACTCATGCCAGATACTTACAGTACCTATCAAAAGAATTGAGCTCTGGTGGCGCTCTTTCCATGCTATCGAGCCCTAGGTGGTTTGGTACGCTCGAATATCTACCAAAAATTATGGAGAAGTTGAAAGTGGTATAGCTTTCAATATGGTCTCTAAAAATGAAAATTCAGACCCAACTATTTTATGGTTTCTAGAATGTTCTTCGGAATGACTCCAGTAGAAGAGAGAATAATAGGTATTATTTGGGTACTTCCAAATCTACGTAATTGGCGATTTTTTCGTTATATTTGACACTAAGATTATTGTTGTTAGGTATCACCACATCAATTAGTGTTGTTTGTTGTCTCATGAATTTATTAACTAAATATGAGTTCTGTTCCATTTTTGCCACTGTTTGGTCTATAATCCGTTTAACTTGTAATTGTCATTCTCAAGCATACTCTCAGGAACGTATTGATAATATGGGAGATGGAGGAGTCCCAATTTGATAGCAATTTGATCTCTTAATAAAGGATCTTTCCTACTGAGTCATGCCGTTCCATATATTATTCAGTTGCAGCAAATGCATAAATTAATAATTCAAATAAAGCATTCTGCGTAAAATAGTTACACAAGTTGATCATTTATATCAGTAATGTTACTTTGCTGAAGTCGGGTTAATTGTAAAACTGTAAAAAAATAATATTTAGAGACTAAATGCTATAGGGGGGGGTCAAAGCCCCGTTGACCCCTCTATATTCGCGCCTGTGTCTGTGTACCACCGCCATTCCAGTCTGTGTACCACTTTTATGGCATTGCTATATGACTCTAGAAATCTCAAAGTTTCTTTTTACCTCCTCGACGTTTCTGTCCCCATTTTGGTTTTGTATGGCTTTACTGTGATCCACGCCACAGCAGCCATTTTTACCTCTATTTTGATCTTCTTCTGTTGAGCTCCAGAAATTCGGTCTTAGGTAATTGGCACAAGGTCTGTTTCTCTTGGAACACCTTGTGGCTCAGTATCTAATCGTTAACCATATACTAATCGTATGTACAGGTCCGGCCCCAGGGGTGGGCGAACTGGGCGGCTGCCCAGGGCGGATAAATTTGGGGGCGGCAAATTTTTGAAAAGCCAATTTTTGAAATTAAAGAAATAATAAATTATGTTTTTAATATTATAAAACATCAACATTATAAACAAGAGCGGCAAAAATGCCTCTGTAAAAACGAGAATTAAAAAAGTGAAACAATAACAATTGTTCATTCGACTGGAAATCGACAACACTTCCTTCTTCTTCATCGTATAAGAATAGTGGGATCAAAACTACTCACTAAGCCAGATCACGCTAAGTCTCCAGCTCATCTACAGTCACAGCGACAGTGGGTAGAACTGGCAATTTTATTAGACTAGAATCGGGCAAATCCATAGACGATGAAACACAAAAAGTTCTAAAGTGTAATATAACGACTTGTATCAATAATAAAGTTCTTAGCACAACAGTGTCTTCCATTGAGGGCGATTCTGATAAACTTCTTAATCACAAGATCACAGCCATGGTAATTTTTAAAGCTTGTTGAGCTCTTTGGAAAATTTGATTCTGTTTTACAAGAACACATTAGGAGAACAACGAATGGTAGTAACAAGCAGCATCACTACTTGGGAAAACATATCCAAAACGTAATTATTCAGCTTCTCCATGAACAAATCAAAAATAAAATTTTAAACTTTTTAAATCAGCAAAGTATTACACGATGCATGAACAGATGATATCAGGCGGATTAGTAAAAACTGGCAACAATCAGCCAAAACCGTGAAGTGTGGAAACAATTGGGCAGACCTATGTCCAGCAGTGGACGTGAATTGGTTGGATGATGATGATGATGAGAGTATTATAGCATAATTTTAGATTATACACCTAATATTGCTGGAGTGAAAAAGATAACTACTGTTATACGTTTTGTAGATTTAGATTTGTTCACAAAGTGGTAAAAAAAAGCACATTTTCTTGGATTTGTGCCTGTTCTGAATACCACTGGCTTGGGACTTACAGAAGTTATTTTGAAAAAACTGAATGAACTGTGAATACCTTTGGAAGATATGAGAGGACAAGAGTATATGATGTATGATAATGGGGCATACATGAAAGGGAAGCTTTGGGAGTTCAATACAGAATTTTGAAAATGAATCCTAGAGCATTTTTTGTCCCATGTTCTAGCCAATACTACCCATTCACTCAACTTAGTCATAAATGATGCTGCTAAAGTCTCACAGTTTGCAGTTTCTCTCTTTTCTTTACTGACAAAAATTTACAACTTTTCATCAGCATCTATTCATCGTGAGGCTATACTGAAAAATTATATTTCTAACCTTTGTTCGAAACTAGATTGGAAAGTAGAATTGATGCAATTACTCCTATTAGATACAAAATTGAAGAAATCTACAATGCTCTTATAGAAATCACTGTCATTAAAAACAACGATAAAATGGTTGCTCATGAGACAAGCTGGTTTTCAAATCAAATCCGTGATTTTACTCTTCTTTGCTCTGTGGTAATATGGCATGACATTTTACTTCACATCAACGTAGTCAGCACTGCACAATCACTGCAGAGTATTGATATGCGAGTGTATCAAGCTGTAAGTTTATTTAAAAAACGGAAATCCATTTAAGTCTCTCAGAAGTGATTTAAAATTCCAGGACTATTTGACAGCCGCAAAAGAGCCAGTATCAAAATTATAAATTGAGAATATGAAAATCGGAGGCACAGCAATTGCAAGAAAGACGAAAGTGAAAAGGCAATTTGGTTATAAGGCTGAAGATGAAAGTATAGACGTACATAATAGATATGAGGTTTGTTCCAACTCGATACAAAACCGTTCTTGAACGGTTACGAATATGCGCAGTAACGAAAAATGTTTTACTGCGCATACATTTTCGTTATTGCGCATGCGAGTAACGATTTAAGAACGGTTTTGTATCGAGTTGGAGCAAACCTATAGAGACACGATATAAAGTTTACTTCTATTTAAAAATTATAGACACAACCTTTAACGCATTAAGTGATAGCTTTCAGAAAACTAAGAGCGATGGTGAAATTTTAGTTTTTGGGTCTACCAAAGGAAGGAGGGCGGCGGTTGCTGACCTTGCCCAGGGCGGCAAAATCCCTAGGGCCGGGCCTGCGTATGTATACTTAATTCAGTCAGCTGTCAGCATTCCGTTTTCCACTATCCTCTTCTTCTTCTTTTTGTGTAACATGACTCTGTCTGTTTTTCAATGCGGCTCGAGTAGGTTGTCATTCTACCTTTTTTGTGGTCTTCCCACTGATCGTCTTCCTATTGGGGATCCGTCTCTCGCCGTCCTTACTACTCTATTTGTTGTCATTCGGCTTATGTGGTCATTCCATTCTACTCGTCTGTTTTTCACTCAGTTATTAATGTTGTCGACCTTGCATCTCCGTCGTATATCTGCACTTCTAGCTCTATCCCATATAGCCCAGTAAATGAACGAGAAATTCGGCGATACCGTGTAAATTTCAGGGGCAACTCCGAATTGCATAAAAATTTGGATTTAGGTTCTACTTACCTTCCACTTCAAAGTTAAAATTGTGCCGTTGGTTGCTTTTACTTGGGGGGGTGACAGTCACCCCTTCTCGGGGGTGAAAAAACATACGTTCAAGATAAGACCGGAAATGGATAAATTGACTGATTTTAAGCAACATTTGTTCTATAGGGTTTTTTACTTAAGTCAATACTTTTATTTATTTGCCATTGAAAATGTTGATTTTTCGACAAAAAAACTAAGTTTTCAGACGGTTTTTCGCAAATAACTTAAAAAGTAAATATTTTATCGAAAAAAATATCCTTAGCAAAAGTGTAGCTTATAAAAAATCCAAAAAAATGGTGTATCAGTAAAGTCTATCAATCAAAGAAAAACAAAGTTGTAGCTCATGAAAAATACTTTCTTATTCGTCTAATTCCAAATCGAATATTTCAAGGTGAAATCACCGAAAAATTAAGCACTTTTCGGAAAAAACCCATTTAAACTTTTTTAAAGTGTGTATAAAAAGCTTTGTTTTAATTGTTAACAAAAGTTTTAGCATTAAAAATAAGCTAGTTACGCTCAAAATAAAGTTGGCCCTCATTTTTTTTGTAAAAATCATGAAAATCTCGCCGTGTTTAGCTCCCCAAATGAAATTAATCGCTACCGCTTTACAAACAATTTACTTACCTATCTATTTTTTATATGATCTGTCAGTCTCACCGGTTTAAAGTGTTTGTTTTTGAAAGGGTTATAATTGAGAGGGTCACTAATCAAGAGTGTATGCAAATTTTGAACAGCCATATATCTTAACCAATTTTTGTCTTACGGAGAAACAAAATGAAACTAGCATATTTATAATAGAAAAACCTACATTTTTTATGGTTTAAGATTTTTCTTATCACTAATACTTTTTATTTTGAAAAAATGAAATTTTTCAAAAATTTTTAGAAATTTTTTTTTACTATAAAACCAAATGTTTTCAAAAATAAGCAGTTCAAACCAATAAAACTTACAAATCATATAAACAATACACATACAGTTAAAATAGCAGGAAAAGCCAAACGATTAATTTCATTTAGGGTGCTAAATAGAGGGAGGTTTTTGATGCTGTAAACTTTTGTAAAAAACAGATAATAAGCTTTTTTCCAAACTTTAAAAATGTTAATAAGGTTTTCCCGAAAAACGCTTCTTTCTTCGGTGATTTCGCGTTGAATTATTCGATTTGGAATTAGATGAATAAGAACGTATTTTTCAGGAGCTACAACTTTGCTTCTACTCAATTTGTAGACTTTACTGGTATACCACTTTTTTCTTTTTTTTTATAGGCTACACTTTTGCCAAAAATATTTTTCCGATAAAATATTTACTTTTTGAGTTATTTGGGAAAAACGTTCTGAAAACGTAGTTTTTTTGTCGAAAAATCAACATTTTAAATCGCGAATAACTCGAAAAGTATTGACTTTCCTAAAAAACTTTATAGAACAATAGGTGCCTAAAATCAGTAAATTTATCCATTTCCGCTCTTATTTTAAACACGCGTTTTTCACCCCCCGAGAAGGGGTAAATGCCACTCCCCAAGTAAAAGAAATCAACGGCACAAATTCAACTTTAAAGTGGAGGGTAAGTAGAATCTAAATCCAAATGTTCATGCAACTCGGAGTTGCCCCTGGAAATTACACTCCAAAACGGTCATTTATTGGGCTAATAGTGTATTACCATCGATTTTTCGAAATGTTTTCATCTCTGCTGTTTCTAGCGTTCTTTACGTGCTCTCTGTATCAGGTCGTGTTTCTGTCGCGTACGTCATTATTGGTCTGAATTCCACTATCTTTTAGTATCTAAATTGATATAGGTATACTAAGGATTTCCACAGTTTTAACTGTATTCCTTCATTCAACCGTTCTTTCCAGGTCTTTCTGTTTTGCCAGTCCCCTTCCTTCAGATTTCTTCTTTCCATTGCTTCATCCACTTCATCTCTAAAAGACCTTCGAGGTCTGCCGCTCTTCTGTCTTCATATCGGGCTCCACTCTATTATTTGGCTTATCCAACGTTATTGGTCTACTCTGCAACCTCTCCTTATGAATTAAATCTCTGTTACTCTTATTTTATTTTTGGTTTTCTTATTTATTATCCAATTTTCACACCCATAAGTAAGGATACTTCTTATTATAGTGGTATATATTCTTCTTTTTGTTTTTATACTGACAGTGCCGGTTTAACCTAACTTCGGGCCCTGGGCTCTGGAGGTTTAGGGGCCCCCTTCATTGCTATTCGTTGTCAGTTTTTTAACAAGAAAACACATGCATTAACTATAAAGGTTTATTGTAAAATCCATAAAATATTTTTTTAAACTAGCAAGAAGAATAGCAAACGTAAAAAATAATCCAAAAAATACATTTAAAAACATAAATAAAAAACAGAAAGTTCCACAAAACAACACATGACAAGCAAAAAAATATATTCTACAAAATACATAAAGACAAAAATTATATCACTTTTTATCTTGACTTGGCATGGGCAAACTGCCATATAATATTATCACAATTTAGTTTCTCCAGTTCTTCATTCTCTATATACAATAGTAATAATGCGTCTAGGTTTTCTTGACCCAAATTTGACCTTAAATATGTTTTTATTCTTTTTAAAGCCGAAAAAGACCGCTCGCCTGACGCATTAGAAATTGGTATCGTCAAGTAAATTTGCAGTAAAGTTAAAATATTGGGAAAAGTTGCTTTTACATCCTGGAAGAATCAAATGTTTCATAAATTATATGATGTTTATTCAAATTTTGGCACAACGTTACAAAATGGGTAATTTCATTATGCAAGTTCTCTTTGGTTTGATCAACATCGTTTTTATGTTTCTCGCATAAAGTATTAATTGACGTCTTGACTTCTTCTTTATCTCTAGATTAAAAAAACATCTAAAAGCGGATGTTACATCCTTGTAGCATTCAATTCGGGATTCTGAAAACAGCGACTAATTTTCTAGACTCTAGATTTTCTGCGACAGCGATTTTTTTGTCGCTGCGACTACAAATCGCACGTGGAGTGCTAGCCTTAGAGGACACTGTATAATGCCAAGTTGCAATTTTTGTAATCGCTTTACTTTTGAATGTTTGAAAGAGTGTGTACCTATTGTTTGGGTATTGGCATTTTCGAGAATAATCTATTCTTTATCTATAAATTAGATTTATGTGGGTCTAGGCCTACGGCACTGTGTATAGGCGTGAAGCGAAGTAACAATAAAACAATGGCGTTTACAGTGTATTGGCCTATCTGCTTATGAGATTTTTTTTGGAGAATATGTAAATTATTTAGCGACTTTATTTTTTTATAATTAAAAGAAACGGGCCCCTTCGGACCCCTCCGTGGCCCGGGCCCCTGGGCGCCCGCCCCAAGCGCCCAGTGGATAAACCGGCACTGTATACTGATGTTCTTTTCCCACAGTACGTATCAAATTTTCGTATGCAATCTCTTGTTTGTTCTATTCAATTTTTTATATCTTCTTCCTTTGTTTGATATTATGAAACCTAAACACTTGTGCTTGTCTGTTCCTTTAATTTGTTTCCATCCATCCATCCAATGGCACTACAGCCCAAATCGAGCCTTGGCCTCCTTCAACAAGCTTCTCCAATCATTTCGATTTACCGCTGTTCTTTTCCATGAACGCGTTCCCAGGAAGTTCCTGGCATCCTCATCGACTTCGTCTTCCCATCTCTTTTTAGGTCTTCCAACCGGTCTTCTTCCCTGCATTCTTGCATTCAGCAATTTTCTGGGGATTCTATTCTCATGCATGCGGACCACGTGCCCTGCCCACCGTAATCTCTGTAGTTTAGTGTGTTGTGCTAGAGTTGGTTCGCTATATTGCTCGTATATTTCTCTATTATACCTAATTCGCCAGTTGTTATTTTCCCTTATTGGGCCCAGTATCCTACGTAATACTTTTCTTTCAAACACATCTAATGCATTGGCAGATTTCTGTGTCACCACCCATGTTTCGCAGCCATAACTTACTATGGGCCTGATTATTGTTTTATGTACCCGGAGTTTTGTTTTCCGGTGTACGTCTCGCGATTTGAATATGTGGCCCATCGCGAAATATGCTTTATTTGCCAGCACAAGCCTTCTATTTATTTCCGGTTCTTCTTCACTGCTTGCAACCAGATCCATTCCTAGGTACGTGTATCTATTCACATGTTCTATATCGTAAATAAAGTGTTGTTGCGCCGGTCTATTTGATCTGGTTTGTATGAGTAGTTTTGTTTTATTTGTGTTTATTGCTAGCCCTACTGCTTCTGCACTCTGTTTCAACTCAACGTAGGTTTCTTCCGCTGCATTCATTGTTCTGCTCATTATGTTTATATCATCCGCGTATGCTGCTAATTGGGTAGATTTGTTTGTAAGTATGTTATTTCCGCTTACCGTCAACCGTCTAATTACATATTCAAGAACAAGATTAAAAAGCGTTGGAGTGGAGTCAGTCCGTCGCCTTGTTTCAGTCCTTGCGTTATCGTAAACGCATCAGTGATCTGTCCTTGAATACATACAGTCTGTCTAATTTACTTACCGTTGCACGTCATTATGTACGCCAGAGATCTAAGTTGACATAGTTGCCAAAGTATAAAAAAATCCTGAATCCATTTTAAATCAAATAGATCACATAATTATTGTAAACGTGGATTATACAACAAAACAAATTAATATTCAATGTAAATAAGTAAAAACTTAAGAAATAGAGAACAAGAATTAAGTTATAATATTTTAAGATTTGGAGTGCAAGCGTTTTTGCACTGCATTTTTAATAATTAAAAAACGGCTCCGAACTCTTGGCATGAAGCCGGTAAGTTTCTTTGTATATATCTACAATAACAACTAAAAAAGTTGTCAGATACCTCGATTATTCCAAGTCGTGATAAAATTAGGTGAAATTTATATTTTTATAGTAGAGGAGGTTTTTATAGTAAAGTAAATAATAAAAACAGTAAATATAATAAAACAGATACTTATAGTAAAGAATATAAACAAATATGAAGTGACATCACCGCAACTGTCAAATAAATGTTACCAATTTATTCTAAAATGTCACCTTCGTTCAATTACAGTTACACTGTGATTCGGGTAAATGTGCTTCATAAAAACGCTGTATAATCCATTTATACAAATTAAATGGAAACATATTATTGTGTATTTCTTTAGGTTAACATTAATAGAAATCTTCAAATATTATTTCTACGCGTATATAATAAAATATGTCTAGTGGCTGTAATTCCAGTGTATTCGGCAACGTGATTCTAAAAAAGAACACACCTACCGCCTAAATATTTCGTGTTGGTATCATGCGACGTCACAGGCTATGACGCGGATGACGTGCAACGGTTAGTAAATTAGATGAAGTATACTTGTGCTTCTGTTTCTGTCATTGTCATTTGCACTAGTCGTATTAATTTTGATGGTATGCCAAATTCTTCTTCCAATATATTAGGTAGAATTTAATTTGTTTACCTTCATCTATTTCCACTGCTTCATGTCTGTATTCTTCGTTGTTAGGTATTCAGTTTTCTTTAGGTTTATTTCCATCCCATTCTTTGTATATTCCTGTTCCAATTTTTTCATCATAAAACTGAGGTCATCTTCGTCTTGTGCGACCACTATTTAGTCATCTGCAAAACTTAGGCTACGGCTCCACGGGCGAGAAATTGACGCTAGAAGTAGCAGTAAAATGAACTTAAGGTTCCGCGGAACTGAATAGGAGTAGCCGAACTGTACCGACTACGCACAAGTCCCGTAGTCGGTACAGTTCGGCTACTCCTATTCAGTTCCGCGGAACCTTAAGTTCATTTTACTGCTACTGCTAGCGTCAATTTCTCGCCCGTGGAGCCGTAGCCTTAGGGTATATAGGTACAGTAAGGTCTCGTTTTATGCGGTGGATACGTTCTTCAGAAAACCGCATATAAAAAAATCGCATAAAAAACTTTACTTGCATTGAAAAAGTAGGGATATGTTCCATAGTTTTCTAAAATCACATAAAATGGTGGACGTTTGTTCACCAAAAATTGTGTCTTTGATGTCTTTTTTTCTTCATTGGGCCAAATAAAATCTTAAAGAAGAAATTAAAAACGCAGACTAACGATATTGAAATTGCAAAAACCTCTTCTAATGAAACATAAAACTTTACAACATTTAATTTAGTGGAGTCAATGAAGGTGGATATGAGTTATTACCTCAGATTTCGTTGAACCTCCATCGATTTTCATAAAAATTGGTGAGTGGTTAAAGGATACCTCAAGGAACAAAGGTGACATAGTGCCAACTTGCGCTTTTTGCATTTTAGGGGTGAAATACACCCCATTTTTAAAATTATTTTTTAGATTTCTGAAAGTGCAGTCACTGTAAGTTTTCACTTCCTATTTCGTTGAACCTTCATCGATTTTCATGAAAATCGGTAAGTAGTTAGAGGATACCTCAACAAATAAAAGTTATATAGCATCAACTTGCGCTTTTGCCTTTTAGGGGTGCAATACACCCCTAATTTTTAAATTGTAAAAAATGCAGATTTCCGCATTATGGCGCAAGTAATCTCGTTTAATTAAGAAAAATAAATATTTTTTTATAATTATGTGCATGAATTATATTTTTTTTTATTTTTCAAACCTTATAGCAACCAAAAATTCCGAAAATTAACAAGTCGAAAATCACGAAAACCTTATTCTTCTATATTTCTGAAAGTGTAGTCACTGAATGTTTTCACCCACGATTTCCTTGAACCTTCATCGATTTTCATGAAAATTGTTGAGTAGTTAGAGGATACCCCAAAAAACAAAAGTGATATGGCACCAAGTTGCGCTTTCTGCATTTTAGGGGTGAAATCCACCTTTTTTTTTAATGATAAAATGCAGATTTCAGCATTCTGGCTCAAGCAATCTCGTTTAATTAAGTAAAATAAATATTTTTTTACATTTATGTGCATGATTTATAATTTTTGTTAATTTTTCAAACCTTATAGGAACCAAAAATCAGAAAATTAGCAAATTGACAATCACGAAAAAAATTATTCTTTTATATTTCCAAAAAGGCAGTCGCTGAAGGTTTTCACCCCTGATTTCGTTGAACCTCCATCAATTTTAATGAAAATTGGTAAGTAGTTAGAGCATACCTCAAGAAACAAAAGTGATGTGGTACCAACTTGCGTTTTTATCCTGGGGGTGGATGTTACCCCTTCTCATGGGTGAACACTATTTTATTAAAAATAACCCCATAATTATATAGAGGAGTAAATTCTAAACAAACTTTCTTTTATCAAGTTTATAAATTTTTTATTTAAATAATGTTTCATAATTTAATAAAATATTATTGGTACAGTAAAACCTGTCAATAACGACAACTAAAAATAAAAAACAATTGGCCGTTATGGAAATGTGGCCACTAATGCTAGGTTTCCTTTTCCACAAATACATAAAATATAATTGAAAATTTATTTATTTTAGTAATTAAAGCCAATCAAATATAATTCTACAAACAAACGGAACATACCTTTCATTAGATATCGCAAATCACTTTGGCTGATTTTGTCTGCATATATATTATGTTTGAGGAATCCCTTTTTTTGCGAGACTGGATATAGGACATTTCTCAAGTATGAGTTCACATTCATGGTATATCGTTGCTATACAGGGATAATAATCTGTGCAATGTTATGGTACAGGCTACGTTAAATATAAAGTAAATGTGGAAGATATACACTGGTTATTCATTTCAATTTAATTTGATTGTTTTTTAATCGTTTACAATATTTAAAATAATTAAAGATATAAAGTTAGGAATTTCAAAAATAAATTCAGTTCTCATTGGCAGGGTGGGAAATAATAAAGTGCCATACAATAGCATTTCATTACAATGCACATTACAGGCATTACAGGCTGCTCCGTTTCAGAAAACTCATACTCTCAAACTTTGAGAAAACACTCATTCAGTTTCGACCAACCCTGTATTACCTAAAATTAAACGTTTTGCTAGATTAATAATTTTTAACAATAATAGACTATATTAAAAATCACTTGAACATAAATTGATTTTCTGATGTCAAATCACTACAATTATACAGGGGGTGAATATTGCTATGAAATTTGAAAAAAAAAACGTAATTATCTTTTAAACTACTTGTTACTAATCTCCTATAAAGGAGAATCCAAAAATGTAAAAATATACAGGCTGTTCCATTAAACAAAAGATAATTTTGTTTCACCCTGTCAATATGGGTGGCCCTGTATATTTGGAAATGTATTTAAATTCTGATATTATATATGCCCCAATCTCACCTAAATAAACTTTTTTTATATCTCCTACAACAAACGACTAATTGGACTTCCCACAACCTGTATACATACAAAATCTCCGCTATAAAATGTTTTCAAAGAAAATGTTATTGGTTTTTTTTTTTAAATAACTTTGTTAATTTTTGAAATATGAGAATTATCCAAAAACCATTACAAAGCTAAGTAGCTAAGTGAAAGGTCTATGACACTGTATTAAACATAATTTTGTAAATCCTTTATTTTTTTTAAATACAAGGTGAAAGGGTCCCGGTTACATGGTTCTCGCAGTAAAATTTACGTTTTAAATGTTTCTATCTCGGTTATTTTTTGTCATAAAAAATTATTAAAAAAAGAAAAAGCTTAAATAAAGTTAAAACTAAAATTTTGTTCTCTACCATTTTTTAAGTATATCGAGTATTTTTGGAGTTATTATCAAAAGAAAATGAACTTCACGAAAATTTGAAAAATTCTAATTTTTTTTAATCGTATTTTTTTTCAAAAATGTGCATTCTAAACCGGTCAAAATAGTTGAAGTTATTACTCATTATAAAATAAATAAAGTTTTAAATGGGTTACTATAAATTTTAATTTTTGTGGAAATGACGTAGGTTTCATTTTTCATTCTTCCCTAAAAAATCTGAAAGGGTCCTCTTATTTCCATCATAACTTGCTTAATTTTGATGCTATCGACTTCTTATATAGCTTTTTGATAGTTACCTTTAAGTACTTTATTAAAATGTTTAGTATCTCTATTTAACAAAGTGCATCGTTTTCCTGTTATTTAAGCTTGAATAATAAGATTTGAGTACTCGCGGAAAAAAAATATACATTCAATTGCATATAACTCACTTTGTATATGTAATAAAGGATTTTTCGAATAAGGAGCTTATTTATTTTTATATTATCTTCGATTTTGGTAACAACAACTTTTTTGAAGAAACTTATTGGTTTTGAGTTATTTATGAAAAACTGCTTTAAAACATGGAATTTTTTCAGGAAAAATCAAAACTCTTGATCTTTAATAACTCAAAAACTATTGATTTATTGAAATAACTTTATATAACAAATTTTACTTATAATTTATCCCTCTATCGATTAGTGGTATTATTTTTAATAAAATAATTTTCACCCCCGAGAAGGGGTGGCATCCACCCCCGGGGTAAAAGCGCAAGTTGGCACCATGTCACCTTTCTTTCTTGAGGTATCCTCTACATACGTACCAATTTTAATAAAAATCGATGGAGGTTCAACGAAATCGGAGGTGAAAACCTTCATTGACTCCACTAATTAAATGTTTCAATCAGTGCCGGATTTAGGGTACTTGCGGCCCGGAATGGGACGTTTCATCGCCGCCGGTTCATCGCCGCCGTTTCGATGCCGCCGGTTCATCGCCAGTCCATTTCATCGCCTGCCGTTTCGATGCCGCCGGTTCATCGCCAGTTTAGTCAGTTGATTTTGTATTATGGGAGATGACACGACACGCGGCGTTAAATTCAGTTCAAAACTTATGACAATTAAAAAGATAAAAAATATTATTATATTTACAGTTCTACTTTCCCTAAATTTTATACAAGATGGTACTAAATTTGTAGTGTTAAATGACCTTTGTAGAAATATATTATACAGTGAGCACGTAAAGGTTGGCATACATTCATTTTCTCGAGAATCGATGATTTTGGAAAAAAATCCCGAAGCAGTTCAATTTTTATTTTTAAATTACGACTTTTTGGCATATACAGGGTGTCCAGAAATTCTCCTGACAAACGAAAACCGGAGATTCTTCAAATAATTTCAAGACAATTTAACCCAATTCACCTAGTCCGAAAATTCTTCCTAACGGAGCTAGAGCTCTTTGAGGAAAAAAAATAAAAAAAAACTATTTAGAAAAACGAAAACTGGTATGTTTATTTATCTTGCAGAGATAAATCGATTTCCTCAGTTGAGAAATTCTAGGACCGGTCATATGCGTCCGTTTTGGGTAGGTCAAAGGTTATTTTATCAAATAGCTGTTTTGTCTTTATTTTTTAAGCATTTTTCACACTTACTGATTAAAATTATGATTTATTTTAGTACTTAAAGTTACTATATTGCTTTAAGTCGGTAAAATACAACGTCATTTTTTTTGAAAAAATGTTTTTTTAAATTCAATAAACGAAAAATTTTCAAATCGATTTTTCTAGAAAACAGTGCATTCTACCGACTTAAAGCAAGAGTACCTTTTAGTACTAGAATACTTCACAATTTAATAATCCTGTATCAAAAAGGCCTAAAACTTGAAGGTAAAAAAGTTATGTGATAAAATACCCGTCGTCTTACCCAAAACGGGCATCTATGACCGGTACTAAAAATTCGTAATTGATGGAATTGGTTTTGTTTTTGGAAGATAAATAAGTGTACCAGTGTTCGTTTTTCTAAATAGAAGCGTTCTAGAGATATTTAAGAAAAACTAATTCCAACACGCCATCTTCAAAGAGCTCTAGCTCCCTTAGGAAGCATTTTCGGACTAGGTGAATTGGGTTAAATTATCTTAAAATTATCTGAAGAATCTCCGGTCTTCGTTTGTCGGGAGACTTTCTGGACACCCTGTATATCATACTAGTGACGTCCTCCATCTGGGCGTGATGACGTCATCGATCATTCTTTTAAATGAGAATAGGGGTCGTGTGATAGCTCATTTGAAAGGTAATTCAATTCTCTATTCAGTAATATAAACACTAAAATAATTATTTATACAGGTTGTCAAAAAAAATTTTGGATTAAATTTATTGACATAAAAAGAAGAATGTATGTAATTTATTTAATTTAAAATACATTTTACTGCTCTCAGAAAACTGAAAAAAATGTTTATTTGAACAATAACCATTGTTTTTCGCTTAAATTAAATGTTCAAACTGTCACGAGGCTGATGGGTGGCGGCTTTAATATTGAATTTAAGCAAAAAACAATATTTATTTGCCAAATACATTTTTTCGTGTTTTCTGATAGAAAAAAAAATGTATTTTGAATTAAATAAATTACACACATTATTCTTTTTATGTCAATTAATTTAATTTAAAAAAAGAATTTTTTGTACACCCTGTATAAATAATTACGTTAATGTTTATATCACTGAATTGAGAATTGAATTACCTTTCAAATGAGCTATCACACGGCCCCTATTCTTATTTAAAAAAATCATCGAAGAAGTCATCACGCCCAGAAGGGTCACGTCACTAGTATGATATATACCAATAAGTCGTAATTTAAAAAAAATTTACCTGTTTTGGGAATTTTTTCCAAAATCGCCCATTCTCGAGAAAATGAATGTATTCCAACCTTTACGTGCTCACTGTATGTTCTTTATGTAGTGTTCAACACACCAGTGGTGGATCTACTTCATTATTTTTATTTACATAATTTGCATTTTTTAAATATGCGTTGTACATAATTTTTTTTTCAATATACAAGGTGTTCCGTAAGTAGTAGTACTAACGAAGAGTTGGTGATAGAGGGGGCTAAAACACATATGAAAAATAAGTTTTATTGTCTTAGATCCAATTAAAACATGAATATGTTTAACTGCACATTTCTTGTGTTCTGTAGCAAAAAAAGTAGAGATAATAATAATATCAAACAATACAAAAATTACAAATAATTTAAAAATAAAAGACATCTCTTAAACTATTAGTTCAAGGACAATAAAACTTATTTATTCGTACGTGTATTAGCCCCCCTTAAAACCGACTCTTCGTTGATCCGCTACTTACGGGACACCCTGTATATTCAATGTTTAAAATATGTAGTCGAAAAATCTTTAATTATTTTGCTTTACTTTATACAATGATGAGCGCGCTAATAACCGGCAAAATAACGCAAAAGATGGAAAAAATATTAAGTTGTGAGATAAAAATAAATGAAACTAGTGGAGGTGGGATATTTAGCTAAAAAAAACTTACATTCTATTTATAACACTTACATTCTATTTATTGTTTCTCACCTTTAGACGTATCAGAGCAGAGGAGTATGTCAATTAAAGTTGTCACTGTCACAGTGGCAGTTGCCAAACTCGTCCGATAGGTCTAAAGGTGGGAAACAATAAGTAAAATGTACATTTTTACGTTTTTATCGCTAACTCTTTTACCTCCACTAGTTTCATTTTTTTATCTCACAACTTAATATGTTTTACATCTTTTGCGTTATTTTGCCGGTTATTAGAGCACTCATCACTATACTTCACGTTATACTTACATTTTTCTAAATTATTTCTAAATTTCACTAAAAACAAGAATCATTCGTGTATCAAAATTGTTTTTAAAATTGTGTTCAATTTTTGTCGTCATAAAACCCAGTAGTGTACCTACTGACTTATTAAATATTGAAGGTAAGTATGTACCTATATGGAAATAAAACAAATATTATAATAAACAACTTTTAATGGAGAAAATTTAAACTGTAAAAAAAATTAAAAATGATAATTATGTGCCAAACCGCGCAAAATACTCAATTTTTTCTCTATTAATATAATCAGGAACTATATTTTGATGCGTTCGTCAGCTTGGCGATACTTTTTTAATTGCATTGGTGGTTGATTACCGGACACTAATTGTTCATAGAACATATCACGACCTTAATCAACTTTTTTTCATACGCGGGATCCAGACATAATTATAATATATTTTATCTACGACTGATACATAATATATATATTATACTTGTGGTGTTTGCAATATAATGCCATATAATAATCCCGTAGGGATTAATAATGCGGGATTAATAGCTATTAATCCCTCTGGCACAACAATCACAAAATTCACCACGGAAACAAAATAATCAACCTCAAAAAGTGTCACTGTCAAACGAATAGTATATTTGACAGTTTGTGTTGAGATGGACGAAAATGAAGAATCTTTTAATTGTACACCACCAGAAATTGTAATACTATCGCTAAAGAAATAAACAGTAATGTACCATCTTCTTGTTCTACAGCAATCGAGATCCCAAATATTTGTATTAAAAACTCTACTAAAGTTAATGATGATTCTCAACCAATTCAGTTTATTAATTGTACTATTACTAATTTTAATGTTTTTAACAAATAAAGTTGTTCGTTAAAAATCTTAAATTAATTAATTTGTCGTAGATAAAGTAGAGTATACTACTCGCAATAATGGCTCTCATTCCCTCGGAATGTTACTCCCTCGCCGCTAACGCGGCTCGGTTCGTAAATATTCCTCGGGAATAATAGCCATCATTATTGACTCGTGGTATAATCTACTATTATATTATAAAAATTTAAAAGTCTATTAAAAGATTAAGTATGGCAACGGGAATGGTCATATCTCGCATTTCCTAGAATTCCTAATTAATACTAAAAATAAATAATAAATGTAACTGTCAAAAATTGGTCGAAAATTCGGAAATATATCAGTTAGCGATTAACTGACTGGCGATGAACCGGCGGCATCGAAACGGCCGGCGATGAATCGGCCGACGATGAACTGGCGGCATCGAAACGGCGGCATCGAAACGGCGGCGATGAACTGGCGGCGATGAAACGTCCTAGACCCCTTGCGGCCATAGGCCAAATTACCCCGAGCGGCCCCGATAACTTTACGATTAGGTAATTAAAGCATAAAGCACATTTTATATTAATACATAACGTTTATTTTAAATTTAATTTTTAAAATTGGTATAACATACAACATACATGAATAGAAATGCCAATAATGTTTGCCAGCATGCCAATGCCAATAATATATTTGAATACGGTACATAAAAAGGTTGAAATGTTGTATTCACTAATTAAGTAATCTTGGTTTGCAAATTTAGCTAAATCCCCAAAACAGCTCTAACAACAATTTCTATATTTATAGAAAATATATAATTCAAAAAGTTAGGTAGTAACAGCAGTTATTTGTAAAATTATTAATATCTATTGCTAAAATTATTATAGGTATCATAAATTAGCATTGCAGTTAATTTTTAAAATTAAATATTTGTTTCGTTCGGGGGGAAAAGTACAGGTGACAACAAAAGACTAAAAAAGCCGAGTTGAAAAAACATTATAAGTACATAAAAGAACAAGCAATATAATATGAACTGTAATAGTAATAGGCTACGGTGCTGAAAAATATTAAGAATACAACAAATAAACTACTGGATCGTTCAATTCTCACATTATCCTCTTAAAGCGCGTTTACATGTATCCAGTAACTGGCGCCAGTCGCACTGGAACGACAGTGCTGGCATCATGTAAACGCTTTTTCGTTCCAGTCCAGCGCTGTCTGCCAGCGCTGTCTCGAATAGAAGGCTGGTCTATTTTTCGTGTCAGTGGCACTCGTCCGCGTCCCCTCTAACCCCGTGCCAGTGGTTGTAGACACATGTAAACACAGCGTTCCAGTCGCTGGCGCTGTCGTACCTGTGGTTTCAGTGGCCGTATTAGGATTTTTAATAAGAGTGCCAGTGAGATTGGCGCCAGTTACTGGATACGTGTAAACGAACCTATCCAGCGCTGTCTTAGTCAAGCACTCGCATTCCAGTGAGACTGGCGCCAGTTACTGGATACGTGTAAACGTTACTTTATACTAAAAAAGTCAATGTCATGTCCTTAATTTGGATAAAGTTCGATTAGTGATTAACATTGACACTCCACTCCATACTCATAATAAATCTCATATCTCATATCTAAATTCTAAACACTCACGTTTCTATCTGTTTCGACTGCAATAGTTATTTTCCTAACTAGTGCGGAAAGTCATACTTTTCCGCACGCGATTGCAGTTTGCCGAACGACGCGAAGCGGAGTTCGACAAGCAGTCGAGTGCGGAAAAGAGACTTTTCGCAAGAGTTAGGAACAATATTTTTTCCACGAGCGTTTAAAAAATAACCAAATCTTAATCAATTAATTGAATTAAAAGATAATGCTAATAAGTTGGAATAATCCCGAATTAAAGTCAATGCGGTGCCTACATAAATACCTGTTATGCAGTAATGAATGGTGTATATCAATATAGGTTTTAATATTTTAAAGTCGTAGCAACGATGTCAAACAAAGCAATTATTGTCAAAAATTCAGTGATTTAGATGGCATCGAGTGACGAAGAACTACCCCCATCTATTCTCATCAACTCAGACATGCGAAGCAATTGGGCATTAAAAGCACAATATGTATGAAAATTCAGTGCGGAAAAGTAAAACTTTCCAAACTAAAACGCGTGTGGAAAAGTAGACTTTTTTGCAAGCTCGTAGAAAAAATCTTTAATCAAATCGTTAAAATCTAAAGCTTCAGAAAGCTCAGCAGTTGAAACAAAACTAGCCAAACTAGACAATCTATAATCTTCGTCAGAAGTCGAGTTCCTCAAGTAGTTTTTGATTCTTTTCAACACGCTGAATGATCTTTCTCCAGATGCATTAGAGATGTCATCATGCATAGTAGAATGCGCAAAGGTGTGTCCATATTCGGACATAATGTTAACTGTTTTTCACAAATGAGTTTCAGATAATCCAAGAGTCTATTCCTCTGAGGCTTGGTAATCTTGTTTCATGAGGTTCTTTTTCTTCATCAAATATACCTTCAACAAAGCCTTTGAACTGTACACACTCTTCTCCAAAGTAATCATCTATGTCGATTCGATACTTTTTAGCCAAAATAGAAGCTTTTGCACTGATTTTTTCATTGGAAATTGAAGATAAGTTGATTAAAAATCCAAATTGTTCATTAAGACTGAAATAAACTTCGGACCTTCCATTCAATTCTGAATAAAGCCTGTCAATTACAAAATTGAAAGTATTAATCTTTGTCTTCTTTGCCATTAAAGTGGGGTTCAGTGGATTCAGCTTTGTCTTCGCCAGGGAGAGCTTTTCTTTTCGGGAGTCTTTTAATTTTAAAAATAAAGGTTTCAATTTTAGACAACTCTTTTCCGCTTTTTTCATAGGAATCACAGTTGTTTCTCAGACTCAATACGTAATCCTTTATATGTTGCAAGTCACATTCAAGTCTGTAGCAGTTTTTGCAATGATTTGCTACTCTTGTCAAAACGTTGTAAAGTATCTTACCACATGTTTAGTAGAATAGAATTCTCAAATTTGAAAAATTGTTCATCAATAATTGTTATATTTGCTTGTACATCAATTCATCTCATTCCTAGAACTTTCCACAATCCACCTCCAATCTGTAGCCTCCTATACCCTGGTAAGCGTTAATATCTCTTTTTGATAAGAACGTTGGCTATTTTAATTAGATTGTATTGTTTATACACAAAAGTAATGTTCTCGATATACAGTAGCGGTAATTACTAATTAATTTTGGAAAATAAAAATTGAATTTTTTTACCAAAAAAAATTTTTTTAAACAAGACGCTGCGGCCCCCTTTTGCTTGCGGCCCTAGGCCGCGGCCTAGTCGGCCTAGTGGTAAATCCGGCACTGGGCCCAGATTACGAACACTCGATACGAATCGTATCCGCCATGTTTTCCCATAAGGCGCTATGGTAAAACATGGCGGATACGATGCGTATCGAGTGTACGTAATCCGGGCCCTGGTTTCAATCCAGAAATCAAAATGTGCTGTTTATTATACTGCAACTTGTAATCAGCAACATTTAAATTTAATTTCAAAACAATTACAGCTAATAGCAAGCTGAAAATTTGTTAATAGCTTTTAGGGTGTCTAGTCGGACAAACTTTGATATATGGGAACACTGAAACAGTGGAAGTTTTAATTGTGGAACAGGTTAAAAATTTGGAACGGTCAGACCACGAAAACGTCACATGTATTTTGTCCGACAGAACTTCCAATTGATTTGTTACCCTTTCATTAAACTCTAATGCAAAAATCACTGCTATTTATCACCTGTCATAATTCCTGTCATTTGTCATGTTCTACGTGTTCCACTCATTAAAATGCCCATTTGGTGATAAATAGAAGTCTGATTTTGGCATTAGAGTTTAATGAAAGGGTAACAAATCAATTGGAAGTTCTGTCGGACAAAATACATGTGACGTTTTCGTGGTATGACCGTTCCAAATTTTTATCCTGTTCCACAATTAAAACTTCCCCTGTTCCAGTGTTCCCATATATCAATGTTTGTCCGATTAGACACCCTTAAGCTATTAACAAATTTTCAGCTTGCTAATAATCAACTTTTTTTATACGCGGGATCCAGACCTAATACCTTTCAATGCGAAATTCAGATTGATATAATAGCCGCATGGTACATCATGTAACAAGGGGAATACCCGAATTGCAAACTCTCAGACTACTGGATGGGAATAGTTAATATTAATTATACTAATTGTTAATAATAGACATTTTTGAATGAAATACCAACCGCATAACTTCAAAATCGCATAAAAATAATCCGCATAAAAAGAGACCTTACTGTATTCGTTTCTTACTGTTATTCCCATTCCTTCGTACTTTCTTTTCCGTGGTTTCAGGGTTATTTCCAGGAATATTTTGAACAAGTTAGGGGGTCTGATGCAGCCCTGTAGCAGTCCCTTTGTTGTCTTATTAAATGAACTGCATATTATATTGCCCGTTTTAATAGCTACTTTGTTATTCTTGTAGAGTACTTATACTACTTTTATTAATATTCGTGAAACTTCGATGTCTTCAATTGCTTTGCATAGCTTGGTTCTAGGTATCGAGTCATGAACCTTCTTAAGATCTACAAAAGCCAGATGGACGGAGTATCTAAATTTAACATATATTTTTTTATTTCAGAAACTCTACGATTCCACTTATTTTATATTAGACTTTTCAACACTCTTTGAGGAATTCTCAAACTTTTTCCCCAGCGAAATTGCAGCTAGTTCTATATTGATAGCAGTAAAATTATTCCACAAAGACAAGCAACAAGAGGTTTTGAACTATTTGAAAAAAACAATACCAACGGAAAAGTTAGCAAGATCTTACCAGTTTCAACTGAAACTCCTCCAGTCCATGTCTACGATGGATGAAAACATGGTATCTAAGGTTTTGTTAGCGAAATATAAGAATTGCGTATGGCTGTTACCTGTCGAACGAAGTACTGAAAATATTCCCATGGTTAATCTATAGTTATTTTTGACTATTTTAATTTATAGATACAGAAGTAGCGGGTGTTCCAGAAGTAGCGGGTCGGTCGAATATCTCGCGAAATGAACATCCGATCGAAGAACTGAAAAATATGGGTTCAATATGTTTCAAAAATCTATCGAATGATACCAAACACAGCCATACAATCGACCCCCTGGAGGTGGGGTGAGGTAACTTTAAAATATTAAATAGGAATCCCCATTATTTATTGCAGATTTGGATTCCTTACCTAAAAGTAAGTAACTTTTATTCGAGACATTTTTTCGAATTGTGGATAGATGGCGCTATAATCGGAAAAAACGATTTATCCAGATACACTAAGTAAATTATACAAACGCTTTAATATCTCAAGAAATATACCTCTAAATGAAAAACCAAAAACATGTGTTTAATATTTTTCAAAAACCTAGGGAATAACACTAAACACGACGCCCCCACTCCATCCCATGGAAGTGATGTGGAGGTAACTTTAAAATCTTAAATAGGAACCCCCGATTTTTATTGCAAATTTGGATTTCTCATAAAAAAATAAGGAGTGTTTATTCGAGACATTTTTTAGAATTATTGATAGATGGTGCTGTGATTAGGAAAATACGAGTTATTAACGCCATCTATCAACAAATCTAAAAAATGTCTCAAATAAATGTTACTTACTCTTTTACGAGGTACTCAAATCTGTCATAAAAATGGGGGTTCCTATTTAAGATTTTAAAGTTACCCCCACCCCACCTCCATGGGATGGAGTGGGGGTCGTGTTTAGTGTTATTCGATAGGTTTTTGAAAAATATTAAACCATGTTTTTGGGTTTTCATTTGGAAGTGTATTTCTCGAGATATTAGACCGTTTCTATAATTTACCTAGGGCAGTGGTGGGCAAACTTTTTTAAAGGGGGCCACAAAGTTTAAGAAATTCTATAAGGGGGGCCAGAATTACTGAAAAAATGCATTTAGTGTTAAAGCTATCTGTATACTATGCACGTCGATGGACCCTCTGCGGGCCGGATTAAATACTTTCGCGGGCCGGAATTCGAAAGTCCACAATTTGAAAAATACCTGGAATGAAACTTACTTATTGTGCTTAAGCAATCCGAATCTGCAATAAAAAACGTGGGTTCCTATTTAAGATTTTAAAGTTACCCCCACCCCACCTCCAGTGTGTGGAAGGGGGTGTCGTGTTTGGTGTTATTCGATAGATTTTTGAAAAATATTGAAAATGTATTTTTCAGTTTTTTGATCCCATGTATATTTCGCGAGATATTCGACCGTTCCGCTACTTTTGGGACACCCTATAACTGTTGTGTATGTTAGTTGTGTTGTGTTTCAATTATTAATTGTACGAGGACTGAGAATTTTACCAAATAACCAAATAATTATTGAATGTAGTAATAGAATAGCAAAGTTATATTTTTAAAACACTATAACTTTAAGTATAAACATGGCATGATTTTTTATATTTCCCTATTCCCTGTTCTATTTATTTATAACTTTAACAACATAATTAGCTTGTGTTGCGTTTTGAAATAAAAAGCGAAAAAACGAAGCCAAAATATCGGAAAGTGCTACAAAAATTCATTTGTTGGATGTTAAAAGGTGAGAAAGAACGTGTATTCAGAGCAAAATCGAAGAAAAAATTACTTAGAACGTAAAAGAAGTCTTAATATTACAACAGAATCTTAATAATCTCACTTTAATAAACCTACACCTATAATAATCCAGCATATGGTTCCCTCACCTCTTCCTCGCTACTTTATTATAGAGTTACATGGAATATGGGAGAGTTGGACAAAACCGGGTAGGTTGATAAAACCGGGTACCCCTTAATTCTTCTAACTGTCTGCTGCTATCTATTAGACAATGGTAAAATTAGTGTTCCTTTACCACCAACAGTCGTGTGTATTCATTTCTACCTGATTTGAGTAATCTGTGCCGGAGCAGTAAGACCTCACCTGTTTTTTGATGCATGAGACTCGATTTTTAAGGTAAGTTTATAGCTGTTTTCTCCTCTAATGAATAACTAATGCCCTTTCAAAATTTAATACATGTACAAAAATTTTGAATATTATTTCATAACTTAAAAATTTAAATAACATTTAATGTCTTGTTTACGAGTTTGACAAAACCGGGTAGTCCGAAAATCGACAAAACCGGGTACCCGATTTTATCAGACTTCCAGTTTCCAGATGTTACTTCCAGTTTCTGCAGTGGTTTTTTTGCTTTTGGTTAACTACAACATGTCCCAGCAAACAGACCGACGTGTTAATTACGTGAATTTTGGGTACATTTGTCACCAATATACGTAAATTGCTTACGTGAATTTCACGTGAAAATTTAGTTGGAATGTCACATTGAAAATACGTCTTTAAATTACGTTAAAAACTTGTCTTCAATAGACGTGTTATTTACCTTAATTAGCAATAAAATGTTTCGGGAAATTCACGTTGCAAATACGTGTTGATTAACGTATCTTTTAGGGAATGTATATATTAGTATTCACGTGAAAGATACGTCCTCGGTTCACGTAAATAATTCGACCTCAATTAACTTATGAATCACGTAATTATTATCCTCATATGATATAAATAAAACAAGCATATAAAGTATTAACAATGTATTTATTTAGTAGAATTTAGAGACTTTAACACATTTGTCTTGTATAATTATTATACAAGATAATGAACCAAAAATGGTACCGACCTAAAGACTCATTAAAAATTTGCCAACACAACACAGGTCACTTTTTATTTCGAGGAGGACACTTTCTTGTTTTTTCTAATTGCATCATCGCGCATCGGCACTTCAACCCGCGAGCAGTGAGGTAAACGTTAATACGAAAGACATTATTATAAATAAACCCGCCTAAAATAAAACGAGGGAAATAAAGCTCTTCACGTTTCACTTTTTGTTGTGAGAAATGTGAGAAGCTGAGATTAGAGGTTATGATCATCGACTATAAAAATCGAATGTTTTTAAATTACAGTTAAACTATTCTACTTACTTTAAATTAGTATTACGTATTTTCTTTTTGTTTTTTGAACTAATTGGTCTTACAAAAAAGTATATTTCAATACCAGAATAATATAAAAAAAATAATCCTATCGAAACGTATCTATTATTCGATAAATCGATTAATTTAGTTTTCGAACGAACTATGTTAGTCACGTGATAGTATTTAAAGGAGGAGAAAGGCTTGGTAGTACGTCATCACCGCGCGCGATTTAAAAATTAGACTCAACATCATTTTAGCTCCTGTGATATTTCTAAAGAAAAAAATAGCAAAAATAGCTTCAAATTAAGGTTGGATTGAAATGGTTATGCTAAATGATTTTAAAAGCGAAATCATAAACTTTTTGTTTAAATATTATTATTATTTACATTACTTTTACGTGAAATTCATCTAATTTTTCGACGTCCATACAGTGAGTAAAATTCAAGCGATATGTATTTAACCAACACCGTTGTAAAATTTTGTTTTCCAAAATATTTCCCAAAAATTTAACCAAAGGAAGTTATTTCTGTTTCGTGATTATTACGTGAAATAAACGTACCTCTGCGATGTAACCGACATTCACACCTATTATAAAAAACATGTACTATATTCGTCATTACGATTTTTTATATTATTCTAATGTCAAACACGTATAAAGGAAGCACTAACATATAGGTGAATGATTTGGCACTGAAATACGTTTTTTTCCCGTCATAAATCACCGAGTTACGTATTCGTTGAAATTTGCCGTAAATTTAACGTAATAATCACGTAACTGGGCTCACACCTGTTTGCTGGGGTGGCTTCTTCTGTTGAAGAAGCTAGTAAGAAAGTTAGAAGAAAAAATTTAAAAAATCTCCAGTCGTAAAAAAATTAAAACTAAATGAACTGGACAAAAAAAAAAGAAAAAAATTGGTAAAAAGGGCTGCACCAAAAACAAAATTTTGGAGAGTTTGGAGGAAGAAGATAATAATGACGATACGTGTCTATATTACAATTAACTATTTTCAAATTATAATGCGATGGAAGGCTGGATAAAATGTGTGTCTTGGCACCAAATGGGCTTATGACGCCTGTAGTACCGATGATGGTGTAGATGAAGTTTTTATTTGTGACTTCTGTTCATAGATTTTCGATTTTTGTTCACATACTTTTAATAAATATTTTATTTTCTGCCCATTAGTCTTTTTACATGGTAATTAAGTTACTACCCGGTTTTATCATACCGGTTGGACAAAACCGGGTATTTTGCAATATTTTCATAAAAACAAAAAAAATTAAAAATCTAAGAATATTTTTAAAAATTGACATTGGCATATTAAACTTAAGTCATTTGAGAATATTTCAATCTGTAGCAAACCTCACATAGCAAAAGATACAGACGGTTTTTGGAGTGGTACCCGGTTTTGTCCAAAACTCTCCCCTACTCACATCAAGGTATGGTACAAATAGTAGAGGATCTAATATAAGGTCGGTTTGCATCGATCTGTTTAATGGATAAAAATTATTGGATATGTAATTTAGCATGTTAAAAATTACAAAAAACAAGGGTTGCCGGATCTAATCTTGTTCTAACTATAATTATTCAATAATTAAAAAATGCTCGCTTAAGTAGACAAAAAAATTGTTTATGAGTGAATATGAAAATAGACCGAAATCTTCGGCGGTCGATCGGGGTTTAGGAGCGTCACAGAAAGAAGAATAAAACGAAGGACGATTGTAAAAGAAATTCTAAGAGAGTAAATAAAACTAAGATTATGCTAACACAAAGAGGATTTAAGTGAAAAATGGATTTATTTGTACGGGAATATAGAGCCAATTGTAAACAAATGAAATATCTGAGATTCTTTCTAGTTGTGTACATACCTACTACAAAATTTCGATAGCTAATGTTTCAATATCGTTTCTCATAGAAAGATATTTTCATTGGCAAAATCAAACACTATCATTCTTAATAAAACTCTATATCCCGTTCATCCTTAACCAAATATCCGCGGGTAAACAAACAAAAATCTTGATTTTCCCATTCTCACAACTGTCAATTAGCCTTTCCATAAATAACCCATTGAATTCGATGCTAATAAAGGCCAGCAACAGCGCACCAGCCAACGCAACGCCCGAATTAACTTCCACCGACCGATCAAAGTTTGCCTAGAGATTTTCAAACAGTGCGAGAAGGGCACGGTCACGTGTTGTCTCGCCCTTTGGCGATAGCATACGAGGGGTGGAATATAATCTCATATATATGTAACGTGTTCACTAGTATATCTTATAGAAATACGCACTGGCAGTAAATGAAAGATACCGTAATGCCTTTAAAGCCGTGAAAGCATATCCCAGAGCAAACGTGGCCTCAGATCTCTCTCTTGTCTAGGGGTCGCCAAGTTCTTGAAAATTTCAAGATCTTGTCTTGATCTTGTCTTGATTTCAAGACAAGATCAAGACAAGAAGTAATTTTAGATTTCAAGACAAGACAAGAAATTGTATGTCAATACCAAGATTTCTTGTCAAGAAAACAAGAAATCTTGAAATATCTTGACTAATAATGAAAACTTGAAAAACAGGAGGAAAAAAGAATTTTTTTCTCAAAGAAAAAATGCTGCTGCTTTTTCCTTTTGCTGCCACTATCGCAGACATTACAGTCTCACTGGTCACTGGTTTCACTTTTGTCATTCTCAGTATTCACTCTCACTGATTATTTCATATTGACTTAAACCGTAGCGCTTACGTTTCTTTCTATTGCTTTTTAGTAAATATTCTGAGCCAGAATCAGAGCCAAATGACTCAGCCGACATACTATTTACTGAAGAGTCGATGTTACTCATGGTAAGATAAGAAATAATCTTAATATAATGTACTATGTATCACTAATATTCACAAGCTCGCATCCAGGTCCATATGGGCAACGTCGTGCGTTAAAGGCGCCCTTTGACTCGGCAAAATTAAATAAATATCCAATTTCCAAAATATTTTTTGAACCAGAAAAAATATTGCAAAAAAATAACTTGTCCACTCGTTCCCAAACATTACTATTGCGTTACGTATATTATTAACTATACCAATTTCTGTAGCTTCAGCCGAGAGACCATTTTCTAAACTAAAACCAAGTAAGAATTAGGTACTTAAGATCAAGAATGGGTCAGGAACAGCTAGAAAATCTTACTATTATTTCTACAGAATCTGAGTTTTTAATGGACCTGAATATTGAAAATCTAATTATTAATGAATTTGCCAAGGATAAAGCAAGAAAAGTTCAATTTCTCTAAGAAATATCCGTCGGTTTTCATCATAATCAGTGTATTTGTTAAAAGAATCGCAATATAGATATGTTTTATTTTTTTATCTTGTTTTTAAATAATTTTGAGTAATGTTTTATAACTTTAACCAACTTTAACATAGTTTTTGATATTGTGGGTGACAAAACGGAAACAGGAGTGGAACAAACACATCAGTAGAATGGCAGAGGATAGGATAGTAAGAATAGCACGAGATGTCACCAAATGGACGAAGAAGTATTGGCAGACCAAAAAAAAGATGGTGCGATAATCTAAACAATTTAGGAGGCTAATATTGAAGAAGAAGCAGGCTGTAAAGTGTACATACAAGAAGAAAGAAGAAGAATATATTATTTTTATAAGTGTATTATGTACTTATTGTTTCCTTCAAAAAAATCTAGGTAGATGTAGAAAAAATTTCATACTTAGTCTTCCACGTTGAAATGTGAGGGAGTGATTGATTATAATATTTATACCCTGGTAATTTTGATAATGGCGCTTATCAATATTTTGCACGACGGCGCCGAAGTTACATGGCTCGTCCCTGCTCGCATCAAAAATATTAACGAAACCGGTACAGACTACCAGTTTGTAATCTTAACCTTACTTAACTAAACGGGATAAAGCAAGCAACTGCGCAAATGCAGATCGGGGACTCCCCGGGTCGGGAGCACGTGGCAGTGAAAGCAGTGTTAGCATGCAACACAATAAAAAGGTTTCCGAAGAATCACCAGACCAGGTACTCAAGAAATTTCAAGCTCTTGAAATTTCTTCAGTCAAGACAAGATATAAGATGTCAAGAAATCGTCAAGACAAGATTTTATAAAATTTCTTGATTTTTTCTCAAGACAAGACAAGAAGTTGTTATCAAGACAAGAATTCTTGTCTTGTCGACCCCTACTCTTGTCGTTTCCCCATTACTGAGGATCGTAATTTCTTCCAATATTCCTAACAATTTTTTTCCATTGGACTCTATTTTCAGCTGCTCTAAAAACTTCGCAGAATGAGTTTCCAGCTGAATTCTTAATTTGGTCGGACCATCTAGTTGGTGATCGTCCTCTTGATCTTCTCCTCGGAACGTTTCCAGAACAATTAATCTCTCCAAACTATCGTCACCTCTGCGAACCACGTGACCGAAGAATTGCAGAATTCATTGCAGACATATTGTGGACAGTCTTTGTTTAATCTTAAGTTGGTTAGAATGGAATCGTTTGTCCTATGAGCTGTCTACCGTAAGCGCAGCAATCTTCTCCAGCACCACATATCAAAGGCATCAATTTTTTGGCGCTCGCATGCGCGAAGAGTCCAAGTCTCTGCCCCGTGTACAAAAATATTGAGAATACAAGGTCATTCACCAGTCTCATCTTGATATTTTGAAAGATTGAGCTGCCTTTCCAAACTTTAGTTAGGCGACTTTTTTGCCATACCAATACGTCTCCGAAATTCTGCTTCACAGTTGACATTGTTAAGACCTCAGATCACAAACCACTTGTCGCCATGATTACAATTACACTTAAAAACACTCCGACACGAACTGCATATGAGCTGTAGCAAACTGTTCATATACACAAATGATATCTATCAACGAGCACTGGGATTGACTAGAATGCTAGAACCATGTAAAGAAATACTAAAGATTTCCGTAAGGAGAAAAGACGAATGGATGAATGACGACATACTTACTAGATCGAACAACGGAGTCAATATAAAAACAAAGATAACAATAAATACAGGGAGATTAACCACGAGATAAGGAAGATGGTAAAGCGGGAAAAAGAAAAACACTTTGAACAGAAATGCAAAGAGATCGGGGACCTTCATAAAAAATACACTTCTTCTCATTCTTCTTATACTTGGTGTAAATTTGTCGATCTGTTAATTCCGACGTAGAAGCATTTCTTGAGAGGTAGACTGCCAGCTATCTCTCCGTCTTTTTGGTGGTCTCCCCGGTGGACGCTTGCCAACTGGTTTTCCTTCTTGCGCAATTCTTGTTAGTCTGTGCTCCATTCTTTTTACATGACTGAACCATTCTCTTCGTCTTTGCCTACCTTATCTTACTACATCTTGCACGCCACATTGTTCCCTGATGATGTTGTGTCGTATTCTATCCCTTCTTGTCTTCCCTGCTATTGCTCTTAGTGTCTTCATTTCGGCTGTTCGTAGCATTCTTTTGGTTTTATTGGTATCTTCTCTTGATTCAATACTATAGGTCATAACAGGTGTTATGTAAGTTTTATAAATTCTGACTTTGCGGTCCATTCTCATATATGGGTTATTCCAGACCACACCTCTCAAACATCCGGACATGACTGAGGCCTTGTTAATTGGTCCTCTGAGATCTCGGGCTCGGTCATAAAAAATACGATCTATTTAATTTACACATGTCAAAGAAATGGCAGGACTAAAACAAACTCTCACTGGTACACTTCTGGATAGACACGGGATTACCATAACACAGACGGATGAGTCTGTGCTATGGAAAGTACAAAGCTGGGCAGAATACATCCACGAACTGTTCGATGATGAAAGAGGAACCTGGAATAACTTATTTCAAAAGAAATAGCTCCAAATACATATTACAAAACATTAATTATTATAATTATTATTACCAAAGAAATAATATACGCATTAGAAACAATGAAGAAAGGAAAAAGTCCTAGACCTGACATGCTTGTTATTGAACTTTTAATAATAATTATAGATCAGCAATATATTGATGTTTTGGTGATACTCTTGAACCAAATTTATAGCTCAGGCATATAATTTTACAAAAAGAATGGTTAACGTCGATCTCTTCCCTAAAACGAAAAAGCAAGGGAATGCGGCGATTACCGCACCAGTAGATTGATGTTTACGTGTTAAAGTCACTACTGAAAGTCAACCATAACCGAGTATATCATAAACTGGATATAGACATTAATGATACGCAATTTGGGTTTCTCATATGCCTAGGAATGCGTGAAGCCACAACATACAAATACAAAGTTGCCTGGATGTCAATCAAGATATACAGGGTGTTTAATTAAGAATGTTTAATCTCTGAGTTGTAGATTCTAGACCTCAAATGTGGCTCCAACCAAATCACTTAAATAAAATGTGGCTCCTTAGGGAGCGTTTAAGTATTACGTAACGCAATTTTTGAAGATTTTTGATCCCCCCTCCCCCCATGTAACTCACCGTAACGTTTTTCTGTACCCCCTCCCCCTACTTAAACGTTACGTAACACCCAAGTGGCCATTTGAACCTAAATGGAAAACGAGGTTGCGAAAAGTACCGGAAACTCGGTAAAAGAACTTTGTTATTATTTTAATGGCATTTGAGGTAATAATATAAACTTACAATCATCATTCAGCCTTAAATATCCACTGCTGAACATAGGCCTCCTCCCCTCGTTTTCAACCACGTCTATCCTGCGCCGCTCTCATCCAGTTTTTATTTAGCTTTCTTAAGTCGTCAGTCCATCTTGTAGGCGGTTGACCGACGTTTCTCTTGTCTTCTCTTGACCTCCATTCCAATAACCTTTTTGTCCATCGCCCAAGTGTCATTCTGGCAATGTATCCTGCCCATCTTCACTTCAACCTGGCTAACCTTTCGATGACGTCAGTCACCTTTGTTCTTCTCCTGATGTCTTCGTTTTTGATTTTGTCTTGCAGAGTTATTCCTAACATTGACCGCTCCATTCTTCTCTGCTTTACTCTTAGTTTGGTAGCCGAGGCTTTAGTTAAGGTAAGTGTTTCTGATCCATACGTCAAGACTGGGAGGGCGCACTGATCAAATACCTTTCTCTTTAGGCATTTGGGCACCTCACTTTTAAAAGTTTCTCTCAGTTTTCCAAATGCTGCCCACCTAAGAACGATTCTTCTATTCAGTTCGTGTGTCTGGTTATCCCTGCCAATCGTAATTTCATGTCCCATGACATGAAATATGTTCAAAACTTACAATAATAATCTCTTATTATTAATTTTACATTTACATTTACATTTTCCCTACTTGGCCCCATCCTAACATACATTTTTGGCTTCATTCTTTATTGTTCTTCTTATGCATTCTTCTATTTTATCTTTTTTAATAAAAGCTTAAAATAAAATAACATATTTATTATTTCAACATTTTATTTTGCTTAGTCAAAATTTTTGTATAACGAATAATATACGATGTTAACCAGTGGTTTCGGAAAATAGTGAAAAAAATGTGTAAAACTTTTTGTTCTTCAACGCCCTGTATCGTGAAAACGCATGCCTTACAAAAATTATTTAGTAAGCAAACCCCAATTATTTTTTAATTTTTCACCTATCCTAGAGATCGTGTTACCTTGTTCTGAAACATCTTGTATATATTATATAAGAAGGCATTTATGGAATAAAATTATTTCTGTCCTTGTTTTAAATAATTTTAAAAAACGCTGAGACCCGTAGATTTTCATATGTATAAAAATGTGTGCTTTTTAAACATAAATTTAAATGTACAGGGTGATTCATGCAAGCCTAACGTAGTCGATTATCTTTAATTTTAATTAAACATCCTGTATATTTTTGTTTTTAGAAGCTGCTTAACAACCTCATCTCAAAAATGTGTATTATGTAAGGTCTATTATGAATAATGCAAGGTGAAATTTTGAAATTATGTATAATTTTCGTCAAGATGTTAATCACATAAAACTTTGAAATTAACAATTCAGGAATCACACTTTAAATAAGGGTATTATTTTTTAAAATATCTATCAATTTTCTAAACTAAGTATCAATATAGTGGGTTTTGTATTTAATGCTTTTTATTTAAAGGCATTTTTAAATAATTTGAAAATTTGCGTATTTAAAACATTAATGAATACCTACTGTTGAAAACGATGCTGCATACTATGGACTTCAGAAAACATACATGATTTATGAGCATGTAGTTCCCTCTGCAACATCTTAATCCCATAATATGTATATTTTCATCTTTTAAGGAAAGGACAAAAATTACCCATTTCATTTTTACGAAAATATAAAGTACCTCTATTCATCAGATAAACCCATAAATAACTCCGAGGAAACAGTTCCGGATATTGGAAACATAATTATGACACATGGTCTATTGAAAACAAAACAATTCTCAACGAAACAGTCCCTTGTTATTAGGTTAGGCACTTGACATCATTTTTACCCTGAAAATCCTATGTCGCTAACTTTACCATCAAATATAACTTAGGTGAAGTGAAACGAAAGAAGATTAATGCGCTGTTGGATGCTGGGCTTTGGGTTGTATAATACGAATGAGAAATGGTTTATATTTGAGCAATGAATTTTTTTTTATTTTTCGGTAGATTTTATACAGTTTTCAGTAGATCGGAGTTCAAATCAGTAAGTCTACTGAAAAATCAGTAGACCTGGTAACCTTGTGTGAGGGTGCAACATAATAAAATTCAGGGGTCTATGTAAAACATAAAAGAAATTATGTAGTTTTTTTTATTTAAGTTAAAAAAGAATGTTACGTAACGCGCTGTTCGCACCCCCTCCCCCATGTAACGCGCCGTAACGTTTCACAAGACCCCCCACCCCCCAAAATGCGTTACGTAATACTTGAACGCTCCCTTACTTAGTTACAAGGCGTTTTATTTAAAAATTTAAAAAAAGCACAAAACAGAAATACATGGAAAAGACTGAGGGAGACCTATATCCAGCAGTGGATCGATCCGAGTTCAATGATGATAACAGTGACCCAGTTTTGAGTTTCTAATAGAAAATATGTACAATATAGAATTATTAAAACAATACAACATACAATTCTTCGGATAATATGAGCACAGTCTATTTGTTTTTCATTTAGGTCATTAGGGTCTTTAGAACACCCTTTTAACCTTAGCCCCCACCTGATTTTTTATGTTCTTCTGGTTATCAAAATTTGCACACTTATCATAGTTAGAGACTGCTAAAACGATAATTAGTTGATATTTTACCTAATATCAGAATAATAAGATTTTTTACTCTCCTGTAAAATTTACTTTTTCACGCCTAGGTAAATGCAAAATTTGACGATAATAGGTAAATTAGTTTACAAGCTTATTTGATTGTACCTACTTACGGTATTGAGATTTTGTGTGTTTCTTTTGAAGGACTGTTGTAGTCCGTTCTCAGCCAACAAACATATTATTTTCAATAAGGCACTAAAATACACTCAACCAAACTTATATAGAATCACTACCTACGTATTTGAAACCTAAAGCTTTTGGAAGCTTGCAGCTATTGGCGAGGAACCGCAAAGTGGGCGACGCCTGGTGGCGAATTTCAAAAGCATCAACTCAAGGAAAACATTGACTTTGTCATTAATTTGTGCACATATTTGAGGTCAGTTTATATTGTAATTAACAATGATTTCGACTTAAAAAAAACTATTGCAGTGTTCCTCAGTATTCATTTCTATTATACTCTAACTCTACGTAATTAAGTAAACTTCTTCTTCTTCTTAAAGTGCCTATCCGTTGCGGATATTGGCGATCATCATGGCTATCTTAACTTTGTTTACCGCAGCGCGGAACAGTTCAGTTGTAGTGGTGTTATACCACTTTCGTAAATTTTGAAGCCAGGAAATGCGTCTTCTTCCCGGTCCTCTTTTATCATTTACCTTCCCTTGGAGAATCAGTTGGAGAAGGCCGCAACGATCTTGATTTCTCATTACATGTTCTAGATATTCTAATTTTTTTGTTTTGATGGTTATGAGAATTTCACACTCTTTCCCCATTCTGCGCAGGACTTCCACATTAGTAATTCGGTTAACCCAGGATATACGTAAGATGCGCCCCTTCTACGCAGAAGTCAAGGAGAAACCACTGCATTAAAGACTTCTTGCAAGTATCTCTAGTACAATTATCATGGTGATAAAAAAAACTTAAGTAAACTAACTAATGCCAAATTACACATTTTGTTAATTTAATGTTTGCATTAAACGTAGTATTTTTTAATGTTTAAACGACTGTAAAATTAAATAAATAAATAAAATGTAGTATATTCGGTGCACAGCATGTACGTTGTTAGGCAAAATATAGTCCTGTCGCCAGGAGGGGTACGACGGCCTCCTTTATTCAGATGGACTTACCCAAGTTTTTTTATGTATTTTGACCCGTAGAACACGAATTTTTTGGGTAACAGTTCATCCGGATGTCGATAAGATGGTTATAAACAAAGAACTTGAAGAATTACATAACAGCGATTTCTCTCAAAACAAAACATTTTTTGGGTCATTCTAAGCAAAAAATGTTCTTACAAGTTTTTTGGTATGAATCATAGTTTTTGAGATAAACGCGGTTAAACTTAAAAAAAATCGAAAAATTGCAATTTTTGAACCCGATTAACTTTTAATTAAAACAGAAAATATCAATTCTGCTTATCGTATTTGAAAGTTCAAGTCAAATTATATCGGTTTTGGTTATTTGCATTGCTAAAAATTTATTTTTTTATTGTTAAACAAAACTATAAACACATAGTGTTTGAGTGATGTTTTCAATGGTCTTCCATTTAAAATCGAACGAGTAGGTAGAGTAGGTACAAGTGCAAGCGAGGCAATTTCTACGTAGCATGCATTAGAACGCATGTATTGTCCACGGGAAACACTATGTGTTTATAGCTTAGTTTAACAATAAAAAAAAAATAAGTTTTTAGCAATGCAAATAATCAATACCGATATAATTTGGCTGTAACTTTCAAATACGATAAGCAGAATTGCTATTTTCTTTTTTAATCAAAAGTTATTCGGGTTCAAAAATTGCAATTTTTCGATTTTTTTTAAGTTCAACCGCGTTTATCTCGAAAACTATGCGTTCTACGAAAAAAACTTGTAAGAACATTGTTTGCTTAGAATAACCCAAAAAATACAAAAAAAAATGTTTGTTTTGCGAGAAATCGATGTTATGTAATTCCTCAACTTTGTTTATAACAATCTTATCGACAACCGAATCCACTGTTACCCAAAAAATTCGTGTTCTACGGGTCAAAATACATAAAAAAAACTTGGGTAAGTCCATCTGAATAAAGGAGGCCGTTGTACCTCCCCCCCTGGCGACAGGACTAATATTCAGACCACATAATAATTTCCAAAACAATTATTATAAAATAAATTCACCTACTTAGTTTACAGTTTTTAATTAATTAAAAATTGTTATCTATTAGTGTAAAATAAATTGTAGTGTATCTATTAACTAAATTGAAAAACAATATTAGAAATTGTAAGATAGATTAATAATTTTTAAAACGCTGTGTAATTATCAGGGACCAGATTTTTTTACAGGACTGTGTATATCCAGCAGGATAAAAAGTAATGGCGACTTTAAGTTAATAAAATTTTTCTTTATAAAGAAATTGAACAAATATATCGATAGCTTAATACGAAAGCATTGTAAGAGTTACTTACATAATATAGTGGTTACTTTGGCAAAAAATCCCGCGCAAATGATTTATTTTCAACGTTTAACGACTTCGAAATCAAATGACAAAATGAATTGTTTTCCTAGCGTTGTCGTCCATCTTTGAAATTTTGAGCGCCCTCTGTCGGAATTTAATTTTGCGAATAGGTGTAGGTATTTTAGTTGAAAGGATAAGAAGAAGAACTGCCGTGTCCAAGCACTATATATCAGGAGAAAGTTACGAGTTCCCGAGTTAACCAGACAGGACAAGATTGATCACGTAAATTGCTGTCGTCAACACCAAAATTGGAACATTGAAAATTGGAAAAGTGTGTTATTTTCAAACGAAAGTAGGATAATATGTAAAATCAGATGATTAACGAATTCGTGAACTTAGAGCAAGAACGGAAACTGATAGATTTGTTCATAGATATAAAAAATTAAGGGTCGTGTCTGGGGAGGAATTATGATCAGTAAAAAAATCCTTTAATTTTCATCCAACCAACTTTAATAACTCGAAGATCTGTTGATTTGGTTCTATATAGGCCAGGGTAATAAGACAAAAATATACCCTGTTCGTGACACTTCAGCAGCCAGGGTACTGAAGCGTTTTTTCGACAAGTAATACTAGACCAGTAAGGATCTGTTTATAGGTGGATGTGAGAGGTGGCATTCAGATTTTTGCGGATAAAGTTAGGTGATAACTTCGTTAATAATAATTGAATTATGCTCCTTCTCAAATATGCCCGGAACATTAATAAAAAAAATAAAATATTTAAAAATTTCAAAAAATTTCGTTTTTTTCTACTGTTTTTGCTTATAACTTTAATATGATTCATTTTGGAACAAAGTCGTATAGGAATAAAACAAAGATAATTAAATTTTCTATCAGATGCGATTGGTTTAAAATGTCTTAATTTATCACCCTTGCTGCAGAATAGCAATAAATATAAAATAAGGGGGCAAAACAAGTCTGTCCTTATTCAATGATTTTCCATCACTTAGGTTACACTTGGAACCTTCCTAATTCGCTTAGAAAATTTTTGTAATGTGCTAAAACCGTACACCAAATTTCATTAAAATTGACTTAGTAGATTTTGAATAATAATTTTGCAATCTAAACTTTTTTTAAAAAATTAAAATTTTTTAAAATCTTGCACAACAAAAACTAGAACATACAAAGATTTGTCAATTTTTTTACATATAAAGAAGCACTCCACCTATCTAGTACACTTTACAGAATTGAAATCGGATTATTTAAGCAGCCTCAGCAATGTTTTAAAGTTATAAACAATTTTTTGGTTTATAAACAAATTAGTGCTGTGGTCAGGGAGGGTGTTCTACGGGCTCCTTTATTTAGATGGACTTACCCAACATTTTGATGTATTTTTTGACCCGTAGAACACGACTTTTTTGGATAACAGTTGATCCGGATGTCGATAAGATTGTTATAAACAAAGAACTTGAGGAATTACATAACATCGATTTTTCTCAATTTTTTGTATTTCTTGGGTAATTCTAAGCAAAAAATGTTCTTACAAGTTTTTTCGTAGGATGCATAGTTTTCGAGATAAACGCAGTGAAACTTTCAAAAAATCGAAAAATTACAATTTTTGAACGCGAATAACTTTTGATTAAAAAATAAAATAGCAATTCTGCTGACAGCATTTGAAAGTTTAAGTCAAATTATACCGGTTTTAATTATTTGCATTGCTAAAAATTAATTTTTTTATTATTAAACAAAGCTATTTGTTTATAAGCCAATAAATTGTTTATAAGTTTAAAACATTGCTGATACCCCTTAAATAATCCGATTTTAATTCTGTAAAGTGTATTAGA
Source organism: Diabrotica virgifera virgifera (assembly GCF_917563875.1). Lineage (NCBI taxonomy): Eukaryota > Metazoa > Arthropoda > Insecta > Coleoptera > Chrysomelidae > Diabrotica > Diabrotica virgifera. The sequence continues at coordinate 173,538,371 of NC_065451.1, forward strand.
TAGGTAGAGCACCTCTTTATATGTATAGTTCGAGAAATTTATATTGTGAAACAGCTTTAAGGTCGGCAAAATTTGGTATTCTTTGTCAAAGATGTTTTAAGAGGCGGTTCGTTTGATGACATCTGTTTTTCACACCCACATAATCGGTCCCCTCAGACATTTACAAGTTTTACAAAACTTTTAGTTCAGTAGTATGTCTTACTGGAGTATAGGTGTGTGATTTAAAGCTCGATAATGGAGTGTAAAATGTTGTTTAATTTAAGATTAATTTATTAATTAATAATTAATTTTAGTACATACGATATGTTCTACTTTAACGGTATATCTAAGTAAAAATAAATATTTTTAATTACATATTTAATCACAAGAAAAAAACAACCAGCCTCCGAACTATATTAAAGGGGAACTAACAGGACTTACAAATCTGACCCATTTCACTGTATTGGTTACTTAAACTATAAAAAAATTAGCCAACTTCTAAATGATCTACTTTTTGTTCAGAAAGATTTTAAAAAATTTGAACTTTTTTAAAAACATTTAGATTGCAAATTTATTATGCAAAATCTATTAAGTCGATTTTAATGAAATTTGGTACACGGTTTAAGTATGTTACAAATAATTTCCTAAGCGAATTACTAAGGTTCTAAGTGCCACCAAAGTGGTTAAAAACATTGAATAACAACAGGCGTATTTTGCCCCCTTATTTTGTATTTATTGCTATATTGCAGAAAAGGTAATATGTTAAGACATTTTTGACCAGTCGTATATCATACAAAATTCAATTATCTTTATTTTATTTCTCTACGACTTTGTTCCAAAACGAATCGTTTTAAAGTTATAAGCAAAGAAAGCAGAAAAAAATCGACGATTTTCGAAATTTTTAAATATTTTAATTTTTTTATTAACGTTCCGGGCATATTTGAGAAGGAGCATAAGTCAATTATTATTACTGAAGGTGTCACCTAACTTTATCTGCAAAAATCCGAATGCCACCTCTCACATCCAAATATAGACGTTTTTTCACAGATCCTTACTGGTCTATACCTATAGGAACAAATTGTAACTATTTCCTGCGTAGGATCTGGCGGTCATTTTTATTTATAAACAATTAACTATCAAAAAATGACATTTTCCCTTTTTTTTCAAATCAATGGAAAACAGTGAAACTTATGAGTTTTTTAGTACAAATATCTTTGAGATTATGGAAAAAGCTTTAAAATGACATATTACAAAGTTTGATATACTCATTTATTGTTAATATGTATATATTGCGAAAAAAGGTCGGAATTGCAAAAAAAATTATTTTTGCAATAACTGTTGTAAAAATTAGTGTACAGGTTTGAAGTTTTTGTCAAATGAGGATTCTTTGGTGCTTAATATGTGATAAAAATTTCAAAGCGATTCATTCCATTGTTTAAATTTTATTCGAATTGTTTATCTCAGAGAGCATTTTTTTTGCAATAACATAAGTCAGAAAAAAATGACGTTAGAACCATTCCACAGGTGTTAGAACCACAATAAATAATTATGCAAAAGTATCGTAAATCTTTCCTTATAAACTTTTTGGATAACTTTTTCCAAAAAAAATAACTTTTTTACCCTGTTTTAAGTGCACAACTACCAAGTAATGTTATTTATATCATAATTGATAAGAAAATTATAATAAATATATATAATTTCTTATATAACAAAATAAAAAGTTTATAAGGAAAGATTTATGATACTTTTGCATAATTATTTATTACTAATAAATACATTTTTTATTCGCTTTTTTTAAACCAAATTGAAAATATAGCTCATGCTCTTTCATTTGACACCTGTGGAATGGTTCTAACGTCATTTTTTTCTGACTTATGTAATTGCAAAAAAAAATGCTCTCTGGGATAAACAAATTGAATAAAATTTAAACAATTGAATGAATCGCTTTGAAATTTTCATCACATATTAAGCACCAAAGAACCCTTATTTAACAAAAATATCAAAAGCTGTACACTAATTTTTACAACAGTTATTACGAAAATAATTTTTTTTGCAATTCCGACCTTTTTTCGCAATTATATTAACAATAAATGAGTAAATCAAACTTTGTAATAAGTCATTTTAAAGCTTTTTCCATAATCTCAAAGATATTTGTACTAAGAAAACCATAAGTTTCACTGTTTTCCATTGATTTGAAAAAATGGGAAATATGCCATTTTTGACACTTAATTGTTTATAAATAAAAATGGCCGCCAGATCCTACGCAGGAAATAGTTACAATTTGCTCGTATAGGTACATATTACCTGTCGAAAAAACGCTTCAGTACCCTGGCTGCTTGAGTGTCATGGGAAAAACCTTATTACCCTGAACTAATATCCTGTAGTTAGGCTCCAGAGCGGTGCAATAAAAGAAACTTAAATTTAACTTTAATTCGCCTAAAATAATAAATATCAGATGATTCCATATAAGTTTGGTTGAGTGTCTGTTCTCTATACAATCGTTGCTATACTTCACGGCCAACAGTATTCAAATGATTAATATCATTTTTTTAAATGAACTTTTACTTCTTCCCTGGTATGTCCAAAAGCTGTTTTGCGAAAGGCGGGTGGGGGTAAGGTCACGTGTTGTCGCGCCCTTTGGCAGGACTCTATATACATCGGCAGGATGTCGTCGTTGTGTAAATATTGCTCCGTTTCAGGCGATTTCGAGCGATGTTTGCCAGAACAAGCCGACCGTGAGAGAACTCCTGGAGGTCCGCTCTTTACTTCTCTCTCTATATTAAACTCGGTGTTTGCTGCCAAAACATGAGGGATTACTGTCATAATAATGAATATTTGAGAGATTTGCAAGGGATAGATTTATGCTTTGTTTACCCAATGTAATAATCTTCGGTCGGTTAGTTTTAGTCTGATAATCTGCCAAATTTACGGAGCGAGTCTCGTATTTGCTCAAAAATGTTTCATAGCCATTAGCTAGATTGCCCATTTCATAATATCTGTCAGTATAGAATCTCGTTATAACTAGTTTTACGATAATTTAAAAGCCAAAATTACTTGTAAATTAACAGACAATTTATGTTTCATTTGGATTCAGAGGCAAGGCACAATCTACAGACAGCTGTTTCTGTTTTGAACTTCATCAGTGTAGATGCTTGCCCGAATCTGAATCACACATACCATGGTATACAAAAAAAAATTAGTGGGCCACGAAGGATAAGCATAAAAATAATTGGGCCACGGAAAAATAAGTTTGGGAAACGCTGGTATAGAGTATAGATGCTATACACCAGGGGTGGGCAAAGTGCGGCCCTTTAGACATTTTTTTGCGGCCCGCGAGAAAAGTGAATTATTTTCATTTAAAGGTTTTTTAAAATTATTGCTAGTATTAATAATTAAATATAGATAATACAGCTATTAACACTTTCGCAGCAGGTGATTTTTGCGCAAATTTTCAAAATAACACGGGCAATTATTTGGGTTTCCGGCACAGTTTTGTCGGCTTTCTCAATGAAATCCATGAAATTTCAACAAATGGAAACGATATTTTTGAAGTAAGAAACTGTTTGGAAATTTTTAAACTAACTCGTAACCACTAAGTGTAACACCTGATGGAGCAAATATTGTAAACTTAAAGACTACGTTCATGAACAATCTCCAGAACATGATTTATTATTTTGTCACTGCATAATCTATCAGCAGTTATTGTGCAAAAATGTTTTGCAAGTAGACGTCGTCATTTCAATTATAGCTAATATTTTTGGTTTTATTCGTTCAAGAGGAATAAATCATCGTACATTCATAGCATTTTTGCCACATTTATACCACAATAATATTCGATGGTTAAGTTTAGAAAAGGTTCTTAAAATATGCTGTGAATTAGGGGAGGAAATTGCTTTATTTTTAGAAATGAAAAACTGCGGAAAATTTGCTAAATTTATAAGTTTTGAACGCAAAATAAAACTTTTAAAATGAAACTTAAACTATTCATTGATCATACAAAAAAGCAAGAATTCGTTCAATTATTTCCTTCGTTAAAATCATTAAGGTGATACAGTAGCGATCAACAGGTAGCCAAAACGCGTTCCAAGATTGCGGCTGTAATTTTGAATATTTTTTTGAGATATTTGGCACACGTATTCGTAATATAATAAATAATGGCAGTACAGAGCCCAATTTGAAAAATATATTAATATGTGGAAATTACTCTGTAATTAAATACAATATTAAAAAATCGAGCCTGTACCGCCATTAAGAAGAATAAAAAAATACACTTTCTTCAAATAAACTTTTTTATCCGATGCCTAGATTTTGTGTCATTTTGAAACTACTAAGGAAATAAAAAATTTTAGTAGTTCCAAAATGACACAAAATCTAGGCATCGGATAAAAAAGTTTATTTGAAGAAAGTATATTTTTTTGTTCTTCTTAATGGCGGTACAGGCTCGTTTTTTTAATATTGTATTTAGTTACAGAGTAATTTCCACATATTAATATATTTTTCAAATTGGGCTCTGTACCGCCATTCTTTATTATATTACGAATACGTGTGCCAAATATCTCAAAACAATATGCAAAATTACAGCCGCAATCTTGGACCGCGTTTTCGCTACCTGTTGATCGCTACTGTTTCCTCTTAAATAATGTACCATAAAATAAAATTAAAATTTATGAAGAAAAACTTCGTAATTTGCTGACGGAATTTGAAAATTGGTTCAAAGATTTTGAAGATATATTTTTCGTTACCACTTCTAAGAAATCATTTTTCAGTTCAAATTGATTCGGTACCAGTCTACATTCAACCAGAAAATAAACCACAATTTAAGTTTGAAGTTAAATTTATTTGACGTTTCGATTTCCACTTCGGAAATTGTTATAAAAATAAAAACATACAAAACGATTCAAAAACATATTACGGTGTTCATCACTTTACGATTTGACAGACAAAAAAGAAATTGAAAATAAAAATTGTTAAAACTTTAAACGCGTTTTTCTCGAAACTGCTTTTTTTCAAAGGCGGTGGACAATGCAACTCAAGAGCTACTTAATAGATCCACCTGAAATTTTTTATAGATTTTTTTAGACATTTTGTGAGGTAATGCTGTCGAGATATTTTTTCTTTAACAATAATAAATAAGTTGGTTTTGCGCCACTTTTTTAAAAAAATTTCTTATTTTGACTTCTGAGTGATATCAAAAACTCAAAAATTATTAAAACTAAAAAAACTTGACAACGTTACCTCGATAAACTCATAAGCTAATAAAATATTTTTGAATTTTTTGTTGATGTCTACTGCAAAATCCTTTTTTTTGAGGTGTCTGTAAAAATTTGCCACCGTTACCTTATTTTTCAATATTTGGTCTTGAAATTTTTTTGAATATTCTTTGAATTGTACCGAATATGTTTATTTAATTTAAAAATAAAATAATTCTACCTTAGTTTCAAACAAAATTCACAAAAACACAAAAATATGCTTGAAATGTTGATTTCAAACCATATCCCCCACCCCCAAAAATTCGAAAATGTTAAGGTAACAAATTTTGCGGCCCTCGGTAATAGACCAAAAACATTTTGTGGCCCTTAGTAAAAAAAGTTTGCCCACCCCTGCTATACACAAACGGGAAGGAACTTATTTTTATACATACATAATCGATTGCCTCTTTTACCGTTATAGGTGTCGAGGATTCCTCCTTTATATGATACTCTCTGCAAATTTACGCCACTTTTTCCTATCTGCTGCTAAAACTTTTGCTTTTTGCCACGATGTTCCTCTTTTCTTAAGTATTTCGTTTACACTAGTGTTCCAGTTTTTCACTCCCTTCGGGTAGTGAAATTAAAACTGTCAAAGTGTCACTCGGGAAACAAATCGATAATTTTAGAATTCTCGTGCAATTACTACTGATAATTTTTTCACTAACTATGTATTCAGTGATTATAATAAGTTATATACTGTGTAACAAAAACTAATACTCAATCGAGAAAAGAGAAAAAAATGATAAAGTGATTTTTTAATAACATATTGTTACTATGGAACGCTTACAATTTTGAATATCTTTAAATCGGTTTAAAAAATGAATAAAAAATCCTTTTATTAGTAATAAATAATTATGCAAAACTATCGTCAATTTTTCCTTGTAAACTTTTTGAATAACTTTTTCCAAAAAAATGTATTTTTTGCCGCACAACTGCCAAGTAATATTATGTATATGATAATTGATGAAAAATTGTAATAAATATATAAAATTTATTACATAAGAAAATAAAAAGGTTATAAGGAAAAATTGACCATACTTTTGCATACTTATTTATTACTAATAAATGTATTTTTTATTCACTTTTTTTTAATCAATTTGAAAATTCAGCTCATGCTCTTTTATTTGACACCTGTAGAATGGTTCTAACGTTATTTTTTTCTGACTTATGTTATTGCAAAAAAAGCTGTCTGGTATGTTAAACAATTTGAATAAAATTTAAACAATTGAATGAATCCCTTTTAAATTTTTGTCACATATTAAGCACCAAAGAACCCTCATTTAACAAAAATTTCAATGCTGTACACTTATTTTTACAATAGTTAGTGCGAAATTAATTTTTTTTGAAATTTTGACCTTGTTTCGCAATTATATTAACAATAAATGAGTACCTATATTAAACTTTGTAATACACCAGTTTAAAGCTTTTTGCATTATCTCGAAGATGTTTGTAATGTACTAATAAAACCATAAGTCTTACTAGTCCATTCTTTCACGGTTTTTGCTCTAAATTTTAAAGAACCGCTTGGATTGACATGAAATTTGGCATGCGTATAGCTTACATGTCAAAGAAAAAAAGTGATATTGTGCCGATGTGTGCTTTTGCCCTGGGGGTGACTTTCACCCCCTCTTGGGGGTGAAAGAATATATGTCCAAAATAAGTCCGGAAATGGGTAAACTAACTAATTTTAAGTAACTTTTGTTCTATAGAGCTTTTTCGCCAAGTCAACATTTTTCGAGTTATTTGCGAGTGAATATGTTCATTTTTCAACAAAATAACCACATTTTTAGACTGTTTTTCGCAAATAACTCAAAAAGTAAGTATTTTGTCGAAAAAAACATTCTTAGAAAAAATATAGCCTATAAAAAAGTAAAAAAAATGGTTCACGCGTTAGGTCTCTGGATCTCGTGTAACTAGAGTTATAGCCAATGAAAAATAGATTCATATTCACCAAATTTCAAATAGAATATTTCGACGTGAAATATCGAAAAAATTAAGCATTTTTTGGGGAAAACCCATTTTAACTTTTTTAAAGTGTTTAAAAAAAGCTTTATTTCTGTTTTCACAAAAAGTTTTTAGCATTAAATTTAAGCAAGTTACGCTCAAAATAAAGTTGGTCCCTTTTGTTTTTGCAAAAAAATCGGGAAGACCAACCCCTAATTAGCAACTAATTAGCAACAAAAATGAAATTAATCGTGACCGCTCCACACATTATTTTACTTATGTTGTGTTTATATGATCTATAAGTTTCATCGATTCAAAGTGTTTATTTTTGAAAAAATTTGGTTTCAAAATAAAATTTTTAAAAATTTAAATTTTGAAAAATATGTTTTTTTCAAAATAACTTAAAAATTGTTAGAGATACCAAATACCTCGAAAAACAAAAAAAGTCAGATTTGCTTTTCTGAATATCATGTATTTTTTTGTTTCTCTGTTAGACAAGAATTGATTAAGATTTGGTGTTTCTAAATTTGCATTCATTCGTGATCAGTGACTCGTTCAACCCCTTTTAACTACAGCCCTTTCAATAGTAAGGACTTTGAACTGATGAAACTTATAGATCATATAAACAATATATACACGAGTCAAGAAACTTGTGAAGTCGTAACGATTAAGTTCATTTAAGATACTAATTAGGGGGTGATTTTCTCGATTTTTTTACCAAAACCAAAAGGGACTAACTTATTTTGAGCGTAACTTGTTTAATTTTGATGCTAGAAATTTTTTTTTGTAAAACAAAAATGAAGCTTTTTTTAAACACTTCAAATAAGTTGTAATGAGTTTTCCCCGAAATGTGCTTCATTTTTGGTTATTTCACGTTAAAGTATTCCATTTGGAATTTGACGAATATAAACCTATTTTTCATTGGCTATAACTCTGCTTCTGCTAGGTGTAGAGACGTGATGTATACACCATTTTTTTTAATTTTTTACAGGCTATATTTTTGCTAAGAATTTTTTTTCGACAAAATACTTGCTATTTGAGTTATTTGCGAAAAACCGTCTAAAAGCGTGGTTATTTTGTTGAAAAAATGAACATATTCACTCCCAAATAACTCGAAAAGTATTGACTTAGTGAAAGAAACTCTATAGAACAAAAGTTAGTTAAAATTAGCCAGTTTATCCATTTCCTGACTTTCTTTGGACGAACATTTTTTCACCCCCAAGAGGGGGTGAAAACCACCCCCAGGGCAAAAGCACATATCGGCACAATATCCCTTTTTTTCTTTGACTTGTTAGCTATGTGTATGCCAAATTTCATGTAAATCCAAGCGGTTCTTTAAAATTTAGAGGTTTTGCAATATTTTACCGTTAAAGAACGGACTATGCTGTTTTCCATTAATTTGAAGAAAAAGGACAAAAGGCCGTTTTTGACACTAAATTGTTTATAAACAAAAACGGCCGCCAGATCCTACGCAGGAAATAGTTACAATTTGTTCTTATAGGTATTTCTTGTCAAAAAAGCCCTTCAGTACCTGGCTGTTCAAGTTCAAGTGGCTGTTTCAAGGAAAAACCTTATTACCCTGGACTATATTGTATCCATTGAAAATTAAACGCATTCTACTTTCTTATTAGAAACGGAAACTCCAAAATAATGTTTCTTAACCCCAAACCATCCCGATTCCCGTTATACTTAACGAACCGCGCCGCGTCATTCAGCATATGTGTGAGTATGACTCCGGGACCGGGATTATGGCACAGTGGAACCGGAGCGTTAGAAAATAGTCTGCAGGCTGGCAACATATTGCAATTGCCCTTATGTTCCCCTTTTCTGCAATATGTTTCCAACCATCGAGAGTGCCGTGGTGGTTCATTTAATTGCACTATATTTTTTCTCTTGAACTTTCGCCGTCAAAGAAACGATACTGAGTGGTTAAGATTTCGATAAAATCTTGGATAGGTTTATCATTACGTATTTTATAGTAACAAGAATCAACAAAATGTTGTAGAGTTATGACTATTTATGACTATACATATATAAAAGTCAACGTTTTCAACCTAATAAAATATTTAAAAATATTTAAAATAATATCAAATTGTAAACCTATTGAACCATTCTCCTGGTATTCTCCTTTTCATGACCATTTTTCAGTGCGTCACAAATTATAGAAAAAAAGGTAAGTCCGTGATAATACACATTTATGACATTAAGGGCCGGTTGTTCGAACGCTAATCAACAATGATCACTATCGAATATTTAATTACTGTCACCAAAACTGTCAATGTCAACTTTTATTGGGTTGCTGAAAACATAATTGATTAAAATTATGAGATTAGTTAATCAATTAACATAACAATTATTAACATAATTGATTAAGTAATTTCATAATTGTAATCAATTATGTTTTCAGCAACCCAAACAAAGTTGACATTGACAGTTGGTGACAATAATTAAATATTTGATAATGATCATTGTTGATTAGCGTTCGAACAATCGGCCCTTATTCTAACATGACATTTTAGTTAAATCTGACAGTTGTCAAATTTTATTTTCAATTTGGAATAAAAACAAATCAATTATTGTGTCTATTGCATTTATAAAATGGTATTTCTTTGATTTGTATAGTCTTATAAATTGTACAGATTATATTGATTATTTCATTCATAGGAGATTCTGACCAATAGAAAGCTACAGACATGCAAATTAAGGTGATAATTTTTGATACTCTCCCGTCGTTAAGCATATTACGTCAGATGCCCTTCGTTGCTACGAAAAAATACATTCAGTGACATTAATGACAAATGTTTTAAAAATTATAAAAGTGATGACTTTCAACCGTCAAATACATTAATACATATTTATAACAACTGTGTGTTTAATTTCACTAATTGGTACTTACATATATAAATTACAATAAAATTTTGGTTTTGAACAGTTTTATTCATGAAATAATCGCAACAAATTGCACTCGAACTCTAAAATTAATATAGAATTTTTGCCCTCGTGACACTTTGACATAATTTCACTCGCCTTCGGCTCGTGAAATTAAAACTGCCAAAGTGACGCTCGGGAAAAATTCAATAATTTTAGAGCTCTTGTGCAATTACTACTGATAATATTATTATTTTATTTAATAAATAATTCTTTTTTGATTATGACGCCATCTATCGACAACTAGAATAATCACGGAACTAGAATAATTACCAAAGTAATCACCGACGTGCCTTTTTTTCTGTCACATACAATTTAATGCGTTAGAGAGAAATCGAAAAACTGTTACGCACTGAAAAATGGTCATGAAAAGGACTATAGCACCTCCACCCCAGCTAACAGTGTTCGTATATATGACGTCAAACAAACGTCAACATTTTGGGAGAAGTTACGTCATAAGTTACGTCAAATTTTACCTAAAATATACGTATAAAAGTCACAGCGATGTTACGTAACAGTTTAACGTTATTTCTACGTAACCTTTTCAACGTCACAAAAAAGTCACTTTCTAGTTGAATTTTCGGTACAAATAATATATAAAAACGACTTTTTGGACTATTGTGTAAATAAAACCACATACATAATGCTGACACATTTATTAAATATTTGAAATAAACATTTATTATATATTTGACTTTTATGTGAGAGGAAGATACAAAATTATTAATAGCTACTTTATATAATACATAAACATACCCTTAAAGTAATCTTCATTCTTGAAGTGTAAACTGCAAACTTTCATATAAGGACTAGGCTCTTATCCCATTTTTAGAAGATATTTCCATACATTTCGTTTTTCAACTAAACTGACATTGAATATAATTCTGTCTTGTTTATTCTTTTTAGGGAAAGAATGAAACGATAAATTACTATTAGGCAGGCCGAACATCAAAGAAACATTAAATCTATTTACCTAAATCACGTTTCATGTAAATAAAACACTGCTAAATAAATAGACGTCCGGCCATTTATGAAACTTTACGAAAATAAAAATGTGTTATGAGCATGAATCACACTCGTTTCATTGATAGGCGGACTTCAAGATTTGTTTAGCCGTGTTTAATTTTTATGAAACGTGTTTTACGTTTCATGTTTCATGATTTTTGTTTCATGTTTTTTGTTTCATGTTTTGTTGGTGTGCGGCTTGCCTTACGCTTTATCCAAGAATCACATTGAGGCACACAACAATAATAATTTGATTTTTTTGCCATAACTCAATTAAAACAAACACATTTTAAGCACGCAAATGTAAGGTTATGTATTAATGTCTATTTGAAAGGTTCGAAATAAATACGCGATGGCGCTGCAGTCTTGAACGAGATTGCCTTACGTAGCCTTACCTACCAAAAAGCCACGTTTTAGGGAGGAATAAATTCATACGTATTATACCTACCAAAGAGCCACGTTTCAGAAACGAAGTATAATATAAGGGAGCGTTCAAGTATTACGTAATGCGATTTTTAAAGATTTTTAACCCCCCTCCCTACGTAACGCACTCTTATGGGAGTTTAACTATTGCGTAACGCAATTTTTGAAGATTTTTGACCCCCCCCTAACCTGCGTTACGTAATACTTGAACGGTCCCTAAGTACGTATTAAAATTTCGTATCAGTAACGTCATTTTTTGATAGATGTTACGTAACAATACAAAAAAACCTAAATTCAACGTTAAGGTAACGTTATCTTGCTAGCTGGGACGGCTTCTAAAAATTGCAAGCCAGATGGATGCTGCAAAGCAGACAAGAGGAAATTCTGAAATTTGCAATTCACAACCCCGTCTGTTCAGCGTGGTAAATTCCAAAGGAAAATGGACCTAGTCACTCAATAGGAGTAGTACTAATAGAAAATAAAAATATATACCATTTTTATTCAGTTGCAATGCGAAGCCAAAACTGTCTTAATTTTCACTTAGTATAGAGAGCGCAAACCAGCACTCTAATCGACGATTTCTCCTCTTATTAGAGGCTCATCAGAGAATGCATTGGTTGCTATCTCTGACCCAAGTTAAAATCATCCAGTCTGTTAGTCTCCGTATTGCAACTAACGTGATGATTAGGGAGCGGATTTTATGCTAAATGCATATTGCATGCATATTTCGCATATTTGAGACCTTTACTAAATTTTGCATATTTTTAAAGAAAAATGCATATTTTGTGCCTATTTAAAAACATTTAAGTCCAAAATAAAAATTTAAATTTTTTAATTCGACACAAAATATTTCCCCGCACAGGCTGTCATATCTATTAATTCGAGAACTACCTGAAGAGAGACGGCTCCTTCAGTGCCTTTTCATTTTTTCTCAGAAAATACCCGATCTTTACACAAAGTACTTATAGTGCTTATAGTTCGCTGTTATAAAATGATTGTTGTAGGATGTTAAAATGATGAAGGACGGTTTACCGGGAAATTCGAATTTTATTTACTTTTATTATATTTAGTAGGTATGTACCTATGGACGTGCATTAACTGGTCCCCGAGATTAAAATTACCAATTTGGTTCATCTCCTACCTGAAGAAAGATACATCAATTCGTCCCCGAGAATAGCAGGTAAATAAAAATAGATTCATCAACTCGTCCCCGTAAAATTATAGATCAGTATCAAAGTATCATGTCACCGTTGGGAGTTTTAATACAGAAATAAAAATTTTTCTTATGTGGTATTGCTATGATTTTTTTGTATAAAAATTAAAATGTGTGGTTTTTTTATATAGGTATTTTTTCAATTCATCTATATTTTACAAAACCAAGTACACTCATCAATTCTATGTTGAAACGTATATAGAAAAAAAATACTCAGTAGTATACAAAAAATATTAACTAAGCAAAATAACCCAAAAGATGGTAAACATAATACATTGTGAAGTAGAAAGAGATGAAACTAGCAGAGAACGAAATTATCGATATAAACGTATAAATTAACATTAAATTACATAGTTTCCCACCTTTAGACGTATCGGAGGAGTATGACTACTCTCACTGTGACAGGAGAATTTTATAAAATACCCCTGTCACAGACGTCTAAAGGTAGCAAACTATGTAATGTAATGTTAACTTATACATTTATACAGATAATTTCCACCTCAACTAATTTCATCTCTTTGTATTTCACAATACATTATGTTTTCCATCTTTTGCGTTATTTTGCCGCTTATTAGCGCTCTCATCACTGTATTACTAATAATGTGCAAACATTGTGTATTTTAACGTTGATAAAAATATGCTACACATTTTACAAAATCGAATCTTGAAATAGATCCATTAATTTTTATATTCGTCTATTTTTTTTTGAATTCTTGAATTTTCATGCAAATAACTTTACCTTTTTATATAAGTGTCTGTTTGAAATTGTTTTAAAACTTCAAGAAAATGAAAAATTGACGGATGTGCCGATTAGAAACTGCCACTAAATTTAGCATGGAAAGATTCACATGCATTTGTGCTCCTTTCTATACTATTGGTGAGTTCAGCCCATAAACAAGGCGGAAATATGTACGACATATTCGGAAATGTCCACCAAATAGTCAGCAATCAATAATTATTGTAGACGTTCGTTTTGGGGTTGTATTTCCAAAAAATCGAAAGCAAAGCAATTACCTACTTCCCAGGCCCGGACTGAGCCGCCGGCCCACCGGCCAGCGGGCCGGTGCGCCTTTTGCCTTCGTTAGTATATATCCATTAAAAAAATTAAACGCTGAAAAATTTTTTTTAACCTTTACACAAAGACTAGGTGGCAACCATTCCCCTAAAAACTGTTTTTACTGAATGAAGAAGCTGCTATAGAAACCTATATAATGAAGCCAGTTGGTACAACAAAGTATAACTTTTACCAGGTATCAGATAATCAAATAGCACAGATACGCGCGGCGCCCTCGAAGACCATTTTTACGATTCGGGCGCCTTTCGTAGGTATCAATATCCGGTGTTTCTATTATAATATATCAAGCGCGGCTCCTCCTTAGGGTCAATTGGTCAATGACCCCCCTAAAATAATCTCATAAAAATACCAATTTTATTAAAAATATCTTTTATCTAAAACTTCACTCTGAAATATAAAATTCTCTCTCAGCAGTCTGCATTGGCAAAACAAATATAATAGATATAATAACGTCGCGCCTCGCGCTATACACAAGCCCGTGGCTGGGCCGTATTTTAAATTGTCTATATACAGTTCTTATGGCTTATGGACAAATGCATGTAAAATAGAAAAGAGACGGCAGATAGCAATTTCGTGGGCGAGAGTGGGAGTGACCTTTCCGTCGTATACCTCTAGTAGAGTCGACGGCCTCACGTTTAGTTAGTTACCGTCTGCTGACCGCACTTCACGGCAGGTCTATATCGATCGCGGCGTATTTGCGTAATTTATTTTGTTTTGTTGGATTTTTTTGTGATTGTAACAAAAACAAGATGAGTGTTGTTGACGAAATAATTGCCTTAAAATCTGCTGGAACACTAAATTATGAACGGCGGCTTGAGAAAAAAGAAAGTGGTCGACCAAAACCAAACATGAATTTAAAACAAACAACAAAGGATAGGGGTAAGGACATTCAAAGATATTTTAAAGAATCAATGTACAATTTGTGTGATTGGATTTGTGGCTGCAGTGTGAGAAATGCATTTTTTTGCTATCCGTGTTTACTGTTTTCGAATGACGCTGTATGGGCGAAAAATGGAGTAACTGACATTAAGCATTTAAAAGTGAAAATTACAAAACATGCCTCTTCAACTACTCATATAAATTCATCAATGAGTTACGCAAGTTTAGGACGTGTTAACATAAGACAGCAACTTGATAGTGTATATCGTAAATCTGTGCATGACTTTAATGAATTGGTATCTAAAAATAGGTATATTTTAAACAAACTAATCGACTGTGTAAAATTTTGTGGAGTTTTCGAAATTGCATTGCGCGGTCATGACGAAAGTGACAGCTCCAATAATCGTGGAATTTTTCTGGGCCTTATCGATTTTGTTTCTGAACTGGATTTAATGTTTAAAGAACACATTGAAAAAAGTACAGTATTTAAAGGAACATCGAAAACAATTCAGAACGATATTTTAGAATCAATGTTAGCCATTGTGCATACTCATATCATGAAGGAGATTGGCCAGACAAATTTTGTGGCCATTCAAGTAGATGAGACCACAGACAGCTCCAATAAAACGCAGATGATTATCATATTGCGATATGTATTAACTGGTATTGTACATGAAAGATTTTGGAAATTTGTTAACCCCCTAGGTACTACAGCACAACATTTAACTAATGTAATATTGGAAGAACTTCAATTATTAAAAATTAATGAAGCACCTGAAAAATTGATTGCCCAAAGTTACGATGGTGCATCAGTCATGAGCGGTAAACTGGGAGGAGTACAAACAAAAATTAAAGAAATATACCCAAATGCACACTTCATTCACTGCTATGCCCATCAATTTAATCTTATCCTCCAAAAAGCGGCGAGTCAACACAAACCGATAAAAATATTTTTTGCAAATTTACACGGATTTTCGTCCTTTTTCGGCCGATCTCCAAAACGTACGATGGTTCTGGATAGAGTGGTTAAAGTAAGGCTACCTAAAGCTGCGCCTACTCGATGGGCTTTCAATACAAAATGTGTTGAAATTGTATACACTTATAAAGATGATTTAAAATCTTGCTTAGAGGAAATTATTGATGAGGAGCAAGATGGTAACAATATAAATCAAGCAACTGGTTTAAAAAGACATTTGGAAGATGAGCATTTTTTATTTTGGTTAAATTTTTTCCATAAAATAATGCCCCATGTTGATATATTGTTTAAACAATTGCAAATGCGAGACATTGATGTTATATCTGTCAAAAATTGTATCCTGTCTTTTAACAACAATATCCAAATAATTAGAAATACTATTTTGGAATCAGAAGTACCAAGCACATCAACAGCAAAAAAAAGAAAAACTACTGCAGAGGATCCAAAGCGACGAACTGCACTTGAAATTTGTGATATTATTATATCTGAAATAAATCACAGGTTTAGTTTCAATGATCATCTCATGATTTCACAGTTATTCTACATAGAGAAATTTGAAGCATACACTACCAACTTTCCGCAAAATATTTTAAAAATGGTGACGGCTAATTATCCCACAGTGAATATTTCCAAACTAAAATCGGAACTTGAAGTCTTATATTGTCGTGAGGATTTTCGCAATAGTGCTGGTGCAGTAGCCATACTTCAGCTTTTTATTAACATGAATTTGTCTGAAACATTTTCTGAAGCAGTGAAGTTATTAAATATTTTGTGCACACTCCCTATGACAACCGTGGAAAGTGAGAGATGTTTTTCTACTTTAAAAAGAGTAAAAACATTCCTGCGTAATACGATGGGACAACCTAGACTTAGTGCCTTGTCTATGCTGAGCATCGAGAAAACGCTTGTCAAGAGCATTCCAAATTTCAATGAGAAGGTCATAGACTATTTTGCAGAACTAAAGGATAGAAGAATTGACTTAAAATATAAAAATATTTAAAGTTTTAATAAATTTACAATTTATTATACTATAAATATTCCTATCTATATATCAGTCAATAACCTGTTCATACCATTTTTCCTATATTTTTTAAAAGATTTACTCTAAAAAAAGACAAATTTAATTTTCGGAAAACTAGGGTAAATAGTATTGAGTTTTATCTAAGTCTGTATTTTTTATCTAAAATATAAATGCTAAAAGATCTTTTAAATACTTTAAAAAATCAACAGTTTGAAGTTTTCAAACCAAAATGACCCCCCTGAAGATTGACCCACGAGCCGCCGCTGTAATATATAGGTAGCTTAGATTCGGCGAGCGGCGCCCTCTAAGACCATTTTTTAGATTCCTTTGTCTTTTGTAGGTATCAATATCCACTGTCTCTATTATAATAAATAGCTTAGATACGACGCGCGGTGCCCTCGAAGACCATTTTTAGATTCTGGCGCCTTTTGTAGGTATCAATATCCGCTGTTTATATTAGTTTATATTATAATAAATAACTTAGACACGACGCGCGGCGCACTCGAAGATCATTTTTAGATTCTGGCCCCTTTTGTAAGTATCAATATCCGCTGTTTCTATTATAATAGGTAAATAGCTTACTTAGATACGACGCGCGACGCCTTCGAAGATAATTTTTACGATTCGGGCGCCTTTCGTAGGTATAAATTTCCGCTGTTTCTATTATAAAAATGGTCTTCGAATGAGCTGCGCGTTGCATCTAAGCCATTTAATTATCTGATACTTGATACAAACAGTGTTACATCCCACAATTGGCCTATAATAGGCAGGTGTAGTTTTCTGCTCTCCATAACTACATTATACATATAGGATTGTTGCGCCCCTGAATCCTAAATAATGAAGCCATTGGGTACAACAAAATACAACTTGTCAACTTTTATCAGGTATTAGATTGTTGCGCCCCAGAATCCTAAATAATGAAGCCGTTGGGTACAACAAAATACAAATTGTCAACTTGTATCAGATATTAGATAATCAAATGGCTTAGATACGACGCGCGGCGCCCTCGAAGACCAATTTTTACGATTCAGGCGCCTTTCGTAGGTATCAATATCTGCTGTTTCTATTATAACATAAGAGTGTTACATCATCTCACAATTGCCCTAAAATATATGAGTGCATTCTTCTGCGCTCCATAACTAGGACCATACATGTAGGATTGTTTGGCCCTAGAATCCTACATAATGAAGTCCGTGGGCGTAGTAGAAACGCAACTTTGTCAGAATGCGCAAAAAGTGGCCATTTTAATGTTTGGTATAAATGTTTAAGAAATTCGATATGCATCCTTTAAAAATAAGAGCTTGCCGATATTGTAACATCCCATTAATCATTTACATCCCATTTATACTCCGGGCACTGAAGTGAGTCAAAAAGTCGCCTCACTACTGGAATCTCGTGCCTGATGGCCTCCCTGGCCACATCTGTAGCAGGAGCCGCTCTGTTTTCTCCCTTGCAGTCGGTTTTACCATGACTGAACTGTAGGCATCTGAAGCATCGCTGGACATGCAGTCTCTCTTTCGTATCTTGCACGAGTTATAGGCAATATGTTCTTTTTCCAGTGCTTTTTTGGCTGCGATGCGCGTCAGTCTGACTGTGACGTTTGTGTTGCCTTCTCTATTTTCCCTTATAGAGACGAGTTTGATGTGTTAGATTTTCTGCTGCCGGTATACCTGCGATCCTGTCTCAGGATTTCTTCCTTTTTGGCATCACTGTCTATATTAAATATATCCACCTGGTCCCGATAGCCCCGAACGTTCTCTACTTCGTTTTCCTCCGTGCGGGCCACGCTTATCTTCTTCAGGTGTTCGGCCTGTTCTTTCCATGCCACTTCGAGCTTTAGGTCCCTCTACCTAATCTTCTTAGCGCTTTTGACACCAATTTGACTCTTCCTCTTGTCTGCACTGCCTTTGTTTAGCTTTAGCAACTCGGCGTAGGATTTTCCACCTCCCTTCACTATCACCTTCTGCGTCACCACGTTTATACTCCTCCAGCGCGAGGTGGAGGTCCATGCCCATAAAGGTGACTTCGAGGAGCTTCCTGAGGTTCCTACCTCTGTAGCCCCCCCCCTATAGTGTTAGGGACGCCTCTCTGGTCTCCAGTGTCTATGTCTTCCCTCAATAATTTAGAGATAATTGCCAGTAGTCTCTTGTCCCCTTCCATTTCTGTCACCCCTTTCTCTACAGGTATTATGAAAATAGTTTGACGATTTCCCCGGTTCTCTTTTTCCCGACTCTACCTTCTAATTGTGATCATAGAATTAAGTGGGAGATCTCTTGGTCTGCATGTACCTACTGCACTTACTACCAGTTTCGGTTTTTCCTGGTCAGGTCGTTGGACCATTCCCCTTCACCTAGAAGTCCAGGTTCCAAGACCATTACTAAGTCGCCTGGAGATTTATTTCCTCTTCCAGGTTTGACGACCGTAAAGTAAAGTGATCTTCCTATTCGAATTTATAATGTTAATTTTTTCAAAGCCTCTTTCCCTTGAGTTCAGGACCGTTGCGATCATTTGTATCTTTCTTTCACTAAGTTATTCGGGAAAGAACTCTTCGAAGTCCATTTGTGTGGACACGCTTGCCGCCTCTTAGTCGTTCCTTCCTCACCGCTTTTCTCCACTATTATATTTCGGTTCTCAATGCTGCCGAGGACGACTTCTCTGAAAGTTCCCTCCATGTCTTCGGTGGACAGTAGTCTTCGACAGTTTAACCACAGCGCGAGACGGTTCTCCAATAGGAAGACGATCAGTGGAAAGACCACGAAAACGATGGAACGACAACTTACTAGAAGCACATTGAAAAAACAGACAGTCATGTCTATACAAAAAGAAGAAGATGTCTTTGGTGACTCTTTTAAGGTTTTTTACCTCATTCTTGATTTCGACTTTCATGTTCTTATGGTCGGACGTTAGTTTCACTAAATTATTTGTAACTTTGGTAAGTTTATTCATTGCTCTTACCATAGCCGTTATTTCGGAACTCTACTCCTTCTCTCTAGATCTTTTCTCCCCAAGTGAGGAGCTCCTTTGCAAGGTTGTCTCCGCTGGAAGCTCCGTCTTGTTCAAGTCCCTACCCCTGACCGGAATTCTTCCAACAGATCCCCTTTTTCCGAAGTCTCCTTCCTCTTTTCTTCTTCGCTGAATACTTTCCCTTTGTTCCCTTCACTACTGATGAACACGATATTATCATCTCATCATAGCTTGTTCCAGCTTGCATCATCACCGGTGACTCGCTCCATTGTCCCTTCGTTTTGTTTTATTTTTTCCTGCGTGATTAAATACTTATCCATATAGTTTCCATGAGTATGGGCGAATTATACTGTCCGGCGATGCAGTGCGCCCTTAACCACGTTAAGGCTTGAATTTCAAATTTCAAAGGGTTTTGTCAGTTCTCCGAGGGCTCCGTTTGCGGCTGTCTGATCTAGGTCATTCGTAGAACCAGTAGAACCATTTGAACCAGTAGATTCCTCTAAAGAAGCAGTTGAAAAATTACTCAAACTTTTCAAACATTTGTTTTAAATCTCCCGAGATCATCAAAAAATGTAACGGAGGAAAAGGGATACTGGGAAACTGAAGCTATATTTTTATGGCATCTTAATATAATTTACTGTTTCCAATAAAAATAGTAAATTACTTTATCGATTTAAATTAAAATAAACTTAAAAAAATCACAAGTAATATTTATAGAGTTACTTGAAAATACATGCGTTAGGATTTGAAAAAAGTTTGATGTAAAAAAGGGTGGGGGGTCTGGCGCCTTTTTTAGGATTTGGGTTGGCGCCTTTTTTATGTGCCAGTCCGGCCCTGCTACTTCCGATGGATTCAAGAATGATAAACCAAATATATATCGTAGCCATTTTTCAAGTTCACTGTTTTTGTTCCTGTAATCAGGAACGAGGCCCAGATTTTGAATTTTGCGGAACCATGTTTGTGCCAAATGAAACCTGCAGCCTACTATTTTGGAATTTGGGAACACTATTCTTATAGAATTGTGAATGGCTGTTTCAAAGTCTGCCACAATAAATTCTGGATTCAGATTTAATGCCAAATTTAAGCATTTAATTTGCAAAAGTTTAAAAAGATTTTTTTAAGAACATTCCTTCTTATTTGGTAGTAAACAAAAAACAAGTGGAATATAATATCCATTTTCCAATACATATATGCAGTATGAACAACTGCAAGAAATGATCTGGACAGTACCTAGCTGAATGTACCGATATTATAATTTGCTACTTTTGCAAAGAAGGGTAACATTTTGTTAGACACGAAAATACAACAATTTCGACAATATCGTCGGTAATGAAAACAAAGTTTAATAGTCATTGTTTTTATAGACGCAATAATAGCGTCTGTTCTATAGAGTTTTTCTTCTGTTTTTATAAATAGTGTACGAATAGTGAAAATAAATTAGTAAAATAGTAATGAAATTGGAAATAAATTTAAACTTTTTTAAACTCAAGTTGGTGTTCCCAGAAATTATAATCCCCTGCTCGGGGACCAGTTGAGTGGTGTCATTAAAGTAGCGTAATTACCATCGGTAGAAATTAAAGGTAGGATTCTCATTTTGTACCTGCTCGGGGACGAATTGAGGGCCGACCGTACCTATAACTCTGGTGATTCTTTAAATCCCCTATTGTTAAGAGAATTTACACCTTTAACCATAGTTTTACGATTTTCTAATGAAAATTGAAATATTCATATGCTTTAGATCAGATCCCGTCTTTAAACGGCTTTAAAACTTTGGAGGACATATGCGAAATTTTTAATGGAAATTTTGAAATTAATTTTGGTTCAGAATTTTCGGTTTTAACAAGTTATATTAAATACTCCCCAATTACTTCTGTTAATGTTGAAAGGATTTTTTCAAGTTATAAAAATATTTTATCTGATTAAAGAAAATGTTTCCTCGTAAAAAATTTGGAAAAACACATTGTAGTGAATTATAATCGAAGATATATATATAGTGATATAGTTGTTTTATTTTAAATGGGTAACTATTGGTATCAGTTTTTGTAAAAAATGTAAATAGATTGCATATATAAAAAATAATGATTTCATTTGAAAGATAATAAATAAGATTGCTGCCCATCCCGCTATAAAAGAACCCCCTAGAATAGAATAGAGCAGAACATTTGTGGTTTCTCGAAATTCGCATTTTTTTTTTAATTTTTGTGCATATCTTGCGCATATTTCGTAATTTTTTACTGCATATATATGCGCATATTTCACCAAAATTGATCGCATATAATTCCGCTCCCTAGTGATGATAGTAGGTAGTAGGCACCTAACGGCGGGTAGTACAGATTGGATGATTTTAACTTGGGTCAGAGATAGCAACCTATACATTCTCTGAACTCTGATGAGCCTCTGATAAGAGGCGAAATCGTCGATTAGAGTGCTGGTGTGCGCTTTCTGAACTAAGTGAAAATTAAGACAGTTTTGGCTCCGCATTGCTAAAGATGGGGAAGGAATGCGAAGTCAGAAAAGCAATACAAACGAGAAAACTGGAATATCTAGGCCACATAATGAGAGAGCAAAAGTACTCCCTGCTAAGGCTCAAAACCAAGGAAATATCTCGGGAAAGAGAAACGTGGGACGTAGAAGGATTTCCTGGTTGCGAAATTTAAGGGAGTGGTACGGGTGCAATACAATTGTCAAAGTTCAATACAATTGTTCAGAGCTGCAGCCAACAAAGTTAAAATTTCTGTGATGGTAGCCAACTTCCGATAGGAGACGGGACTGCAAAAAGAAGAAGAAGGCTTTGCATTGCAACTGAATAAAAATAGTATACATTTTTATTGAATATCTATAGAGCAAAGTGGCCAATTATGGAATACCATTTTGTTTTGGGGATATAAAATAATACCTTTACAGAAATGAAAACAATTTAATGTTATGACACATCAGTCATACATTTTTATGTAGTAATTAAAAGCCTTCTATTAAATATCTTAATTGGCAAAAAAAATCGAACAAAAAAACAAAATCCCAAATGAGTAACCAAATATGGAATAGATACCCATATATGGAATATAGGCATAAACCAACATATCAATAACAAAAATAGACATAAACATCTGAGATCAAATAAATTTAAATAAGAAAATTATGAAAAATGAAAGAAGTAGCTTAATTCACTTGCAGACATCACAGATACATGTACGAAACTCTGGACTAGCACAATCATAATGAGCCCACTTACACTTAATCCACTATTCCATAATTAGGCACCAACGACTGTCCATATTTGGATTTGTACATTATTTCAAACTAGTATCAACATTTTTTCAAGTCTATCATTTGTGACGCACTGAAAAATGCTCATGAAAAGAAGCATATTCCATAATTGGCGACTTTTCTCTAACCAATAATACTCGTTGAATATCTTTATCTTTGAAATTTACTGCGAGACGATAAAACAAAACGCGCCTGTCAGACACGTATCGTTTGCTCATCTGACACAGAGGTGTGAATACGATAATAAAGAGAGCGACTGAAATAGAGGATGGTCTTGTAGTGCGCTTCCAACTTATATTTTCGGAGAAATCAAGGAATTCCATATTAGGGCACTATTCCATATTTGGTAACTTTCCTCTAAGTTTATGACTATAAGATTTCAAAAAATTTGGTCCAACTGTAATGCTGTGCATGTGTTTTCTAGGTTTATAGTCCATCGTCTAAAATTATTTATTCCTATCGTTTCGTCTACACATCTGTATCTGTAAAGTAGGGAGGGCGAGTCAAGTCTCACAGCACTTAGGCCACAATTGTCATTCTTAGCTCAATATCCATCCTCCCATTTCCAGTAAAGTGGATAAGTCACCAGATGATATCTCCTTTATATGGTCATTATGTATAACGATCGGATGGACAAGAGGTCATGAAGCTGAACAAAGAGGATCAAGACGATATTTTTTTTAGATGGAACAAGTAATGACCTAAAATGGAAAGGTCCAGTCGTCTACATTTTGCCATACAACTTGTTCAAGAACGGTAATGTGACAGTTTGGAACAAACCTATGTCACTGGCTTGATGACGTTTGGCTCGCGTGTATCTAATTCTGATTTGCGTACAAGTTAGCGTGTACCTAGACACAGCGTTTATTTAATATTACCAGAGAATAGTAGTTCTCGCCAGTGGCGCACACCCACACCTCCCTACACGCGACACTATATATACACGAAATTTTGGATTTTCTAAATCTGACTGAATTGAAAATTGGACCAACTCCCATCTTAAAGTTCAGGAAAAGACTCACTCATTCCTATGTCAACCATCCATTTTGGTCCAAGGGTGTGGTTTTACAGCCCTTCCTATTTAGGGTCTGTTTTTTGTTCTCGTCCCTAAAACTCCCAAAAACTTCAAAAATTTAAGTCCGACCTTTACGGCTTCTAATACTACCGATCATTACCTTTCCAACGCATGTCTAATTTTGAAAATCGGTTATACCATTCAAAAGTTACCGAGCTCAGAAATATGACTCAATTTCTATTTAAAAAAGGAAAAATGTTTGTGGATATGTATGTAGTATGTCGTATGTATGTATTGTTGTAGAATTGTTTTTTTTTAAAGAAATTCAGAAAAAATAAAATTTATATCAACGACCATGTAATCATAGTTTTTCATCACCCTGTATATGACCAAAATTGTTTAGAATTTAATTTTGCTATTAAGAAAGTGTTTCGGGAAAAAGTGAAACGATTAATAAATGATTCGACGAAATGCACGGAGCATGAACAAACATTTCGGTGATTAGAAAGTGGACATCGTTGACGAAAACAAAGACGGCTTTAAGATCCTTTCCGGGAAGGTTTTTAATGTGGTATACAAATTGTATGAGGTTTAGATGTTAAAGTAGAAAGTAGGAAATAACTAATTATGATATCTCTTGAAATATGACAAATTGGGAAAGTTCTGTGGAAAAAATATTTGGTTCAGAAGAAATGGGTATGAATGGTTTTGAGAGAGGCGTGTTTTTGATAGAGTGGGAAAGATGAGGTAGAAGGGAGAAGAAATTAGGAGTCAGAATTTGGCGAGAGACGAGAGGTCACTGTGTAATTAACATCGGTGGAAGGCAGTCCAGTTTTTTGTTTTAAAAAGTTTAGTAATCAGTGTAGAGTGTGTGTAATCGGCCTTTGCGAGCAGAATCAAGTTGAAATCAAATTGTCGACCGGTTGAAGAGTCAATTTTCCTGGTCCGAGGGAGCTTCCTTTGTTTTGTCTAGAACGAGTAGCTGATTAATATCTTTTTGCACAAGATATCGAACAAGGAAAACTGAGTAACAGAATTCGAGCAAATCCTGTATGATTTTTGGAAACAGTCGTGACGAGAGGGACTTTTTCGCAACATCCAGAGAGTACGTGTTTGGAAGAATCAAGGACGGCGCAATCCAGAGAACGAGGCAGTGAAGAAACAAAAAGGTCAGTCAAATTATTTGTCGGAATGGAGAAAATTTTTTTATATCAAACCCATATTTGTTTATTTGTTTATTGAACTTTTCTTTTACGCACTTAGTCGTTTAAAATTTAAGAGATCAAGTCAGAAGAAGAAAAGTAAATTTTATTAAATTTAGTATGAGTAAATAATAAATTAATTAAATAATTTTTTGTCAAAACAAGGAGATATCAGAGTTAGAGTTCAATTGATTAAGTAAGAGATTGTTGCAACAAAGTTTAAATTTAATATTTTTTTAATCACATGTACACGGCTTATTTGATAAAAACAATAGATTACATTTATATGATATTGAGTGTTTTCAATTTCCCTGTTTCCACCCTGGAAGAATTAAGCAATCAGAAATATTAAAAGCCACAGATCACAGGTATTGTATACAATACAAAATTAGCCGTGAGAATAAAATTGATTGGAAAATTTAATTTAAATTTAGTTTTTGTTTTATATAGTCAGTAAATAAAATAATTGAATAATTAACTAAAGTAAGAATTTGCTAATCAATCTAATTAAATAGATATAATAGAGCATAACAGTACGTGACTGGAAAAGTTAAACCGATCTGAATTTTTTTCTGTGTTTGAAGAGGGGGTCAGTGCCGATTCAGAACCGGTGTAGTTTGTGACTTTTGACCACCCATAAGCCAGCTATAGGACTTGGTAGGTACAAAACAAGAGACAAGAGAACCGCAAATAAACCAAATCAATAGTGTTGAGTTAAGCTTTTAAATGGTGTGTAAGACGTCACGATCAGACATACACACAGCTCAGTATAGCCGAAAAACTGAAAAACTAAACTTTGAAAATTTTGGTTTTTCGACAATTAGGTACTCAAAATGCCAACTTACGAATTGCGTCAATAACTGAGCGTTTGTAGAAGGACTCTAGACGAATCTAACGGTGTATGGGTGTATATGTTACAGTTCAAGTTGATTCTCAGTTAGAGTCGACTCCAACTAGTTGGAGTCAACTCCAACTGAAACGAGCAGTAAAAGTTGATTTTAAAAATTTAAATCAACTTGTACTAGTTGGAGTTGACTCTTCCTGGATCGATTCAGTAAATGTTGATTATACGAGAATCTCAAGTGCATTTTTGATGAGTGTGCGTTTCTTTGTCTTGACCGTTTTAACTACTTATTAGTAGAGTCTGTAAGGTCGTCCCCGTTAGGTTAATTATTCTGATTCGATTTTTTGCACAAACTTACTCAAAGAAATACATCCTTATAACAAATACACAGGGTGTCACGCGGTACCACGGTCGAAAAATTGTTTAACCAATTTTTGTTAAATTCAAAAAAATAATTTTTATCTACTTTATCTCATATTATGTAAGTAAAGGTTTTATTGTGTGAAAATTGTAAATATAGATAGCAGTACATGAAGGGCTTAAAGTGTGTCTGAATTAACAATGTATTTTAAATGGCTTTTAAATTTTCGCACTGTTTTTTAGCACACTTTCATATAATTAAACATCCTTAACTTTCGCCTTCGGGAGGAAATCAGACTCGCCCTTGCAACGGCAACTGAAATGCTCACAAAACAGCGACCACGGAAGCAAAGATGGATGACAGAGGAAATATTGGATTTAATGGATAAAAGAAGAAAATTCAAACAGCACAAAGCAATGTACAAAGCATTAAATAGAACCATTAAACAAAAAATAAAAATTGCAAAAGAAAAATGGATAACAGAAGAATGTGAAGAAATCGAAAACTTATATAAAAAAACATGATGACTTCCATCTGTATAAGAAACTCAGGAATTCACAAGCACGACATATTCACAAGGACTAAATAATCTAATCAACGCAGAAGGCAAACTGATTTTAAGCCCTGAAGAACAAATAAACATGTGGGAAGACTAACGACGAAGCTCTTCCAATACTGAAGTTCGAACTGGAATATGCTCTACGTCAACTAAAAAACAACAAATCTGTAGGAAAAGATGAAAAACCAGCTGAGCTGTTGAAGTTAATCAACGAGAAAACTTAGACCTTCTTCTTGGACTATTTAATAATGTTTACAATACAGGGACTATCCCTAAAATATGGCTTGAATCAGTCTTCATGCCACTACCTAAAAAGAAGAATGCCAAATTATGCCAGGACTTCCGCCTTATAAGTCTATTAAATAACATTCTAAAGCTTTTCTTGCGTATCATACAGAATAGAATATACAGTAGAGTCTCGGTTATCCGCCCTTCATTTATCCGCCGTTCCGTTTTATCCGCCGCTCCATTTAAGTAATAATTTTTTTTCAAATTTTTATAACTTTGAAAATATTAAAGAATGAGTAAAAATTTTTTAAGATGAAATAAAATAAGCCGAGCATTCCGAGCAACAAGAAGAAAGAGCTGTCGATATTATGATGCTACAAGATGGCGAGTATTGGCAGCAACAAAACGAGATACATCAGCAAGGCAGATGAAAATCGCTAGTTTTTTTCGTTCATCCTAAATCATTCTATCTACAATGGCCAATGTCAGTCAAAATTAAACTGATTCTCTTCTTCTTCTTCTTGTGCCACTCCTACCGGAGACTGGAAATCATCAAGGGCTCAACTTGTGTTTCATTTAACGCTCCCTATTATCCGCCATTTTTGCTTATTCGCCCTTCCGTCGGCCTGTTTATGGCGGATAACCGAGATTCTACTGTATTATAAAAAATGTGATGAGGTCACCGGTCAAGAACAATTTGGCTTCAGGAAAGGTATGGGGACACGAGAAGCAATATTCTGTCTTCAAACTCTGGCACAAAGATAAGCAAGCAGACCTTTTTATCTGTTTCATAGATTTTGAAAAAGCGTTCGATAGGGTGACGCACAAGACCTTGATAGAAAGACTGAACAAAATCGGAGTCGACAAAAGAGATTCTAAAATTATAGAGGCTATTTATTGGAATCAAGCAGCAATCGTAAAGACCAATGGTAATACGTCAAGGCCAATTGAAATATAACGAGGTGTTAGACAGGGTTGTGTGCTATCACCCATACTTTTAACGTCTACTCTTAGGTAATATTTGGGAACTCTTTATCGCACTCTTCAGAAAGAATCAGGATAAACGGTCAGAGAGTAAATAACATCCGCTATGCAGATGACACAGTATTAATGACTGATTCGGACCATAGTCTGCAGATGCTGTTGGATAGGGATACTGAGAGTTGTGAAAAAATGGGGATGAAGATCAATACTGCGAAAACCAAAGTTATAAAAATATCAAGGAACAAAAATTTACCTCTTCTAATAAATATGTGAAACACCAACAGCTTGAATACGTAAGCCAGTACAAATATCTTGATTGCTGGTTCAACAATCAACTTGATTATAAACAAGAAGTCAAGAGCGAAAATACAGGTAGTCCGACAGGGGTTTATCAAAATGAAAAGCTTATTTTGTAACAGTAGCATTAATATCAGCCTTAGATGTCGTTTTCTGCATTACTATGTGTGGTCAATACTTTTGTATGGAACGGAGGCCTGGACACAACACAATACTGATGAACAAGTTGGACGCCTTTGAACTCTGGCTTTATAGAAGTGACTTGAAAATACCTTGGACAACCCACACCACCAACGAATATGTTCTGAGGAGAATAGGTACAGGTAGGGAACTACTAAAAATCATTAAAGTCAGAAAAGTTAGCTACCTGGGACACATAATGAGAAACGAAAAGTACCGCCTCACGCAACTGATCATCCAGGGTAAAATTGAAGGAAAACGGGGTCCCGGTAGGCGCCAGATTTCATGGTTTAGAAATATCAGAGACTGGACCGGCCTTGATTCAACATCTTTGTTTAGAGCCGCATTGTGCTGCAGTGTAGTCGCTAACCTCCACTAAAGGAGAAAGCACCACAAGAAGAAGAACTTTCGCCTTGTCATGGTGATGACATGTGAGCAATAAATTACAAAAAAAGTGTTTTTGTGGTTTGACAGAAGTTTGAATTTTTAAATGTCAAAATGGTGCAATGGTGCATCTCACTCGCACTCACATTGGTAGCTGCGTCAATATGCTCCTAGCGCTCATTGTTAATAATTAAAAATAACCGCTTAGTTTAGTAATAAAATAATAACAAAAATTTCTTCAGTATCTTGTAGGGGGGTCGTTAAAATTTTATTTGGTGACTTTCGGACTTTCTCGTGACTTTCGGTGACTTTCTCGTCACTTTCGGTGACTAATATAATTTTTATCCGAGTTATTAAGCCTTGAAAATGGTCATTTTCGTATTTTGAAATAAATATTATAATAAACAAGTATGAACAATAAATTTTACAGAAAAATCACAAAAGACCTCTTTTGACCTTGCTCCGAATGACCCAAATGATGTAAAGAAAATTGTCCTAAATGAATTTTTTTTGTGAGTTTGTTTAAAAAAGTTGTTTAAACAATTTTTCGACCACAGTACCATCTGACACCCTGTGGATTCGTTATAAGGACCTCTTTTTGAGTAAGTTTGTGCAAAAAAATCGAACTGGAATAATTTACCTATCGGAGGCGACGATACAGCCTAGAATATAAATATCACAATTTGAACATAATTATTTCCAGTAACATTTAATTTCTAGAATGATGACGTCATCTACGTTTTTTTAAATGAGAATAGGGGTCATGTGATAGCTCATTTGAAAGGTAATTCAATTTTCTATTCAGTAATATAAACATTAACATTATTATTTATACAAGGTGTCCAAAAAATATTTTTTTTGAATTAAATTTTTTGACAAAAAGAAGAATGTGTGTAATTTATTTAACTCATAATACATTTTACTCCTATCAGAAAACAGGAAATAATGTGTATTTGACAAATAAAAATATTGTTTTTTGCTTAAATTCAGTATTAAAGCAGCCACCCACCTTCCTCTTGACAGTTTGAACATTTAATTTAAGCTAAAAGCAATGATTATTTTTCAAATAAACATTTTATTCTGTTTTATGAGAGCAGTAAAATGTATTTTGAATTAAATAAATTACTTGCATTCTTCTTTTTATGTCAGTAAATTTAATCAAAAAAATAAAAAAATTTGGGCACCCTGTATAAAAAATTATGTTATTAGTTATATTATTGAATAGAGAATTGAATTACCTTTCAAATGAGCTATCACAAGACCCCTATTCCCATTTAAAAAAATCATCGATGACGTCATCACGTCCAGATGGGTGAGGTCACTACTATGGTATATATGCCAAAAAGTCGTAATTTAAAAATAAAAATTGACCTGCTTCGGGATTTCTTTCTAAAATCGTCCATTCTCGAGAAAATGAATTAATTCCAACCTTTACGTGCTCACTGTATATTATGAAAGTCAGAAACTAAAATCAAAGATTAAAGCTACCTCTATAAGATCCTGAAGAAATTTTTGTCATTATTTCATTAATAAGATATTATTTCTAATTATCAACAATGAGCGCTAAGCGCGTATTGAGGCAGCCGTCAATATGAGTGCGAGTGAGATGCTCCATTGGACGGCTGGAATGGTGCATCTCTTTAGCACTCACCATTGACGGCCGCCTAATACGCACTTAGTGCTCATTGTTAATAATTAAAGATAAAGCTTAGTAATAAAATAGTGACAAAAATTTCTGCTGGATCTTGTACAGGGGGCTATAAACTTTGATTTGGTCACTTTCTGACTTTCATAATAATGGATTTTAACCGAGTTATTAAGCCTTGAAAATGGCTATTTTTGCATTTTTCAAATTTTAAATCGCGTATAACTCGACAACAATCAATATTAGAGAAAAATCACAAAATACCTTTTTTTGCTCAGAATAACTCAAATGATCTAAAAGAAATTGTTCGAAGTGAAAAAATTATTTTTGTGAATTTGTCTAAAAAAATTGTTTAAACAATTTATCGATCAAGGTACTGCCTGGCACCCAGTAGATTTGTTATAAGGACCTCTTTTTGAGTAAGTTTGTGCAAAAAATTCGAATCGGAGCAATTTCACTAACGGGGAAGACGATACAGTCTAGACTAATTTGAACATATTCAGTAACATTAATTTAATTTCTAGAATCGGCTGTTTGTGTGAATCAGAATCAACTTTTACTAAATGGCATTGGGAAGAGTATACTTTTCCTAGTTGGAGTCTACTTTTACTAGTAAATGTTGAATATAAATCTTCATTTTATATTTATAATCAACTTTTACTGAAACCAGCCGTTAGAGTCGACTCCAACTAGTTGGAGTCAACTCCAACTGGATAATCAACTTGAACTGTAACATATACATCATATCCGGGAAAATTCGAATTATTAAGTTATGGGTTATATGTTACTTCTTCTTCGTCAAATGCTAAATATTGTAGTTTCAAAGTCAAATGACGGGAAAACTATGCATTTTTCGAGGATAACTTGTTCAAACTAATTTAAAGTATGTATTTAAAAATATCTATCTTCACAAATAAATAAAAAGTCTTTAGCTCAAAAATTAAGGGACTTATAATGAAAAGAAAGTCAGTCCCTATTTTTTCTCAACTAAAAAGTGATCGGAAGCAACCCCCTAATCACTACCCTAATTAAAATTAGTCATTGCCCTTATTTGGTCTTCTTTATTTATATATTATTAATAGGTTCTAGAAGTTTGACCGGCTTAGAATGATTAGTTTTAAAAAAAAATGGAGTTAAAAGCGAATAACGAATTTTTGTAGTTTGGAAAAAAAGGGCTTTTTCTTCAGAATAGAAAGATTAGCATTAGAGATTCGAAAAAATGTTGAAATATGAAATTGTAGCCTATTTAATTCCTAAGAACCTAGTTTGCAAAATCTTTTTCTACGGCAAAAATTGAGTGAGCTATTGACAATTAAAACTTGTGATAACATGGAAAAACCACCTTTATCAACCCTTTAGCAAAGTCACTTCTTTTTGCGACTGAGGATTTTAAAAAGATTTAACATTAATAGTCTTATAGGTCTTATAAAAACCTACAAAATTCTTTTTTACCAAACTGTCTGAGATAAAAAATAAAATAGTTACGGTTAAAAAATCAATATATTTTTTTGAAAAAAAAAAAGGAGAAATCAAATTGGAACCATAATAATGTAAGTTAGCGGTATTTTTAGTCATTGGCTTTATTTATTATTCTTTATTTATGTATTATTAATAGATTCTAGAAGTTTGACTGGCTTAGAATGATCACTTTTTAAAAAAACTGGAGTTAAAAGCAAATAACGAATTTTTGTAGTTTGGTAAAAAATGCCATTTTCTTCAGAATAGAAAGATTAACATCATAGATACGCAAAAATGTTTAAATATGAAATTGTAGGTTATTTGAATCCCAAGAAATTTGTTTTAAAAAATTTTTTCTACAGCAAAAATTGAGTGAATCGTAATAATGAATATCGTAATCGAAAAACATCGATTTTTTTGATATAAAACTAAGACTTTCGATAGCGAATAAATCGAAAACTATTAATTTTATCAAAAAAATGTATAGAACATTTTTGGCTTAGAATGAATGTTTTTATCAACTTTCGCGGTCAAAATATAATAAAAAATTTCCATCCCCGCGATGGGGTGGAAACCACCCCCTTGGTAAAAGCGCCTTTCGGAGTCATATAGATTTTGATCCTTGGTCTATCTACTACAGGCACGTAGCCAAGGGAGGGCTCCATGGGGTCCGGACCCCTCCCAAAACTACCTCGGCTTTTGTACCAAGGCAGCAAGTTTATCCATAAGTTATTATTAGCATTTTTGAAAAAGTGAACGTAATTATTATTCTTTTTACTAGGATTACTTACATGCAATTTAAAAATCAGATTTAGCAAACAAATTCTTTTACCTGCATTTGCCTCTTCAGAAAAAGCAAAATTGCTAGATTTGCGTGCCTATTACTCCCGCGACACTTCCCTTGCAGCAATAAAAGCTGAATATGTATATGTTATGGTGTAACTGTAATACAATATCATCTTTGGAACCAAATAACGAAGTTCTCCACGTAATGAAACATTGTAATAAAGATTTGTTCTCTAAACATTTACAAATTCCTTACAATTTTGGCAACTATACCTGTCACAACGGATAGTGTAGAATAGGGTGGAGCGCTGTTATATGGGGAAAAATTAAATAACAATTTTCACAAACGCGGGGTGCGGAATCGATGCTACTGTGGGAAAGGATTCGAAAAGTTAATTGTCATTTTTTTATATTTTCACTCTAAAAACTGCCCCAATGTGATTTTAATTTTGAAATTATAAAAAAAAAATTTTTTTGCCTTTTTACATACGCGGGATGCGGTATCAATTCGCTTTTAGGATACGAACCGAAAACTTCAATTCTTTCTACACTTCTTTCTATTTCTATTAGAATAACTGCCCCGGCGCTACTGAAATTGGTCTATTTTGAATTTGCAGGCCAACCCCCGACCTAACGGTGCAAAGAAACAGTTATAACCTGTCACACGAGTGGACCTTCACTCTCCCACCCCACTACAGTTCAATTCTAAGTAGGTATTAATTATTCACTATCTATTCAGTACTGTTTCGATAATCGGTTGGTTTAGTACCGTTTTCTGTAGCTTTAAAAGCTTAATCGTCAAAGTTTAGTGTTGTGACAAATTTTGTGTGAATTCGTTTACTGTTGTTATAAACAACTATGGCATTACTCCGGAGTGAAGTATCTTGTCCAATATTTGGTTCTGGCAGTGAGCTCCCTAAAAATGTGTTACCTACGTTTAAAGATATAATGAAGTTGTTTATATTCGTATCTCAAAACTATAAAAGACAGTATAAAAACTGTGTGCGGAAAACCAGTGAAATTGTGACGGAAAGAGTAGAGGAGATGCGGCGCAAAGCTTCAATACCAATCGTAGAACACAAAACAATATTATCTAGAATTATAGCTTACCACGATAAGTATAAAACATTATTGAAACCTTATAAAGGCAGGAAGGACGAAGACGGTTACAAAGCGAAGCTGTTCAAGTTTGGTGAGGATAGCAAGAAATTATTTGATATTGCTACTTGCAAATGTTTAGAGTTCACAGATTGCAACTGTCCTAGAAACCGAAAAATTCCACTACCAGAACGAAATTTCTTAATCGACCAACGAACTGACCGTAAAATGATGATTGGTAGTTTAGATCGTGAAACGACCAAAAAAATGAGATGAATTTACATAGATTACACCAACAAAAGCAACGTGAAGGACAAAGAGCCTTGCAAATAGAGGTGGAATCTATTCCTAGTACTTCTAAATCACCTACAACTTCAAAGGCACGATCGAATGTTCAGCAGGCAGATACATTAAAGAAAAGTGATGAAATTGAGGACTTCCAATCGCAATCTCTTATTTCCACTACTTCACTCACAATGACTGATGTCACATTTCCGGTTATTGCCAGAACATTAGATCGTTATGGGGTTTCAGATCGTGCTGGTGCTGCAATCATTTCTGCAGCTTTCCAAGACATTGGTCTTATTACAGAGAGCGATTCATCACGGGTTATAGACCGAAGCAGAGTTCGAAGAGCTCGTTCTAAAGCTAGGGCTACTATCTTAGATGAACCTACAATTTTTTGTACTGACACCATCGGATTATTTTACGATGGTAGAAAGGATAAAACGTTAATACACGAAGATGGTCGTAGAAGAGTGACTCAGGAGCAGCATATTACCATATTGAAAGAACCGGACTCTGAATACCTAGGCCATATTTCTTTGAAAACTGGTGACGCCAAAACGATTTGTAACTCTATTCTGACATTCCTTTCCTCCAAGTCTATCGATGCAAATCAAATAATGGCTATTGGTTGTGATGGGACTGCTGTTAACACAGGAATCAAAGGTGGCGTTATTCGTTTATTGGAACTCAAGTTTCAACGTCCACTCCAATGGCTCATATGCCAACTACACGCTAATGAACTGACCTTGCGTCATCTTTTTCAACATCTAGATGGCACAACAAGTGGACCAAAAGGTTTCATAGGTCCCATTGGCAAGGCTGTTACTAACTGTGAAGTATTACCAGTTGTTCCGTTCGATGCAATTCAATGTGCGTTGCCCGATATTAACAAATCGACACAAGAGTTAAGCACCGATCAACTATATCTACTGCAAATATGTCAGTATATCAATAGTGGACATTGTGATGCAAGTTTTGAGAAAAGAAATCCTGGTAAACTAGTTCACTCTAGATGGTTGACAATGGCGAACCGGATTTTGAGATTATACGTCTCAAGTCAAAGTCCGTCAGAAAACCTAATCATATTAAGCACATTTATTTTAACGGTGTATGCTCCTATGTGGTTCAAGATCAAGACTGAGCCAGTTTGTATTTTTGGTGCCAAACATTTACATGATACAATAAAACTGTCGCGCTATTTGCCAAACCATTTGAAGGATGTTATTGACCCAGTTATACAAAGAAATGCATTCTTTGGACATTCAGAGAATATACTACTAGGAATGTTAGCCGACAACAGACAGTACGTCAGAGAACTTGCACTCCGCCGAATATTGAAGATCAGAGAGACATCAGAGATCGAAGTCTTCCGTATTTTCCAGGTACCTACCTTAAATATGGATGCTGATGATTATATCGATCTGATAGATTGGAAAACCAAGACAGAACCTCCACTTACGAAGAGTATTAATACCGAAATAATATCTCAGGCAATCATAGAGCGACAGCTTGTGGAAAATGAAATCCTGAGAAATATCAGAACAATTCCGTGTCACACACAATCCACTGAAAGGTGTGTCAAATTAGTTACAGAAGCAAGTGCTGCCGTCTGTGGGTCACAGAGGAGAGACGGATTCATTAAGAATAAGCTCAAATCATGCCTTTTGATGCCTAAGTTTGATACTAAGAGAGACTACGGTTCATAGCGATTTTAATGTTATTCTTCAATTTGTAAGTATATATATTTTTTATTTTATATTTACTATTTATTCTTTTTTCCTCATATTATAGTTCCAATAGCTCTAATAAATGAATAAAAAACATCATCGTTGACTCTATCAAATTAAAAAAAAAATAAGAAATTCTAAAATTTCAATCGCAGTGGGGCACTTTTTAGACTGAAATTACGAAAAAATGTCATTTAAGTTTTTCATTCGAAAATGGAAGACGCATCAATTCCGCACCCCGCGAAAATGAAATTCGAAAAAATAAATTTGCGCTCCACCCTAGTGTAGAACCTTCGTTCTCAACAATGAAGCGAGTAAAAACTTTACCCAGAAACAAGATGGGAAACGAAAGACTCAGTTGATTGGCTATTTGTTCCGTTCATTGGAACGTTGAAAGCCAGATATATACAGCGCAGCGTGTCTTCTTAAGTTGGAAACATATGGGAAACTTTTTTATTATTAATTTTACGAAAAAAAGTTATTCTTCATAAAAAGTTCTGCATGCTCTAAAACGTAAGAATCAGTCATCATAATAATATATCAAATTTTATCAATATTG
Source organism: Diabrotica virgifera virgifera (assembly GCF_917563875.1). Lineage (NCBI taxonomy): Eukaryota > Metazoa > Arthropoda > Insecta > Coleoptera > Chrysomelidae > Diabrotica > Diabrotica virgifera. The sequence continues at coordinate 173,574,909 of NC_065451.1, forward strand.
TACGAGTTATGTAAAAAAATATGAATTTCGTTTAAGGGTAAAGTACCTGTATTTCTCTGAATATCGAAAATTCTTATTATGAAAAGTTGTTTGGAATTAAAAACCAAGATCAAATATGTAATTACATGCTTCTAATTAAAAAAAATATTTTACAAATTTTTCTCTTTATGAATACCCGTCATTTTTATTTATTACAAATTATATGATAACCCTTTTATTATTCATTTTACGAAAAAAAGTTATTCTTCATAAAAAGCTCTGCATGGCCTAAAATCTAAGATGCAACTATGATATATCAACTTTTATTAATTTTATACGAGGTGTGTCAAAAAATATGAATTTCGCTCATGAGTATAGTACCTTTATATTTCACAATATTTCAATTAGAAGGATGTAATTACATATTAAAACATAGTATTTAATTCGAAACAACTTTTTTAATAAGAATTTTCAATATTGTGAAAAATAAAGGTACTTCACTCCTGAGTATACATACCTCGTATAAAATTAACAAAATGTGATATCTGATGGTTGAATCTTAGGTTTTAGACCATGCAGAAGTTTTTATGAAGAATAACTTTTTTTCGTAAAATTAATAATAAAAGAGTTATAATATGGGAAATGAATAAAAACGAAGTTAGTATCCATACATTTGAGAAAAATTTTGAATTTTTTTTCAATTGGAAACATGTAATTGGATATTTGATCTTGGTTTTAAATTCTAAACAACTTTTCAGAATAAGAATTTTCGATATTCAGAAAAATAAAGGTACTTTACTCTTGAACGAAATTCATATTTTTTGACAGACCTCGTGTATAATATTGACAAAATTTGATATATGATGATTGAATCTTAGGTTTTAGAGCATGCAGAACTTTTTATGAAGAATAACTTTTTTTCGTAAAATTAATAATAAAAAAGTTTCCCATATGTTTCCAACTTAAGTAGACACGCTGTAGATATCAAATCATCATCACAGATGTCATAGAGCGAATAGCATAGCTGAGGTGGAATTGGGCGGGTCATGTAGATAGAATAGAGAACGGTGGTGGACCCAAAAAATTACAGTGTGGAGACCACGAACGGACAGAAAAAGTATAGGTAGACCGCCTACACGATGGACAGACAACGTCAAAAGGGTTGCTGGGAATTAGTTGCTGGAAGCCCAAGATCGACAGAACTGAAAGAAATTGGGGGAGGCCTATGTTCAACTTTGAATGCAGAAGGCTGGATGATGATAATATATCAAATAACCCAAAATTATTGAGTAGACAGCTGAATAGAATACCAGGTGTACTCTTTTCTACGGAATTCTATATTTCGTCAGTAGTCACTAGATTGTAGATTGTAGATTGCAAAAGGGGTCGATTGGCCCAGTTGACCTTACTACACTGCGACCTATAAGATCTTTTGTGTATACCCTACATCTATATTTTAGTCCAAAAGGTCTAGGCTTCTAAGAAAGTCCATTATCCGTTTTGGAGCTAGGTTTGTAATCTGATCAGGATCAAGGAATACCTGTTCCAGATATTTATGGCGTTGCCGAACAATTACTCTGCAATTGCAGATAATATGTTCTGACGTCTCATCTGCCTCATCGCAGAATCTACATGTCCCACTGTCCAGTATGCCCATTTTACAGAGATGGTATCTGAGTGAGCAGTGTCCAGTGAGAATTCCTGTGATTACTCTGAGATCAGATTTCTGAAGCTCTAAGAGTAATTTCGCGTAGCGGGCAGAGGGTCGTAATAACCTTTTTGCCTGTCTTTGGCCTGGAACATTTTTCCAGTAGGCTGCACTGAGTTCCTTTTCATATTTTCAAACTTCTTCCATTATGCGGCTTTTTGGTATGCCACAAAATGGTTCAGGTCCGATGAAAGGAGTACAAGCTCCTTCCTTTGCGAGACTATCGGCAATCTCATTTCCGACAATTCCTTTATGCCCTGGTACCCATAGCAACGTTAGTTTGTTGCGAGTAGCCAGTTTTTTAAGGGATTGTTTGCAATTCCAGGCTATTTTTGACTCGTAAGTTGTGGACTTCAGAGCCTTCAAAGCAGCCTGACTATCAGATGCGATAAATATTCTTGCTGAGTTGAGGCCTTTCAGTAGTCACTAACATCATCAGGGAAGCTAAAATGAGATTCAAGATACAATGGTCAAATTAGCTGTTAAAAACAACTTACTTTACTAGGGTGAGATTGTCGTCATATATATGTTATATCTTAGTAAAGTAGTAAACGTTTGTTATTGCAATTTTTAAAATATTAAAATAGTTTTTTCAAATTTTGCATATGGATCTAAAATTTAATCTGAATATTTTTTCAATACCTTACCGTCTAACCCAGAGGTCGGCAACATTTTTAATGTAAAGAGTGAAATACTAAATTAAAAATTCATGGCGGGCGCCAACTATTTTTTGGCCTAACAAATATATTAATATAAACGTATAAAAAATATACGTTTTAAATTTCTTGTCTAAATTAACAATAGTTTAGGGGCGCATTAAAATTTATTGAAGGGCGCACTGGCGCCCGCGGGCGCCGCCTTGCCGACCTCTGGTCTAACCTAACAAAAAATTTGAGTTGTATTTGGACCCCCCTCAAGAACATTTCCTGGCTACGTGTCTGATCTACTACTTATTTTCAAATTTTCAAGGAAATCGATCCATTCTGTAAAAATTGCGAGGTGAAAAGCTTCGGTTCCTGGACTATAACTTCCCAACTGTCTGTGGTAGTTCTATCGTTACAATATGTGTAAGGTTTAGCTATCTGATAATTAAGACAGAAGTTGGGTTATATTGTACGGCTATGGTAAGTGTAAGATACTTTGACGCCATTCAATTAGCAACATATTAACCTTACGTTCATAATAGTTTCTTGATGTAATTCATCACTTTTCGTCTCAGAAACAAACACCAAGTCTCCAACGAAGACTCAATCTCGCGATTAATACACAGTTGATTGGCAATAATGTACCCGAATAGAAAGTTTGCAAGTGCTTGAGTGCTCGCTAACATGTCCCGACATACATTTCCACCTAAAACTAATTTAGAAGTTTCCACTTGATCGATCAAAAGTATCTCGAAGAGAATAAGTCAAACATGAGGACGACCTTTGACAAAAACTCATTTTCGAAAGTCGAAAGTTCGCGAAACTCCGAAACTCCTTTCGCGTCACTGGCTCAACTTTCCACAAATATTTGGTTTTAGGCAGGATAGGACTGCAATTAGAAATATACGAGCATATTTTAGGCTATTCATTATGTTCAAAATAAGAGAGCTAAAAGGAACTACAACGTTAACGAGATTTTATTATCGCATGTGGTCAATGGACATCTAAAGTTGAAAAAACCGCGGAGTGCTACCATTTAAATGGGTGCATTTTTGAGAAAGTGGTGAATTAGTCCCTAGGCACAGGGCGAATTAGGGTGAGGTCTATGCACTATGGTACAAACACGTCTACAGGAAAATTGTTCCATGTTAAATTTACTATCGAAATATCACATTCTAAAGTCAAAAATAATTTATTTTACAAAAATATATTCAAAAGAAAAGCAAGAAAAAATACGAAAGATAGCAATTTTGTTTTTTGCCCCATACCTTTTTTCCAAAGAGATGTAGGTATAGGCATTGCTTTAGTGAAAAATAACTTCCATCCTTTCTATTTAAAATGCCGTTAGGTAGAAGTCTCTGGTGTCAACCAAGTATTCCAGTAGGGTCACGAAGTGGGATGTGCTGGATGACAATCTATTCACATTCCACAAGTATATCTCCTACGAAATCGGATCCAGGGGGTCGACCAGTGGCGGTAGAAAGGTCATGACTTTCGATAGGGCAACCTTCAGCGACCGTATTAGGGATCTCCGCGGGGAGGTCCCTGACTTTGCCTGCCTTAGAGATGTCATGATACGCGCACATAGGGCGAGCACGAGGCGCAGCCGGATTCCGTATACGGTACCGTACTGGTGGAACGAGGAGGTACAAGCAACTAGAATTAACTGTTTCAGACTAAGACGCATCGCACAGAGGGACAGAACCCTGCAATCCAGGGACACATACAAACAAGCCAAAAAGGACCTCACCAAGGTCATCAGGGGGTCATCAAGGTTATCATACGATAGTGTACCACTTTCAATGCTCTGGATAGCAATGGAAAAACAAGGAATAAGCAAAAAAATATACAAGCAGTACAACAGCTTTGCAAAAATATGACGGCAAACATTAAAACTGGAAACAAATTAACGAGACAAATTCCTATTAGTAAGGGCCTAAAGCAAGGCTGCTGCATAGCACCTACACTCTTTAAAATATATTTAAATGAGGCACTCTCACTGTGGAGAAGAAAGTGCTGCAATATGGGCATCCCAATCGATGACGATATATTGTACACAATACACTTCGCTGACGACCAAGGTATTCTAGCTGAAGACGAGAGTGATATAGATTATATGCTCAGAAAACTGGAAGAGGAGTAGGGGAAGTGCGGGTATTGCCGCCCACTTAAGCAATTTATTGAATTATTCAAAAACTACAGGTCTTGAAAAAAAATGTAAACTGTCAAAATACAGTCATTTTATCTACTTCTAATTATTTAAGCCTAAAAGTATTCATTTATTTTATTTTGCGGAGTATGACATTTATTTTCACAAACCTACACTTGGGCGGAATTATCAGACTATGCGGGTAGTAGCGCCCACTGATGGTATAATACCGCCCAGGGTTTACATTGTATAAAAATCAAACACAAAATAATTATTTACGCACAAACAACATCTATATATTTTTTATGTAAAAAAACATATTCAAAGAAATACTTAAGTAAAAAAACATTTCAAACTACACTCTATTTGCAATAATCGCATATAAAACTTTTGTGATTATCGTAACCACTACATTCTTTATGCGCCCATTTATGGCAAACTCCGCATCTGTACCACATTTCCAATTTTCCATATTCGCCCTAATAGATGCACTCTTCTTCTACGTCGCTGCTGGGATCATCGGAACTGTGGTCATTGCAAATCTCCATTTCATCGTGTAGGGATGAACCGCTTGAAGAACTATCATCGAAGACTTTCCTCGTAACACGTTTAATTTTTTTATTAACGTGCTTTACATTTTTTGAAAGTTTTTGCTTTTCTTTCTTTTGTATTTTTCTATTTTCTTTTTGCTCCAGTTCTATTTTTTTTGGAGTCGCCGTCAAAATCTTTAAAATGCCTAATTTTCTACCCCTCTTTTTTAATTTATTTTCAGTTATGACACACAACGGTGTCATTTCTTCAATCGATATATCTCCTTGTCTTTCATTTGTAATTCCTGATTTTGATGTTGAAGGAGTGACATCTGCATGAGCTTCGTTGGCTTTTGATGTACTTGGAATAACATTAGGTTCATTTGTTTCCAAGACTGCATCTTTTGAAGGCACTCGATTTGTTTCAGAGGTACAGGGAGTAAGTTCAGTTTCAGAAAGTTGTAGTTCAACAGCGGGAATATTAGAAAGGGTAGAAGGCAAAAAATCTTCGTCCGTGAAAATATTTGGTCTATATGGAACAATACCGCTTATTTCAAAGCCTTTTTGAGCTTTTTCCATGGTAGCTACACGAACGAATGCTCGATTCAAAATTTCAGATACATCAAATGGTGTTATTTTTTTGTGAACATTTCGTCTCATATAGAGTGAACATTCATTTGAATAGGCAGATTTTAGCGGCCCAAAAAATGTCAAATCTAGTGGCTGTAGCTTATTGGACGTGTGGGGCGGAAACGATAACATAATGATCCCATTTTCACGGCAAAATTCATAAGCAGCTAAAGAACAATGACTGCTGTGATTATCTAGCAACAGCAATGCTGGGTTGTCGTTCGAAGTAGATGCGTGTTTATTAAAATGTTTAAGCCAAATCAAGAATAATTCTACAGTCATCCAGCCTTTGGCCGAGCATTCATATATGGCACCTGCCGGTCCATTGCGTTTAAGCTGTTCCGACATTCGGATTCTAGGATAAATAAACATCGGAGGTATATATATCCCTGATGCACTTACTGAGCAGCACAGAGTTATATTTCGACCTCTCTCCCAACTTCAGCTTTTCCCAGTTGTTTGACAGCTTTTGGAGCTACAATTTTGGATGGAACCTGCACCGTGGTAATGCCTGTCTCGTCAACATTAAATATGCGGCAGGCTTGAAAGTTATATTTTGTTAAAACTATATTTAAATTTTTGAAAAAAAGGCCTACACTTTCAGCATTAAAACCCGAAATTCTCCCTAAACTGGTTGCTTCGGGTTTCCTCAAACTAAGATTTGGATGCCGTTTTAAGAAAGCTTGAAGCCAGTCTTTACCGGCCATTTTTTTGTCATCGTTGAAGCAGTGTTTGATATTATTTTTAACCGCAAACTCGTAGACGATTTTTCGTAAATCAGTGGCAGTTAGACCATAGAACATCTTTGCCAAATAGATGCAGCGATCAGCCACTCGCTTTTCTTGTTCAGTGGAAAATATTGGATGACGACCTAGTTGTGCTGCACAAGCATTGTTTGTATTTAACCTATATTTTAATGTAGAATATGGGATACCTGAAAAAAGAACATTAGAAAATGGATTAAAAAATAAAGATCATATATTACCAAACTCTCTTGCACTTTGCCTTTTCCCCTTTCCGCTTCTAACTGCATTTATAGCTTCCTGAAGCTGTTCTGCGCTCCATGTTGCCTTTTTCCGCGAATTCATCATTGTCTTTGGCATTCTTTATCCTAAATTAAAAATGTATAAATCAATGTATAATACCGCCCACTGGAGGGTAATGCCGCCCAAGTTGGGCGAAATTACCCGCCATCGCCATATTTCAAACAAAACAATTGTTAATCGTTATTTCTCAAAATATTGAAAGAAACTGTTTCGATTCATATATATAAGAGGACCGGTTACTAATTAATAAAAAAATCAATAAATTAAGTGTAAAAATGAGTTACTCACAAATTATTTTCGAGCTCCTAAAAATTATAGTGGCACCACACAAAACACGTTGACTTCTCTGAAACAACTAATTATGCTTATGGCCGGCGACCTTGTTGCACGGTTCTCTCAGTAGTATCGTGGCGTCATTTCGATGTTGCCAAAGTTACTATTTCTCTATATTTAAGATATTTTATAGAGTGGGCGGTATTTGCCGCTGGGCGGTAATACCCGCAGTTCCCCTACACTAAGTGGGGCCTTACAATTAATATACAAAAAACCGAGTACTTAGTTTTAGGAGAAACACCAGAGCGTCTACAAATTGAAATGGGAACTACATTTATTTATTTATTTATTTATTTATTTATTTATTTATTTATTTATTTATTTATTTATTTATTTATTTATTTATTTATTTATTTATTTATTTATTTATTTATTTATTTATTTATTTATTTATTTATTTATTTATTTATTTATTTATTTATTTATTTATTTATTTATTTATTTATTTATTTATTTATTTATTTATAGTACTATACAATTGACCTGGCCTCTTGTGACTAATCCAGGTCGTTTCCTGATGGGATTACAGTAGTTTATTACAATATTATTACTTTAAGAATTTTTTCTATTTGACTAATTAACAATAGCCCTAATCTACTACTAATTATGAAAACTACAAATTGTAAACAAGGGAATGGGAACTACATATAAACCCAACAGAAGTTTTCAAATACTTAGGAGTCCAAATAACTTCAAAAGCAGGGAGTAACGATGAAATACATTCCAGGATTGGCCAAGCAAGATCAGCCACCAGATAGCTACACGGACTATTGTGGAGTAATAAAATAAGAAAAGAAAATAAAAGAAGAATTATAAAACAATAATAGAAAGTATTGGGTTGTACGGCGCTGAACTCTGGCAAATCAACCAAAGAAACAAGTCAAAAATTAAGGCCATGGAAATGAACTATTGGAGACGATGTTGCCAACTCACTAGACTTGATAGGGTGAGAAACGAAGATATTAGGAGACAAATGGAAATTGATCTAGATATAATAGACACAATCGAAGCCAAAAGACTTAACTGGTATGGACACCTTCAGAGAATGCCCGAAAATAGATGGCCGAAAAAAATAGAATAATGGACTCCACCCACTAGAAAAAAAAGAGGTAGACCAAGATGATCCTGGAGAGAAGATGTCGAAGATGCAATGACCGCCAGAGACCTAAAAACTGAAGATTGCTTCGATAGAAAACGCTGGAAATTAGGATGCGAGAAGCGGTGACAGCTGTAGAAGACTTATATTATATATACAATAAAGAAGTTCCATATGGTTCAAACTTAGTGGGACCTATTGCATGTGTATATGTCACAGTTTGAAAAAGCATATCTTGTTTAAAAAAAGTCCCAGTATTTTTTACAATACACCATTTTAAAGTAAAGAAAATAAGATTTCTTTTTTATTGCACAATGTGTATACCTAAATATACAATAAAAAAGTTATATTAAGAAATTTAAAAATAATCGTAAAATATATAAAAAATCAGTAAAAGTATAAAACTTGAAAAACCATATATTGCTTAAAAATAGTCAAACAGCCCTCTACAATAGACCATTTTAAAGGTAATTGACTTTTCTTCCTACTAAATCTAACATTACATATACCTAGAGCTGCGTAGAAAAAAGATACAGAACAATGTTTGCGAAGTAACAAGGAAAGAAAATGGCCCAAAATCGCTGTGAGTGGCAAAATTTGAAAAATCATATTGTCGAAACTATAAATCACAGATACTTCTACTAAACGACACTTTATAGAGGAAGGATGGAAGTTTGTTTCCTGTGCAGCACTGCTTATACCTATATCCCCGTGGAAAAAAGTTATGGGACAAAAAACAACATTGCTATCTTTCGTGTTTTTTTCTTGCTTTTCATTTGAATATATTTTTGTAAAAAAAAATATTTTTGACTTTGATATGTGATATTTCGATAGTAAATTTAACCTGAAACAATTTTCCTGTAGACGTGTTTGTATCAAAAGTGCACAGAACTCACCCTAATTCGCCCTGTGTCTAGGGACTAATTCACCCCTTTCTCAAAAACGCACCCCTTTAAATGGTAGCACTCCGCGGTTTTTTCATATTTAGAGGACCATCGACTATATGAAATAATAAAACCCCGTTAACGTTGTAGTTCCTTTCTAAAATACATAATCAATAACCTATTTCTCCTGAAGGAAGTGACGAATTAAAAAAATTTAAAAATGTGATATAGTCCATAACAGCGTTCAAATAAACAAATATGTAGAGTTTTGGTCAGTGGTGCAGCTAAACTTACACAACAATATCAAAGTTGACGAATTAATTTTCTCGTTTGTAAATCAAAAATGAATAACCATTTTTAATTTCATTGCAAAACAAAAATACAGCCGCATCATATTCTAGTTCAATCAGAGAGTGCAGCAAGCACCTCTACCGGTTTCAAAACTTATTAGTCTCTCATCAGGAGGCACATATACTGCTCTCTCTGGTCCAACCAAAACAAACCCCGGCGTGCAGTCACGGATTGCAACGAACGAAATGGCATAGATGCCCTAGCGGCAACTGCTAGCAAAAGACTAAGTTTTCACTCTAATGGCATATAAAACAACGTAATGTTACTCTACATCCCACCAGACTGAAAACAATGGGAACCTTTTCTGGTTACACCTCCGAGGCTTCTACAATTTGCAAGCCATACGGATGCTGAGACTAAGGAAGATGAGAGAATTTTACAATTTATAATTCAGCTCGGTAAAGTTCCAACGAGAATGGTTCCTTTCGTACTCCAATCAGAGTAAATATGTAAATCAAAAATGGTTATTCATTCAATGTATGAATACACCAACAGCTCAGTAAATGACAGTTTTGGAGTGAAATTATCAGTAGTAATTGCACAAGAGCTCTAAAATTATACATTAATTTTAGAGATCGAGTGCAATTTGTTGCGATTATTTCATGAATAAAACTGTTCAAAACCAAAATTTTATTGTAATTTATTTATGTAAGTACAAATTAGTACAATTAAACACACAGTTGTTATAAATTTTTGACGGTTGAAAGTCATTACTTTTATAATTTTTAAAACATTAATTGTCATTAATGTCACTTAATTTTTTTTTTCATAGCAACGAAGGGCATCTGACGTAATATACTTGACGACGGGCAATTATCAAAAATTATCAATTTAATTTAGATTTCTGTAGCTTTCTATTGGTCAGAATCTCCTATGAATGAAATAATCAGCGTCACGACGGACGTATTTGCTTAACAATTTGGATTTAGGTTCTAGTTTACTCCACTTCAAAGTTGAATTTATGCCGTTGGTTGCTTTTACTTCGGGGGTGACACCCCTTCTTGGGGTGAAAAACATACGTTTAAAATAAGTCCGGAAATGTATAAATTGTCTAATTATAAGCAACTTTTTATTCTATAGAGTCTCTTTATCTATGTTAATACTTTTCAAGTCATTTGCGAGTGAAAATGTTTATTTTTCAACAAATATAGACGGTTTTCAGACGGGTTTTTCGCAAGTAACTCAAAAATAAGTATTTATTGAATTAAATATTAGATACCGAAAAAATATTTCTAACAAAAATGTAGCTTATAAGATACAAAAAAATGGTGTACTTATTCATGAAGTCTATCGACACAATAAAAGCACAGTTGAAGCTCACGAAAAATTATTCTTATTTGTCCAATTCCAAATCGAATATTTCAACCTGAAATAATCAAAAAATGAAGCAATTGTCGGGAAAAACTCATTAAAACTTTTTTTAAACGTTTCAAAAAAAAACTTTATTTTTATTTTTTATAAAAGTTTCTAGCACCAAATCTATACCTACGGGTTACGCTCAAAATAAAGATGGCTCCATTTTTGGTAAAAAAAATCGTGAAAATCTGCCCCTATTTCGCACCCCAAATAAAATTTATTATTAGAGTTTTACCATTTACTTTAAATATTTATTGTTTATATGATCCCTAAGGTTGACCGGTTCAAAGTTTTTATTTTTGAAAAAATTTGGTTTCATAGTAAAAAAAGTTTTTTTATTTTGGAAAAATGCCTTTTTTCAAAATAATTTAAAAAGTATTAGTGATACGAAAAATCTCAAAAAGTAAAGAAATGTAGGTCTTGCTTTTATAAATATTTTGGCTGTATTTTGTTTTTCTGTAAGACAAAAATTGGTTAAGATATGGCTGTTTAAAATTTGCATATATTCGTGATTAGTGACTCGTTCAAGCCCTTTCAACTAGAACCTTTTTAAAAATAAGCACTTTGAACCGGTGAAACTTATTACAGGTCATATAATATAGTTAACTAATTTGTAAGGCGATAATGATTAGTTTCATTTAGGGTGCTAAATAGGGTGAGATTTTTACAATTTTTTTTACCAAAAATGGGATTAACTGTATTTTGAGCGTAACTGGCTTAGTTTTGACGCTAGAAACTTTTGTAAAAAATAAAGCTTCTTTTAAACACTTTAAAAAAGTTCTAATGAGTTTCCCCGAAAAGTATTTCATTTTTTGATTATTTCACGTTGAAATATTCGATTTGGAATTTGACGAATAAGAAAAACTTTTCGTGAGCTACAACTTTTCTTTTACTGAGTCGATAGACTTCATTTTTGTTTCATTTTTTTATAAGCTAGCTTATTTGCTAACAATATTCTTTTCGATCGAATACTTACTCTTTGAACTATGTGCGAAAAATCGCCTAAAAACGATAACTCGAAAAGTCTGGAGTTGACCAATTCGGTGGTGACACTGAAAATTACACGGTATCGCCATATTTTACGTTGATTTACTGGGCTGTAACACATACAGATATTTGTTGCACATGTCGCATTTAGTAATTTTTGAAAGGGGGCCCTATTTCCAATTCTGCGGGGGGCCCCGAAGGAGTTTGTTACGTCACTGAGTCCTATGGAGCCCACTGAGTCATATGCTATTAAATTTAATCATGCATGAAATCATCAAAATTGTAATGAAAATAAGAGGATACAGAATGGGAAACAAATAAGAAACAAATAAGTAGTAACACACTTGCGTTGTCTGTTACTGTCCTAGTTGATAGCCCAAGATGAAGATTGTCTGCAAAGACTAGTCCACAGATTTAACATAGAAGCAACAGAATTTAATGTAACAAGCTCAACTCATAAAACTAAAACAATAGTGATCCAATAGAATAAAATAGAACAGAATAGAATAGAATAGAATAGAATAGAATAGAATAGAATAGAATAGAATAGAATAGAATAGAATAGAATAGAATAGAATAGAATAGAATAGAATAGAATAGAATAGAATAGAATAGAATAGAATAGAATAGAATAGAATAGAATAGAATAGAATAGAATAGAATAGAATAGAATAGAATAGAATAGAATAGAATAGAATAGAATAGAATAGAATAGAATAGAATAGAATAGAATAGAATAGAATAGAATAGAATAGAATAGAATAGAATAGAATAGAATAGAATAGAATAGAATAGAATAGAATAGAATAGAATAGAATAGAATAGAATAGAATAGAATAGAATAGAATAGAATAGAATAGAATATAATAGAATAGAATAGAATAGAATAGAATAGAATAGAATAGAATAGAATAGAATAGAATAGAATAGAATAGAATAGATAAGAACCAATCAGATGTAAAATAGAAATTGATGGCATCAGTATTGCACAAGTAATGGAAATAAAATAGTTTGGAATTACAAAAAGCAAACAGAGTGAGAGGATAGTCTTAATAACACCATATGGCGAAACTGACATATTAACACTAAGATCAAGACAAGAATTTATAACGTCAGTGTAAGAATTTATAACGTCAGTGGACAAAATAGCAAGAAATAAATCACCAATCGGTGGAAGAAGTAGCGGCTGACCGTGCAAAAGATGGAGTGACAACCTTCCGTCAATAAACAAGCAGAATTGCTTACAAAGAGGAAGAAGAAGAAGAATTTCCAAATATTTTTATGGAAAACTACTGAGTCGTCATTATCAAAGATAAGGATCATCATGACAAATTCAATTTATTACTTGCAATATTACTAATTTTAATTTATTCACAAATAAAATTGTTCAGTAACACAGTTAACAGATTAGTAAGTACATAGTAGATAGAGTAGTAGACAGATAAGAATGGGAGAGGATAGGCTACCAAAAAGGGCACTGAATGCTAGAATGCAGGAAAAGAGACCGGTGGGAAAGCCAAGAAAGCGCTGGGAAGACACAGTAAACAGCGACGCACAAGCCCTTTTAGGAGTCCGTGTATGGAGAAGAGCAGCCACAGACAAACAAGGGTGGTGGCAAAAAATAAAGGAGGCCAAGGCCTAATTTGGCCTGTAGCACTGGCGAAGCGTCCATGTAACCACTGTTACCATTGGTAACAGTTAAAAATCTTGCAAATAAATATTTTATGACGATGAATAATTCTATTTACCAATATTTTTACCAATAGAAATATATTATTATATTATGTGGTAATTGTTTTGCTTTCATGTAGTGTTATTTTTTGTTTACGTATATTTCATATAAAAACTACTTTATTTAATTATGGTTTTTATTAATTTTTATCTTCAAAGTACAAATTCTTATTACATCGTGACTGCCATTTTATGGCAAGTGTCGCCAACCTCAAAATATCAAAATAACCTATAAAAGATAACAGTAGGTACCAACTTAACATTACAAAGAACAAATCAGAGATATAACTAAAAAGGAGAACAACTTACCAACTAATACAACACGTTTTTTTTATATTATTTTTTAAGAAAGATCAAAATCTTTGAAATAATTTGGTTTTTTTAGTAACCCGACCTGAACGCTTTGGAATAAGTGATTCAGGTTCACTTTCATCACTTAAGTTCTCATTTCTAGCATTATCGCTCGACATAGAAAATGATGAATTATCGCTAAGATATATATATATTCAATATAATTACCTATAACTTCCTGCGAAGTTGCATTACTTGAGTCAAGTATACCAGAGCAATTATTACTTATTAAAGCGTTATTCTGCTCTGTTTCAACTAAAGTTGTTTCATGCTCTGAACTACTTAAATACTCTAATGAGTCTGTCTCAGACAATGTTTCTTCTGTAATGTTTTCAACCACAGTAATATTAGCAGCAATATTTTGCACAGTATTTTCACTCAAAGTTTCACTAAACCTAGTATTATCAATATCGTATAATAAGTCATTACAACAATGTTTTATAATTGTAACAGGCAAATTAGTTTTATTTATAAATTTCCTATTTCTCCTCAATTCATTGCCTTTCGTATCCGTAAGGATATAGGATCTGTTATTATATTTGCCAAGTATTTGTCCCTTATTCCAAGTGTTATTTTTTTGAAATAACACGTTATCACCTTTTTTTAAGGGGGGCAAATCTTTGGCGATGAATAATTCTATTTACCAATATTTTTACCAATAGAAATATATTATGATATTATGTGGTAATAGTACTTAACTCAGTAAATAGCCAACTACTCGTAGACACGAAAATATTGGCGAGTTTATGTGACTCAGTTGCACTTTATTATACTCTGTTACCAGACTCATTTCTGGTTACAATGGTTATATACCCACGCTGGCGCTCGGGACCGGCTAGTGACTGAAAATTTTGAAGAGAAGCGACGGCATAAGCGCGCTGTGTGTCAGTAGCGCTGTTACCAGATTTAAAATTGGTGACAGTACCTATAAAAAGTGTGCGTGCAGTTAACCATGGATGAGTGTCTCTTCTTAATCGATCAACTACTTGAAAAGTAATTTTCCTTGTATAATTTTGAAGAAAAAAAATGAGATTAAAAATGAAAGACCTATTTTAAACAATTTAAAAAAGGAATCAACAAAAGTAGTTCGATATTTTAAATTTAGTTGGTACAGTGAAAATCCTTGGTTATATTATGGTTGCAAGAAAAATATACTGTATTGTTGGCCATGTCTTCTGGTTTCTGCAGAAAAATGGGTGGACCAGGTTCACGATTTAAATAGTGTTAGATTTTTAAAAAGGAGACATGAAATTTCTCCGTTACCTACATGTAAGATGTATACCAAATTTGATTCAGTTTGGCAAAACAAAAATCAAAAGTTCTCTTAACCAAGCTTTTAAAGCAAATATTGCTAAACATAATCAGTTTGTTAAAAAATAGATAGGTATATCCTTAGCATACTTATAATATAGATACTGTATGTTTTTGGGCCAAACAAGAACTAGCGTTTCGTGGTCATTTTGATTGCGACGACTCTGACAATCGAGGCAATTACAGGGAATTGTTAACATTAATTGCCAAAAAAGATCAAAAATTTTGGTCAACATCTAGAAACATCTGTTTTTTCGAGAGTTTCAAGTCATATACAAAATGATATTGTTGAAGCTACACTCACCGGCACAAAATTCCGCCACCCAAAATTTTTGATTAAGTTTGACAATTTATAACTTTATTATTTGTGCTCCGATTTTCAAGATTCTTACAACAGTTTGTAGGTACATGTCTGTATTCATATTGTTTGGTATTATTCCGGTAACAAAAAATTTTGCTTGCATGTCATTGTACAGGGGTGAAAGGAAGCGTTTGTATTTTTCTCCTAATTTTAAAAAATTTTGTGGAAAAATGGAATAGCTGATTTTGTTTCATAATCCTGTCATATTTTCCTGGAGGCATCACCAACATTTTGTTTTTTGAATTATCCGAATATATTTTTTCTTGTAAGAGCTGTACCATTTTTTGTAAATAAAAACACTGATTGACTCATACAATTGAGGTTGGATTAATAAGATTAGAATGGCCCGCATGCTGCCCAGATCTCAATCATATTGAGCATTTATGGGATGAATAAAAAAAAAGCTATTTGCCGTCATCCTAGGCTTCCAGAAAATTTGGTAATGATATTGCCCTGGTAGAGGAATATCGGACTATTCTCCAGGCAAGGAAAACACATCTTTATTAGATGCTAGACAGATTGCCAGCAGTCGTTGCTGCAAGAGGTGGACATAACCGCTATTGAATTGTTTTGTTTTGTTGTTAAATTTGTTTTGTTTTGTTAATTTTAGTGCGTTTGATATTTTTAATTAAATAAACCTTCAAAAAAGTGTTTTTAATTACAGCTCTTAAAAGAAAAGAGATATTCAGATAATTCAAAAAACATGACCTCAGTGATACCTCCAGGATAATACAAAAGGAGTATGAAACAAAATAGCCCTCCAATTTTTCCACAGAATTTTTTAAAGTTAGGAGAAAAAACAACACTTACATTCACCCACGTATAATGCCATCTAAGCAAAAATTTTTTGTTATCGGAATAATAGCAATTGACATCAATACATGTACCTACAAACTCGTGCAAGAATCTTGAAAATCGAAGTACAAATAATAAAGTTCAGACTTCAGAAAAAGTCACGCGTCGCCACTGGGCTGTAGTACCGTAGAAGAAGAAGAATAAATAGATAGAGAAGAATATATTACTCGTAATAATGAATGTTATTCTCTTGAAATAATACCTACTCAAAAATTAAAAAGATGCACATTTCAACATGATTAATAAAATACCATTGGAGAAATGTCACATTCATGCTTTACCTACACTTTAGATACGGTCCTGGTTTTTGAGTTTAAGATATCGACAAGAAGGGAAAAGGGCCGAAGTTGGGTTGAAGTACCTTCCAGCAATCGGAAACGATAAGGGATGGAAGGGCTTCAGGTTATCCGAGTGAATATTTGGAGATTGGGAGGATCGGGGGAAAGAATGTAGAGAATCCGAGACAAACTGTTTCTTGGAGAAATGGCGGAATACTTTGTGTACAGTCACGCAGGATGTGGTTGCTGTCGTTGTAGTTGTTACCGCTCAGATGAGTGAAAATGAGAATTTTGTTTTCTATCACGGAAATTCTGTTGTAAGTGAGATATATTTATTTTGGTTATTAGGTATCAAGATCCGCTGAAGTAAAAGAGAACATGTTATATTTCATAAGAACTTAATTACATAGTAGGGGTGGGAAAAACCTACCGGTTATAACATAAAACCGGGTTTTTTACTCCGAATAATCGGTATTTCCGGTTGTTTTTTTGTCCAAGTAAACAATCCACGAGGAAAAAAGTTTTCCTGTAGTTCGTAGTTGGCTGTATATCATATATTACAAAAAAACAATTAAAATCCTTTATAAAAGGTATATTTATTAAAATTACCTAAAAAAGGCTACATCACAGAACTAGTTTTCGATCTGATAACAAATCATCATCAGTGCTGACAAGATGCTGACCTGCCATGCTGGTAAAAACCCTTTAAACTTGATCAGTCATGGAAACATTGACTATAATTGTGAAATTGAACATAGATGTACAAAATATCACATGTATTCTGCCCAGGGTACCATTTGAGCCCAAATTGAGTTGTTCACATGTTGAATGGTTGGTGGAATTGCCACCAACCAAGTTGAAATTTGTAAAAAAAAACACCCATTCCAGGACACTCATTGATACAGGTATCTAGGAGTTCTTTTTGTGAATTTAGTTATAGTAATATATGATATATAAAATATGCAAAATATTTTGTTATTTTTCACTTATAAACAAATTATATTATGCAATGTCATTCTTGTTAATTTATTACTTACTTAACAAAGTAGAATTTTTTTTAATATTTATTAATGATTTTGTTAAAGATGCATAAGAAGTCTAATTTTTTGTGAAAGTTTCTGGTATGTCCTTAGTTTTAAGTGATAATTTTTTTGAAAAGTTTCGTTCAAGAGATTATTGCAAAATTTAATTAGTCTCTCCCAGCAGCAGCTTTTTACAATACATATTATGCATAATATATTAAGTGTAGAAGAAGTTAGTGGCCAAACAGTGTAGTATGTTAAATATCGATAAATTAAATTAAAATTAAGTAATTAAATTAGTAAAAGTCATTTAATTAAATTAAAATTTAAAAAAAAAATGTTCCCTACAATCCTTTTAGGAGCAAATAGCCTTTTTATCAAAAATTCACTAGGCCATTCTTTATAAACTTTGAGATATGCAATAACAGTATATTATATTGTGTAATAAGTGCAGAAAAGTACTAATTTCTCACAAGTTCCTCACAAGGTCTCGTGCCGTAAAATATTACGGCACGAGAAATTACCTTTCTGCGCATGATACAAACTGTTCTGTTTTTACAACCACACTTTTTGTAATGTGAAAGTTTAAATTTAGCGTTTTTTAGACATATTTCAAATGCCTCATAGTTGTAGCCAAAACTCAAAATCGAAATTGCATGTTATATACCTATAGGTTTGAAGATTAAGCTCTAACAATGAGAATTACAAAGTGGCCGGTCAATGCGGAAATCTAAACTGAATCAGCGCTCTTCACATTTAAAACGCATTTTTATTTTTGGCGATAGGACACTCTGATCACAAGATATTTAATTTTACCGTTGAGTTGATAAAATTTTATTGATTGATTTAGCACGCGAAACATCTCCGTTGAAACATCTCCGATGTTTCCATTTCTCCCCCCCCCCCCCCCCCCCATACAGTTTCTATAGAAACCGAATACTCCCGCCTTTTCATTTTCGAAGAAGTCACTATTGCTCTCAGGGATGTAAAGCCGCAGGTTTTGACAATATTCATACCATACCACAGGAACTCAAACGCTTCGAAGGTCATTTCCATATTAAAACCAGGCAAATGATAACAACCCTAGGAACTACAGACCAATAGCCCTACTATCGGTGATGTTTAAGTTACTAGAACGACTTATCTACAACAGAATTAGTCCAAATCTACTTGAAACCATACCTGTTGATCAGACAGGTTCCGATCCAAAAGAAGCTGCGCAGATCAGGTTCTTTCACTTACCACATTTATTGAGGCAGGGTTCCAGAGAAAACTTAAAACTGCAGCCACCTTCATAGACCTAACAGCGGCCTTCGATACAGTCTGGAGAGAAGGCATGGAAAACAAGCTCCTCCGTACAATCTCCTGTAAATCCACCGCTCGAATAATCAACACCATACTAGCCGACCAAATGATTGAAGTGGTCATGGGAACCGAGATCAGCACCCCAAGAGAACTGAAGAATTGACTGCCTCATGGATCAGTCCTAACTCAACTCAACTCCTCTTCTATTTAGTGTGTACATCGCTGATATACAGACAAAACCAGATCAAGGAAGTTTGGTTACGCCGATGATTGGGTCTTTGCAACAAGGTGTAAGTCATTTGAAGAAACAGAAGAAATCCTCACGGCGGACTTACACACAGTGGGAAAGTATTTCCGTAAATGGAGGCTCCAACCAAACGCTACGAAAACAGAGGTATCCAGTTTCCACCTAAATAACAAGCTTTCAGGAAGAATACTCAACATCCAATTCGAAAACACTACACTCGCCTATAATAAAATACCAAAGTACCTTGGAGTGACTCTTGACAGAACCCTATCATTCAAGGAACATCTGACAAAAACAGCGAGTAGAAGGGCTATGTTTCTATGACTATAGGTATAGGGAAATCAATGTGTTAGAGAGAGAAGTACCTTCCCAATGAGTAAGAGTGAGATAGATGCTGACGTCACAAGGAATCTTCCATAATGGAATCTACCATAGTTTAGCTAGATGGCGCCACCAATCCTCCATTTTTATTCCAATTCGCCATTTATATTCCATTTCAGTATTTTTATTTAAATTCGCCATTTTTGATCCAATTTTCCTTGACATTACGTCAAAGAAATCTACCATAGTTTAGCTATTAGCCGCTAAATGACGCTATTTTTAAATTAAAATAGTAAATAAATTAAAAATAAAACAATTTTCCGTTCTGTACTAGTCGCCACGGAACGCTCTTCTTCTTTTTGTCAACTGTCTATTCTTCTTCTTTTACATAATATGTTATTTAAGCCAGTCACATGCAGAAATCTAAGCTCTACGTGTTGCATACTATATTTTATCTACGACCGTAACATAATTTATGTTTAAGCGATGGTAACATCTCGTTAGCATTGATCTGATTGGAGATTGTGATACTTTAAAGGTATGGGGAGTATCGAATATGTTATTAAAACCATAAACTAATCATTATGAGCTGCATACTATATTTTATCTACGACCATAACATAATATGTTATTTAAACCAGTCACGTGCAGAAATCTAAGCTTTACGAGTTGCATACTATATTTTATATACGACCGCAACATATTCGGCATTTTTATTCCAATTCGCCATTTTTATTCAAATTCACCATTTTTAATCCAATTTGCCTTGACATTACATCGAAGAAATCTACCATAGTTCAGCTATTATCCGCTAGTTGGCGCGACCAAATCGTTATTTTTATTCCAATTCGCCATTTTTAGTCCATTTTTAATCAAATTCGACATTTTTTATCCAATTTGCCTTGACACAGACATTACGTCGAAGAAATCTACCATAATTCAGCTATTATCCGATAGTTGGCGCTATACATCTCGTTAGCATTGGTCTGATTGGCTATTGTGGTACGTTAAAGGTGTGGGGAGTATCGAATATGTTATTTAATCCATAAACTAACCGTTACGAGCTGCATACTATATTTTATCTACGACCATAACATAATATGTTATTTAAACCAGTCACGTACAGAAATCTAAGCTTTACGAGTTGCATACTATATTTTATCTACGACCGTAACATATTGTAGCATGTTTAAGTGGTGGTAGCATTACAGTGACTAAACGGCTTAACGTAGAGAGGCATAGACGTAAGGAGAGACATGGACAATAAAGGTTGTAGGTATGCCTAAATGGCTTAACGTAGAGAGACATAGACAATAAAAGTTGTAGGTATGTAGTGTCCACCAGTATGGACGCACAAAAAAAAATGCCGTAGATCTACTGACAAACTGGGCATTTCGCAACATCTGGCAACAGCGCCTCCCATAAGAGCCTGTGTATTAGAGTTAGATAGAAAATCAATTTTTCCCCAGATGCTGGGGAAATAAAAAAAAATTAAGGTCCATTCTGCTCATTTTTGTCTCGTTTTGTGGTGGAGTCCCCACTTTTACGTCACGATAGGACCAATAAAACCGAAGATATAACTAATGTCCTTTTGGCTGTATTCTGAAAATACGTAACTAAAGCCTCTCATAACGTATAAGATATAATAGAAGCATTCTTTTGATATGTCCAATCCATCCCTCTCTGAGAGATATGCGAGGTATCATGTGATTTAACAAATTGAATAATATAGAAAAATTAAACATAACATCATGCCATACAGGCATTAGATACAAATGATTTTACCAACACACACAGAAAAATCAAATACAACAGAATGTTAAAAATGTCTTAGTTCTGTATCTTCGATCCTATTGGTCCAATCCAGAAAAATCAAACACAGCATCATGTTAAAAGGACCTTAGTTACGTATCTTCGGTCCTATTGGTCCAATAGTGACATACGAATTCTCAAATGATTTAACCAATAGAGTACAGTGACAGAAAAATAAAATACATCATGTCAAAAGATCCTTAGATACGTATTTTCGATCCAATCGTAACTTACAGTGCCTCAACCAATAGAATACAATGGCATAAAAATCAAATACATCAGTATGTCAAAAAGGCTTTAGCTACGTATTTTCACAATACAGCCAAAAGGATATTTATTAGTTATATTTTCGGTCTTATTAGCCCAATCGTGACGTCCAACGAATAAAATACGACATAAAAATCAAATACATTTTCGTCTCTACTGAGAAACACCCAAATCTTTCGTATATTATTATACACAGGCGTTCTTTCATTATGTCCAAACTAGTAAACCTCTTATTTTTAACATGCAGCTCTCAATATTTACATTATCTCTCCCTAGATCCAAAATGTCAGTGTATCAAATCAAATTTAACCAATAAAATACAATGACAGAAAAATCAAATACATCAGCATGTTAAAAGGGCTTTAGTATTTTCGTTTCTACAGAGAAACATCCAACTCTTTCGTATACTATTATACACAGGCGTTCTTTCATTATGTTCAAACTAGTAAACCTCTTATTTTTAACATGCAACTCTCAATATTTACATTATCTCTCCCTAGATCCAAAATGTCAGTGTCTCAAATCAAATTTAACCAATAAAATACAACGACATAAAAATCAAATACATCAGCATGTTAAAAGGGCTTTAGTATTTTCGTTTCTACAGAGAAACATCCAACTCTTTCGTATACTATTATACACAGGCGTTCTTTCATTATGTTTAAACTAGTAAACCTCTTATTTTTAACATGCAACTCTCAATATTTACATTATCTCTCCCTAGATCCAAAATGTCAGAGTATCAAATCCAATTTAACCAATAAAATACAATGACATAAAAATCAAATACATCAGCATGTCAAAAGGGCTTTAGTATTTTCGTTTCTACAGAGAAACATTTAACTCTTTTGTATACTATTATACACAGGCGTTCTGTCATTATGTCCATACTAGTAAACCTCTTATTTTTAACATGCAACTCTTAATATTTACATTATCTCTCCCTAGGTGCAAAATGTGTATCAAAATGGAGCAGAAATATATGCAAACCACAAATTGCTAAATCTATCATTATATCGCTAATACCTACAATACATATCAGATAAATTCTTTCGCTAAGTCCAAACCACCAATATTTCTCATATTATTTTCAAACCAGATTTAGAGTTCTAGTCAGTTGGAGAATACATATTTTTGTTATAAAGTAAGTTCTAAATGTGATGTCAAATAAAAGCCCATACATAAAACAAATTTAATTCATCGATATGAAAAAGAACTTCGACTGAGTGCAATATAAATGACAAAGACAAAAAATATATCTAGAAGAAAGGTATCTAATAGAAATAGGTCGCAAATGTTCAAAGCAAAAGTCTTTTAGTATAATTAGAGTAATCTGATTGAGGAAATTACTTATTATGGGTATACACAAGTTAATAATAAGCAAAAATCGAACTTCTATTGATCCAATCAAAAAAATCAAATACATTTGTATTAAGAGAATGATCTCCGAAAGGGAAATCGATAGGTCAAAATAAACTCATTTTAAAGTAAAATTGTGGCTTATTCACAATAAAAATAATAAATTGCATAAGGATTCTGCTTCGTAAACTAATATAGTTTTAAATACAGTCGAACCCGCTTATTGGAATAGCCTTCGTGCCAATCAAAAGTATTCCTATAACCGGGATATTCTAATAACCGATCATTGGTCGCTAGTAGAAACGTTTCGGAACCTCAAATTTCTATTCCTTAAACCGGGATATTCCTTTAAGAGGTATTCTAATAAGCGGGTTTGACTGTATATACAGATTTAACACGGTGAATGTATCTTGCTCCTTAACTATTTTCGTCTTCTTGCGCTCCTTATTGTTTTACGAAAGATACAAAAAAAAAACACGAAAAATACACGATACGTAGGTAGAAAATAATGACATTCTTAATTATGACTTAATCATTCTTTCGAATGTTTTTAGTACGCATGACTCTAAGAATTTACCCTGGTATGATTCTGGTTTCGAAGGATCTTTGGACGGTTTTAAAATAATTCGAACTAAATATATTCTTACCAACCATCTGGAAACTTGAGGTGTGTGTCGATATAATTCTTTATTTGCACTAACGCCATTACTACAATCGGAAATTTTCTTAATCATTCTATAATGAATATTGTCTGTTCCAGGTACAGTATTTTAATTGCATTTTAAACAGGTTTCTAATTCATTTATGGAAAAATTCATCAAACCAAAAGAAAGTAAGCATTTAGAACAATTAAAACTACTGATATAACATAAACAAAATCACTAAAAAATATCAAAGATACAGATATCAGAATCAGATTAGAACTTTCATATTATGATACATTTGTCTATGGAAGAAAATAATACGGTATGTACAAGATACAAAATTCAAGTATTGGAAAAGCCATACAAGAGGCGCACCAAATTCAAAAATCTTGACTATTTAGTCTAAACATGAATTAAAATTTCTAGTTCTATCTTCTATCTTCTAGCTTCTCATCCAGCTTGAAATAGGATATTAGTATTCATATTTATTATTTCAAAAATTTTAAGATATCGTGTCTTTTGCTGTAGGTATACTGTCACATTTTCAATACATATTACCCAATTTTTAATTACCCATCATCGAGTTAATTTATAAATGCAATAAGTAACTCCTTAAGATATGCTTTCAAAAAACGCTACCAACCAATCTCCTTCATATTGGCTAGTTTCAAATGTATTTCTAAAATTACACCATTATTTGCCGAAATATTTATGCAGTGTTGACAACGTCTAAAAAACTGTGCATAATTTGGTACATAAATATCAAAAATGATGATCAAAATTGCTTTTATTGGATGATTATTAGCTCTCTTTATCCAGCTAAAATAAATAAAGAACTTATATCGTCATATCCATATCCTGTTTTGAAAACCAAGGACTTGGAAGCTCCAATACCTTTAAGTCATAACTCAAAGTTTGAAATAGTAAATAGTGTATCAGTGAATGTTTATGCTTTGGAATTAAATCAAGTGGAAAAATAATTTTACGAATTAGTGCCTGCTTGCCTAAACAAAACAAACTTGATAGACATGTAAATTTGAATCTTATTCAGGATAAATATTTTCTAAAGTTAAATGATTACCTACGACTCTCATCGTAGTGACAATGGAAATATTGAAATAAAATATCATTACTGCTGGAAAAAAAGATGTCTAGGTTGTTACACTATATAGCCAAAAAAAAAACTAATTCACCCAGATTTATTGGAAAAATTTACTGTTTCACCGTATCATTAAAATCTTACAAAAAAAGAAATATCGAATTAAATAAACAATACATAATAGAACTAAGAGGTAAATTACGAATATCAGAGTGCATGAGATACGAAATAAACATCTTACAAGCAAAACTATCGATACAACAAATACATAGGTATTATATAAAGAATTCACCAAAATAACAAAAAGCAAATATATCAGAATCGTATTAAAACTTCTGACATGATACATTTGTGCATGGAAGAAAAGATACAAGATATAAAATTAAAGTGAATTTTGTTTAAAAATGATATAAAAATGTGTAACTAATACAATTTTACTTATAAAACTCTCAAATTTGCACAGCTTACCTCTCAATCACCTTACTAAACGATGTTTCATTCAAAAAAAATCTCAAGAATTTAATTCAAATAATACGATGTCTCAAAAAATGTAATTTTTGAAAACTTCATAGTTTTATAGAATTCCCCCATTTTAAGACGGTATTACTCAAGTTTGAATAAATCTAATACAATTTTTTGATATTGTTTTAAAGCTTAGGATGTAATCTTTAAAAACATTGAATTATTTTAGTTTAAAAATAAAATAAACAATTTCTTTTTGAGAAAACTAAGAAAGATAACAAAAATGTAATACAAAAACCGAAAATTACCAGCTGAAAAATGTATATACAGAGTGATCAAAACTTTTTTCTGCAAAACTTACCTAAAATACATTTAATAATAAGCATCAACAGTAATAAATGTTCAACAACAAAATTTTTTTTTTAGTTTTTATACAATATGTCTGCGTAACTTGGAACCTATTGATAACTTTTTTAATATCAGTTTTACGAAAAAAGTTATCCTTTATAAAATACTCTGCATCGTATATAACATAAGATGCAACCATCAAATATCAAATTTTGTTAATTTTGTACGAGGTATGTCAAAAATATATGAATTTCACTCAAGAGTAAAGTACTTTTATATTTCACAATATCGAAAATTGTTATAAAGAAAAGTTGTTTGTAATTAAAAACTATGGTCCAATATGTAATTATATTCTTCTAATCGAAAATTTGTTTTTTTAAATATTGTTTCAAATTAATTATACCCAACATCATTAAATTTTCACTTATTATTTATGATAACTGTTTTATTATTAATTTTATGAAGAAAGTTATTCGTCATAAATAGTTGTGCATGGTCTAACACTTAATATGCAAATATAAAATATTATATTTTATCAATATTATACGAGGTATGTAAAAAAATTATATTTCGCATAAATATGGACTTTTATAGTTCACAATATTTCGATTAGAAGAGTGTAATTGCATATTGACACATCGTTTTTAATTCTGAACAACTTTCGATAATAACAATTTCCAGTATTATGAAAAATATAGGTATTTTACTCCTAACTGAAATTTTTATTTATTGACATATCTTGTACAAAATTGATATTTTATGATTGCATTTAAAGTTTTAGAATATGCAGAGCTTTTTACTAAGAATAACTTTTTTATTTATGATCCCATTGCAACAATTTTTGAAAAGGTAGAAGCACAATTTTCACATCATTACGAGTAAGGCCGAATTTAATTAAGAGCGAACCAAACGATTCATATTAAGAGCAAAAAATACATATTTTGTTCATCAATAGAAAAAATATTAAGATAATAATTTGTTAACGTTTTAAAGCGGTCCTTTTTGAATATATATATATACATAGGTTTATCAAAGCTCTCAAAAATAAATATATGTAGAAATAAATACATTTTGTAAAGAAATTATGATTTTACAACTATTTTTTAAGTTATCCACCATTTTGGATCTGTCATTTTATAATTTAAATTCTTAAAATTTGATTCAGGTTCCGTAACCTCTCAAAAATATCCCACATATATTTAAACAAACACGTTTTATAAAAAAATTCGGATTTTACAACTACTTTTTAAGGATTTTAGGAAAAAATCCGCCATTTTGAATCCGCCCTTTTTTAATTTGCAAATTGTAATGTCAGATTCGGGTTCAGCATAATCAAAACTAAAATAAAAACATTTTTATCAAAATAAAATGTTGAATTCACCCATATTCTTAACACTATTTATACAAAACAATTGTTATTGTCTAAACAATTAATAAACAATTAGCGGCGAAATTTGTGAGTAGAACTTTTTACCTTAGTGTAAATTGGTCTTCTAATACTAAAATATTATAAAAGATAATAGAGTAAAGAGTAAAGCAATACAGGAGACTTAAAAAAGTGTTAAAATCTCATGATACAAAAAAGAATATGTCTCGAGTGTGAATGTAAAAATGGAGTTACTACAAAAAAGAAGATGGTACATACCTTTGAATATTAAAAAATATTTGAAAAATTTTAATTTTTTTTTAGATTTTGTAGTTAATACTAAAAATTAGTAAGGAAATAAAAATGATTATAAATTAAAAAAAAATATTCGACGTTTGTTCTTAGAGCATGTGAAACATTAATAATTACCAAAAAATTACGGTACCTTGAAATATTAAAAGTATTTGAAAATTTTTAATTTTTTGTAGATTGTTTAGTTAATACTAAAAAATTAGTATGGAAATAAAAATAAATATCAATTGAAAAATCTTCAGCGTTTGTTCTTAGGGCGTAGTTCGAGTATGCCCGAACTTTCCCGATTCCCAATATTAGCTGTAGTTTTGGTATAGGACACCCATATAAAAAGCATGTAAAACGGAAAGTTTACCTTGGACAAGTGACATTTCTTTTTGAGAAAACTAAGAAAGATAACAAAAATGTAATACAAAAACCGAAAATTACCAGCTAATAATAAGCATCAACAGTAATAAATGTTCAACAAAATTTTTTTTTTATTTTTATACAGTATGTCTGCGTAACTTGAAACCTATTGATAACTTTTTTAATATCAGTTTTACGAAAAAAGTTTTGATCACTCTGTATATACATTTTTCAGCTGGTAATTTTCGGTTTTTGTATTACATTTTTGTTATCTTTCTTAGTTTTTTCAAAAAGAAATGTCACTTGTCCAAGGTAAACTTTCCGTTTTACATGCTTTTGATATGGGTGTCCTATACCAAAACTACAGCTAATATTGGGAATCGGGAAAGTTCGGGCATACTCGAACTACGCCCTAAGAACAAACGCTGAAGATTTTTTCAATTGATATTTATTTTTATTTCCATACTAATTTTTTAGTATTAACTAAACAATCTACAAAAAATTAAAAATTTTCAAATACTTTTAATATTTCAAGGTACCGTAATTTTTTGGTAATTATTAATGTTTCACATGCTCTAAGAACAAACGTCGAAGATTTTTTTTTAATTTATAATCATTTTTATTTCCTTACTAATTTTTAGTATTAACTACACAATCTAAAAAAAAATTAAAATTTTTCAAATATTTTTTAATATTCAAAGGTATGTACCATCTTCTTTTTTGTAGTAACTCCATTTTTACATTCACACTCGAGACATATTCTTTTTTGTATCATGAGATTTTAACACTTTTTTAAGTCTCCTGTATTGCTTTACTCTTTACTCTATTATCTTTTATAATATTTTAGTATTAGAAGACCAATTTACACTAAGGTAAAAAGTTCTACTCACAAATTTCGCCGCTAATTGTTTATTAATTGTTTAGACAATAACAATTGTTTTGTATAAATAGTGTTAAGAATATGGGTGAATTCAACATTTTATTTTGATAAAAATGTTTTTATTTTAGTTTTGATTATGCTGAACCCGAATCTGACATTACAATTTGCAAATTAAAAAAGGGCGGATTCAAAATGGCGGATTTTTTCCTAAAATCCTTAAAAAGTAGTTGTAAAATCCGAATTTTTTTATAAAACGTGTTTGTTTAAATATATGTGGGATATTTTTGAGAGGTTACGGAACCTGAATCAAATTTTAAGAATTTAAATTATAAAATGACAGATCCAAAATGGTGGATAACTTAAAAAATAGTTGTAAAATCATAATTTCTTTACAAAATGTATTTATTTCTACATATATTTATTTTTGAGAGCTTTGATAAACCTATGTATATATATATATTCAAAAAGGACCGCTTTAAAACGTTAACAAATTATTATCTTAATATTTTTTCTATTGATGAACAAAATATGTATTTTTTGCTCTTAATATGAATCGTTTGGTTCGCTCTTAATTAAATTCGGCCTTACTCGTAATGATGTGAAAATTGTGCTTCTACCTTTTCAAAAATTGTTGCAATGGGATCATAAATAAAAAAGTTATTCTTAGTAAAAAGCTCTGCATATTCTAAAACTTTAAATGCAATCATAAAATATCAATTTTGTACAAGATATGTCAATAAATAAAAATTTCAGTTAGGAGTAAAATACCTATATTTTTCATAATACTGGAAATTGTTATTATCGAAAGTTGTTCAGAATTAAAAACGATGTGTCAATATGCAATTACACTCTTCTAATCGAAATATTGTGAACTATAAAAGTCCATATTTATGCGAAATATAATTTTTTTACATACCTCGTATAATATTGATAAAATATAATATTTTATATTTGCATATTAAGTGTTAGACCATGCACAACTATTTATGACGAATAACTTTCTTCATAAAATTAATAATAAAACAGTTATCATAAATAATAAGTGAAAATTTAATGATGTTGGGTATAATTAATTTGAAACAATATTTAAAAAAACAAATTTTCGATTAGAAGAATATAATTACATATTGGACCATAGTTTTTAATTACAAACAACTTTTCTTTATAACAATTTTCGATATTGTGAAATATAAAAGTACTTTACTCTTGAGTGAAATTCATATATTTTTGACATACCTCGTACAAAATTAACAAAATTTGATATTTGATGGTTGCATCTTATGTTATATACGATGCAGAGTATTTTATAAAGGATAACTTTTTTCGTAAAACTGATATTAAAAAAGTTATCAATAGGTTCCAAGTTACGCAGACATATTGTATAAAAACTAAAAAAAAAATTTTGTTGTTGAACATTTATTACTGTTGATGCTTATTATTAAATGTATTTTAGGTAAGTTTTGCAGAAAAAAGTTTTGATCACTCTGTATATACATTTTTCAGCTGGTAATTTTCGGTTTTTGTATTACATTTTTGTTATCTTTCTTAGTTTTCTCAAAAAGAAATTGTTTATTTTATTTTTAAACTAAAATAATTCAATGTTTTTAAAGATTACATCCTAAGCTTTAAAACAATATCAAAAAATTGTATTAGATTTATTCAAACTTGAGTAATACCGTCTTAAAATGGTGGGAATTCTATAAAACTATGAAGTTTTCAAAAATTACATTTTTTGAGACATCGTATTATTTGAATTAAATTCTTGAGATTTTTTTTGAATGAAACATCGTTTAGTAAGGTGATTGAGAGGTAAGCTGTGCAAATTTGAGAGTTTTATAAGTAAAATTGTATTAGTTACACATTTTTATATCATTTTTAAACAAAATTCACTTTAATTTTATATCTTGTATCTTTTCTTCCATGCACAAATGTATCATGTCAGAAGTTTTAATACGATTCTGATATATTTGCTTTTTGTTATTTTGGTGAATTCTTTATATAATACCTATGTATTTGTTGTATCGATAGTTTTGCTTGTAAGATGTTTATTTCGTATCTCATGCACTCTGATATTCGTAATTTACCTCTTAGTTCTATTATGTATTGTTTATTTAATTCGATATTTCTTTTTTTGTAAGATTTTAATGATACGGTGAAACAGTAAATTTTTCCAATAAATCTGGGTGAATTAGTTTTTTTTTGGCTATATAGTGTAACAACCTAGACATCTTTTTTTCCAGCAGTAATGATATTTTATTTCAATATTTCCATTGTCACTACGATGAGAGTCGTAGGTAATCATTTAACTTTAGAAAATATTTATCCTGAATAAGATTCAAATTTACATGTCTATCAAGTTTGTTTTGTTTAGGCAAGCAGGCACTAATTCGTAAAATTATTTTTCCACTTGATTTAATTCCAAAGCATAAACATTCACTGATACACTATTTACTATTTCAAACTTTGAGTTATGACTTAAAGGTATTGGAGCTTCCAAGTCCTTGGTTTTCAAAACAGGATATGGATATGACGATATAAGTTCTTTATTTATTTTAGCTGGATAAAGAGAGCTAATAATCATCCAATAAAAGCAATTTTGATCATCATTTTTGATATTTATGTACCAAATTATGCACAGTTTTTTAGACGTTGTCAACACTGCATAAATATTTCGGCAAATAATGGTGTAATTTTAGAAATACATTTGAAACTAG
The DNA here is from genome assembly GCF_917563875.1 of Diabrotica virgifera virgifera. Classification (NCBI taxonomy): domain Eukaryota; kingdom Metazoa; phylum Arthropoda; class Insecta; order Coleoptera; family Chrysomelidae; genus Diabrotica; species Diabrotica virgifera. The sequence goes on from NC_065451.1 coordinate 173,605,995, forward strand.
CCAATATGAAGGAGATTGGTTGGTAGCGTTTTTTGAAAGCATATCTTAAGGAGTTACTTATTGCATTTATAAATTAACTCGATGATGGGTAATTAAAAATTGGGTAATATGTATTGAAAATGTGACAGTATACCTACAGCAAAAGACACGATATCTTAAAATTTTTGAAATAATAAATATGAATACTAATATCCTATTTCAAGCTGGATGAGAAGCTAGAAGATAGAAGATAGAACTAGAAATTTTAATTCATGTTTAGACTAAATAGTCAAGATTTTTGAATTTGGTGCGCCTCTTGTATGGCTTTTCCAATACTTGAATTTTGTATCTTGTACATACCGTATTATTTTCTTCCATAGACAAATGTATCATAATATGAAAGTTCTAATCTGATTCTGATATCTGTATCTTTGATATTTTTTAGTGATTTTGTTTATGTTATATCAGTAGTTTTAATTGTTCTAAATGCTTACTTTCTTTTGGTTTGATGAATTTTTCCATAAATGAATTAGAAACCTGTTTAAAATGCAATTAAAATACTGTACCTGGAACAGACAATATTCATTATAGAATGATTAAGAAAATTTCCGATTGTAGTAATGGCGTTAGTGCAAATAAAGAATTATATCGACACACACCTCAAGTTTCCAGATGGTTGGTAAGAATATATTTAGTTCGAATTATTTTAAAACCGTCCAAAGATCCTTCGAAACCAGAATCATACCAGGGTAAATTCTTAGAGTCATGCGTACTAAAAACATTCGAAAGAATGATTAAGTCATAATTAAGAATGTCATTATTTTCTACCTACGTATCGTGTATTTTTCGTGTTTTTTTTTTGTATCTTTCGTAAAACAATAAGGAGCGCAAGAAGACGAAAATAGTTAAGGAGCAAGATACATTCACCGTGTTAAATCTGTATATATTTAAAACTATATTAGTTTACGAAGCAGAATCCTTATGCAATTTATTATTTTTATTGTGAATAAGCCACAATTTTACTTTAAAATGAGTTTATTTTGACCTATCGATTTCCCTTTCGGAGATCATTCTCATAATACAAATGTATTTGATTTTTTTGATTGGATCAATAGAAGTTCGATTTTTGCTTATTATTAACTTGTGTATACCCATAATAAGTAATTTCCTCAATCAGATTACTCTAATTATACTAAAAGACTTTTGCTTTGAACATTTGCGACCTATTTCTATTAGATACCTTTCTTCTAGATATATTTTTTGTCTTTGTCATTTATATTGCACTCAGTCGAAGTTCTTTTTCATATCGATGAATTAAATTTGTTTTATGTATGGGCTTTTATTTGACATCACATTTAGAACTTACTTTATAACAAAAATATGTATTCTCCAACTGACTAGAACTCTAAATCTGGTTTGAAAATAATATGAGAAATATTGGTGGTTTGGACTTAGCGAAAGAATTTATCTGATATGTATTGTAGGTATTAGCGATATAATGATAGATTTAGCAATTTGTGGTTTGCATATATTTCTGCTCCATTTTGATACACATTTTGCACCTAGGGAGAGATAATGTAAATATTAAGAGTTGCATGTTAAAAATAAGAGGTTTACTAGTATGGACATAATGACAGAACGCCTGTGTATAATAGTATACAAAAGAGTTAAATGTTTCTCTGTAGAAACGAAAATACTAAAGCCCTTTTGACATGCTGATGTATTTGATTTTTATGTCATTGTATTTTATTGGTTAAATTGGATTTGATACTCTGACATTTTGGATCTAGGGAGAGATAATGTAAATATTGAGAGTTGCATGTTAAAAATAAGAGGTTTACTAGTTTAAACATAATGAAAGAACGCCTGTGTATAATAGTATACGAAAGAGTTGGATGTTTCTCTGTAGAAACGAAAATACTAAAGCCCTTTTAACATGCTGATGTATTTGATTTTTATGTCGTTGTATTTTATTGGTTAAATTTGATTTGAGACACTGACATTTTGGATCTAGGGAGAGATAATGTAAATATTGAGAGTTGCATGTTAAAAATAAGAGGTTTACTAGTTTGAACATAATGAAAGAACGCCTGTGTATAATAGTATACGAAAGAGTTGGATGTTTCTCTGTAGAAACGAAAATACTAAAGCCCTTTTAACATGCTGATGTATTTGATTTTTATGTCATTGTATTTTATTGGTTAAATTTGATTTGATACACTGACATTTTGGATCTAGGGAGAGATAATGTAAATATTGAGAGCTGCATGTTAAAAATAAGAGGTTTACTAGTTTGGACATAATGAAAGAACGCCTGTGTATAATAATATACGAAAGATTTGGGTGTTTCTCAGTAGAGACGAAAATGTATTTGATTTTTATGTCGTATTTTATTCGTTGGACGTCACGATTGGGCTAATAAGACCGAAAATATAACTAATAAATATCCTTTTGGCTGTATTGTGAAAATACGTAGCTAAAGCCTTTTTGACATACTGATGTATTTGATTTTTATGCCATTGTATTCTATTGGTTGAGGCACTGTAAGTTACGATTGGATCGAAAATACGTATCTAAGGATCTTTTGACATGATGTATTTTATTTTTCTGTCACTGTACTCTATTGGTTAAATCATTTGAGAATTCGTATGTCACTATTGGACCAATAGGACCGAAGATACGTAACTAAGGTCCTTTTAACATGATGCTGTGTTTGATTTTTCTGGATTGGACCAATAGGATCGAAGATACAGAACTAAGACATTTTTAACATTCTGTTGTATTTGATTTTTCTGTGTGTGTTGGTAAAATCATTTGTATCTAATGCCTGTATGGCATGATGTTATGTTTAATTTTTCTATATTATTCAATTTGTTAAATCACATGATACCTCGCATATCTCTCAGAGAGGGATGGATTGGACATATCAAAAGAATGCTTCTATTATATCTTATACGTTATGAGAGGCTTTAGTTACGTATTTTCAGAATACAGCCAAAAGGACATTAGTTATATCTTCGGTTTTATTGGTCCTATCGTGACGTAAAAGTGGGGACTCCACCACAAAACGAGACAAAAATGAGCAGAATGGACCTTAATTTTTTTTTATTTCCCCAGCATCTGGGGAAAAATTGATTTTCTATCTAACTCTAATACACAGGCTCTTATGGGAGGCGCTGTTGCCAGATGTTGCGAAATGCCCAGTTTGTCAGTAGATCTACGGCATTTTTTTTTGTGCGTCCATACTGGTGGACACTACATACCTACAACTTTTATTGTCTATGTCTCTCTACGTTAAGCCATTTAGGCATACCTACAACCTTTATTGTCCATGTCTCTCCTTACGTCTATGCCTCTCTACGTTAAGCCGTTTAGTCACTGTAATGCTACCACCACTTAAACATGCTACAATATGTTACGGTCGTAGATAAAATATAGTATGCAACTCGTAAAGCTTAGATTTCTGTACGTGACTGGTTTAAATAACATATTATGTTATGGTCGTAGATAAAATATAGTATGCAGCTCGTAACGGTTAGTTTATGGATTAAATAACATATTCGATACTCCCCACACCTTTAACGTACCACAATAGCCAATCAGACCAATGCTAACGAGATGTATAGCGCCAACTATCGGATAATAGCTGAATTATGGTAGATTTCTTCGACGTAATGTCTGTGTCAAGGCAAATTGGATAAAAAATGTCGAATTTGATTAAAAATGGACTAAAAATGGCGAATTGGAATAAAAATAACGATTTGGTCGCGCCAACTAGCGGATAATAGCTGAACTATGGTAGATTTCTTCGATGTAATGTCAAGGCAAATTGGATTAAAAATGGTGAATTTGAATAAAAATGGCGAATTGGAATAAAAATGCCGAATATGTTGCGGTCGTATATAAAATATAGTATGCAACTCGTAAAGCTTAGATTTCTGCACGTGACTGGTTTAAATAACATATTATGTTATGGTCGTAGATAAAATATAGTATGCAGCTCATAATGATTAGTTTATGGTTTTAATAACATATTCGATACTCCCCATACCTTTAAAGTATCACAATCTCCAATCAGATCAATGCTAACGAGATGTTACCATCGCTTAAACATAAATTATGTTACGGTCGTAGATAAAATATAGTATGCAACACGTAGAGCTTAGATTTCTGCATGTGACTGGCTTAAATAACATATTATGTAAAAGAAGAAGAATAGACAGTTGACAAAAAGAAGAAGAGCGTTCCGTGGCGACTAGTACAGAACGGAAAATTGTTTTATTTTTAATTTATTTACTATTTTAATTTAAAAATAGCGTCATTTAGCGGCTAATAGCTAAACTATGGTAGATTTCTTTGACGTAATGTCAAGGAAAATTGGATCAAAAATGGCGAATTTAAATAAAAATACTGAAATGGAATATAAATGGCGAATTGGAATAAAATAACGAAGTGGTGGCGCCATCTAGCGGATAATAGCTAAACTATGGTAGATTTCTTTGACGTAATGTCAAGGAAAATTGGATCAAAAATGGCGAATTTAAATAAAAATACTGAAATGGAAAAATATTGAAATGGAAACATACTGAAATGGAAAAATACTGAAATGGAATAAAAATGGCGGATTGGTGGCGCCATCTAGTGGAAAATAACTATGGTAGATTCCATCGCTGTGACGTCAGCATCTATCTCACTCTTACTCATTGGGAAGGTACTTCTCTCTCTAACACATTGATTTCCCTATCTCTGTAGTGAGGGAAACTTTGGTTATCTACTACAGCGGAAAACCTTAAATCCAGAAACAACATCATCCAGAAGCTGTGCGGCATAATATGGGGAGCATCGGCTTCCACCTTGCGATCATCTGCCCTGGGTCTAGTCTTCTCAGCTGCGGAATACTGCTCTTCAGCATGGCTTAACAGCCCACATATACACAAAGTAGATGCCCAATTAAACAATACGATGAGAATGATCGATGGCGTTATTAAATCTACCCCTACGCAATAGCTCCCAGTACTGAGCCACGTTCCACCACCCAAACTACGACGCATACACTCACTCACTAGTGAGTACAGAAAGATAATTGATAACGAGAGCCTGCCAATCCATCAAGATATAGATGCTGCCAACGGTAACCGTCCACACTCCAGACGATCATCAATAAAAACAGCTGTGGAAAATGAGTTCAACTTAACGACCACATGGACTCGAGACTGGATGGAAAAACAAAATAGCAGCTTACCCTGCATCACACAAAAACCACCAGGTTTTGACTTACCACGCAACACATGGGCTATGCTGAACCGAATCAGAACCCAACACGGCAGATGTGTTTACGACATGATGCACAAATTGGGTAAACGACCATCCCCACTCTGTAACTGCGGAGAACCACAAACGATCTGTCACATCACAGAACAGCGTCCCACAAGATCATATGGCAGGTCAGAGGATTTCCTAGTGGCGACTCCAGAGTCGATCTTCTTCTTCTTCTTCTTCTGGTTCCTATCCATTTCTTCTTCTTCTTCTTTCGCTTTATAAGCAATTCTGCTTGTTCATTGGCTGATTTATACCTCTTAGGAAGGTTGTCACTCCATCTTTTGCGCCGATACTTCTTCTACCGATTGGTGATTTATCTCGTGCTATTTTGACCACACGTGTCTCCCCATTCTGGTTATGTGGTTGTTCCATTCTTTTTTTCTATTTAGTATCCATTCGTTTATACACTGTACGTTACATTGTCTTCTAATATCTTCGCTCCTCTTTCGATCTCTCAGTGTATTTCCTGTAATTCTTCTCAGTACTCTCATCTCTGCCATTTCCAGTAGTCTTTGTGTTGCGGCTGTATCGGGTCTTGTTTCTGATGCATATGTCATTATTGGTCTTACACTGGCTTTATAAATTCTTGACTTCATCTCAGTGTTAATATGTCGGTTTCGCCATATAGTGTTATTAAGGCATCCTGCCAATCTATTTGCTTTTTGTACTTGATTTCTCACTTCTTTTTCTAGGTCTCCGTAACTTGACAATGTAATTCCAAGGTATTTTACTTCCATTACTTGTTCAATACATCAATTTCAATATTGCATCTGATTGGTTCTTTACTGATTACTATTGTTTTAGTTTTCTGAGACGAAATTGTCATATTGGGCTATCAATATTGCGTCGTCTGCGTAGCAGAGTATTTTTACTTCTTTGTTTCCCATTCTATATCCTCTTCCTTTGTTGACGTTTTTGATGATTTCATCCATGATTAAATTGAAAAGCATAGGACTCAATGGGCCTCCCTGTCTTATTCCGCTACCTATATCTATAGGTTCTGTAAGTTGTCCATCTATTCTGACTTCCATTTTGTTGTTTTGGTAGATGTTCTCAATAGTTTTTATGATATCTAGAGGGACTTCTCTATTATACAGAAGATGGATTACATCTTGGAGCCTTACTCTGTCAAATGCTTTCTTTAAGTTAATCAGACATATCTCTCTCTCTCTCTCTCTCTCTTCAATCCTGACCCCCCGGAGGGAGTGTAGTGGTCGACGTGATGTCGTGTATTGTCCGTCTCCAAAGATCTCTGTCTCTGGTCATTTCTTTTAACTCATGCATAGGTCTTTTGCATATTCCTGTAATCTGATCGATCCATCTTGTTGGGGATCTTCCTCGTGATCTTCGGCCTTCCACCTTTCCCTGTATAATTAGTCTTTCCATGTTTTCTGTGTTGGCTCTCATAACATGTCCAAAGTATTTTAATTGTTGGAGATGGACTTTACTGGAGAGCCTTTGGCTAACTTTTAACGTAGACATAGATATGCTGGTCTATTATTATACTCTAACGATTTCTCAGTAATTTGCTTTATGACGAATATTGCATCTGTACACGATCTTCCAGTACGAAAACCCTGTTGTTCATCTGCTAAACTTATCCTCTGATTCATTACGTCTTGTAAGATTTTAGTTGTAAGTTTAAGGGTAGTATTTAATAAGTTGATACCTCTGTAGTTTTCTGGCTGCTTTTTATCTCCTTTTTGAATAGTAGCATTAGTTCGCTCGTTCTTCATTTTTCCGGTATTTTATGATTTTGTTAATTAATGTTGTTAATTGTTCTGTCATTGCTGTTTCACAATATTTCAGTAATTCGTTTGGTATTCCATCCTTACCTGCAGCTTTTCTGTTCTTCAGCTTTTCGAGTGTTTTTCGTACTTCCTGTGCTTATATTAACATCTTCATTTGTGGTAATTTCTCATGTTTCCGGTTCTAGCATCATTTGTTCTTCCTCTGCATAGAGCTTTTTTAGATAGTCAATCCATGTATCCTTTTCTATGTGTTTTGGTTCTATTAGTTCCTTTACCTCCGTTCTTTGACCTCTTATAAAGCGCCATATTTCCTTTTGGAGACCATAAAAAACAATCCATTTCAGATGTTGGAAATCATATTAGCAAACATAACCTTGCTCGCTGCGGCTCGAAACAGTTCCGTTGAGGTTTTTTGAAACCATGTTCTCAAATTTCGCAGCCATGATATTCTCTTTTTACCGGGTCCTCGCTTACTTTTGACTTTACCTTGCAATATGAACTGCAACAGGGAGTAACGGTGCTGATTTCTCATAACGATAGAGTAGAGTCGATAGACTATGTAAATAAGCTAGATGTTCGTTTGTAAACCTAGGTGTTATGTTTTATACAAAATATATGTAAATGTAAATGTGTCAAGTGCCATACGATAAATAAAATATATTTCAGTTTATTCAGAGAGTGCCATAAGCACTCTAACCGGTTTCTAGCTTTGTTAAGCTCTCATCAGAGAGTGCATTTTTTACTATCTCTGAACAAGCTACAGCAAGTCGGGCTGCTAGTATCGAATTACAACAAAACAACGTGATACGGGTGTCGCACAGTGGTCCAAAATCCCGAAAAGCTGGCCAAAAGTTAAAAAAAAAATTCAACGTTTCGAGAATATTATTACATTTTCTAAAAGAGAATTAAATTCCCTATTCAGTGTTGGCAACCCTAGAGCTATATCTCATATCTGAATTTCCAGTTCAGTTCAAAGTTGACCTTCGTACGGAACAGAAGCGCAGTTAAGAATAATGAATATTTTATACGCACAGTCTTGTGCGTGTATCTCGAAAACGAAGTGCGCAAATTCAATTCTGCAAAATGGAGGATATTCGTGGAGCCATCCTTAATAAAAGCCGATAATATAAAAATATTTGTATATGTGTTACATTTAGTAGATTTTAATTTGAAGTTAAGCTCAAAAACCACTGGATGCCTAATTTCATGCAAATCAAAAAACGCTTTCATATTTTGGCCATCTTTTCGGGTTTTTGGACCACTGTGTGTCGTAGCGACATCTGCTAAAAACAAGCGATAGCTTCACTTTAATAATATTAAAAAATAATATTAAAATAACATTTTAGGAGATATTATTTCTATTTAGTTTTACTCCTATCTGAGTATGCGGGACCATGTTTTCGTTGGAATTTTGCCACGCTGGACAGTCGAGATGTGAGATGCAATTTCTAGATCTCCCTTGGCCTTCTTTGCTCCGACATTCGTTTGGTTTGCAAATTTTAGAAGCCACGAAGTTGTTACCAGAAACTTAGTCCCGATAAAGTTTTATTTTAATATTGTTTTTAATATTATTAATAGTCCATTGAAATGTTACATTTAGGGTTGCATTTCTTACAGGAGTCAATTTTATTTTTTTAATGTGTAGGGGGGTTCAGTATAAGCCTTGTCTCCCGGCCGCCATATTGGAAAAAGCTGTATCTCCTAAACGCTGTATTTCGCGCTGTATCTCCTAAACTAGCAATCACACAGAAAATTTAATAACACATAAAATGTAGCAAATTAAATTTTCTACAATTCTATATCTATTACTTTTTATCTTCAAGTGACCAACAAAAAAGTTATAAACAAAAATATGAGAAAATTTTGTAAGAAGTTTACTTTTGAAGGTTATAACTTTTTTCCGTTCATTTCACAATAAAATACCATCATAGCGATGTTGTAGAGCAGCGGTTCTCAATCTGTGGTACATGTACACCTGGTTCCAAAAAAAACTGATACGACTCTTGAAGCGTATTTTGTAGAAAATTGAGCAGTGTATTTTGAAGAATAAATACTTAATATTTACATACTGTCAATGTCACTGCCAAATCTTAAAATTTGTCAGATAGCTTATTCTGTTCCACGGTTATTAGACTTTATTATTAATCTTTATTATTAATACTTTCTCCGCAACTGAGAGTATCTTATCAACTGGGTTTTTTTTTAACAATAGATGATAAAATAAAAATATTGACAGTTCAAAAATGTGAACATTATTGCATTGTGTGTGGCCTAAGTTTGGGCTGAAAACTGAAATGTTACATTTTTACAAAATGTAACATTTGTAATGAATGTAACTGAAATGAAAAATTACATTTTTACAAAATTTTGGAATATGTTTAATTACGTAGACCAATTTTAACAGTTGTTTTCAATACAGATTTCAATCCTCTACAAATAGTTTCTAATGTCTTCTGATGTCAAATAATTAGGGAAGCTGGAATTTAACAGTTTAGAATTTTACATTGAGTTAATGCAAAATTGTGACGCATGTCAAAATTCTCAATGTATTTTAATTGTATTCATTTTCTTCGAATCCTGAGAAAACTAATAACTATTTTTGAAAAATTTAAACTCAGAATGAAAGACTACATTATTACCGAGGGCTGAAAGTCCCTGAAAACTTATATAATATTTATTTTAATAAGTTACAGGGCTGAATTGAATATTAATTTGTTTTGTTGTATAATCCACGTTTACAATAATTATGTGATCTATTTGATGTAAAAACTATCATTTAGATAGTTAATATAAAAGTTTAGATAGATTTAAAATAATATAAACATTTAGACCTTAATAATTAGTACAATTTATGAATTAACATAATAGTAATCAGTTGTTTGTTGTTTGTTTATTTTATTATTTGTATGTCATAATAAATGTCAGATCAATCAAATACACTGCTCAACATGATCAAATCTTACTAAGAGTCGTATCAGTTTTTTTAGGAACCGGCTGTACCACTGGTGGTACATATCATTATTTGCGGTGGTACACAAAACGCAAAACTGTCAAAATCACCACTATTACAGTTAATTACATTACCTATCTAGATAGGTAGTTATTTCAGTTACGCTCGGTTTCATAATCAGTTAATACGAACTTTAAATTGGTACCTTAAGTTGGTACCTTTATCAATGCAATTCATATGGGTAAATGTCAACGTTAAAGTGAACTTAAGTTAATGTCCACTTTAAGTTGATTATGAAACTGGGCGTTAGGTGGTACCAAAAATATTAAAAAGTATTTTGTGGTACATGACTCAAAAAGATTGAGAACCACTGTTGTAGAGGATATTTCAATGAACAATTTTCACTATAAAGTTGTTTAATTTTATTTATTATCTAGGTTTTACAGTGCTCCAATCTTGACCAGATTCTCGAATTCTCATAGGAATACAATAAAAAAAATACTTTATATTAGTCGAGCGGCAGCAATCGTTATGTCGACCACGAAAATCAAATTTACGGTGAATGATCAATTTTGGTCTATTTTTATGTTTTCGAGGTCGCTGAATCCGAATATGAAGTTTATTTTTATCTAGATTTGGTGGAACATGTTCAAAAATCAAATTTGATACAAAAATGCCGAAAATCAATTTTGATGATTTTTCAAATTTACCTTGCTGTATCTTTGGTCGCTGTAAATATTTCCTTTTGAAAATTTTACTGTGTCATCTTTGAAGTATGTAGATAACAATGAAATTTGTCCAACATGTTTAAACAGATTAAAAAAGGAGTTGTAAGTTTTTAAACATTTTGTCATCATATTTCGTTAGTTTCATGTTTACTTAAAAAAGTTTAGTGACAAACTTTTTAGTTTATAATTTTGATCAACACAGCGTTAAAACATAAGTCATGAAGAAGTTTTTTGGAAAATTTTAAGTCAAAATATACAATAGGAAAAAAGGTATGTTACTTCATAAACAAGCGGCACATCCCAAAAACGCTTATATCTCGAGATCCTGACCACGGTGTGGTGAATGGCTAATTTTGGTCATACTTTATGATTTTGATATCAAAATCATAAAGGCCTTTTCTATATATGCTTAGGGTTATAAGTTTTATAGTGGGGAGAAAGGTCAAAAACAGATTAATAATAGCGCAGGAATGTTAAAATCATAATAAATTGTATGAATAAAAATATATATAGATAGAAAAGTAAGCCTAACGTTTTGTTTTTATTGTATCCCTATGAGCATTCGAGAATCTGGTCAAGTTTGAAGCGCTGTAAAACCTATATAAATAAATAGAATTAAACAACTTTATAGTGGAAATTGTTCGCTGAAAAACCCTCTACAAAATTGCTATAATGTTATTTTTTTTAAATGAACTGAAAAAAAGTTATAACCTCCAAAAGGAAACTTGTTAGAACATTTTTACTTATTTTTGTTTATATCTTTTTTGTTGGTCACTTGACGATAAAAAGTAATAGAAACAAAATTATAGAAAATTTAATTTGCTACATTTGATGTTAAATTAGATTTTCCGTAGGGCTGGTAGTTTACGAGATATAACGCAAAATCCCTTTGCACCTCATTTCCAAGATGGCGGCCGGGGGACAATGGTGGCGACCCCAAAAACTTGAACTTAAGCTTTTACTGATCCCCTCTACACATTAAAGAAATAAAATTGACTCCTCTAACAAATGCAAGGTATGGCTTAAAAAATGTAACATTTTAATGGAGTATAAAGTAAAGCTTTCGCTTGTTATTGAATAATATATTTCATCAAGATATTAATTATTGCTTCATATTCACTCACCTATCATAATCCAATCTACAATACAATTTTGAGTCTCTCACGAAGCAAGTATGTAGTAGATGATCCCCGCACGCACAGCACTGGACGCAATGCTCGTGGTAGGAGACGTCCATTATCCTGAGGAGGAATCGATCGTTGATCGGCCGACAACACATGCCGCAAATGCCGCTGCCCGATATGCCCACTCCAGCGGCTGCAAACAGAAAAGGGAATTTTTCAGTGAAAAGGATACGGTCATTTTTCTAAAGAGAAGATTTTTATATTTATACTACGGTTATAAAAATAAACGATTGGTGACCGAGAGCCGGAAAAATACCTATATTAATTATAAAATATCTGCATGAAGAATTTTTAAATTATGAAAATACACTGCCGAGCATAAAATTAGGTCAACCTCGCAATTTGAGTTTATTTCAGAAATTATTATTCTTTTTGAACTATTTTTGGTTGTAACGTACTTTACGGATTGATGATGAAGTAGTTTTCAATCCTAATAGCAATATTAATAATATTTAAAAATATTAAAATATTACTAAAAGATTTTTAAATTGAAAACTTATTGGTCCATTTTCTTGGTAACACCTCCAAGGCTTCTAAAATTTGCAAGCCAGATGGATTCTGAAGCGAAGAAGACAAGAGGGAATTCAAAAACTTACAATTCACGACCCCGTCTGTTCAGCTGGTAAATTCCAACAGAAAATGAACCTAGTTACTCAAAGAAGTAACGACCAATATAAAAATAAAATAAAAATTCCATTTTTATTCAGTTGCAATGCGAAGGCAAAACAATCCTATTTTTCAATTAGAATACGGAGCGCAGTCCAGCCCTCTGAATCGACGATTTTCGACTCTTGTTGGAGTCTCATCGGAGAGAACGTAGGCCTGCTACTCCATACTCCACTTGACCAACACCGAGAGTTTGCGATGTGTTGGAATGGAATTTTTATTTTCTTTTTATATTGGTCGTTACTTCTTTAAGTTACTAGGTCCATTTTCTGTTGGAATTTACCAGCTGAACAGACGGGGTCGTGAATTGTAAGTTTTTGAATTCCCTCTTGTCTTCTTCGCTTCAGCATCCATCTGGCTTGCAAATTTTAGAAGCCTTGGAGGTGTTACCAAGAAAATGGACTAATAAGTTTTCAATTTAAAAATCTTTTAGTAATATTTTAATATTTTTAAATACACACACCGGCAAAATTAGCCGAACACCTTAAAAGTGGGACATGTTAGATGTCTCGAATCTCCTAATTCTGTTGTCCGATTTGAGTAATTCTTTTAGTATGTTATAGCCTTATGAGTTAAGAATATCGGTGTAATAATATTGTTGCTACACAGGTAAATGTCATTTTATACCGGGTGTTACAATCATACTGTGTTTTTTTCTTAAAGTTCGGAACACCCTGTGGAATATTATAGCAAATATAAAATATTAAAATTAAAACTCGATTGCAGACTTTGGCTTTCTTAACATTTTCTTTTTTGATTCATTTGCTTATGTTGTAAAATAAAAAGTTATGTGCTTTAATAACTAGCCATGCTTTTTATCAATAATTCCTCATAGTAGGGGAGGAAAGTATGCTAAATTTGCAGTTACTCGAGCGTTATGGGGACCTATTTCATTGTGAAGAGTGGGTGCTAAAACCAAAAAAAGTTAAGTTAAGTTTTCCATAAAGTGTGGGACTCTCAATTTTTTAATTTAATTTTCCATTTCCACCAATCGTTTTTTCCGATTATAGGAAATATAGGCTATATCTATCCATAATTGGAAAAAATGTTGCGAATAAAGTTGCTTATTTTTACGTCAAGGATCCAAATCTGCAATAAAAGTTGGGGGCTCCTATTTAAGATTTTAAAGTAACCCCCCACCCACCTCCGTGGGGGGTCGTGTTTGGTGCCATTCGGTGGATTTTTGAAAAATATTGAATAGGTGTAATTTGCAGTTTTACGATCTGATGTTCATTTCGCGAAATATCGCAGGGTTCGAGTTTAAAATTTTTAATTTACCCCCACCCCTCTCCGTGGGGTGTCACGAGCCCCCCACGGAGGTGGGGTGGGGGATTTAATTTAAAATCTTAAATAGGAGCCCCCAATTTTTATTTCAGATTTGGATTCTTTACGTAAAAATAAGCAACACATTTCTTCGAATTATGGATAGATAGATATAATCGCAGAAAAATGATTGTTTCTAATGGAAAATTAAATTAAAAAATGAAAAGTCCCCCCTTTATGGAAAACTTAACTTAACCTTTTTCTGATTTTAGCACATACTCTTCACAATCCAATAGGTCCCCATAACGCTCGAGTAACTGCAAATTTAGTATACTTTCCTCCCCTACTATGAGGATTTATTGATGAAAAACATGGATAGTTGTTAACGCACATAACTTTTTTATTATCTTACAGAAGTAAATGAATCAAAAAGGAAAATGTTAAGAAAGCCTAAGTCTACAATCGAGTATTAATTTTAATATTTTACATATGCTAGAATATTCCACAGGGTGTTCCAAACTTTAAGAAAAAACACAGTATGCTTGGTACACCCGGTATAGAATGATATTTACCTGTCTAGCAACAATATTATTAAAAAGATATTCTTAAAAGATATTCTTAGAATCCAACTATATCATAAAAAATCCAGAGATCTTACACTGGTTCCGTTATGTTGATGACATTTTAGTCCTCATTTCTGGTAACTCTGATTCAGCTCACAACTTACTTCACAAAATTAATCAAATCCATCCTAATATCACCTTTACCATGGAACTAGAATCTTCTAACTCCATTAACTTTCTGGATTTATCTATTACCAGACTACATGACCACTTCAACTTTGGTATCTACCGTAAACCAACACAGACAGATCATGTTATCCATTCTACTTCTAATCACCCTTTATCATATAAACTCTCTGCTTTTCGCAGTTTTATACATAGATTAAACTCTATTCCTTTATCCGTAACTGAATTCAACAATGAGTTGAATATTATCAAACAGATTGCAGTCAACAATGGTTATGACCCAGACATCATCACTAAACTTCAACAAAAAAGAGAACTCAAATTACTACAACAATCCGCTTTCTCTACATCATCCACAACTACTCCCATCTATGCCTCCTTACCATTCAATAACTCCAAATTATCTGAAAGAGTCAAACATATCATTTCCAATTCTTGTGACAACATAAAAATATCTTTCAAAGTTAATAACACTCTCAGCAAAAGTTTAACTAATACCAAAGATCCTATCCATTATATGAACCGGAGTGGGGTATACAGACTCTCTTGTTCAGATTGTGATGCCACCTACATCGGCAGAACTTACAGATCCCTTTCTACCCTATCTGCTGAACACAGCAAGAGAGATACCACTTCTGCCTTTTCACACCATTTAAAAGTCAATAAACATGAACTTAAGATTCCTGAAGGTGTCCAGTTGATACACAATATTCAACAAAAAAATACACTCCGTTTAGACTTATACGAAGATTTGGAGATTGGCAAGGACATGAAGAAGAGTCCCAATTGTGTCAATAGACAAACATCCCTTAACCGCAACTTTGTCCCCATTCACCGCCAATTATTCTCATAATTCCTATTTTTCAACTTCCTCTTTTTATCCTATTCTTTCTCTTTCAACTTTCTCTCCCTTCTTTTTCAAAATTTCCTCTATCCTTCACTGTTTCAAACTCCTTTACCCGACTAACATTATTAACTAATGAACCCTATTAACCATCACCTCATTAATTCACCCTACTATCTTTTTACTTCTTTTTCATTTCATTACTTCGTTCAGTTTAATTCCACACCTCATCTTTTCTTTATCCCTTTCTTTCCCTTAAAACTCTTGTCTTTATACCCTACACCACAGCCCTCTACTTTTTGTCTTTGACTTTTCCAAGAAAAAAAAATTTTTACCTCTCCAACTAACATCACATCACTTAATTTCAGTTCTCACATTCAGATCCATTATCATTACAATTAAATTATATCAATATTATTTTTCTTACTTTGGTTTTATTTTATTCAGTACACTTTCAATATTATTTTCATTTTAATTTCATTCGTGTATCAACTGGACTTAACAGCTATAATCATACTTTTCTTTATCTCTAACTTCACATACCCTCACTTTGTCACAAGAATTCTCTCAAAACTTTTGAAATAAAATTAAAAAATAAAACATCTCATAATAATTACAATTCTTTTTCATTCACATATTACACACTTTTAATTATTTGACTGTATCCTAACTCAAATCCATTATTTACAAAAATTTGCATTTATTTTTTAAATAACAATATTTTCCTTTTACATATACAACCACCAATACAATATAGACTAGTTTAAATTGCCTACCAATTTATTCATTTTGTACAATAACATTCCAACTAATACTGATTCTTTCTCTTCTCTCACCTTCATCTATTTTTATCTTTTTATCATTATTGACAGCAGCTCAACTTTCTTTCTATCAATTTAATCAATCTAATGTTATGGTATACAGTCAATATAAATAATCTTATATTCTAAATTAATTTTGTATATCACAAGTTCTTTTCAATAACCAATAGATTTAAAATGTTAGACATTTTCAGATATTAAAATTTTTATCATTTGTTGTGGGTCATGACCTTTTGGTTAATTAACTTTAAAATCGACTACCTTTTTCTCTACTGTCAATGTCACTTCAAACAGTTCCATACACACTAGTGTCACTTTATAGTCAAAGTTGGCCTAAGATGGTTGATTGAGGTTTTGGTAGGGTTTCGCCATGTTCCCATAGGCAATATCCTGTAACATCGGCGTTTAGCCTGTTGAATATTATTTTTAAATAATGTAAATTGAATTTTAAATTCAACCATTGTTTGGTTCTGGGGCTATTTAGCAAGTATGCACGTAAGTAATCTAACCACATTTTTAGCTTTTTAAAAATTTCAACCATCTTTCAATTCTAATAGTGGGATTACTTATTTTATTGTAGATTCACTGATGATGGACCGATAGGTCTGAAAACGTTCTGAATTGGACATATTTTATTCAATCCATTGGGATTTTTAAGTTTTAATAAATATACCAATTTACATAGAAGTGGTTTTACTTCTTGTTAGAGTTTTTTAACTATATGGTATACAGCCAACCTAGGGAACTTCCCTTTTAGTATATTCTTAAATAATAAGGCTATAACATACTAAAAGAATCACTCAAATCGGACCAGTGGTTTAGGAAATTCAAGACATCAAACATGTCCCATTTTTAAGGTGTTCGGCTAATTTTGCCGGTGTGTGTATTATTAATATTGCTATTAGGATTGAAAACTACTTCATCTTTCAATTGCCAGATGACGCTAGTCACCTACTCCATTCACGTCAGTTGCAATGTGGGGGATAAACTCTCGGTGTTGGTCATTTGGAGTATGGAGTAGCAGGCCTACGTTTTCTCCGATGAGACTCCAACAAGAGTCGAAAATCGTCGATTCAGAGGGCTGGACTGCGCTCCGTATTCTAATTGAAAAAAGGATTGTTTTGCCTTCGCATTGCAACTGAATAAAAATGGAATTTTTATTTTATTTTTATTTTTACTTTACGGAATGTTTAAAGAAGTCTTTCAAAGTTTATTGAAAGCAATGGAAATGAACAATTTTCCATTGATATACTAAATATTGAAAAGTTTTAAGAATTCAATATCAAGTTTTCCCTCATTTGGTAGTGATCTTCTTCTTTTGGTGCCTCTTCGTTTCGAATATTGGCGATCATTCTGGCTATAATTATTTTATTAACTGATGCTCTAAAGAGAATAGTTGTTGTTTGTGGAGAACCATTTTCTCAGATTCTTTAATCATGATATTCTTCTTCTCCCAATTCCTCGCTTTCCGAATACTATGCCTTGAAGGATTACCTTCAGTAATCTGTATTTAGTGCCGTTTCTCATTGTGTGTCCGAGATATTCTAACTTTCTTCTTTTAATGGTATACATCAGCTCTCTTTCTTTCCTCATTCTTCGTATTACGGTCTCGTTAGTTATCTTGTCCGTCCATGATATTCTTAGGATTCGCCTATATAGCCACATCTCGAAAAACGAAGTTTTTTCTCCATCGCTTCAGTGGGTTTCCAGGATTCAACTCCGTAGTATAATATTGAGAAGATATAACATCGTAGGAGCCTTACTTTTATCTCCAGATTAAGGTTGTGGCTTTCAAAGAGTTTGGCCATGTTATTGAATACACTCTATCCTACACTTTTTTCTTATGGGTGATCTCATTGTTCATTTACTATTGTTTCAAGATAGGTATACTGTTTTACTCGTCCGATGGTGTATTCTTGACAAGCAGTTGGGCGTCTCTAATTTTATTTTTGCTGATGACCATAAATTTAGTTTTTGATATATTTACTTGTAGTCCAAATCTTTTACTTACTTCATTTACTTTGTTTATTAGTTCCTGTAAACTGTTCAAACTGTCTGCAAAAATAACGGTGTCGTCTGCATAGCTGATGTTGTTTAGGCGTTCTCCATTTAGGAGTATTCCATGTTCACAATTCTCCAAGGCTTCCCTAAATATTTCCTCTGAATATAGGTTAAATAATATAGGTGAAAGTATACATCCTTGTCTAACGCCTCGTAGAATCTGGATCGCTTCCATTGGTTCATCTTCAATGGTAGTGATAATAGCGTGCAAACAACAAGGTATGCTTTGGATCTGACTTTGTATCACATTCTGCGGAAGATTGTTCCATTCCTGCACCAATATCTCTCGAGGCTCTCTTGAATTTGTGGGGGCCGGGATTTATAACATGGATGCATAAAATATCCAATGTTTTACGCCTGAGGTACCAATGAGCTCAATCTGACAAGTTCACATCATGGCTTCCATACAGCCATGATGTGAACTTGTCAGATTGAGCTCATTGGCACCTCGGGCGTAAAACATTGGATATTTTATGCATCCATGTTATAAATCACATCTTCTTCATATGTTCCTATGACGGATCAATTATAAAGGGTTTATACCCAAATATTTTTACTTCGGTGGTTAGCATGTAGATTCTAAGATTACACTGATGATGATCGGTCAACCGATCGAGAACTAGTTGTCTTTGATGTAGCCCTGTATAGGGATTTTAACAAATATACCTTTTATAAAGGATTTTATGTTTTTGTAATGGTATACAGCCAACTACAGGAAAAAAATTTTTCCCCGTGGATTCATTATCTATTTGTCAATCAACGTATAGGAATAACTCATTTAAAATGTGCAGCAGTGTTATTAAAAAAGCTTACTAAATACTAACTATTTTATAAATTTAGAGTTACCACACTCTTCGGGACATTCTTGTTCATTTCGTCAATTACCTATGTTAATAATTACATAATTCATTTTTAAGGGGGCGATTCATACTATGGCAACAAATGTTGAGGATGGCGAGCAGGAAAACTCTTCACCGTCGTTATTCCCACTGGTGAGTACAAATAATGAACCTGGTGCCCAGATAGAGAACAGTGACGTTACGAAAGTACAACCGGCACCTATACTTTCACTATTTACGAGTCATCAAAGTACTTCAAGAAATTGACGTAAACAGTGACCTTTAGTAAGGTGAGTAAAGTTAAACCAATTACAGAATCCAACCAAAGGCAATATCACATTTCACCGGTGCACTCAGACCAGAGCGACTTTGATTCCGATGACTCCGACCGAGATTCGCATTTCGTTCCTGTTGTGCAAAGGAAAACCTATAGTTTGTTTCGAGGTCGAACAGTAAAACCATCAAGTAGCTCTTCCCCAAGAAGCTCTTTTTCAAGAAGCTCTTCATCGAGTAGCTCTTGGAAAACGCAGAAAACATGGCAAATTACGCGGGAAACATGGCAAACAACATACTGTGGAACCGGAGATGTATGAAGGTGTCAAACATTTTATAAACGTTATACCACGCGTCGAATTATATTACCTTAGAGCTCAGACGTCACGGGAATATATCCAGTGTGACAAGTCTTTATCTGATTTATATCGGGACTACAAAGATAAATGTATACAGAAGAAAACTTCAAATCATTTGCGTCTGCAACTACTTTTAACCACATTTTTACTAAAGATTTTAACATCTCCTTCCATACACCAAAAAAGATCAATGTGATATTTGTGAGAATTTCAAAAATGCTGATGAGGATGGAAAAAACAGTATTGTTGTGACGTACGAAAACCACTTGAAAGAAAAAGAACTGTCCAGAAAGGAGAAAGAAAAAGACAAAAGTGCTAATATAGATTCAACAATATTCGCCTTATAATATGACTTGCAAGCTGTGCTGCCAGTACCAAGAGGCTAAGTTTCATTATTTTTTTTATAAAAGTAGAATTAACTGTTTTAGTTTTACAATGAGCGACAAAGAGTCCGCAAAATTTTCCAAAAACTGACGTAAACCGCAGAAAAAAATTAGTAAATCAAATTGTAGTAACACAAAATGTTTCATAAATAATGTCATAACTAAAAATAATATTTCATTTCGAACATTTTGCTTAGAACAATACCGTTTTAACTCAAAATTCTTAAATAACTCCACTGACAGTATTTTTATTTAACTAAGAGTACAAAGAAACTTCCTTTAATATTAATTAGAAACACATTATGTATTAATGTTTTGTTTGCCTGCAATAGGAAATGAGTAATGAGTTTTTCGTTGATTCTGAAAAATCATTTTTTTTTTGAGTTACGACACTATTGTATTATTAGTGCGATATATTCAATTATAAAAATTATTGAACATTTTAGATATTTCCAAAAAAAAATTATACAAGGCATATTATAATATCTCGTATAATATTTTTAAACGCGTGCTGCACAATAAAGAAACCATAAACCCTAATAGTTATTTTAATAAAACTTTGATCCTAATGAAATAACGAAATAATCAGCTTACAGTTTGGTCAACAAGCATTTACTCAATAAATCAAAGTATCGGAACACTTGCAGCCACTGCGCCCCTTTAAACCGGAGCAGGGGTGAATTATTAAGGACTAATAGGTATGACGTTGCATGAAATTCTGATTAAAAGAGTTAAATAGGCAACAAAAGGATTTTGTGTAGCAGGATTAACACCCCCAGAACTGTTAAATGTATTCTGGCAGGACTCGCGACAAATTTAGAGTCGCAGGAAAGATTGATGGAATCGAAACGTATGCAGGTGGCTTGAAAAATTGTGTTTTATTTAAAAACCGGTTTAGCCTTATAATATATTTTTTGAAGTGAATACTTCTTATCGCTCGGTATGATGTTTTTGCATTGGCCCGAAATAATATTTAGTGTGACGCGAAATATCGAGATATACGCAGCAACCTTGCGGTAAACAGTATACAGGGTAGCGAGAAAGTATGGAAACACGGTAATTTCTCGAAAACCGCTTGAACGATTGTTATAAATTTTGGTGGATGAGGGTATTCTAATACGGCCGATATTATATGGTAGTTACATTGTTGTCAAATCTTCCGTTTTTCTGGAAATCTACTGAATTTTCTTATTTTAAATGGAACACCCTGTATATTTTTTGCGTTTTGAAGTCCTTAAGAAATACTGATTATTTTTCATGTTATGTTCCCTATACCTAAATGCCATAATTTCGGAGTAATTGCTACATTTATTAAAAAAAATTAACAAATTATACAAATTTATTTTTTTGGACCGGGTAGATATTATTTTAGGTTCTTTGGGCCATTGGGAACAAAAAAGGTCTTTTGTAATTTTCCTCAAAAGTTAATTGTTTCCTAGGTATAAACAATTTAAAACTGAAAAAAAATCGAAAAATTAAGATTTTCTGGGTTCAAAAACATAAGTAAAAAATATTATTTTTGAAACTATGAAGTGCCTAAATTCAAGTTCAAACCTTATTTTATCAGATGCCGATAAATGATTTGGTTTTATTTCATTCTATAACATTATTTCTTAGTTGTTAATGCAGCCTGATAGCCCCGTCCTCTCATATGAGCTTTATTAACAATTAAAAAAAACAATGTTTTAGAATAAAATATGCCAATAATTCTTATAGGGATCTGATAGAAAAAGGTTTGAGCTTGAATTTAGGTACTTCGTTATTTTAAAAATGATTTTTTACTTGTGTTTTTAAACCTTGAAGATCGTCATTTTTCGATTTTTTCAGTTTTAAATTGTTTATAACTCGGAAACGATTAATAGACCGGGCAGTATCGTCGCCCCGCTAGCGAAATTATTCCGATTCGATTTTTTTGCACAAACTTACTCAAAAAGAGGTTCTTATAACATATCCACATGGTGCCGGGCGGTGCCGTGGTCGAAAAATTGTAATTGCAATATTTTTTAAACAAATTCACAAAAATAATTTTTTTACATCGAACAAATTTTTTTTAGATAATCTGGGACATTCTGACAAAAAAGGTCTCTTGTGATTTTTCTCTAAAATTGATTGTTGTCGAGTTATACGCGATTTAACCCGGCACCTGCCACGTGGGGTGCTACCAGCACCCCATAACACATTTTCATCAAATATTTGGTATTTCAATTTTGTTAACCGTGCCGTGCGTCATAGTAGCTTTCTATAATATTATATAGCATAGAGATCTGTTTGCGTTTGAAGTGGTTATTTAGTGTCATTCTGAACTTATAGCTCTAAAGTCGAATCGGGGTGTCATCATCTGGCAGTTTAAGTTTTAAATTTTTTTTTGTGTTTTTGATGAATAGGCCAGATTTACATTTTTTTATTGTAATAACTGATTTAAATTATTAATATAGTCTCTATACTGCCGTGTTAACTCAAAAGGGCGTAACTGCAATTTTTATTTAAAACGAGTTTCATATCCCACGCGTTATTTAGTAATCTTTTCTACAAGTCTACCTGAGTTTCATAGCCATATCTGCAATAAAACCGGATATATACTGCTTAAATTAATAGCCGTATCTGAATTTTCTACTAAAATGTTAGCTTTAAAAGCCGCAACTGTAAATGTTAACACAAAAAGCCGTAACTAAAAAGTTTTCGGCAGATACGGCCTATTCACTTATACTCTGGGCTAATTAGCAAAATACAAGGAAAAGTTATTTACCAGCAATTTTATTGCTGGAATCGAATCTTATTATTGTATGTATTAATAATATAGATATGCAAAGTCCGCAGATAGTGTGCTACTTTTTTTATAAACAAAATGGCGCCCGAAAATCGTGTTTTTTTCAATATTTGTCCTATAACTCCAAAGATTTTAACTTTAGACCAAAAACACCCAAATAAAAATTCACCGCAATTAAATTCTGCATAGAAACGTGTTTTTTCCGATTTACTTTGACGAAAACTTTCCCCGGAAAAAGCGGGTTTTTCCAACAAAATCTTTAATTTTCAACTAAACTTTTAGATAAGTAGTTGTTAATCAATAATTAAATAACTTGGTAACGTAAAAGCCCTTTCCGTATGTATTATAATTCCAGACTTCTATGGAAATTGAATGAACAGTTTAGCAACAATTAAAATGTTAATTAAAAATTTACGGTCGCTATAATAACGACATTAATTATGATGCATAAGAATAACTATGATTTTTTCATAAAAAGACACTATACCTATCTAATTTACTTTACAGAATTGAAATTGGACTATTTAAGCGGCCTCAGGAATATTTTAAAATTATAAACAATTTTTTGGTTTATAAACAAATAGAATATCTCGGGAAATATTAAACTAAATTAAATTGTGAAAACGGTATTCGAAAGACAGCGGCAGGATGCTTCTTTTAAAAGAAAAAACGTTTAATTATGACGAGTGGTTCCTGAGATACAACCGGTCAAAGTTGACCGGAATTTACGGCAGTAAAGCTCAGTCAGATATTGAATCTGACGTGGAATCTGACGTGTCTGATGACAGAGATAGAGACTACCTTCCTTCAACATCTACCTCAAGTGAAGAATTTTGGGACACAGATAATAACGTTAGCGACCAAAATGTACATATTATTAGCAATATCCTATTACAACCTGCTTCAACAACGAGCTCATCAGCTATTTCGGAATTAAATTTAAACAACTTATTGACAGATACGGAAGAACATCGTACTACCAATAATTATAACTATTTTAATAATTTAATTCACAGTATTATACAAAGAGCAATAGACAAATCAGAGAGAAAAAAATACTAAAAAGAGACAGTTAAGAAAACGGAAAAAGATAGAAGAAAGTTTAAGTGAACGGCGTTCAATAAAAATGCAAAAGTTAGTCAATAAACACAAAATATCTGGAAGCTGTTTGGCTACTTGCAAGAAAAATTGCAGTAATAAAGTTTCAACTGTTCGACGGCAAGATATAAATAGGCAGTTTTGGAATCTTTCCTCCGAGGAACAGAAAGTTTTTTATTCAAGTTCCATTTTAAAGATTCCCAAAAAAAGATGCGCAACTAGAAATTCAGATAGTTCTCGGCGCTCTTTTACATTTATCTATCAGTTAAAAGATGAAGAAGAAATACCTCAAAATATTTGTGAAGTATTTTATCTGGCAATTTTAGGACATCATGAAAAAAATGATAAGTCAGTTAGAACAGCTTTAAGGAGTTCCCAATTATCGCTTAAACCTAACAAAGATAAACGAGGAGGCAGCTTAAAAAATTTTGACCGAGATTTAATCATATTAGTCATATACAGTCCTTCAACCCTACGACATCGCATTATAGACGAGCACATGCTCCGAACCGTTTATACTTGCCTAGCGACATAACTATAAAACTAATGTACTTATGAATCGTTTAAAGCAAACTACAGTATTCAATGTTCGTATTATTTATATCGTCAAATCGTTAGTGAGCTTAATATTTCATTTGCAAAGCTTGGAAACGAAGAGTGCTTTACTTGTGAAAAATACGAAATTCATAAAAAAGAAAGCTCACATGTGTTAGATGACGGTCTAGTTTGTCCTGAATGCGAAACATATAAAAATCATCGAGAAAAATTTATAAAGGTCCGAGAGATGTACATATACAACGCTGATTCCAGATCGTCGGGCGATTCTAGAGTTTATACAGCTGATCTGCAGAAGGTATGACTTTTATTTTGAATAATATCTGTTATATTTGACCTTATACAATCTTTTTGTAGGTGATTATGCTCCCAAGATGCGATACTTCAAAGAAATTATATTTACTCCTAGACTGATAGCCTTTAATGAGAGCTTTGTTCCAGTTGGTACTTCTAAAACTTCTACAGTTGCGGTTCTATGGCATGAAGCTATTTCTGGATGAAAAAAGGCTGATATTGTTAGCACATTCTATGCATTTTTAAACAAAATTAGGGATTCCGAAGAAGTTGTTATTTGGGTGGATAATTGTTCCGGTCAGAACAAGAATTGGTGCTTGTACACATTTTTTGTGTATGCTGTAAACTCATTAGAATTGAACATTAGGAAAATAACTCTAAGATATTTTGAGTCAGGTCATACATTTATGGCAGCCGACTCATTTCACCATAGAGTCGAGCAATCACTAAATCGACAAGGTAAAGTTTATGACTTCTTTGATTTTTTAAATGCGGTTAAAACGTCAACACGTAATGTCGAAGTTATCGACATGGCTTTTAATGATTTTTACAACTGGAAAGACGAATCATCTCAATATAAAATAACAAGGTTGGTCCCTCGTCCGTACCTTCAACAAATGGTAGAAGTACAGTTCATGAGGGGTTTCCATACATTAGGTTATAAAACTAGTTTTGAAGGAGAAATCATGTGCCAATTTTTTAAAGACTAATATCCAAAAAAATGGCATTGCAAAACCACTCTCTATCTCTCAACCACGAGGTATTACCATGGAAAGAAAACAGAATATAATCACTAAAATTGGTCAAATAATGCCCCCAAATCGCATTACATTTTGGAAAAATATTTTTGTCAGCGAAAATGTGGACACAATTGATGATTAATATAATATAATAACTAGTTCGGAGTAGAAAATTAAGTATTAATTATTTATATTTGTTTAAAAAAGGTCAAACCGGCAAACAGGTGTATGTTCTCAAAGAAATTGAAAGTGTGTAAAAAAAACTTTTAATAATCAGCTAAGTACTTTCAGCACATAACGTGCCATCATCAGAGCTTCCTAAAAGGACATTTAAGATAAGAGATTTTTTATAAACAAAAGATTGAAAAAACTTACGTCCTCTTATAAATCCTTCATAGAAGAGTAATTGTTAAAACTCACATGATAAATCATGGATACTGGGCAAAAGCCACAGATATTGGGTATAAAACCCTTAAAATTAAAAGTTATCACATCTAAATTCTTTTTTTATTTTAAAATTACAACATGGCTGCGTCAAACCGTTGTGAGTTCACGTGAACAGCTGAGCGCTGTCATTCATTCAAATGATAAAGAAGGAACCACTAATTTATGCGCCCTCTAAATTGAAAATGGCTAAAAGGCCATGTGTTGGTTAAATTAATTCTAAGTGAAGATACTAATTTTTTTTTAAAGTTAAATTTTCAAAATTACAAATATTAATATTGAAGTGAAATGTTAACGTGTACGTAAGTTATCAAAAATTCTTTTAAAAAACAAACCGTTATGGTTTGACCAAGTGTAGAAAAGAAGTTAGATGAAAACAAACCAAGGAGAAGTCTCATTTGTCAAGTTCAGAGTTCAAAAGCTGTTATTTTATAAAATTAACAAATTTACCAAAAGATTAAGTCAAATCTCAAATATTCTACTTATATGTAATCAATGAAAGAAAACTCAAGAATACCGAAAAAGTAATGTTCAAAATACCTACAGCAATTGTTGGGTATACTGTATACTAAACCAAAATTATTAAAGAAATTTCTTAAAGATAGGATCAAATTTACAATTTAATTGAATCTGAGTGTTAACACAGTTTTGAGGATTTCTTTTCATTTCTCTACTTATTTCTAGATCTTCTAGTAGATTCATTTTAGTATAGTTATTATTTGGTAAGCTATGTAGGATCCTACTGTCTCTTTGGGGACTAAAGCTGTGTTTCGATGCATGCAAATGATGACCAAAACTAGATTTATCGATCTTTGAAAGATGTTCTTTAATACGTGTATCCAACGGTCGCATCGTTCTACCCAC
Source organism: Diabrotica virgifera virgifera (assembly GCF_917563875.1). Lineage (NCBI taxonomy): Eukaryota > Metazoa > Arthropoda > Insecta > Coleoptera > Chrysomelidae > Diabrotica > Diabrotica virgifera. The sequence goes on from NC_065451.1 coordinate 173,632,926, forward strand.
GTAGGTCACAGGGCAGTCACCACATGACAATTTATATATGCCACTTTTAGAAGTTTTTTTAATTCTGTCTTTAGTATGAGAAAAAATAGACCTGATGTTTTCTTTACATTTAAATGAGAGTTCTAAGTTAGGAATGTTATTTAAGATTTTGGCTATATTGTCTGAAGGATAACCTATGTATGATATAGATCTATACATAACTTCTGAATTGGAATTGTCAGGAGTAGCATTATAAGCTAGAGATCTATTCCTTTTATTCCTTAATTTGTTGAGTATGTTGTCAACCAAAGTAGGGGAGTAACCATTACTATATGCAAGTTGTTTAATAATATCTAATTCAGAAGTAAAATTTGTGTCTGATAATGGTAAGCTAAGTAAACGGTGGATATAGCAATAAAAAGATGCCATCTTCTGTTGAAAAGGATGATTAGAAGATCTAGGGATAGTGTGGTCAGTCTGAGTTGGTTTTCTAAAGACTGAAAAACTTAATTTGTTCTCTATTCTAGTCAATGTTAGGTCTAGAAAATTAATAGAATTGTTAGACTCTGTTTCTAAAGTGAATGTTATGGCTGGATGTAAATTATTGAGTGAAACTAGAATATTTTCTGCATCAGAGGAATTTCCATCTATAATAGCTAACACATCATCCACATATCTGAACCAATACAAGATTTTTTGTAAAGGATTATGAACTGAAGAATGATTGTCAAAGATATTACACTCAAGGTTATTTAAGAACAAATCTGCTAGTACAGGTGATAAGGGATTTCCCATTGCAAGGCCTTGTGCCTGTCTATAAATAATATTGTTAAAAGAAAAGAAATCTTGTGACAAACATAATTTAAGTAAACCCAACATGTGGGAAATTGTACCTCTATTAGTGTTACTTTTAATAAGTAAATTCTCCACTATAGGAATGGTTTCATCTCTTGGTACGTTCGTAAACAAATTACTTACATCGAAAGAAACTAGAAAGAAGTCTCTAGGTAAATTTAAAACTGACAATTTATTTACTAGATCAGTAGAATTTTTAACAGAATAATTAGGTTGAAAAGATATTGAAGATTAAGTAAAATTTAATAAAAAATTTTGGTCTTGGTAAAAGGTATATTATTTTAAATAATAATATACCTTTTACCAAGTAATAATATAATATACCAATATAATATACCATGCAAATAATATACCTTTTACCAAGACCAAAATTTTTTATTAAATTTTACTTGTAATTAATGGTATACAGCCAGCTACAGGAAATTCTTCCTAGTGGATATTTATATTGAAGATTGTAAAATAGTATTAATGAATTTAGACAATGCAACAACTGGAGTGTTATAAAAACTAACCACTGGTCTCATAGGAACATTAGGTTTATGAATCTTTGGCAAACCAAAGGTTTGCCAAAGGGCAAACAAATAGTTTGCCAACGATAGGTTAAACAACAATAAACAATAGGTTAAACAACAACAATAGGCCAGTGTAACGAAAAAGCGATGGACTACCCCGCTAATTGAAATAATATTCGAAAATATTACCTCAACTAACCAAGATAGCCATCGTCACACCCTTAGCTTAGCTCAGTCACTCAGGTGTGTGTTCGTCTTGTCCTAACCTCAGATATGAACTATGAAAATTGGAATGGAAGCAAACAAAACATAGTTTTTAACTAATCATGTTTATTGTTCATAAAGATATAATAAATAAAATGACTTAGTAAATTGCATTAACAAATGTATTTAAATTCTTGCCAAAAACTAACAATTCTGGATTATACTTATGGCTTTTGGTAGCTGATGGTATCTTCTTGATGTCGTATGGTACTGCTGCTGGTTCTGCAACGGGCTCTGGGGTTGTAGGTGTTGTATTCCACCAGGCCTACGGATGTTGGTCGTTGCAGTCTTGGTTATGTGGTTGCAGCCCTGATGACATGGTCCTCGTTGTTGTATCGCCGGCAAACTTTAGCAAACAAATGGTTTGCCAAAGATTCATAAACCTAATGTTCCTATGAGACCAGTGGTTAGTTTTTATAACACTCCAGTTGTTGCATTGTCTAAATTCATTAATACTATTTTACAATCTTCAATATCTTTGCAACCTAATTATTCTGTTAAAAATTCTACTGATCTAGTAAATAAATTGTCAGTTTTAAATTTACCTAGAGACTTCTTTCTAGTTTCTTTCGATGTAAGTAATTTGTTTACGAACGTACCAAGAGATGAAACCATTCCTATAGTGGAGAATTTACTTATTAAAAGTAACACTAATAGAGGTACAATTTCCCACATGTTGGGTTTACTTAAATTATGTTTGTCACAAGATTTCTTTTCTTTTAACAATATTATTTATAGACAGGCACAAGGCCTTGCAATGGGAAATCCCTTATCACCTGTACTAGCAGATTTGTTCTTAAATAACCTTGAGTGTAATATCTTTGACAATCACTCTTCAGTTCATAATCCTTTACAAAAAATCTTGTATTGGTTCAGATATGTGGATGATGTGTTAGCTATTATAGATGGAAATTCCTCTGATGCAGAAAATATTCTAGTTTCACTCAATAATTTACATCCAGCCATAACATTCACTTTAGAAACAGAGTCTAACAATTCTATTAATTTTCTAGACCTAACATTGACTAGAATAGAGAACAAATTAAGTTTTTCAGTCTTTATAAAACCAACTCAGACTGACCACACTATCCCTAGATCTTCTAATAATCCTTTTCAACAGAAGATGGCATCTTTTTATTGCTATATCCACCGTTTACTTAGCTTACCATTATCAGACACAAATTTTACTTCTGAATTAGATATTATTAAACAACTTGCATATAGTAATGGTTACTCCCCTACTTTGGTTGACAACATACTCAACAAATTAAGGAATAAAAGGAATAGATCTCTAGCTTATAATGCTACTCCTGACAATTCCAATTCAGAAGTTATGTATAGATCTATATCATACATAGGTTATCCTTCAGACAATATAGCCAAAATCTTAAATAACATTCCTAACTTAGAACTCTCATTTAAATGTAAAGAAAACATCAGGTCTATTTTTTCTCATACTAAAGACAGAATTAAAAAAAATTCTAAAAGTGGCATATATAAATTGTCATGTGGTGACTGCCCTGTGACCTACGTGGGTAGAACGATGCGACCGTTGGATACACGTATTAAAGAACATCTTTCAAAGATCGATAAATCTAGTTTTGGTCATCATTTGCATGCATCGAAACACAGCTTTAGTCCCCAAAGAGACAGTAGGATCCTACATAGCATACCAAATAATAACTATACTAAAATGAATCTACTAGAAGATCTAGAAATAAGTAGAGAAATGAAAAGAAATCCTCAAAACTGTGTTAACACTCAGATTCAATTAAATTGTAAATTTGATCCTATCTTTAAGAAATTTCTTTAATAATTTTGGTTTAGTATACAGTATACCCAACAATTGCTGTAGGTATTTTGAACATTACTTTTTCGGTATTCTTGAGTTTTCTTTCATTGATTACATATAAGTAGAATATTTGAGATTTGACTTAATCTTTTGGTAAATTTGTTAATTTTATAAAATAACAGCTTTTGAACTCTGAACTTGACAAATGAGACTTCTCCTTGGTTTGTTTTCATCTAACTTCTTTTCTACACTTGGTCAAACCATAACGGTTTGTTTTTTAAAAGAATTTTTGATAACTTACGTACACGTTAACATTTCACTTCAATATTAATATTTGTAATTTTGAAAGTTTAACTTTAAAAAAAAATTAGTATCTTCACTTAGAATTAATTTAACCAACACATGGCCTTTTAGCCATTTTCAATTTAATTAATTTTTATTTACATACCAATATAGAGTGCGCATAAATTAGTGGTTCCTTCTTTATCATTTGAATGAATGACAGCGCTCAGCTGTTCACGTGAACTCACAACGGTTTGACGCAGCCATGTTGTAATTTTAAAATAAAAAAAGAATTTAGATGTGATAACTTTTAATTTTAAGGGTTTTATACCCAATATCTGTGGCTTTTGCCCAGTATCCATGATTTATCATGTGAGTTTTAACAATTACTCTTCTATGAAGGATTTATAAGAGGACGTAAGTTTTTTCAATCTTTTGTTTATAAAAAATCTCTTATCTTAAATGTCCTTTTAGGAAGCTCTGATGATGGCACGTTATGTGCTGAAAGTACTTAGCTGATTATTAAAAGTTTTTTTTACACACTTTCAATTTCTTTGAGAACATACACCTGTTTGCCGGTTTGACCTTTTTTAGAAGTGTGTACAAGTCATACAGTCTGTTTCAATTTATATTTGTTTGACTGAGTATGATATTTTAGTTAGTCTGTATTGTTGTTTACTTTTTTAACTTTTCCTAATTACAGTGGAACCCCGATAAGTCGGACCCCGATAACCCGGAAGTCCGGCTAACCCGGACCGATTTTTTTGAGGCAAACATTTCAACAATAAAAATGTATGTAATATAATATTTGAGAGATAATGCGTATTTGTGTAATTTGAAGTACATAATATACCATAGTAAAAATGACTCATCGCACACAACTTTCTTTGTCGTGTTATCGAAAACAACAGGCACCTGTAGTATCCTTTATTTATTTGAAACTCTCTTAGCATTGTTTAGAAAAGATTAAGAGACTATTAAAAAATTCTTTTTCAAACAATGGGCTTAGTCTTCACTGTTATTAAATAACATAACTTCGTTGCGATTGAGACGGTATTATGTGTAGTAAAGTCGCATTGTTCGCTTCCGTTCTGTAATCGTTCGTAAATCTATTCAGATTTTGTGTTTGCGTGTTTTTTGTCTACGTAATGGCAATAAAACGTAAAAATGTTGTTTTTTTTTTCAAAATGATAACAAAAAACAGTTTGGACAATCGGTGCAAAGCTAATAAAGCTAAAAATGAGACTCTCGACGACGCGACGCTTTGTATGTGTGGTTTTGTGCGGAACGCGAACGTGGTTTACCAGTGTATGTGTGCCAATTATAACGGAGTTTATCTGTAAGCATACCATATTTTATTAATTTTTACAATTTTCTCCGGCTAACCCGGATTTTCAATAACCCGGATCGGCCGCGGTCCCGATTAATCCGAGTTAACGGGGTTCAACTGTATTAAGAATAACTTACGAAATTAATACAACATTAATATTGTAACGTTCATTTGTTTAACGCAATAAATATTTTCAGAAAATCATGTAGTTACGTTCTTAATTATATACCTCATGTTAAGTGAAAAAGGCGTATCTGCCAAAAGTGTTGGATTCCCAAGTTGATACTCTACCAAAATATGTCACATGATAGTATAAACCTATAAGTCACAACTTTTTAAAAAATCACGATTGCCTAATCGAAACCACTAAAGCTGATTTTTCTCGCAAACTAGTTTAAAGCAGATACTTCCTTCTGAGTTAACACGGCAGTATACTCAATAAATCTTAATTTTTTAAATATTTTACTTCACTTCATTTATTATGGGTTGGTACTTGCTAATTTGCTTATAACACCTTTTTAATTTTATTTTTTAACTTTTATAATATACTAGTAGCTAATAAGTTAATAAATAAAACATGTTTTTTTATATACTTGTGTAACTCAACACATTATTTTTGTTTATAAACAAGTAGACCACAGAAAATTTTTAAGGGGTGCTCTGAGCACCCCACGTGGCAGTTACGCCTTGCAAAGCCACGTGGCAGGTGCCGGGTTACAATTTGAAAAATGCGAAAATGGCCATACAACTCGACAACAATCAATTCTAGAGAAAAATCACAAGTCGTTCGCAATGAAAAAATTATTTTTGTGAATTTGTTTAAAAAAAAATTAAACAATTTTTCGACCACGGCACCGCCCGGCACCCTGTGGATGTGTTATAAGGACCTCTTTTTGAGTAAGTTTGTGCAAAAAAAATCTAATCGAAATAGTTTCGATAACGGGGGCGACGATACAGTTGGACTATAGCGCTAATTGTTAATAATTAAAAATAGCAGCTTTGTAATAAAATAATGCCAAAAACCTCTTCAGGACCTTGAAGAACAGGTTTGAAACTTAATTTGGCCGTTTTTTGAATTTCATAATAATAATTTTTATTCGAGTTGGTAAGCCTATAAAATGGCCATATTCGCATTTTTCAAATTTTTAATCGCCTGTAACTCGACAACAATCAATTCTAGAGAAAAATCACAAAAGACCTTTTTTGCTCAGAATAACCCAAATTATCTAAAAAAAATTTTCGAAATGAAAAAATTATTTTGATGAATTTGTTTAAAAAAAATTGTTTAAACAATTTTTCGACCACGACACCACCCGGCACCCTGTTTATATGATATAAGAACCTCTTTTTGAGTAAGATTGTGCAAAAAAATCGAATCGGAATAATTTCGCTAGCGGGGGCGACCATACTCCCCGGTCTATAACTTTTGAGGAAAATTACAAAAGACCTTTTTTGTTCCCAATGATCCAAAGAACCTAAAATAATGTCTACCTGGGCCGAAAAAATTGATTTTTATAAATTGTTAAATTTTTTTTTAATAAATGTAGCAATAACTCCGAAATTATGGCATTTAGGTATAGGGAATGTAACATAAAAAATAATCAGTATTTCTTAAGGACTTCAAAACACAAAAAATATATAGGGTGTTCCGTTTAAAATAAGAAAGTTCATTAGATTTCCAGAAAAACGAAAGATTTGACAACAATGTAATTACCACTTTAATATCGGCCGCATTAGGACATCCCTACCCACCAAAATTTATAAAAATCGTTTGAGCGGTTTCCGAGAAATCACCGTGTTTCCATACTTTCTCGCTACCCTGTATAAGTACATACATACATAATAAACATACATAAACACGTATGTCCAGTTGCACCAACAAATAATAGTAGATATACCACGAGTCAATAATGATGGCTATTATTCCCGAGGAATATTTACGAACCGAGCCGCGTTAGCGGCGAGGGAGTAACATTCCGAGGGAATTAGAGCCATTATTGCGAGTAGTATACTCTACTTTATCTACGACAAATTAATTAATTTAAGATTTTTAATGAACAACTTTATTTGTTAAAAATATTAAAATTAGTAATAGTACAATTAATAAACTGAATTGGTTGAGAATCATCATTAACTTTAGTAGAGTTTTTAATACAAATATTTGGGATCTCGATTGCTGTAGAACAAGAAGATGGTACATTACTGTTTATCTCTTTAGCGATAGCACAGTATAAAGAGGTGGAACCTCTTTATACTGTGGCGATAGTATCTGCTGTAGTTGCCTTGTTTCTCATAGACTGATCAATGTATCCTTCAGCTACCTGTGTTGACTTCCAGCCCCCATGACGCTTTAATCCAGTTAAATCGCCTCCTCCATCAATATACAGAGTGGCAGATGATCTGCGATAACAATGGCCGGTATAACTTTGAGGATTTGGCAAGTTTAAATATTTGGCAATCTGCCTACCAATATCTGCAAATTTGTTCTTTCCTATACGTTGTATTGTACATTTAGATTTTTGATAATTTAGAAAGAATGAATTTATTTTCACATGTGACGGACGGAGATCGATGTATTTCTTCACAATATTGTAAAACGTACTGTTTATGGTCAATTTTCGTACAATTTTGGTTTTAGACTTGGGGATTGTTATTAATAAATCTGTTTGGAGATCCTTCACGTCTTGTATATTAATTTGATAAAGTTCGTTTGAGCGGCATGCACCCATAATTCCAATGATTAATATTACCTGAAGCAAATAAGCATATGAGTTTTTGAATAAATCAAATTAAATATGTATATTTACCTTATGTAAAAGCTAAATTTCATCAGGAGCTTTGTCAATAAATTTCCTAATTTGCTCTGGGGTTAGAGTGGAAGACTTTTTTGCTTGAAATCCTTCCCATTTTCTCTTTAGAAACGCTCTTAGTTTGCCGTATTTTTCCAGATCAACGTCATGGTCAGGAGCGTCATTTGAAATTTTGATAGGGGGGGGGGGCAAGCATTATATATACAATACATTTATATGCAAACATAATACAAAATTGATCTATTTTTTCTAATTTCAGTAATTTTCAGGGTCAGGGGGGCTTCAGGGTCAGGGGGGGGCAAATGCCCCCCTGCCCCCTATCAAATGACGCCCCTGGTCATGGTTTATTCTCAACATAGATTTAATCATTGAATAGAATGACCATAATGAAGACGGTTTATATTTTGCACTTAATTCAGCGAAATAGGCCAGCAGAACATTTTCGGAAAATGATTTCGCGTTGTTTTGAACACGCCATTCGTTGAAGGTTGCGTACGTTTTATTATAAATGGATTTCGATGTTTCAGGTATTAAGTTAGATGCTGTTGCTGTAGCTAGTTCTACAATTTCTGGTGGTGTACAATTAAAAGATTCTTCATTTTCGTCCATCTCAACACAAACTGTCAAATATACTATTCGTTTGACAGTGACACTTTTTGAGGTTGATTATTTTGTTTCCGTGGTGAATTTTGTGATTGTTGTGCCAGAGGAATTAATAGCTATTAATCCCGCATTATTAATCCCTAAGGGATTATTATATGGCATTATATTGCAAACACCACAAGTATAATACATATATTATGTATCAGTCGTAGATAAACGATTGATTTGGATTGCTCGTTTATTTTAAAATATAATTTTCAAAAAACTGTCAAATTAAAAACAGAAATTTTAACGATTCTCTAACGATATTAGATGTTAACCTTTTTCGAAAGAAAAGAAAAGTGTTCTGTTATTATATTTGACGGTAAAAAATTTAATATTTTTCGAGAGAATCGTTAAAATTTCTGATTTTAATTGACAGTTTTTTGACAATTATTATATTTTAAAATAAACGGGCAGTACAAATAAAAAAATCAACCGTTTATTTGTTGGTACAACATTTGTTTGTTATAACATAACACCTAATTATGGAAAACTGTTGATATTTATCCAACAGTTAATGCAATATTTACGGAAATCTAGGACTTGAATCTCCATTCTACAATGAAAATTTGTCGCTGAATTTCCATTATTACTGGATTAACTATTGAATACATACCATCCTTAGAGGTCAGCTAAGAATATGTGAATTAGAATTACTTGTATAATTTATTGTAAGAATTTAAATAATAGGTAATAAATTTGGTCACACTACAGCCTTCTAAAATGTCATCAACATTATTATTACGTAAATAGATAATGAAATTTTAACGTTTTAACCTACCTTATAAATATATATATACAGTCGGAAAAATGAAAGATTACCCATGAACGATCACATCAATGACAGATTTTGTATTTGCTGTCTTTTTTCATAAATAGCAAAACGAGAGAGAGAGAGATAGATTATTAATAATCTGAATAATATGTGATTGATATGATAGTTCATGGGTAATCTTTCATTTTTCCGACTGTATTCTTATTTAAGCTCCTATCCTACAATAGGTAAGGGAAAGTGGGGGAATGGTGCGCAGGGGGTAATCGTGCGCTTCATTGTATTTCAAATTCCGTGGCTGATTTTAAGAACTCAACAAGTCCTACACCTTTTGGATGATCTCGTGAACGGTTGACGCCATTATCTTCAGTCAAATGTTGCACGTGGACTAACTGAGATCCGATTATTGAAAATCGCAAGAATTCTTTTAGTTTTTCTGCTCCAAAAATTAAGACGCTACGTTCGAAGGTTTTATTAAGTTGCTTTAAGTTTACTATTGATTTAAATCATGTTGTTTTCCGTACATTTTGGTGCATCTGTTGGTTTATATGGTTTAGTAGGTTTTTGTTTGTGACGACGTTTTCTATTTAAGGCGTAAAGGGGGTAATAGTGCGCAGGAGTGCGCATGATTCTCCCACAAACAATGAAGTGGTAAATAATAAAGTTACCATTTTCCTTTCCAGAGGCCACAAAAGTAAACTAGAAAATCTATGATTCGAAACTAACGAAGATTTACAAAATCCTCTGTATGCAATCAGAAATGACGGCAAAAAAATAAGAGAAACGATAAGAGCTTTCGACATTCAAGATCGACTTCAAGAAAAAGACGAACGGGTTTATGTACCTAAAGGAGCTACAAATGTAGGCTCTGTCTGTTGATGGTGGAAGAACTATCATGGCCGTTTATTGCATTAATGCTGGAGAAAATTATATTCCACTCATGTTGATTTATCACGAGTTAAACCAGAATTTAAAAGAAAATCTCGAACAATCGAAAAATCTTACAAGCTCACCAATGAAGATAAAATTGGAGAACGCCAAGGAAAAAAGATGATTAAGGGACGTGAATCTCAAGAGAAAGGAGGAACAGAAAGCAGCAAGAAAGGTAACTCTTCAAAAATGATTTGTTAAAAAATCGCTAGATATTTCGCCAGACAGAAAAAAACTTGAAGGCAAACAAAACAAGAAGAAAGTACAAAAGAAGCTAACACCTGAGTAGTGTCTGATGTAACAGACACTGATGTATCAGATATTAGGTATCGATGACGACAAATTAAGTATATGATATAAAATTAAGTTTCATTCTACCACCAGAAAACCAGCTGCACCTAGGGACATGTTGTATTTGCTGGAAAACAGAAAAGAACAATATTTAAAGAATTTTATAAAAACATTATTTAGTGCGCACCATTTACCAATCCGTGCGCATGATTACCCTCATGGATGGGGAATCGTGCGCAAAGGTACTTCTTTTCGTTTTTTAATATTCTGCTTTAGTACTTTGCATTTCTCTAAAACCTATTTTAAATATTCAACGTAGAATAATTGGAGCTTACTGTAACATACTAGCCGTTATGATAGATTTAAAGAATTTACAACAGAATCGATTTCTGCTTAAGTGCGCACCATTCCCCCACTTTCCCTTACGATGTAGAACTACATCATAAATAACTTCATAAATAATTCAAAATAAATTTTTACGGGGAAGGAACAACATCAAAATTACAAATACAAAAATATAAAGTAAACTAGGATATATAAGTTAAATAATAACACAAATAATACACATACATGTACACAATAATTTTATTTATTTATTTATTTATTGAAATATACATCCACCAGGTATAAACCCATAAAGGTGTACATAAGAAAACTACATACATTGACTGAACACTTGATGACAAAATATAAAATAAAATAAAGAATAACCAAAAATGTTTCTGTTGTGAATACACATACACAATAATAAACAAAGACCTTAATAAAGAAAAATAACATGGCATCAATTCGATAAGCTATTGCGTATTTCGCGTTTAAAGATGTTAAAACTAGGAAAAAAAATGTCCACAGATCTTAAGTTATTGACACTTCTGCACATACTTTTTATCGGACAATAGAAATTATGTTGCGAATTAGGCACCGAAATATGAAAAGTTACACCTGAACGTGACACAGCTCGTGGTACATTAAAGTCTACAAGACTAAGCAAAACATCGCTATTAATTAGGCAATTGACAATTTTGAAGATGAATATTAGGCCGTTTATTTCACGCTGCTTACGCAGTGAATGGAATCCAAACTCAGAAAGGAGTAAATTATAGCTATAGCCTCTAACCGGATATCTGTTATATTTTTTGAGGTAACAATATCTTAAGAATCTTTTTTGAACAGATTCAAGATTAGAGACAAGTTCTGCATGATTAGGATTCCATACCACGCTGCAGTAATTAAGTTTACTACTAACTAGTCCAAAATATAAACTACGCAAAGCTTCCACAGACGTTACATCTCTGCAGCTTCTAATAATATATCCTAAAGATTTGGTTGCTTTAGAGACCACGGTATTAATATGAGTTGAGAATGTTAATTTACTGTCAAATATAACACCAAGATCTTTAAACTCTGAGGTAGAAGACAGTAAAATGTTGTTGACCTTATAATCGAAATGTATGTTATTGATCTTTCGGGTATAGGACATTACTTTACATTTCTTTATATTTAAGGATAGTTGATTATCGAAACACCATTCATTAATGGCAGAGATATCCTGTTGAAGTTTAACGCAGTCGGAAATATGGTTAATTTTGCGAAATATTTTCATATCGTCCGCGTACAACAGTGTTTCAGAGTCTACGATGGAGCAGATATCATTAACAAAAAGGAGAAATAATAAGGGACCCAGATTTGACCCCTGAGGTACTCCAGACGTGGCAACAAAACGAAAAGATCGAAAGCCTTGATATTCTACGAACAAACTCCTATCAGTTAAATATGATTTCAGTAATATTTGAAAGTTATTGGAAATTCTAAACTGATCTAATTTTGTTAGCAATTTATTGTGTGAGACTCGGTCAAATGCTTTACTGAAATCAGTGTATATGACGTCCACCTGTTGTCTTGAATCTAAAGCTGACGAAACATATTCTGTAAATATACAAAGATTTGTTGCCGTACTCCGAGCTTTCACAAAACCATGTTGACTGCTGGTAATCAAACAACGCACATGAGCATACAAGTAATCTGTCAAGATAATTTCGAACAATTTAGAGAATGCTGATATAAGAGCGATAGGTCGATAGTTAGATATATCAGAGTTTGAACCTGATTTAAAAATAGGACAAATTCTTGTATTTTTCCACGCAGCTGGAAATGTTGTTGTCTTAAGAATGAGGTTAAAAATTACAACAAGTGGTTCTATGAATGACTCGACGTGACATTTAAGTATCGAAACAGGAAAATTATCAGGACCGCAGGAAAATTTATTTTTTAATTTCTTTGCACCTTCTATAATATCGTTACTGGTAATTTTACCGATATTAAAGTAAGAACTTGGATTATAATTAAAATAAGATGTAACAGAAGGAGAGCTATTACTATCAGAAATATAAACACTCTTAAAGAAGTTTGCAAATGCGTTTACTATATCTTGACTCGTGGTAAACTTATCACTACCGTATTTCATCAGACCAGGTATCCGAGATTTATTATTTTTGGCATTAACAAAGTTCCAAAATTGTCTCGCATCTGACTTAAAAGAATTTTGGGATCTTTCAATAAATTTTTTATATTCTAGTTGTATTTCTAATTTAATAGTTCTCCTGAGATCTTTAGCTCGTTGGAGGTAAAAACAATATTTACTTCGTCTATACATTCTCAGATAATGATGTTTACGTTTAACTTTGGCGATTATTTCAGATGTAAACCATGCTGGATATTTTTGAGATCTAGTTGAACTAAGTGGAACACATTTATCTATAATTTCTTGGAGAGACAAACTAAACGAATCTACAGCAGAATCTACATCTGAAAAATGTTTTAAATGACTCCAGTCCATTTCGGTTAAAAGTTTATTAAATTTATTTACGTTATATTTTCTAAAATTAAGACGTTTCTGATTCGGAACAAAATATTCATCTTCTTTGACTTCATACGGAAAATAACAAGTTAAAGCAGGATGATGATAATCAATAGGAACTAAGGCATTGACTTCAGGTGTAACTTCGCAACTAAAAACTGACGGTGTTACAATCAAATCTAATATCTTTCCATGTATATTTTTTATTTTGTTACATTGTACAGAATCTGTATAGTTTAACCTTCGGAGTACGGAGATTATTTGACTTACTTAGATTACGAAGATGGGTCAAGCGTGACCCATTCTCATTTTATTTATAAGGATGTTTTAAATAGTCAGTATTAATAAACAGTATCTTTAATTCAACAAAAAACAAACAAACATAACAATTATAATCCTAAATTATTGTATTTAAATTTTTTAAGATGGTTTCCCATGGGTATATACTAGTTCGCTCCGGCGGCCAGATTTTAATACCTTACAGAAAACGGGCATAGGTAAATTCGCTCCGGCCATATATTTGAATACGTATACCCGTAAACAGAGACGGCTGCGATTTACGTGTACCTACAAACATATTAAAAATATTTTTCGAAATCCGAAGACCGGGTCAGGAGTGACCCGGCATCATAGATGTTACGTAGAGGAAAAACTGTAATTTGCATGTTCACGAATTATATACGAAAAAATAGATTGAAACAAATAAGGAGAACTTACGATCAATCGGATTTGTAAAAAAAATATTTCATAAAATATTAAGAAATAAGTGAATTTCGGGTCACGCTTGACCCAGTCTTCGTACTCCGAAGGTTAATAGTTAAACAAATATATTAATTAAAGGAGTTATTTGACTATTATTAACATAATATGCCGCAAGATCTGTTAAATTAAAATCTCCAATCAAAACGACCTCATGAGTTTCATGGAAAGTTTCAATATAGTCAAAAAAATCAGAATACTCACTAAATGTCACGTTAGGTGGGATATAAACTGTTATAAAGAAGATTGGTTTGATATTGGTTTTGAAAACTTTAACACATAAAACATCAATTTTTTCTATAGGAAACACTACACTATGTTGTTCTGAATGACACACGTTATTATTTACAGCAAAAATCACTCCTCCTCCAAACTTGCCAAAACTTCGATCTTTACGATAAACTGTGTAGGTGTCTTCAGGAAATAGTTCACTACTGCGTACTCCATCCCGAAGCCAAGATTCTGTGATTGCAATAATGTGATATTGTGATATTAGGACATTTTGAAAAAATATAGTTGTTTTCGAATTTAGACCGCGACAGTTTTGATAGTATACAAAAAGGCTGTCATTATTTTTCGGTGATCCAGTGGATGATACTACAGGTTTTTTGAGACAATAAATGGTAGATTATTTTTGTATTTTATAATCAAATTTTTTTCACCTGCTGCCAAACGATCGCTAAGTTCCTTTTTGATTTTTGAAGTATACTCACGTTGCATAACAGTTTGATCTGACCTCATATATATATTCTTATAACAGTCTAATGATTTGAGTTTGGGATTTAGCTTTAAAAAATTAGTCACTTGATTACTATTCGGAAACGTAACTTTAATTGGACGACATTTATTTGAGTTGGCTGACGGTTGTAGACCTAAACGGGAAACATGTAAACCATTTAATTGCGGATTTCGATTCATTGATATAGCTGTAAACATATTTTCAATATAAGCTTGCAAATGAATTTCAGTTTCAGGAACACCAAATATTAAAATATTACTTTCTTTTCTTTTAATTTGGTTCAACTCTGTCGTTATTTTTATCATATCGAAGGAATCCCCTTTTTTGTTTAAGTCAATTAGGCTTGCCTTAATTGTCTGTATTTCGACTTCGTGGTCAGTTTTTATTTTTGTTATTTCAGTTTTTAGGTCGTCGATCTTTTTCTCATAAACATCAAGTTTGCTATTTAAAATTTGCACTATACCAGCAGAAACACTATCGACGATGGATTTAATAAAAGTTTGATCTTGACAAAGTTGTTTAATAGATACGTCGGCCGCACTTCTTATTTCAAGTTGCTGTTCCCTGGTTAATGGCATTTTTTTACAAGGAAACGATGCTGATTGTCGAAAAAGAAAAAATTAAGTGAAAATTTAGTAGATACTTTTAACTTTTTTAGAAGAAGATTGAAAAAGTTCGAATAATAATATATTAACAACACTTGGTTAATTAACAGTAACACAGCAGGTCAACATACGTGTTCACTCAACGGCGGTCGAACTACTATAAAGGTCCATGTCACCAGCCCCCCCTTTTTCGATTTGAGGGTCAAAAAAAAGTTCATTCGTTTGTATTGCGTTAGTAGTGGATTGTATCACCCTTCATTCGTTTGTACTGCCCCCACCCTTTTAAATCTGCCTGGAGGGGCTGGTGACATGCCATCCCCCCCTTTTTCGATTTGAGGGTAAAAAAAAAGCTCATTCGTTTGTATTGCGTTAGTACTGGATTGTATCATCCTTCATTCGTTTGTACTGCCCCCACCCTTTTAAATCTGCCTGGAGGGGCTGGTGACATGCCATCCCCCCCTTTTTCGATCTGGGGGTCCGGGATGGGTATGTTCGTTTGTACTGCGTTAGTATCGGATTGTATCGCCCTTTTTTTGTTTGTACTGCCCCCACCCGTCTCGATTGGCCTGGGGGGCCAGTGACATGCTACCCTCTACTCTGCACTTTTTGCCTTCTGGATGTCGAAAATAGGCTATTTCGTTTGTACTGCGTTAGTACTGGGTTGTATCACCCTTCATTCGTTTGTACTGCCTCCACCCTTTTAAATCTGCCTAGAGGGGCTGGTGACATGTCATCCCCCCTTTTTCGATATGGGGGCCCGGGATGGGTATGTTTGTTTGTACTACGTTAGTATCGGCTTGTATCGCCCTTTTTTTGTTTGTACCGCCCCCACCCGTCTAGATTGGCCTGAGGGGCCAGTGACATGGTACCCCTCTACTATGCATTCTTTGCCATCTGAATGTCAAAAATAGGCTATTTCGTTTGTAGTGCGTTAGTACTGGATTGTACCGCCCTTATTTTGTTTGTACTACCCCTACCCTTCTACATTTAAAACAGAGAAGGATTAGTGCTAGGAGTAAGGACACAAAATCAGCCAAACCTTGCACATAGTAACACCGCGGGTGTAAAATTTGGTAAATTCGTCAAAAATGAAACGAATTAAATTTTGAAACTGAAAAACAGGCTTGCAAGCCACTCTCCACTCTCCATGGGGAATGGAAATTTACCCCCTCAGATGGATCTCGGAGTAGTAGCGATTTGAAAAATGGTACATGTATTTGTTGGAAATATTTTGAACACAATTTTCAATCAGAAATCAGAGCAGCGACCTTGTCTTTTCCTACTAGGAAGAAATTTATCCACCCCCTCAATAAATTTTACAGTTTCAGACGCTATCGATATGAAAATCAAAGATCTTATGCGGCGCATTCCGAAATGCACTATTCGTTGTACAATTTCAACCTCTCTGGATAACTGATTAACTGAAACATACATACGGCAGAATTCATTGGAATCGAAAATTATTAAAAGTATTTGGAACATTAAATGAAAAATTCCCACAATCAACATCTTTCTTACCATCTAATGTCAGAGACCAGATAACAATAATTGCCGCTGCTATGTTATGGTAATTTGTTTTCTAGAAAGGTTTGTATTGTTCGTTTATGACTGCAATAAGATTCAGAATTTCCGTATTTCATTTGTAAAATAAATATAGTGTCAAAAACTTGCTTATACATTTGACGCACTGTCCGTCAACGTGTTAATTGACTCTACAGATTCAGTGCCAAAACGAGACATTTTTATAGAAAAATATTTGCAAGTATATTAAATGCCAAACTGACCTATTAAATAAACAATGACATGTGTTAATTGACACGTGTTAATTGACTCTACAGATTCAGTGCCAAAACGAGACATTTTTATAGAAAAATATTTGCAAGTATATTAAATGCCAAACTGACCTATTAAATAAACAATGACATTGACATTTTCGATTTCTACTATGGAATTATCGCTGTATAGACCAGGACGGATCTGTTTTGAGGTGGATGTGAGAGGTGGCATTCCGATTTTTGCAGATAAAATTAGGTGACAACTTCAGTAATTATAATTGACTTATGCTCCTTCTCAAATATGTTTGGAACATTATTAAAAAAATTTAAATATTTAAAAATTTCTAAAAACATCGATTTTTTCAACTTTCATTGCTTGTAACTTAAAAACGATTCATTTTAGAACAAAGTCATAGGGAAATAAAATAAAGATAATGGAATTTTGTATGATATACGACACGACTGGTATAAAATATCTTAAATGATTATCCTTTCTGCAAAATAGCAATAAATACAAAATAAGAGGGCAAAATAAGCCTCTTTTTATTCAATGTTTTTCAACCACTTTGGTTGCACTTAGAACCTTCGTATTTTACTTAGAAAATTTTTACAACATATTCAATCCGTCCACCAAATTTTATTAAAATCGACATAATAGATTTTGCATAATAATTTTGCAATCTAAATTTTTTTAGAAAAAGTTCAAATTTTTTAAATACTTTCTGAACAAAAAGTAGACCTGTTAGAAGTTTGCTAATTTTTTTACATATCGAGAGGTACTTTACCAATCCAATACACTTTACAAAATTAAAATTGGATTATTTAAGCGGCCTCAGCACTGTTTTAAGGATATAAACAATTTTTTGCTTATAAACAAATATAGTGAGGACGTTTGAGTTGGAATAAATTCATTTTCTCGAGAATGGGCAACTCAGATAAATCCCTAGACAGGTCGATTTTTATATTTAAATTATAATTTTTGGGATATCTATCATACTACTAACGTCATCCGTCTGGATGTGATGACGTAATCGATGATTTTTTTAAATGAAAATGTGGGTCGTGTGCTAGCTTATTTGAAAGATTATTCAATTCTCTATTTATTACATAATTATTTATACAGGGTGCCCCAATTTTTTTTTTAATTAATTGAGACAAACAGAAGAAAGTACTTAATTTAGTTAATTCGAGATACATTTTACTGTTGTCCTAAAACAGAAAAAATGTGTATTTGATAAATAACAGAAAAATGAATTTATTCGTATTTATTAACTCAAACGTCTTCACTGTATTTGTTTATAAGCCAAAAAATTGTGTATAACTTTAAAACATTGCTGAGGCCGATTAAATAAACCAACTTAAGTTCTGTAAAGTGTATTAGATAGGTAGGGCGTATCTTTATGTGTAAAAAAATTAGCAAACTTCTAAATAATGGTCTACTTTTTGTTCAGAAAGTTTATAAAAAATTTTAACTTTTTTAAAAAAATTTAGATTACCCAATTATTATGCAAAATCTATTAAGTGTATTTTATAGTCGTATATCATAAAAAATTCAATTATCTTTATTTTGTTTCCCTACGACTTTGTTCCAAAACGAATCGTTTTAAAAACGATTAAAAAGTTGAAAAAAATCGATGTTTTTCGAAATTTTTAAATATTTGAATGTTCTTATCAGTGTTGCCAATCGGCGGATAATTATCCGATTTGCGTACCTTTTTGAGAGTTGTCGTATATTCTTCGTATCTTTAAATAAATCGGATATTTGCGGATATTTTTCAGTGTATCTACCATCGACTAAAACTTTCTCATCCATAAATTCCCAACACCAACAACACATTAATTTTGTTTGGTTCCACCCAAATTTTTATAAGTAGCATATACTGGATAAATGTTAGTGACATCCGATACTTTTCATCTTTTGACAAAAGGGACATGTGCCGATTCTTTTGTTTAGAATTTAAATGCACAAGTGCATCCACTTAAGGCATACTAATCCAATTCAAATTTCAAAAACCGTCTGCCCTCCGATGTTATTTATGAGTTTTTAGTTTTTAGTCTTTAAACTTATTAAAGCTAATTCACGCACTATTTAATTTTATTTTCATTTTATGTAGTGCAGTGCTTAAGTAAACGTTTCCAGATTTCTCGGACATGATATGTATTTAAATCTAGTTCTTTTTTGTAAAGTTCTATCAAACCTAATATCTTAAACAAAACCATTTCATCAAAACATGTTATACTTACCTAATTATATTTATGATTTTTTTGAGGAATGTAATGGTACTATGCAGAAAAGAACTTTCCGGCACAGAAACGTCACTTTTCTGCACACTACTGTCAGTTATGCTGTGAGAAAATATTAAGTTTGTTAACATAAAATGTGCAGAAAAATGCATTTGGAATAGTGGTTGTAGAAAAATCTACTTATTTGAAACTAGTAATATCTAGATATCTACTAATTAACTCAAAAATCCTTCAAATTTTTTGCCTATAAAAATTATTTAGTCGGGCATTAACGTTGAACGCACCACGGGTATTATGGATAATAACTTTGATACCTTAATAACTACAAGACTGTCCAATACATCTCTATTTTTTTAGTTGTAATAAATCTTTAGTTGTTAGAAGAGCGTAGGCGCAAAATTTCGGACCAATAATCTTTAAACGTATTTATTTTTTTCGAATCCTGAGAAAACTAATATATATTTTTGAAAAATTTGAACGCGGAAAAAAAGATTACATTATTACCGAGGGCTGAAAGTCCCTTCTTCTTTTGCCCTTTAATTCGTCCAATTCTGAACATAGGCTTCCCCCAGTTTCCTCTATTCGAAAGTCCCTTAGAATAAACAAAATGTTTCTTTTGAATGAGATATTTGAAATTAAAAATCACACTTAATATTCTCTTTTCCTTTTACTCCTGTAACATGTTAGAATAAAAATTATAGAAATCTTCAGGGACTTTTGGTCCTCGGTAATAATGTAATCTTTCATTCTGCGTTTAAATTTTTAAATAATACTTATTCGCTTTCTCAGGACTCGAAAAAAATAATGCATTTTAAAAGCAATGACCAGAAATTTTGCGCCTATGCTATTAATGTAGCTGTAGTTTATTTTGTATTGATTTATTTATTATAGGAGGAAGAATCAGGTGGGAAGGTCTTTACGCCTGACCGGCTCACATGATGGTTCCTCTACATGCTGAAGTTTTTCAAGATTTTACAGTACAATAAGAAAAAAATGCTATAAATAGCTACATATTAATGATGAAGTGTGTGCATCTCTATACTATATAATGTAAACTACAGTCGGAAAAATGAAAGAATACCCATGAACGAACATATAAAACACGCTGTATTTTCCTGTTAACGTGTCACAAAGAAAATTGCCCAACGCAATTACATGTAATAATAATTATTACATGTACTTGCGCTGGCCAATTTTTTGTGTGACACGGTGACAGGAAAATACAGCGTGTTTTATTTGTTCGTTCATGGGTATTCTTTCATTTTTCCTACTGTAGCTGATTCTTCCTCCTTCCTGTTGTCTGGCCAGTCCATTGTTTTCTATGTCCTGTATTTAAACTGATGATGGCTTGTGTAAAGCCGAAACGCGTCCTTTTATGATTTTTAACAATAATAAATAACCTTGTGGTACCTCTTCGAGTTTTTTTGTAACTGGTTAATACTAAAAGTGTTTTTTTTACTTAAATAATTATAATAAATTAATATAACGATTAAAACAATGAAATATTTAGATTTATTTATTTATTTATTTAGAATTTAACACTTACGATAATACAAAATACGAATAATATAATAATAGTAAGTAAATAGTATTTACATACATGCATTAGGGAATAATCAGCTAGGATACGAGATTTTCATCTATAAACGAAAATTTTTAAACTGTGAAATAGAGAATCCAGTAGATTAAAGGGCCGGTTGTTCGAACGCTAATCAGAAATGGAATCAACTGATCATTATCAAATATTTAATTACTGTCAACGTCAACTTTGATTGGGTTGCTGAAAACATAATTTTCAATTATGAGATTAATTGATTACATTAATCAATTATGTTAATAATTGTTACGTTAATTGATAATTAATAATTAATTAATCAATCAATTATGTTAATTATCATAATGATAATTGATTACAATCAACTGATTGGCGTACGGACAACGGATTTTGTTATTTGATGGTTGTTAAGGGGACTAAAAGAAAAACATTGGCAACATTGATTTTAATAACAGAATAATTTTTGACTTAGCGTACCTTTTCGTGACAAATCGGATATTTTTCGAGCGATCATCCGATAATCTAGAGAAATGCGATTGGCAACACTGGTTTTTATTAATGTTCCGGAAATATTTGAGAAGGAGCATAAGCCAATTATAATTACTGAAGTTGTCACCTAATTTTATCTGCAAAAATCGGAATGCCACCTCTCACATCCACTTCAAAACAGATCCGCCCTGGTCTATACAGCGATAATTCCATAGTAAAAAATCGAAAATTGCACTGTCATTGTTTATTTAATAGGTCAGTTTGGCATTTCATATATTTGCAAATATTTTTCTATAAAAATATCTCGTTTTGGCACTGAATCTGTAGAGTCAATTAACACGTTGACGGACAGTGCGTCAAATGTATAAGCAAGTTTTTGTCACTATATTTATTTTGCAAATGGAATACGGAAATTCTGAATCTCATTGCAGTCATAAATGAACAATACAAACCTTTCTAGAAAACAAATTACCATAACATAGCAACGGCAATTATTGTTATCTGGTCTCTCGCATAAATAATAGGAAAGACTATAGGAATTTCCCATTGTGGGAATTTTTCATTTAATGTTCCAAATACTTTTAATAATTTTCCATTCCAATGAATTCTGCCGTATTTATGTTTCAGTTAATCAGTTATCCAGAGAGGTTGAAATTGTACAACGAAGAGTGCATTTCGGAATGCGCCGCATGAGATCTTTGATTTTCATATCGATAGCGTGTAAAACTGTAAAATTTATTGAAGGGATGGATAAATTTCTTCCTAGTAGGAAAAGGCAAGGTCGCTCCTCTGATTTCTGATCGAAAATGGTGTTCAAAATATCTCCAACAAATACATGTACCATTTTTCAAATCGGTAGCTTAGAACTACTCCGAGATCCATCTGAGGGTGTAAATTTCCATTCCCCATGGAGAGTGGCTTGCAAGCCTGTTTTTCAGTTTCAAAATGTTATTCGTTACATTTTTGACGAATTTACCAAATTTTACACCCTCGGTGTTACTATAATAGTTTTGGCTAATTTTATGTCTTTACTCTTAGCATTAATCCTCCCCTGTTTTAAATGTAGAAGGGTAGCATGTCACTGGCCCCCCAGTACTAACGCAGTACAAACGAAATAGCCTACTTTCGACGTCAGATGGCAAAAAGTGCAGATTAGAGGGGTAGCATGTCACTGGCCCCCCAGGCCAATCTAGACGTGTGGGGGCGGTACAAACAAAATAAGGGCGATACAATCCGATACTAACGTAGTACAAACGAACATACCCATCCCGGACCCCCATATCGAAAAAGGGGGGGATGGCATGTCACCAGCCCCTCCAGGCAGATTTAAAAGGGTGGAGGCAGTACAAAAGAATGAAGGGTGATACAATCTAGTACTAACGCAGTACAAACGAAATAGCCTATTTTCGACATTCAGAAGGCAAAAAGTGCAGAGTAGAGGGTAGCATGTCACTGGCCCCCCCCCCCAGGCCAATCAAGACGGGTGGGGGCAGTACAAACAAAATAAGGACGATACAATCCGATACTAACGCAGTACAAACGAACATACCCATCCCGGATCTTCAGATCGAAAAAGGGGGGGATGGCATGTCACCAGCCCCTCCAGGCAGATTTAATAGGGTGGGGGCAGTACAAACGAATGAAGAGTGATACAATACAGTACTAACGCAATACAAACGAATGAGCTTTTTGTTGACCCTCAAATCGAAAAAGGGGGGGATGGCATGTCACCAGCCCCTCCAGGCAGATTTAAAGGGGTGGGGGCAGTACAAACGAATGAAGGGTGATACAATCCAGTACTAATGCAATACAAACGAATGAGCTTTTTTTTGACCCTCAAATTAAAAAAGGGGGGGCTGGTGACATGGACCTCTACTATAATACATATTCAATGATCGAAAATCATTTAAAAATATGGCCTTGTGTATACTTGTGACGTAAAGTCAAAAATTTAAGTCTCCGCACCACCGTCGGCGTCGGCCAAGACAACCGTAGTAAATGTCTAATAACCGTGGGTATGAACTGTAAATGTATATATAATATATATACTATTTATATTAAGTTGTTTTATTTAATTTTATAGTTTTTTTAATAATTATCTTTTATTTTAATCGCATTTAATGAAACTATTAATATTTTTGAAGGTAAGTAGGTACCTACCTAATAAGTATACATGAATAATATTTTTGTAATTTGTAGCATTTATTAGGTATACTGTTACTGTGACCTAATGATGCTGTGCAAATTATAGACAGCGAAACCGTTCGTCGGAGTAATACAATAAATGATGGTGAGTATGTCTCTCGTTTATTTTCATTCATACACATACAATAATATTGAAAGTGCATTTACAGTTAAATAGTAAAAGCAGTTAATATTTTTAAAGGGCAAACTCCGAAATATGCATTCAAATCCAGATGTTGGAATTTAGTGAATGAGAGAACCGTTTTTCTGTTTGTGTAACAATTAACCAGTCAACACCGGCTCGAATATTTGACAGTGTGAGTTTGTAAACACTTCGCCTACGTTGACATCTGGACACGTGCTATCATTTGTTTTTCTGTAGAGCTTGATGACATCTGCTTTTTAATAAAGATTCTAGCGGTCATTAATATTTTCGCCCTCTCTATTTTGTAATTGCTTTGGTATGATATAACATGACAACTGCTAATAGACATATCAGAGCAGTAGCTGGAGACAAAAAGTATAATGTAAATATTGTATTTATATGGGATTAGCCACAGTTGGTTGTACTTAATGATAATTACATTTTTGAAGCTAGGACAAATAATCCCCAGACAAATAATACCGGACAAAAAATCCCCGGACAAATAATCCCCGGACAAATAATCCCCACAAATTTTTTTGGACAAAATATCCCCACAAAAAATCCCGGACAAAAAATATCCTCAAGAAATATTTGGTGCCGAATAATTCTCTAGAAGTTTTCCCGTGAGTGCAATCAACGCAAATTAGTCTAGGCGCCAGAGGGGTCACCGTGTCCTTTTCAATTCTGATGGACAAACACAACGGCTTCTTATGGATTTTTGTTTATAAATTGTTTATAAGGCTCTGGCTCATAAACTAAAAGAGATAAAAAAAATTGTTTCAAATAAAATTTGTTCCTTAATAAAAAACAAAGAAAAAAACGTTTACTAAACTTAATTCCAATAATTATAACTTAAGATATTGTAAACTTACTGCACAATGCAAATTGCAAATTGCAAAATAAGTATTTTTCGAAGCTTTATCGATTGTAACTCGGCTTCTGCGCATGCAAATGAGCTTTAGAAGGTCTCATTTTTAAGCTTAATTAATAGGCTTTTAAACAAAGTTTGTTAAATTACTTTATCTTCATTTGTTTTAAAGTTATACCCGTTTAAAGTTATAAGTCCCTTAAAAAAATTGTAAATTAATTTGTTTATAAGGGTTTCAAGCAAATTTGAACTATAAACATTTATACTTTAATTAACAATAATAATATAAGAACTCAAAAGGAACAATTTAAGCTTACGAAAATGTTCGTAAGTTTATTTTTGGCCAAGATATCGATATTTAAATGGCGCGGTATGAGGCGCAAGATCGGCTCATAGTCAAGTAAGTATTCTTCGACGCTTTATTGATCGTAACTCGGCTTCTACGCAAGCAAATGAACCAATATGTGATATCCATATAAAAATGGATCGAGTTCTTTTACAGCATCATCATTGCATATAAAACGAGCATTTATGATGTAGCGGCATACACACAATTGACGGGCTTTGATGATGCTGCAAAAGAACTAGATCCACTTTAGATGG
The DNA here is from genome assembly GCF_917563875.1 of Diabrotica virgifera virgifera. Taxonomy (NCBI): domain Eukaryota; kingdom Metazoa; phylum Arthropoda; class Insecta; order Coleoptera; family Chrysomelidae; genus Diabrotica; species Diabrotica virgifera. The sequence continues at coordinate 173,658,211 of NC_065451.1, forward strand.
ATATCATATATTTATAATTAGATTCTGAAGCCCCAAAAAGTTTTAGTTTTACTGCCTACAAGAACAGACTTAGTACCACCATGTAACTGTAAAAATTTCTCTAAGAACTTATGCAGATGTAAAAAAGATGAGATTCCCTGTATATCTCTATATGCAGATGCATGAAAAAAAAATTTTTGTAAAAATAGTATTAATAAATAATATCAACTTACTTTTGAGTTATACTTCTGAAATATTAGTTTTTAATGTTTTTTTTTCTCATTTGGTAGAAAAAATAGAAGACAAAGTAAATAGAATGAAAAGTGATACGAGGTACAGTATGATGATTTAATTATAAGAATTATATGATAAAATTTTATTAGGATCTTCAAAAATAAAAAATGAAGATAACGTATGTAAACATGGAAATTATAATTTGCATCGAGAAGTTAGCGCGTGAACCTTTACGCGGTGAGCCGATCTTGCGCCTCATACCGCGCCATTTAAATATCGATATCTTGGCCAAAAATAAACTTACGAACATTTTTGTAATCTCAAATTGTTCCTTTTGAGTTCTTCTATGATTATTGTTAATTAAAGTATAAATTTTTATAGCTCAAATTTGCTTGAAACCCTTATAAACAAATTAATGTACAATTTTCTTAAGAAAATTATAACTTCAAACGGGTATAACTTTAAAACAAATGAAGATAAAGTAATTTAACAAACTTTGTTTTATTAATTAAGCTTTAAAATAAGACCTTCCAAGGCTCAGTTGCATTCGTAGAAGCCGAGTTACGATCGATAAAGCTTCGAAAAATACTGATTTTGCAATTTGCATTGTGCACTAATTTTACAATATCTTGAGTTCTAATTGTTCGATTTAAGTTTAGTAATCGATTTTTTCTTCATTTTTTATTAAGGAACAAATTTTATTTGAAACATTTTTTTATCTCGTTTAGTCTATGAGCCAGAGCCTTATAAAAAATTTATAAAAAATTAAATTGTTTATAACAATTTTTGACCACTCGGATCGAAATCCACCCTCGAAATCAGCAGCCAAAAATCCATAAGAAACCGTATAGCTTGTCCATCAGAATTGAAAAGGACACGGTGACCTCTATTTGGCGCCTAGACTAAATGTATTTCAGCCTCAGTGCATGAGAGTTATAGATAGCAATCGCCATGAAACCGCTTTTTGGTACGAAAATAATGAATAGTAATTAAGATTAAGCAATGTAATTTCGATTACCAAATTTTGAATTCCAATTCCATGTCGAAAACTTCAAATTTGGGGAAGATATGGGGAATGAGCTATAAGGCTGTGGTAATGCCGACGGATCAGAAGATGGAGAAATAAGGAAGAGAATAACGCAGGCAAACAGAGCTTATTTTGCCCTCTCCCATATATTTCGGTCAAAAAGTGTCCACCGAAATACAAAGATGAGAATCTATAAAACCTTAATTCGACCAATAACATGCTATGGCAGTGAAGTCTGGGTGCTGAAAGAAACATCCAAAAACAAACTCGACACATTCGAAAGGAAAGTACTTAGGAGAATACTAGGACCTGTGAGGGAAAACGGAATCTTCAGAAGTCGATACAACAACGAGCTTTATCAACTTTATAAGGAAACGCCCTTGTCAGACTTCATTAGATTACAAAGATTGCAATGGGCCGGACATGTGATAAGAATGGGAGAGGATAGGCTACCAAAACGAGCACTGAATGCTAGAATGCAAGGAAAGAGACCGGTTGGGAAGCCACGAAAGCGCTGGGAAGACACAGTAAACAGCGACGCACAAGCCCTTTTAGGAGTCCGTGTGTGGAGAAGAGCAGCCACAGAAGACAGGCAAGGGTGGAGGCAAAAAATAAAGGAGGCCAAGGCTCAATTTGGGCTGTAGTGCCGTAGAAGAAGAAGAAGAATGTAATTTCGATTACCAAATTTCGAATTCCAATTCCATGTCGAAAACTTCAAATTTTATATGACAAAAGAGTGTGAGTTTTTCAAAAATCGTGGAAGATATGGGGAATGAGCTATAAGGCTGTGGTAATCATGTTGTACTTAATACTTACTTTACTTAATCCAAAACTCGTCTACCTTTCGGTGTGAGATATCATGTTGTAATTATTCACTTAAATCTTTTACTCACTCTGCTTTGAATAACTATGTTCAAAACATTGCGTATTGCGTATTCGTGATGATAACTGCTGGTCTTGAAAACGATTATCTTGATTGTAATGCAAAAAAACCTGTTCCTTTTACACTGGCCTTGAAAACGATATTCTTAATTGTAATGCAAAAACACCTGTTCCTTTTTGTAAATTTAACGTCAATAATATTTATTCATCATCATCATCAATGTCGTGATAACTCTTCGAGAGTCTTTGCGGCGTTTACTATTGTCTTCCATGTTTGTCGGTCCTGTGCCATTATTTCCAATTATCTCACTCCCATTTTTTCCAGATCTTCTCTGACTGCATCTTTCCACCTTTTTCTAGGCCGTCCTACAGACCTTCTCCCATCTGGCCTCTCCCGGAGCAGCTAAGAAAGATTTTTGAAAAAAACTCACATTTTTTTGTCATGTAAAATTTAAAGTTTTCGGCATGGAATTGGAATTCGAAATCTGGTAAAATTTCGGGAAAACTTTTAAAGAACTATTCCGCGGTAAATGTTTCTTGGGGATTTTTAGTCTGGGATTTTTGTGGGGATATTTTGTCCAAAAAAATTTGTGGGGAATCCTAAAAAAAAAGAAAAAGTGAGAGCTCTCAAACAAAAAAAAAAGTCCATCCAAAAAATAATTTTAAAGCCACTTATCGTAGTAGGGGTGGGGTGTAAGACTAAGTAACCTTGCATCAGAGAAAAGTAATTAAATCAGCCTCAAGATTCACGACCCCCCCCCCATTTATTTTCCAATTTTTGTCGAGATTACAGCCGTCCTAAGCGTTAAACTACAAAAAGCTGGACTTTTACAATTCTCCAACATACAATTACATACAGTAAAGACAAAGGCGGATCCAGGACAGATTTTCGGGGGGAGGGGCGCATCATGATCTTTTTTGGGGGAAGGGGACCAGGGGACTGGGAATTTATGTGTCTAGCAAGGAAAAATTAGCAATTATTTTAAATTCTCGGGAGGGGCCATGTCCCCCTCTCTGGATCCTTGAGTAAAGATATGGTTACCGTTAATCAAAAATCAATTAAAACAGAAAAACATATTTATTTATGTCTTTTACTAACAACAAGTCCCTGTTTGACTAGGTATTATATTTTTATAGTTCTACACTCACCGGCGCAAAATTCCGCCACCCAAAATGTTTGATCAAGTTTGACACTTGATTAAGCGTTGTTTTTTCTCCTAACTTTAAAAAATTCTGTGGAAAAATTGGAGGGCTATTTTGTTTCATACTCCTTTTGTATTTTTCTGGAGGTATTGCTAAGGTTTTGTTTTTTGAATTATCCGAATATCTCTTTTCTTGTAAGAGCTGTAAATAAAAACATTGCTTTGAAGGTTTATTTAATTAAACATATCAAACGCACTAAAATTAACAAAACAATTCAATAGCAGGTATGTCCACCTCTTGCAGCAACGACTGCTCGCAATCTGTTTAGCATCGAATAAAGATGTGTTATCCTTGCCTGGGGAATAGCCCGATATTCCTCTATCAGGGCCATAACTGTACCAAATGTTCTGTAGACCTAGGATGACGGCGAATAGCTTTTTTTAATTCATCCCACAAATGCTCAATAGGATTGAAATCTGGGCTGCATGCGGGCCAATCTAATCTTATCAATCTAACCTCTATTTTATGAGTCAACCAGTGTTTTTATTTACAAAAAATGGTACAGCTTCCATTACAGTACAGTACAGTATTCCATTTTTCCACAGAATTTTTTAAAGTTAGGAGAAAATACAACGGTTCCATTCACCACTGTATAATGACATGCAAGCAAATTTTTTTGGTGCCGGAATAATACCAAACGATATCAATACATGTACCTACAAACTGGTGCAATAATCTTGCAAATCGGAGCACAAATAATAAAGTTATAAATTGTCAAACTTAATCAAAAAATTTGGGGCGGAATTTTGTGCTGGTGAGTGTATTACGACGAAAAACAAAGAGCAGCATGTATTCTGTAAGTGGACTATTTTCTACAACATGTTTTTTTTTATTTATTTGTAGACTGTATTGACAACATTTAATCAACAATTGTTACTTAAATGTATTTTACATTTTTGGTTTTCAGAAAGTAATTTGTTGTTAAAGATCTAAGGTTTCTTAACTTTCTTCTTTTATTTGTAAAAAAGGGGCGCCTTTTCCTACCTTTTCATTCTTATATGTGGTAATTTTTAATTTGTTCTGTTGAACCAAACATTAATCTAAAAAGCTATTTTAGAACCCACATCTCGCTCTCCACCAACCATCCATGGCGCCGTTCGCATTATATTAATTGATGACCTTTCTAATTAAATTAAACTAAAAAAAATATTCAAAGTCAAAGTTTTAAAGTTTTCAACCTAATAGAAATATCAAAAATATTGAAAAATATTAAAAATATTTCTAAAATATATTTAAATGAAAATTTATTGGTCCATTTTCCCGGTAACACCCCTATGGGTTCTAAAAATTGCAAGCCAGATAGATGCTGAAGCGAAGAAGACAAGAGGTAATTCAAAAAACTTACAACTCACGACCCCGTCTGTTCAGCTGGTAAATTCCAACGGAAAATGGACCTAGTTACTCAAAGGAGTAAAACCAATATAAAATGAATAAGAATGGTATACATTTTTCATCATCGTTCTCTTTGCCTTATACCTATGCGGGGTCGGCTCCCCTAATTGCATTTCTCCACACAATTCTATCTTGGGTCATATCAATGCCAATCCCCTTTACCAACATGTCCTGCCTTATCGTCTCCCCCAGGTCTTCTTTGGTCTTCCTCTCCTACTCCTTCCAGGAATCTGCACTTCAGCTATTCTTCGTATTGGGTGATTAACGTCTCGACGTTGAACATGACCAAACCATCTTAACCTATGCTCTCTCATTTTGGCATCAATTGATGGCACACCTAGACTTCCCCTAATATACTCATTTCTAATTTTATCGTTCTTTGTCACACTACCCATCCATCTAAGTATTCTCATTTCCGCCACATGCATTCGTTGTTCCTCTTTCTTCTTCACTGCCCAACATTCAGTTCCGTACATCATAGCCGGTCTTATGGCTGTTTTATAGAATTTTCCCTTCAGCTTCATTGGAGTTTTTCTGTCACACAACACACCACTCGCTTCTTTCCACTTCATCCATCCAGCTCTAATTCTACTGCATGCATCTCCATCTATTTCTCCATTACTCTGTAATACCGATCCCAGGTACTTAAAACTATTGCTTTTTACAATCAGTTCACCATCCAAAGATACCATTTTATTTGTAGTAACTCCATCTTTAAATGAACATTCCAAATACTCTGTTTTTGTCCTACTAAGCTTTAAACCTTTTTCCTCCAGAGCTTGCCTCCACTGTTCCAGTTTTTGTTCTAAGTCTCTTTCACTATTTCCTACTAACACGACATCATCAGCATACATCAAGCACCATGGAATGTTACCCTGTAGTTTCGCTGTTATCTGGTCCAAAACTAATGAGAATAAATACGGACTAAGCACAGAGCCTTGGTGCAATCCTACTTTCACATGAAATTTATCAGTCTCTCCCACACCTGTCCTAACACTAGTCGTTACTCCCTCATACATATCCCTCACAATCTTTACATATTCACCAGGGACTCCTTTTTTATTGAGTGCTCATCACAGAATCTCTCGAGGAACTCTATCATATGCTTTCTCAAGATCAATGAATACCATATGAGCGTTTGTTTCTTTACTCCTGTATTTTTCCATCAACTGCCTTATAATGAAAATTGCATCTGTTGTTAATCTGCCCTGCATAAAGCCAAATTGATTCTCGGATATTTCAGTCTCTTCACGTATCCGTCACGTATCTACTCTTTCCCATATTTTCATGGTGTGGCTAAGCAGTTTTATAGTTCTGTAGTTTGTACATTGTTGTATATCTCCCTTGTTTTTGTAAACAGGTACCAGTATACTGCTTGTCCATTCGTCTGGCATTTGTCCAACTTCCATAATTCTATTAAATAGACCTGTTAGCCACCTTGTTCCTTTCTCTCCCAATGCTCTCCATACCTTCCCAGGAATATCATGTGGTCCTACCGCTTTTCCTTTCTTTATTGGTATACATTTTTATTTCATTTAAAAAAATATATATTTTTAAATGACATTTTCACGGAATATAGCCAAAAAACGGACGAAATGAGAAGATTTTTATAAAAAAACTAGTGTGTAGCCATTCATAAAAGGGAAAAATTATTTTATTTATGTTTTCGAAAAAAGACATTATACATCAGTCCCAATAAAAAAAAATCTAAATTACTTCCAGAGCTCCGACCCCAGCAAAGAGTAGATAAGCCCAGCAAAAACTCCCCTCGTTGGAAGCAAGCGTCAAACTTCAAAGGCCCAACTCCCAAATATTGAATACCGTTCAGTACCTCTGCAAAATCGAAAGTGAAATTTCAAGCAGACAACTAAGCAGAACTAATCGTTTTTTGCGCTCAGGGACGTGTAAACATATTTGGAATATTTTATCAATTAGACTACGCGAGCAAGTGTGGGGGAGAGCAAATGGTCCGGGCGAAGGGCGCGTAAACACGTTTTTCTAAGGGGTTTGAGAACAAGCGGGAAGATAATATGATCGTATGGAAAAGGATAAAACACTGAAAAATTTTGTTTTTAATATTTCCACAAAATGTATTAGAAATTAATGTCACTACAACTGTTCCGGCAGAGTGCCTTTCTCAAGTGATGTAGGTCTTTTATTGTGTCTGCACTTTAAAGTCTCTAACTGAATAGGTTAAAGTGTGGGGATGTTTGTTTCAAGTTGGTCATTCAGAATTATATCTGTATTTTTTAATTTATTAATTTCCATAGATGCTAATAAAGATGGCTTAAGCAGTCCCGAATTTTAAGAATATTGAGTCCCCTAGACAACCCAAGCTATAGGAGGCCCCTTAAGGGGGGTATGGTTTGAAATCAACATATCAAGCACATTTTTGTGAATTTTTTTAGAAGCTATGGTAGAATTATTTTATTTTTAAATTAAATAAACATATTAACTACAGTTCAAAGAATGTTTAAGAAAAAATTCAATCCAAAATATTGAAAAATGAGCCATTGGCGACCAATTTTGGCAGGCAGCTCAAAAAAAAGGATTTTGCGGTGGACATCAGAACTCATCACTGAATCATACGAAACGAAAAATTCAAAAAGATTTAATTAGCTTATGAATTTCACGAGGTACCATGGTACCAACGTCGAGTTTTTTTATTTTTAATGATTTTTGAATTTTTGGTATCACTCAGAAGTCAAAAATACGAAATTTTTGATAAAAATTTTGTAAAAACGCAACATATTTAATATTGTTGAACAAAAAATAAGCACAAAACGAAAAATGTCTCGACGTTGTTACCTCACGGAATGTCTGAAGAAAATCTGTGCAAAATTTCAGGTAGCTAGGTCAAGTAGTGTTTCAGTTACAATGTCCACCGCATTTGAAAAAACAGTTTTGAGAAAAATGCGTTTTAAAGTTTTGACACCTGCATCTTCATCTTCTTATTTGTCTGCCATATCGTAAAGTGATGAACATTGGAATATGTTTTTTGAATTGCGGAGTAATCTACAAAAGAGGAGGCGAACAGCTGTTTAACGTTTCTCACTACGCTCAAGCGTGCTGGCGCGAAGCCGCGGCAACGCGAGTCGAAGGTAGGGATATTCAACACCCTGTATCTCTGGTAATTTTACTCCGATCAATCTGAAATTTTCAGAGAGTATTCTTGAAAGTATGCACTTTTATCTGAAATAATAAAAAAATTAAATATTTCAAACCATACCCCCCCCCCCTTAAGAAACTGTTGTCTTTTCCCTCCAAAAGCTCGGATAACCCCTCCACTCCGAATGGTATTCGTTTGATATATTAGTGGACATTTTGTAGATTTAAACTTAAATTTTTGTTTCATTTTGTAAAACGTGTTGCTTGAAGAAATAAAACAAAGAAATCGTCAAGAAATTGTTTATTTATATACTTTTGCTTAAATTTTGCAATAAAAAAATTATTTTAGTTATTGTTTTGTTATAGTTATCAATAGAAGAACGATTCACTTTAAAGTATGATACTTTTTCTAAGAATGAAAAAAAAAGAAGGTCGTAGAAAAAGTACATTATTCTACTCACATGTGATGGCTATTACTCACTCTGATGAATAACGACACTCGCCTTCGGCTCGTGTAGCAAACTTCGTCATCGTGAGTAATACCCATCATTACAAGCTCGTTTAAGAATATACTATTACTTATTACATAATTATATAATAATAAATTCAATTATGTATTAAATAAATTTAGCTTGAGTTTAAGGTACTAGTACACTTTAGAACACCAAAAATAATCATTTTTTTCAAGAATTTTTTTCTCAGAACCTTTATTAAAAATGAACGTAAAACTTTTTGCATATGAATAACTAACTCTTCTTCTTCTTCAGGTGCCATCTCCGCTACGGAGGTTGGCAATCATCATAGCTATTTTAATTCTTGAGGCAGTAGCTCTAAATAGTTGTTTCGAGCTGCATCCAAACCACTCTCTCAGGTTCTTCAACCATGAAATTCGTCTTCTTCCGATGCTTCTTCTGCCATCTATCTTTCCTTGCATTATGAGTCGTAGGATGCCATACTTCTCGCCCCGCATCACATGTCCGAGATACTGTAGCTTCTTTTCTTTAATTGTAAGTTCAACTTCCTTTTCTTTACCTATTCTTCTCAGTACTTCATTGTTTGTAACTCTATCTACCCAGGAAACCCTCATAATTTTTCTATAGGTCCACATTTCAAAGGCGTTAAGTCGTCTCATTGTCTCTACATTTAACGTCCATGATTCCACTCCATAGTATAGAACACTGTAGACGTAACATTTTGTTAGGCGTACTTTAAGAGCTAATGTTAAATCTTTGCTACATAGGACCTTTTTCATTTTTATAAAATTAGAACGTGCTTTTTCGATTCTGACTTTTATTTCTGCAGTGTAGTCATTATTTTCTGTTATAAGTGTTCCTAGGTAAGTGTACTTTTTTACTCTTTCGATCTGCTGGCCCTCTACTATCAAGATTTCGTTAGTATTATGGTTGTTTTTACTAATTTTCATAAACTTCGTCTTTTTGATATTGAGAGAGAGTCCGTACTCCCTACTACACCTTACTATTTTACTCATGAGTCTTTGCAGGTCTTGTAAACTATCGGCTATTATTACTGTATCATCTGCATATCTGATGTTGTTAACTAAGACTCCATTTACTCTTATGCCGACTGTTTCATCTTCCAGAGCCTCTCGCATTACCTCTTCAGAATAAGCGTTAAATAATAGAGGTGATAGTATGCAGCCTTGCCTGACTCCTCTCTTTATTTCCATTTCTTCAGATGTTTCTTTTTCAATTCTTACTATTGCTCGCTGATTGTAATAGAGGTGTGTTATTAGTCTTAAATCTCTTTCATCTAGGTTTTTATTTTTTAGGATTTCCATGAGTCGATCATGTTTTACTTTATCAAACGCCTTATTGTAGTCTATAAAACAGACGTAAAGAGGATGGTTAACATACTAACTCTTAGATAGTACAAAAAATATATCTTTTTTATTTATGCTCGTACACTAATATTGTAGAGGGCGCAAAATTCGAGGCCTCGAAAAATGATGGCGGACAGTTAATCTCAGGATTGGGATATATGAAACAAAAAAATCACACTACATTTGAAAAAGGAAGGTTTCTTACGTGACAATTTACCACAATTTGACCAAAAAATAAACAATAAATATTTTTTAACCATGAAAAACTGAATAAAAACGAGCGATTTTTTCACAAAATTTTTTCCAATTTCCGTAAAATCTTTTTCTTGCGGAAATTGTCACTAACGGTGGTAAATTATCACGTAAGAAACCTTCCTTTTTCAAATGCCGTACGAATTTTTTGTTTCAGAGATACCAATCCTGAGATTAACTGTCCGCCATCGGAACTACTTTTTCCGAGGCTTCGACTTTGGCGCCCTCTACAATATTAGTGTAAGTGCATAAATGAAAAAAGATATATTTTTTGTATTCTCCAAGAGTTAGATATGAATGTGTAAAAAGTTTTATGTTCATTTTTAATAAAGGTCCTGAGGAAAAAATCTTGAAAAAATGCTTATTTTTGGTCTTCTAAAGTGTACTAGTACCTTAAAGCCTTATAATTGTTATAAAGCAACTTTTCTTTGTTTCATAGAAACAAAACTACTTAAAATATCTTCAACTTCCAAATTTTCGAGCATATCATTCTCAATAGCCATAATTTAGGGAAATGATAGTCTATTTTTATGCCACTGTCGAACCGTGACAGTTTTTAATAATTTTCATTTTTGAAAATTACCGTTTGCCTGTTGAATTTGTAATCATCAGAGTAAGATAAACCTTACAAGCTACTGACAAATTTCGAAACTTCAATTCGAATTTGTTCTCATAAATAACCCAAAAAGACTATGAAGCAGGAATACATTGTGTTCGATATAAGTCCTGAAGATGGACTATAAAATATTTGAGCTGCAGTAGTTCACCTTAAATTTCAGCTTCAATATCATCAGTATAGTTTTCATGTAGTTTTGAAGCACACTCCTTTATTTGAGTATTACTTGGTCTTGGAAAAACACACAAAACACCAAATACTGTGTTACTGGCTCGTACGCTGTCTACTGACAACTCAGCTCAATAATTAGCTTATCCAAAATTGGTAAATTCGTTTCGCCATTTAAATTTTCTCCACCCTGTAGAAAAACTTCATTTGAATCTTCATCATCAAAATGTAGTTTTCTGGCTCGCGTTTGTTTACTCTCGTCGGTGTATTTAGAGTATTGGAGATCGCAGACGTTCTGCTCGTAGTAAGTAAAATGATCTCTTTGGGATTTTAAGAACTCCAAAAGTCATTTTTAGAAGCTGAGCTGCAGTTTCAAGTTCAATCTCTTCTCTCTGTAATGATTTCCTGACAGCGTTGATAAGTTCTAAAATTGTTGCCCAAAACTCATTCATTATAAATGTTTCTGTTTTGACATTTCTTTCAACAAACACTTAGACTCATGAACTGTTTCAGCTTTCTGATTAGGGTCTTTAGCAAGATTATGAAGAGGTTTTAGACAAAGCTCTTGTTGCATCAGCCCGTGCAGTCCATCCAGTGCTGCTTGTTCTTTTAAGGACAAGGTTTAGATCGTGGTGAATGGAATCGCTTAGTTGAGTTTCATTTAAGCATTTGATTGGAGCCTCCCAACGGTGGGTAGAGGCTGAAAAAAGGTAATCACGAATTGAACAAATCCAAAATACGATATTGCTCCAACGGGTCCAACGCAACTTTTAGTACCACTTACTCCAACTAAAGTGAGTGTGCGACTGTGTGGCACAGGGCACAAAAAATGTAAATTACAAGTTTGTTAATCTTAGATAAAGGAACCTGGAGACCATTGTATTTGCCTGACATGTAGCGAAAGGCATGGGTAATGAAGGAGAGGGTATCGAGGGGGCGATGTCTCATTTGTTGCTCTTGCTCTTACTACTTTTCTAAGAAACCGTGCAGACTGATAGGCAGTACTGTTCTCATAACATAAGCTTTCTATGTGAACAAAAGTATGCATTGTCCATATCATAATATCATCACTTTTATGGTATTGCGCGATTTGAATTTTTCAACATAATATGATTTATAATTTTTATTTAAATCTAATTATTATTTTTTCATTTTGGGCACTGCGGGGCCCCCTTTGGGGCCGAGGCCCTTAGGCAACTGCCTACTTTGCTATCCTTAGCAAATTGGTTATTCTATTGGTTAATCCGGCACTGGGCTTAAGGTCTTTATTTTGAATATAAAGAATTTGATACTGTTCATTAAAATAATGATTATGATGATTATACTAGACAGGGCACACTAGTTCGCTCCCATGGTCAAAAAACCCTCTTAATTACATACTAGTTCGGTCCGAAAACCATAACCTAGTTCGCTCCCATTGTTAAGCGGATTAAGTGTTTATCTATTAAGCTCTAGGAAAATTAATATCGGCAAAATTGTTACTGTGACTTTTGTATTTTATATAGAAATTGTATAAAATTGTATTGGATGTTACAAATTTTTATAAATATATGAGACAGTGGAATTAGATTATATTTAGATTTAGCCCAATAAAAATTTCGTTTTAGGTTCTGCTTACCCTTCACTTAAAAATTAGACTTGTGCCGTTGGTTGCTTTTACTTGGGGGACGAAAGCCACCCCTTCTCATGGGTGAAAAATCATACTTTTGAAATAAGTCCAAAAATGGATAAATTGACTAATTCTAAGCAACTTTGGTTCTAGAGAGTTTTTTTTAACTAAGTTAATGTTAATACTTTTCGAGTTATTAGCGAGTAGAAATTTTTATTTTTTGGCGGTTTGTCTCAAATAACTGAAAAAATAAGTATTTTGTCGAAAAAATAATAATCTTAGCAAAAATACAGCATTTATGGAAGTTATACTTGTAATTGTCAATAAAAAACATAGACTTCATCACTTATTTCAGATTTCTCCATCATGAAATAAAGCATTCAAACCAACCGTACCTAACTAAAGTAATAATGATGAGATTTGCACCACAACTCTATACAGAGTGTTTCATTGGGAAAGTAACATACATTGACTGTAGAAAGAGGACACTTAGGCGGTCTCAAAAATACCATACTTAATGGGTCACTGATGGGGCCAACTATATGGTGTAGTACCCTCAGCCTACACTGAGGGGAACATGCCAAAGAATACCATCAGGGCCAGCCCTGTCTCTCGTAAGAGGCGAGAAATGGGCCTGAACGAAAGGTGCTTAGGCCGTCGTTTGAGGTGTCGAGTTCGTAGAAACGAGTGCAGGGCGCGATCCACTTGCTGCTTGCAGTAAGGGTAACGTGGCCGTCGTTTGAGGTGTCGCCAGGCGGGAGGGGCCTGATAGTATCCGAGACGAGCCATTAGTCGCACTGACCAACGGTCTACGTACTTAGTATCCGAGACGAGCCTGACGGGGGACCACTCTACTTTCGTTCTGTATAACCTCGCCAATGGTTAGGCGCAGTCCGGGAACGACAAACCCTACTGTGACTTTGGGTTAGGCAAACAGCAAACCCTGGAGGCGCTGGTAAGGCGTTTTAGCATACCCTGCGACTCTCAGGTTAGGCGACATGCAAACCCCACTGACGCTTATAGGTTAGGTCACATGTTCTTAAACGCTGGATCCAAGGGCCAGCGTGGACATAGCAAACCCAGAAGCGTGGAGAGAGTGGTACAGGAGTAGGCTCCTGGAACGGTTATCCTGTCAAACGTGCTATGCTGGTGGACCATTCCACCAAGATGTCGACCTGTTCTGCCGGATAGGACTTCATCTAATAGCGACACAGGTACTACGGGGAAGGGGAGCCCCACGTGTTCGGCCAGCGTGCCCCTTCACTGGAGACGGACTCGTAGGGGCAGTAGTCTCGCATGATAGGACAGTTTCTTCTCCTGATGCGGAGACACTCTCGGCGTGCACCTTTCCTCCCAAATGGGTGTTTGCTGAAGACTCCGTATCGGGGAGACCCCAGACTTCACCACCTGGGGGGGGATGTCTCGTTATCCATTTGTGTTGACACGACATCCTTAGTAGGGCAGGGGTTGATGGGTCTCCTTGGCTTCCATCGACTTCTAATCCCACACTGACGCGCAGGTGCGTCCTTCTAACGAGGGACGCGTGCGACGGTGCCGCTCACAGACCGGAAGATCGTCTGTACATAGTCCATAGTTCCTCCTGGAAAGGCCATCCAAGGCGTAGCGCCGCACTCCAGTTCCCGCCACTTGGAGCACTTGCCACGGCATTTAGCGACGAGGAATGGTGTAACGGATTCCCGGGGAGGAGTGGTCGGTATTGCGGGCAAGTTGCGAGTACGGGAGGAGGCCGCAACTGTCTCCACAAAGACTTTCGAACGTTTACGGGGGTCCTTACGGGATCAAAAGCCTCTTTTGGTTTTGGGGGGGATTACCATCCCCCCCAAGCCCCCCTGGTGCGGTCGTAACTATGACTCTCTTAAGGTCTTACTCCATTAATAAGAGAGATACTGGGTGTTTTACCTATTTTGCCATTTTCTTATTTGGTTCATAACTTTTTAACCACACCGTATATTTATTTTATATTTGGAACGCCAATATCCTTTAAGGTGTACAATAAATTAATTTATTTACAAATGTAAAAAATCCAGGCCCGGATTAAAAATATTAGAAAAATGTTCCGACCCAAAAACAACACCCTGTACATTAATTTTTTTAAAATGGATTTTTTAGTTGAAAAGAGGATGAAAAACTAAATTTAGTGGTATACTTTGAATTTTCATCAAAATGATTTTTCTGGTCAAATTTTGAATTTGAATTCTGAAATTATGTGAATTGCGAGAGCTCTAAGTAGAAAAAAAAATTAAATACAACTTACAACTTGTTAACCGCACTGTATATTTATTTTATATTTAACACGCGAATATTCTTTTAGGTGTCCAATCAATTATTTTATTTACAATTATAAAAAATCCAGGTCTGGATTAAAAAATATTGTAAAAATGTTCCGACCCCAAAAAACATTCTGTATATTAAATTTTTTTAAATGGATTTTTTAGTTGAAAAGAGGATGAAAAACTAAATTTAGTGGTATACTTTGAATTTTCGGCAAAATGATTTTTCTGGTCAAATTTTGAATTTGAATTCTGAAATTATGTATGTGAATTGCGAGAGCACTAAGTAGAAAAAAAATTAAATACAACTTACAACTTGTTAACCGCACTGTATATTTATTTTATATTTGTAAAAATAAAACTATGTTTATTTTCAGTAGTAATAACCCAAGGACATTGATAATTGTTCGAAAAAATTTTATAACAGATTTCGAAAGCTTGTTGCTTGGAAACAGACCGACGCCGTAGGCGGAGGTCTGTTGCCTGTAAGCAACAAGCTTGAGAAAGTTGTTAAAAAATTTTTGAGTATTTATCAATGTTCGAGGGTTATTCGGATAGAAAATTTTTTGCTGGTTATGAAAAAAAAATACAGAGCAGAAACAATTTATTTAAATGTGCAATTAACAAAGGAACAATTAGAAAAATTTAATGAAGATCCAGACATGTTAGTTTCTATAACTGATGAATATGTATTTCCACTACGCATGCTGTTAATAATTTTATTATGATGTTCTTCGTCAATGTTCAAGTACGGTTTTATTGAGTTGGGATTGTTATGCCCCGTAATTTTTATAAGCTCTTGCTCTTGAACACCACTTTTGGCCAACCAACTGACCGCGGTCGATCTATTATAAATGGGCCAATAATAACTTTCATTTCCTTATAATACTTTTCTTGTAAAAGCTTACTTGTTAGGTTCCACATGGTTTTGACAGTAGGTTCTTTAAACTCTGTACCATCTTTTCTTCTCATGTTCACAGCCCAATCCTTTAAAATCGACGCCAATTCTTCCACCGTCCGATTTCCATCTAATTCATATTTTCTATCATTGCAAAAGTCCATAAACGCTTTTCATACAAATTTTTTACTGTAAACAGTATCTATTCTTTGGTATATTTGATTCGATAATTTCATTAATATTCTCATCACTATTACAACCAAATCGTGACATTTTGAAATATTGAATATTTGAAATGTCAAAATCGAAATGAAACGAAATGTAGGTATCCATAGCTACATGATTGAGTGAAAACAGCCCATGGGATCTGTTTTCAGTATAATGTTGGTTTTATTGGTTGTATTCAATCAGATGACCACAAATTAATTGATTTCGTTGGATTTCTAATTGAGCAAAAAATTTTCAATAAAACCACATTTAGTTATTTTAAGTTATTTATAGTTTTAGGTGGCATGACTGTGTAATTTTAGTTTGAATGACATTTGTAAATAATTATTTGACAGTTGTCAAAAAACTCAGAGTAAGAAATAGCATGTTCTTGATTCTCTTTTTTAGGTTTGTATTTTTAGTTATTTTAGTATTGTTGTATTAATGTTTATCATCTTTATTGTACATATTGTAAATAAACTCTTTTTTAGATGAATTCATACGGCTATCTCTTACACGAATAAGAAGTATGAAACTACACTTATAAATCAAGAACTTAAGCTGACCAAGCCAAAATAGTGATAAAAATAGATTTTCAAACCGTTATTTGTACAAATTAAGGATGAATATTACATCAATGAAAATTTGTATTGCTATAGAAGCAAGCAGTACTGATAGTAAGAAGAATGTATGTAAATTTAAGTGGTTGCAGCCAACACAGTCACCTTTCTATTATGAAATGCCTGCTGAAAAGCAACTTCAAGATTATCATTCTGAACTATTTCGTCTGAAAAAAGTAAAAAATGTTTTAGCATCCATGAAATCAAGAGGATGCTTTAGAACATGTACCATTTTATTAGATGATAATTTGAAAGTGATTTATTTTGATTCAGATGGTGATGTGGTTTATCAAAATGAGTACCTACAACAGACCTTATTACCAGTGTATGAGAAGAAAGAAGCGATTGAACAATCTCCACCATTAGTCGAGTTGCTCCAGAAACTTGGTGATACTAGTATACCTAAAGTTGAAAAGAAAAATTACAAAAAAATAAAAGATGATTTCGTACTTCGAAATTTTGATGGTAAAAATGTTCCAATGAATTCATGGCTCAAGACCTTCGAATCAGAATGTTCGCGATGTGAGGTGGATGCTGATAAAGACAAGATTTTGATTCTACGTCTGTTTCTTGATGGAATAGCAAAGGAATGGTTTGAATCAAAAATAATAACATTAGGCTTAGATAACAGTTTTGAGGTATGGAAAGTTAATTTTTTAGATAGTTTTTGTCAAACAGGTTGGGATAATCATAGAAAAGCTTATTCTTTTAAGTATGTAGGTGGTAGTCTTGTTGATTATGCATTTCGCAAAGAAAATTTATTGCTAAATATCAAAAATGATTTTCCTATTGATATATTAATCGATTTAATTGTGACAAATTTGCCAATTCATATACAAAATAATATTAATAGAGCTGAGGTTACAACAATGGAAAAATTGATAGGTGAGTTACGAAAGTTGGAGAGTTCAGTTATAAGCAAAAAAAAAATCGGAGACAAACCCAAATTTTGTACAAATACCTACCAAATTAAATACAATAATACCAAAAGAAAAAAATAGTTGTCAATATTGTGATAAAAAAGGATTCCCTGGGAGGTTTCATCCAGAGGCAATGTGTCGTTTAAAGCAAAAAGATAGAAGGACAATACAAGAAAACAAATCAAATGATATTCAATATGTTAATAATATTGCTATACAGGAGACATTAAATGAAACGGTAACCGACCAAAAAAACTGAATTTGCTGCCATTGATCAAATTAAAAGTATTCCTAAATAATAGAGAATTATGTGGAATCTATGACCCAGGTTCAAATGTTACTCTTCTGAATTCGAAGGTAGCAGGTAAGTTGGGATTAGTTATTCATGAAGATAGGAATATGTTTAAAACGATAAATGGCAGAACAAATTTTACAGGAAAACTAATTGCAAAAATGAAAATTAATAAAATTGAGAAAAATGTTAATCTTTTTGTAATTAATGATGAATATTTCGAGTATGATATTCTACTTGGATTGGATTCTATTTTGAATTTTCAAATGAAACAAGATTTTGATTTAGAAATTTATCAAAGATTAGATCTAGATATTGAAGAGAAGATTGAAAAGTTTAATCACAATGTTAATTTGACAGAATATTCAATAAACTTTAATGAAGGAATTCCCACAGAGCTTTTTGAAGCAAAATTAGAACATTTACAGCCAGAACAGAAAAGTAAAATAGAAATATTACTAAATAAATATGACAATATTTTTGCAAAACATAAATTTGATATTGGGCAAGTTCAAAATAATGAAGCTCAAATTAAACTTTTAGAACATAAATTTGTCGCAAAGAAGCCATATAGATGCTCAATAGAGGACCAAAAAGAGATAGAATTTCAAATTGGACAATTGTTAAAAGCAAATTTAATAGAAGAATCATCTTCGCCCTTTGCAGCACCTGTTACATTGGCTCTTAAAAAAGATGAAGGATCTAAAACAAGATTATGCATTGATTTTCGTGAATTAAACAAATTAATTGTTCCCGAACCACAACCTTTTCCATTAATTGACGAGATTTTGACCAAAACAAGGAATGCTAAATTCTTTACTACTTTAGATATAAATTCTGCTTTTTGGTGTATTCCAGTTCGGAATAAAGATAAATATAAGACAGCTTTTGTTACACAAGATGGTCATTGGCAATGGAAATGCTTACCTTTTGGGCTTAAAACATCACCAGCAATATTTCAAAGGATTTTAAGTAATATTATCAGAAAACATAATTTAAATCCATTTTGTATAAATTACATAGATGATATTTTAATATTTTCAGTATCATTTGAAGAACACTTAGAGCACATCGAAAGACTCATGGAAGCCATTCTTGAAGAGGGATTTAGGCTCAAACTTCTAAAATGTAATTTTGCAAGAGAAGAGGTAAAATATTTGGGGCACATTGTGGGAAACAATTCAGTTCGTCCTTTACATGATAATTTAATATCGATCAGAAATTTTCCAGCACCAGATACCAGAAAAAAAATACGACAGTTTTTGGGAAAAGTAAATTTTTACCACAAATATATAAAAGACTCGGCTAGGTTATTAGAGCCATTACATAATTTACTTAGAAAAGATATTAAATTTCACTGGTCTTTAAGCTGCCAAACAGCCTTTGATATGGTAAAGAGTATCCTGTGCTCTGAACCTATTCTCGCTATTTTTGACCCAAATGCTCCTACAATTATATATACCGATGCTAGTATTTTAGGAGTTGGTGCAGTTCTCAAACAAAAACAAGAAGATGGAGAAATGAAACCTGTGGCTTACTTTTCAAAAAAATTGAACAAATATCAGAAAAACAAAAAAGCAATTTTTTTAGAATGCCTGGCAATTAAAGAAGCATTAAAATTTTGGCAATACTGGCTAATGGGAAAGAAATTTGTCGTTATTACTGATCATAAGCCCCTTGAGGGAAGAGAACTTCGTACAAGGCCAGATGAAGAATTAGTAGATATGACTCATTTTCTTTCACAATTTGATTTCGACATTAAATATGAACCTGGAAAAGAAAATGTAGAAGCAGACTGCCTTTCTAGAAACCCAGTTTTGGAAAATATAGAAAATGCAGAAACATTTATAAAAACAGTGAACCTAGTGACATTAACTGAGATAAAACAAGACCAGAATAATAATCGACAAGCTATAGATAAAATGATAGGAACAATTTTTAACCAAGATGTATTCTATAAATTAAGGAAGAACCAGAAAAAAATAATTTTATCCAAAGATTTTGGAGTGAAGTTAATAACAAAAATTCACAAATTTTATGGTCATATTTGTGCTGGTAAAGTAATTAACAAAATTAGGAATTTTTACTACATTAATAATTTGGATTTACTGGTAAAAGATATCTGCCAGAAATGCGAGATCTGCTGTAAAAATAAAACAAGAGTAGGTCCAAAATATGGTCTCTTGTCACAATTAGGTCCGGCAAAAGAACCCTTCGAGATAATGTCCCTAGATACAATAGGAGGATTTGCTGGCAATCGTTCAACAAAAAAATACCTCCACTTACTTGTAGATCATTTTACCAGATATGCATTTGCAGTTACTTCCAAAAATCAGATGACAGGTGATTTTATTAAACTAATCTCTAAAATTCAAGATAAACACCCCATAAAAACATTATTAACAGATCAGTATCCGGGAATTAATTCCAAAATATTTAGAAATAATATGAAACAGTTAAATATTCAACTGGTTTTTACAGCAGTAGACTGCCCATTTTCGAATGGTTTAAATGAAAGACTTAATCAAACATTAATTAATAGGATAAGATGTAAACTAAATGAAACTAGAAGTAGAGCATGGACAAAAATAGCTGAAGAATGTATAGATGAATATAATAGAACAGATCATTCCGTAACCGGATACAGCCCAGAATATTTGCTTTTTGGAAAAGCGGATCCGATTGTTCCCGAGGAACTTTGTGAAACAAGAAATGTATCAAAAGATAAGCAAATAGCTTATAAAAATTCAGTACGACATCATGAATATAATAAAAAGCTGTATGACAAAAATAGTAAATTCCATGAATTTAAAGAAGGAGATTGGGCATATGTAGAAAATAAATCCAAACTAAATATAAAAAAACAAATTTCAAATACTTTATATGAAATAGATATCGGATACAAAAGGAACGATATGAACTATTTTCACATCTCAAAATTGTTGCCTTGTGACCAACCATAGACTTTCATGGTTTGTCATACCTGTTGGTGGGGGGATGTAAAAATAAAACTATGTTTATTTTCAATAAAACCACATTTAGTTATTTTAAGTTATTTATAGTTTTAGGTGGCATGACTGTGTAATTTTAGTTTGAATGACATTTGTAAATAATTATTTGACAGTTGTCAAAAAACTCAGAGTAAGAAATAGCATGTTCTTGATTCTCTTTTTTAGGTTTGTATTTTTAAGTTATTTTAGTATTGTTGTATTAATGTTTATCATCTTTATTGTACATATTGTAAATAAACTCTTTTTTAGATGAATTCATACGGCTATCTCTTACACGAATAAGAAGTATGAAACTACACTTATATATTTAACACGCGAATATTCTTTCAGGTGTCCAATCAATTATTTTATTTAAAATTATAAAAAATCCAGGTCTGGATTAAAAAATATTGTAAAAGTGTTCCGACCCAAAAAACACCCTGTATATTAAATTTTTTTAAAATGGATTTTGCATTTGAAAAGAGGATGAAAAACTAAATTTAGTGGTATACTTTGAATTTTCGGCAAAATGATTTTTCTGATAAAATTTTGAATTTGAATTCTGAAATTATGTCAATTGCGAAAGCTCTAAGTAGAAAAAAATTAAAATGCGACTTAATTTTAACCAATACCATTATTTAATCTAAATTGGTAAAATATAAAAACATTTCAGTGTTTTTTTATTATCTGTGACAAGTAGTTTATGGCGAATATTCATCTTTAAATAATGAATAAATAATAAAGAGTCAATAAAGAATACATCACTTTAATCAACAAAGTATCTAAAAATTATAACAAAACAGAGAAAATTGGCAGCATAACTATTCAAAACTAAAGTACTTATTCAAAATTACCACCATCAAAAATTACTGTTATGTGTCAAAATGTTAATATTTTACCAATTTAGATTAAATAATGGTATTAATTAAAATTAAATCATATTTTAATTTTTTTTTACTTTGAGCTTCGCAATTCACATAATTTCAGAATTCAAATTCAAAATTTTAGCAGAAAAATTATTTTGCCGAAAATTCAAAGTATACCATTAAATTTAGTTTTTCATCTTCTTTGGAAATACAAAATTCATTTTAAAAAAATTTAATATACAGGGTGTTTTTTGGGTCGGAACATTTATACAATATTTTTTAATCCGGACCTGGATTTTTTTATTTTTAAATAAATTAATTGATTGTACACCTAAAAGAATATTCGTGTGTTAAATATAAAATGAATATACAGTGCGGTTGACAAGTTGTAAGCTGTATTTCAATTTTTTTCTACTTAGAGCTCTCGAAATTCACATAATTTGAGAATTTAAATTCAAAATTTGACCAGAAAAATCATTTTGCCAAAAATTTAAAGTATACCACTAAATTTAGTTTTTCATCCTCTTTCCAACTGAAAAATCCATTTTAAAAAAATTTAATGTACAAGGTGTTGTTTTTGGGTTGGAATATTTTTCCAATTTTTTTTAATCCGGACCTGGATTTTTTACAATTGTAAATAAACTAATTTATTGTACACCTTAAACGATATTTGCGTGCCAAATATAAAATAAATATACAGTGTGGTTAAAAAGTTATGAACCAATTAAGAAAATGGCAAAATAGATAAAACACTCAGTATCTTTGTTATTAATAGAGTAAGACCCATTAAGTATGGTATTTTTGAGACCGCCTAAGTGTCCTCGTTCTGTAGTTAACGTATGTTACTGTCCCAATGAAACACCCTGTATTATCATAAAATTTCAGGTGACTACTAATTACCAATCTTTTCAAAGAAAAGTATCACTTGCAATTTCTTATACGTAAAAACCCCATCAAATATTGAACAATGAGCTCTAACATCATAATACTTTGGTGATAATATGGTTATAATTTTAATATAATTTTAATTAAGAAGTCGTTTTATATTTAGGTAAATACAGTGGAACCCCGATAAGTCGGCCCCCGATAACCCGGAAGTCCGGCTAACCCGGACCGATTTTCATCAGATAAACATTTTGATTTTCAATATTTTGTATTTTGACAACGTCCCGATTTGGGCGTCGAAACGTTAATAAAATTATTTTTCAATTTAATTGTGGCTTATTTCCCATCAAAATAGTTAATTAACAGACAAACCTTTCAACAATAAAAATGTATGTAATATTTGAGAGATGTGTATGTGTGTAATTTGAACTATACGATAGTCGATAGTAAAAACAACAGGCACCTGTCTGTAGTACCTATTCCTTTTTATTTCAAACTTTCTTAGCATTGTTTAGGAAAGACTATTTAAAAAATTCTTTTATAAACAATGGTCTTTAGTTTTCACTGTTCTTAAATAACATTACATCGTTGTGCCTGTATCGTGTGTCTTGTATTGTTCGCTTCCGTTTGCTTACGTTTGTGTTTGGTGTTTTTTTTTTTAGTAATTTTGATGTGTAGGTACTGTGCATATTTATAAATATATTTCATGTTATTTCAATTTTAACGGAGTTTATCTGTAAGTATAGCCTATTTTATTAATTTTTACCATATTCTCCGGCTATCTCGGATTTTCGATAACCCGGATCGGCCGCGGTCCCGATTAATCCGAGTTATCCAGGTTCCACTGTACAAATTTTGAGAAATATTTATTAAAATTTTTATTAATAAAATATATTCAAAGTACCTGCAAAGTACCCCCCACCCCACCTACGTCGGGGTCGTGTTTGGTGTCATTCGATAGATTTTTGAAAAATATCGAACACTTATTTTTTAGTTTTTCGACCTGACGTCCATTTCGCGAATTGCTTTTTTTGTGAAACTTACCCATTCCCTTACGCCCAGCTCAAATCATCATATTTTTGAAATATACACAGTTCTACATGTACTTAACTTACCTTATCTTAATCTGACGATTTCGAGGTTTCTAATTAACTCCCCTGTATTAAGAGTCCATATATGGTAGGGGTGGGGTACATTTACATGGTAGGTACAAGGTTTCTCCCCATGTGATTTTCTGACAAGCTCATTACCTTCATATCAAATTTAGGAATGTATTTGCTTACGTTATACTTGGTTTTATTTGTCCCTAAATTAACTCATTAGGATTGAAAACACAAAAATAGGGGGAAGGCAAAAAAGTGTACCTCAAATTAAAATGCATCTTTTAAAAGACGTAGTCTGCAGTGGTGAAAAACAACTAAAATTGCCAAAAAAAAATTTATATACCTCTAAACTTTCTTAACAATAAGAGTTTTTTCTTTAAAAATATTTAAAAATTTATTATCTTTTTTCCAAATTAAGAAGTAAAAGTTCCTTTAAAAATTAGTGCATATTTTATAGATCCAGCTATTTCTATTCCATACCCATCCATTTTATTTTATTTTATTGAAAAATTTTTCCCGACTCAGCTACGTTTTTTATTTGCCATAATAAATAAATCAGCCGCGCCACAACCGTCAGCACTTCACCGCGTCGTGTGCCCCAAAAATATAGCCAAAAATTTCATAAAAGGATCTCCTAGCCTGGTTTCCAGCAATGTGCCACTAGTGGCCCCGAATATCACCTGTAGACCCAATCGGCTTTATTTATGTCCCGCAATAACAACAGAGTCCCTTCGTCTGTTATGCTATATGAATCGATTAATCATGCTTCACTTCGTCACGATAATCCCCCTCGTATCCGATTATTCGCTAGCGGCTCTATGAAAGGCAAAGCTGGAGGTGAGGGTACCAGATTGAATATATATTTTTTACTCCTATGTAAAAACTCGTAGTAAATAAGGCGGAATATGCTTGAGAATATTTTGGATCTAGATCTAAATATCAAAGTTATTTAAACTTTGTTTTTAAACCAAGAGGAGTAAACTAAAAAGCCAAATTCACACCCAAGAAAGTCACTAGAAATATCACCAAATACATCTTCTTTTTTGGTTGATCATATCGGCATTTGACGGTAATCCATAATAAATATTATATTATACTAATATGCAGTGGCGTAACAAACTCCGTCGAGGCCCCCCCGCAAAATTGGAAATGGGGCCCCCTTTAAAAAATTATTCAATGCGACATGTGTAACAAATACCTATATGTGTTACAGCCCAGTAAATCAACGTAAAATATGGCGATACCTTGTAATTTTCGGTGTCACCACCGAAGTGGTCAACTCAAGACATTTCGAGTTATTTATGAGTAAAAATGTTTATTGCTCAACAAAAAAAACACGTTTTAGGCGATTTTTCCCAAATAGTTCAAAGAGTAAGTATTCGATCGAAAAGAATATTGTCAGCAAAAATGTATCTAGCTTATAAAAAAAGTGAAATAAAAATGAAGTCTATCGACTCAGTAAAAGAAAACTTGTAGCTCATGAAAATTTTTTCTTATTCGTCAAATTCAAAATCAAATATTTCACCGTGAAATAACCAAAAAATGAAATACTGTTCGGGGAAACTCATTAGAACTTTTAAGTGTTTAAAAGAAGCTTTATTTTTTACAAAAGTTTCTAGCATCAAAACTAAGCCAGTTACACTCAAAATACAGTTAATCCCATTTTTTGGTAAAAAATTGTAAAAATCTCCCCCCCCCCCCCCCTATTTAGTAGGTACCCCAAATGAACGTAATCATTATCGCCTTACAAGTTACCTAACATTTTTATACGACCTGTAAGTTTCACCGGTCCAAAGTGCTTATTTTTAAAAGGGTTCTAGTTTAAGGGCTTGAACGAGTCACTAATCAAGAGTATATGCAAATTTTAAACAGCCATGTCTTAACCAATTTTTGTCTTACAGAAAAACAAAATAAAACCAAAATATTAATAAAAGCAAGACCTACATTTCTTTACTCTTTGAGATTTTTCCTATCACTAATACTTTTTAAGTTATTTTGAAAAAAAAAGGCATTTTTACAAAATAAAGAAACTTTTAAATTTTTTCAAAAATAAGAACTTCTAACCGGTCAAACTTACAGATCATATAAACAATAAATATTTAAAGTAAATGGTAAAGCGCTAATTATAAATTTTATTTGGGGTGCGAAATAGGGGCAGATTTTCACGATTCTTTTTACCAAAAAAGGGGCCAACTTTATTTTGAGCTTAACTAGTACAGTTTTGGTGCTAGAAACATACAAAAATTTAAAAAAAATAAAGCTTTTTTAACATTTAAAAAAAGTTTTAAGAGTTTTTCCCGAAAATGGCTTCATTTTTTGGTTATTTCAGGTTGAAATATTACATTTGGAATTGGACAAATAAGAATAATTTTTCATGAGCTTCAACTGTGCTTTTACTGTGTCGATAGACTTCATGAATAAGTACACCATTTTCTGAATCTTATAAGCTACATTTTTGCTACAAATATTTTTTCGATGACTAATATTTAATTCGATAAATACTTATTTTTGAGTTATTTGCGAAAAACCCGTCTGAAAACGTTGTTTTTTTTTAATAAACATTTTCACTCGCAAATGGCTTGGAAAGTATTAGCATAGATAAAGAAACTCTATAGAAGAACAAAAGTTGCTTATAATTAGTCAATTTATACATTTCCGGACTTATTTTAAACGTATGTTTTTCACCCCAATTAGCGGTATCACCCCCCAAAGTAAAAGCAACCAACGGCATAAATCCAACTTTGAAGTGGAGTGTAACTAGAACCTAAATCCAAATTGTCAAGCAAATACGTCCGTCGTGACGCTGATAATTTCACTCCAAAACTGTCATTTACTGAGCTGTTGGTGTATTCATGCATTGTTTATGACGACTTACATTTTTCATCTTTATTGGTAGGTATAGAATAAAATATAACCAAAATTACTAAATGATTACATCATTTACATTAGTATTATTCTATGAGATGAACAACTTTCTTCGTGCACTATCTACTATCAGCGAATATATTATCTACAATTTTATTAATTCGGATGGACAACTTTATTTTCAATACTGCACTGCTTAAAAAACGTATGTATGCAAATAATATAAAAACACATTTTTTACATAATAATATATTAGACAACAAGATGGGGCCCTTGACATATTGGGGCTTCATGCTGCGGGGTCTCTGGATAATTGTATCGAAATACTAAACGTAGGTAAAGATTAAAGAGAAAACACATTTTTGCAAATTGCAATTCTCAAATCTTTCAATAGTCACGTACAAAACATTATAGTTTATTGTCGTTACCATAAAATTTCGGTAGGCCGGAAGGGATTAAGTTTCTAGATATTATGAGATGATTCACTTGGCAAATACGTCTATTTAGAAATTTACGTTCTTAATTTTAAACACACAACGTAAAATAATATAACAATAACAGATTTTTACATATCAGATGACAAGATGGGGCTCCTAAGCGATTGGGGACCCCCGCAAGCTTCATGCTGCGGGGGCCTCTGTTACGCCCCTGCAGTAATATGTCGCTAAAGAGTTCTAAAAACGACTGTTTTTTATATAAAAACAGACTAAAAATCTAAAAATTAAAGGAATAACGCCGAAAATACAAAAAATCGCTGATATAACTTAATTAACCTATGAAATGCCAATAGTGTCAAAATTTTATAAATGTCAAATTTGATAACACTGGAGTAAACTTGCCTGAGGTTGGACCAATTACAAACAAGATTTACGGCGCAGGAAATTTGAATTAGTCCTCTTGGTTTAAAAACAGACTATAGTAGTCTCGTTAAAACCGAAAATGACTCTCTGCACATATAAAACGATTATTAGGCCGATGGTCACATACGCATCACTCGTATGGTGGCCAAAAACACAACAAACAACAGCTAATGCCAAGCTGCAAAAAGTGCAGCGGCTAGCTTGTCTGGGAATCACAGAGGCAAAAAGAAAAACATGCCCCACGGCAGCCTTAGAGGCGATGCTGAACCTTCCTCCCCTGCAGTTCTGCATAAGGAGGGAGGCAGTAACTACCGCCTTAAAGCTGCGATAGACACAAATAATGAAACCTGGCGATCTAGTGAGCCATCTTAAAATCTTGGAAGAAATTCCTTTGAATTCTAAGGATAAGCCGACATACGTCATGCTAGTCAAATTCGACTTTGAAACACCATTTGAAGTGGACATAAAAAACCACCAAATGGATGAAACAGTTGAACCGAAACTGGAGGAAGGTTCACTCTTACGGTATACGGATGGATCTAAGATAGATGAAAGGGCAGGAGTGGGAGTTACTGGGCCGAATTTCAGGCTATCCAAATCTCTTGGAAACGCCCTAACTATCTTTCAGGCAGAAATACATGCCATACAGATTAGTGGCCAAGAATGTCTCAACCGAGACACTCGTAGGGCAAAAGTCTTCATTTTATCAGACAACCAAGCTGCCTTAAAAGCTCTAAAGTAATTTACTTGTGAGTCAAAGTTGGTTTGGGAATGTAAAAACAATCCCTTAAGAAGCTGGCGGAACGCAACAAAGTAACTTTGATGTGGGTGCCAGGTCACAAGGGAATTGCAGGAAATGATGAAGCTGATAGCCTCGCAAAAGAAGGGGCCAATACCCCATTCCAAGGTCCAGAACCCTTCTGTGGACTACCAAAAAGCAACATCAGAGAGGAACTCCGGACCTGGGAACTCGATCAACTACAACCATACTGGTCCAAGACACCAGGACAAAGGCAAGCAGAAAAGGCTCATAAAGGTGTCGCCTAGTGCAACAAACCGCCTTCTCGAAATGAGTAAAAAATATATTAAAATGGTCACTGGCCTTCTCACTGGTCACTGCCCTCTGAGATATCATCTCAAAAAAATGGGCAAATCAGATAGTGAATCAGAGAACTGTCGTTTCTGTGACAACGAAAAAGAAACGGCAGAACACATTATATGCAATTGCGTAGCGCTGTTCTGCAAACGATTAAAATTCCTAGAAGAGGTCACCCTAACGCCCTCTGACATAGGAAACAAGTCACCTAGGATGCTAATCAACTTCATCAGAAGTATTGGCATCCTAGAGTTTAACTAGATTAAGGTATGCACAAAAGATCTTTATAGGTCGAAGTGCTGAGAGGCTCCATAGCCTTAACGACCTCAAATAATCTAATTTAATCTAATAGTAGTAGATAAGTTCATTAATAGGGTTCTGATAATAATACATTGACTTGCATACATACGGATTTGCATATTTTCACAACTTTTATAGATAAATGCGTATTGGGCAACAATTAAAAAATAAAACATATTTTGTGATTTTTAAAGGTACGTTTTTACTGGAGCGTCTGTTGCGTTCATCGCTGAACGATCACCACTGAGCGAAGATCGCGGTGTACTGCTAGTGTAGTCTGTTACGGAGCCGTTTTTACTGAAGCGGCTGTCACTGGAGCCGCTAACGTCGATCGTTGGTAACTGGTCCGAGAGCATACACAATCGCAAACGCTGAGCGACTATGGTAGTCTAGGCGCCAGAGCGGCCACCGTATCACTTTCAATTCTGATGGACAAACTCAACGGTTTCTTATGGATTTTTGGATGCTGATTACAATTTCGAGGGTGGATTTCGATCCGAGTGGTCAATAAAGTGGTTTATAAGGCTCTGGCTCATAAACTAAAAGAGATAAAAAAAATGTTTTAAATAAAATTTGTTCCTTAATAAAAAACGAAGAAAAAAACGTTTATTAAACTTAAATCCAACAATTAGAACTCAAGATATTGTAAAATTAGTGCACAATGCAAATTACTAATTGCAAAATAAGTATTTTTCGAAGTTTTATCGATCGTAACTCGGCTTCTACGCATGCAAATGAGCCTTAGAAGGTATCATTTTAAAACTTAATTAATAGGCTTCCAAACAAAGTTTGTTAGATTACTTTATCTTCATTTGTTTTAAAGTTATACCCGTTTTTTAAGTTATAATTTTCTTTAAAAAATTGTACATTAATTTGTTTATAAGAGTTTCAAGCAAATTTGAGCTATAAACATTTATACTTTAATTCACAATAATTATAGAAAAACTCAAAGGGAACAATTTGAGCTTTGAAAATGTTCGTAAGTTTATTTTTGGCCAAGATATCGATATTTTAATGGCGCGCTATGAGGCGCAAGATCAGCTCACAGTCAAGTAAGTATATTTCGACGCTTTATCGATCGTAACTCGGCTTCTACGCATGCAAATGAGCTGTTCAATTTTAAATGTCTCATTTTAAAGCTTAATTAATAGACTTCCAAACAAAGTTTGTCAAATTACTTTATCTTCATTTGTTTTGAAGATATACTCATTTGAAGTTATAATTTTCTTAAAAAATTTGTACATTAATTTGTTTATAACGGTTTTTAGTAATTTAGAGCAATAAACATTAAAACTTTAATTAACATTAATAATAGAAGAACTCAAAAGGAATATTTTGAGCTTTGGAAAGTGTTCGTAGGTTTATATTTGGCCAAGATATCGATAGAGTGATTACGCTGTAGGCCGATCTTGCGCCTCAGAGCGCGCTATTAAAATATCGATATCTTGACCAAAAATAAACTTACGAACATTTTAGTAAGCTCAAAATGTTCCTTTTTGAGTTCCTCTACCATTATTTTTAATCAACGTATAAATGTTTATAGCTCAAATTTGTTTGAAATTGAAACCCTTATAAACAAATTATTGTACAATTTTTTAAAGAAAATTATAACTTCAAACGGGTATAACTTTAAAACAAATGAAAATAAAGTAATTTAACAAACTTTTTTTGGAAGCCTATTAATTAATTTTTAAAATGAGACCTTCTAAGGCTCGTTTGCATGCGTAGAAGCTGAGTTACTATCGATAATGTTTCGAAAAATACTTATTTTGCAATTTGCAATTTGCATTGTGCACTTATTTTACAGTATCTTGAGTTCTAATTGTTGGATTTAAGTTTAGTAAACGTTTTTTCTTCGTTTTTTATTAAGACACAAATTTTACTTGAAACATTTTTTTTATCTCTTTTAGTTTATGAGCCAGAGCCTTGAGAACAATTTTTTGACCAGTCGGATCGAAATCAACCCTCGAAATTCGTAATTAGCAGCCAAAAATCCATAAGAAACAGTTGAGTTTGTCCTTTAGAGTTGAAAAGGACACGGTGACCTCTATTTGGCGCCTAGACTATAGTGGCGTGTACGTGATTTTGATAGTTTTTTATTTAAGAGATTTTTAGCAGTTTATGAAGTGAAGCTTGTGTTTATAAAAATGTCTCCTTTACATCATCTCCTAGTAAATGGTTGTTTATCAAAATTTTGAAGTATCCTTCATCTTGTCTTCTTTTAAAGATTGCATATTTTTCTAATCTTGAAGCACTTGCCATGTCTAATATTTCTTCGTTCTCTATTTGTTGTGCTAGCAGGTATTTTAACAATAATTGTTTTAATCAAAAATGAATATCCATTTTCAATTTCGTTGCAACACGAAACTACAGCCGCATTATATTCTAGTCCAATCAGAGAGTGCAGCAATCACCTCTACCGGTTTCGAAACTTATTAGTCTCTCATCAGGAGGCACATATGCTGCTCTCTCTGGCCCAACCAGGACAAACCCAGGCGCGCAGTTACGGATTGCAACGAACGAAATGGCAGGGATACCCTAGCGGCAACTGCTAGCAAAAGACAAAGTTTTCAATCTAATAGCACATAAAATAACACCAAAAATATTACTCTACATCGTACCAATAATTTAAATTATATTAATATAATATTACGGAAGATAGATCATAACCAAGGGCTAGTTTTAGATCAAGCCCCTAATGAAATCCGTGATCAGCAGATTCCTGAGGTTCCATACCAGAAACTCAACCTGATGATACACAGCAGGTAAACAACGAGTTGCGCGACAGTCTAGTAAACGAAATGGCTCGAGCCGTACAAGAGTTTAATGGAACAAATCCACTTAGCAGACCACCGCTACCAAGAATAAACTCTTGTAAGAAACTAAGTGCGCTGTTACAAATTGTGAACACCGAAGTCCTACCCAATTATGTCGTAGAAGCTCAAACATTGGAACATTTGCATATGCTCATCTACTCTGTAGCAACAGCAATTGCTAATGTAATGGGCATTAAAATCAATACACGACGGGGTACTAATAATGGAAGGACTGGTAACAGAATTGCACCCTGGGAAAGAGACTGTTCGGGAAGATTGAATTGAACGCGTAAGGATATTGGACAAGTTACGGAATATATTCGAGGAATAACCAGTAGAAAAGTGATTAGAAGATCTGAAGAAATAATGTTGAACACTGAAAGACATTCACAATATGATCCAGAAAACTGCACAGCCCAACCGTGCCTGGATACATTAAAACAAAAACTCTCAGTTTATTCAGGAAGACTACGGAGATACAAAGTTAGTAATAACCGGAAATCAGACAATACACCTTTTGAGCATTCAAAGAAGGCGTTTTATAGGAAACCTAATTCCACTGTAGAAAATGAAAATAAATCATACCCTACCCAAGAAGTTCATGAGTTTTGGGGAAATCAACTTTGAACACCAGCTACTCATAACAACAATGCTTGATGGATTGAAGAGACACGACGAACAACTGTCAACATTACAATCATATTCCTTATAAACCCTTCACCACTGAAGAAGTCTCGAATACTATCAAAGAGCGTCACAACTGGAAAGCCCCTGGACTTGACGGAGTTCAAAACTTCTGGATAAAGAAGTTCTGGAGTGTTCATGAGTGTTTGTCAATATTTATTAATCACATTATTTCTAATCCGCAGTAAATGCCATCATTTCTTACTCAGGGAACCACTTATCTAATTCCGAAGGATCAAAATAACACCCAAGATCCAGCAAAATACCGCCCAATTACTTGGCTTCCAACTTTGTACAAATTGTTCACATCCTGTGTAACACTGCGCATCTACCAACACTGTGCTCTAAACAATATCATAGAGCTTCAACAAAAAGGATGCGCTAGGATTCCATGGGTTGCAAAGAACAACTTATCATCGACTCAATCATTTCTAACCAATCATATTATATCAAAAAACGAAATCTCTTTACTGCTTTCATCGATTACAAGAAAGTGTTTGACTCAGTGCCGCATGGATGGCTTATAGATATACCTACTGAACATATATATAAAGTAGATGATAATATAGTGACCTTTTTAGAGCATATTATGACGAAGTGGAAGACTAAAATTCACCTTCAAACAGCTGGTGAAAACAATATCGAAACTGAAGATATCCCAATTAACAGGGGGCTTTTCCAGGGGGACTCGTTGAGTCCACTTTGGTTCTGCCTAGCGATGAACCCACTATCTCAGCTAATGAACTCCACTGACGCAGGTTTTAGCATCAAAAATAACAACAATGTGGTGGCGAAGCTTAATCATCTGTTGTATATGGATGATTTGAAACTAATGGCCATGGCTTCCAGTCGAAACCGCACCTAGATCAGATGCTGAAAACTGTAGAAATTTTTTCAAATGACAAATGACATCCATATGCAATTTGGATTAGATAAGTGCCGTATTCTAAATATAGTCAGGGAAAAAGTTCAGCCGGAGGTTTCGATATGCAAGATGGCCAAAACATCGAGGCAATGGATGAAATGACATGTATAAATATCTCGGAGTAAAGCAAGCACGAAAAATTGACCATTGAGTGTACAATGGTTTTGTACACTGGGTACTTTGCATTCTCCATTGTCTACTTAATTATTATTATTATTATTTATAGCCGATTTCCGTTTCTCATTTCCATTATATCTTTCTTATTAATTAGATTTTTTGATGTAAGTATTATTGTTTTTTTTATTACTGTCTTTTCTGTATTTTAGCTCATTACAGGAGATTCTTGGCCAAAGGTACAACATAAAAAGTAAAAACTGTAATATTTCACCCTATATTGTGAAGTGTACCTACTGAAACAGATAGTTCCAGGCACTTGACTTCACCCATTTTCATATATTTGTTAGGTTTAATGTAACTTTTATGTTCGGTAATAATGTACTAATGGGTAAATCAACTAATAAATAGCTAATGGCATTTAGCAATATGTACCTTACACATTTTAATATTATTTATTTCAGATATTACATATATAAATATTTAACTATATGTATAAACTTATCAAGTGCCAAGTTACAGATTAGGATTTTTCGTAAGCTTTGGTGACAATAAGCAAATTGACAATAAACATTTTCATCAAATTCACCACTTTGTTAAAATTAAATAATAACGTAGCAGATGTTATGCAGTATAGCAGAACAAATCTAAAGCAATAAGAGTAATGGATTCAATGTCACTCCATCAGTGTTAGCAACCGAGTTAGTAGATAGGTATATTTGAACAAAAAAATATTATACATAGTAGATACGAAAAAAAAAATGAGTTTTTACCGGCACACAAGTAATAAAAATACAGGATATCAAGATAGTTCACAGTTGGCGAAACAGAGGAATAATCAGGAATCATGACACAATTTTTGAAAATCAGCGACAGGTCAATTTTTGATTAAAGGAGACACATGTTTCCAGTATTTTCGATTAGAGTGTCTTTTACACCTAAGAGCGGGTTGACAAGATCAAAGTGTACTTGGATCCAACTTGGGCGAAGTGCATTTGTACAAATTATGTATTTGAACCAAGTTGGTTGCCACGGTTAAATGACTTGGATGTCAAATAACCATTGCAAAGGTGTCCGTCCAATACATTCCGTTTGTTGCACGTCATCCGCGTAAATCATGATGTCACATGATACCAACACGAAATATTTAGAATTTAGACGGTAGGCTTGTTCCTTTTTAGAATTATTTAGCCGAGTACACGGGGATATTACAGCCACTAGACATATATTTTATTATATACGCGTAGAAATAATATTGGAAGATTTCTATTAATGTACATTTAAAGAAACATCCCCTAACTTGTTTCATTTAATTTGTGTAAGTGAACTATAAAGCGTTTTTATAAAGCACACTTGTTCGGATTACACTCTAACTGCAATCGACAAATGACATTTTGGCATAAATTGGTAACATTTATTTGACAGTTGCGGTGATGACACTCCATATTTTTGAATATATTCTTCTTTAGCGGCGAATCGATTGAGGGTAAAATTGTACATAGATCTGCGCGCCTGCGCACACTGACAGTATGTAGTTCTGACAGTATGTAGTTCATTGCTAATCTTTCAAGATAGGTATGTATGTATGTATCTCTAACCGTGCAAATAAGTCATTAAAAGAATATATTAGTGTTTTTAGGAAATGTATTATTTATTATAATTCTTGTGTTTTTGGATTTGTGTTTCCCTGTAGTAAAATAATAAAATATTATATAAGCATAACATTTTTACACTACATGTCGCCGTGTTGTGTATTATATCCGAAACTTACATGTCAATCCCTAGGGCCTCGCTGGAGTAGTGGGAAATGCGTTAGCACTGAGATTGGAATGACGCGGGTTCAATTCCTGGGCGATTCATATTTTTTTTTATTTTTGGTTGTTTTAATAAAAAATTTTTGAAAGTGGTAGATAAGAAAGTTAGTTTGATTTTTAAATAAAATACAAATAACCTTTTAAGTATATTTACTTCGTTTAAATTACCTATTATATAATAGAAGAATATCTTCTTACGTGCGTACAAAGTACACACACATTCTTTTTTTTATATTCTTTACTATTGGGACCGTGCAAGTTCGGCAAAGCGACACCTGGTTTCTACGCTCAGACGCATTTTTCGCACTTTTAATTATATTGGCCAATTATATTAGTCCTGGTTACTGGATAATTGTCAAGGCCATAGTCCAACCAAAAAAATAATAAGAAGAAAAAGTCAGATTCAGGTTATGTTATTAAAACGTAAACAATTAATGTAGTAAATAAAATTAGTTATTAAAATGCAGTACTGCAAGCAAAATACAATTAATTAAATTTACCATTTACCTTTATATAATAATTGCATATCATCTCAATATTGTGGAGCAATATATAACTTTTCTTCTTTAATGGCAGTAGGTATGAAATATACGTCAATTTGACATTTTCAATTGACAATATGAATTATTTAAGAAAGTTGCAGTTAGTCCAGAAAGCCACTGAGCATCCGCTAGGAAACATATTCCGATTCGGATTTTTTGCACAATCTTACTCAGAAAGGACCCCTTTTAACAAATTGGCATGTTGCCAGGACCAAAAGTGAGTCAACAATTTTTTAAACTTTTTTTTTGTTTTTTTATTAAAATTATTTTTCTTGCATGGAACAATGTTGTATGTTTTTTTAGGTTTTTTGGATCATTCCAAACAGAAAAGGTCTTTAGTGACTTTTCTCTAAAGTTGATAGTTTTTTACATATAAGCGATTAAAAATTGAAAAATTCCGAAATCGGCCATTTTTATCCTTCAAAAACTATGTGAAAACTGAAAATTTGAAAATAAAATAAAAATTTTATTTTTAATTCAGTTGCAATGCGAAGGCAAAACAATCTTACTTTTCAATTAGAATACGGAGCGCAGTCCAGTCCCTTGAATCGCGATTTTCGGCTCTTATTGGAGCCTCATCGGAAAGAACGTAGGCTTGTTCTCCATATCCCAATTGATCCGCACTGAGAGGTTTTCCCACCCATCGCAACTGAAGTGAAAATATTAGGTGACTAGCGTCATCTGGCAATTAAAAGATGAAGTTTTCTAAATATTATTAATAATGCTATTAGGATCGAAAGCTTCATCTTTTAATTGCCAGATGACGCTAGTCACCTAATATTTTCACTTCAGTTGCGATGGGTGGGAAAACCTCTCAGTGCGGATCAATTGGGATATGGAGAACAAGCCTACGTTCTTTCCGATGAGGCTCCAATAAGAGCCGCAAATCGCGATTCAAGGGACTGGACTGCGCTCCGTATTCTAATTGAAAATTAAGATTGTTTTGCCTTCGCATTGCAACTGAATTAAAAATAAAAATTTTATTTTATTTTTATATTGGTCTTTACTCCTTCGAGTAACTAGGTCCATTTTCTGTTGGAATTTACCAGCTGAACAGACGGGGTCGTGAATTGTAAGTTTTTTGAATTCCCTCTTGTCTTCTTCGCTTCAGCATCCATTTGGCTTGCAAATTTTAGAAGCCTTGGAGGTGTTACCAAGGAAATGGACCAATAAGTTTTCGATTTAAAAATCTTTTAGTAATATTTTAATATTTTCTAAATATTATTAATAATGCTATTAGGATCGAAAATTTCATCTGAAAATTTGAATGTTGCCAAGGTAGGTAGATATTCTTTGAACATCGATTGATGAAATCCCGAAGAGTTTTTTACAATACAATGGATGACGTCACTAGTATACCATATATGCCACAATATCATAACTTAAAAATAAAAATCGACCGGTTTCGGGATTTTTCCTTAAAGTCGCCGGTTTACGAAATAACGAATTTATTCCTTTCATTTGCACCATACTGTATACACATGCAAGGGTGGAAAATAGTGTCGCGCACGCTTGATTAGCAATTAAAAATCAAAGGAGTTTTGAATATTGAATTGCAAAAAATTTTTCGGGATTTCATCAATCGATGTTTAAAGAATATCTACCTACCTTGGCAACATTCAAATTTTCGGTTTTTTACATAGTTTTTGAGGGTTAAAAATGGCCGATTTCGCAATTTTTCAATTTTTAATCGCTTATATGTCAAAAACTATCAACTTTAGAGAAATGTCACTCAGACCTTTTCTGTTTGGAATGATCCAAAAAACCTAAAAAACTTTGTTCCGTGCAAAAAAATAATTTTAGGAAAAAAACAAAAAAAAACGTTTAAAAAATTTTTGACCAACTTTTGGTCCTGGCAACATGACCAACTTTTGGTCCATTTTGAGTAAGATTGTGCAAAAAATCCGAATCGGAATATTTTTCCTAGCGGATGCGCAGTGGCTTTCTGTACTAAATATTTCTCCGCTATTCGCGCACGATCGTTTCTCGTATCCCCTCCAAGTACTTGCACACCTCGAATAAGTATTTGTTTTATTTATAAGTATTTGTTTTACTGTTTTTATTATTTACTTTAACGTAAGATTATAACTTACTTATCTTTGTTTTCTATTTCTAAAATTTTTATTTATTTACATTGAATATTAATTTGTTTTTTGTATAATCCACTTCCGCAAAAATTATGTGATATATTTGATTTAAAATGAATTCAAGAATTTTTTGTAATTGGGTAATAATATCAACTTAGATCTCTGACGTAGATAATGACGTGCAACGGTAAGTATATTGGACGGACTGTACGTAGTTCGCATCATATTAATTTTTTTTAATACATCGTTTTCAGGAAGACCAGAAATATTCATGTGCATTTTTATTCGTTGTAGGGTCGCATATCTAGCATCCTTTATACGGACATTCCACAATGCTTTCTCAGCTTCGTGTAGCTCCATGAACACTCTCCCTTTCAGACCATTTTTTTTTGTATAGGTAGGGGAGACCTAGGAGAGTTGTGACAAATTTTACCTTATGGGCCATATCTCGGTCAAAAAACATTCCTCAGGTACGATTGATATGGAATAATTTAGTGCTATTCTTTCTGTTTTCAAAATAATTAGCAAAATTTATTAAACTGTAATGTTTTCTGAGAAAATCAACCAAATCAAAGACCGCTACCGTTGTCACAACCCTCCTACCACCGAGGTAAGTTGTGACAGGTACAGAGGTGGGTTGTGACAGCATTGTTTTTAATCTGTTAAGATATTAAAAATAGGTGTTAGATTTAAAATAAATTAAAATAAATAAATCGAACATGTTTTTAGGAAAAAAATACTTTAATCGTCCTTTAGTACAAACTAAAACAATATTTTAACATTCTCATAACTACCTAATTTTATCTTTTAAAACAACTAAATATGGCATCGCTTGAGAGAAATCACATTATTATTAGATACCATCAGTCTAAAGTCCTAATCTAATCTGATTCACAATTATGGCAAACGTAATGCAGTTCGTCTCCAGTACAATCTACGTGTGCCCAGCCTTTACAGTCTAGGCATTGAACCCACTTCTCTTTCGATCTGCTGTCTGCATAAGCTTCAAGGCAAACCAAGCAAAAACAATCATTTTCTGTTTCTTCATCGTCACTTGTTCTCTTCTTCTTAGGAGTCTTCTTGGTTTTTTTAGGTTTATTCTCTCCTTCGCTAAATACACGCTTCTTAACGTTCTTAGTCTTCCTATTAGCCTCTATAGCGGCTATTTCGTTCTTCGTAGGAGTGTCAGTAAGGACAGCAGATTTGATTTTACGTCGGTTTGGTTGGCTGTTTTTTCTTGGTGGAGCTTTTGGCAATGGCCTAACTGATTCTGGCGAGAAGACATTAGAAACAGTGGTAAGTGGACTAGGGGCTGTAGATGTGGATGCATCTACACCTATACATCTCGTTTTCGATTTTACGACAATTTGACACTATGTACTTGGATCCAGCATCCTAGTTAACTTGGATAGAACCTGTTGATACAAGTGTACTTGGACGAATAGGTGACACGATCAAAGTAGGAAAGTAGCTTCTAAGTGTTGCACGCGCAGTGTCCAAACAGACTTTGACTAAGGACACTTGGATCGTATCAACCTGCCTTAAGTCAGGGTGAAATCACCCCGACAATTTTAATGGCAATGGAGGTCAAATAAGATAAATATGCGATTCCCTATAAATTAGTGTTTAAATTTTTAAATTCGGTACTTTATTTGATTTCCTACTTATATTAGAAAATAGTTCAGACAAATTAATATATTTTTTTACCAACAAAAATGAGATTTTTCAACCAAGTAATGTTTCAAATATGATGTGACAAATAATTTTTAATTGGGTTCTGTTAATGAGCTTGCTTTTTTGTCATTAAAGTAGAAAAACTTTAAATTTCACTCATTAAATCATTATCGTCCAGTTATCGTATTAATTATTTTAACTGTACTAATATCATATCCGTCGACTAATTCTGAATGATTAATCGGTTGTGAAAACATTTTATCTGTAGCGGTTTCTGGAATGTCTTAAAAATGATAGCGCAGAATGAAAGATTAGTAGGGGAGACCGGGGCAAAACGGGATACTTAAGAAAGAAAAAATCATAGAGAAAAAACTAAACCGTGTATTAAAAAATAACAAAGTCAGCCAGGACCACTTGCTATTAAGCTTCATAGAAATGACTTTATTTATAATCCAAATTGCTTTGTTATTTGGTTATAAAGAACTTAACTTATCAGTGCGAAATTCCCGTTTTGCTCCGGTTACGGGGCAAAATGGGAATGTATTTTAGTCAAGCTGGCAGAGTTCACAAATATGAGCACCTTTGTCTTCATCCTCAACATATGCGCAGAAATTATGAGCCCATCCATGGCAGACACTACACACTACCCATCCTTCAGTTGACTACAAATATAAGTAGGTAAGTATCCACAGTAGATGCATTCATCTTCTGATCATCTTCTGATGAGTCAGTGTCCATCTCGTTTTCTTCTTTAGTTTTCTTTGATTTTTTTTATTAGTCAGATTTATTAATCTTAGTCAGATTCTTCTTACAAAGTTTTAATGCTGTAAAATAGTGGCAATTTAGGAGAGCGGGGCAAGATGGGATAATATCCCGTCTTGCCCCGACCTTTGCTTTGCCCCAACAGACATCATTTCAAATAAAATTAGTAATTTCTAACGTAAAAGCTATAAAGCGGTTCGCAGCAGGCAATATTAAAATTCAGTAACATATCTATCATATTTGAATGAAAAACGTGATAAAACTTGATTACTCATCTTATAGCACTTCTATAAATATCACCAAAATTTTTAACAAAACAAAAGAAAACGGATTTTATGTCTGTAAAGAAGCAAACTACGTGATTAAAAGTTTCTTTCTAATGACTGAAATGAGTCAACCCACGTTCGTTCGAATGGCGCTATTGCCGATATTATGATGACTGTAAGTTATGCAAACCGATGCATTTCCCGTTCTGCCCCGAGCCTCGTTTTGCCCCGGTCTCCCCTATCTAGTTTATTACCGAGGGCCGAAAGTCCCTTAGAATGAATACAAAGTTTCTTTTGAATGAGATATTTGAAATTAAAAATCACACTAAATTTTCTCTTAGTTTTTCACCCCTGTAACTTATTAAAATAAACATTATAGAAATTTTCAGGGATTTTCGGCCCTCTGTAATAACGTAATCTTTTATTCTGCGTTTAAATTTTTCAAAAATATCTACTTTTCTCAGGATTCGAAAAAAATGAATCCCATTTAAATAGCATTGAAGCCGAAAGTTCGTAGGTAGCCATCCCCTTAAAGTAATCAATCGTATTGTTAAATTTAGTGTCATAAAACCCCAAATAATTGTTCAAATAATGTTGTAGGTACCTACCTATCTCTATTACCTATATGGGTTTATAGGTATTTTGAATATATGGTATATACAAATGGTATATATGGTATACCACAAAGATATTTTGAATAATTAAAAAAAACACTCTTTTTTATTTTTTACGGTTGAGACCTACTTTATTTTTAAATAAAAAAACTACATTTTTCATAATATTATTAAGAATTATTTGAGATTAGTTAGGTGATTTGATAATTTTGTCCGTTCGTTTGTTCCATTCTTTCAAAAATAT
The DNA here is from genome assembly GCF_917563875.1 of Diabrotica virgifera virgifera. Lineage (NCBI taxonomy): Eukaryota > Metazoa > Arthropoda > Insecta > Coleoptera > Chrysomelidae > Diabrotica > Diabrotica virgifera. The sequence goes on from NC_065451.1 coordinate 173,699,256, forward strand.
CTGCATATTTTTAAACAAAATTTGAATGATGTGTTTTTATGCTATGAAAGTATTTTCCTTAAATAGGAAGCATAAGAAAATATTTCTAACAAAAATATATTACCAAGAGAAATTATTAGGAAACGCGCTATAAATGGAAATAAATACGTAGATAAATTAGTCTCTATAAATATTTAAAAAATAGCATAAGTCTTAGATTAAGCAATACATTTTAAAAAGTATGAAACCAAAGAGGCTGTTCAAAATATTGTTGACACTTCTACTGTCAAAAGAAAAAACAGTGCAGTAACTTTTTATCAATGAATCATCCGTCCTAAAGGAAAAAATCAAACTTTACCCATGCTCCACAGGCGGCCTTCCACTTCCCCTACACTTCCAAATGTCCAATCATCAATTTTTTTAACTCACTTAACACGAATGTTTATTTAATCAAGTTAAACAATCTATAGAGTGGTCCGCCATGTACTTTTCGAATCGCACATGATTCCATGGCCCTCTAGCGGCCTCTTCCGGTGGTTCGTTACCCCGCCATTTCGTTGTCGGGGGCGGCGCCGGACGCCCGCCCCGCCCCCGGTGTGGCGCCAGCGCCAGACGTCGATCCGGTCGTTCGTTTCGTGGCTTAGCGCCGGATACGGGAATGATCTTGAACTACTCCGGAGTAGTCCGGAGGGAGAGGGATTTCTTTAAAATGTGGGCGAACAAGATTTCTTTGTCAAAGTGGGAAAATTTCGGAAAGTTTCCAAAGGGACAATGAAAATTTTGCAGGTTGTTTATAACAGTGGCGTATCTGGAAAATTGTAAGTTTAATCAGCTTTAATTATGAATCAAATCATTCAAAATGACTATGTATTTAGGTAACAAGTATTAGTATTATACTTATACCCCAGGCTATGGGAGAAAAAACGTGATATAATTCAAGAATTTTGGAAACCTACCAGGTGTTGTAAAGGACGATGGCAGGAATAACTTCTACTAAAATGTAACCAACAATTTTGTGCGGTTTTTTATTTATGACGTTTTTCATTTGTTAAATTTGCAATTATTAAAGATTTTTAATTTTGCAGCTTAGGGTATTCATTTTAGAGAAAAACTTTTAAATAGAAAAGTGTAGTAAATTAAAAAAACTACAATTTGAGCTTCGCAAGTTTAATTTCGTTAATACGTTAGTGCAAAACAGCCTGCGAAAGGTCCAAAATGGCCGTTTTTTGCAATTGCATTATTTATTGTAAAAAATAACTTTTATGTATTTTTTAAGACTTTAAAATGAAGATCTTTCAAAAACAAACCTAAAAAAAGTTTGTAGGGACCGATTGGTGAACTTGTTGCTAAGATATTATAATTTGTTTATCCCAAGGAGTCAAATGTCGAAGGCTATAACTTTTTCAAAAAAAATTGTAGAGTTAATCCACGATCCACTCTCCTTCTAAAGACTTATATTTTCATAGTCTGATGTAAATAAATGCGTATAACATTTTTCAACCTCTTATTTCGGGTTTGAAAATAAGGAGGCAAATTTCGTTATAAACATTTAGAATTGAAGCCGCCCCTGTACATCCTATGAGTTTCTAACTTGCAGATTATTGTTGCTCAAGACAAAGTAAAGATTCAAAACAAAATAAAAATGTTCTACGACCAACTGAAGCCGAGATAATTGTTTTTGTTTTCTTAAATCATAGTGACTTTATTTATAACAATTAAGAAATTATTTCACAGTCATTGACTAAATAAAGACTTATATTACCTATCTTAAAATAATTATTATTTTAACCGAAAATTACTAAAAATTATTACTAAAAAACCGAATTATTAAAAATGATTTTGTGGTGTAGTGGAGATTTTGTTGTGTGGAGTGAAGTGGAGTTTTTTTATTTGTTTATCGTAGATAAAATATTGTATGAAACTGTGCGTTATTATTTATGAAACAGTTCGTGAAGTATGCTTTTTGCGAACGCGCGCGATTTTTAGAGCACGAGCGACAACGGAGCGAGTGCTATACATCGCGTAAGTTCGCAAAATGTACTTCACGCACAGTTTCATACAATATTTTATCTACGATAAACAAATAAAAAAACTGTAACTCTTCGTCACTGGAATTCATTTCTATTCTACAATTTTTAGAACTTTGACATTTAAAAATCCTAACTACTTTCAAACCACAAAACTGTTAAAAATTTTGTTGTAAGTCATTGCTCATATTGTCATCACCATGACAAAGCGAAAGTTAAGGATATTTGATTATATGAAAGTGTGCCAAAAAAACCCATTGAAAGTGTGCGAAAAAGTAAATCCTATTTAAAATACATTGTTACTTCACGCACACTTTAAACCCTTCACGCACTGCTATCTATAATGACAGTTTTCACAAACTAAAAACTTATACATAATATATGACATAGAGTAGATAAATAACTATTTAAACATTTTAAAAAAGTTGTAATGATTTTTCTCCAAAAAGTGCATGATTTTTTGGTTATTTCAAGTTGAAATAATTCACTTTGAAATTTGACGGATATGAACCTATTTTTCATTAGCTAGAACATTGTTTCTACTGGATCTAGAGAGTTCATGTATAAGTACTTACATCATTTTTTTTTAATTTTTAATTTGCTATAGTTTTGATAAAAATAAAAATGTCTTTTTCAATAAAATACTTATTTTTTGAGTTATTTGTCAAAAACCGACTAAAAACGTGTTTTATTTTTTTGTTGAAAAATGAAGATATTTACTCGGAAATAACTCGAAAAGTATTAACTTGGTGAAAAAATGCTATGGAACAAAAGGTGTTTAGAATTAGACGTTTTATCCATTTGCGAACTTATTTTGAACATATATGTTTTCACCCCTTATAAGGAGTGAAAGTCACCCCCAGGACAAAAACACACAGAGGCCCAATATCATTTTTATTCTTTGACATGTTATCTATGTGTTTGCCAAATTTCATGTCAATCCAAGCGGTGCTGAAAATTTTAAAGCAAAAACCGTGATTCAATTTATTATAAGTTGCTAGCCGTTGCTAAGGGCAACCGACACAATAAATCACATTCGTAACGAAAAATAAATCTCCACTACACTTTAAAAATCATTTTTAATAATTAAATGTAATTTTCGGTTAAAATAATTTTATTTTAAGAAAATGTAAGTCTTTCTTTAGTCAATGACTGTGAACTAATTTCTTAATTGTTATAAATAAAGTCACAACGATTTAAGAAAATAAAAACAATTATCTCGGCTTCAGTTGGTCGTAGAAAATGTTTATTTTGTTTTGTATCTTTATTTTGTCTTCAGCAACAATAACCTGCAAGTTAGAAACTCATAATATGTACAGGGGCGGCTTCAGTTCTAAATGTTTATAATGAAATTTGCCCCCTTTATTTTCAAACCCGAAATAAGAGGTTGAAAAATGTTATACGCATTTATTTACATCAGAATATGAAAACATAAGTCTTTAGAAGGAGAGTGGATCTTGGATTAACTCTCTATGATTTTTAAGTTATGGCCTTGGACATTTGACCCCTTGGGATAAACAAGTTATAATATCTAAGCGACAAGTTCACCAATCGGGCTCTACAAATTTTTTTATATTTGGTATTAGAATATATTCATTTTAAAGCATTAAAAATACGTTATTTTTGCAATAAATAATGCAATTGCAAAAACGGCCCTTTTGGACATTCGAACGGCTGTTTTGCAATAACGTATTAACGAAATTAAACTTGCCATAGCTCAAATTGTAGGTTTTTAATTTACTACAATTTTCTATTTAAAAGTTTTTCTCTAAAATGAATACCATAAGCTGCAAAATTAAAAATCTTTAAAAATTGCAAATTTAACAATTGAAAAACGTCATAAATAAAAACCGCACAAAATTTTTGGTTACTTTTAGTAGAAGTTATTCCTGCCATCGTCCTTAAAAATTCCTGAATTATATCCTGAAATCGACCTATTTTTCACCCACAGCTTGGACTACCCCAGGCTGTGGGTGAAAAAACGGAATTTTTGAAACCTATCAATTGTTGTAAAGGACGATGCCAGGAATAACTTCTACTCAAATGTGACCAAAAATATTGTGAGCTTTTTCTTTTATTGCGATTTTCATTTGTTAAATTTGCAATTTTTAAAGATTTTTAATTTTGCGGCTTAGGATATTGATTTTAGAGAAAAACTTTTTAACAGAAAGTTGTAGTAAATTAAAAAACCTACAATTTGAGCTATGGTAAGTTTAATTTCGTTTATTGGTTATTGCAAAACAGCCTGCGAAAGGTCCAAAATGGCCGTTTTTACAATTGCGTTATTTATTGTACAAATAATTTTTTTTTTATTTTTTAAATCTTTAAAATGAAGATCTTTTAATTCCAAACATAAAAAAAATTTAAGGCCGGATAAACGAATTTGTTGCTTAGATATTATAAATTGTTTATCCCAAGAGGTCAAATGTCAAAGGCTATAACTTTTTGAAAAAAATCGTAGAGAGTTGATGAAACATCCAATCTCCTTCTAAAGAGTTATATTTTTATATTCTGATGTAAATAAATGCGTAAAACATTTTTAAACCTCTAATATTTGGGTTTGAAAATAAGAGGGCAAATTTCGTTATAAACATTTAGAGCTGAAGCGGCCCTGTACATCCTATGAGTTTTTAACTTACAGATTATTGTTGCTGAAGACGAAGCGAAGATTTATAAAAAAATAAAAAATTTCTACGACCAACTGAAGCCGAGCTAAATGTTGGGTTTGAAAATAAGGGGGCAAATTTCGTTATAAACATTTAGAGCTGAAGCGGCCCTGTACATCCTATGAGTTTCTAACTTACAGATTATTGTTGCTGAAGACGAAACGAAGCTTTATAAAAAAAAATAAAAAAAAATTTACAACCAACTGAAGTTGAAATAATTGTTTCTTTTTTCTTAAATCGTAGTGCCTTTATTTATAACAATTAAGAAGTTATTTTACAGTCATTGACTAAAGAAAGACTTATATTATCTTAAAATAAAAAATTATTATAAAATAAAGTTACATTTAATTATTAAAAATAATTTTTAAAATCGGTGCTTTTGCGAGCGGCCGAATTTTGCAAATCGCCCGGCTCGCTTCAAAAACGCGCGCTCGGAAAATTTTTACGTAACTTGTATTAAATTTTGACCGAAAACAATTTAATAATATTACCATTATAATATACAGTCTATTTAACACTGTATTTGTTTTTCTTGATAAACTTTTATATGTGAATTCTCATTTCTGAAGAAATAATATTACAAAAATGATTTTTTCATTGTTATATAAATATAATAATAATAATAATGTTACTTCTTATTATACAATATAAAACTTTTTCTTCTTGTAGTGACTATCCGTTTTGGATGTTGGCGACCATCATGGCAATTTGGCAAACCCCATTTGGAAACTGAGAACCAGGAAGACCTTGCTAAAAAATTTACGTACGTCGCGCGTCGTTCAACCCAACAACTACAAATATTTTTAGAGCCGCAGTACCGATTTAGTGTGCAAGCAGTGGCGGTTTCTCCATAAGTGCACATGTGCACGTGAACCCCCAAAATTATTTTCACACCAACATTCATATATGTAATATTTATCATTCTATAAATAACATTTTAATCTAACTATACAGTAATTGAAATTCGAAATAACAGATCCAAGGAGTGTATAAGTATCTAATAGGTAACATTTAATTATTTTTATTCTATTTCAAAGGAGAAAGTTCACGGATGCGAGGCCTTAGACAGAACCCCGCGTTCACCGCTCTCACAGTGGTTCCTATACCAATGACTTTTCATACGACAAAATATAACTCACCACCCACCCCGCTACCCGCTATAGCCCACAAATTTAGATGGCCACAGGTTCACAAGTTGGATGTGATCTTATGGCATGATCTTTGGTGTTTTTAACGTGCACGGCACACGTAGGTATGTTTAAATTTTGCTTTCATGAAGTTCGAATTTCGGAACTATATTAAGAATGGAAGGATTTGTGGACGTAAATGTTAGCGTGGAATATTTAAAATCAATTAAATTTTCTTCATTATATTTAGAAAAAAAATTTAAAATGCCGAAACCAAATTTGTTAATTAAGAATGTACCAAAGTGCAAACGTCGGGATTATAAATGATTATTTAAAATGGAGATTTGTGTAAAAACTTACAAATTGTGTAGGTGTGAAGCACATATTTGGAGAAGAGGAAGCATAATGAATAAAATAGAAGATACGATTTTAACTATCCAGTTGGAATTCCAGATTGGATTTCTCCAATTATGTACTTGTTACGATGCCAGTGACAACTGAAGAAACAGAACGATGTCTCTCTGCATTGAAACGTATCAAAACTTTCCTTAGAATAGCTATGGGCCAGGATCGATTAACTGCACTCGCAATGTTTTCAATAAAAAAAAATGATTCAAGAAATTCCAAATTTTACTGAATTTGTTTGTGAATAATTTATCTAAAAAATAACAGGCGACTGACTTTCGTTACAAAACTTGCTTGTAACATTTAAACACTAAATTATAATTTTAAGTCAATAAAATACATTATTTATTGTAATTTTTAATAAGGTCCTTTGATTTTTACAATTTGAAGACACTCAAAACCCTTTACCTACGGAAATAGGGCCTCAAGGTCTTTTTATATGTTAACATTATGTGTGCACCCCCAATATTTTACACTAGGCGCCGCCACTGTGTACAAGTACAGATTGCCATGATAGGCGATAACATCAAAAACGGATAGTCACTACAAGAAGAAAAAGTTTTATATTGTATAATAAGAAGTAACATTATTATTATTATATTTATATAACATTGAAAAAATTAAAAATATAGTTATATATTTCATATATATGTATCATTTTTGTAATATTTCTTCAGAAATAAGATTTCACATATAAAAGTTTATCAAGAAAAACAAATACAGTGGTAAATAGACTGTACATTATAATGGTATTATTATTAAATTGTTTTCGGTCAAAATTTAATACAAGTTACGTAAAAATTTTCCGAGCGCGCGGATTTGAAGCGAGCCGGGCGATTTGCAAAATTCGGCCGCTCGCAAAAGCACCGATTTTAAAAATAATTTTTAATAATTAAATGTAATTATATTTTATAATAATTTTTATTTTAAGATAATATAAGTCTTTCTTTAGTCAATGACTGTAAAATAATTTCTTAATTGTTATAAATAAAGGCACTACGATTTAAGAAAAAAGAAACAATTATCTCGGCTTCAGTTGGTTGTAGAACATTTTTATTTTTTATAAATCTTGGTTTCGTCTTGAGCAACAATAATCTGTAAGTTAGAAACTCATAGGATGTACAGGGCCGCTTCAGCTCTAAATGTTTTTAACGAAATTTGCACCCTTATTTTAAAACCCAACCTTTAACTCGGCTTCAGTTGGTCGTAGAATTTTTTTTTTATATAAATCTTCGTTTCGTCTTCAGCAATAATAATCTGTAAGTTAAAAACTCATAGGATGTACAGGGCCGCTTCAGCTCTAAATGTTTTTAACGAAATTTGCCCCCTTATTTTCAAACCCAAAAATTAGAAGTTTAAAAATGTTTTACGCATTTATTTACATCAGAATATAAAAATATAACTCTTTAGAAGGAGATTGGATGTTTCACCAACTCTCTACGATTTTTTTTTTCAAAAAGTTATAATTGCCTTCGACATTTGACCTCTTGGGATAAACAATTTATAATATCTAAGGAACAAATTCGTTAATCCGGCCTTATAATTTTTTTTATATTTGGAATTAAAAGATCTTCATTTTAAAGCTTTAAAAAATAAAAAAACAATTATTTGTACAATAAATAACGCAATTGTAAAAAACGGCCATTTTGGACCTTTCGCAAGCTGTTTTGCAATAACCAATAAACGAAATTAAACTTACCATAGCTCAAATTGTAGGTTTTTTAATTTACTACAACTTTCTATTAAAATGATTTTCTCTAAAATCAATATCTTAAGCCGCAAAATTAAAAATCTTTAAAAATTGCAAATTTAACAAATGAAAATCGCAATAAAAAAAAAAGCTCACAATATTTTTGGTCACATTTTAGTAGAAGTTATTCCTGGCATCGTCCTTTACAACACCTGATAGGTTTCAAAAATTCCTGAATTACTTATATCCTGAAATCGACCTATTTTTCATCCACAGCCTGGAGTATAGATAGGTGGAGTGCTTCTTTATATGTAATAAAAATGACAAATCTTTGTATATTCTAGTTTTTGTTGTGCAAGATTTTAAAAAATTTTAATTTTTTAAATAGTTTAGATTGCAAAATTATTATTCAAAATCTAGTAAGTCAATTTTAATGAAATTTGGTGTACGGTTTTATTTTATTTAATTTTACATTACAAAAATTTTCTAAGCGGATTAGGAAGGTTCCAAGTGTAACCTAAGTGATGGAAAATCATTGAATAAGGACAGGCTTGTTTTGCCCCCTTATTTTATATTTATTGCTATTTTGCATCAAGGGTGATAAATTAAGACATTTTTAACCAATGGCATCTGATAGAAAATTTAATTATCTTTGTTTTATTCCTATACGACTTTGTTCCAAAATGAATCGTTTTAAAGTTATAGGTACGCAAAAAAAGTAGAAAGAAAACGAAATTTCTTGAAATTTTTAAATATTTTATTTTTTTTTTTTTATTAATGTTCCGGGCATATTTGAGAAGGAGCATAAATCTGAGAAGGAGTTGTTGTTGTTTGTTTGGGTTTATATGACTGCGGACACTAAATCCATTCGCCAATTTTACTATTTTTTATTTTATTAGTCATTTTTTCGTATCTTATCCTAAAACTAATACTAATATAATAAACAATTCTACTAATAAATAATTATTTTTGTATTTTTTTTAATAATTTTTGATATATTTTTTTTATTTTTTTCTAAATGATGTTCTCAGAGTTCCACAGCAAAAACTGCAACATTCTTCTTTAGCCCTCTACTTAATTCGAAAGCTATTTTACTAGGGACTGTCCAAGTTCGTCATTTATTTTTATCTACATATTTTTTTTATATTTTTTTAATTATTATATATTTTTTTCTATTTTTTTTATATATCTTTTTTATATTTTTTCTTTCTTTTTTTTTTGTTTTTTTTTTATTTTTTTATTTTTTTTTATTATTTTTTTTATATTTCTTTTCTTTTTTTTCTTTTCTTTTTCTTTTAACTTATAACAATTTACAATAAATACTTACTCTATATTTTACAATTACAATTTAAGCTTAATATCTAAAATATATTTATACAATAGTCGGTATACCAACTCATTATTTTCTAATGTTAATAAATAATTTAAATTAATGGGATGGTGAACATCAGTCAAAGAATACAGTGGATTTAAAAACATATTAACTTTATTAGAGATAAGAGAACAGGTCAAAATTTTGTGTTGTAGATTGCCCAACTGTCCACAAATCGACGCTGTCAAGCCAAAACGGCATAAACGACATTCACTTGATTTTTCAGGAAACACAAAAAACTGATTATTTTTATTTTTACCAATTCTGCTTATCTGCACAGTGACTCAAAAAAAATGGTGATTTTTTTTCAAATTTTAATATATTGTGAATATTAATGTGGCTGAAAATACTGTCTGAAATAAATTAAAAACTAGAAAATGGCGCTTATGTCCAATCAAGATATAACATTGGTGAATATGACAAACTTACCTCTGGCGTTTGTGTTGATCGCATCGTTGTAAGGTTAGTCAATAAGGCGCTTAAAAGGGATATATGCCATTAATGAAAAAAAAAACGAAAATTAAAAATTGTCGTTTATGCCAACAAGAAAAATTATGAAATTACGAAGATTTTTGATAGAGTTTATTTTTTATTAATCAAAAATACATTCTAAGTTAAAAACAAAACCTTCAATTCTTTAAACATGTTTTTGGTGCTAGGATGAAATACTTAAAAGTAAATAATTCGAGAATAGAAGCGGATATCTAATAATAGTGGATTCTAGTTCATAATCACTGTCAATATTTGGTTCAACATCCGTATTGATTTGATTGCTTGTATTTTCCTTATTTTGATCACTACTTATACCGGCACCCAAACCATTATCTGCTGCTAAGTTGAAACATGATGTGAGATCGTGACAGAATATTTCTTCTTCTACTGCAACGTCTGGTGGTTCCTCAAAGAAGATAATGTCATTGCTAAAAGCTTCTGCAATGTTGGCATTATAAATGTCATAAATCTCTAAGGGAAATATAGGGGAGTTATTGTCAGTCAGTATATCATTTTGTACTGATTCGGTATATGTTTTATTTTCATTTAGTAAGGCCATTATTTGTTTACTTCTGCTATTGATCTACAACAAAAAATGGCATAAACGCCAAAAATCGATCTCCATTTTTAGCTATATAAAATTGATTTGAACTCTATGCTGCAATACAAAATGACTTGTTCATCATACTAGTACAAAGTTACAATAGAAAATTTTAAAATAAACTTTTTATTTGCGCAATTTTTAAATAAGAAACCTGCATAAGAATACCATTGAGCAATGGCACTTGTGTCAACCACAATGTAAATATGTGGTTTTGGCATAAACGCCTCATAGTTTTTAAAGAAATTCAGTGTGTTTACGCTTCAAAAATCAATACAAATTGAAAATATTGCAAAGGTAGGTACCCTAATAGCACACGACGTCCTTTGGACGTCCAAAATAGGTCCAATTTTGGTCCTTACGTCCATGGACTATAAACGGACGTCCTTTGGACGTCCCATTTTGGACGTCCTTCGGAAGGAATAAATATGGACGTCCTTTGGACGTCCGACGTTGGACGTCCTTCGGACGGAATAAATATGGACGCCCTTTGGACGTCCGACGTTGAACGTCCTTTGGACGTCCATACTGGACGAAATACGGACGTTTTATGAACGCGTATATATTATATTGGACACATTATACCAATTACGGGATCAAATAGCAAAATAATTCAATAAAATATTAACTTACGCGTTAACTTTACGTTAATGAAATACAGTCAAACCTGTCAGTAACGGCCACTAAAATGAAAGAACTATTGGCCGATATAGAAGGGTGGCCGTTATTGCCAGTTTTTGTAGTCTAGATATACAGTAAAACTTGTGTTACTGGCCACCTGATAAAATCGGCCACCTGTACTAACGGCCAGTTTAAATATTCCCCAAACCAATTATATCTAGACTACAAAAACTGGCAATACCGATCACCTTTCTATATCGGCCAATAGCTTTTTCATTTTTAGTGGCCGTTACTGACAGGTTTTACTGTAATTGGTTTGGGGAATTTTTAAACTGACCGTTAGTAGGTACAGGTGGCCGGTGTTTGCAGGGGGCCGGTAACACAGGTTTTACTGTAGTTTAAATCGAAAAGATTAAATCTTAATTCAAAATTGTATATACAATTATTACAATTATAAACAAACTATATAGTTTAATATCCAAAAAATGTTTTTGATTTTATGTAATGTAATGAAAATCTTATTTGTAAATTATTGGTTACAATGTTTAACAATAGGAAATATTCAAGAATAAATAAAATAAAAGTTTAATCCTAACAACACAAAACATTCCAGGAATGTAGGTACTACCGTTCTATTCCGTGAACATCTATCTGATTAAATTATGGGTGGAAAGTTACCACAAGATATTCTATGAACATAGTACAATGTCTTCCTGGAGGGGTAAAATTTTCCATTACAAGATTTTAAGAGAGGCCATTTATTGTACTGTTCAATTTGCGTTCATTTTCAAATTTGCCGCGCGAGTATCTATGTAGCGTCTCGTGGTCATTGGTCATCACATTTCATTTTCATAACATAACCGATAACCTAAAAATTTAGTAAAAAAGTAAAAATTTTGATTGGAAAAAAATGCATCGATAAGGGGGTGTGGGAAATGGAAATTAGTGGCTTTTTTGCTGTACTGTCTGCTAGTTTTTGCTCTGGGCTCTGGATAGATCTCTTGTTTAAACAATTTTGTAAGTATTATAAAATCCGTTTTCAATTTTCTTTATTCTTTATGAAACGAATCATTTATACATGCATATTATTACCTGTAAATAGGTACCTATTTCTTTTGATTTTTAATTGTAAAGAATAGAAAAATTACCGTTCATTTTAATTTTTTTTAGAATCAGCTGAAAGTGGCCTACAAAAAAAAACCAAGAAGGAAATGTATAGCCTTGTGGCTATGAAAGGCAAAAGAGAGATATAAAAAGTGTATTGGCTAGTTGGAAGAAAGTCCACATTGTCCATGCATAATAAGTTATTACTTTATCAACAAATATCAAGAAGATAGCAGGGTCACGAGCATCAACTTCATAGGTTCAAGAATATCGAGGAAATCCAGCTCCTCGATACTACTGGGCAAACTAGAAGATTGAAGAGGACAAATCCTTTTGAACTAGTTTGAGTGATAGGTGATAGTGAAAAACGGGGCATAGTGCTTGTGTGCTGTGCCTGTGTATGTTAGAATAGTGCACGATCTTGTTAGATTAGATAAGAGACGCTATGGGGTAAGCTCTTCATTTTAAGAAACAGTAGTAATTTAGGTTAAATTAAAATTGCTCATTGGTCAGTTATGACCAGATTTTTTTTTTTGTGTTTGGCAAAAAGGACTTAAGTCAGAATTGCACATTGATGTTTTGATGATTTCTGGACCAGAAAAAAACTGTTGTAGATGTAAACTGTATGTACAGTAGAATCTACTACAGTACTGTAGAAATCATCAAAACATTATCGATGTGCAATTCTGACTTAAGCCCTTTTTCCCAAACATCAGAGAATTGTAATGTACAATAATTCTCCTATCTGCTTTTTCATGAATTTTGTAGGAGACGAAAAACCATTTTTAGGATCATCTGCTTTCACATGTAAATTTTGACATGTTTTGTAGTAAATAGATAGTTGAATTTACTACAAAACATGTCAAAAAATATATGAAAACAGGAGGTGACTATAAAAAAAGTTTTTAGTCTCTCTTACAAAACTCATGAAAAAACAAATCGGAGGTATGTCACATCAGTGACTAAGAATGTCTAAAAAATATACTTTGATGTCCCAAGAACCAAATATAACCTACAGTCCATCTAATTTACTTACGGTTGCACGTCATTATCTACGCCAGAGATCTAAGTTGACATAGTTGCCAAAGTATAAAAAGATCCTGAATCCATTTTAAATCAAATATGTCACATAATTATTGTAAACGTGGATTATACAACAAAACAAATTAATATTCAATGTAAATAAGTAAAAACTTAAGAAATAGAGAACAAGAATTAAGTTATAATCTTTTAAGATTTGCAGTGCAAGAGTTTTTGCACTGCATTGTTAATAATTAAAAAACGGCTCCGAACTCTTGGCAAAAAGCCGGTAGGTTTCTTTGTATAAGTATGTCTACAATAACAACTAAAAAAGTTGTCAGATACCTCGATTATTCCAAGTCGTTATAAAATTAGGTGAAATTTATATTTTTATAGTAGAGGATCTTTTTATAGTAAAGTAAATAATAAAAACAGTAAATATAATAAATAAAACAGATACTTATAATAAAGAATATAAACAAATATGAAGTGTCATCACCGTAACTGTCAAATAAATGTTACCAATTTATTCTAAAATGTCACCTTCGTTTGATTACAGTTACAGTGTGATCCGAACAAATCTGCTTCATAAAAACGCTTTATAATCCATTTATACAAATTAAATGAAACATATTATTGTGTATTTCTTTAGGTTAACATTAATAGAAATCTTCAAATATTATTTCTACGCGTATATAATAAAATATGTCTAGTGGCTGTAATTCCAGTGTACTCGGCAAAGTGATTCTAGAAAAGAACACACCTACCGCCTAAATATTTCGTGTTGGTATCATGCAACCTCACAGGCTACGACGCGGATGACGCGCAACAGTTAGTAAATTAGACGAAGTATGTAGATATATACAGGGTGTAACAAAAATACAGGTCATAAATTTAATCACATATTCTGGGACCAAAAATAGTTTGATTGGACCTAACTTACCTTAGTACAAATGTGCACACAAGAAAAGTTACAGCCCTTTGAAGTTATATATATATATATATATATATATATATATATATATATATATATATATATATATATATATATATATATATATAATAGCACCAAGGGTCTTAGAGGCCCATGGCTTGAAAAGTTTGTTTTTTTTCTTCATTTTCACGTTTCTTTATGTACTGAGATCTTCTCTGGCTTGATATGTGATTTTTCTCCATTCCTTCCTGTTATTCATTTTTCTTTTCTGACCCTGTAGCACCATTCTTTCCAAATCTTTTTCGACCTCTTGCTTCCATCTATTTTTCGGCCTTCCTCTTCTCTTTCTTGAAGCTGTAGTGTAGTTTAGTACCATTTTTGGAGTCCTCGTGTTTGGCATCCTTTCAATGTGACCTCGCCATCTAAGTCTCTGTGCCTTTATCATTCATTTGAAGTTACAAGATGAAGTGATTTTTTCCAATATATCGAAAACTATTAGAGATTTTTTATTGAAAATGGACATGTGGCATTATTATGGCAGCAGTATCTTACGAAAAAACTATAGTAAAATTTGGACACCCCATAAAAATTTTATGGGGGTTTTGTTCCTTTAAACCCCCCCAAACTTTTGTGCACGTTTCAATTTAATTATTATTGTAGTACCATTTAAACACAACGTTTTAAAAACTTTTTTGCCTCTTATTGCTTTTTCGAAAAGTCAATTTTTATCGAAATATTTTGAATATTTGTCAAATCCACCACATATTTGTATATGGTTAAGTACGATTATGGAGACTTGGTAATAATATGCAGACTTATTTATGCTTTACATTTTTAGGGATATTTTGAACCATATTAAAAAAGAAGCCAGATCTCGATAAAATGTGCCTTATCGAAAAAATACAAAGAGGCAAAAAAGTTTTAAAAACATTCTGTTTAACTAATGGTACCTCAGTAATAGTTTAATTGGAACGTACACAAACATTTGGGGGGTTTAAAGGAACAAAACCCCCATAAAATTTTTATGTAGACATGTTAAAAAAGAAGTCGCAACTCGATAAAAACTGCCTTATCTGAAAAATACTAAGAAACAAAAATATTGAATTTAACTAATGGTACCACAATAATAAAATTGAATTGGAACATACACAAAAGTTTGGGAGGATCTAAGGGATCAAAACCCCCATAAAATTTTTATGGGGTGCACAAATTTCACCATAATTTTTCTTTAAGATATTCCTGCCATAATACTGCCACATGTCCATTTTCAATAAAAAATCGCTAATAGTTTTCGATATAATCGAAAAAATCGATTTTCATTTTGTAATTTCAAAGGGCTGTAACTTTTTTTATGTGCATATTTGTACTAAGGTAAGTTAGCTTCATTCAAACTATTTTTGGTCCCAGAATATGTGATTTAATTTATGACGTGTATTTTTGTTACACCCTGTATATACAGCCGATTACGCACCACCTTAAAAATTGGGCATTTTTGATGTCTCGAATTTCCTAAACCTGTTGTTGCATCTAAGTGATTTTTTTATAATATTCTAGCCTAGGCCCTAGGCTATAGGTTAAGTACCTCCTTATGCTTGTCATGCACGGGGAGCTATACTGTAATATATATTATATCACATCGCACTCTATAGTAATGAGTGAGCCTGCACATATGGAACCATTTGTTTTCTGTCTGCAGGCTCACTCATTACTATAGAGAGCGATATGATATAATGTACATATATTACAGCATAGCTCCCTGTGCATGACAAGCTTAAGGAGGTAACCTATAGCCTAGGCTATAATATTATAAAAAAATCACTTAGATGAAACAACAGATTTAGGAAATACGAGACATCAAAAATACCCCATATTTAAGGTGGTGCGTTAATTTCTTGGAGAAGTGTATTGTAATTTAATGTAAATAATGTAATATCCAATAATTGTAATTTAATATAAGATGTAATATAAGTTCCTTAAAAAATATATTTTTTATTTCCCACGACATTAGATGGATGTTCGGCAGCAAGACATTGGACCAAACTGGGACGTCCTATGAAGGCTCAATTGACGTCCACCGAACGTCCCTTCGGATGTTAAGTGGACCTCCATTGGGCGTTTGGCAACGTGGCATTTGGACCAAAATTGGACGTTCTGTTAAGGTCCAATTCACGTCCCCTAGAACGTCCGGTTAAGGTCCAATTTACTTCCGATTAAGGTCCAATTTACGTCCGATTAAGGTCCCATTTACGTCCGATTAAGGTCCAATTTACGTCCTATTAAGGTCCAATTTACGTCCGATTAAGGTCCAATTTACGTCCGATTAAGGTCCAATTTACGTCCGATTAAGGTCCAATTTACGTCCGATTAAGGTCCCATTTACGTCCGATTAAGGTCCAATTTACGTCCTATTAAAGTCCAATTTACGTCCGGTTAAGGTCCAATTTACGTCCGATTAAGGTCCCATTTACGTCCCATTAAGGTCCAATTTACGTCCTATTAAGGTCCAATTTACGTCCGATTAAGGTCCAATTTACGTCCGATTAAGGTCCAATTTACGTCCGATTAAGGTCCAATTTATGTCCGATTAAGGTCCAATTTACGTCCGATTAAGGTCCAATTTATGTCCGATTAAGGTCCAATTTACGTCCGATTAAGGTCCAATTTACGTCCCCTAGGACGTCCGATCAAGGTCCAAATTACGTCCGATTAAGGTCCAATATACGTCCCCTCGGACCTTAGATGGACGTCCAATGGACGTTCGGTAGCGCGACATTTGGACCAAAATAGGACGTATAAAGGACATTCCTCGGACGAAAACGGACGTCCAATGGACGTCCCTAAGGTCCGTGAAGGACGTCCATTGGACGTCCTTGTGCTATTAGGGTAATATCATGTTACTTATCCATAAAAATTGTAAAAATACATACCTTTACTATTATTACTGGACCGAAATGTACACAATGATAATCTTACGGGCACTGGCGATTATGTCAATCGGTGTTTACGTCGGTGTTCACGTGCGTGACTAGACTGGCGTTTATAAAAATTTTAAACCTATATTACACCTATTTCACTTTTTCTGCGGTTATTCCGCGTTGACTGTCTGGTGCGGAAATTAAAATCCTATTTTTTAGTGCAGCTAACTAAAAAGTGGTCATTTTGGCGTTTATGCCGTTTTGGCTTGACAGCGTCGAAATACGAAGTTATCATTAACGAAGTTATCACCTAACTTTATCCGCAAAAATCTGAATGCCACCTCTCACATCCACCTAAAAACAGATCCTTACTGGTCTATAACATTAAATTGGGACAGGGTGTCCCAAAAGTAGCGGAACTGTTGGTTGAATATTTCGCGAAATGAACATCGGATCGAAAAACTGAAAAATACGTCTTCAATATTTTTCAGAAATCTGCCGAATAACACTAATCACCACCCTCCACTCCACCCCTGGAGGGAAGGGGTTTACTTTAAAATCTTAAATGGAAACCCCTATTTTTTATTGCAGATTTGGATTTCTTACGTAAAATAAGCACCTTGTATGCAAGACATTTTTTGAATTGTGGATAGATGGCCCTATAATCGGTAAAAACGATTTATCGTCGTACCTTAGGTAAATTATAGAAACGGTCTAATATCTCGAGAAATAGGTACACGTTACACGTCCAAATGAAAAACCAAATAACACGTGTTTAATATTTTTCAAAAACCTATCGAATGACACCAAACACAACCCCCCACTCCACACCTTGGAGTTGGGGTGGGGAGGTAACTTTAAAATCTTAAATAGGAACCCACGTTTTTTTATTGAAGGTTTAGCTTGCTCATGAAAAAAGAAGTAGGTAACATTTTTTAGAATTGTTAATAAATGGCGCTATAATCGGAAAAATGCAATTTATTAGCGCCATCTATCAATAATTCTAAAAAATGTTTCGAATAAATGTTAGGTACTTATTCTTTCATGAGGAATCCAAAACTGCAATAAAAATGGGGGTTCCTATTTAAGATTTTAGAGTTACCAACCATGAAGTCCGTAGACCCAGTAAAAGCAGAGTTCCAGCTCACGAAAAGTCGTCAACTTACAAATCGAATAACCAACATGAAATAACCAAAAAATGAAACATTTTCAGGGAAACCTTATCAAAACTTTTTTAAAGTGCTTAATAAAACTTTCTTTTTGTTTTTTTTTTATATATAAAAGTTTCTAGCATCAAAACTAAGCAGATTACGGTTACGCTCAAAATAAAGTTGGTCCTTTTTTTGGGAAAAAAATCGTGAAAACCGCCCCCTAATTGACATGCCAAATGAAATTGTTCGTTACTGCTTTACAATTTAGGTACTTTACTTATATATAAATATATTGTTTAAGTACCTAGGTACCTATAAGATTTGTAAGTTTCACAAGATTAATAGTTTAAAGTGCTTATTGTTTAAAGGGTTGTAGTTGAAAGATCTTGAACGAGTCATTAATCACGAGCGTAAGCAAAATTTGAACGGCCATATCTTAACCAATTTTTATCTTACAAAAAAACATCCAAGATTTTTCGTATTACTAAGACATATTTTGAAAACAAAGGCACTTTTTTCATAATAAAAAAAAAGTTTTTACTTTAACCCTTAACTACAGACATCCCAATATTACCACGTAACTACAGATCCCCGGTATTTTTTACCGGTCATTATAAAATAGAGTCAAAATATAAAGTTAATAATAAAAAACAAAAAAATATGCATTATATGTGTTTTTCTGAAGTCTCTAGATACGGGAAAAATGGTAAAATGAGTGATTTTAATAATATAATACCAGATTTTTAAAGAATAATCTGTTAAACGAGAATTTTGGTGACGTTTTTGGTCTATAAAAACAAACGGCCATAAATGCTATGGACAAGAATTTAGACTTTTTTTTAACAAATAAACGTAACATAAAATGACAAAGGAAACATAAAAAAGCATTTACGAAAATTTTTACATCCATGAGAAAAAATCTGCAAGGGGTAAAATTATCACAGAATTAAATGGCAATTCCATTTTTGCAAAGTGGCCTCAAAATTTTTATCGTCAAATTTAACCTTCATTGAAGGTCCAGGATGACTTTCACAGTCCATTTCTTTACTTCTTTTTTAAAACACAAAAAAATAATATAAACATTTCAGATCTACAAATATAGTACTCATATAAAAATACTTACTTAAAAACAGACATCCGGTTAAGATTTTTGATGTGTGCTAAAAAAGAAAATATTGACAATACACACTACACGCTTTGACTAGCATTGTTATACAAACTACCCAAGAGGTACAGAGACACATGAACTTGTAAGTGGTGAGGTTACCATGAAATCCACATTTTGGGAATGCCCGCCGGTAAAAAATACCGGATCTCTGTAGTTGAGGGTTAATATCATTTTTTTTTTTAAATAATCACTTTGAACTGGTGAAACAGTTTTTAGTTTTTATAAACCATACATAAGTAAACTAAATTTTATAGCGGTAACGATTATATTCATTTGAAATGCTAATTATGGGGTGATTTTCACAATTTGTTTTACCAAAAAAAAGGAACCAAATTTATATTGAGCATAACATGCTTAGTTTTGATGCTTATAAACTTTTATATAAAAAAAAACAAAAACAAAGCTTTTAAACAGTTTAAGAAAGTTTTGATCAGTTTTCCCCAAAAATTGCTTAATTTTTTGGTTATTTCATGTTCAAATATTTGTTTTGGAATTTGATGAATAAGAACCTACTATTTCATGAGATACAACTCTACTTCTACTTTGTCTATTAACTTCATACGTAGGTAGATGCAACGGTTTTTTAAGAGCTACATTTTTGCTATATTTTATTCAATAAAATATTGACTTGTTTAAGATAATGGCAAGTGTGACCTTGCCGAGGCGTCGTCAAAACAATAGTTTTTATAAAAACCAAAACTCTTCAATGTGGAGTCAAACCTCGAAATCATAATATATAGCTCCTACAGAAATCTCAAATCTAATATAATTAACCTCTACAGGGAGGAAATTCTATGAGATCTTAGCAGATAATATATGAAAAACTATGGTCAAAGCAAAGTAAGTTACTGCGTAGCCTTACTTTTTTAGAAAGTTGCAACAATGAAACCGTAATACCTAATTGTATGAAGCTGAATTTCCACAAAAACAATTATAAAACTAAAAATCGCAAGACTAGCACTTACTAGAGAAGCGATTCAAGATACCAGCTGACACATCGATAAAATAAAATTACAACTATGTGTTAAATAATTTAATTACTAAAAAGAGACATAAAATTATTTATAAAAACTGTTCACATCATATTCCCTAGTCTTTTATAGTCCATTTTCTCTAACTGAACCAAAGGTCTCAATTGTTCCGCAAAAATTCTCATGTCTTCACCAATAGCATCTTGCCCAGAGGGAGCCAGAACAGACAATTCCACCAAGTAACTTTGAGAAATAGGCTCAACTCCTTCACCTGGTTTGTTGCCTCCCATTTTAAATATCTTTGACACTGTTATCTTCATTCTACCTTTTCGAAACATGTAACCTCTCGCAATGTATTCAAAATCTAGTCTACAACCTAATTCCGTTAAGAAATCTACAATTGTCGAACTGCAGGCCATGTCTATACTAGAGCGCACTACTGTAGGTCGACTTTTGTCTCCCAGTTCCTGCTGACCGATATATCTTAGCTGAAATGGAGTATCATTGACATCTAAAGCTCTTCGCACCCTTAAGGAAAACACTGATACAGACATTGGGCTAGTAGGAGCTCCAGTATTTATTTTTAATGAAAAGCATAGTTCGTGGTCGTGAAAAGTTTCAGGGCCACTGTCCACATTATCACATAGTCCTCTTAAACGATGCAATAACACTTCCACGTATTGATCTAACACAGTTCCCTGAAGCAGGTACTCCTGATTTGGAATTATATTACACTTAAGAGCCGCACTTAATGAATCCATAGCATTTCCCGGAGCAGACATTTTAAATTCTGTTAATTATACTATCACGAATACTTTTCAAACTCAATCACTTTTCAATTTAACAAAACTTACGAGAATATGAAAAAACTGTAAATATTTTCATAACCTTATTCTTCTTCTCTTTTTGATAATATTATTATAACTACAGAGAGATGTTTTCATTGATACATTGATAGTTCAAACGTATCACAGAAACAGTGATGCCACCAGTCAAGCCATAATAGAATTATGGTACGATGTTGCCAAAATTATCATGTTTTCATGTTTTATTGGAAATTATGAACAAATTCTTCAAATAAAAATGCGAATCTGTAGGTTTGTTCCAACACAACGAAAACCGTCATGAAACGATCACCAAAATGCGCGCAGTGAGCAAAATAATACGTTTCATGGGTTATTTTGTTTACTGCGCAGGTTTGTGATCGTTTCATGACGGTTTTTCGTTGTGTTGGAACAAACCTTATAAATTTCTTATGAATCTGAGAAATTTTGTACCAGTATTTGTTAATTAGTATTTTTAATATCATCATCCAGTTCTGAACGTATGATATGAAAAACTAAGATTGATTCTTCTTCTTCTTTCAGTACCCTGTCCGATTAACGAACGTTGGCGATCATATTCATTATCTTCATCATCAATGGCGTTACAACTCTTCGTGACTCTTTGCTGAGTTTACTATTACCTTCCATGTTTGTCGGTCTTGTGTCACTAATTCCCATTGAGTCACTCCCATTTTCTCTAGATCTTCTTTGACTGCATCTTTCCACCTTTTTCTAGGTCGTCCCACAGATCTTCTTCCATCTGGCCTTTCCCAGAATACATTGTTTATAAGGCGATCGTCGTTACTACATATCACATGCCCTGCCCATCTGCGTCTATTGGCATTTATAAATCTGACTAGATTTTCCTTTCCGAATAGAGACTTTAACTCGTTATTGTATCTGCGCCTCCATTCGTTTGTCACGCTGTCTTTGCAAGTGCCATATATAATTCGAAGGATTTTACGTTCCCACACCAGCAATTTATTTACTTCTCTTTTTGTTAGCGTCCATGTTTCGCTTCCATACGCGACTGCTAGTCGTATATATCTAGGTCCAGTCACCAGTCTGAATATCTAGGTTTTTGCATCTCGTGAGAGAAGTTTTGACTTTATTAGATGTTGCGTTGCAAAGAAAGATCTGTTTCCTGCTATTATTCGCTTTTCAACTTCTCGCTCTATTTTGTTGTCATTTGTGATTGTTGCTTCTAGATACTTAAATTCTTTAACCACTTCGAAGTTATGATCGTTTATAATAATATTTTGCCTTATTCGCCGTCGTTCTTGTTTTGAGACGACCATGTATTTTGTTTTATCTTCATTTATTTTTAGACCGATGTTTAATGCAGCTTCTTCAAAGCTCGAGAAAATATCCTTAGCTTCTAATGTTGATTGTGCCATTGCATTTACGTCATCGGCAAAGGCGAGTATGATTTTTGCTCCCCGAGCAGTTATGTCTGGTTTTATTTTTGGATAAATTTTTCGCATAACATACTAAGGCCAGGTTAAACAACAATGGGGACAACGGATCTCCCTGTCTCAGTTCAGAATTTACGCAGAAAGCATCTGATATTTTCCCCCTATTCTAACTTATAATGTGCAAAGGAGTTACCTACTTACACACATTTGTGTTAGTGCAGTTAGTTTCTTGGGTACCTCGAGCTCGATCATTGCCTTCCATAATGCTGCACGATTAATTGAATCATAAGCCTGTTTGAAATCTGTAAAGATCTGATGCACGTCCTGATTTTGTACTCCCAATACTTTTCAAGCATTAAATTTGTCTTATTGTAAATATTTGATTAATAGTCGATCTTCCAGGCCTGAAACCACACTGGTAGTCACCAACTATTTCTTCGGCGTATGGTAGTAATCTTTTTAATAATACCTACCGAAGCCAATACTTTGTACGTAGGTAGTGTTGACCAGTGAGATCCGTCTGTAGTTCGTGCATGATTCCTTTTTTCCTTTCTTGTGTATTGGTACAATAATACTACTACACCATTTTTTCGGCATTATTTCTTGTTGCCAGGCCTTTTCTATTAATGGATGGATTTTACTTATGAGTTCATAACCGCCTTGTTTAATTTCAATATTGTCCAGACAAGGGGATTTATCGTTTTTAAGCATGGCATGCCTAATTTCTTCCATGCTTGGTGGGGTATTTCTAATTCGACCGTTTGATACTCACGTTCTCCGTTGTTTCCGCTATTTTTCATCGTTTTCTTCAGTGAAATTTTGGATATTCAACAGCTCTTTCAAAAAATATTCAGCCCATCTTTCTATTATTTTGTTTTTGGCGGCCAGCATTTCTCCATTTTTATCTTTCACGAAGGTGGGTGTCCTTAGATTATATATACGAGCCTCCCTTATGTTGTCTTATCTCCCTGTAGAAATTTTTACTTTGATTGCGTCTGTGTTCTCCTTCTACCTTTTCAATCTGTTGTTGTAGATGTTGTCTCTTTTTTTGCCTAAGCGTTCTTCTAGTTGCGGCTCTCTCTCTCTGTGGAATCGTATATGTTTTTCTTCTGATGGGTCGACAGATAGTCAATTCTTTTTTTGTTTGATTCTTTTAGTGTTCTTTCACATTCCTCGTCGAACAATTTTTTCTTTTTTTTTTCGTTTTTCCGATAAATTTCTCTGCTGCTTCTGTAATAGTTCTTTTTAGAGTTCCATCGCTGATCTACATCTTCACTTTCATTTTCATTTATTTCCAAAACCTGAAACCTGTTTCTTAATTCTACTTAGTATTGTCTTTGAATATCTTCTTCTTTCAGCTTCGCCACATTCCATCTTTCGATCTTTGTGTGTTTATCTATTGTTTGTGTTGAAATTCTTGTTCTGAGCTTGGCCTTCACTAGAAAATGGTCCGTGTCACTATCTGGTCCTCTCATAGTTCTTACGCTTATTATGCTGCTAGAATGTCTCCCTGAATAGATCTGCAAACATTACTTGATAGTGTCGTTGAGAGTTGTAGGGAGGCAGGTCTGGATCTGAACATATGGAAAACCAAAATACTCGTAATAAGTAAACAACAGCACATAAAACAGTCTATATATGTAAATAATACCAAACTTGAGCAAGTGGATAAAATCGTTTGCCTTGGACAGCAATTAAATTGTAACGCAGAAAGTCACGGCGAAATTAGATCTAGGATAGAGCAGGCTAGAGCCGCTTTTAGAAGGATGTCCAAGGTGTTATGTAACAGAGACCTAAAATTGGCATTGAGGATCCGCCTACTTGTGCCCTAACAACACACAACATTCCAGGAATGTACTACCAAAGTTCTATCAATATTTGAATGTCCTGGACATTTAGGGAACATTCGGTGAACATCTGATTAAATTATTCGTGGAATGTTACCATAAGACATTCTGTGAACATACTACCAATGTTCCTGTTCATTTTCAAATTCACGGCGCATGTATTTGTGCATGGTGCTTAGAGAGGGCATCACGTGACTAAAAACGACCAATGACCTCACTTCAGACTTCGGTTCGGCCATCTTGACATGCATCTTGCCTTGGCCACCTTGCCGTGCGTGATCGTTGTTTGTTTTTATTTGTGCTTTTTAAGAATATTTTTTAATTCGGATACTTTTATAATAACTTTAATAGTATTATTAATATAGTGCATAAAATCAGTTGGAGTAGCAGAAGCAATGTAGATAAAAAATCTGCAGGAATAATGTTTCAAAGGTTAGTATATTATGCAAATATGTAAACAAAGGCATGCCCCTATTTCAGAAAATATCCATTTATTATTTTAATAATTGCGAATAAGCCACAAACTTGCTTATTCCTAATTAAAATAGTAAATAGAGATAATAACAAACGGATTATTTGTAAAATTAAATTTTTTTTTGCGTTTTTGCTAATGTATGCGTTTATAAACAGGATGGTAGACCACACACTATAATAGTACCAACTAATGAATACACAGTATGAATAGTACAGTCGGTTCGCTAAACTTAGTCTCAGACACAACTGGCTAGTGATTTTAGTAAATAATTTTGACAATTTGGTAAAATTGGCAAAAAAATAACTAAATAGTTAGTAATTTTGGCAAAAATGGCCAAAAACAAAAAAATTACCTACTAAAATCACTAGCCAGTTGTGGCTAGGGAAACGACTATACTAATAAACAATTTCTAAGCTGCTTTTTATAATATTTTGTGAGTTCATTAATCATATTTTTTATTTAAAACTAAAATTTGTTAATAATGCTCAGTAATGCATATATTTTGTATTTTTAGCTTTCCAGAAGATCCTGCGAAGAAGGCATGAAGTATTGATCAGATTTGTTAATAGAGCAGTATGTTCAAAACATTTTTTAGAAAAAGATATTGACAGAACTTCACTTTCAACCGTTTGAGAGACTGTGCTGTTCCAATAGCTTATATCACACAGGTAATATGCTTAACCCAATTAATAATACAATTACAATATACAGTTGGAAAAATTAAAGAATAGGGCTTTTCATTTACAGTCATTTGTTTCGAGCTACTGTCATATGTCGTATAATCCGTGTTGTATTAATATTATACACAGATTATATAACATATGACAGAAGCTCGAAACAAATGACAATCGATGAAAAGCAATATAGGGCTTTGTTCATTGTCATTTGTTTCGAGCTTCTGTCATCTGTCACATATATTAATATATCTACGTCATACATCTTTGGTTTGTATCATTGATTATATCAATAACGTATGATGTAGATATATTAATATTATGTGACACATGACAGAAGCTCGAAACAAATGACTGAATGAAAAACCCTATAACCATGAACGATCACATCAATCACTTATTTTGTATAGGGCTTTTCATTCACAGTCATTTGTTTCGAGCTTCTGTCATGTGTCACACAATATTACTATATCTACGTCATAAGTTATTGGCATATACCAATGATACAAACCAAAGACGTATGACGTAGATATATTAATATTATGTGACACATGACAGAAGCTCGAAACAAATGACAGTTGATGAAAAGCCCTATTTGCTGTCTTTTTCTATAAATCACAAACGTTTGTTACCTATAGAAAAAGATCATCATCATCATCATCATTGGCTCGACAGCCCTTTCTGGGTCTTGGCCTGTTCCAGGATTCTTCTCCACTCTGATCTGTTTCATGCTTTTTTTCTCCAGTTTTTTATTTTTAATGTTTTTATATCATTTTCTATTTGTTCTAAAATAGAAAAAGATAGCAAATACAACATAAGTGATTGATGTGATCGTTCATGGGTATAGGGCTTTTCATTCACAGTCATTTGTTTCGAGCTTTTGTCATGTGTCACATAATATTAATATATCTACGACATACGTTATTGGTATATACAATAATAGATACAAACCAAAGACATATGACATAGATATATTAATATTATGTGACACATGACAGAAGCTCGAAACAAATGACAATTGATGAAAAGCCCTATTCTTTCATTTTTCCAACTGTAGATACCGTTGTTCTTCATTATCTACATCAGAGATCTAAGTTGACATTGTTGCCCAATTACAAAAAATTTTTGAATTCATTTTAAGTCCAATATATCACATAATTATTGCGAAGTAGATTATACAAGAAAACAGATTAATGTTGAATGCAAATAAATAAAAACATCAGAAATAGAAAACAAGAATTAAGTTATAATCTTAAGTTAAAGTAAATAATAAAAACAATAAATATAATAAAACAAAATACTTATTAGTTTGTGAAAAAGCTATTTCTTTGTGGCATTTTTGTAATTATTGTAACTATTTTAATGGGGAAATAAGCCAGAATTTACTTGAAAAAATAACTTTATTATGGTTTCTACTTCCACATCGGACGTCGTTGTCAAAATACAAAATGTTTTATTATTTTCTTTATTAAATATTATTTATTATTTATTTAAATATTATTTAATTTATTATTTATTTTATTATTATTATTATATGCATATTATTACCTGTAAATATTTCTTCTGATTGTTAATTGTAAAGGATAGAAAAATTACCATTTATTTTATTTTCTTTTAGAATCAGCTGAGAGAAGTGGTCTACAAAAAACCAGGAAGGAAATGGAATATGTGGCTATGAAAGGCAAAAGAAAGGTTTACAAAGCAAATGTGACACATTTTTTTATAGGAATATCAGTAAATTACATTAAAAAAATGTATGAAAAGATTTTTTGCAATAAAAATGTTTATATTTATCAAGCATGCATTATTTGGTATGGCCACATATCGTCAGTGATGTGACAATACCTCCTATCTGTTTTTTCATGAGATTTGTAAGATAGACTAAAAACTTGTTTGGGCCACCTCCTGTTTTCATATATTTTTTGACTTGTTTTGCAGTAAATTTAACTATCTATTTACTACAAAACAAGCCAGAACTTACGTATGCAAACAGGAGGTGACCTTAAAAAATGTTTTTCGTCTCCTGCAAACCTCATGAAAAAAGATATAGGAAGTATTGTCACAGCACTGACGATATATTTCAGAGAATGTCTAAAAAATATACTGTGAATGTTCAAAGAACGTTCGTAGACATTCATGGAATGTTCCAACAAGACATTTAGTCTAAAAAATATACTGTGAATGTCCAAAGAACATTCATGGAATGTTCCAACATTCATGGAATGTCCCAACAAGACATTCAGTCTAAAAAATATACTGTGAATGTCCAAAGAACATTCATGGAATGTTCCAACAAGACATTCAGTCTAAAACATATACTGTGAATGTCCAAAGAACATTCGTAGACATTCATGGAATGTTCCAACAGAACATTCTAAGAATATTTAAAATGCTGACACAGCACATTCCAGGGACTTTCCAGGGACATTCGTGTGCATTTGGGGACATTCCAGGAATGTTTGGAATGTCCTGTGAGTACATTCTAGGAACATTCATGGAATGTTTTGTGTTATTAGGGTGGTGCTTTAGAAGAATTTTAAAAGTTTCCTGGGTGGAGAAGATTCGAAACTCCGCAATACTAGAACGTCTCAGCAAGACTACTGAGATCATAAAAAGCATCAAGCAGAGAAAGCTGGAGTATTTCGGACATGTAATGGGAGGTCCCAAATGTAGGTTGCTACAAAATATCATGCAAGTAAAAATAGCAGGCACACGCAGTCCAGGACGAAGAGGAAACTCATGGTTGAAGAACTTGCGAGATTGGTATGGTGTTGATACAACCATGCTATTTAGGGTGGCAGTGAATAAAATTAAGATATCTATGATGGTAACCAACGTTCTGAAAGGACATGGTACATGAAGAAGAAGAAGAATGTCTCCCATCAATCAATACATGATCTATTTGATTATTTGTTCTTCCATCGTTTGATCTCCATGTTGCCTTAGGGATCTTTTTTCCGTTCCGAGTGCGTTCACATTGGGCTGGATTTTCTACAAAGTTATCGCAACCCGCAAAAGTCAGTCATTAACCAGATATACTCTGAGGTCTAAACAGATACAAGAAAATAGAGAAATACTACGACCAATATTAGAGTCTATAGTGTTCTTAGGCCGACAAAATATTCCTCGAAGGGGCCATCGTGATGATGGCCTTCTGCTTCTGGACGAAGATGCTGGATCTACCAATGAGGGAAATTTCAGGGAATTGTTAAGGATTAAAATCGCATCAGGAGATGAGACTCTTAACACAGCATCTTCCCGAGCAACATACACATATTGTGGTGAAGAAATTATTGATGTCTTTGCCACTCAAAAGTGTGTGAAAAATGCCTTAAAACTCACCACATTAGGCATAATTAAAAAAAAATCCCCCAGTCCCCCGTTACTCCCCCAAAAAAGCCCATGGCCCCCACCGAAAATCGGCCCTGGATCCGCCCTTGAGTTATCGTTAACGTTGGAGGCAAAATAGGTAATATTGTGGACTCTTTCTAACTTTATTCCATTCGTTCTGATGTTCATTGGTTGTATCTTCGTTTTGCTAACAACCATAAGTTTTGTCTTATAAGTAGGTATTAAGTTTTAGCTCATATTCATCCCATGCTTCGGTTACCCTGTTTATAAGTCATTGCAAGGCTTCTTCATTGTAGGCAATAAAGTACCGTGTCGTCTACGTATCAGAGATTGTTAACATTAATTCCGTTGATTTTAATGCCTGCATCTTCATCTAATACTTTTTTGAAAATAAATTCGGAGGATGAATTTTTGAGGTCGATTTTGTCGCCCATTTTCATTTTTATGTTTTAAATTCTTTGCTTCCCTTTCAGAATCTGAATCAGAATCAGAGCTAGAAGTTCTTTTGCTTATGCTTGTCATATTTTTGAAGAAACCTAATGTGATTTCATAAATATAAAACTTAATATGTCTGCAGCTTTTGATTTTATTTTCAAATACATAAGTGAGAATTAAGAATCCCTTTACTACATATGTGAATTTCTTACTACTACATCTGTGAATCCCCGAATACACCATAGGATAATCTCCACTGTGGTAAAAACTTTCATTCCGTCTACAAATCTTTGCTAGCAACTAAAAGAGGTCAGCATTACAATAGCATTCATTTTTGAAGTTATACTTCTTTAGGCGCGATTGAGATTGAGGGTGAATTTATATTGATCTGTGCGCATGCGCACACCGAGAGTATCGTATTAGTCGTTATACGGGCTCTGATTGGGTGTTGAAATGATCTGTCAATAATAAATAATTGTTCAATATGAAGGTAAACAAATGTATAATATAATAGTTTTATTGTTGTGAGGACCGAAACAAAAAAGTTTATAATTGTAGTGACATTTAAATAGTTGAAGTTATACTTTTTTAGGCGCGATAGTATGGTATTAGTCGTTATACGGGCTCTGATTGGGTGTTGAATTGATCTGTCAATAATAAATAATTGTTCAATATGAAGGTAAACAAATGTATACTATATTAATTTTATTGTTGTGAGGACAGAAACAAAAAAGTTTATAATTGTAGTGACATTTAAATAGTTTTTAAAAGCAATAGGTACGTAATAATTGTAAATGTATCATAGGTACCTACCTATTTGAACCTACCAAAATACATAGTATGTAATACTTTTATTTACATAATTTGATTACCATCAAAATTTCTATCAATGTTCACCTAATATATTGTTTTCTTACTCTATGTTTTGTTGAATTTTTTCAATTCTAAATCATTTCAATTCAAAATCAAAATAATTTAATTTAATTCAAAAATCTCAAAAGCTTAATCCGTTTAGTTAGTCGATCTTCGCACATAATGACACATTGCCTCCGTGGCGAAGCGTTTAAGGCTAATGAACCCCAATATACCAACCGCGCTGATAGCTGGTTCGAATCCCAATAAACTTTTATTTTTTTATTTTTTTTATACATTTTATGATCGTAAGTATATTTATTATATAATTTTATTTTCAGAAAATACGTATTTAGTTAAAAAATTTTCCGACAATTAATGTTCAGAAATCATTTGTGGCATTTTTAATGTGTTTGTGTGTGTTTTATTCTTTTATTATTTTAATTTTTGGCACTGTTTTAATAAAAATGTTTGAGAAGTAGTAAGTATAAATTAGTTTAATATTTAAATAAAATATAAATAAAAAGTATATTAATTTCGTTTAAATCATATAATAGAAGTATAACTTCTTACGTGCGTACAAAGTACACACACATTCTTTTTTTGTACTCCTTCAATCATCATTTTTATAATTCATGAATTAAATATTTTTTTCTATGGGTGCTATACAATGTACGACTTCTCTCACTACTTACATACATTCAAAACGAACAATTCCTCACGCAGTGAGAAAAGTCGGCCATTGCAGTGAGAAATATTTTTTCTCGCGGGTTCTCCACCGGTTTTCCTACAGCGACGATCGCCGTTTCCATGGTAACATGCACAATACAAACATAATTAATGTTGTCAAATAAAATTTGTTGAAGCAAAACTTACCAGTAAATTATCTTTCAATACTGTTCAAAAATAACTGTTAATTAGAATTTTAAATAAATAACGTATATTAATTTTAAGAATAATAAATACCTACATGTATATGTATTTTATTTCAATTTATGCATATAATATACCTAAAAGCACCTAAATTATTTAATTTTAAATTTTGAACTCTTGACAAAACCGCATCCATAGAAAAAGTACAGTGTACAACACATGAGAAAATGACATATTCCCCCCTCGCTTGATTTGCGACACTCACCTCGTGCCTCGACTCGTGCCAACAAACTTCTGCGCTCGTGAGAAATATGTCTTTTTCTCACTTATTGTACAATATACTATTTTCTACAAACCGTGTTAAAAATGCAATTTTTAGCACTCCATACCAGCGTTAAAAATGCTACTTTAAGGCACTAGTGCTTTAAAATTTTTATGGCGCTGCAATTCGTACTGACCGTATAGGAAATTTTGATGTAATGTCAAAAAAATATAAAAATTGAATGTCAGGTCAGTCAAGTTCAAGTAAAAGTTTTTGTAGATATTGTCCTGTAATTACGTTTGTAGAAAAAATATTGTATGATATGCGTGTTAAAAAATACATTTTTAAGGCACTCATGTGAATTGCAGAACTCGCTATCGCTCATTCTGCAAACTTTCACATGCGTGCCTTAAACGTGTACTTTTAACACTTATATCATAAATAACTATTATGGTTCGTTAAAAAAATATGTTACAATTATTAATTATAAAAAATACGGTATCGATTTTTTTTTATACCTACCTTACTTTTTTTTTTGTCAAAATATAAAGCAAACATATGTTAAAATTCGATAATTATGTTACAAGTGGCAACCCTGCTACGCAGAGATGTTTTCCTATTGGTAGTTCAAATGTACCTCAAGAATGAAAAGCCCGGTAATTTAAAGTACATAACCTATGAAAACAATCAATTTAAATTATTTTAAAGATAATTATAATTTACTTTTTTAACTATACACACTATGAACGATTGTATTTTTAACTGTGATAAAACCAATGACGAGGCGTTGTATCTAGATTTTCAATCAAACTTTATATTTTACCTCCCAGAAAAGGTTATTCCAAACATTTATTTAGGTAATGACATTTATAATATAGAAGCTGTTATGGAAGAAATCGATGTTGTGATAAGTGCAATACAAAAAGAATGGTTTTTCCTCCAATCTATACCAACCACTAACATTCTGCAACCTGATGAAGATGTATTGTACTCAAGAAACTTAATAAATTCATCATTTCATGGTATAAAAGAATCTCTTATAATGTGCCGTTGTCCTATGAGAGAAGACAGGTATAAGAAGATGATTATGGAGGAATTAAAATGTATTTACAACACCATACTTCCTGTAAAAAGTATGAAAGAGGATTTCGTTGTTCAAATATCATCAGTGAAAGAAAGTGATGCAAAAACTCCAGTAAATCAGTATTTTCATACATTTTTAGAGATACAGTATCATTTGCTGTTCTTGACTTATAAATGTGAGTTATCAGCTTTTGCTGTGGAAGACTTTCTTGGAAAAATCATGGAAAACTTCATTCACATAAGTAAGAAAAATTACAAGAGACAAACTAAAGTTTTTACATGTCCTTGTCTAAGGAAATTCTGGCTAATAATGCAGCTCTTCACAGAAAAGATTAAAAATGGTGAGATGTTTTGGAATATATTTAATAAACAATTGGAACATGAGGATTCATTGTTTACACTATGGCTTTTGACACAAATATCGGAATTGCAACTGATAAACGAATCATTCCAAAATAGTGGTAATAGTTGTCCAAGAATAAGGCCAAATTATGATTTATTACAAAATAAACTAAAAACAGTACTATCAAACGAAGATTCAGATACATTATCTAAGCTTTTTAAACTAATAATCCCATTACTAACAAATTACTGGCTAAAACACGCAAGAATAGAAGTATATCAAACTCTATGGGATTTCTACAGTAAAAGACTGAATATCTCAAAAAAGAGCTATTCAAATTTATCAGCCTTAGACTTAGACGCAGCTCTTACCAACATTTTGTCTTCTCCCGACAAATGTACGGAAGATTTTGAACAATTTCTAGCGATTCTAATTTGTCATTTGAGGGAGTACCCAAATCATTGGGGCAAAATGAAAGGTCGGATGTACTCCCAATTGGGCCCGCACAAATTAAAAGACCTAAATGATAATGGAATAGTGCATGTGACGTTTTTGTTCTCAGCTTTGAGCCATTTCAATTATGAAGAATTATCTAAGAAGATTCTTATGTTCTTTGAGGGAATGTCACAAGAAAAAAGAAATAATCCGTTAATTTGGAATGTCTATTTATGCTTTGTAAGTATGTTAATCTTTCATATTTTATCCATACTCTTCTTTTGTTTTATTTATCCTAAGTTCAAAAGAAATTAGTTGAAGATTGTTATTTTCTCTTTTTACTCTTTTTCAATATTCTACTTAAATATGAAAATGCCTGTCCAATCAACTGTAACTCCTAAACAATCATATTCACTGTGTGGAAGTACTTGGAGGGGATACGAGAAACGATCATGCACGAATAGCTGAGAAATCTTGCAACTTTCTTAAATAATTCACTGTCAATTGAAATTGTCAAATTGACGTATATTTCATATCTGCTGTCAATGAAGAAGAAAAATTATGTTGCTCCACAATATTGATAGGATATGCAATTATTATATAAAAGTAAATTTAATTAATTGTATTTTGCTTGTAGTAGTGCATTTTAATAATTAATTTGATTAACTACATACAATTGTTTACCTTTTAATAACATAACCTTAATACAGTAAGGTCTCTGTTTATGTGGATTTTTTTATGCGATTTTGAATTTATGCAGTTTGTATTTCATCCAAAAATTTCTATTATTAATAACGAGTATAATTAATATTAACTATTCCCATCCAGATGTCATTAATCTGAGGGTTTGCAATTCGGGCATTCCCCTTGTTCCATGATGTAGCATGTAGCTATTACATCAATCTGAGTTTCGCATTGAAAGGTATAACCTGTAATTCTTTTGAAATTAAATTTAAATGTTTAAGTATTTAAGAGTTTAACGCTCGGTTTCATAATCAGTTAAAGTGGACTTTAAATTTTAAGTTGGTACCTTTATCAATGCAATTCATACGGGTAAATGTCAACGTTAAAGTGAACTTTAGTTAATGTTCACTTTAAGTTGATTATGAAACCGGGCGTAAATGTTGCAGATTTCAAGTTGCAGTATAATAAACAGCACATTTTGATTTCTGGATTGAAACATTTAATTAAGTGTCATAAAGTTTTATGTTTCATTAGAAGAGGATTTTGCAATTTCAATATCGTTAGTTTGCATTTTTAATTCCTTCTTTAAGATTTTATTTGGCCTAATGGAGAAAAAAAAAACATCAAACACATACAATTGTTGGTGGACAAATGTCCACCATTATATGTGATTTTAGAAAACTATGGAACATATCCCTACTTTTTCAATGCAAGTAAAGTCTTTTTTTATGCGATCTTTTTATATGCACTTTTCTGTAGAACGTTTAAAACGACTGCATAAAACGAGACCTTACTGTATTACTTTTTCTTATTGGCCAATATAATAAAAAGTGCGAAAAATGTTGCCGAGCTATGAAACCAGGTGTCATTTTTCTGAACTTGCACGGTCCCAATACACTCATCAGCACAAAATTGCGCCACCCAAAATTTTTGATTAAGTTTGACAATTTATAACTTTATTATTTGTACTCCGATTTTCACGATTCTTGCATCAGTTTTTAGGTACATGTATTGATATCGTTTATTACTATTCCAGCAACAAAAAAATTTTGCTTACATTGCATTATACGGGGGTAAATGGAAGTGTTGTATTTTCTCCTAACTTTAAAAAATTCTGTGGAAAAATTAAAGAGATGATTTTGTTTCATAGTCCTATCATATTATCCCAGAGGCATTACTAAAATTTTGTTTTTTGAATTATCCGAATACCTTTTTTCTTTTAAGAGCTGTACATTTTTTGTAAATAAAAACACTGATTGACTCATAAACATAAATATCTTAAGGTGATACAGTAGCGATCAACAGGTAGCAAAAACGCGTTCCAAGATTGCGGCTGTAATTTTGAATATTTTTTCGAGATATTTGGCACACGTATTCGTAATATAATAAAGAATGGCGGTACAGAGCCCAATTTGAAAAATATATTAATATGTGGAAATTACTCTGTAATTAAATACAATATTAAAAAAACGAGCCTGTACCGCCATTAAGAAGAACAAAAAAATACACTTTCTTCAAATAAACTTTTTTATCCGATGCCTAGATTTTGTGTCATCTTGGAACTACTAAAATTTTTTATTTCATTAGTAGTTCCAAAATGACACAAAATATAGGCATTGGATAAAAAAGTTTATTTGAAGAAAGGGTATTTTTTTGTTCTTCTTAATGGCGGTACAGGCTCGTTTTATTAATATTGTATTTAATTACAGAGTAATTTCCACATATTAATATATTTTTCAAATTGGGCTCTGTACCGCCATTCTTTATTATATTACGAATACGTGTGCCAAATATCTCGAAAAATATTCAAAATTACAGCCGCAATCTTGGAACGCGTTTTCGCTACCTGTTGATTGCTACTGTTTCCTCTTAAGGCCATTGGTACATAATTTGCAAATATTTTACGGCTATCCCTACTATTTCTGTCTTTACACAGCAAATTATGTGTAGTGAAATTCTCACTGGTATGGATATGGATATGTAAACTTTACTTGATAATGTTATCATTATCTTTAAAGATGGCTTTTGAATGTTCTTGGATAACTGTTACTTATATGTTCTTGGTTTAATGATGATTTGAAACTTATGAGGGAGAAACTACAATTTTTGACATCTTTAAATAAAAGTGACCCCGTTTTAGTGACAAAGAAAACACTCTCAGAATATAGGAAAAAATACAGACATGCTATACATAAGGCAAAGATTAAATCTAATGATGATTTTATATTAAACTCTAACAACCGTCAACAGGCTATGTGGTCCCTAATAAACTCAAGATGTAAGAATTTACCAATACAAAATTCATCACTCAATGCAAATAGTTTTAATGATTTCTTCTGTGGTATTGCTGAAAATGTAATAAATACACTTAATCATACTGACCAATCATTCAATACATACCTTAGTTTTATACCACATGCTCCTTCATTCGCCTCTAATCATTGCTCCTTCAGATTTGAGCCAACAAATTTGGAGGAAGTTGTAAAAGCAATTGAAGAATTAAAAAATAGCCATAGCAAGGACCCGGATGGAATGAACACAAAAATAATCAAGGCAATTAAACACAACATTAGCTTACCTTTAACTAAACTAATAAACTACTCAATTTCATCCTGCATTTTTCCTTCAGTGTTTAAAACTGCGAAAGTCATATCTCTCTTTAAACGTAAAGGTTCGGCTGATGATCATAATAACTTTTGTCCAATTTCTCTTTTGCCAATTCTTTCCAAAGTGTTTGAGAGAATCCTAAAGAAGCAGATCAATGACTATTTTGAATCTAATCGGCTTTTTGCAGTGCAGCAATTTGGATTTAGAAAAAACAAAACAACAACACTTGCTATCGATCATTTTACAGGCAGTATTTTGGAAGGATTTGAAAACTTTCTTGATACCCTTGCCTCGTTCCTTGATCTTACTAAAGCTTTTGATTGTGTCACTCATAGTATTCTTCTTAAAAAATTACATGCCTATAATTTTCATCCTATGTCTATTCAATTGATTGAGTCTTATCTATCAGATAGATTTCAATATGTGTTTTTTAACCAGCTTAAATCTGATAAAAAACCTTTGATGTATGGAGTGCCTCAAGGGTCAGTTCTAGGTCCAATATTATTTCTCATTTATATAAATGACTTGGGATTTTCACAAGAGGGCCCGGTAAGCACAGTCCTATTTGCTGATGATACTACATGCTATCAAAGTTACCACCCTTCCCAAATCAGTGATATTGATCTTGAGACCACAGAGAGCAATTTGTTCCAATGGTTTTTGGCAAATCGTCTCTCTCTCAATAACTCAAAATCACAAACAGTGAACTTTACCCTAAGACATAACACCATTACACATCCCATTTTAACAGATTGTTCACAGGAAGCTAAATTTCTTGGTGTTTATCTTGATCAGGGACTCACTTGGGAACGGCACATACTGAAACTTTCCCAAAAGCTCTCAAGCCAACTCTTTTTATTTAGAAACCTATCTAAGGTTACCTCCCTTCAAACCCTTCTTACATCATATCACAGCAACTTTCACTCACGACTAACTTACGCAATCCTTTCCTGGGGACACTCTTGCCATATAGATAAGGTGTTTGGTCAGCAGAGAAAGTGTATTCGCATAATCACAGGTCAGGGTTATCGGGACGATTGTAGGCAGTCTTTCAGAAACCTGAGCATACTTATGAGACTAGAAATCATGATGCCCTTGTACCAGACTTCAGTCGACTTGAGAGGACCAGAAATGGAACCAGATACCTAGCATTGAAATTTTATAACTGTATACCAATATCTATTAAAAGTCTTGATTTTAACCAATTTAAGAGACAAATTAAAAATTATCTTCTGATGGGTGCTTTCTACTCATTTGAGGAGTACTTCAGATCTAAATTTTGTTTTGTCCTGTAATTTAATTAGTGTTTAGTTTTTAAATTTTAGTAATAGGTTTTTTTACTGAAGTACTGTCAACTTTTAATGTAATTTTAGACAATTTTAATTATTGCTGACCTGTAAAAGTACATTTGTACATTATTACCAATAAATACTCTACTCTACTCTACTTATATAATGACTTGCCTTAATTATTAATTCAGTTAATTAATATGATTATTTCATTCATAGGAGATTCTGACCAATAGAAAGCTACAGAAATCTGAATTAAATCGATAATTTTTGATAATCTCCTGTCGTTAAGTATATTACATCAGATGCCCTTCGTTGCTACGAAAAAATACATTGAGTGACATTAATGACAATAATTGTTTTAAAAATTATAAAAGTGATGACTTTCAATCGTCAAATATTTATAAAAACTGTGTGTTTAATGGCTAATGGTACAGTCGACTCTCGATAACTCGAATTTCAAGGGATTGGCTGTTTTCTTCGAGTTACGTATAGTTCGACTTAAGAATAGTTCGAGTTATAGAGGTAATATTTCACTAAATTCGACTTACAGAGGTAATTCGACTTACAGAGGTAAACAAAATAAAATTCGAGTTATAGAGGTACAAATAAACGATGTTTTTTATTCCCTACATCCTTTACAAAACTAATGTATGTACTGTAACTACTTGTACTTACTGTCACACTGCAATGTATGCCTACAATTCATACGTACATACAATTCAAATTTGAAAATAATCTGTAATCTTCTTCGGCCTAAGGCTTTTTTCAGAATTTAAGTCTATAATGTTCTCAATAACAACAACAGCAGAGAACACGTTGTCTGGTACGTCACTTGATTGTTCTAAGTAGCTACGGTCTATGACCTAACACAGGTTCGCTGTAAACACAGCACAGCTTCGAGTTAGCGAGGGTTGATCTGAAAATTTCGAGTTATAGAGGTAATGTATTTAAAGACTTCAACATATCTACTGAACTTCGAGTTATAGAGGTAATTTTTCTATCACTTCGAGTTATTAAGGTAAAATTCGGGTGCAAAATTAATTCGAGTTACACATGGTTTTTTTTTCGACTTAGGCAGGTTTTCTCAAGGAACGGAAAAAATTTGAGTTATCAAAGAATTCGACTTATTGAGGTTCGAGTTATCGAGAGTCGACTGTACTTACATAAATAAATTACAATAAAATTTTGGTATTGAACAGTTTTATTCATGAAATAATCGCAACAAATTGCACTCGACCTCTGAAATTAATATAGAATTTTTGCTCTCGTGACACTTTGACATAATTTCACTCGCCTTCGGCTCGTGAAGTTAAAACTGTCGAAGTGTCACTCGGGAAAAATTCGATAATTTCAGTATTTCAGAGCTCTTGTGCAATTACTACTGATAATTTTTTCACTAACTATGTATTCAGTAATTGTAATAATTTATCTACTGTACAACAAAAACTAATAATTAATCGAGAAAAAAAGAAAAGTGATAAAGTGATTTTTTTAATAATATATTGTTACTAAGTATGAAACGCTTACAATTTTGAACATCTTTAACAACAAAATACTTGGATCACTGAATATACCTGGTGTATTCTCTGCTTGGATCTTCCATAAACAATAGACAAATAACTTTTTATTAAGTTCACGTCTTAAATCAATTATTTATCAAATACACTATTAATATTATTTAATCAACAACTGAAAATATTCACGATGCCATGTCAAATATTTAAAATTGTCACTGTCTGACTGACAATATGCTGACAATATTCTATTCGACTGAGTGCGTTTTATAACAAAGATAGATTTGGAAAATATTACCACCGACATTGTGTTCATTTTTTTCGAATCCTGCAAAAACCAGTAAGTATTTTTGAAAAATTTAAACACAGAATGAAAGACTAAATTATTACCGAGGGCCGAAAGTCCCTAAGAATAAATAAAAAGTTTATTTTTAATGAAATATTTGAAATTAAAAATCACACTAAATTTTCTCTTAGTTTTTCACCCCTGTAACTTATTAAAATAAACATTATAGAAGTTCTCAGGGACTTTCGGCCCTCGCTAATAACGTAATCTTTCATTCCGCGTTTACATTATTCAAAAATAATTATTAATTTTCTCAGGAAAATTCTAAAAAAATTAATCCCATTTGAATAGCATTGGAGCACAAACTACGTACCCATCCCCTTAAGTAGAGGTTGGATTGATAAGATTAGAATGGCCCGTATGCAGCACAGATCTAAATCCTATTAAGCATTTATGGGATGATTTAAAAATAGCTATTCTAGCACAGATCTACGTCCTATTAAGCATTTATGGGATGATTTAAAAATAGCTATTCGCCATCATCCTATGCCTCCAGAAAATTTGGTACAGTTAAGGTTGGCGCTGGTAGAGGAATATTGGGCTATTCCCCAAGCAAGGATAACAAATCTTATTCATTCGATCCCAAACAGATTTCGAGCAGTCATTGCTGCGAGAGGTGGACACACCCGCTATTGAATTGTTTTGTTTTGTTGTTAATTTTGTTTTGGTTTGTTAATTTTAGTGCGTTTGATATTTTTAATTAAGAGCATAGTCGCAAATATTTTATCTACTTTTTCGTTCTTTACACAGCAAATTACGTGTAGTAAAATTCTCACAGGTATGGAGATGTAAACATTACTTGATAATGACATTGTAATCATTAACATAGAGATGGCTTGCGAATGGTCTTGGATAACTGTCATTTGTATAATCGCTTAAATTATTAATTCAGTTAATTAATATGATTATTTTTTCACTAACTATGTATTCAGTGATTACAATAATTTATGTATTATACAATAAAAACTAATATCTAATCGCAAAAAGAGGGAAAGTGATAAAGTAATTTTTTTAAGGGCCTATGCGCAAAATGTCGCCTGTCAAAATTTTCAATGTGTTTTAAATATATTCATTTTTTTCGAATCCTGAGAAAACTAATTAGTATTTTTGAAAAATTTAAACGCAGAATGAAAAATTACGTTATTACCGAGGGCCGAAAGTCCCTGAAAACTTCTATAATGTTTATTTAAGTGGTATTTATGTATAATATACATATATATGTAATGTATTTATGGTTTAAGTTACAAAGGTGAAAAGAAAGAAAAAATTTAGTGTGACTTTTAATTTCAAATATCTCATTCAAAAGAAACTTTGGTTATTCTAAGGGATTTCCGGCCCTCGGTAATATAGTAATCTTTCACTTAGAATTCCAACAAACAAACTATTGTCTAAATAGACCTACAAGACGAATGTGTCAATCTGGAAATGGTTTAGATGTAGACTTTTTTTCTAGCTCTCTGGGTAGTTTTCGAAAAAAGCGGAAAAAATCTTTTTAAACTACAATGTAGGCTGTCACTGTAAACTGTCATTTAGGTATTTATTCTATTCATTTGTCTTGTGTAAATTGTATGTACAGTAGAGCGTCGATAATCCGAACTAATTGGTACAGGGGTAGTTCAGATTATCAAATTGTTCGGATTATCGAACATATATGTTCAAAATACATACAAAGCTCATAAACATAGTACACATGTACATATGTATACCGGGTGGTGAATTGGAAAACGGGCCATAGGAAACTCAATGTAAAATTCTAAACTGTTGAATTCCTGCTTCCCTATTTATTTTACATCAAAAGTCATACGAAAATATTTGTAGAGGATTGAAATCTGTATTGAAAACAACTGTTAAAATTGTTCTACGAACAATAATTATTCAAAATTTTGTAAAAATATTATACAATTTTCAGAGTAATACGCCAAAGTTAGGCCACACACAGTGCAATAATGTGTATAAGGTTGCATTTGGTGACAATGAAGTTATTATATTAACAATTTGAACTGTCAATTTTTTATTTTTTATCATTTATTGTTTAAAACACAATAAAGTTGATAAGATACCCTCAGTTAAGGAGAATGTATTAATAATAAAGATATTTTCTTCAGTCATAAACAGTGTGCACACTGTCAGTTATAGTAACGTGTGGCCTAACATGCCCACACATACCTACTGCGGTGAATACATTATATTATTCAAAATTTTGGAATGTGTTTAAATCGTAGAACAATTGTAACTTTTGTTTTTAATACATATTTCAATCCTCTACAAATAAGTTCTCATGACTTTTGATGTAAAATAATTCAACAGTTTAGAATGAAGTTTCCTATGGCCCGTTTTACAATTCACCACCCTGTATATGTACATACGTTTCATTTACAAGGAATAAAACACCTGCATAATAAACAAATATGTGTATTGTATGTATTTCCGCATAAACAAAACAAAAATCCGCGGTCATATTTTGCCGTTAATATGATATGAATTATTTAATGATTGTAATTATTGTAATTGGTATAACCGTAAATAAACTATTTATTTATTTATTTATTCATTCTGCGTTTAAAATTTTCAATAATACTTATTAGTTTTCTCAGGATTCGAGAAAATAATACATTTAAATTACATTGAACATTTTGACATTCGACATTTTGCTCCTATATCCTTAAATAAACCTTCAAAGCACTGTTTTTATTTACAGCTTTTGCAAGAAAATAGATATTCGGATAATTCAAAAAACAAAATCTTAATAAACAAGGCGAAAACGGCGGGTTCGTTGGGAAAAATATTCCCATGAGATTTTTTTGCATAATCACATTCGTGAGACACCCCAGAATAAGGTTCAAGAAGTCGCCCACGCGAAAAGTGGTCCAATTTTTCTTAAGAATTTTTTTTAATCAAATTGAAAAAATCAGTATCTTCGGCCCGGAGAATTTTTTTTTTTAGATTTTTCGGACCATTCCGGACAGAAAAGGTTTCCTATAATTTTTCTCTAAAGTTGATTGTGTTTGAGTTATAAGCAATTTAAAATTTGAAAAACGCGAAAATGGCCATTTTTAAGACTTAAAAACTCGGTTAAAAATGATTATTATGAAAGTCAGAAAGTGACTAATACAAATTCGAAGCCCCCTGAATTCATGATCCTGAAGAAATTTGTGTCATTAATTTATTACTAAGCTGTTATTTTTAATTATTAATAATGAGTGGTAAGATCGTATTGACGCGGCTGTAAATGTGAGTGCGAGTGAGATGCACCATTGGACTGCCTGAATGGCATCTCTTTCGCACTCCTCATGGACGGCCACCTAATACGTGCATGGCGCTCATTTTTTTTTACTTAAAAATAACAGCTTAATAATCAAATAATGACAAAAATTTCTTCGGGATCTTGTAGGGACTAAAAAAAAATTTCTTCATGACTTTAAACTTTGATTTAGTTACTTTCTGACTTTCATAGTAATAACTTTAAACCGAGTTATTAAGCCTTGAAAATCGCCATTTTTCGTTTTTTTTTTAATTTTAAAATGCTTTTACCTCGAAAACGAATAACTTTAGAGAAAAATTATAAGATACCTTTCTTATCCAGAAGGGACCAAAAAACCTAAAAAAAATTGTTCCGGCCAAAAATTTAGACTTTTGCAATTTGATTAAAAAAAAATTGTTAAAAAAAATTTGGACCACTTTTCGCGTGGACGACTTAATGTCTCACGAATGTGATTATGCAAAAAAATCTCATGGGAATATTTTCTCCAAAGAACCCGCCGTTTTCGCCTTGTCT
Organism: Diabrotica virgifera virgifera; assembly: GCF_917563875.1. Lineage (NCBI taxonomy): Eukaryota > Metazoa > Arthropoda > Insecta > Coleoptera > Chrysomelidae > Diabrotica > Diabrotica virgifera. The sequence goes on from NC_065451.1 coordinate 173,742,586, forward strand.
ATGAGGATCCCTCCGAGATAATATGAAAGGAGTATAAAACAAAATCAGCTCTTTAATATTTCTCCACAGAATTTTTTAAAGTTCGGAGAAAATACAACCCTCGTATAATGTCATCTAATCAAAAATTTTTGTTACCGGAATAATAACAATAATGCCAATACATGTACATACATACCTACAAACTGATGCGAGAATCTTGAAAATTAGAGTACAAATAATGAAGTTATAACTTAATCAAAAATTTTTAGTGACGAAATTTTGTGCCAGGGAGTGTAGTATGTATATGCCATAATTTGCATTGATTTTTTAAATATAATATTATTTAACTTTTACAATTTTAATGTTGTAGGTATTTATGCAAGTAAGAAGAGGTACTACGCTAGACAAAACAGCACCCATCATGTTATCATGGCTACAAGAGGCTTCATTGGACCATACCAACCACCATCTGATAAAACTGTTTATATCGAATTTTGGACACATTTTGAACTTCAGTCCAAACATGATGTTACATCAATGGACCTTCATCAATTCTTGGTTAATAAAATATTTGTCATTTTGCTATCACAAAGATATGACATCTACGTTGGAAGTGATATTAAGTGTATTAGAGAAAGTAGAGAATCCGGACTCATGGCCTTTTTGGATAAGGGTTTTTAGGGATTTTGTGTATCCAGTTATCAAGCAACTATCATGTGTCCATAATGCTCCAAAAACTATAGGAACGATTGCTGGTAAACTGCATTTGCTCATCCCACATTCATCAACAGAAATATTTAGTTATTTTACCAGTGATATCGTACCTCCACAAATAGCATTGAGCTTCTTGACAATAGTTTTGGAAGACTATCCCAGTACATGTATCTTAAATGCTCAACAGGAAACTGATGTCATCCAGTGTTGGATCAAAGTGTGCTTGCTTTCCTCAGAACCTTATTCCGCATTGACAAAAATTGTAACAAAATTTGACACTTTTCCCATGCATCTTAAGACATATATTAATTCTTCAGATGATCCTTTAAGAGCACTTGTTGAGTATTTGGGAAGTGACATTAAAACCCATCTTCAATCTAGTAGTATTCAAAAATTCTGTGACATCTGTTTTGGTAACATTGATAAATGGTTGCCTCAATATTTAAACTACCCGGAAAATGAATCTGTAGTATTTAAAGTCTACATCTCTATATCACTTGCTTTCTTGCAGTGTGGAGCTTTGCTGTATAATAGAAATAAAAGTACTAGTCCATTAACAAGACTAGTACAGTGTATGTTGCTGTCTTCTGATTTTTTGTTAGGAAAACCCCCACATGAATACGTTCTAAACTCTATAAAGAAAACCTGGCACATATTTTATGAATCTATATTGAAACTGAAAACTGAGTCAGATATGTATATAGATAGGACTCTAAGAGATATGTTGACTAAATACATGCCTCATTTTCCTTCTACTAATTCTCCCGTCTTAAAATGCATCGAAAACGAAATCACAGCTGATGTAATATTGGAAAAGATCTGCACCTCATATTTTAAACACCCAGTTAAAGAATCTGAAAGCAATTTGTTAAAAGTTATAAAAATGTTGAACGATATAGTTCAATGTACTACATCAGTTACGTTGTTAAGACTCATTATAACTAAGACTCTTTGTGGACTATTTGAACTTGTTATTATGCATTCACAAAGGAGTGTAGCCATAAATTTGATCAAAGTCATCACTCAGTCCCCTCTTTATCCACAGGTCAGGACAGAATTTGCTTCCAGTATTGTAAGTACTACTGAGAAGCATCTAGGCTTTAATGCTAATAATTATTTTCAACTAATGTATATTTTGGTCAAATTTATACCCAGTGATGTAAGTGGAGTGTTGGAGAAAATAGGCGAACAAGTTACTTCCATTGAAAAGTTACGAGGAGTGGGTTATGATTATAATCTTAGATCGCAATTAGAAAAGTTAAGGACTACTGTGAAAGATGTGAATCAGTGATATTTTAATTTGTATAGATTTTTAATGTATATTTTTTATTTAATAAATACCAAAATATTAGGTTCTGTTAATTTATTACACAAATATTAACATGTACCATCACTGCACTCAGGGCCGTGCCGTGCTATGATTCGGCGAGGCAGTCGCATCAGGCGCCATAATCAGTGAAATAAAAAAAATTGTCAGATTGTGTAAAAATATTGTCACAAACCATAGAAAAAATGAAAAGTTACAGTCAGTTTGGCTAAAGACCAAATGAAAATATAATGAAATCATGATACTATAAATAACAAGATAATATATTGCACATCCGGAAGTCGTGACGTAACTGGAGACCGGCAAGTTCGTAATGGTTCGTAATCATTCGTAATGTCCGATTACTTTGAATTGTTCGCGGTTGTATTTTATATTTTATCTTTGACAGTTATTTTGACTGGAATCTCGACACTAAATTCTTTTTGAGTACATTGAAGTTTAATGTTATTTTGCTAATTGAATAATTTCATCACATAATGCATACAAATCCCATTTAACTTTGATAAGAATTCAAATTCAACTTCCGGTCTCCAGTTACGTAATCAATGCGCAAACTCGGACGTATTTGAGCTACGTGAAAATACTATCTCTTTATTTATAGTATCATGAATGAAATTGCAGAAAATCTTGATATGAATGATGAAGTTCCGAATTTCCAGCTGAAAATGATATTCGAGCCAGGAGAAAAAAGCGTTTATTTGATTACGAAAAATCTGTGAACGAGCTCTTAACAGATGAACCTAAATTTAAAATAAATTTGATCATCTACATTTTAGACATCGCTGCTAATTGCTTGTTGATTGATCGATTTTGGCTTCTAGAAACTGGTAATACATAAAAATTTTAAATTTCTATATGATATTTTTAAATTAAGGGAAATTGATGATAAAACACTAGAAAAATATTGTATGAATCTTCATTCAATATTTAGAAAAAGAATCTGATACAGAGGCAAATGATCTTCTAGAATAATTGCGTGATATATCCCAAATAATACCATACTCCATGAAACCATTAGAGGTTTTGAACTATTTGTGCCAAAATGACCTAATTTCTTCATACTCAAATGTAGTTTTATCACTAAAAATTTTATTAACACTTCCTGTCTCGGCAGCTAGTAAGGAAATAAGTTTTTCAAAATTAAAAATGATTAAAAACTATTTACGAAGCTCCATAAGACAAACAAAACTAAAAATTTAGCGCCTATTTTAATATAGTTCTCACTAGCTGCTACACCTCACCTATCTATTCCAATTCTAGACTACACCAATCTGATTGACGAGTTTGTCAAAATTGAAGTCAGAAGGGTAAAATTATAATTTCTGTAAATAATGTTACTTATTAATGTAATGTTAATACATATTTCATTTCATTTACAGTATGTTTTGATTTTAAAATAAAAGTTTTCGTTCATTTTGTGCAGTTTCATTTAATAAAAATAAAAGTTAAGTTTCAAAAATATATAAAAGGGCGGCATTTCGAAGACTTGCATCATATTGAAAAGATGTACCGCACGGCTCTGACTGCACTATACTCTGATTTTCACTTAACTATTCTTGTTCTCATGATCATTTTTCAGTGCGTCACACAGTGCCGGTTTATGCACTGGGCGCTTGGGGCGGGCGCCCAGGGGCCCGGGCTCCGGAGGGGCCCGTAGGGCCCGTTCCTTTTATTAATAAAAAAGTAAAGTCCGCTAAATATTCTACATATTTTTCAAAAGAGAAAAAATGACTACGAAATACCTGCTATTTCGAAATGGTCTGATTTTAAGACTGATGACTTTATAAAAACTATGAAATTTTAAACCAAACAGTGATTCCTTAGAAAATTGTAAAAAAATGTATCAAGATGGAGACAAAGCTTATTGTAGAAGATTAAATGGAAGCAAGTTTTATAGAGGAAAACTCAGTGGAGGCAAAGAAAAGAGAGATTGTCTAATATACGACGTAAGTGCTAAGGCTGTTTGTTGTTACCCGTGCAAATTATTTTCAATTGAAAAAATAGTTTAACTGATTTTGTATGGACCCACTGGAAACATTTGAATAGTTTTCTCAAATATCTCAAATATCACGACGAAAGTAAATTCCATCTGAACTCTATGGTTACATTAATAACAAGACCATCAATAATTGGAGTTATAGACGCTGCCTTGAAAGAGCAAGTAGAACGCGAAGCTGACTATTGGATAAACATCCTAAGAAGAGATGTTGTTACTGCTAAATTACTTGCTTCTCGAGGACTAGCTTTCCGTTGATCCAATGACGATTTAACGAGTCGTCATAAAGGAAATTGTATATTCGGCTAAATTTGACTATGTACTTCTTATATGAACATTTACAACGGAATGCGAATAAATGAAAGGGTTCAGTTAGCTATGTGTCTCACCAAATTTGCAATGAGTTCTTGGAAGTAATAAAATCAAATCTTGTAGAAACTTTTGACGCTGTAAATGCTTTAGTTAAAAACTAGGGATCCATCAAACCTATGTTTTCCAGTTAAGCAATAACAGAGACGAAAAATTAGCAATTAAAATGAAGCCAAGGCATTACAGAATAAAATGGATACCTAAAAGATAGCTCCATTGACAGTGATTTGGACAAAAACTTTGGAACGAGTTAATGCAACAAGCAAAACGTAAACGTGAAGAAACTGTGGACTTGTGTCAATTGGAGTAGAATTAATGAAACCTATTTTGAGATTTGTTGGAGACGTAAGAAATATGTTAAGCGAAATTGAATACAAGCCAAAAATATTTTTTACGAAGTTGAAGATATCTCAAACATATTCTATACAACTGATCTTCACAGAACAAACAAGGGAAAAACATTTTTTTATGAAGCAGGTGAAAGTGAAACAATTAAAGGCCAGTTATAGGTCACAATATTACTCAATATTCAAGATCTTTTAAAGAGAATTGTTCTTCTTCTTCTTCTTCTTCTTTTTGTATAGACATGGCTGCCTGTTTTTTCAATGTGCCTCTAATAGCTGTCGTTCCACCTTTTTGGTGGCCTTCCCACTGATCGTCTTCCTATTGGGAACCGTCTCTCGCTGTCCTTACTACTCCATTTCTTGTCATTCGGCTTATGTAGCCATTCCATTCTATTCTTCTGTTTCTTACCCAGTTATTAACGTTGTCCACCTTGCATCTCCATCGTATATCTGTACTTCTAGCTCTGTCCCATAGAGTCTTACCATCGATTTTTCGGAGGGTTTTGATCTCGGCTGTTTCGAGCAATCTTTTTGTCCTCTCTGTGTCGGGTCATGTTTCTGCCGCGTATGTCATTATTGGTCTGATGACTGTTTTGTAATTTCTGCCTCTCATTTCTTTTCCGATATGTTTATTTCTCCATATTGTGTTATTCAGGCAACCTGCGGCTCTGTTTGCTCTATTCACTTGATCTTCCACTTCTGCTTCGAGCCTTTCGTAGCTAGATAGGGTGGTGCCTAGATACTTAAACTCCATCACTTGTTCTATTATCTGGCCCTTTATCTCCAATTTACATCTTATTGGATTTGCTGTTATAACCATGCATTTTGTTTTTTTGGGGAAATTAACATTTAAGGAGAATTAAATGCTACAAAGATGTTACATCAGCTGGTACATGTTTTTTTTCTAAGCTAGTTAAAGAAGCAGTCAAGACGTCAATGAATACTTTATGTGTGAAATATAAAAAAGATGTTGATGAAACCAAAAAGAACTGGCATAATGAAATTACTCATTCTATAACATTATGCTAAAAGTTAAATAAACATTTATAAAATTTGGTGTCATCCAGGATGTAAAGATTGTAAAGGCAACAATTCCCAATATTTTACCTTTACTGCAAGCTTATTTCACGATACCAGTTTCTAATGCGTCAGGCAAGCGGTCTTTTTCGGCTTTAAAAAGAATAATAATATATTTAACGCCAAATTAGGGTCAAGTAAATCTAGATGCATATCACTATTGTATAGAGAAAGAAGACCTGGAGCAACTGAATTGTGATAGTATTATATGACAGATTGCCAATGCCTATCAAGAAAAAAGGTGATCTAATTTTTGTCATAAGTATGTATTTTTTAGAATATATTTTTTTGTTCGTCATGTGTTGTTTTGTGTAAATTTCTGTATTCTTTTTTATTTTTAGATGTATTTCTTGGAATATTTTTTACGTTTGCTGTTCTTCTTGTTTGGCTAAAAAAATGATGGATTTTACAAAAAATACATGCGTTTTCTTGTTAAAAAACTGACAACGAATAGCAATTAAGGGGGCCCCTAAATAGTCAGCGCCCAGGGCCCGAAGTTAGGTTAAACCGGCACTGGCGTCAGTTTTTCGATTTCTCTCTAATGCATTAAGTTAGATGAGACGGAAAAAGCGGTAGCTCCGTGATTAATCACAAAAATAATGCAGCATTACAATGGTTATATACATAAGATGTCTATTCCTAACCTACGTTTGATTCGTTGATATTTAGAATGCGCGTTTTTTCTAGCCAATCAAATACACGTATTACGAACATTTGACGAAAACTTCGTCCATTTTGGCCATTTTTTAGAAGTGTCAAAGAGTCAAGTGACGGTTATTATTCAGGTCATTATTTTGTGTACCTGTCATTTTGAAATTTCGAATTCGACTTCCCTTGTGTTTCATAACGTTTTTGTGCATTATTTTGTGTTTTGGTTTAGAATTTAGTTCGTTAAAAGTTAGTCATTGGCGTGAGGAAGCTAGAGACATTCAAGATGTACCGAAGAGTGCTAAATATCTCATGAGTAGATAGAATAGCCAACGTGGAGGTAATGAAACTTACGCATAAGGAACGAGAAAAACTAACAAATAAGAAGAAAACTGAGATATATGGGACATGTGATGAGAGATGTATATCTAATACTCCAGATCATTATGCAAGAAAAAGATCCATAGTAAGTAAACGTAACCCATGGCTGAAGAACCTGAGGAACTGGTTTGGATGTAATAACAATAAATTATTTAGAGCCGCGGTTTCAGAAATAAAGATCTCTCTGATGATTGCCAACTTTTGAAGCGGAGACAGCACCTAGAGAAGAAGATAAAAACATAGTTTATGGATAGTTTTGTGTCATTTTTTAATGTTTCCATATTTATAAATTTAATTAACAATATTGTTTACTTTTTAATTTTATTCCCCTTTATACAAAATACCTACATGTTAACATATTGTGTAAAAATCAAATCTACTAAATTACTAATTAGTTTAATTCCACAAGCTTTTCACCTATGGCTAAGTACGATTCTGGCATCTGTCAGATTCGTCAATGATTACATGAAATAAGTCTCGACACACCCAATACAGTATATGACGTCATAATTAATGACGCACTGAAAAATGATCATGAGAACAAGAATACCTACTTACTTTCCGTGTCCGGAACACCAACAACTTTAAATTCTCTATTTCCAATGGTTTGCCACATACAGTGGGTGATGCATATTATTAGAGCCACCTAGTAAAATTCAATGTTTTAGAGGAAGGGTATATAATTGAGCTGTATCATATATTAATGGATTTGTTTCCATTTGGCTATCTTGGTACACTTTATGAAAGTGCAATAAATAGTCTGACAATAGTGGCAACACGCATGTGTGGCAATGCGTGACTCAGATGCCATTGTTCCCCAGTACTGCCCAACCTAGCTTGCAACTCGTGTGCCTATTATTTTGTATTCTTGGTGTTTAGAGTTATAATAAATTTTGCAAGTTTCCATTGCTCTCTAGTGATATTCTGACAGGCCTATACTATTTTTTTGTGAATTTGGTAAAAATTGCGCATTCTTTACACTAGTGGTACCAGAACATCATGGGAAATCCAAAGACATCTCACCAAGGAAAATAGCAGAAATAAAAACTTTTAATATTCAATACTAATCACTCCAACAGAAACATAGCATCAATTTCTAAAGTTTCAAAGGCAACGTGCACCGTATAAAGAAAAAACTTACATACCATTATCAAACAAGAGTAAAATTTTCTGAGGTGGCTCTAATAATATGATCACCCACTGTAGATGCCCCTGTCATTTGCTAAAATTATTAAGTCTTCTGTGCAGGTCTCTCTCATCTCTATGCATGATAGTAGATGCCGGCTGATCTGAACCGAGCCACAGTCACAAGATATCGTCCTCCTGGTATCCCCAGTTTTTTAGGTTACTAGCACAACGTGAAACGCCGGTTTTTAGTCAGCTTAGCGTTTTTTTTTTTAAGTCGGATATGGTAAATTGTGTCCAGCAGCCATTGAGTCCAGCTCTAGGCGCATCTAGCGGTGTATACCTCATATCCCGGAAAATTCGAATTTTTAAGTTATAGGCTTTATAAGTATGATCAAATCTATTTACTATGGTAAAAAACAGTTTTTCAAGCTCAATAATTCCTGTAATGCCTTCGCAGTGATCATACTTGACCTTAGATGCATCAGATACTACTTGTCAATACGTTTAAAACTCATGTTTAGTGATAAAAATCGGTTAAGCCGTTTAGAAGTTATTAAGCTACAAAAATATAATCCAATTAACCATTTTCCCCGAAATGGTTTATGTAGTTGTAGTGGTTACGACGCTAAATTTGTTCGAGCAACGGGCAACCCGAGTTCATGAACCCGTTTTTCTTCAATCTATTTCGAACAGAAAAAAATCTAGTGTACATTCCATGTACACTAGATCATTTTTGGAAGATAATGTGACAAAGGCGACCATTTATAATGTTTAACATAATCGAGAAACATTACAATCAACTTCATACATTTAATTTATAAATAACTTTGAAAAAACTCCTGATACAAAAATAAAAAACCGCTAAGCGCCGTAAAAATGAGTGGCGCATACAATATTCCAGCTACAAAAGATCTGATATATAACGTGGCGCGAAAATGTATTTTCATTTTGATGCAAAATAAAATTCTACTTTTATTTTAAAAGATTTTTTCATAATATTTGCTAAATTTGAAGTAAACGCCACAAAAGAGCTTCAAAATTCAAAATGTATCAAAGTTACTCTTTTATTATGAAAAAAAAAGAATGTGTGTGTACTTGTACGCACGTAAGAAGTTTTGCTTCTATTATATGATTCCAACGAAATTAATATATGTACTTTAAAGAGTTTATTTATATTTAATTTAAATATTAAACTAATTTTAATACTTACTACTTTCCAAACATTTTTATTAAAACAATACCAAACATTAAAAAAATGAAAGAATAAAACACACACAAACACATTGAAAAATGCATCTAAGAAATTATTTCTGAACAATAATTGTTGGCAAAAATTTTAACTAAATACGCATTTTCTGAAAAAAATTATATAACAAATATATTCACAATCATAAAATGTATAAAAAAAAAATAAAAAAAATAAAAACTTGCATTGGGATTCGAACCCGCATGCTTGAAATCCACTTACACACACCCGTCACCCGACTTGACGTACTTGTCATGTGGGAAGGTAGGCTAACTGAACGTTTTGTTTGACAGTTCTGAATTTAATCAAATTAGTTTGATTTTTGTGTGCGTGTTCACAAAGGGAATTAAAATATTAAAATATAACACAACATAGAGTAAGAAAACAATAGGTATATGTATTAGATGAAGAGTGGTCGAAATTTTGTTGGTAATCAAATTTTGTAAATCAAAGCATTACCTACTCATTTTCCAAATAGGTAAGTACCTATGTAATTTTTTATTACAATACTGAAACATTTACTATTAAGTACGTACCTGTTGCTTTTAAAGACTATTTAAAAAGTTACTACAATTATAAACTTGCTTTTGTCTGTGTCCTCACAACAATAAAAACTAATATACAATATTTGTTTATTCATAACATCCATATTGAACAATTATTGTCATGTCATTTGAACACCCAATCAGAGCAAAGATATAATGCGTCTACACCGGGGAACAAGGTTTTTGATGTATTTGCGCATATTAAATTTAACTCCCATCGCGCCTAAAGAAGTATAACTTCAAAAATCTTTTAAAATAAAACTAGAATTTTATTTTGCATCAAAATGAAAATACATTTTCACGCCACGTAATAGGTATTCATATCAGATCTTTTGTAGCTGGAATATTGTATGCGCCACTCATTTTTACGGCGTTTAGCGGTTTTTTATTCTTGTTTATTACACAAATATTAACATGTAACATCACTTGCACTATCCTCTGCTTTTCACTTAACTAACTTAAAGGGGTTTCTTCCTCACGAGTTTTCTAGCCAGATCTGTGTTGTCGAGAAGCTGCATGGCCTCAGCATTGACTCGTTGAAGAAGTCGTTGTTCATGACTCTTGGTAAATTTTTCAATGACCTTGTGAAGAGTATCCATATGGAGGTCATTGTTCCCATAGTACCAAGGAGCATTGACAATGCTCTTAACACTTTGTTCTGGAATCGCTGGATGATGTTTAAATTACTCTTACTAAGACAGCTCCACAGCTGAATGCTTTATGTCTATATAGGTTTTAGAATATGTTTACACAAAAGTATTTTGTCAGAGTGGATTCTCTTCCCAATAGCCAATACATTTGTTTATACTTTTCATGTTAAGCTTTTCTTTTTAACATGGGCCCTAGCATAGCCTAGCGTCTAATGAAATACCCAAATATTTTGCTGTATCAGCATATGTTATCTGAGTATTATTTACATTAAAAGGGCGGAGTTTTTTATTAATGTATATGTGGACTGCCTTCATTTCGTTTAATTTAATTCGCCAACATTTAGTCCAGTTGTTAAGTCTATTAATAAAGGCTTGTAGTTTTCTTGCTGCTTCTTCATGGTCTTCACCTACGGCAGCAAAGTATCAGTAGTATCATTAGCAAAGGTAGCTATTGTGGTATGATCTAATTCAGGAATATCACTAGGTATCATTGGTACAGAACTGGTCCTATCACACTACATTGTGGTACACCTGCATTGATTTCTTTTAGTTCCGTTAGTGTAATAATTATGTGTATTTACTTAGCAAAATCGTACTTAACTTGTATTTAAGGCCTTCATGCAATATAGCGGAGCAAACTTTCTTTTCTTCTAGTGACCACTCTGTATTTTTATTTTTGGCAGTATTTTATTTTTGTGTGATACATGTTCTGTTAAGGTGAAGGTGTTATATTCTTTTTCCAAAGGAGAAAGAACAAATATACTGATACAATTGGATCGAGGAATTGTAGAAATCCCCTTCCCTGTCCATGTACTTATCTATTGTAGTTGGGTAGTATGTAGTGGTTTTTACCATCTTTATAACCTTATGATAAAAAACAAAGAACGAAAATTACAAAATACCTTTTTATTCACACAGACATTTTGTTAAACGGTTTTATAGTAGCAAAAGAAAAACTTAAAACTATGTTAAAGTTACAACTGGGTTTATACAGGTTTATAATCTAATTTACTTTCAAGTTTCTTGTTATCAGCCACTTTTCTCACGGCTTTCATAAAGTCTTCTTGGATTACATACTCTCGTTCAGCTCTTATAGCAAAAAGTCCAGCTTCTGTGCATACATTTCTGTAAAAAGAATTAAAATATGTTAGTTTAAAAAATATAGTAAAAAATATATATTTATATTCTTCATAGACTTGAAAAAGCATTTGATAGAGTTAGACACAACCTACTATTAGAAGGTATACTAGAAGTTGGTTTAGATGGGAAGGACATAAAACTACTAAAAAACTTATACTGGAACCAAAACGCCAGAGTTAACGTTCCACGTCCGCAGAAGTAGTAATTAGCAGAGGAGTTATACAGGGATGTGTTTTGTCACCCCTGCTATTTAATCTTTATCCCGAGTTCTTATTTACAGAGGAGCTCAAATATAAACATCAGATATGCCGATGGTATGGTGTTGATTGCAGAATCCGACTTGGGTCTGTGAACAATTATACCGTCCCATCATTTTCTTCGTCTTGACGCTCATCTTCAGATGAATCAGTTTGAAACTTAACTAGCCGATTCAAAACAAGTTCAACAATATTGTAACAAGCTGATAACGTGGCTCATCTTTGTCACACTGTGTTCACATCTCAATCTCGGTTTACTCATCAGCGTTGCACACTAATACAGTTAGTTCAGTTACCATAGTTTCTTTATCATCTTATTCGATAATGCTTTCATCTTCCTCTAGCGTTATTATTTCGTTCTCGCCAAAACCTTCTCTTTTTTTACACTCCACGCATTTACCACAGTAAAACCTGCATTTTTGAAATAAAAATCATCAATTTTATAGGCCTGATGATGGAGTACAAATTGTAAACTCCAAAACCTGTCGCATAAACACATCATTTAATAAACATAAAGGAATGTGAGTAGAGAGTTTTCTTTCCACATCTGCAAGTTTATTCAACAAATTCGTCATAAATTCTCTTCAGTAGAGGCGTTTTATTGTTTCATTCTAAATTCAATTTTCGAGTAATGGAAAATCATAGCACGGATAATAAGAGCAGGGCCGCCGCTACCATGTGTGCTAAGTGTGCATCGCACACGGGCGGCCAACAATAGGGGCGGCCAAAAGCAGGTCACTGATGATAATACTTTTTTTGAAACTAAAATAAATTCAAATAATTAAGTAATAATGATTCAGATAATTCTGTAAACTATTATTATTATTACCTGATAGTACTAAAATGCGTTTCATTTATAATTTATAGTTCTTTTTTCATCACAACTAAACAAAAATATCAGAAAATATTATTTATTGTAGCACTGCTCCTTTGCAAGTATATTCATAAAGCAGTTTCGTGAATACTTTTTCATTCAAAGCGGCTGGCGGTTTTCGTACTTTTAGATATTTTTCTCATCCCTGTGTTTATGCGGGCCGCTCAAGTACAAATACCTCCACAGCTTTTCCTGCTTATCGTAAAAGGCAACAAATTGGAGCAGCTGTCCGCTCTCCTCTAGCCAAGCTCCTAACTTGTCCGTGTGTGCTAGTTAATACTCCCAACTATCATACGACACCTACCCCTACCCATCATACACGTCCCTATACCCAAACCTATACCCGAGGAGTAAACCTGTGAAACCAGTGGAGGAAACCACTGAAAACAAACGGATATGCATAGGGATGACGGCTATGTATCATCCTAATATACCGCCACCCCAACCTCAAGGTGTAACACCATCATCCGAAGGGTTGATGGCCCAGGGGTAACATAGTGGGTTACATGCGATGCTTAAGGGAGATGGCGAACCCGAGTGGAAGACAGCCTTGGAGGGGCAAGGGCGCACTGCCCCACAGCACGACCCAACTCGTGGATAGAAAAATGGGACAAAAAAGAAAAACAATAAAGGCGGAAAAGAGGGCAGCGTGGGCGAAAGAAAAAACAAAAGAGGGAGGGAAAAAGGAAGGGACGAAACGCGAGGGGAGAAAAACTGGAGGCGAGAAGTGTAAGAAAAGGAATAAATTGGATCTAGAACCAGCGCAAACAAAAGCAATGAAAAAGAGATAGATGATAGAAGAAAAAAGAGGGAAGGAAGAGAGAAACAGCAAACCAAGAGAGAGGAAGAAAGAAATAGAACAGGAAGAGAAAAAGGGAGAAGAGAACAGATAGACATTTCATTTATTAATAATAATAGGTGAAAATAGTTTATATCCTTGTGGAATTGGTACTCACCGGAGGGACTGCATACGTCCAGATACAATTAGCGTCTCTTTGAAAAGACAATGAAGTCACATTTTCAAAGTTACAAGACATTTGCTCAACACACTATACATAACTCCCCTGAGCTAGATATAAGTATAATATGTAATTACGTGGCTAAAGGTTCAACACCAAGGCCAGAAAACAAACAAAAAAAGCACTGTCAAAAACATTGTTAAACATTGTCAACAAGTTTTCCGAAACGAAAGCCCGAAAAGTCCGTGTTAATTTTTTTATGGTTTTATGTTATCTAGTCACAGTTTATTTTAATTAAATGGACGTTTAAATTAGGATATACATGTAATGGACGTTGGATCATGGATATTAGTCTAAATGTTCAAGTATTTATCTATTTTCAAATTATTATTGTTATGATTCTTCTACACATTTCTTTAAATACTAGTATGTACACTTTTGTAAAGTGTTGAAATTGGAAGAGGGCGTCAAATATTAAGTTGCACACGGGCGGCCATTACATTAGCGGCGGCCCTGAATAAGAGTTCTACTGTAAAGAGTAAAAATAATATGTAAATGTTCAAGTACAACTTACCTTAAATCAGCTCCATTGAATGTGTCAGATAATTTTACGATGGCTTCATAATCGATTTCTCCATGTTTAGCGATCGGGAGGGCATGGATCTTCAAAATTTCAAGACGGGCTTGCTCATTTGGAAGAGGTATCTCGATTTTTCTGTCCAAACGACCTGGACGGAGCAGAGCAGGATCTAGAGTATCGGGTCTGTTGGTTGCCATAATCATTTTTACCTAAAAAAAACCAAATTTGAAAATGCTGATATTTACATCCAATGTGTAGGTACTATTTAACCAAAACGATATTAGTAAATGTTCATGGAAAGCTATCTTTTAAATTAGCTTTGGAAAAATTTGTTTTTATTTATTTATTTATTTAATATTTATTGACGGACCGAAGTCCATTAGTACATGATACAATTAAAATGTCACACAAATTAGAAAAACAATTCAAAATAAGATCTAGTAGGTACAAGATTGGTAAATACATAACAAACAATAATAAAAAATAAAATTACTTGCTCTCATTTAACAATTGAGAGCTAGAACATTTTGCAATTGACAAATACAACTTATCTTAGAACAAAGACAATAACAGTAATTGACAAATCAGTCTTGAAATTAGAACATTAAGTTAAATATAAATGTAATTGTGTGGAAAACGCAGTAAAGTCGTTCATAAAGAAATCAATATACGGAGATAATGTGTTTGCTAATTTAATAGTTTTATAGAGATAGGAACTTGAACCATACTTTGTACGGTTAATGACTTCGTGGAAGGTGGTCACAGAACGGATGGTTCTTGAAGGTACATGTAGACCAATTTTATTTAAGAGTGAGATACAGAATTTATGACCATGAATTAAGTTATATAAGAAGCAAAGATCTTTATGTTGACGACGACTCTGTAATGAGTCAAGTCGAATAATTCGCAGTAAAGACTCATACCTTTGACCAGTGAGATGCATCTTATAAGCATAATAACGTAAGAATTTACGCTGAACTTGTTCGATTTTATTAATGTGACAATTATATTGAGGTGACCAAACACATGATGTGGTCTAAATGTGGTCTAACCAAAGAACAATAAAGAAGTTTTAAAGAACGACCAGTCGTAAAGTCATAGCTGCATCTTTTAACAAAGCCAAGCATCTTTAATGACTTAGAAACCATGCTATTAATGTGTAGGTTGAAATTCAAGTTAGTGTCATCATACGGAATAACACCCAGATCAATAACTGAGTCAACTAATTGTAACCTAGTGTCCCGTATATAGTAAGAATTATTCTCAAAGTTTCTTAGTCGAGTAAAAGTTATAGCATGGCATTTGTTTGCATTTAAGTCCATACCATTAAGTGAGCACCATTCCACAAGACCATTAAGATCTGATTGCAAATTGTAGTGATCCAAATCAGAGGTAATTATGTGAAATAATTTAAGGTCATCAGCAAATAGAATAAATTGAGCAAAATTGAAACTTTCATTTGTGTCATTTATAAATAAATTAAAAAGGAGCAATCCCTCCTAAGTGGGAGCATTGAGGTACCCCCGATTTAACTATAATTTCATTAGAGAAATAATTCTTAATACGAACTATCTGCCTTCTATCTAATAGATAATTTCGAATCCAACTAAGCAGAGGATCAGAGAAACCTAACTGTTCGATCTTATGTAACAAAAACGTATGGTTGACCCTATCGAATGCCTTGGAAAAATCTGTATAAATCGCATCTACCTGTTGTTTGCTTTCCAATGCTTTATTTAAGAAGGAGGTATAATTTAACAAGTTCATTTCAGTTGATCTCCCCATAAGAAAACCATACTGTTGTTCAATGATTACATTTTGTATAGTAGGCTTAATTTTGTCACATATTAAACTCTCGAACAGTTTAGGTATAGTATTAAGGATGCTAATAGGTCTGTAGCTCTGAACCCTGCTTCTATCGCCATTCTTGAATATCGTTGATATAAAATTAACTTTCCAAACGGGAGGGAATTCACTCGTTTGTAATGATTTTTGAAAAATAAAGAATAAGGGACGAGCAAGATTAAAACTACAGTATTTCAGTAACTTTGGTGGGATTCCATCAGGCCTTGGACCCTTATGTATGTTTAGCTGGGATAATTTGGTATATACCTCTGAAATAGATAAGTCACAACCAGTAATATTGAAACTAGTGTTAGCCTTGCACTATTTGAAATAGGACATTCGTCCTCACTATACACTGCAGCAAGGTACTGAGCAAACATCTTGGCTATGGTAGGACCATCGGAACTGGTTTGGCCATTATGGTTTAAAGTGTTCGGAATGCTATTATTGTTCCTTTTAGAATTTACGAACCTCCAGAAGCTTTTAATGTTACTGGGAAGTGTCAACTGTTACTGGGATGAAGTGTTACTGGGATGTTCAACGTTTGCTAGAAACTGATTGTATGCTTGACCTGATAAGGACTTGCATATCGACCTTAATCTAGAAAATTCATTATAGTCTTGAGGTAACCTGGCCACTTTAAATTTCTTATGAGCTTTTTTTTTAGCAATGATGCAGTTTCTTAACTCTCGGGTATACCATTTAGGAAAATTACCGGTATAAAACTTTTTTATTGGTACATAAACATCGACAGCGCCATATAAGACATCATAAAGTATATTGACCATATCATCTAAACTTTTGTCTCTGAAAATTTCATCCCAGTATATTGTGTCTAAGTAATCAGAAATACCTTGAAAATTTGCTGATTTAAAGTCGTAGAAAAAGCCTTCAGCTTTCATTTCATCAGTTAAAACATCTCCGCGGTCTAAATTAAAGCATAAAGGAGGGTGGAAACTATCGGGGTCAACTAATCCCTCATCAGATTCGTTATAAAATTGAGTTTCGTTATAAAATTATTAGTATTCAGAAAGTCGGACAGGCTAAAAAAACTCGTATGTTATATTTTTCGATGGTTTTGAAAATAACAAACAATTGGAACTTGTAAATCCTAGGTTTGCAGCCAAGGTGATCGATATCTGAACTCTTCATGTAACTTTGCGTCAATTGATATACGATTTCACTAATTTAGAGGAATTTTTGGCAGACTACAGGTCATACCTTTTTAACCGGAAATGGCATCAAAACCGGAACTAAATATTCAAACTCGACTTTTCAATCATCGATTGATATAACATGTGTGCTATTTCTGTGACTATAATGTGGCAGTTCCGGTTACAACTTTTAACCAGAAGTATATATGAGGCTATGCATGTAACAAGGGCCAGCTCGACTTTGGCCGATTTTTTTCTTTTTACCATTATTTTCTAGGTTCGTCTCTTCACATCACACAGTGATTCATTAATTCATAATATTGTCTTCAATTATTGAATTAAATAATAAAATTTGCAGAGTTTCTCCTCAATCAACAACTTTAATATTGCGTTTTTCTCAAAACGAGGATTTCCGAGTTTGTCCTTGTTGCACACATAGCCTCATATTGTTCGTCCGCTATAACTTTTCCCAATGTTGTTCTGAAGCTATTTCCTTGTGGCATTTTTATAAAGTAAATATTTTTATATTTTCAGTAAAGTCGTCCCAGGAACGCAACTCATAAATATTGGCAATATCATTTTAAAGTCTTCTGCTTTAAAATGTATAATATATGTCTGAATTGCCGATATAAATTAGTCAGGTTAAATAAATTATTAGAAGAATTTTTTTACTAAGCAACGACATTTTTGTTTAATTTAGTAGTATTTTGTATTTTGACAACGGCAACCGATTTGGGCGTCGAAACGTTAATAAAATTATTTTTTTCAATTTAATTGTGGCTTATTTCCCATCTAAATAGTTAATTATAACTTTTCCCGTTATAATAAACGGTTTGACCAAAAATCGGTCAAACCGTTTCGGAGGAGTATGGCAACAAATACCGTGAAAAGAGCATTTTATACATATAGATGAAAAAGTTTTGGTGGCTACTAAAATGACATATAAAACCGTATAAACCTTCTCTGCGATTCATGCGTCACGATTCATTTTCAAACAAATTAAGTCAAAACATAAAGTGAAACGTACGCCGATGTGTGTAGTATATAGTATACAGTAGGTATACAAAATGTATATACACAACGACATTCGTTTCACTTTATGTTTTGACTTAATTTGTTTAAAAATGAATCGTGACGCATGGGAAAAGTTATAGCGGACGAACAATATTTGTTCCCATCTTGCTACAGCGTGTTGAGTACATCGCTTGTACTGTTTTAGTGACTTTAAAACAACTGATGTACTTCCGGTTGCAACTCTAGAACCGGTAATTTAAGGTCAAATTTCCTACCTTCAAAACCACATTTGAAGACCTGGACCTCGATTTTTGACCCTTTGCTTCGTTATCGATCATTGGCTATCTGTACACTAAACAGATACGAAGCGAATACATTTGATAACGAAGCGAAGGGCCAAAAACCGTGGTCCTGATATGCTAATAGGACTAAGTGCCACTTTTTACAAATATCCTTTTATTGTTGCTAAGTGATTTATTTAACTTACATCCAACAGAGAGGAAATACTAGAGATAGTGGAAGACTTCTATAAATAAAATACTATATATACAAATAAACTTGACCAAACTAAAAAGGGGTAGTTCCCTGGATTGGCTGTATACCTTATAGTTAAACAAACTGGAACATGAAGTAAAAACCACTTCTATGTAAAAGGTATATTTACTAAAAATTTTTAGAATCCCAATGGATTCAATAAAATGAGTTCATCAGAACGTTTTCAAACCTATCGGTCCATCATCAGTGATTTGAATACTTGCAAAATAGCCCCAGAACCAAACAATGGTTGTGATTATAAATAAATCTACATTATGTTGAAATAAATTTAAAATGGCTAAACGCCGATGTTCAAGGATTAAACCTCTGGGAACATGGTGAAACTCTACCCGAGGACCCAATCAACCATCTTCGGTCAACGATGACTACTAAGTGACTACTAAGTAATGACTTAGTAGTCATCGTTGACCGAAGATGGTTGATTGGGTCCTCGGGTAGAGTTTCACCATGTTCCCAGAGGTTTAATCCTTGAACATCGGCGTTTAGCCATTTTAAATTTATTTCAACATAATGTAGATTTATTTATAATCACAACCATTGTTTGGTTCTGGGGCTATTTTGCAAGTATTCAAATCACTGATGATGGACCGATAGGTTTGAAAACGTTCTGATGAACTCATTTTATTGAATCCATTGGGATTCTAAAAATTTTTAGTAAATATACCTTTTACATAGAAGTGGTTTTTACTTCATGTTCCAGTTTGTTTAAATAAACTTGACTTAAGAGCACACAGTAGCCAAAGAATACATATCTCCCAAGAACCGACACAAACGGATTATCTATGAACTAAATTTTTATGCGCATGTGCCAGATCGGCCATTTCTCAATTTGTATGAATAGCAAATAATTTTGGTGACATTTGTCTTGTACAGGATCGGCGTTTGTTGTCACCACAGATCACCTACCTCCTCTACCAAGAGAGTTAAGTGATCTGTGGTTGTCACAGTTGTTTGTTTGGCTTGGCTTGGCGTTAGTATTTTGTTTTTGTATCAGTTTGTAGCTCATAATATTTTGTATAGACTTATTTTCTATATATATTTTCTTATATAGCCTACAACTATTAATTGTTATTTTCCAACATTTATACAATTTAATTCTTTTTGAGATATCTTGATTATGTGAATTAATTATTTTAAGCTTTTTCATGAACTATAAACTATCGTATAAAAAATTAATTTTGTATTTATTGGGATTTCACAAAGAATTTGAATCTAAAATATCCTACAAATTCTCTAACCTTTCTTTGACCTCTACTGTACCAAATGCATCTGCAGGAAGAGCACAAAGTCATATTTTATATGTGTTCATTCCACAAGCCACGTGCTGTGTTTAAAAAGTTGAGAATCCAATACTCACAAAAACTTCCATAAAGTACTTTTATCAGCAAACCTAAATTAAATTTAATAAACTATGTTTCATTAAATTGTTTCTGTAGTTTGTATAAAACAATAACTTAGGTCAAATATATAAAACAATTTATGACTGACTACTTGAAATTCAGGATTTTCAGGAGTAACATTATATAATTTAGCTAATTCAAAAAGTTTGATCCAATATCACTTGAAATTGTTTCAACATTCAAGTTAATGCTTGATAATTGACAATACACTCTTCATAATAGCAAAGAATACATATCTCCCAAGAACCGACACAAACGGATTATCTATGAACTAAATTTTTATGCGCATGTGCCAGATCAGCCATTTCTCAATTTGTATGAATAGCAAATAATTTTGGTGACATTTGTCTTGTACAGGATCGGCGTTTGTTGTCACAGTTGTTTGTTTGGCTTGGCTTGGCTTGGCGTTAGTATTTTGTTTTTGTATCAGTTTGTAGCTCATAATATTTTGTATAGTATTTTTACTACAAAAACGTTATTACGTAGGTCAAAATTTTTGACGTAAGAGAACTGTCAAAACATTAGAATGTGACTTTTCATTATTGTCGTGTTTATAATAAACATAGCAATAATGAAAAGTCACATTCTAATGTTTTGACAGTTCTCTTACGTCAAAAATTTTGACCTACGTAATAACGTTTTTGTAGTAAAAATACTATATAGACTTATTTTATAGGTTTTAAGTTTAGTTTTTACTTTATTTGTTTTATTTAATAAAAAAATCAGGAGGATACTGTAATGCTACATGAATCATTTTTGTGGGGTTGTAAGTTTTATATATCAACAAAGAATTCACATCTGAAGATTCACACTGTGTCCGGTAATTTTCACAACTGTCACTGTTACTATGCCCATTAAGTGATTTTTAAGATATCCACAAACATAAGTAAAAGCATTTTCTGTGGGGAATATTTTCTCTCCTGTAGCTGGTGTCTGAAATGGGTTTTGGTTGATTTTGTCTATCAAATATTGTTATTTAACATCCAGTAAAACTTGATTTAAGTCATTCATGCAATTCATACTTCCTGAATGTAAATATGTTTACCAGTGCAAAGCCCTTGAAAATTTAATGGTGTTGGTTTACACAATTACCAACCTGTTGCCTGATACTACAAAAAAGTTTTCTAAACAGTATTTATTTATGCATCTAGTTTTTAAATAAATAAAGACCAGTTTTGCCAACATGTCCCACAACTATTAATTGTTAATAGCCTACAACTATTAATTGTTATTTTCCAACATTTATGTAATTTAATTCTTTTTGAGATATCTTGATTATGTGAATTAATTATTTTAAGCTTTTTCATGAACTATAAACTATCGTATAAAAAATTAATTTTGTATTTATTGGGATTTCACAAAGAATTTGAATCTAAAATATCATACAAATTCTCTAACCTTTCTTTGACCTCTACTGTACCAACTGCATCTGCAGGAAGAGCACTTAAAGTCATATTTTATATGTGTTCATTCCACAAGCCACGTGCTGTGTTTAAAAAGTTGAGAATCCAATACTCAGAAAAACTTCCATAAAGTACTTTTATCAGCAAACCTAAATTAAATTTAATAAACTATGTTTCATTAAATTGTTTCTGTAGTTTGTATAAAACAATAACTTTTAGGTCAAATATATAAAACAATTTATGACTGACTACTTGAAATTCAGGATTTTCAGGAGTAACATTATATAATTTAGCTAATTCAAAAAGTTTGATCCAATATCACTTGAAATTGTTTCAACATTCAAGTTAATGCTTGATAATTGACAATACACTCTTCATAATAGGTTTACATTCTCTTGATTATACTTGCGTTCCAACAAAAAGCTAAAGACTGCTTTTATATGGAATATAAGCTTCTGACCATAATGATCAAAACGTTTCCATATATTCATAAAATACGTTAGACTTTAGGGACATTTCATCGATACATAAAATGCAGGCTTGTCTTGTTCTAACATTGTCCGTGATGATATTCTCCAAATCGTACGTTCGCTATCTTTGTCATACAACGCACTCAGTCGAACAGAATGTAGTGACAAGAAGTGACAAACAACGCTATGAAATATTTGACACGGCTTCAGGAATATTTGCTTTGAATGGGGTTTGTATGTTGATTGTCTAGTCACAGATTGGATTGAGTTGTTTATTAAATAATATTGTTTGTGTATTTGATAAATAATTGACTTAAGGCGTGAAATTAATAAAAAGTTATTTATTGTTTATTATTTATGGAAGATCCAAGCAGAGAACGAATATAATGAATTAGGAAATACCTCGACAAACAAGTAATTGGTCCTAGGTTTTCACCCAAAGTAATCGAAAGTAGAACTGGAAGTCGATATTGGAACTCTTCGTGTAACTTTGCGTCGATTGATCTACGATTTTACTAATTTTGTCATCTTGTTTTACATTCATATTTTGAGTGACTTTAAAGCAGTACCTACGGTTGTAACTCTAAAACCGAAGTCCGATGTCAAATTTCTCATCTTTAATACCATCCATGGGTTATAAGCTTTCATTCGACACCTCATTTGTCATTCTATGTGTATTAGTAACTGAGGAGTTGTATTCGCGGTCGGACGGATATCACTTGTGCTATTGCGGTGACTTTAAAATAGTACTTCCGGTCGCATTTCTAAAACCGGAAGTCCTAGGTCAAATTTCCCACCTTTAGTACCATCCATGGATTATGAGCTTTCATTTGACACCTCATTTGTCATTCTACCTGGTATAGTGACTGAAGGAGTTATATTCGCGGTCGGACGGACAGACAGCCTATTAGGTCACACCAAGTCGTTCAAATTCTCACCAACTTGTTCACACTTTTTCAAAATTGGTGAAAACAACAAATTATATTTTGTATCGTTGTATCAATATAAGGCAAAAAGAATAATTAGTGAATGTCACGCCACTATAATATATTTTATTATTGGTCTTTCAATGCTAAAATCAGGATAAAAAAGGTATTTTATCCATGGTTTTAATCAATATAATTCTCACCATTACTTTGTGTTGTATTTGCAACCTTTTGTAAATCAAAAATAATTCCACCATATTAAGAATGTCAACAAAAGCCTGCCCTGCATGCAACCTTTTTCTCAGTGCAACTAAAATTTTATTGATACACGCCAGAAATGTGCGAGACTTTTCTCAGTGTATTCGCGTGTACACTTGCCAACTCGATACTAAAATTAAGTACATGCTAACAACAAAAGAATCGCCGTCCGTGTCGGTTCTTGTGAGAGATATGTATTCTTTGCAGTAGCGATCAACAGGTAGCAACAAACGCGGTCCAAGATTGCGAAAGTTCTGCGAACTTTCAAAAGTGCGGCAACAGTGCGTCGGTAATTCGACACTGACAGTGACGTTTATACTATCAAAAACAATAATTTTTATACACATAGGCGTGAAATGTTACCAAGTCAGTGACGTTAGATTTCTTGTTATAAAAAAATCGATTTTTAGTAGTTCCAATGTGACACAAAATCTAGGCACGGGATAAAAAAGTTTATTTGAAGAAAGTGTATTTTTTGTCTTTCTTAATGGCGGTACAGGCTCCTTTTTTCAATATTTTATTTAGTTATAGAGTAATTTCCACATAATAACATACAGTGTGTCCACGGATGAGGTGCCCAATAGGAAAAACTTTTTTATTTTCAGTTTTAGCGAAAAACGTCATACTTGATAAAAAGTTTTGCTTGTTCTAAAACCCCATAAAACGAAATCAAATTCAAGTTTTTCAAAACCTGCCTAATTTTGTAGCCAATTTTATGTAAATCCCTATAAATTTTTACACTAAATTCTAAATTGTAACAATAATCTAGTGTTGCTAAGTTACAATGTAGCTTAGTAACTGTCAACTCCGATAAATAATTTGCCAATTGTCATTTTTTTCGACAAAAGTTAAGCATTCAACAATGATTTTATGTGTCATTTTTTAAAAAAAAGTTTAAAATTTATGTCGAAAAAAAATGACAATTCGCAAATTATTTATCGAAGTTGACAGTTAGTAAGCTACATTGTAGCTTAGAAACACTAAATTATTTTTACGATTTCGAACTTAGTGCCAACATTCATAGGGATTTACGTAAAATTGTCTACAAAATTAAGCAGGTTTTGAAAAACTTGAATTTTATTTCGTTTTATGGTGTTTTAAAACAAGCAAAACTTTTTTTATCAAGAATGACATTATTAGCTAAAAGTGAAAATAAAAAAGTTTTTCCTCTTGGGCACCCCATCCGTGGACACACTGTATTTCTGAAATTGGGCTCTGTACCGCCATTCTTTATTATATTACGAATATGTGTGCCAAATATCTCGACAAAATATTCAAAATTAGAGCCGCAATCTTGGAACGCGTTTGTTGCTACCTGTTGATCGCTACTGTTTGCTCTTAAACCCGACAGAACATACAGAACAAACAATTATGAATCAAGGTTCAGAGGATATTCCCGATATATCAACGGCTGAAATCTATCATGCTTTAAAGAAAATGAAAAATAACAAAGCACCAGGAGAAGACGGAGTAGTGGCAGACGCACTAAAAATCGGAGACAAAAAACCCTTTGACACTGTCGAGATAGTAGCCATCTTAAGAGCTTTGAAAGATTGTAGAATCGACTACCGATATTCTAACATTATTCAACATATATGCAAATGCCACAACAGCAATAAACCTCCATACCCAAACTAAAAAAATAAAACCAAAAAGGGGAGTTAGACAAGGAGACAACATGTCACCAAAACTATTCAATGCTGCCATTACTTACATGCATTCCAGATGTTAGAATGGTAAAACAGAGGTTTGAATGTCGATGGCGAAAGGGTGAACCACCTACGATTTGCAGATGACATAGTTCTAATAACCGACGACTTATAGGAAGCCCACGAAATGCTACAAGAAATACAATGAGTTTCTCAAAAAGTAGGGTTGAATTATAAACTTTGGGAAAACTAAAATGATGACAAATTTAGTACCTAGCGGACCATTGAAACTAGAAAACTGCCATATCAAAACAGTTGACAAATACATCTATCGGCCATGAAATACAAATAAATAGAAACAACCAAACATGCGAAATATCTAGAAGAATAGCTTTAGGATGGGCAGAGCATGGCAAACTAAGAGACGTGTTCAAGAAAAACATCCCAATAAAGCTAAAAAGAAAAGCATTTAACCAGTGTGTACTTCCGGTGCTTAATTGGAGCTGAAACACTGACATTGACTAAAGCATCAATAAGAAAATTACAAGTAGCACAACCAAAAATGAAAAGATACATGCTTGGCCTAACTTTGAGAGACAGAATATGAAATGATGAGTTACGGCGAAGAACTGGAGTGAAAGACATCAAAAAAAGGCATTACGAAGTTGAAGTGGAAATGGTCAGGACGCGTCGCAAGACAGAGAGACAATAGATGGACAAAGAAGATTCTACAGTGGCGGCCAAGGGCAGACAAGCAAAGTCATGGAAGACCACCTACCAGATAAACCGATGACATTAAAAGAATAGCGACAAACTGGATTGCAGCTGGGCAGGACATAGAAGGGTGGAGACATCTTGAGGAGGCCTATGTCTGACGGTGGACAAATTTGGCTGTGTGGAAGTGATTTATGTCCCTATGCCAATGTACTGCTAAAAGATCTATGTGCCAAACACTCTCCAAACGCCTACACAAAATTCCAACAGATCTTTTAGCAGTGCATTGGCATAGGGACATAGATCACTTCGCAACAATAAAAGAATATTTGTAAAACGTGGCACTCATTTTACTCTGGGCTAATTAGCAAAATTCATGGAAAAGTTATTTACCAGCAATTTTATTGCTGGAATCGAATTATAAGATCCTATATATTAATAATATAGGTATGAAAAGTCCGCAGATAGTGTGCTACTTTTTTTATAAACAAAATGGCGCCGACAAATTGTATTTTTTTCAATTATTGCTCTATAACTCCGAAGATTTTAACTTTACAACAAAAACACCCAAATAAAAATTCACCGCAATTAAATTCTGCATAGAGATATGTTTTTCACGATTTGCTTCGACGAAAATGTTCCTCGGAAAATGCGGGTTTTCCTAACAAAAACTCTAATTTTCAAATAAAGTTTTAGGTAAGTAATTATTAATCAATAATTAAATAACTTAGTGACATCAAAGCTTTCTTGGTATAGATTGTAATTCCAGAAGCCGGTGAAAATTAAACGAATATTTTAGCAACAATTCAATAGACCGCGATAGTCGTGACGTCAAAACGTCAAAAAAAGTTTTCCAAACACGTTGTGTCTAGGTACACGCTAAAATGTACGCAAATAAAGAAGTTAAACTTCATCAAGCTAGTGACTATTTAGCGTGGGCAGTGACTGTATATTTTGATACACGCTATTTTGATATGTTTAGTGTTTGTTTGAGAGAAAAATATTTGTTATGATCTTTAATTCTACCCATTCTACCTAACTTTTTTTTATTTGCGTACACGTTAGCGTATACCCTAGACACAGCGTGTTTGGAAAAATTTTGACGTTTTGACGTCACACTATCACGGTCCATTGTTAATTAACAATTTACGATCGCAATAATAACCAAAATAATCATGATACATTGATCAAACTTATAAAGATGAGATGCTTATTTAATATTTTATCGACAAAATATAATTTTTTCTTTTTTTTTGCATAATCTTTAAATTTTGAAAAAAAAAATAGTTATAATACGCTGGTCTAATTAGTAAAGTACAAAGAAATGTTATTTACCAGCAATTTTATTGCTGGAATAAATTTATAAGATCCTATATATTATTAATATAGGTATACAAAGTCCGCAGATAGTGTGCTACTTTTTTATAAACAAAATGGCGCCGACAAATCGTATTTTTTTCAATTATTGCTCTATAACTCCGAAGATTTTAACTTTACACCAAAAACACTCAAATAAAAATTCACCCCAATTTAATTCTACATAGAGGCATGTTTTTCACGATTTGCTCCGAGGAACATTTTCCTCGGAAAATGTGGGTTTTCCCAACAAAATCTCGAATTTTCAAATCAATTTTTTGGGCCAGTAATTATTTATCAATAATTATATAGCTTGGTGAAATAAAAGCTTTCTTGGTATAGATTATAAATTCAGAAGCCGGTGAAAATGAAACGAATATTTTAGCAACAATTCAATTGTTAATTAACAATTTACAGTCGCAATAAGAACCAAAATAATCATGAGACATTGATCAAACTTAGAAAGATTATAAAGGTGTGATGCCTATTTAATATTTTGTCGACAAAATATAATTTTTTCATTTTTTTTTGCATAATCTTTAAATGTTTAAAAAAATTGTTATAAACAAATTAACATTTCTCAGAAATTGTTTATTATATTCTAATTTTAAAAAATACTTAAAATGCGTATTTCAAAGGTCTTGAAAATAAATGCTTTAAAAAAATTTTCCAACCATTTGCAAAAAAGTTATGAACCAGCAAAGTAAATATACGATTTCTCCGTTGTTTATAATTTGTTTTAATTGTTTCAAAGCTTAAAAGTGAGTCTATGGTACAATCTAATTACTCACAAAGAATGTCAAAAATTAGTGCAATGGTTATATTTTAATCAAAGATTAAAAATACTTTTTTTGTAATTTTTAGCGCAAAAGTAGGCCTGATACAGAGTCGGAGCTAAAATGTTCACTCGAAGCGACTGACACGCAGCATACATTATTTATTAAAAGTGAACGTCGCGCGGCCGATCGTCGCTCCGAGTGAAAATTTTAGCTACAGTACTGTATTAGTCTACTTTCGCGCGTGTAAATTACAAAAAAATATATTTATAATCTTTAATTAAAATATAACCATTAAACTGATAATCGATATTTTTTTGTAAATAATTAGCTTCTACTTTAAACTCACTTCTTCGCTTTGAAAGAATTAAAAAAATTATAAACACCGTAGTAATCGTATGTTTACTTTGCTGTTTCATAACTTTTTTGCAAATGGTTGCAAAAAAGTTTTAAAGCATTCATTTTCAAGATATTTGAAATGCGCATTTTAGCTATTTTTTAAAATTATAATATAATAAAAACTTTCTGAGAAACGTTAATTTGTTTATAACTATTTTTTTTAAACATTTAAAGATTATGCAAAAAATAAAAAATTTATATTTTGTCGACAAAATGTTAAATAGGCATCTCATCTTAAGATTTCAAAGTTTGATCAGTGTATCATAATTATTTTGGTTATTATTGCGACCGTAAATTATTAATTAACAATTGAATTGTTGCTAAAATATTTGTTTAATTTTCACCAGCTTCTGGAACTATAATCTAAACCAAGAAGTGTTTTAAGTCACCAAATTATTTAATTATTGGTAGATAATTACTTATCTAAAACTTTATTTGAAAATTAAAGATTTTGTTGGGAAAACCGCATTTTCCGAGGAAAATTTTCGTCGGAGCAGATCTGGAAAAACACGTCTCTATGCAGAATTTAATCACGGTGAATTTTTATTTGGGTGTTTTTGTTGTAAAGTTAAAATCTTTGGAGTTATAGAGCAATAATTGAAAAAAACACGATTTTCGGGCGCCATTTTGTTTATAAAAAAAGTAGCACACTATCTGAGGACTTTGCATACCTATATTATTAATATATAGGATCTAATAATTCGATTCCAGCAATAAAATTGCTGGTAAATAACTTTTCCCAAAAATGGCATATTCTCTGATAATCAGCCCAGACTATTTGTCATTCTATCTGTTCTAATAACAGAGGAGTTCTGTTTATGGACTGACAGACATATACATGGATAACTCAAGGTTTTCACATTTTAATGTACAGCTGGTTCCAAAAAAAACTGATACGACTCTTAAAGCGTATTTTGTAGAAAATTGAGCAGTGTACTTTCTTCTTCTCTTCTTTTTGTTTTTGGTCTCGCTGCAAGGCAATTACCAGCACTATTTATAGGCGATCTTGATGTAGTCTGGCTCTAAGCCATATCAAAATCGCTGACTACGTTCTTGTAAAAAGCTTTTTATGAGATGTGATATAACGAATATGAGTTTAATTATATTTAATTTATTATGTTTTGAAGGATAAATACTTATTATTTACATACTGTCACTGTCACTGCCAAATCTTAAAATTTGTCAGATAACTTCAACCTCAAAAAATGGCTGTTTGTTTGTTTATTTTATTATTTTTCTGTCATAATAAATATAATATAATGTCAGACCAATCATACACTGCTCAAAATGATCAAATTTTACTAAGAGTCTTATCAGTTTTTTTAGGAACCAGGTGTAAAATGGGCGAAAACAACAAATACTTGTACAGTTCCTCTTATGTTCAGCAAGTCAAATATTTCCACTATGTTTGTTGTTCCAGTAGGAAGTGAACCTCGACAGAAAGCAGTAAATTCCTAGAGTAAACGTCAGTTCTCTTGAATCTTTAGCCCTTGGACAGTTTTTGCTAAGATTTGGCTGATTCCATTTGTAACATTTTTAATATAAACATAAATTATATAAATATAAACAATATATAAACATAATTTTTTAAAGCAAATTGCATATAGACTTGGTATCTTGGGCAATTACAGTGATGCAGATATTCTTAATATCCTAAATATGGCACCTATCACTGCTCGTCATAAGAGAAGGGATCTCATCACTTTCTACAACATCCTACATGGAAAAACTGAAACTACAGAGCTTCTTCAAAAAAATTAATATTCATGTCCCACTAAGAACAACCAGGGCTACAGTTAGTTTCCATTACCCAATCCACCGTACTAACTATGGTCTTAACAACTTCCTCTCTAGAACTGCCAGACTAGCAAACCAGCACCTTACCTTTTCCAAACTTATAGCAAGTTCCTGAGTCAGGTTTTAGTTAACATTGACTAAGACTTATCGTTCTGTAAAAATAATAATAATAATAAACTCAAAAGCGACTTGTCTGCTTTTGTCCGCCGACCACACTAATTAATGTCCTTAGGTATGATTGTTTGTGTAATATGTATCAGTAACTTATTTATATTGATAATTTGTATTTTTTGTTCTCTTTATTGTATGTAATTTATATTATAACCTATTGTTTTTTTTTTGTAAATGGTTGTAACCGTATATAAATAAATAAATAAATAAATAAATAAATCTACATAGAAAGGTTATCTAAAGGCTTTTTCTAATTATTTATATCTTCAAATATTCAGATTTACATATTGGGTAGGACTGCTTGTTAAGGTTTTTCTATTTTTGAGGTGTAATATCCTTTATTTTCTGGAAACACTTTCAGTCCCAAAGTTTCAGATTGAATTATAGATGGCTTTGGTAACTTCGATAAATATTCTGGGACATGTATTTAGGAGAGTCAATTGCACTGACAGTAAAGGAACATATTTCTTGTGACTTTTAGGCAAACAGTCTAATTACAGTGGTAGTGGTTCTGTCTTTTGTACATTTTCCTTAATTTCTGTTAAATGTTATGTTTATAATACGGAATTAGCCACAGTTAGGTTGTAATGACAATTGCATATTTTACCTGAAAATACTTGAATTTTAAATAAATATAAACTATTTCCATATCACTGCAGACTTTTAAGGAGATTCATTATTTAATAATATATAATAAGATTTAAAATAATAGGGGAGTGCAATTAGAACGAACACATGCATTGTTTCGGAAAAATTCAAACAAGCTTATATTTTTCTAAAACTTTTTTTGTTAGTTTATATACATATTAAAGTAAAAAGTTCTACTCGCAGATTTGGCTGCTATTTGTTTAAACAATAACAATTGTTTTGTATAAATAATTTTAAAAATATCGTTAAATTCATCATTTTACTTTGATCAAATATGTTTCTATTTTGTTTTTGATTATGCTGAATCCGAATATGGCATTGCAATTTGAAAATTCTTATACAGAAGCTCTTATACAGTGTGTCTGCGTAGCTAGGAACCACATGGAAAACTTTTTTATTATCAATTTTACGAAAAAAAGTTATTCTTAATAAAATGCTCTGGATAGTCAAAAAACTAAAACTGAACCATCAGATATCAAATTTTATCAATTTTATACGAGTTATGTCAAAAATATGAATTTCGTTAAAGTGTAAAGTACCTTTATATTCCAGAATATCAAAAAATACTATTATGAAAAGTTGTTTGAAATTAGAAACTGTCTAAATATACAATTACATCATTATAATAAAAAAATTAAATTTTTTCTCAAATTACGTGATACCCATGATCATTTTGTTACAATCCTGATAACTATTTTATTATCACTTTTACGAAAAAAAGTTATTCTTTATAAAATGCTCTCCCTGGTCTAAAATCTAAGATACAACCATCAGATATAAAACTTTTTTAATTTTATACAAGGTAAGTAAAAAATATGATTTTTTTTTAAAAGTGCCTTTATTTTTTACAATATTTCAATTAGAAGGATGTAATTGAACACTAAAACAAATTTTTTATTTCCAAACAACTTTTCTTAATAACAATTTTCGATATTGTGAAATGTAAAGGTACTTTACTCTTGAGTGAAATTCATATTTCTTGACATACCTCGTATTACATTAATTAAATTTGATATTTGATGATTGCATCTTAGATTATATATGATGCAGAGTATTTTATAAAGAATAACTGATAATAAAAAAGTTATCAATAGGTTGCAAGTTACGCAGACATACTGTATAAGAGCTAATAAAAAATTTTTTTGCTGAACATTTATTATTGTTGAAGCTTATTATTAAATGGATTTTAGGTAAGTTTTACAGAAAAAAGTTTTGATCACTTTGTATAAACATTTTTTTAACTGGTAATTTTCGGTTTTTGTATTACATTTTTGTTATCTTAATTTTCTTAAAAAGAAATAGTTTATTTCATTTCTAAAGTAAAATAGTTTATTGCATTTTAAAGATTACATCCTAAGCTTTAAAACGGCACTTATAAAACTGTCATAGATCTGTTCAAACTTGAGTATTACTGTTAAAGTGGTGGTAATTCTATACAACTACAAAGATTTCAAAAATTACATTTTTTGAGACGTCATATCATTTGAATTAAATTTTTGAGATTTTTTGAATGAAACATCATTTAGTAAGATGCTTGAAAGGCAAGTTGGGCAAAATTGAGAGTTTTATAAGAAAAATTGTATTAGTTACACATTTTTAAATCATTTTTAAACAAAATTCATGTAAGGCTCACTTTCCGCCCACACCATACTTTTGCCCATACATTTTATTTCTTTCTATTATAACCATAAGATAGCTTAATTATTCTTCTTTCATGTTCAATTTGTAAAATTTTATTTGATTCATTAGTTAAAGAATTACATTAAAACAACTCAACCGTGCACTTTGCTGTACGTTAGTTTACAGTGCACCAATGTTTGTGAAAAGGGTGATTTTAGCGTTATAAATAAAACATTATAGAAGATACAGATTTAATTTTAGAAAATTCTTTATATATGGATATGTCTGTAAAATTTTCTGAATTTTTCAATTGGCAAGTCAGTTTTTTTCTAAAATTTATATTTTCGGAGTTATTTAAAAAAAGATCTAATTTCGTAGTTCATTTGTTTAATAAAAAATGAAGCACCCACTTCTTGAGTAGAACTTTTTGATATGTTGTTTATTAAAAATTTCTTAATGAAATAACAAAAAGTTCTATCTTGTTTGATTTTTTCCGAAGTGAAAATCTATATGCACTCCCCTATAATACAATATTACCTGTCCTAATGAATCAAAACCATCCATTTGGTTAAGCAGTTCCATAAGAGTCCTTTGGATTTCCCTATCAGCTGAAGTACCCTCAGAAAATCTTCTACCACCTGAAAATAAAATATATTATTCTAATACGAGTTCTTTTGTTTGATTCTAAAATTATTACCAAGTCTTTAGAGTCATAGTCTGCTTCTTCCAATCTATTCAATCAGATTGTTACAGTTGATACTGTTAACTTATCACAAAAGGGAAAGAAAACAAATTAATATAGAAGAAAAATTAATATATCAAAACTAGAGAGTGAAATTCTAAACAAACACTTGGCAAAGAAATATATGGTATATCACACTCAACAATTTTAACCATTAAAATGAGGGGAAAATTTAAACCCGTTATGACCGTAATTTTTGAAAATGAAATGAGCCAGAATAATGAATCCTATGAAGTTTTGTTAGAGTGGTTAAAATATTAAAGAACAACTACTTAATGTGTGATTTTGTTCAGCATTTTGGTAAAGATTTCGTTTGCTCATCTAGTTGGATTCAACAATTCCCAGCAGAGGTATTATATGTATTTTGTTAATTGTTTTAAAAACTTATTTATTCATCAAAATATCACAAAATAATGAATTTACACCTAGCACTTACCAATAGCATCAATTTCATCCATGAAAATAATACAAGGTTGATGGTCTTTAGCATAATTAAACATTTCTCTGATCAGTCTTGCAGATTCTCCAATATATTTATCAACAATAGCACTGGAGACCACTTTGAGAAAGTTTGCATCTAACTGAGATGCTACAGCTCTAGCTAGTAGAGTTTTGCCAGTACCTGGAGGACCATACAACAAACAACCTGAAATATACACAATTTAGTATAAATATCATTCAGTGTGTCAACTGACTGTACCTTTAGGTGGAGTGATTCCAACTCTCATAAACAATTCTGGATTCAACAAAGGCAGTTCAATAACCTCTCGAAGTTCTCTAATCTGTTCAGATAAACCACCAATAGCAGAATAAGTAACATCCCCGGGATCTTCGTGACTCATGTTATACACCAATGGGTCCACTTCTCTAGGTAAATATCTCATAATAGTTAATGTAGTCATATCCAATGCTACTCTAGTTCCTGCTTTTAACTTTGCCTTGTCTAGTTGACGACGACATCCTACCACATAACGGGGACCATTGGTAGCTTTAACTATAACTACAAACAAAATAATGTATAATTTCTAAGTATATAAACTGCATATAAACTTACATTTTTCTTCAGTGAGTTGTTTGAGTACTTCTCCAACTATTTGGCCCATGCTCTGTAAAGCTTTAAGATCATTTTCTGATTTATCATATTGTTTTGTAAGATCTTTTAGCTGCTCTCGCACTAGAAATATGAAAACATGTCAGTAAAGGAATAGTTAGAATATATCTAAGTATACTTACTCTCTTTTAATCTAGATTCAACTTCTTTGTGTTCTAATAATTTTTTCCTGTACTCTTGAAGGCTTTTTTCACGTTCGGGGTCCATTTGGGTCATTTTTAGTTATATTTATGTGGACGTAAAGAAATGAAAATAATTTGAAGAAATTGAATGACAGAATGACTAGCCGTATTCCTTTTGACATTGACAAGTTTGACGTTTGACTGGACTCTTCTTTTTTAATTCAATAAGTGCAATCATTTCTAGACCTACAACATTTTACATCTCTCTTGCGTTTTGGCGAATGGAAAGTAGATATATCTGATAAGGAATAAATAAGAAGAAGCAAAAACGTCAAAATCGTTTTATTGGTTAAATAAATTGTAAACAAAAATGTATATTTTGTTTAGAGTTTAGGTACATGTTATAATCAATAAAAAGAGAAATGAATAAAAAGATAACTTTTGGAAAAATTAGTGCTAATTTTAGCCAAAACTCCGAAAAAATTGAAGCCACCGGTTCATTCGGAACATTTGGCCCCCCTAAAGCTATTCAAGCCCTAGAGGAGGATACAGAATCACAACAATTAAAAAATGTTATGGGTATATCAACCTTTGGCAAAAAGGCCAAGTCCTTCGATATTAAAGACATGATTGCACAGGTAAAGGCAACTGCTCGAGAAATAACTAAAAAACCGGAAGAAGATGTTGCAGTAGAAGAAAGTGATAGCGACAGTGATGATGATTTTGTAGGGCCCCCAGTACCTGAAAATTTTTTAGCTAGTAATCAAGAGAAAAGTAAGGAGGAAGAAAGTAAACACAGTGATAGTAGTGATGAAGAAGATACTGTAAAAGATGATGATTTATTTATTCCTTGTTCCCATGAGACACAAATGACTCATGGAACTAAAGCTGTTACTGCTCTTTGTGTCGATCCAAGTGGTGCTCGACTTGCATCAGGTAAATTAATGTTTGCCTTATATGTAGTTCTCAATCCTTCTTATGTCCTTCTTCTTTCCTTATAGCATTGGCATTATAACCCTGGATGAGTCTTTGCCTGCCTGGCTATGCCATTCCATTTAGATTTCGCTTGTACTCTTCTTCCCCATTGTCTTACATTCAATAGTTTTCAGGTTGTCTCCCATGTCATCCATCCATCTCGTTCTGAGCCTTTCTTTTTTTTTCATTTTCATTTCATTTTCTCAGTATCTTTCTCTCTAATGTCTTAAGTTTGGCTTCAGTTTTTTTTGTCATTATCCAGGACTAATCAATGTTCTGTAGATAGTGATTTTGGTTCTTTTGTCTAATAATTTCAATGTCATCAATCTTTTATTAGCATAGTATGTACGATCCCTACGGAAAATGTGTGGATTGATTTCTTTACGAAATTTTTCTGATTGATTTCTGTGCCAAATATGTGAAGGTATTTACATGTTCAATGGAATAGATCTATTTTAAGCCCTCTTTTTTGTGCTTTAGGATCAATTTCCTTGAACTCTTGCAGTTAGTTACAGTCGGAAAAATGAAAGAATACCCATGAACGATTGCATCACTCACATATTTTGTATTTGCTGTTTTTTCTTCATAAATAACAAACGAGAGAAATGGATTATTAATAATCTGAATAATATGTGATTGATGTGATCGTTCATGTTCTTTCATTTTTATGACTGTAGTTTTTGCTTGCTCCTACTAATGATAGATACATTGTCTGCATATGCAGTAATTTGTACTGTTTTGGTATGTATGTATATGGCCGGTTACATTGGTTTTTCTGATGACTGCTTCAAGAACTAGGTTGAACAGCATAGTTGATAGGGCATCTCCCTGTCTCACTCCCACATTGATGTCAAATAGGGGAGTCAGTTCTCCATCTACTCTCTATAGATATCCTGTTAGCGCTAAAAATTTATCAGTCACTGGATTGTATTATAGTTTTTGATCGTTTATCATATTTGGAACATCATTGTTTCTTAGCTTAAAACCCTTTTGAGACATAAAAACTTGTGCTCAAAATTTCATGAGTTCTTAAGTCACTAAGGTTGGTTTGAATACAAACAAACAACATTTGACTTACATTTGTTTCCTCCAATTATTTTGTATAAATTAATCGTTATTATAGGACTCAGGTTTTATTTACTCATATAGATGGCCACCTATCTATTAGTCCACTTAACTCAAAATAGCCTAAACTTGACTTAGGAATTTTTAGCCTGTGACCACAGAATTGTTAAATAGTAGTTATCAATCTTTGTCATTTTACAATTTTTTTTTATTTCTTAACAGGATCTATAGATTATGATGTCAGTTTCTGGGATTTTGCTGGTATGGATTCCAGTATGAGAAGCTTCAGGACATTACAACCAGCTGATAATCATCCCATTCGAGGTTTACACTATTCTAGCACAGGTAATTGAATGTTATACAAAAATTAACTCTAAAACCCAAAATATACTTAAGTCATATTAAGATATACTTTTCAATATTGTTAAGATCTGAACGACAAACTTATACATTTTTAAACGAAGCTGGCAACAAGTTGCCAGACATTGAACACAATGGAGACAAATCTTGGACCAAGCCAGACAAATGATTGACAAGCAAAATATGATAATTGAATGAAACAGACATTATAATAATATTAGTCTCCTTTTAACATGGCAGGAGTATTCTTTTTCTCATGATCATCTTTCAGTGCATCACAGTTTTTCGATTTCTTTCTAATGCATTAGTATGTGACAGAAAAAAGGCACGTCCGTGATTACAGACATTTACAACATTTATTCTAGTTATTCTAGTTGTAGATAGATGGCGCCATAATAAAAAAACTATTTTTTTTTAATTAGATAATAATATTACAAATATAATCTGTATAATTTATAAGACTATACAAATCAAAGAAAATACCATTTTATAAATGCAAGAAACACATTTGATTTGTTTTTATTCCAAATTGAAAATAAAATGTGACAACTGTCAGATTTAACTAAAATGTCATGTTAGAATAAATGTCATAAATGTGTATTATCACGGACTTACCCTTTTTCCTATCATTTGTTACGCACTGAAAAATGCTCATGAAAAGGACAATAGTATACTTGTTCTAGCATGGTAGTCAGCTATTTCTTCTGCCTTTTGCAAGAAAGGTAACAGGACCAGTGCTATATTTCAACCTCTTATTATTATCCTTAATTTTAATTAATCCTCTGGTGTCCACACTGCGGTACTCTGTGCCACATTTTAAAGTTTTAATAAGTTTTACCAATATTCTTTCGTACACACCACTGTCTATTTAGATATGTGTGAGTGACTATCTCACAAACCTTACATACTCATAGACATTTCACGACCATGTTAATCTTTCGGATCGAATTAACGCCATCTCTTGAATGGAATGGGAACTAAATTGACAAATTTTAGTTACGTGAGAATTTCCAATTATAAATTTTGCAGGATTTTTGATGAAATTTCGCAGGAAATTAAAACAACAGAGACAATTCAATGTTTTATTCCATATTTTACTGAAAACTTCAAATATTCCAATTTTTTTTTCAAAATGCTAAACACTACTGCCATGTGTCAGGTGAAAGCACTGATGTGTAATATTGAGTTGAATGAAAATTTTTGAGAGAATCTTGTAGGATGATTGTTCAGAGTTTAGATAAATATTACCTTATAATCTTTTTACAAACTTCCAAAAATATATAGGTCCGAAATATTGATGACACACTTGTCTATTGGAATACACTGTTTCAGGATCTATTACATTGTTTTTTTTAATGTGGAGAAACACAACACGGGATGATCAATGTAAACTAAAAATTCTACTTATAAAAAACGGAGAGGAGGTTAATACAATAATTAAAAACGTAACACCACTATAATAAAATCATTAAGCCACAAACTGTAAAATAAAAAGTAATAACTAAATAACAAATTAATTTAATTGTCAACTGTCAGTTGTTAAATATGACAAGAGAATTAACTGACAGCGACATCTCTGGATTGGAATGGTAACTAATTTGCTGTCTTGACCTTGACAATTTACGTGAAACGTCTATGAGTATGTATGGTTTGTGGACTATCTTTAAAATACTACCTATTGCATTTTCTCAAGTGTTTTATCAGTTTGATATTGAGAGTTGAAGTGAGGGTTTTGAAGAGTGATTTTTTTTGCAAAAATCAAAGTGAGACAAAAATTCAGTGAAATGTGTGTTTATAAGACTAAAATTATTTTGTATTTAGGTATTTTACTTTTGGGATGTTTGTGAAATTTTTTTTGTAGTAACGTTTTCTTTGTTTAGATTACATTGTAAGACTGACTACTCGTTTTTTATTTTGCATCTGAGTTGTTACATTATGTTAAAGTCATATAATAAAATGTTAAAAATAACGCTTTTCCTTTGTTATTCTAACAAATTTTTGATGTCTTTAACATCTAATACCGTTTTTTATATGTGCGGCATTATGCA
This sequence comes from Diabrotica virgifera virgifera, assembly GCF_917563875.1. NCBI lineage: Eukaryota > Metazoa > Arthropoda > Insecta > Coleoptera > Chrysomelidae > Diabrotica > Diabrotica virgifera. Next base: position 173,781,378 of record NC_065451.1, read on the forward strand.
CAGCAGTGTGTTCACTCATGTAACTTTACGAGACGTAGCTACCGGAGGGTTAATGTACTTCTTTAATTCAGGTTGAGCATAACAAAGACCTAGGGATATTTTTTATGAATATCTCGATTTTTTTCTCGCCATGGAATAAACCGCTATATTTCAGGTCAATCTTAACACTTGAATTACCAGTTCCTAAAAAGACACTTTCTATAAGTAACTTCACTAAATATCGGAATTGTTTGAAATGAAAACAAACGAGGGATGACCAAGATACATTAAGTTTAAACTAATGGGACCAACAGATTTTTTTATATTCTTTTTCATATCTTGATCAAGGTGAATTTTTAAGTCCTTGTAACTAATAAAATTACAAAAATACGAGATCCTTTGTAAAAGGTATATTTAAAATTCCCTAAAAAAGGGTTAAATTAAATCACGGAACGTTTTCTGATTAAAAAATCCATCATCAGTGTTACTAATAGCCAATAATATGCATGCCTGAACCACCAAAATGTTGGGTAAAAACCCTTTAAATGATGAAAATTGTTATGATATACTACGATACTACTGTTTATCTTATATTTTTAATAATATTTAGTGATATTGTAAATATTCCTGTATATTACCCAGGGCAACACACATTATACAATAACTGAAGATATGACATGGAGTCGGTGGGCGGGGCCTACGTATCTACGTCACTCTGCGTGAGTAGAACAGCATTAAATTCAGTGTTGTCGTATAGTAAACGGTGTTTATTTTTTGTTTAAGGTGAATTTTACTTATAATTTGTTAAACTTTTATTAAAAATGAGGTGTGCCGTGTTTGGTTGTAATGTGGATAATCAATCACAAGGTTTCGATACGAATATCAAGTTTTTTAGTTTCCCAAAAGACAAAAAAGTGCGATGTGTGTGAAAACAATTATGTAAACGTAAACGTGCAGACAATTTTAACGTTAACAACGCTCGTATCTGCTCAACACATTGTAACAGCGACGATTATGAACGCAATCTTAAACACGAGCTGCTTGGATATTCTCCTAAAAATTTTCGATACCTTAAAAAAGAAGCTATTCCATCCCAAAATTTAGCCAAAGCGGGAAAAGGCAAAGTGGATTCTGGTAGAGAGCAACCAACTGTTTTTAATGGGAAATAAGCCACAATTTTACTAAAAAATGATTTTATTAACGTTTCGACGTCCAAATCGGATACCGTTGTCAAAATACAAAAAATATTAATAAATTAAACAAAAATGTTGTTGCTTAGTAAAAAATTCTTCTAATAATTTATTTAATCTGACTCATTTATATCGGCAATTCGGACATATATTATACATTTTAAAGGAGAAGACTTTAAAATTATATTGCCAATTGTTAATTCGATTACATAAAATCAACCCAAACTCAAGCATATCCGTCACAGAAAAAAAATCATAGCATGTGATCTGTCTTTAAAAATACAACCACATGCAACGGTGACAGTAAAATTCTCGAGTTAGAGATTCCATAGTAAGTCACGAGGGAAAACCAGGAAAAAACCTCGTGATACTATCCCGACATCGTCAATATCAGGTCTTACTCTCAAAACTAATACCAGATTCTAATATAATACTTACGATAATAATAGTAAGACCTAATACTTACGATGTCATGATAGTATTACGAGGTTTTTTCCTGGTTTTCCCTCGTGATTTACTACGAAAACTCTAACGCGAGAATTTTACTGTCACCGTTGCATGTGGTTGTCTTTTTAAAGACATATCACATGCTATGATTTTTTTTTGCGACGGATATTCTTGAGTTGGGGTTGATTTCATGTAATCGAATGAACAATTGGCAATATCATTTTAAAGTCTTCTACTTTAAAATTTATAATATATGTCTGAATTGCCGATATAAATGAGTCAGATTAAATAAATCATTAGAAGAATTTTTTACTAAGCAACAACATTTTTGTTTAATTCAAATTCAAATTCAAATAATTTATTCAACCACTTAGTTATTATACAATATACATATAACAGACCTAATTAATATACTTATACTGACTGATTCATCCGGAGGCAGACCTAGACACAAGGCATCTGTTTGTCGGATACCTCCCACTGATGTCAGTCAACATAATATACAATGTACATATAATTTATTAAATACACTGTCTATAATATGTATAAATTAAAGTAAAATATAAATCAAAACATTCAATAACAATAGCAAATCGATACATTTCTTTTTAGATTTTAACTGTTTATGTGATTTAGTTTTTTTTTTATTAGATGATTATTAGATGATTAGATGAAAGAGTAAAAAAGGAGAAAATACGAATTGGTTGTGCAAATCAAATTCAAACATTTTCAAATATTTTAAACATTTCCGGGTTACTGATAATTAAACTCTTTACTTCCTTACTAAATTTATGTCTTATATTAATTTCTTTTAAATGCGTTGGTAACATATTAAATAGTTTAGGACCATAATAGGAAAATGATCTCTGCGTCACAGTTTTTTTAAATAAATTAGTATTTAGATGTAGATTAGTAGCTGCTCTAGTAATTGAAGTTTTTTTATTGTTTTTTACTTTTGAAAATTGGGTCCTTAGGAGACATTGGTGTATATAAATTTGACGTATTTTGAATAATTTTGTTTCTTGTTAGAGTAGAGATGTTGAGTGTAATCTAGGTTTTTTAAATATTATTCTAAGTAAAATATTTTGTGTAGTTTGCAAATTTTTTAAATTAGTAGAGAATGCACCACCCCAAATAGTTATACAATATCTTAGAACTGATTCAACTAATGAATTATACATCATAATAAGATTGGACTTAGATAGGATGAACCTTACTTTATAAAATTTATGTATTAAAGCTCTTATACGTTTAGAGACATAGGTAATATGGTGTGACCACCTTGTGTGACCAAATATTTTATTACAGGGGTTTGTTCTAGTATGGGGCAATCACATATATTATCTTTACATCTGGGATTATGCAGTCTAATCTTTAAAGATGGTTGGTCCGTAACTGTTGGGGAAAATGTTACATATTTTGTTTTCTCGACATTTAAAGTTAAAAGATTATGATTTAGCCAAATTCTAATATTTTTAAGACAAACCTCTGTCGCAAAATGCACTTCTTCCCAAGTATTTCCTGTAATTATGAGTGCAGTATCATCTGCGTAACATACCAACTGTCCCTCAAAATTCTGGATTGTTGCAATACTATTTATGTATACGAGAAATAAAATAGGTCCTAACACCGTTCCTTGTGGTATCCCCATCTGAACATTAATATTAGTGCTTATTTTGTCACCGATTTTAGTTTGCTGCGTTCTGTTTGTTAAATAATTTTTAAAAAGATCTAATGCAATACCCCGAATACCATAATTATTCAATTTACCTAACAGTTTGGCATGAGATATCGTGTCAAAGGCTTTAGCCAAATCCAGAAAGACTGCTAGGCATTTTTTAGAATTATCGAGAGCTTTAATTATTGTTTCAACTAGATTCAATGCGGCATCTTCTGTACAGGATTTTTTTCTGAAACCGTATTGAATTTTAGAAAGAACATTATGCTGATCCAGAAAGCTAACCAATCTATTTGTTAATACTTTTTCAAATAATTTAGCAAAGTTATTTATTACAGATATCGGTCGATAATTAGTTAGTTTATTTCTAGAACCGCTTTTGAAAATGGGAGAAACTATAGATTGCTTCCATTGCATAGGTATTTGTCCTGTTGAGAGACTGAGATTTATTATATGGGTTAATGGGCCCAATATATTAAGATGAATATATTTTATTAATTTGCTACTAATCTTATCGGGACCAGGTGAACAATTATTCTTTAAATTAGATATCAAAATAGTTATTTCGGCCTGCGTTACCGGTTTTAAGAAAATAGACGATTCTATATAAACATCTCTCAACAAATTATCAGGTAAATTTGAATTTTCTATTTTATTTGCCATTTTCATTCCTAAGTTTATAAAAAAATTATTAAACACATTTGCCTTATCTGTATTATTTTTAACGCAGTCCCCATTTTCATTAACAATATCAATATTAGAAATATCTAGTGTATTTTTACTTCCTGCAACCTCATTAATAATATTCCATAATTTTTTAGTATTCCCATGAGTACCGTATAATTTTTGTTTATAGCAATCATTTTTCTGTTTTTTTATTAACACATTAAGTTTATTTCTATATTCCTTATACTGTGCTTCTAGAATGGGTGTAGGCGTTTTATTTAGTTGTTTTTTGAGGATATGACGTTTATGAATGGATGTTATTATTGCCGTAGATATCCATGGTTGTAATTTTTTGTATTTGTTATTTTTGTTGACAACAATTTTAGTGAAAGAGTTTGTAATTGTGTTTATTTTATTAATGAAATTGTTGTAAGAAATTTGAACATTATTATTATTAATTACTTCAGACCATGATTCATTTTTTAAATAATTATTTATTTTTTTAAAGTCAATTTTTTTGTTGTAATTTTTTTCTTTATGTTCTGTATTTATACTGTCACAGCTTTTAAAGGATATCAAAACAAATGGCGAAAAATGATCTGTCATATCGGTTTGAAAAACTATCGAATCTATATCAATTTTACTTTCTATATTATTAGTTTTCCTAATAAATATATGATCTATTGTTGTCTTAGAATCAGAAGTAACTCTTGTAGGTTTATTTATATAAGAGATGAAACCATATGTATTTAATATGTTTAGATACCTAGTTGTATCGGGTGTATAGGATTTTAACAAGTCGATATTTATATCACCTACATAAACTTCAAGATGTTGCATATCCAACTGCTGCAGATATTGTTCCAGATCGTTTAAGAATATTTGAGTATTTGTTGCAGGTGGTCGATAATAGGCAGTTATCCCAACTGAATAATAAGAATAATAAGTATTTAAATGTTTCGTTAAAAATTTCACGCGGAGAAATTTACTATCATTTATCTCTATAGTACTAATTGTTGATGATATACTATCTTTTATATAAATCACCGTACCATCGCATTTATTTATACACGATTTATTATAATATATTCCGTAATTCGGAATATGAAAATCATTTATATTTACCTCCCTAGTTTCGGATAAAATAATTATGTCCAAAAGATCCTTACCTGATTCTAAATATATGAGCAGTTCATCAAAATGCTTTTGTAAACTTCGAATATTAAAGTGAATCACACCAATTCCATTCTCCCATTTTACCCTCTCCAGTTCAAGTAAGTAATCTTGAAAATTATTATATTCTTTTGTATCGATTTCCTGACTATTATCTAAAATTTCTAGATATTCAAGCATTTAGTCATAAATTGTACCTGATATCCCAAAATTTAATCAATCGTTTATTAAAGCGAAATAGAAAAATGGTATCGAAAACAAAAATTTAAAGCCTTAAAACCTAGAGAGCATTAGCAATAATACAATTGATAAAACACATATTATTTACAAATTATAATGAGTTCTGTATTCATCAAAGTCTTTAGAATTTTTTATTATTTTTACGTTACCGTTTCGACAGACGTAGATTTTACCATTGTCAGTCCACACATTTTTTAAACCCACAAGACTGGTTAGCTGATTTACCAATTCCAATTTTAAGTTAGTGAGATCTTCCTTAATAACTACCCCAGTACCCTTTAGTAGCTTCTTCTTAGCGTAGACTGTTTGCTTATTCTCGATTGTATTTAATTTAAGATACACAGCCCTAGCTTTATCCTTGTTTTGTTTACCAATTCGATAACATAAGTTAATATCTTCATATTTTAAATTTAAACCCATTTTAGAATTTATTAGGTTAATTATTTCGTTTCTGGTGTCTTCTTTCTCCTTTTCCTTTAGATTAAAAATTCGTAGACACATGCGCCGGTTCCCTTGATCTAGTCGATCAAATTTCTCGTTCAATTCTTCTATTTTGCGCTCCAAGTTTGTTTTAGTGGAGTTAATATCCACTTTAAGTGACGCCACTGTTTCTTCTAAATTACCTAGACGGGTTTCAATGGTATTTATAATGGCTACGGCGACATTATCAGTAAGACTTTTTATAATATCTTTATTTTGGAGACTTTTTATAATGGCTTGACTTACAGCATTTTCAATAGCTTCTTTTACTTCTCTTGTAATAACCATAGTGTTCCAATTTTTTTTCAACTCACAGCACCAAAACTATTTTATATTAACACTACTGAAAAATTAGGAAATTTTTCGCTGAATTTCCTTATTAAAATGTTACTTTTTCGGGAGCTCAGATTACAACCGACTACTCACTACAATCCATAGGCGGCGAATGCCGCCTTTTAATTCATTAATATTTTTTGTATTTTGAGAATAGCATCCGATTTGGACGTCGAATCGTTAATAAAATCATTTTTTTGGTAAAATTGTGCCTTATTTCCCATTAAAAATAGTTAATGACAAAAATGCCACAAGAAAATAGCTTCAGAACGACAGTAGAGAGCAACGCTGTGTATTATACAGTATAATATACAGGGTGTAACAAAAATACAGGTCATAAATTAAACCACATATTCTGGGACCAAAAATAGTTCGAATGAACCTAACTTACCTTAGTACAAATATGCACACCAAAAAAGTTACAGCCCTTTGAAATTACAAAATGAAAATCGATTTTTTCGAATATATCGAAAACTATTAGAGATTTTTTATTGAAAATGGACATGTGGAATTCTTATGGCAAGAACATCTTAAAGAAAAATTATAGTGAAATTTGTGCACCCCATAAAAATTTTATGGGGGTTCTGTTCCCTTAAACCCCCCAAACTTTTGTGTCCGTTTCAAATAAATTATTATTCTGGTGCCATTAGTTAAATTAAATATTTTTAAAACTTTTTTGCCTCTTAGTATTTTTTCGATAAGGCAGTTTTTATCGAGTTGCGGCTTCTTTTTTAATATGTTTACATAAAAATTTTATGAGGGTTTTGTTCCTTTAAACCCCCCAAATGTTTGTGTACGTTCCAATTAAACTATTACTGCGATACCATTAGTTAAACACAGTGTTTTTAAAACTTTTTTGCCTCTTTGTATTTTTTTGATAAAGCATCTTTTATCGAGATGTGGCTTCTTTTATAATATGGTTCAAAATATACCTAAAAATGTAAATCATAAATAAATTTTCATATTATTACCATAGTCCTGTCGCCAGGGGGGGTACAACGGCCTCCTTAATTCAGATGGACTTACCCAAGTTTTTTTTTATTTATTTTGACCCGTAGAACACGAATTTTTTGGGTAACAGTTGATCCGGATGTCGATAAGATTGTTATAGACAAAGAACTTGAGGAATTACATAACAGTGATTTCTCGCAAAATAAAACATCTTTTTGTATTTTTTGGGTCATTCTAGGCAAAAAATGTTCTGACAAGTTTTTTCGTAGGATGCATAGTTTTCGAGATAACCGCGGTTGAACTTTCAAAAAATCGAAAAATTGCAATTTTTGAACACGAATAACTTTTGATTAAAAAATAAAGTAGCAATTCTGCTTACCGCATTTGAAAGTTTAAGTCAAATTATATCGATTTTGATTATTTGCATTGCTAAAAATTTATTATTTTATTGGTAAACAAAGCTATAAACACCTAGTGCGTGAGTGGTGTTTTCAATGATTTCTCATTTAAAATCTAACGAGTAGGTAGAGTAGCTACAAGTGCAAGCGAGGCAATTTCTACGTAGCATGCGTTAAAACGCATGTATTAGGTACGGGAAACACTATGTGTTTATAGCTTTGTTCAGCAGTAAAACAATTAATTTTTAGCAATGCAAATAAACAAAACCGATATAATTTGACTTAAGCTTTCAAATGCGGTAAGCAGAATTGCTACTTTATTTTTGAATCAAAAGTTACTCGGGTTCAAAAATTGCAATTTTTCGATTTTTTGAAAGTTCAACCGCGGTTATCTCGAAAACTATGCATTCTACGAAAAAACTTGTAGGAATATTTTTTGCTTAAAATGACCCAAAAAATACAAAAATATGTTTTGTTTTGCGAGAAATCGCTGTTATGTAATTCCTCAAGTTCTTTGTCTATAACAATCTTATCGACATCCGGATCAACTGTTACCCAAAAAATTCGTATTCTACGGGTCAAAATATATAAAAAAAACTTGGGTAAGTCCATCTGAATTAAGGAGGCCGTTGTACCCCCCCTGGCGACAGGACTACCAAGTCTCCATAATCGTACTTTACCATATACAAATATGTGGTGGATTTGACAAATATTCAAATATCTCGATAAGAACTGACTTTTGGAAAAAGTACTAGGAGACAAAAATTTTTTTAAAAACTTGTGTTTAACTAATGGCGCTACAATAATAATTAAACTGAAACGTACACAAAAGTTTGGGGGGGTTTAAAGGAACCAAACCCCCATAAAATTTTTATGGGGTGTCCAAATTTCATTATAATTTTTTCTTAAAATACTACCGCCATAACAATACCACATGTCCATTTTTAATAAAAAATCTTTAATAGTTTTCGATATATTGGAAAAAATCGATTTTCATTTTGTAACTTCAAAGGACTGTAACTTTTTTTTCGTGCACATTTGTACTAAGGTAAGTTATGTTCAATCGAACTATTTTAGGTCCAAAAATACGGGATTAAATTTATGACCTGTATTTTTGTTACACCCTGTATAATGAGACGTATCTTGCCTAATAATAAAAAATCATGTTTGTAATTGATTTCTATTATTAGATTATGTTCTCAATAATTATATTTAATCATACTAAACAAAACAGCACTTCTCGAAAATTTCACAACTGATGTTAAAAGCCCCAAATCTAAATGGCAATGCATTCGAAATGTAAAGGATCTACTCACACCGTGACGTCATGCGCGACCTGAACGAAATTATGACCGCTGCGTGTCGTATCTTAGGTTATTGTATCATGGGCAACACAGGACTCTTCCCACGTGGTTGGAATTTAAGGATTGAGAGTTAAATGGCCAACTCGGAGGATCTCGTGTTTTTGTGATTTATGGTATACAGCTAGCTACAGGAATTTTGTTTTCCTCGTGGATTTTAATAAAATTAGCCGACATAATGGTTAAATACCGGGTGTCCATTTATATTTCCCCCCATTTTAACTACCTATAACTTCTAAACGGCTCAAGATAGAAACATGCGGTTTTCGCTGAAATGTTTTATTTTACTAAAAGTTTTGTATGAATCGATTGAGTTTTTTATATCGCTTTCAACTACGAAAATAAAAATGGCGGATTTTTGAAAAAAACTTTGTTGACTTTTTTTTAATGGAACACCCAGTATATTTTTTTGTAAATTGAAAGAACGATCATTCACCTATCCAGCGATATAAAGTTTTTTAAAATCGGTTGTCAAATCACTGAGTAATTAATTTTTAAAATGAGAGGTGCAGCGTGGATATCACATACCTAAATAACATGTAACTAAGCAAAATGATATTATGTTGTGATTTTCACATTGCATCTCTCATTTTAAAAATTAATTTCTCAGTCATTTGACAACCGATTTTAAAAAAAAATTATATCGCTGGATAGGTAAATGACCATTTTTTCAAGTTACAAAAAATATACTGGCTGTTTTAATAAAAAAAGTCAACAACGTTTTTTTTTCAAAAATCCGGCATTTTTTATTTAAAAGCGATATGAAAAATGGCTATTTACCTAAAAAATTGAAAAAACGATCATTGACCTATCTAGCGATATAAAAATTTTCAAAATCGGTTGTCAAATGACTGAGCAATTAATTTTTAAAATGAGAGATGCAATGTGGAAATCACATAACATAATATCAATTTGCTTAGTTAGAGAGTTGCACCTCTCATTTTAAAAATTAATTACTCAGTCATTTGACAACCGATTTTGAAAAACTTTATATCGTTGGATAGGTGAATGACCTTTCTTTCAATTTACAAAAAAATATACTGGGTGTTCCATTAAAAAATAATCAACAAAGTTTTTTTCAAAAATCCGCCATTTTTTTTCGTATTTGAAAGCGATATAAAAAATTTAATCCATTCAGACAAAACTTTTACTAAAATAAAACATTTCAGCGAAAACCGCATATTTCTATCTTGAGCCGTTTAGAAGTTATAGGCAGTTAAAATGGGGGAAAATATAAATGGACACCCGGTATTGTAGGTATATCATTAGATTGTCTAAATTAAAAATTTTGATGTCTATATTTTTGATGTTTATATAAAGATGTTTTGCAGGTGATCTATTATTAGTCATATCTGGCGCAAGTCAAGCTAAAGTGATAGACCGAGACGGCTTTGAAAAACTAGAAACTGTTAAGGGTGATATGTACATAACGGACCAGGCAAAAACCAAAGGGCACACAGCAGGATTGTTGGCAGGACTTTGGAACCCCATAATTAAGGAAGAATTCTTAACAACCAGTGCTGATGGGACAGTAAGAACTTGGGACTTCTATGAAGGTAAGTGACAGAAATTATTATATTTTTATACAGTTGAGTCCATGGTTCTTTACTCGTGCGTCAAAATTTAAAGCATACGAAATAGGTCGGAAATTTACTCCTCGCAGCAGCAATTAACAGAAAGTGGCTACTGCTCCAATCACGGATTATATTATAGAATTCCGTTTTTCTAATTTTAAGTAGCTGACTAAATTTAAAACGAGTTCTTGTGCTTGTGAGGTAAGAGTTTTTCCAGGCATAATCTACATAAAAAAAATTAATAAAATATTTTCTTTTTCTATTTTCTTTCATTTTTGCGGAAACTTAAATAAAACCATTTCTTAACTGCGTGAATGAGGTTAACTTTGTATATAAATTAATGGCAAAATAAAATACACTTGCCAATATAAAATGAGTCGTGAAATACATGTTTATGTGATATAAGTAACTTCTAAATGTAAAAACAAGACAAAAAAAAAAATAGCAAAAAATCTAACAAACTGACAGCCGCAAGCAAGCAAACCAGAAACGTCACAAATTGTACTTAAAATCTGAAAACGTCCCCAAGCGTCTTTTTTGTAATTACCTACCTATCTATTTTCAATGTACTGAGTCTAGCACATTCATGAAAATAACATGTGTCTACTTAATAACAGGCGATAGCTGGTTTGTCTTTAGTTTCATGCATGAAAGACAACGAGGCTAGATAAAAAGTATGTGCTTTATCTCGCCAGGTATTAATAACGCACGCGTAAAGAACCATGGACTCAACTGTATGTTCTGTTGCAGTTGAATGGTTTTATCAGTTTTATTGGTAGATCTATGGGCTCTGGGTTACATACATGAGTAAGTTCAGGAAGGACTGATGTCATAAAGTAGAGTTTGGAGTAATTCACTATTGGAGTTTAAAACATTTTTAAATTATGTTTTTTCATTCTTTCTTGGTAATTGTAAAAATTTTTTTCTGTAGGCTTTAAATTAATAGATCTAATGATTTTTAATGAGATTAATTTTTATAAATTATTTTTTGTATTTCCAGATATAACTATTTATATAAAAAACGGTAAATTTTCGCTTTTTTCGTCTATAACCAAAAAGTTGAGCATTTTAAACAAATGTGAGAGTAAGAAACTCATAAATCGTCTAAAAAATTTCAATATGGCGTTCGCTGAATATGTCCATCCTTATTGGTTGCTTAGAAAATTGCAAAATAAATCATAAATTTTGAGTTTTTATAAATATTCATAACTTATGTAAAAATTAACTTAGAACTATTGACTTAATTAAAAAAAATGACAAAAAGTAATTTTAAACAGTGTAAAATTATTTTGCAAAAACACGTCGATTTTTTGCTTACTTATAAACAATTAGAATAACTTTTTAACCGTTACCCGTAGAACAATTATTTTTTCATATTTGGAAAGACTGAATTTTTATACACATTTAGAAAGAAAAACAATTGTCCTAGGACAATTAGGGACAAAGTTAGCCCCCCTTTTTTTAATTCACATGTTTTTGCAAAATAATTTTGCAGTATTTAAAATTACTTTTTGTTATTTTTTTTTAATTAAGTCAATAGTATAAATGTTCTTCCATAAACTGTCAGAAGTCTTACTGTAACGTCATAATTTTCTGACTTGTAGTGTTGCAAAAAAATGAATTTGGGATAAACAAATTAAATAACTTTTAAACTATTTGACCAATTACTTTGAAATTTAAAATATAACTTAAGCACCAGAAGTCTCAGCAATTCGTGTTATAAGAAGGTTCTAAGTTAATTTTTACATAAGTTATGAATATTTATAAAAACTCAAAATTTATGATTTATTTTGCAATTTTCTAAGCAACCAATAAGGATAGACATATTCAGCTAACGCCATATTGAAATTTTTAAACGATTTATGAGTTTCTTACTCTTAAATTTGTTTAAAATGCCTTTTTGGTTATAGACGAAAAAAACGAAAATTTACCATTTTTTGATCTTCATTTGTTTATAACTATGTATATCATCAAAATCGGCTGTAGGAAACATATAGGTTATTAATATAGATGTTCATACTACTCAAAAAATTTGCTTTCGGCCTGGAGGGGGTTGTGTCACCAACAGGATATTTTTTTCCTTATTTCTCTGAACTATTAACCAACAACAAATATAAATAATAAGTATAAAAATAATATAAAATATCTGAATAACTAATATCCTAAGCACAAAAAGAACACACGTGTTTCTCCATAGGCGTAACCAGGGGGTGGTTTTGGGGGTTATAACCCCCCCTTTTGGACGTACTTTGAGCTCTATACGCTTAACACCATTATTATTCCATACCCCCCAGAGACCTTCTGTGTTTCTCAACACAGGAAACAATATATTTCACAGTTTTTAGTTTATAACATTTGTATTCTATAAATTATTATTTTTACGTTTCATCCCAAATGTCAAATTAGTGTTAAGAGGCTACAGTAGCGATCAACAGGTAGCAACAAATGCGGTCCAAGATTGCGGCTGTAATTTTGAATATTTTTTCGAGTTATTTGGCACACATATTCGTAATATATAATAAAGAATGGCGGTACAGAGCCCAATTTGAGAAATATATTAGTATGTGGAAATTACTCTGTAATTAAATACAATATTAAAAAAACGAGCCTGTACCGCCATTAAGAAGAACAAAAAAATACACTTTCTTCAAATAAACTTTTTTATCCCATGCCTGGATTTTGTGTCATTTTGGACCTACTAGAATTTTTTATTTCTAACAAGAAATTGAACATATTAGGTATACCTAATACATAATTAGGCAACATAGAGAAATTATTGTCACTGTCATTTTGACAAACCTGCGTCAGATTTTCTCTTATCTTTTCTGTTATATTTATCGATATCTGTTCAGTGCAGTAGTGTATTATTATAAGAATTCGTTATTGTTGTTTCGTAGGAAAGTAGTGTTTATTTATAGTTAATTTATTAGATTTTTGTGTAATAGAACGAAGTTGTTGCCTATTTGAAAAAATAGATTATTGTTAATTGTGAGTTTTGGTTATATATAGTATAAGTATATTTTACATACAAATATTTCGAATTAATTGTGAGTTTTGGTTATATATAGGTAGGTAAGTATATTTTACATAAAAATATTTCGAATTCTAATGCGAGTATATAAAGTTAGAGTGCCTTTGGCGCTCTATGAACTAAATAAAATAAGACGGCTCTTGTTTCGCTTCACAACGAAATGATTATTTATTATTATTATTATTTCGTGCAAATACCTATGTTAATATAAAATTTTCACGCATTTTGGTTTATTTTTATAAATATTTATTTACTAATAACAAAATTAAATTAATATTTATTGACGGAAAACTCCATTTTACAATTAAAATTAAAAGTCAAAATTAAACATTGAACACAAGTTAACTTACATTACTTACAATTAAACTAACGACATCAAAAAATTAAAATCAAATTAAAATAATTCACGTGAAATAGTCCTTTTAAAAGCATTTAGTGTGACTCCCATAAAGTCTATATTTGGAAACTCATTTACACTAGAAACAATTCTATTTAAAGGCATATTTTCTGCATGACGTGTATTGCACGATCTAGCGGATAGCAAGGGACATCTTCTCAAATTCCTAGCTGGAACATAAAAATCTATTCGACCCAGAATGCTAGGTGCAACAATAATACCATTTAACACCTTAAATACGAAATTAAGGTCAAAGTATCGCCTGCGATCCTCTAGACGGTGCAAATGAAACATCTGCATGACCTGACTGGAATTCAATTGCATTCCTCTAGTACCTAATCTATACCGCAGATATCTAACGAATTTATTTTGAATCGATTCAATTCGATATTTGTGATTCTCATAACTTGGACTCCAAATCACTGAACAATACTCTAGTAATGAACGAACATAACTGAAAAACAATCTCACAATTACAAACAAATTATTAAAATCATATGACATTCTGATGACTAACCCTAATGTCCGATTAGCACGCGCAATAATGGCATCATAATGGTCCACAAAACTTAGCTTACAGCAACACACCTAAATCCTTAATTACCTGAACCCTAGATAAATCCACATCTCCTATCTTGTATTTAAAATCACTGGTGGTCTTATTACGTGAAAAAATAATATATGAGCATTTCGAAGCATCCAATCTAAGATTATTTTCCTGGCACCAATGTACTAAAGAATCCCAGTCTCTCTGCAAACCCTCACAATCAGATTCTGACCTAATGCATTTAAATATCTTCAAGTCGTCTGCAAATATCAGATATTCAGATTTAAAGTTCCTACCAATATCATTTACCAACAACAGAAAAAGCTTAGGACCCAAATGGGAACCCTGCGGTACCCCTGACACGGCTTCAAATCCATTAGAAACACATCCTGCTGATCTTACTTGCAATGTTCTTCCTTGCAAATACGAAGTAAACCAAGCTAATAAAGAACCAGTGATACCAAAGTTTCTCAGCTTTGTAATTAAGACATTATGGTCTAGTAGGTCAAAGGCCTTACTGAAATCGGTGTATATAGAGTGCACCTCGTAACCCTCATCCATTGCTGTACCTATACTATCGATATACAAAAAGAGGTTAGTGAGAGTAGAACGTCCACCTACAAATCCATGTTGGTTGTTCGTAATAATGTTCCTAAAACAATTATCCAAACTTGGCAAAACCATTTTTTCAAATACTTTAGATAAGGCTGACTGAATACAAACTGGCCGATAATTTTTGATATCACTATGATCTCCTGCCTTGAAAATAGGACACACAAAGGAATGTTTCCATCTGTTCGGGAAAATTCCCGTCTGGAGAGATTTATTAAGAACATATACTAATGGTTCACACAAGGACACTGTACTTTCTCTTAGGAACAAATTCGGTATCAAATCAGGGCCAGCCCCTTTATTGACATTTAATGACAACAACACATTCAGTAAATTGTCAAAAGTGACTTCGAGGTTACTAATTTCCACCTCCAGCTGTTGTGAGAAAATTTCATTACTCTCCAGATTATCCAGAGATTTACCATTAAAAGTGCTGTATACAGTACCAAAATGTTTCGCAGACAACTCTGTTATTTTTTGTTTGTCATTCTCACTTTCCTCACCTAGAAACATAGAGCCAGGGAGAGCACCATGTCCGTTGGTTTTATTTTTGATGAACTTCCAAAATTCACCAGCGTTCTCATTTATTCTCACTTCCATCTTTGAAACGTAAGCATTGTAAGACTGCTCAGTGAGTGATGAGCATTCATCTCTCAAATTTTTAAATTCAATATAGTGGTGATACTTATTTGTAGTTTTATATTTTTTATGCGCAATCTTTTTGGCAATGACTTTACTCTTAAGTTCAGATAAGAACCAAACAGGAAAATTCGATCTTTTTACAGATATCTTTGGTACAAAAAGTTCAATTGCGTTCCAAATAATGGAATAAAAAGCATCTAAAATGTCATTTACATCCTCTAAACAGTACAACTCAATCCAATTGATCTGAAGCAAATAATTATTCAAGGCACCATAATCCGCCTTGTGAAAGTTATAATAAATATTAGTTTCCAAACTGATATATTGATTATCAAATAATATTAATGCTTCAAGTGAGGGATGATACCTGTCACACGTCATTAAAGCTTCCGCTTTTTTTAGACTTAAATAAGTATCAGAGAAACACAGATCAAGAATTGAGTCATACTGGTTTTTAAAATAATTATATTGACCTAATCCTAAAAAATTGAACTCGTCACAAAACAAAATTTCAGTATCATTACTTATATTTTTAGCAGTCGTCTCACCGTCCCATATCAGATTTGGTAGATTATAATCCCCAAATAATACTAGTTTAGAATCTTTATACTTATTCATAATTAGTTTTACAGTATCAATGTGATTGGAATAAACATCCAATCTAGATCTGGGCGGAATGTAGACACAGCCAAAAACATATTTAATGCAATTAATAGTAATTCCAGCAAAAACCTGTTCTACATTTGAACTGGCAATTTCCACTAGACAAGAACTGATATCACTTATAACTGCAATTAACACTCCACCTCCTCTTGATTTCTCGCTGGAAATATGATCACGGTCCCGACGGTATACGGTATATAAATCACAGAAAACTTCATTACTTTTAATTTCAGGACCAAGCCAACTCTCTGTTAGGAAAATAACGTCATATGTTGCTGAACAGGATGTCAAATATATGTCCTTTAGCTTCGTACGCAGACCACGCACATTTTGGTAGTAAAGTGATAGACTATTCATACTTATGTTCGCATTTGGGAGTTTTTTGGATTCTGGTGGTTTTGTTCTTTTACCTTTGAAATAAACGGGTTACCATTCTTGTATCGTATTGCCAAGTTTGATTCACCATTTCTTCTACGCCTATTAAGTTCTTCATATAATTTCTTGAGATGATTTCGTTGCATTTGAGTAAGATCTGATTTAATCAATATGCTCGATGGCTTCAACTTATGTTTGTTTTTAAGACATGCAATCACTGTGGTATTATTTTGAAAAATTACCTTAAGTGGTCTTGGCCTGTCACTACTGCTATTACCACGTCCTACCCTCAAAACCTTAAACTCAGTTGCTCCAACCTCCAGTTTCGTTAGTACTTCTCGAATATTTGCCTTGTCATGATCTATTCTCTCATTAGTAACCTTAGATTGGCTCTCATCAACATTATAGATTAGTATATTTTTAGATCGACTACTTCTATCTTCTAATTCCAGGAACATATCTTGCTCATCTTTGATAATAGATACACTTTGATTTCTTATCTCTTCACTTCCATTTCCACACATGGTTTCAATTTTTTCTTGTAACCCTTCAAGTTTCTTTTCTAAAGTTTCAACTTTCGCCTCATTAGATTTTACAGACGCTTTAATTGTATCTATTGTTGCCTGCACTTCAGTCCTCTGATTTAACAATAGGTTAATTATGTGAACAATAACTACTAGTACATCTTTATTGGTAGTGGTACTTTTCTTTAATAAATTATTTATTTCATCCTTGATTTCAGTTTCACTCTCTACAGCATCCACAGTATTGCACAGTAGACTTGAAAAATCAGCATTGGGCACCTGTTTTCCATTGTCAGCACTTTCTTTTGATACCGAAAAATTGTTTTCTATTACTCCCATTTAGGACGCCTATGAGTACAATTGTCAAAATATTGATCTTAGATAATGTCAAAGATTACCACTGTTGCCAAAGTTTCGCAGACCTTACGAAAAAAGGTATGATACTATCTCCCGAAGTTATATTGATGACGCGCTACTGTATGCTCTTAACGTTACTACCGTCCCTTATTTCGACCTAAATAACGAGACACGTTATCTAGCGTAACATTCACTCTGCGCTTGCGTACATGTCAAAATAGCGTATTCCGCTATTAGCCTGCGATAAAAATGCATTTGCGATATCTCTCTATTGTCTTCCTTTCACTATTTCGATATCAATTTTTTCTCATAATATTCTTTTAGTTCGAAATTCTAAAACGCAAAACGTTTAGTGCTTATAGCAACCGTATAAAATTTTGTGATATACAAGGTCGCATAAAAGTGACTGTTCTGAACCAAATGTAATTAAAAAAATAAAAAGTTTTTTGATCGTTTTAAGTTGTACTGTACGGATTTTTCATTTATAACATCCTTTCTATTGTAGGTGGTAAACAGCATAAACAAATTATAAAATGCAGAGCGCAGAACGGGCTCAAAGTCTCTCCCACTGCAGTGAACTACAACCGAGAAGGAAAAGTAATAGCCTGCGGATGCGCAGATGGTTCTTTACAACTATGGGACTTCCGAAAAAGTTCTGTAGCTCCAGCCAAACAAATCAGGAAAGCGCATTTGCCCGTTGAAATTACTAGTATCTGTTTTTCACACATTGGAGATCATTTGCTGACAAGGAGCTGTGACGAGAGTATGAAGTTGTGGGACGTGAGGAATTTTAAAGAGAGTGTACATGAAATTAAGAATTTGTACACTAGGTATGATACGACTGATGCTATTTTTAGCCCCAATGATGCTGTGGTTGCGACTGGACTTTCTTTGGACAAAGGTATGTACTCTCATTAAAAATACAATGACTGTTTGCTATAATTTAAGTGTGTAAATATGTAAAGGGCTTATTCGAAAATTCGAAAAAAGTTACTTATGTTTTTATGAGGAATCAAAATCTGCAATAAAAATGTGCATTTAAGATTTCAAGTTTCCCCCTTCTCGCGCTAGAAGATGTGACTAGGGGAATTGTCTTTGGTTTCATTCGCGAAATATTCGACCGTCCCACTTCTCTTTTAGGGGACATCCATAAACTACGTTGTAAAAAATTTGAACTTTTTAATACCCTGCCCCCCGTCGTAATTCGTCGTTTACAGACGAACCCCCCCCCCATGTCGACGTCGTCATTACAGTTCACGACCCCCCTTTCAGTGATTTAAAAGAATTCAATGTTATTTCTGTTTTTGTTTAATCAACCTTGAAACTTTATTTGCGAATGTATCATAACAAGAACAATTAAGGGGATAGGCGCAAAATCTTGGTCCAGTGCTATTTAAATGCATTCTTTTTTCGAATCCTGAGAAAACTAATAAATATATTTGAAAAATATAAACGCAGAATGAAAGATGGGTCCGAGGGCTGAAGATTACCGAGGGCTTAAAGTCCCTTAGAATAAACAAAAGGTTTCTTTTGAATGAAATTTTGAACTTAAAAATCAGACTAAATATTCTCTCTTTTATCCTTGTAACTTATTAAAATAAACATTATAGATGTTTTCAGAAACTTTTGGCCATCGGTAATAATGTAATCTCTCAATCTGCGTTTAAATTTTTCAAAAATTTTTATTAGTTTTCTGAGTATTCGAAAAAAATGAACGCATTTAAATAGCATTCGACCAAGAGTTTGCGTATAAATCTTCTCTAAGTATAAATACGACTTACTAACTAAATAGAACACAATATTTTATTTCCATTCATTCTTTCAGAACTATTTTTTCACACACAGTATGCAGCACATAAGTGAACTAACAATTTAATATTGTTTGGTTCCAGACGTTGTTCTGTATATAGATGCGCTTGTTTAAACCCAAAGAACAATGTCTTATTGTTTGTTGTCCTGTACAAAAGTGCTACCTAATATTATTTTAAGGCTGTGACTGATAAAAACGAAATGTATGCGATAAAAGTATCTATAAGAGAATTCTTTTTAATTTTAACAAAGGTGTGTATTTATTTGTAAACGTTTTGTTTTATTTTCAATTTCATTTCAAAAACTATACGTTTTTATATGAATATCTGATACTTTAATGCTGGTAAAAGCTAGTAAAAAATTATATTTATCGAGACAATAGCGACAAAGGGTACCCCCCGTTAAGATAGGCAAAATGCCCTCACTCCCAGAATTCAAGTTTATTATTTTTTTTACGTTCTATGCAACTAAAAAATGAGATTACGCGGATTTTTAGCTCGCCACCCCCCATACCCCTCCACCCACAGCCAAAAACGTAGATTTTTAGATTTAATTTTTTTTAGTTAGGTTCCAATTTATTTTAAAATTTCAAAAAATCACAAGTGTAGCTGAGACTTTAACAAAACATGTCCATTTTTTATGGACCCATAGATCGAGTGTACATAACCTCAAATTTTTTTTTAACTATTTTAAAACCTATAACTTTTTTTTGGAGAGGGCTGCAGGTCCAATTTTTTTTGCATTTTGTGTATTTTATCAAAAGCTATCTCTCTGATTTTTTTCAGATTTTTCCGTCAGGTGCGCCATCTTGAAAAATCAAGAAAACTGTTTTTTTAGGGGGTTTTTGGGGATTTTCTCCATTTTATAGACTGCAACATAGATCAACTCAAGGTTTTGTTAATAGATTATGTATAATTTAAAATAACTGAGTATATTAGGATATTCAAAAATTGGGCGAAACACTTAAACCCCCCAAAAACCATGTTTTTTAAAGTTTTGTAAGGATTTTTGCGGGTCTAATTATATTTTTTGAGATCGATAGAGCCTGAATATTTGTTTTTCATTTTTTACGTTATATGTGATTAAAAAATAAGACTAATAGCATTTTTAGCCCACCACCCCCTCCCTCTCTCCCCACAAAAACGTCAATTTTTCTATTTTTTTTTTGTTTAGTTAAGTTGCAATGAATTTAAAAATTTTATGAGGCTTCTACAAAACATATCTATTTTTTGTAGACCCGTAGGTCGAGTGTACAATACATATAACCTCAAAATTCCTTTTTTATTTTTTTAAAACGCATTTTTGACTTCCAATCGATATTTTTTTAAAACGTCCAATGAATTTACATCTCTCTCGCGGACGGCCGGTTCAATACGTGATTAGCGCTCATTTTTAATTATTAAAAATAATAGTAATAACATAATGACAAAAATTTCTTCAGGCTTCTGCAGGGGGGGGGCTTTAAAATTTGAGTTGGTCACTTTATGACTTTCATAATAATAATTTTTAATCGAGTTTTTAAACCTTGAAAATGGCCATTTTCGCGTTTTTCAAATTTTAAATTGCATGTAAGTCGACAACAGTCAATTTTATAGAAAAATCACAAGAGACCTTTTTTTCTCAGGTTGATCCAGAGAATCTAAAACAAATTTGTCCTAAGTGAAAAAATTGATTTTTTGAATTCGTTTAAAAAATTGTTTAACAATTTTCCGACCGCGATACTGCTTGTCACCATGTGGATTTGTTATAAGGACCTGTTTTTGAATAAGTTTGTGCAAAAAATGAATCGAAATAATTTGCCTAATGGGGACAAGCATACAGCATGGACTATTTGCATTATGAGCCAAACGAAGATGGTTCGGAAAACATTAATCGATAGATACTGTTGTAGATGCGAGTTGAGTAAACGGCAACATAACCATAGGCTGTTGTTCGCATGTAGCTGCCATAATATAATATTTATCGCATGGAAGATATTTTACAAAAATCATCAAGCCAGCAGAATATCTTACAAAACTCTTTGACAATACAGATGTTATACCTGTAAGAGACGAAGACAGCGATGAAGACTTTAGAAGTGAAGTGTTATACCCACGAATATACTCTCCGAATACTCTACGAGTATATACGGAGCTTATATTCTTTGGCAATACTTTCCTTATTCTTTATATGGTGTTTTAAGTGGCAGTAAACGTGAATCAAAATGACATTATAATAGGCAGAGCAGAGATATAGGTTATGTAGATGGTACAAGCACATGTTTGAATAATTAGAATATGTATAATAGAAGGTAATATTAGAGTACCTACTAAATACAAACTAACAAAGAACAAAATGTTTTGATTCACAAAACGACAAGAAGTAGGATATATTAAAATAATGTATTTTTTTTAAATCGATTATTCTGTTTTATTTTTGTTTTTTGTATCCTACCCAAAAGATATCACAATGACATCTTTACTTTATATAAAAATATTGCAAAAATTTGAAATTGTTTTGTTAAATGTACAGCCGGTTCCTAAAAAAACTGATACGACTCTTAGTAAGATTTGATCATGTTGAGCAGTGTATTTGATTGATCTGACATTATATTTATTATGACAGACAAATAATAAAATAAACAAACAACAAACAACTGATTACATATTATGTTAATTCATAAATTGTACTAATTATTAAGGTCTAAATGTTTATATTATTTTGAATTCCTGTATTTTATAAAGAGTATATAAATGATAGTTTTTACATCAAATAGATCACATAATTATTGTAAACGTGGATTATACAACAAAACAAATTAGTATTCAATTCAGCCCTGTAATTTATTAAAATAAATATAGAAGTTTTCAGGGACTTTCAGCCCACGGTAATAATGTAGTCTTTCATTCTGAGTTTAAATTTTTCAAAAATATTTATTAGTTTTCTCAGGATTCGAAAAAAATGAATAGAATTAAAATACATTGAGAATTTTGACATGCGTCACAATGTTGCCTTAACTCAATGTAAAATTCTAAACTGTTGAATTCCAGCTTCCCTAATTATTTGACATCAAAAGACATTAGAAACTATTTGTAGAGGATTGAAATCTGTATTGAAAACAACTGTTAAAATTGGTCTACGTAATTAAACATATTCCAAAATTTTGTAAAAATGTAATACATTTCAGTTTTCAGCCCAAACTTAGGCCACACACACTGCAATAATGTTCACATTTTTGAACTGTCAATATTTTTATTTTATCATCTATTGTTTAAAAACAATACAGTTGATAAGATACCCTCAGTTGCGGAGAAAGTATTAATAATAAAGATTAATAATAAAGTCTAATAACCGTGGAACAGAATAAGCTATCTGACAAATTTTAAGATTTGGCAGTGACATTGACAGAATGTAAATATTAAGTATTTATCTTTCAAAATACACTGCTCAATTTTCTACAAAATACGCTTCAAGAGTCGTATCAGTTTTTTTTGGAACCAGGTGTAGTTTACTTGAGGACAAACTGAGCAACAGATATACTGAGAAAAAAAATTAAAACGAAAAAATGATGATTTATTGGGAAGGTTGAGAGGAAGGAGGGCTAAAATTGGGCTAAGGCTTATTTTTTAAACACATCAAACGTAAAAAAATGAAATAATATTCAGGCTGTATTGATCTCAAAAAATATTAGGCCTGGATCCCGCGTATCAAAAAAAGTTGATTAATAGCAAGCTGAAAATATCTGAATAGTTTAACGGTGTCTAGTCGGACAAACTTTGATGTAGGTATGGAAACAGGGGAAGTTTTAATTGTGAAACGTAATTTTAATTGTGGAACGTGCCATCCTGACAAGTTTATGATTGTGAAAACTAGCAGGTTGTTTTTAAGTTTATTCAATAGCAAATTATATAAAATATCCCTTAAAACTCAGTTATTTCAAATTATACCTACATTACCTATAAAAAACCTTGAATTAATCTATTTTGAAGTCTATAACATGGAATTAATCCCTAAAAACCGCTGAACAAACCAGTTTTGCGGATTTTTGAAGATGACGCACCTTACGGAAAAATCTGAAAAAAGTCAGAAATATAGTTTTTGATAAAATACACAAAACACAAAAAATAGACATAAATCCATCACCAAAAAAAAATACACGTATTAAAAAACAAAAAAAGAGGTTATAATATGTACTTACACTCAACCTTCGGGTCCATAAAAATAGATGTTCTGTAAAAGCCTCAGCTGTGCGTGTGAATTTTTTGTAATTTATAATTTAATAATTATTAACTATTCTAAATGGGAAATAAGCCACAATTTAACTAAAAAATGACCATTTAGAATAGTTAATTACAAAAATGTCACAAAGAAATAGCTTCAAAATAACATTCATAATTTAATTGCAAACCAACTTAAAAAAAATCGAAAAATTGATATTTTTGGCTGTGGGGGAGGGGGAATAGGGGAAGTGGGCTAAAATTGCGGTGAGTCCTAATTTTTTAAAATCATATAGAACTCAAAAAAACATAAAAAAAAAATATTCAGGCTGTATCGACCACAAAAAATATAATTAGATTCGCAAAAAATCCTTACAAAACTTTAAAAAAACATGGTTTTTGGGGGGGTTTAAAAGTGTTTCGTCCAATTCTTGAATATCATAATATACTATTATTTTAAATTGTACATAATCTATTAACAAAACCTTGAGTTGATCTATGTTGCAGTCTATAAAATGGAGAAAATCTTCAAAGAACCCCTAAAAAACAGTTTTCTTAATTTTTCAAAATGGCGAACCTGACGGAAAAATCTGAAAAAAATCAGAGAGATAGCTTTTGATAAAATACATAAAATGCAAAAAAAATTGGACCTGCAGCCCCCTCCAAAAAAAAGTTATAGGTTTTAAAATAGTTAAAAAAAATTTGAGGTTATGTACACTCGACCTATGGGTCCATAAAAAATGGACATGTTTTGTAAAGACCTCAGCTACACTTGTGAATTTTTTGAAACTTTTAAATCAATTGAAACCCAACGAAAAAAAAATTAAATCCAAAAATATACGTTTTTGGCTGTGGGGGGAGGGGTAAGGGGGGTGGCGAGCTAAAAATCCGCGTAATCTCATTTTTTAGTTGCATAGAACGTAAAAAAATTAATAAAATTTAATTCTGGGAGTGAGGACATTTTGCCTATCTTAACGGGGGGTACCCTTTAAATATACCAATATATTAAACGACGTCGAATGTGCACTCATTCATACCCCTCACCCCCTGTCGTATTTCGTCGAAATAAGCAAGCCCCCCTCCCACTTCTCAACGACGTAGTTTATGGATGTCCCCTTATCACACCCTGTATATGTCATATAGCCCGATCAGGGAACACAAGATTTTACGAAAACCTTCAAAAAAATAAAGGAAGGATAAAAATTTGGGAATAGGTAGTTGAAATTGTCTATTATTATATAAGAAAAAGTTTACAATTCTACATCCCCTCCATTTTACAAAAATTGGGAAATCCAGGTGAAAAATATTTTCTCGGGAGTGAAAAAATTTACGTTCAAAATAGGCCCGGAATTGGATAAAATGACTAATTCTAAGCAACTTTTGTTCTATAGAGTTTTTTCACTAAGTCAATACTTTTCACTAAGTCAAAACATATTTTAGGACGGTTTTCGCAGATAACTCAAAAAGTAAGTATTCTAGCGAAAAAAATATTCTTAGTGAAAATATAGCTTATAAAAAATTGAAAAAAAAAATGGTGTACGCATGAGGTCTGCAGACCCAGTAGAAGCAGAGTTGTAGCTAATGAAAAGTAGGTTCTTCTTCGTCAAATTCCAAATCGAATATTTCAATGTGAAATAACCAAAAAACATAGCACTTTTCGGGGAAAATTCATTATAACTGTTTTAAAGTGTTTAAAAAAAGGTTAATTTTTGTTTTTTAAAAAAACTTCTAACATTAAAAATAAGTGAGTTTCGCTCAAAATATTGTTGGCCCCTTTTATTTTTTGGTACAAAAATTGAGAAAATCACCCCCTAATTAGCTTCCCAAATAAAATTAATCGTTACCGCTTCACAAGTTACTTTACTTATGTATTATTTATATTATCTATAAGTTTCTTTGGTTCAAAGTGCTTATTTTTGAAAAAAAAATTGGGTTTAAAATTAAACATTTTTTAATTTTGAAAAAAAAAATGGAATTGTTCATGGAATTAATTTAAAAATTATTAGTAATACCAAAAATCTTAAAGATTAATAAAATGTACGTTTTGCTTTTCTGAATATTTTTCTTTTTTGTTTTCTTGTTAGACAAAAATTGGTTTTGCTATGGCTGTTCAAAATTTGCCTAAACTTGTGGTTAGTTACTCGTTCAAGCCATTTTAAATACAGCTTTTTCAAAAATAAACACTTTGAACCGATGAAACTTACAGATCATATAAATAATACATACGCAAAGTAACTTGTGAAGTGGTAATGATAAAATTTATTTGTGATGCTAATTAGGGGGTGATTTTCACGATTTTTTTACCAAAAAATAAAAGGGACCAACAATATTTTGAGCGTAACTCACTTACTTTTAATGTTTTTTTTAAAAACAAAAATAAACCTTTTTTTAAACACTAAAAAAAGTTGAAATGAATTTTCCCCGAACAGTGCTCCGTTTTTGGGTTATTTCACATTGAAATATTCGATTTAGAATTTGGCGAAGAAGAACCTACTTTTCATTGGCTACAACTCTGCTTCTGTTGGGTCTGAAGACCTCACGCGTACACCATTTTTTTAATTTTTTATAAGCTATATTTTTGCTAACAATATTTTTTTCGCTGAAATACTTACTTTTTCAGTTATTTTCGAAAAACCGTCCAAAAACATGTTTTTTTCTTTAAAAATTCCGGACTTATTTTGAATGTATATTTTTCACCTTCGAGAGGGGAGTATTCCCCTCCATTTTTGAAAAAATGGAGGGGATGTAGAATTGTAAACTTTTTCTTATATAATAATAGAAAATTTCAACTACCTATTCCCAAATTTTCATCGTTCCTTTATTTTTTTGGGGTCAGATTGTTCTTTGATCGGGCTAATATATAAATATATAGATGTACAGCCGGTTCCTAAAAAAACTGATACGACTCTTAGTAAGATTTGATCATGTTGAGCAGTGTATTTGATTGATCTGACATTATATTTATTATGACAGACAAATAATAAAATAAACAAACAATAAGCAACTGATTACATATTATGTTAATTCATAAATTGTACTAATTATTAAGGTCTAAATGTTTATATTATTTTGAATTCCTGTATTTTATAAAGAGTATATTATAAATGATAGTTTTTACATCAAATAGATCACATAATTATTGTAAACGTGGATTATACAACAAATTATACAACAAATACACAACAAACGTGGATTACGTTACGAGAGTACTGTCATTTGAATCGTAATATGATTTTTTTCGAATCATGAAAAAACTAATAAGTATTTTAGAAAAATTTAAACGCAGGATGAAAGATTACATTATTACCGAGGGCGGAAAGCCCCTTAGAATAAACAATCAGTTTCTATTGAATGAAATATTTGAAATTAAATATCACACTTCTCTTTTATTTTCAGCCCTGTAACTTATTAAAATAAATATTATAGAAGTTTTCAGGGACTTTCAGCCCTCGGTAATAATATAGTCTTTCATTCGGAGCTTAAATTTTTCATAAATATTTATTAGTTTTCTCAGGATTCGAAAAAATGAATACCTACAATTAAAATACATTGAGAATTTTGACATGCGTCACAATTTTGCATTAACTCAATGTAAAATTCTAAACTGTTGAATTCCAGGTTCCCTAATTATTTGACATCAAAAGACATTAGAAACTATTTGTAGAGTATTGAAAACAACTGTTAAAATTGGTCTACATAATTAAACATATTCCAAAATTTTGTAAAAATGTAATACATTTCAGTTTTCAGCCCAAACTTAGGCCACACACAATGCAATAATGTTCACATTTTTGAACTGTCAATATTTTTATTTTATCATCTATTGTTTAAAAACAATACAGTTGATAAGATACCCTCAGCTGCGGAGAAAGTATTCCTAATAATAAAGATTTATAATAAAGTCTAATAACCGTGGAACAGAATAAGCTATCTGACAAATTTTAAGATTTGGCAGTGACATTGACAGTATGTAAATATTTAGTATTTATCCTTCAAAATACACTGCTCAATTTTCTACAAAATACGCTTCAAGAGTCGTATCAGTTTTTTTTGGAACCAGGTGTACATATAATTAATTTTTTAGGTCAGAAAAACGGCGTCGTTCTTTTCTACGATACAAAAACGTTCAACCTCATTAGAAGAATACCAATTACAGATTCGCATACAATAAAACTCTCCTGGCATCCGAAGCTCAATCAAATTTTCGTTGGAACGGGCAACGGACTTATAAAATGTTACTACGACGAAAGAAAGAGCTTGAGAGGGGCCACTTTATGTGTCATAAAACACCATCGCAAAGCTCAACACTCGGAAGTTGTTAGTTCTCAACAAATCATCACGCCTCACGCTTTGCCCTTGTTTAGGCAAGAAAGGAGAAAGACGAGTCGAAAACAAATGGAGAAAGATAGGTTGGTTGAAATTATTTTTAAATTATTTTATACTTATTTAGGGCTTTTTTAACATTGGTGATGGATTTTTTAATCCGAAAACGTTCTGTGATTTAATGTAACCCCTTATTTAGGGACATTTTGTGATTTATGGTATACAGCCAGCTACGGGAACTTTATTTTCCTCGTGGATTTTTTATTTTTAAATACGTATTCAATTATAAAATAATTGCAAAACAATTGTAGATAGTCATAGATTCAAGTCATAGTTCTGCAGGTAAGCTCTGTTCACCTTCTTCTGTAAGTGCCATGTTCGCGACAAAATGGGCAATCATCATAGCTATTCGGACTTCAGAGACTGCTGCCCTGAAAAGTTCATTTGATGTACATCCGTACGATTCTCTCAGGTTGCGCATCCAACGTACTGTCTCCATATTTTTCCTAGAATATTTCCCTGCAGAATAACGGAGCACGTTGTATCTGTCTTCACGTGTAATATGTACGAGATACTCCAATTTTCTTGCTTTGATTGTATTTAAAATTTCCATTTCTATATTTATATAGTCTATGACAGCGGTTCTAAACCTGTGGTACATGTACCACTTTTGTTACATGACATTATTTACGGTGGTACGCAAAAACACAAAAGGACCGCCAAAATCAGCACCGCAATAATAAATACCAGAGGAGGAAATTTTGATTTCCCTTCTCTTGCAAAACTCGCTTTAAAATACTTGATACCCTTTTCGACAACACACCTGTGCGAGAATGGATTTTCCGCAATGTTAAATATTAAGAACTTATGCAAAAAGAAACTTAATGTAGAATCTAATCTTCGAGTATATCTAGTTAACATCGAACCAGATATTAACCTTCGGATGACCAAGCGGGGGAAATTGTGACCCCAGCGTATGTTTTTCTTTAATAAATTCAAAAGTATTTTCAATTTTTAACTCATTATTTTTATTTGACTTTAATATCATTCTAGATATCCTCATATTTTGAAATAAAAAAAATTCCCTATATTTTACGAATAAAAAATATATTCTGAAGTTGATGTTTAGTAAAATACCGTCTGTTATGTGTAATTCCAAGTAGTTTTACTCTAATGACGTCGACTTTGCAAAGTAACAAGACACTTACTCAACATACACACTACACATGACACTAATACTGATGTTTTGACTGGCTGAATGACATAAAGTCCATGCCATAAAAAAATTAAAAAAAAAAACTTCATTTTTTTGTTAATTGTCATTTTTGACCTGGGGTCATTTTTCCCCCCGTGGTCATCCGTGTAACAAAAAAAGGTTGGTCATCGGAAGGTTAATAAGTTATGTGGAAATACTCAAGCACAAGCTACCCACTAATTAGTTTGTTTTCTAACTAGGTACCTATATAAAACCTAAAAATATAACCGAAAAACAATTTTACTCTTATTGAATATTTATCCATTCTTTAAAATTCCAGCATAAAAATTAGAGTTGCTTAGATGACCTAGGAGAAAGTACCAAAAATAATTTGGTGGTACATGAATCAAAAAGATTGAGAACCACTGGTCTACGATATTTTCAGAATTCTTCTGTACACCCACAGCTCGAATAATTCCAGATTTTGCATTTATGCCACATTCAAGGTCCCCAAGCTTCCATCCTATAAAACAAAGTCGAGAAAACGTAGAACCTAGCCAATCTAACTCAACTCCAATTTCAAATCTCTTGTGCAGGGCACTGTCTCATTTCGGTTTAAATTTTTCTTAGTCCATTCTTTCACGGTTTTTGCTCTAAATTTTAAAGAACCGCTTTGATTGACATGAAATTTGGCATACATATAGCTTACATGTCAAAGAAAAAAGTGATATTGTGCCGATGTGTGCTTTTGCCCTGGGGGTGACTTTCACCCCTTCTTGGGGGTGAAAAAATATATGTCCAAAATAAGTCCGGAAATGGGTAAACTGACTAATTTTAAGTAACTTTTGTTCTATAGAGCTTTTTCGCCAAGTCAACAGTTTTCGAGTTATTTGCAAGTGAATATGTTCATTTTTCAACAAAATAACCACATTTTTAGACGGTTTTTCGCAAATAACTCAAAAATTAAGTATTTTGTCGAAAAAAACGTTCTTAGCAAAAATATAGCCTATAAAAAAGTAAAAAAAATGGTGTACGCGTTAGGTCTCTGGATCTCGTAGAACCAGAGTTATAGCCAATGAAAAATAGATTCATATTCACCAAATTTCAAATAGAATATTTCGACGTGAAATATCCAAAAAATTAAGTACTTTTTGGGGAAAACCTATTATAACTTTTTTAAAGTGTTTAAAAAAGCTTTATTACTGTTTTTATAAAAAGTTTCTAGCATTAAATTTAAGCAAGTTACGCTCAAAATAAAGTTGGTCCCTTTTGTTTTTGCAAAACAAAAATCGGTAAGACCACCCCCTAATTAGCAACTTAATTAGCAAATTAATCGTTACCGCTTCACAAATTATTTTACTTATGTTGTGTTTATTTGATCTGTAAGTTTCATCGATTCAAAGTGCTTATTTGTGAAAAAATTTGGTTTCAAAGTAAAAGTTTTAAAAATTTTAAATTTTGAAAAATATGCTTTTTTTCAAAATAACTTAAAAATTGTTAGAGATACCAAAAATCTCGAAAAACAAAAAAAGTTAGATTTGCTTTTCTGAATATCATGTATTTTTTTGTTTTTCTGGTGGACAAAAATTGATTAAGATTTGGTGTTTCTAAATTTGCATACATTCGTGATCAGTGACTGGTTTAAGCCCTTTTAACTACAGCCCTTTCAATAATAAGGACTTTGAACCGATGAAACTTACAGATCATATAAACAATATATACAGGAGTCAAGAAACTTATGAAGTCGTAACGATTAAGTTCATTTAAGCTACTAGTTAGTGGGTGATTTTCTCGATTTTTTTACCAAAACCAAAAGTGACTCAAAACTTTATTTTGAGCGTAACTTGTTTAATTTTGATGCTAGAAATTTTTTTTATAAAACAAAAATGAAGCTTTTTTAAACACTTTAAATACGTTGTAACGAATTTTCCCCGAAATGTGCTTCATTTTTGGTTATTTCACGTTAAAGTATTTCATTTGGAATTTGACGAATATGAACCTATTTTTCATTAGCTATAACTCTTCTTCTACTAAGTGTAGAGACGTGATGTATACACCATTTTTTTTTTAAATTTTTTACAGGCTATATTTTTGCTAAGAATGTCTTTTCGACAAAATACTTACTATTTGAGTTATTTGCGAAAAACCGTCTAAAAGCGTGGTTATTTTGTTGAAAAGATGAACATATTCACTGCCAAACAACTAGAAAAGTATTGACTTGATGAAAAAACTCTATAGAACAAAAGTTACTTAAAATTAGCCAGTTTATCCATTTCCTGACTTTCTTTGGACGAAAATTGGTCCACCCCCAGGGCAAAAGCACATATCGGCACAATATCACTTTTTTTCTTTGACTTGTTAGCTATGTGTGTGCCAAATTTCATGTCAATCCAAGCGGTTCTTTACAATTTAGAGGTTTTGCAATATTTTACCGTTAAAGAACGGACTATCTATTCTTATTTTGATTTCATGGAAGTAATCATTTGTGGAGTTAATCATTGTTCCAAGATATGTACATTGGTCTACTCCAGGGGTTCCCAAATTTCTAGCAACTGCGTACCACCTGCTATATTTTGAAGATTTTGGCGTACCATCAAACACCGATTGGGAGGGGGGTGGAATGGAAGGAAGCCCCCCTTATTTTTTTTAAACATATTTGCAATCAGAAATATGTCCACTGGCTTATTTTATTTTATCCAAAAGTCAATTAAGGATTTCTCTTTAAAACTGTCTCCTGTGAAATCGATGAATGTTTTCTGTCAATCCTGTAACTCGAACTCATTTGGTGGGATTGTTTGGAATAATCTTCAAAAAAAATATTTATTAAAACTTTCTTGAAGAGATCCCAAGTGAAGAATTATATCAGCAACCACATTTGGTATTGGAGATATTTCGTTTTCGTCAAAAAATGATAACAGCGTAGGAAATGCAGAGACATTTTCCCGTGTATTTGAGAACATATAAGAACCAACTTTTTTTGAAGGAGTTTATTTTCTCATTAGCTGTAAAGGGTACTTTATTTGCTCTCTGACGACCCATGTTCAGCGTGTTGAGTCTGACATTTTTTTCACTTAACAGCGTTAAAACTTCTGACCTCAGTTTAGAGACGCACGGGTGAAAACTTGTGCTGAGGTGAAGAGATGCACTAGCACTTCCGCAGACAAAGGCCCATCGTAATCGCTTGTTTCACCCACGCGACCGATGCGTACCACCTGAAATCTTCCCGCGTACCACCAGTGGTACGCGTACCACCTGTTGGGAACCCCTGGTCTACTCGTTCGACATTGGTTCCGTTTATAAAAAGATTCTTGTTATTTATTTGAGTTTTCGACATTCTTATAAATTTTGTCTTGTTGACGTTCATTGTTAGACTCATCTTATCTATACTCCGCTATTCTGCTCACCATCCTCCGAAGATCTTCAATATTTTCGGCAAAGATGACGGTACCATCCGCATATCTAATGTTAATGGGATCTCCATTTACCTTTATTCCGGCAGTTCCAACCTCAAAAGCTCTTTTTAGGACCTCTTCAGAGTAGGCAATAAAAAGAATTAGCGACAATACGCATCCCTGTCTCACCCCACGTCTGATTTCAATTTCCTCTAGCTGTTCGTTAACACACTTTTGCTCACTGCTTTATAAATTCGATGTGATCCTGAGGTCATTGTAGTCTATCTTCTTTGATTTCAGTACATTCATTAATTGTTCATGTCATACTTTATCGAATGCTTTATTATAGTCAATAAAACACGCATGTACACCGTACACTCACCGGCGCGAAAAACGGGCACCCCAAAAATGGGTCATTTTTGATGTCTCGTATCTCCTAAACCTGTTGTCCGATTTAAGTAATTTTTTTAATATGTTATAGCCTTACACTGTTACTAATAAAACACTCGTATTCTAAGGTTATTCCGTATTTATATCTAGAATAATTATCCTAAGTATAAGGTAGATATAGTACGAAAATAATTCGTTACTAATAAACTCGGTATAAGTTAGATATAAGTATTCCCACTTTATTCCGAAATAATAGTTTGGCAACGTTGCAATCTTCTGCACAAATACATAGAACAATGATATAATAATAGGTGCGTTCGCGGGTACAGTTGACAAATTGTCGCCGACAATTTCTAACCTCACTTAATATAAATAATATCGTTAATAGATAAATATGTAAGGTATATTTACTTTTAATTAATATTAATAACTAATAATTAAATTATACTAGGCAAATATACCTTGTATATTTATCTATTAAAGATATTATTTATATTATTTTAAAGTGCGCATGCGTTTTGCTGCTAATTTGTCGCTGACTAGTCGCCGACAGGCTCCCGCGAACGCACTTATGTGTCAAATATGTCAATTTTGATTTTTCTCTATAACTGACAAATTAAATTAACCTAGGCGAAAAGTTTTCGAAATGATAAAAATTAGTTTTTATTGATTTTTTTTAAATACCAGTATACTTCTTTCATATGGATTCCACAGAATTGCTGTGTCATTATTATTTTCTGAACAATAGCATTGCAAAAAAAGTTCATAGAGGTAAACAAATTAAATAAAATTTAAACTAATTGACGAATCATCTTGAAATTTTTTGTGCATTATATTATGGACTGTTTGACTCAACTTTTCATGCAATATCAAATTCAAATAAGTGAATCACCTATTTTCTAAAAACCTTACACCATCTTTAGAAAACCGATATTTAATTCTGAATTCCTTATCGGTGTATTGTGAAAAGGGATTTATTCTATCTTTGAAAAGTTTCCTTTTTCGTGTATTTTCTATCATGTTAATTAAATTATCAACTTCTTCGACAGCCGCAACACCCCCTTAAAACACATTTTTTTTATATAATTACTCACAAAACAAATCAAAATATAATATATTCTTGCCTGTGATGACATTGACAGTCATAAAATAGGTTATACCAGACTTAAACAAGGGTGTGGGTCGGTATAAACTTGGACTAAATTCTTATACCACGTATAAACTATATCTAAGTTATTCCATGTTTATTGGTAGTAATTTTGCCTATACCTGATTTATTCTCAGTATAACTTTTATACTTGGTTTATTAGTAACAGTATTATTCTTTAACAATATCGCTATAATAATATTGTTTCTAGACAGGTGAATTATTATTGCATACCGGGTGTACCAATCAAACTGGGTTTTTTTCTCAATTTTCACAACACCCTGTGGAATATTCTAGCCTTTATACAATATTGAAATTAAAACCCAACTATAGCCCCAGGTTTTCTTAACATTCTGTTTTTTTATTCATTCGCTTATGTTGGATAATAAAAAAGTTAGGGACTTTAACAACTAGCCATGTTCTTTATCAATACAGCGTGTTTCTAAATAAGTGCGACAAACATTAAGGGGTAATTCTGCATGAAAAAATAATGATCGTTTACTTGATAAAGCTATGTCCGCAAATGCTTAGTTTCCGAGATACGGGATAATGAATTTTGTCTTACAAACTGACGATTTATTTATTGCTCTAAAACCGGTTGAGATATGCAAATGAAATTTTGTAGGTTTTATGAGGTAGTTATTACGCATTTTTTGACATACAACTAAAAATTTTGTAAGATTTACCTAATATTTTCACTTCAGTTGCAATGGGTGGGAAAACCTCTCAGTGCGGATCAATTAGGATATGGAGAACAAGCCTACGTTCTTTCCGATGAGGCTCCAATAAGAGCCGAAAATCGCGATTCAAGGGACTGACTGCGCTCCGTATTCTAATTGAAAAGTAAGATTGTTTTGCCTTCGCATTGCAACTGAATTAAAAATAAAAAAAAATTTTATTTTATTTTTATATTGGTCTTTACTCCTTCGAGTAACTAGGTCCATTTTCTGTTGGAATTTACCAGCTGAACAGACGGGGTCGTGAATTGTAAGTTTGTTGAATTCCCTCTTGTCTTCTTCGCTTCAGCATCCATTTGGCTTGCAAATTTTAGAAGCCTTGGAGGTGTTACCAAGGAAATGGACCAATAAGTTTTCGATTTAAAAATCTTTTAGTAATATTTTAATATTTTCTAAATATTGTTAATAATGCTATTAGAATCGAAAACTTCATTTTTTAATTGCCAGATGACGCTAGTCACCTAATATTTTCACTTCAGTTGCAATGGGTGGGAAAACCTCTCAGTGCGGATCAATTAGGATATGGAGAACAAGCCTACGTTCTTTCCGATGAGGCTCCAATAAGAGCCGAAAATCGCGATTCAAGGGACTGGACTGCGCTCCGTATTCTAATTGAAAAGTAAGATTGTTTTGCCTTCGCATTGCAACTGAATTAAAAATAAAAAAATTTTATTTTATTTTTATAAAAATTTTGTATTCACCGTTGGCGTGCATGCTGGTAATAATAACTACCTCATAAAACCTACAAAATTTCATTTGCATATCTCAACCGGTTTTAGAGCAATAAATAAATCGTCAGTTTGTAAGACAAAATTCAACATCCCGTATCTCGGAAACGAAGCCTTTGCGGACATAGCTTTATCAAGCAAACGATCATGATTTTTTCATGCAGAATTACCCCTTAAAGTTTGTCACACTTATTTAGAAACACCCTGTATTGATAAAGAACATGGCTAGTTGTTAATGTCCCTAACTTTTTTATTATGCAACGTAAGCGAATGAATAAAAAAACAGAATGTTAAGAAAAGCTGAGGCTATAGTTGGGTTTTAATTTCAATATTGTATAAAGGCTAGAATATTCCACAGGGTGTTGTGAAAATTAAGAAAAAAACCCAGTTTGTTTGGTACACCCGGCATACAATGATAATTTACCTGTCTAGAAACAATATTATTATAGCGATATTGTTAAAGAATAAGGCTATAACATATTAAAAAAATACTTAAATCGGACAACAGGTTTAGGAGATACGAGACATCAAAAATGACCCATTTTTGGGGTGCCCGTTTTTCGTGCCGGTGATTGTATATCTTGATCGACGTCTAGTACTGAAAAGAAATATACTGTATGTAGTATTTTTGAAAGGGCAGTGAAACGACATTTAAAAAGAGGTATCCCTAAACCATTATAAGAGGTATTCCATTAAAGATTTTGGGGGTTGTGTCCGCCCCCGCTAGATGGTGAATGTACACAATTTAGTTGAAAACTGGTCTACAAAATGTCCCCCCACAAATAAAGGACTAGGCAACACTCCTTATGGAAAAGTGGTCCCGGTCAAATTTGATGAAAGTTTGGTCAATGAAACTTCTTGACGTGTAGATTAAAAAATTCCATGGCACCTGGGTCTGAATAACTACTATTCTCGAGTTACAGCATTCTGAAGTTATTTGGATTCGAGTGCTCGGTTTACGTTAAGTGCACTAATTTACGGTCAAGTGAACGAAAATATTTATTATTGGAAGAAGAGAAACTCATGTTCTTCATACATACTTGCGTGTTATATAAATTCGTGGTCAAAAATATTCGGATCGTATTTTAGTCCTCAGAAAACCTCCTCAGAAAAGTCCTCAGAAAACTAAAGAAGTGCGGTATAAAACGTGCTGCTAGATCGATATAAGCATTATCATGTGTTCATGAATGCTTCACAGTTATGGAATACCAGCAAAACTGCAGTCCCGCCTTATCTTTAGAAAACTACTGAACAGTGGCGGATCTATGGGGGATGGGGGTAATTGTACTCATAACATGTTCCAGAATAATTAAAGAAAAAAATTGTCGAAATATAAAAAAATACATTAGCTGACATGAAACTTGTCCCGCATATCAGACAGGTAGAGAACATGGATTTCATTTCAATACAAAAAAAAACAAAGTACCTGGTAGTCTGTAAATGCTAAATATTAATTACAATTGACCTATCAGGATACTTAACATTGGGTTGATGTCTTGCAAAGCCTAAAAACCATAACACACGGGTGATATGAGCACAAGTACCTACAATTCTCGCACCAGATTGACAGGTACAGTAGTACCCGTTAATCGGTTCTTCTGCAGGCTCATCTTCATCATTATCTTCATCAACCTTATAGGGAATGAATACTTGGTGTTTTTTAGCTTGCCGAAGCCTAGAAAATATTCGAACTCTTATGAATCCCGGTCCATCCATATTCTCATCAATTTGAAA
Organism: Diabrotica virgifera virgifera; assembly: GCF_917563875.1. NCBI lineage: Eukaryota > Metazoa > Arthropoda > Insecta > Coleoptera > Chrysomelidae > Diabrotica > Diabrotica virgifera. Next base: position 173,818,647 of record NC_065451.1, read on the forward strand.
CTCTTCGTCATTTTCTCTTATTATTTTATCTTGTATGTAAGATGGTGCCAGTTTAATTTGATATATTTCAATCGTAAGGTCTTTTAGGTAGTCTAAGTCGAAAGCAGGAAAGTTAGCAAAATCATGATTATGAAGCCTTCTCCATTGATCATTTCTTCTAATCAGATTATCAGTCTCAACTCTAGCTTGTACAACATTGGGAATTAGTAACCTCTGTAGTAACTGTTCAGCTGTAGAACCTTGGATGTGGATCGGTCGGTGATACTTATTTAATAGTGCACCAGCAATACGGTAAAAATCATTAGTTTTTTTGCATAGTGCATGTTTATAGGATTGGCAAACAATTTAAAGATAGAGCGTAAATGACCATTTCTTCCTTCTACAATCCATCGATTTTTCGTAATAATGCGTGAGTTATTAGCGTCTTCAGTTGAAAGTTGCTTTTATCCACGTGGCAAAAGGGCTGGCATCTTATGTTCGATACCTAGTAATTGTAAAAATGGTATACAATCTCGATATGCTCTGTCTACCAGGAGTATGTCTCGATTTTGGAACCAATCTCTTAAATAATTTCCATCTCTGTTAAATTCATGTTGAAGAATGTTGGCATCATTATTGTACGAATCAGAAAAAATCGATAAAATATAGCCATCAGGTGCTACAACTAATGTTGGTTTTAAAACATGTCTACTTTTGTGCATTGAAAAAGATTGTCGAAAACAGTTGCTTTTATGTAAGTAGGCATATGTATCTAATAATGCAATCACCTTTTATTTGGTTCATTCGGATTCGGATTGTAGAAAATATTAGAGTAAGCCGTTACATGTTGCTGAATGAATTGATTCCTTGGTATTGCTTGGGGCCCAATATTTTTCACAACAAACCTTTGAATTAGTGATCTTCTAACACGTTCTACTATTATAGTAACATATTGTCTAGTGTTATAACCAAACAAAACCCTGAGAAAACTGTCACTCAAACCTTGTCTCAACTTACATAGAAACATCAGTAAATCTCTTTTATTAATATATCTGTCTTTACCGTTTTCGAAAACAGGATCACAATAAGTAAATAGTTCCTCGAGTTGTTCTTTAGTTACTGGAGCCAAACATTGAAAATCTTCATTATCTAAATTATCAATATTTTATGTCTTTAGCACCGCAGATTCTAAGTTCGCCTAAAAACAATGCTAATTCTGGACCTTTGATTTTATATGGTCGTTTAGTGAAACCTAGACCAGGTAAAAAAAATTAGGAACTAGGCCCTTTTCATTTAAATGTCCTACACAGACTCTGACGCCGTAAGGTACGAAAATATTTCTTTTTATAAACATATTCACCCTACAAAACATTGACATTCGCTGAATATCATTGGTAGCATTACAAAATAAACATATAGCATTAGCTGTTTGTGCTAACAACATTATTCTCCATAATATTTTGTATTAAAAAGCTCGTCATCATTGGCTATAGAACACCTGGTGGACCTCAGCCTGTTCGAGAATCAGCTTCAATTGCTTTCTATACTCCGCCTTGGTTTTCCAATTTCGTACTTTTAACACCCGTAACTCATCTTCTCTGGTCCTTAAATTGTACTGTGGACTCTGGGCCTACGTCTTTTCGTCACACTATCCGCTCTTTGGTTATAAATGTGTTTTGATGGCTTCATCTAGTTCTTTTTCGTTAAATAAAGTTTTTTCATTAATTCTGGAACATGTTACCGGTGGATAACATGTTCCCCTTATCCCCCCTAGATCCGCCACTGTTCAGTAGTTTTCTAAAGATAAGGCGGAACTGCTGTTTTGCTGGTATTGCATAACTGAGAAGCATTCATGAAAACATGATATTGATAATGCTTAAATCGATCTAGCAGCATATTTTATACCGCACTCCTTTAGTTTTCTGAAGACTTTTCGGAGGTTTTCTGAAGACTAAAATACGATCCAAATATTTTTGACCACGAATTCATATACAACACGCAAGTATGTATGAAGAACATGAGTTTCTCTTCTTCTAATAATAAATATTTTCGTTCACTTGACCGTAAATTAGTGCACTTAACGTAAACCGAGCACTCAAATCCAATAAATTCAGAAGGCTGTAACTCGAGAATAGTAGTTATTCAGACCCAGGTGCCATGGACTTTTTTAATCTACACATCAAGAAGTATCATTGACCAAACTTTCATCAAATTTGACCGGGACCACTTTTCCATAAGAAGTGTTGCCTGGTCCTTTGACGTGTTTTTGCATATTTTTAGATTTACTATAGGGACCAAATTATAGGGGGTGGCACCTTTTCAAATTGACACACTGTATAACGAACATACTATATGCATTCTTCAGAACCTAATTATTATAATGTTTTTAATTTATTTTACAGACTAGATCCAGTGAAATCCAAGAGACCCGATCTACCTATCACATCTGGTCAAGGTGGCAGAGTGGCTTCTAGTGGAGGCACACTCAGCAGCTATGTCATACGGAACTTGGGATTGAGCAAAAGGGTAGAAGATGATCAAGATCCCAGAGAAGCAATTTTGAAGTATGCTAAAGACGCCGAAGAAAATCCGTACTGGATTACTCCTGCGTACAAAAACACACAGCCCAAACAGACATATACTGATGATGGAGATGAAGAGCCCGAAAAGAAGAAGTCAAAGAATGACTAAATTAAATCTTCAAGTTGTAAATATATGTTAACTTTTGTAAATTTTAAGTTTTTTCTTATTATCACCGATACTTTAGACTTTAGACAGTGTAGACATTAGAGAAATCAAATTAAATCATTCCAAAAAGCGTCATGAAACGCTAAGGCTCTAACTCCATCACACCAGTTTGGGCGTTTGGGTTTCGAGAAAGTCATTAACTATCGACCAAGTCCATAGAATAATGGATAGATATAATAGAGAGGTCGCTGGAAGGAAAGACAGTTTGCTCCGCTGTCTTCCTCGACGTGGCACAAGCTTTTGATAAAGTATGGCACGAAGGACTTAAATACAAATTAAGCAGCATTTGCTAAGCAATACACAGAAGTATCGGGGTCTTATAACGGTGTAACCATGATGATCCTGGGGGGGGGGGGGGTTACAACTACTGGAGAGTCTCTGGAGGATATGGTGTTAAGCGTATAGAGCTCAAAGTATATCCCAATGGGAGATGTTATAACCCCCAAAACCCTCCAGGGTTATGCCACTGATCTTATATATCAGAGAGTTTTTAGGGTTAAGCAAGAAGCCTGCTCGGAACTAAAGAAATAAAAAAAAATGAATAACCATTTTTAATTTCGTTGCAAAACGAAAATACAGCCGCACCAATCAGAGAGTGCAGCAAGCACCTCTACCGGTTTCGACACTTATTAGTCTCTCATCAGGAGGCACATATGCTGCCCTCTCTGATCCAACCAAAACAAAAAACCTCGGCGTGCAGTCGAACGAAATGGCATTGCAACTATTGCAATGGTGGAATTGGCGATTGCAACGAACGAAATGGCATCGTTGATTGTAGTAGGTACATACTACCTACTAGCTTTTTGGAAATACATAATATATTGTTTCTAATATAAAATTCTGAAAACATTGAACTTCTGTTTCTATGTTTTTAATATAAATTTCGTTGGGGAAGTAGAAAAATGCTATCAGTATAATGCTCATTGTATTCAAATTATACTAAAAATGTAAAATACTGTACTTTTCACAGATCAAAATAGTCGTTTTGGGTTGATATAAAAAAACCGAGTTCTTCCTGGTCGGAATGTTCTCAGATGCTGTTCAGTCTTCAACCAATCAGCGCGCTGGGAGCATCTCTGACCAAAAATTCAGAATGCCATTGGCCCGATTACTTGGGAAAAATCCATCTCCTACGTCATAATCCCAGAACAAAAGAAATCTGGGTATAAAAGGAGGTGGATTTTCTGTCTAAAATCAAGTCCTACAAACTAGGCAAGGACTCTAAGGTGATCAAGGTGGTGACTAAATCCTTAGAGAAGTTCACATCAGCATTGAGCCGAGGCATAACTCTTGACGGAGAAATTTATAATGCCGAGCTTCCACATGGCTCCGATCCTACTATCCCTACCCCAAAATACTGCAGCAAATGTTGCATTAACGGACACTCTATTGACGAATGCCCTCAAAAAGCATTCGTCTGCCCCCACTGCGGCGGCAATCATAAATCCAGCGCCTGCACAAAACAGCAGGAACCCAAATGCCCGAATTGCAGTGGTGACCACCCTGCATATTCCAATAAGTGTCCACAAAGACACACTATCCCCTCCGCCCAACACGAAATACAGCCACTATCGATCGAAAGATCATTCCCTCCTTTTGAACTCCCAACGGAAACAAAGAACATCCTGTCGATCCAGACTGCTCTGCTGCTGAACCTGTTGCCGGAACTTCGCGAGCATATCGCAGCAATCACGGCTAATCTAATTAGCCAAGTCTACGACCACTCGACAGTGGTCAACGGGTACGGAAGCAATGTCACGGTGACATTCTGCTCCAACCACTAGACACCCTCCCTTATGGATTTCACCCTAGGCACAGTCAACTGTCAGGGTCTCTCCAAAAAGAGACCTCTCATCAAGAATATCCTGTCGAAGCACAACATCCAGATCCTCGCACTCACAGATACTCTGTCGAAAAGCGATCCACACTTCGCAGGATATTCGATCATCCATCGAAACCGCTGTCAGGTTTCACGTGGGAATGGTATTCTCGTGAAACACGGAATACCGCACACCACACACACATTCCCACAAAATTTTCGTCCACCTGACGTGGACTTCCTGGCAATTGACGTGCATATCCCCAATAACGAAACCCTCACGATAGTCTCTTACTACAAACTCCCGGGTCAGCCACTCAGCAGGCACTTGCTTGAGTATTTTTCGACGCTTAGCAAGGCCGTGCTGATGGGTGACCTAAATTGTAGACACACACAGTTTGGTGATCACCGTTCAAACCCAGAAGGCATCCGCCTCACGGATTATCTACTAGACCTTCCCATCTCAAGAATCACCAACACTGAATACACGTTTTTGAACGCCAATGGGGCCTCTATTGTCGACCACATCCTAGTTACTAGTAACATTCTGGATCGGTTCGGGGATAGATGCCACATGGGCGATTCAATAACGTCAGACCACGTACCACTTCTTGTCGACACCGACATACTAATTCCAAAACAACCAAACCCTCCAAGATCTATAAGAGACTATCGTCACGCTAACTGGACTGAATTCCAAAATTTCATCGCTCAAAATCTCCCTATGTTAGGCGAACTCGACACTAACGATAGTATCGACACCAGTGCAACCGAAATTGAGAACCTCATCACTGAGGCGATCACGCACACAATCCCACTTAAACAAATAACCTATACATCACCGGCACTTCCACAATACATCATTGCCAAAATCCAACAAAAAAGACGTCTTCTACGTCAATACAAGGCCAACAGAAATCCACTAATCAAAACAGAGTACAACCGAATCTGTGCCAGGATAAAAGGGAGATATCTGACCTAACGGCTCGCCGGTGGGAAGATACTACCTCAAAACTGGACTACAGAGACGGAGGTAAATTCTGGCAGAAATTCAAAGTCCCAACAAAACAAAAACTATCTCAACCATCCCATCTGTTGGTCAACAATCACATAGTCAATTCCCCAGAAGGGAAAGCTGAAGCATTCAGAAATTCGCTTCAAAACAATTTTCAAACTCCAGACAACCCGAACTTTGATCGCTTATTTAAATTCAACACAGAATACATAGTAAATGTTACTCTCAACCACCACATTCCAGTCTATGATCCTATCATGGACCCCCTCACAAACAGGGAAACGGAGAGCTTTTGCCAAATAGGCAAAAACAGCGCTCCCGGACCTGATGGCATCAACCGAAGGTGCCTCAAAAAACTTCCAGAGAGTATCATCTCTCTTCTAACTAAAATATTCAATGCATGTCTCAAAAACAGCCACTTTCCTACTCCTTGGAAAGTGGCCAATACCATCATGCTTTTGAAAAAAGGCAAACCCCAACCGACGTGGAATCCTATAGACCAATCTCTTTAATCAACACTCTGGGTAAGGTTCTTGAGCTAATCCTAAAAGAGAGGCCCTCAATGACTTTCTCGAAAACCACAATATCATACCAAAATTCCAATACGGATTCCAGTCAGGTAGATCTACTAAACATGCATTAATAGATTTCACTACTAAAGTTACTCAAACCATCAACGATGGGTCATTCGCCATAGCCACATTCCTGGATGTGCAGAAGGCTTTCGATCAGGTCTGGCATGACGGGCTTGTTCGGAAACTTCTGGACATCGGGCTACCATTACAATTTACCAAAATTGTACACTCATACCTCCACAACCGAACTGTCAGAGTGAAAATAGGCGATCAAAAGTCCACCCCCTTCACTCCACAAGCTGGAGTTCCCCAGGGTTCAGTCCTAGCACCGCTGTTGTACATCATCTACAACAGCGATATCACCAACCAAAATATCCCAGGTACTCGGCTGTTTCTCTATGCGGACGACACGGCACTGCTCACAACAACCTCTCGATACAACCCAAGACTCCTCCACAAAAGAGCCCAGGCTCTGTTGGACGGGGTTGGCGAATGGTGTTGTAAGTGGAGAGTCACGCTGAACGCGAACAAAACAACAACAATTGGGTTTCGCGCCCCTTCTGTGTCAAAAAGAATCATAATTAATGAAGACGACCAATATCCACTTAGTCTGTTGGGAGAAAGGCTTGTTGTTAGCCCGACTGCGAACTATTTGGGAGTACTGTTCACCAGGACTCTTAACTGGGACGCAGATCTAAAGGCAACTTTAGATAGGGTAAGGAACAGGGCCAGATTTCTCAACCCTCTCTCTGGAAAAATTGGCAAGACACACAAGAAGACTCTCATTCACACTTACAAGACCTTTATTCGACCCGTCATGGAGTACAAATCATGCCTCTACTCTCTTTGCGCTAGAGCAAAACAAGAGAGGTTGCTGGGGGCAGAACGTAGAATCTTGCGTAGATGCAACTATGAGCACTGGCGATACCCCTCAAACGAAATCCATAACATCTCAAACATCCCCAAAATCACCGAGAGAATAAACTCTCTGAACAGGAACTTCACAATCAAAGTAATCAACGGCCCCCCCTCCGACACACAAGAATCTCTCAAATGTTCCTGTTCATCTTCCGGCCACGTACTCTGCCGAACGCCCAAACACAAAAAGATTCATTTACCGTCTGCTCTAATGCAAACATGCATTGACGAACTCCCGGCAGAGTACGAAAACATCCCCGAGGCTACTTCGTTAGCCTTCCGTACCCACCTATAACATATCCTCTTCCCTACCCCGAACAGGGAGAAGTTGGTTTTTTGCGGTTTCCCAACTTCATTGCACAATTATACCTGTTCGTCCCAAGAAAATAGCCGCAACTATTTTCTCCACTCGAACGCTCACTGTCCACGCTACGCTCAAAAGCCACCTCCTGACCGCCCACGAGGGACGCAGGTTCGCCTGTCGTTGTACAATGGTTTCTAGGGAGACTGGTCGAGAGCAAAGCACGGACAGTACACGTAAATGTCTATGGAACCAACAACAATCCATCAAAACTTTCTTCTCTGTTGACTTTTAGCCTTCTGGACACCACCGTCCGGCATAACCAAGGAAAAACACCAGGATACGACACTTGCCCCAGTGTGTTTTTCGGACTGTTTGCTTTTACTGCCACACAATACATTCACGACAAACTCTGAAGAGGACAAAATCCTAAACGGGGACGCACATTGAACGCATTTCTTCTTAGCAATTATCTAGACAAGCAAATCAAACAATGTGTGACTGGACTGTCTAAAATCAGTTCGAGACTTACCTCGTAATCGAAGACTCTTACATTCGGTGTAGCAATACATCCGCCTAGAATCTGCCTTTTTATTTCTTTACTATTTTAATGTGAGAAATTTGATTGTTGTTGATATTTTATATTGCTTATTTTTGTGTTATTTCAGTGGTATCTCTGTTCGCAGACCAAGCACTCGAAAAACACACATTTTCTTTGCCATTTTATAGTTGCATTTATTTATTTACTGTTTGAAAATAGTCTCTTATGGTATTCCTCTTGTAGGTCAGGCATTCGAGACGTTTTCCCATTTACCTTTATCATTCTATTTTGATATTTGTCGGTTCCTTCCGTAAGTTAAGGAAAAACTTAGAATTATTTGCCATTTTATAGTTGCATTATTTTCTACTTACTGTTTGAAAATAGTCTCTTATGGTATTCCTCTTGTAGGTCAGGCATTCGAGACATTTTCCCATTTACTTTTATCATTGTGTTTGATATCTGTTTATGTTTTGTACTAAGTCGGTTTCCTTCCGTAAGTTAAGGAAAAACTTAGGATTCTTTTTGCCATTTCATAGTTGCATATATATTTCGTTTTTACTTTTTCTAAGTCTTTCTTCTCGAAGAAAAATACTTAGATTTACTTCTATGTGCATTTATTTTTCAACTCTGACAACTGTTCTTCCGTAAGTCAAGAACACTGGCAGACATATTATTTCTATGTGATTTAGCCTTCTCATTTCTTGTCCGAAAAATACTAACCTTGTGGTACTCCTTTACAGGTTAAGCACTTGTGGTATTTTTCACATTACATTATTTCTGTGCATATAACTTCCATAGTGGATAACAATCCACGCCAACCAGCGACCCTAGGGAACAGGAAGATGTGAGCAAACTCAATCGACTAGTATGCGGAGAGCAATCGCTTGTGCCGCAGGATTCGTACAAGACGCGCGCACTTTGAGACTTGTCTTCAATCGACCCATGTGCGGACGGCCTAAATCGCCATTTCTCTTTTTAACTATTACTAATGGGTTCAGCCGCTCAGCTGGTTTTTCTATTTTTTCAATGACACCTTGATCTTCAAGTTGTTTTAATTTATGTCTGAGCCTATCATGAAGTGATATAGGTACCTTCCTGGGGGCTGAACATACGGTTTAGCATTGCTTTTTAAGGTTATTTAGTACTCAGTAGGAAATTCTCCTAAACCATCAAAAACTGAATTATACTGCTTTTTTACGTTATCTAACGAACTAAAAACAACATCCAGACACTGTCCTACATAAGCTAACCGTTTTATTAATTTTAGTTCTAAACACCCTTGTAGCCCTAATAAGGGTATTTGGTTATCTAAATCAACAACAATAAATTTAATAATACTTTCACACTTATTAGCTTTGCATAATAACTTAATCTCTCCACAAGGTTTAATTTTGAAATCTGGACTACCATAAGATAACAGGGTTACTGATGTTCTCTTTAGTTTATTATCTAATTTTAGGTTTTTTAAAACATAATATGGCAAAACACTTACTTCGGCACCAGTGTCTAGTTTAAATTCTACATGACTGTGTCCTATGTTTATCTTTTGCATCCAAACACTTTCACTTTTTCTACGTGTTGAATCTACTGAATCTATTACATTTATTGAACTTAGGAAATGTACATCACATACACTATCACTGTCACTACTGTTGTCTTCTTTCTCTACCAAGTGCACATTTTTTTGTTTCCAGCTTCTATTCTTTTCTTTCTTCTTTTCATCATGTTTACATACTGAAGCAAAGTGATTTGGCTTTTGGCATTTGGCACAACTTTTACCAATCGCTGGACAAATTGCATTTTTCTTGTGTTTGTATCCACATCTATGGCAACTGCTCTGGTTCAAATTAGGTGTTGACGATGATGATGGCTTACTTCTCAATACATTAACCCCTAGTTCACTTTGAAGAGCTTTGGATTGTGATTTACTGACCTCAACTGCCCTACAGAATTCAATAGCCTTTGTTAATGTTAGTTTTGGTTCTCTTAGTAGTTTTTCTTGGGTATTTTTGTCCCATATACTCATTACTATTCTATCTCTTACCATTTCATCTTGGTCTTGGTAACTAGTAGTTTTTACTGCCTTTCTCAGCTCTGTGAGAAAGTAGTCAAATGTTTGTGCTTCGGCTTGCATTACACTATTGAACTTAAATCGTTCAAATTTTAAATTAGCAGTCGGCGAGCAGTAATCTTCGAATTTCTTTATGATTGATTCTAGTTTTTTCTCTTCCTCTTCTGTGTATGTAAAGCTATTGTGAAGGTCCAGTCCTTCATCGCCCACAAGGTTCAAGAATACGGCTATCTTCTGTGCTTCTGGCTTATCCAGCAATCCTGTGGCTGTCATGAATAACTCAAACTTTTGTGAAAATCTTTTCCAGTTTGCCGCTATATTTCCATCTAGGGTCAACGGTTCAGGAGGTCGACACAAATTCTCCATATTAGTCACAAAATGTATAAAACTATACTGCGTTCCACGGTCACCTTTCAGTACAGACTCTTATGAAGAACAGTGTTGCCAAGAGATATTAATATTTATATTAAATCAATTTTAAAGTATTTTTATACCTCACTTGGTCTGTTAAATTTGTCAGTATGTATGAGAAATCTTGTAAGCTGTCAATGCAAAGGCAGTTTAGCTCGGTGGTAGCGCGTTCGACCGGAGATCGAGAGGTCCCTGGTTCGAATCCGTGTGTTATCTAACTTTTTTTTATTTTTAGTATTGTTTTAATAAAAATTTTTGGAAAGTAGTAAGTAAAAATTAGTTTAATCTTTAAATACAAATAACCTGTTATTTAAAGTATATTTATTTCGTTGAAATCATATAACAGAAGTATAACTTTTTACGTGCGTACAAAATACACGTGTTAAAAAGTACATTTTTAAGGCACTCATGTGAATTGCAGAATTCGCTTCGCTCATTCTGCAAACTTTCACATGCGTGCCTTAAAATTGTACTTAAACTTATATCATAAATAACTATTAAATATAATATTAATCACAGGCTAATTATAATTAATATTCAAATGATATATCTTTAAATCTTTATCGTATAAATATCTTTCATAGTACCTATCTATGAATTATTTAAAAATAATAAAAATAAAACCCACAGATTTTCAAATCAAGATGTTTTGGACTTCTGGAATATTCTACAGTAGAACTCCGCAAATCCGAACCCCGCTAATCCGAACGTTCGGCAAATCCGAACCAATGGAAAGTGAAAAAAATTAAAAAAATCATGACAAAAACGTAGAAACATGTGTATTATACAGAGTAAAGCCACAAAATTGAACAATGTAGGATTAATAGGACTTTAACATTTAAAATTTCTTAAAAACAAATACGCACTTTAATATAATATAGTGCTTATAAAAAGGTTAAACATAAACTTAATTCGGTTCTCTCGTAGTCAACTTGAGTCCAAAAATATTGTCCACATTCTTGCGAGAACGTTTTGCGACTCAAAATTAACGACAATGAAAGCTCTGAATTACTAGTTAGACTAACTTTCGGATAATCCGAACTTTTCGGAATCCGAACAGGCTGCCCCCCCAATTAGTTCGGATTTTCGAGGTTCTACTGTATTTAGACGGACTTAAAACGTCTGCTTAAAACCGTCTTCGTCTGCTTAAAACCGGCAACACTGAGCTGCAAGGTTCCATAAGTTTTATATTGGGATATGCTGCCCACACTGCAAAGTGACTGCGGAACACAGAATAGTAGACTATTTTAGCCCGAATAAACATCTGACACCATGTAATATCCTGGTAAACCTGCCAGGGTATTAAGATGAATAAATAGAATATGTTTGATTCAAGACCTTTTATTGTGATCATTTTCATGACACATTCACATATTGACTGCCCCCTACGATGACAGGTTATGTCACCACCAGGCTCATGTCATGTTGGTTGCCTAACAGTGGCACCACATATATTACAGGTATAGATATAGATCTAGATAAAAATATAGGGTTATCGCATTCGATCTTTGTTAATGACATACATTACATATTTTACCTCCCTCTGTTTCATGTTCTATCTTCTCCTCACCCTCACAGTGTGATGTTCTGAGGCTCACACCCTTAAAACGCTTCATACCGATAACGATATTCGATAATACTCGTAAAAACCGGTCCCGTCCGTTACTCGCTGGGATAAGATTGGTAGAAAGTAATCAAGTGTACTGGGTACTGTATTCTTTTTCAAATAGTATGCAAATACGTATGTATACATAAGTGTCTGTCGACACTGGCAAAGTATGTCGACTGCTTTTTTTAGATATTGCACTTCTATCCAGCTCATGTTAAGTTGCTGCATATCTTCAATTTTCTCCTTCACTGATGCGTATAGTTTGTGCTCGAACTTTAAGGACTGCATGTGGTTCATGTAGCGGTTACAGTAGAAGAGGTAACGCTGAAGAGCTGCTCTAGATTTTTCTTGAGCTTCCCGGGCTGATCTTGCCTCATCTTCGCCAAGCATTGTTGGACACAAGGTTCCCTTACATCGTTTCATAAGCTTTGAATTTGCAATTCACCTAGCTACCAAAGAGAAGTCTCTCGGGACTTCTTGTTATTTCGTATAGAAGTCATGCTCAGCGTACGCAGGTCGGTTTTATTTTTAAAGCCATCAAAACCAGATCCTCCTCCTCCTCTATATTTTCTTCTCCGTAAGGATGTAGTGGCGTCATGTAATCTGTTTGACTCTTTCTGTCCAATTATCTCTTTCCTGTGCGTATTGTTTTGCTCAGGAGAATGAGTAACCAGTCATGTTCTTTTTTTGGTACGACCATCGTACTGGAGATCTTCCTCTGGATCTTTTACCAGCTACGTTTCCTTCAACTATCATTCGTTCCATGCCTTCTCTTTTCTTCTAGTTATATGTGCAAAATATCTCAGAACATTTTGGTTGATATTTGTGGTGAGTCTAGTTTTTACGTTAAGCTCTTCTATAATAGTATTGAATTATTTGTGCGATGTGCTGTCCATGGTATACCCAACATTCTACGATAGACCCACACTTCAAATACCATTATGCGCTTTGAATCGGCTTTTTTATGGTCCATGTTTCTGAAGCGTAGGTGGTGATAGGAAATATTATAGATAGATGTTTTGTCGGAAAAAACGGTTAATTTACATATAGTTTCATAAGATTTCTAATAAGCTTTGAATTTGCAATTCACCTCGCTACCAAAGAAGTCTCTCGGGACTTCTCGCTATTTCGTAAGAGGTGGCGCCCAACGTACGCAGACCACCAAAACCAGATAGCATTTCATTTGTTTGAACCCACCACCTAGCGCTCTTGACGAGATTTGATATTCATCGAAACACGTGTAGGGCATTGGGGGGTTCGAACTGAATTGAAATGCAATCGTCTATTTCTTATTTTACTGTATTCTCCCTGTAGAGACGAAATGGATATGCTTCTTTTCATGAGCATTTTTCAGTGCGTCACAAATGAGAAAAAAAGGTAAGTCCGTGATAATATACATTTATAACATTTATTCTAACATGACATTTTAGTTAAATCTGACAGTTGTCACATTTTATTTGCAATTTGGCATAAAAACAAATCAATTGTGTTTATTGCATTTATAAAATAGTATTTTCTTTGATTTGTATAGTCTTATAAATTGTAGATTATATTCGTAGATATATTATATAATTCGTAAATAATTTTTTTTCGATTTTAGCGACATCTATTGACAACTAGAATAAATGTTGTAAATGTCACCGACGAAATGTAATCACCGACGTGCGTTTTTTTCTGTCACATACAATTTAATGCGTTAGAAAGAAATGGAATAACTGTGACGCACTGAAAGATGCTCATAAGAAAAAGAATAGCATTGAACCTTGAATTGTAGATGTATTGTCGGACATAAGGTTCCGTTACATCGTTTCATAAGCTTTCTAATGAGCTTTAAATTTGCAATTCACCTAACAAAGGGGAGTCTCTCGGTACTTGGATTTATCTTGGACTAGGATTGGGATTTCTCGATATAGTAGTAATGAAAGGAGTAATAAATACATAATATTTTAAAAATAAAATTTATTCTCTTAACTTTGCATGAACCACGTACAAGCGAACCTTCCAGAACACTGAAACTTTACAATTTAGTCGCTATAGAGCCACCAATCCTTCTCATAACCCTCGTGAACGTGATCTAACAAAGCTATTCTTCTACAATCACAGTATCTATATGTATCCTGAACCTGCGTCTTCTTTTCAATCAGATTTTCGTTCGTGATGTCTCTCTCGAGGTACTCGCTTAAAAGTTCAGTGGCTCGCTCTAGATCTTTTTGGTTATCTTCAAATATCACAGATTGATTATTCTTTTTCAAATAGTACGCAAATACGTATGTATACATAAGTGTCTGTCGACACTGACAAAGTATGTCGACTGCTTTTTTTAGATATTGCACTTCTATCCAGCTCATGTTAAGTTGCTGCATATCTTCCATTTTCTCCTTCACTGATGCGTATAGTTTGTGCTCGAACTTTAAGGACTGCATGTGGTTCATGTAGCGGTTACAGTAGAAGAGGTAACGCTGAAGAGCTGCTCTGGATTTTTCTTGAGCGTCCCGGGCTGATCTTGCCTCATCTTCGTCATACCTATTAAAAAACAAACATTATAATTGATGGATTCGACCGTTACTTGATGGAAGTTCATTTTATCTAACAATAAAACACTGAAAACGTTTGTTTTCTATACTTCCACAAAATTTATTACAACTATGTGACTACAGCTGTTTCAGCAGAGTGCCTTTCTCAAGTGATAAAATTTACAATGTGTTTGCCTTTTTAAGTCTTCAACTGAAGAGGTTGAGAAGTGGGGAGCTGTTTGTCTCGAGCTGGTCATTCAGAATTATATCTGTATTTTTAATTTATTAATTTCCATAGATTCTAATAAAGATAGCTGAAGGCCTTTATTTTGAATATGCAGAATTTGAAACTCTTCATTAAAAAAATGATTATGATCTAGAAGGTGAAGTGCGTATGTAGAAGTGTCTGTTTTTCTATTGTTGAAAGCCCTTTTATGTTCTGCTATCCGTTTGTCAAAAGTTCTGCCAGTTTGACCGATGTAAGTTTTCGGACAGTCACCACAAGTTAGTTTGTAAACACCACTCTGTAGTTCTTTTCTCTTTCGGCTCTTATTGTTCTTAATATATTTGCTGTTGTTTGTTGCTGTATAAGTTGTTGTTAGTTCTGAAAGCTGGTGTTATTTCTTTCTTTTTTATGTATCTGGCTATTTTTGTTGTTATCTTGCCAGTATATGTGATAGAGCAGAAGGTACTGGGTTCTTTCTGTGGTAGTGGATAGACTAATTTCAGGGCTTTCTTATGGAGTTTTTGGTTTAAAATTTTGTTAATTGTTTGTTCGTTATAGTCATTGTTTACTGCTATTTGTTTAATGATGTTCAGTTCTATCTCGAAGTTATTTTTTGACATGGGAATTTCTGTCAGTCTATGTATTATGCTATGGTAGGCTGCTAATTTGTGTTGTGTGGGATGGGATGATGAATTGTGTATAGTTGTGTCAGTATGGGTAGGTTTATGATAAACGGAGAACTCATGTTTGTTGTGTAGTCTGGTAATTGTTACATCTAGAAAGTTTATGGACTTATTCTGTTCTCTTTCTATTGTAAACTCAATATTACTATGAAGTGAATTAATGTATGATAGAAATTGATCAAGTTGCTTGTTAGTTCCTGTAAAGCATATTAGTACATCATCCACGTATCTCCACCAATATAAGAACTGATTAAATAAGGGATGTTTAGAAATTGTTGTTTCAAGTTGGTTCATAAATATATCTGATAGCAATGGGTTTAGAGGATTACCCATAATAAGTCCTGCACAGTTGTTTGTGTATATTTGATTAATGAATTCAAAATAGTCTTGATTTATGCAAATTTCAAGAAGGTGTAAAATTTCACATGCAATGATCGGATTTGTACTATTATGGTCTAAAAGATTTTTAACTAAAACAAAAGTTTCTGTAGGAGGAACACTAGGAAAAAGATTTTTACGTCAAATGAGATTAGTCTGGAGTTGTTGGGTAATTGAAAATGTTGTATTTTATTAACTAGTTCTAGTGTATTTTTTACGGTGAATTTAGGTGAAAATTTAGTGTATTCTGTAATAATTTAGGAAGTTGTGACACTTGAGAAAGGCACTCTGCCGAAACAGCTGTAGTCACATAGTTGTAATAAATTTTGTGGAAGTATAGAAAACAAACGTTTTCAGTGTTTTATTGTTAGACAAATATTATAATTCGACTAATACAAAACTATCGTGTAAATCTGCAAGTTTTTCAAATAAAACTTCTTACGGGCCGTTGGGGTGGAGTCTAAATACAAAAAAAACTTATTCGCTTATTACCAATGCATTAAATAAAGGGGGCAATGAGACCTGAAATAATATCAAGAATATGATATAGTGAAAAGTACCATTTTAAACTTGTACAACAAATGAGCTTTTTCATTTTAATATGTTTACAAACGATTTCTATCAATCACTATCATCGGACTCACTATTTTAATGAAAGACAGTTATACGCCAGTATGGGTCTATTGAATAAAAATAAGTATTTGCTTAGTATATATAAAATAAGTATTTGAAAAATTTAAACGCAGAATGAAAGACTGCATTATTATCGAGGATCAAAAGTCCCTGAAAATTTCTGTGTATTTTAATCAGTTACAGGGGTGAAAAAAAAAGAGAAAAGATTTTTAATTTTAAATATTTCGTCCAAAAGAAACTTTTTGTTTATTCTAAGGAACTTGCGGCCTTTTAAATGAGACATTTAGTAAAAATTATATGCAACTCTTAATGCAGAATATATTATATGCACTACTGGCGCTCGCTAATATTTAATTATCCCCTCTACCTACGAGCTCAGAGCGGATAACAAGTATTTGTATAATGGCGAATTTGACCAAAGAGAAACCTTTTGAGACAGAGCCAGTCTACAGATCTGTGGAAAAAAGTAAAGGTTCCGTTCTCTCATCATTTCATTTTAAGTCTTACTGTGAAGAATTATTTAAGAAAGAAAAGATAAGTACATCGATATAAGACCAACAATTAAAGATATGCAGACGGTACAGCGTTATTGTTTACAAATGCAAAGCTGTTCGATCTTACAAAAAAAACTGAACATTTTCAAACTAAAAATATGTGAATATTTGAAGCATATTATGAGAAATGAAAAAACATGCACGTAATTAGAGATACAAAGAAATCAAGAGGGTAATCCGGATAAAATAAAAATTTATAAATGAAAAGTTTGTTCTACCTATTACAGTTGTACCATGAGCTTCCGTGTGGCTCCCAAGGTCCCAAGCAAACCCAGCAAAAATCTGCCTTGCAGTTTTGATTCTTGCAAATCATATGATTGCAACCACCGTCTTTTTCGATAGTAGCGTTACACTTAGGACACTCCTTGGTGTTAGCGGCGATCCAATTGGAAGTTTCAGAATCATCATCACACTTCTTCTTCCATTTCCTCAAAAGAAGACATTTGACGGGATCGTGCCAGCTCTCACCGCAAGCAAAGCAGAAAACGTTGCCACAACGGCAAGCCACTGGTTTTGAATCTACGTAAGAAACCTAAAAACAAAAAAATATGTATTAATTGTAAAAATGACTATAGTTTTTTTCAGCATCCTTGCCCTGTACCTATTAAGTACCTCACGGAAATCGGCAAAAAAGCGACCTGTTTGTGATACTGACCAGGCCAGGCAAACGACAGTTAAAGGGTTTGGTGCAAAAACCGGCCATGGACCATTTTTGGCAAAATTGAGTTTATGACATTCCTTGCCTTCAAAAATACCTCTGCACAGTTTGGAGCGAAACCCGTACATGTAGTATGTAAGAAATTTAATGTAGAACAACGTGGACGGCTATTGCACAAAAAATGTTAATAGCATAATCCTTAGAATCGATATATGCACACTGTCCTCAAAACTATGCAATATGCACGTGGACGGTTATTGCGCCAGGCCCTTCAGTTGTTTAAAGTAGTTTCATTTCTATAACAAGAACATATATGTTTTCTGCAGGCAAAATAAAAGAACATAGAAGAAAGTGGAAAGAAATAAAAGGTCACATTATATACAGTCCGTCTAATTTACTTACCGTTGCACGTCATTATCTACGTTAGAGATCTAAGTTGACATTGTTGCCCAATTACAAAAAATTCTTGGATTCATTTTAAATCAAATACATCACACAATTTTTGCAGAAGTGGATTACACAGCAAAACAAATTAATATACAATGTAAATAATTAAAAACTTTAGAAATAGAAAACAAGAATTAATATAATCAAGTTATAATCTTACGTTAAAGTACATAATAAAAACAGTAAATATAATGAAACAAATACTTATAGTAAAGAATATAAACAAATATGAAGTGCCATCACCGCAACTGTCAAATAAATGTTACCAATTTATGCCAAAATATCACCTTCGTTCGATTATAGTTACAGTGTATTCCAAACAAATGTGCTTCATAAAAACGCTTTATAATCTATTTATACAAATTAAATGAAACATTATTTTGTATTTCTTTAAGTTAACATTAATAGAAATCTTTAAATGTTATTTCTACCCGTACAAAATAAAATGTGTCTAGTGGCTGTAAATCCAGTGTACTCGGCAAAGTGATTCTAAAAAAGAACACACCTACCGCCTAAATATTTCGTGTTGGTATCATGTGACGTCACGGGCTATGACGCGGATGACGTGCAACGGTAAGTAAATTAGATGGAGTATAGATATATATAGATATAAAGAAAAAAAAGGCAAAAAAATGGTACGACGAAGACTGCGAACCAGCAACCACAGAAAAAGTAGCACGAAAGAAATAGTTGAAGACAGGTAGAGAAGAAAATTCAGAAGAGTATAGGCGAAGAAAGAAAGACTCAGACAAATGCTATACAAACAAAAAAAAATATGGAAACTTATAGAAGAATTGGAAGTAAATAGCAAGAATAATGTAAAGCTATGTAAATATATAAAATCACAAAACAAGAAGAAAACAAGAGTTAAAATTGATGCCAAAATATGGGAAAAATATTAAGGAGCGTTATTTAGGAGAACAGTTATTCGAGAGAAAGTACTCTTGAATGCACAGAAGAAACATACCTAGATGACATAATACAAACGAAATCGAAAAGCTGTCATATAAGGATTTTTTACGTGTGATAACAAGCCTAAAACAAAAGAAAACAGCAGGCCCAGACGAAATAACAAACGAGGCAGAGAAGGACTACAACGAAAAATATACGACCCAATAATAAGGATTTGGGAAGAAGAAAGAATGCCCAAAGAATGGAAAACAGGATGGATATTTCCTATTCTAAAGAAAGATATAGTCGGTTCGCTAAACTCAGACACAACTGGCTAGTGATTTTAGTAGGTAATTTTTTTGTTTTTGGCCAATTTTGCCAAAATTGTCAAAATTACTAACTATTTAGTAATTATTAACTATTTAGTAATTATTTTTTTACCAATTTTACCAAATTGTACCAATTTTACCAAATTGGCAAAATTACTTACTAAAATTACTAGCCAGTTGTGTTTGAGTTTAGCGAACCGACTATAACACCACAAAATGATTGTGATATTATTTTCTGACATATACAGGGTGTCCGAGACTAATTTATCCAGGTTATATCTCTTAAACGAATAGAGATTCTCGAATGGGACAAAAACTGATCTATTCCATTTGTAATAAACTTTAATATGGCGTAGAAAAAATCATACCCTAAATATTCATCCCTCAGTTACAAACCCTAACTTTAATTTTTTTAATAGCACCCTGTAAATTTTTTTTTATATTTTTGATGCGCTCTTCTATCGTCTATTCAACAGATTTTTTAAAAATAAAATCGGTTCGTAAGTAATCAACAAAATATCAGTTTATTTTTGTTAATTATGTGTCCCAGACTAATTATTTATCCAGGCTATATTTCTTAAACGAATAGAGATTTTCGAATGGGACAAAAACTGATCTATTCCATTTGTAATACATTTTAATATGGCGTAGAAAAAAGTCATCCCCTAAATATTCATCCCTTAGTGACAGGGTGCTATTAAAAAAATTAAAGTTAGGGGTTGCAACTAAGGGATGAATATTTAGGGGATGATTTTTTCTACACCATATTAAAGTTTATTACAAATGGAATAGATCAGTTTTTGTCCCATTCGAAAATCTCTATTCGTTTAAGAGATATAGCCTGGATAAATTAGTCTGGGACACCCTGTATTGTTCACTTACCTTGATAGCATAACTACAATCCGGACTGGGACACCATCTTAATAGTCTATTGCATTCAACAAAACTATTAGTAATCAAATGCTGGTATTTCAGTTTTACTCTAGAGTCCTTTAATAATCTCATAACTGTTTCATCATCAACTAAAATTGGACAATTGTGTGCAGCACATGCTATTGTTTTACCCATACCTAAAAAGAATAATATTTTATTAATTTTGCTATTGTCAAGTCATGTAGTTCCGCTTCTCGCTGTTCCTTGAAGTAAATTGACTCATTTTTTAGCAATATGGTCACTTACATCAGGGGTCACCAATTATGTTATCCGAGGGTCCGTTTCGAAAACCTATGACACTTCCGGGGTCCAGATTTATTGCTACCTGTGTCTAGTTGTTCTGATTCGGTTTCTTTGCGGATTATTGTTAAAAATATCCCCTATAAACAAATCAGAAGGGTGCCGGCGAAATTTTTGTAACATTTTTTTTTAACAAATTCAAAATATTACCTTTTGGCCCCAAAATAGTTATTTTCCTAACAAGTGCAGAAAGTCATTCTTTTCAGCACGCGACTGCAGTTTGCCGAACGACGCGAAGCGGGAGTTCGGCAAGCAGTCGAGTGCGGAAAAGAGACTTTCTGCAAGAGTTAGGAACAATATTTTTTCTAAGAGTCTTTAAAAAAGTACCAAATCTTAATCAATTAATTTAATTAATATGAAAATACATACACAAATTAATTCTTTGACAAGGTTGTCAAAACCAAACTTACAATATAATTAGTTAGCATGACGACGATCTTGGTTTCCATGGCGATGATTCAAAAAGACTGTTATTTGACCGATTTGACTTTCGAATATTATGTCAAAATAATTTTATTTCATCGAATTGTCGTATATAATATCACAAGAGAGAAAATTTTGCCGGCAATATTTTCGACTGGTATGAAAGTTTATCTTTACTTAAATCACGAGACGTCAGTCGAGTGATTTTGTCAAAATTTCATAAGCGAAAATTACCAAAAGGCAACGAACTTGAATGAAACCAGGAGAAAATTTTGCCGGAAATAATTTTCTCTCGAATGATATTCGACAAGACTATTTCACGAGACAATTAATGCACCATATCAACGAAATATAATCTTTATTTCTTTATTTATTTATTTATTATCTGTCATAATTTTGTCGCTGAGATTTCACGTCGTTAAGGAGTTTTGTCAGTAGGAAACGAAGGTTGCTATGCCGTTTTATCAGTTAAAAACAGTCTAGTGAAATAGTCGTGTTAATTTCATTAAAACAGGAACACAATAAGATATATTTGAAATAAATTAGTAAATAATATCTAAATATTAGTTTATTGCATGTATTATAATTACTTTAAGGCCATATTAACATATCTAAATTAACATGCGTGCGGAAAAGTAAAAACCGCGTGCGGAAAAGTAACACGCGTGCAGAAAAGTAACACGCGTGCGGAAAAGTAACACGCGTGCGGAAAAGTAACACGCGTGCGGAAAAGTAACACGCGTGCGGAAAAGTGAAACTTTCTAAACTAAAATGCGTGCGCGAAAGTAGACATTTTTGCACGCTCGTAGAAAAATATGTTTTTAGCATTTTTGGGCCATCTTAAACAAAAAAAAAATCTTCTGTCTTTTTCTCAAAAGTTGATAGATTTTGAGTTTTAAGCGATTTAAAATCTGAAAAATGCGAAAATAAGCATTTTTGAAGATTGAAAAATGTAAATTATTATTTTTGAGGTTGTCAAGTGCCTAAATTGAAGTTTAAACATTCAACTTGTTTTTAATTGTGAATTATGCGCTTCTACTCGACCGTTAAGCCGCCGCGGCGGCACGTCGCACTATATGGTGCGTATCGCACTATATGATTGGCGTATTTAATTAGCACATTATAATAAATAAATTATTTAAAAAAAACTATGTTAATAATATATTATAAAATTTTAATAAATGTCAAGAATTTGTTCGGAATTTTTCACATAAGTACGTATATGTATACGTGCGACAGAGACGCACCATAAAGTGCGACGCGCGACGATTAACAAACAAAAAACACAGGTTTATATTGAAATAAGCCCCGATTACTCCTTAGAATCTTGAAATTGAATGTGAAAGCTTCAATTTATGCACTTGTCAACCTCAACACTAATAATTTGCACATGTGTTTTCACGTCTCGAAAATGCGTATGCGTCGCATTTTTCAGATTTTAAATCGCTTATAGCTCGAAAACTATCAACTTTTGAGAAAAATGACAAGAGACAAGAGACCTTTTTTATTAAATTTTTTCAACAAAAACCTAAAAATACATTTTTCGGGGCAAAAAGGTAATTTTGAATTTGTTTATAAAAAATTGTTTCCCATGGAAAAAAATGTACAACCTGTCTGAAGTTTGGAATGAGTTTAGTGCAACTGATTCTCATTAGGGAGTTGAGATAAACGATCTTCGAAATAAAACTCACACAGCTCAATCATTTTCCCTTCCAAATCCTGAAAGTCTAAACGACTACTTCGTTAATGTGAGTAAAAATATAACATCAACAATTTTGCCGCAACAAGATCCCATTTCCTATTCCTATCTTCCTAATTCAAGACAGGTCTCGAATTCATTCTTTTTACGATCAGTCGATAACTCTGAACTGATCCAAACAATCAATAGTATCAAAAGCAAATCATCCTCTAGTACTGATGGACTATCTATAAAAATTTTCTCTAATCTCACAGAAAATGTGTTGGAAATCCTTCTCTCACTAATTAATGATTCCTTCGAAAAAGGTAAATTTCCAGAGTGCCTAAAGACAGCCATTATTATTCCTCTTCATAAGGGTGGCGAAAAATCTGATGCCTGCAACTATAGACCTATTGCCTTACTACCGGTACTCTCCAAAATTATTGAGAGACTCATTAAAACTCGACTTATGTCCTTTATCGTTGATAACAACATTTTATCACAAAATCAGTTCGGCTTTTTAACAAATAAATGTACCACTGATGCCATGTTTTCTGTACTACATGAGGTTTACCAAGCACTAAACAATAATCTTTATACTGCCACTGTTTTCTGCGACTATGCCAAAGCTTTTGATTGTGTAAATCACGACATCTTGATTACAAAACTAAATTTCTATGGAATTCGAGGTATTTCTTTGAATTGGTTCCAATCCTACTTGAATAATCGGAAACAACTAGTTAGAGCAAATGATACTGACTCTAGTCTCAAAGACATCGTATGTGGAGTACCACAAGGTTCAGTATTGGGTCCTATACTGTTCCTTATCTTTATAAATGACATCACTAATTTAAAAATCAATGGGAAAATTTTTCTTTTTGCTGATGATACCAGTATCACTTGGAGCAACTCAACTATTGCATCTCTTCATGAAACTATAACTTCGGATCTACTGACGATAAAGACCTGGTCTCACTCTAATTTACTCTCTTTTAACGTAAATAAAACAGTAGCATTATCCTATAAAGGAGCTCTTCAACCTTTGCCTCTTAATAACAGCCAGATCAGTACCGTTGATTCTGTAAAATTTCTTGGTATTTTTTTAGACAACAACCTCAAATGGTCCTTCATATCGATTCGTTAAATAAAAAACTCGCCTCCGCTTGCTATGCAATACGATCTGTCTCAAGGGAACTCAATTTAGCATCTTCTAAAATAACATATTTTTCGTTGTTCGAGTCTCATCTTCGATATGGTCTTCCTTTTTGGGGTTCTAGTACAGCTGCTCAATTTGATGTCATTTTTAGATTGCAAAAAAGAGCAATAAGATATTTGTTTGGCATCAGAAGATCTACACATTTCAGAAGTTACTTCAGAGATCACGAAATTTTAACACTTCCATCTTTATATATTCTAGAAACGGTTTGTTTAATTCGTAAACACCTTCATGTCTTTCCATCAAGGCCCAATCATCTTTACTCCACCAGAAATTCAATCTTTGATATTTATTTACCGATTCCATCCACTGAGTTAGTAAAGAAATCTATATTATATTCCGCAAAGAAACTGTACAATCATCTTCCGTTAGAACTTAAATCTGCAACATCTTTCCCTAAGTTCCGTAAAATGACAAAAGCCTAACTATCCAAAAGACCATATTATTCAATAGAAGAATTTCTTAATGAATAACTAAGAAAATTGGGTTCCATACGCAGTAGCATAAACTTGCCAGTTCCTTATGTTGTACCTATTTTATTTTATTTGTTGTATGTTCAGTTTGCAATTTATACATATTTTGCAATAAATTGTTTTTGTCTTGGCTTTTATATCTTATACTGTACATTATTGACGATTTATCTAATTTTAGTAAATTGTAGTTGTTATTTGTTATTTATATTATGTTTTTCTTTTGACTGTATGTAAGCTTTGTCCATAAAATTGTAAAAATTTTCAGTGAGAATAAAGCATATTTCTATGAGATATTCATCTGTTAGCTGAGATCTGTAGCAATTTTTAATAAAGTTAATTCTTAAAAAAGCGGCTTTGCAGATTCATAGTACACAATTTCATGGCCAAATATTTTCAGAATTTTAAAACACTATAATTTGAATTTAACTGCGGTCCGCACAAAACTAGCCTACGGTCCGGATGCGGACCGCGGTCCGTTAATTGGTGACCCCTGACTTATATGGTCGATCTTGACATGCTTCACCCAAGCGGTTCCTGACTCTTGTTATTGCTATCTGCTCTGTATAGGTCGGAGGGCAGGAGGGGTAATACTCGTTGATGTCGTTACCTGATTTATTTTGGTCTTTTCCTGCAGTAACATTTTCCATGTTGTAGGAAGCCTTTGTGCATCATTTCTTTGGTTTAGACTGTTAAGATTCTTTTCCATTTCTATCAATTCTCTGATTTCACATTTTCTTTTGATTTCTATGTTAGCTAGCATTCGTCGTTTGGTTCAGGTTTATTGTATGTTCTGTATGTGCGACATGTTGTGCTAGGTATGACATTTTTCTCTCCTTTCGACGGCCTTTCAGCGTTCTTCTCGTCTAACATGGATCCTTCGGTTGGCCCCCACATGAAATCTCGTATACTCCTTGTACGCCAGTCAATGGGAGCAAGAATAGTATATTATCTCCTAATTCAAAGTCTACCCTATGCCGATATGTGCTTTTATCTTGGGGGTGGTTCCCACCCCTTCTCAGGGGTGAAAATTTTTTTGGTTAAAATAATCACGGATTTCGCTATAGAATCTAATTCTAAGCAAAAACTGTTCTATATTTTTTTTTTTTTGAAAACTCAATCCTTTTTGAGTTATTCGTGGTTGAAAATTGGCTATTTTCATTGAAACAACATCTTTTCGAACGGTTTTTTGCGAATATCTTAAGGTACTAGTACACTTTAGAAGACCAAAAATAAGCATTTTTTCAAGATTTTTTTTCTTAGGACCTTTATTAAAAATGAACATAAAACTTTTTGCATATTCATATCTAACTCTTAGAGAATACAAAAAATATATCTTTTTTCATTTATGTACGTACACTAATATTGTAGAGTGCGCCAAAATCGAGGCCTCGAAAAAAAGTAGTTCCGATGGCGGACAGTTAATCTCAGGATTGGGATCTCTGAAACAAAAAATCGTACGGCATTTGAAAAAGGAAGGTTTCTTACGTGACAATTTACCACCGTCAGTAAAAAATTTCGCAAAAAAAGATTGTACGAAGATTTGAAAAAATCGCCCGTTTTGCTTTAGTTTTTCATGGTTAAAAAATATTTATTTTTTATTTTTTGGTCAAATTGTGGTAAATTGTCACGTAAGGAACCTTTCTTTTTCAAATGCAGTACGATTTTTTTGTTTCAGTTATCCCAATCCTGAGATTAACTGTCCGCCATCATTTTTCGAGGCCTCGACTTTTGCGCCCTCTACAATATTAGTGTACGTGCATAAATGAAAAAAGATATATTTTTGTACTCTCTAAGAGTTAGATATTAATATATAAAAAGTTTTATGTTCATTTTTAATAAAGGTTCTAAGAAAAAAATTCTTGAAAAAAATTATTATTTTTGGTCTTCTAAAGCAGTGATACTCAACCTGCGGCCCGCGGGCCGCATGCGGCCCTCTTGCGTTTTTTATGTGGCCCGAAGGCTAACTTAAGGGCTCTGTAAACGATCAAATTATTTTGAACTTGAGTAAGATAGTTGGTGGTGGCTTTTAGCATTTATTTACGACATACCAGGAAAACTTGACGAACTTAATCGTCGCGTCGTTTACAAATTAAAAGGTAAACATAAAATTATTTCGCAGTTAGAGAATAAATTATTTGCTTTCGAGGACCAGCTAAAGATGTAGGTACATCGAGGAAATTAATATAAAAAATCTGTATAATTTTTCGACATTGGTAAAAGATCAACAAGATGGAATTGATGTATCTCCAGAAAACTTTGCTACTATTTCTAATTACTTAGTTTTCTTGAGCGATGAATTTCAGGAAAGATTGAATGATTTTCGAAAAATTAGGAAATATCTTCTATTAGTGGAAAATTCCTGACACTTAGAAGTAGCCGCTACTACACAATTTGCGGCATTGGGATTTAATAGCGCAAAGTTGTCAGATGAACTAATTGATTTTCAAGATGATACAAATCTGGAGGCAATTTTTAAAGAAAAAAGTGACGCATATCAATATTGAGAATTCTGGAAATTAACACCGAATAACTATAAGGGCCGGTTGTTCGAACGCTAATCAAAAATGGAATCAACTGATCATTATCAAATATTTAATTACTGTCACCATCTGTCAATGTCAACTTTGTTTGGGTTGCTGAAAACATAATTGATTACAATTATGAGATTTATTAATCAATTATGTTAATAATAATTGTTATGTTAATTACTAATTGATAATTAATTAATCAATCAATTATGTTAATTATCATAATGATAATTAACATAATTGATTACAATCAACTGATTGACGGTCGAATGAGGGGTGTTGTTATTTGATGGTTGTTAAGGGGACTTAATTATAATCAACTTCTTGATTAGCGTTTGAACAACCGGGCCTTAAACTCTCAAAAGTTGCGCTTACTTGCTCTTCACGTTGTTTGCTTGATCATGCCTGTGCGAATCTTCGTATTAAAAAATGAAATATGCAAAAAATGTTTAAATTGCTGACCTTTCAAATGACCTTTTTTCACGAACTTTATTCTTATTTAAAAAATCATCGATTACGTTATCACACTCAGATGGATGACGTCACTAGTATAACATATGTCAAAAAATCATAATTTAAAAATAAAAAATCGACCTTTTTCAGGATTTTTCCTTATAATCGCCAATTTACGAAATAACGAATTTATTCCTTTCATTTGTATCATACTGTATATTACTTCACCTATATTGCGGCCCGCAAGCTGTGGCAATAGCTACTATGTGGCCCAGGGAAAAAAAGGTTGAGTATCGCTGTTCTAAAGTGTACTAGTACCTTAAAAACTATGCATCTAACTAAGAAAACTATATAAAACATTTTCGTATGTTATAAAAAACAAAGATACACTTGCATTCATAAATTTTCTAGTTATAATACAAAAAGAGATATGGTAGGTGAAAAGAGTTTGTTTTTTGGTACATGCTCAGATTAGTGTATTCAACTTGAAATATCAGAGAAACGGTCGATTTTAGGTGTATAATGCTACAAATACCTTTTGTAGTGTTTGTAAAGACCTTTAAAATGAGGAACATTATAAGTCCATTACATTCAAACTAAGCGACATATACTGCAAACAAAATTGATAACTAATATATTTTTAGAAAAAAGATAAGTAATTTTAACCCCCATCCACCAGAATGTAAATGCATCGTTTTCCTTCTACAATACCTTTTATTATAGTGTTATTTCTATGTTCAAAAAGTTGGCCGGGTTAAAAATGAATGGTTTTTGAAAAAAATTGGATCAAATTATACAGCAAATTTTGAAATTTTCTTAAAAATCTTCCTTTTTCTCCATGTAACTTGAAAATGATAAGAGATACAGTAATGAAAAACTAAAACGAAATTTTTATCTAAAAAACCTACATTTTTGTATGGTATCTTTTTTCTTATCTCTTATCATTTTCGAGTTACATGGAGAAAAAGGAAGATTTTTAAGAAAATTTAAAAATACGCTCTATAATTTGATTTTATTTTTTTTCAAAAACCATTAATGTCCAACTTTTTGAACATAGAAATAACACTATAATAAAAAGTATTGTAGAAGGAAAACGATGTATTTAAATTCTAATGGATGAGTGATTAAATATACTTTTCATTTCTTCTTAAAATACATTAGTCTTCAATTTTTTTGTAGCATATCTCGCTTAGTTTGAATTTAATCGACATTTAATATTGCTCATTTTAAAGGTCTTTTCAAGCACTACAAAAGTTATTAGTATCATTATACACCTAAAATCGACCGTTTCTCTGTTGTTTCAAGTTGAATACACCGATTTGAGCATGCACAAAAAAAACAAACTCTTCTCATCTACCATATCCCTTTTAGTATTATAACTAGAAGATTTATGAAGGAACGAATCTCTTTGCTTTTTTATAAGCTACAAAAACATTTTATATAGTTTTTTAGTTAGATGCATAGTTTTTAAGGTATTCGCAAAAATCCGTCCGAAAAGGTGTCATTTTTCAATGAAAATAGCCAATTTTCAACAACGAATAACTCAAAACGTATTGAGTTCTCAAAAAATAATTACAGAACAGATTTTGCTTAGAATTAGGTTCTCTAGCCTCTTCCGTGGTTATTTTAACCAAAAAAATTTTCACCCCCGAAAAGGGGTGGGAACCACCCCCAAGATAAAAGCGCACATCGGCATAGGGTAGACTTTGTTTCTTGAGCTATTCTCTACTTACTGTGAAAATATCAAGTAAATCGATGTAGTAGGATGGAATTCGGATCCAAATACCCCCATTGACTGCCCTATTGATTTTTAATGTTATTTTGGTTTTTGCTGTTGTTAAAATAGTTTTTTTTTTAGATATTTTTCTGTTCTTGTTAAATATCATTTCTATTTTGTGTTTTCTCAGCACTCACCCCATTTTCTCTGTTGAGTCCTTCACATTGCAGAATGGTTTTGCCAATCGGTTTTTCTTCTTCTAGTGGGTGCTTAATTCTTCTTCAAGGATACTGAGCTTTTTCAATGGTATATGTTAAGAAGCCGTTTTTTCTTAAAGCTCTGTTTACATTATGCATTTCTTCATTTTGATGGTCTTTGTCTGTCAGTCTTTCGGATTTTGTAATCAAGGTTTTGATGAATGAATGTAATTGTGCAAGATGGTAATGTGAAGCAGCATGTAGATATCTGTTGGTATGTGTCTGTTTTCAACACACTTTATGGCTTATGTGTCTGTCTTTTTTCTTTATTATTAAAACATCTAAGAATGGTATTCGATTGTTTTCTTCCAGTTCTATAGTAAACTGAATTTTAGGGTGAATATTGTTGATGTGTTCTAAAAATACTTTTAGTTTTTCTTCTCCGTGTGTCCAGATGATAAAAGTGTCATCCACATATCTAAGCCAAAGTTTGGGTTTGTGTTTCTATCTATCTATTAGTCTTGCGACATCCAATATTGGACATAGGCCTCCCCTTCGCTCCTCCACCTTTCTCTATCCTGAGCCATGTGCATCCATTTTGAGCCTGCTTGGTGTTTTAGGTCATCTACTCATCTCATCTGTGGTCTCCCTCTCTTTCGTTTATATGTCCATGGTCTCCACTCTGTAATAATTTTATTCCATCTTTCGTCTTTTTGTCTAATCGTATGACCGGCGAATTTCCATTTTAGTTTAGCTGTTTGACGAGTAGCATCTTTAACTTTTGTGATATTTCTTACCCAGGAATTCCTTTTTCTATGTGACAGTCTTACGTTGATCATTTGTCTTTCAATTGCTCTTTGTGTTTTCGCAATTCTGTCCATATTCGCTTTTGTGAACGTCCATGTTTGACATCCATATGTAAGGACCGGAAGAATACATTGGTCGTAGATTTTCTTTTTTAGATATTGAGGGTATTTTTTATTCTTCAATATGAAGCTGAGCATACCAAACGAGGCCCACGCCAACTTTCTTCGTCTCTTCATTTCTGCTGTTTGGTTGTCTCTATTCAATTTTATTATTTGTCCCAAGTATACGTATTCATTCACTTCCTCTATTTGGTTTTGTTTAACTACGATTCTTAACTCATCCTCTTGATTTGTTATCACTTTTGTTTTGCTGTAATTCATATTTAATCCAACTTTACTGGCTTCGTGGTCTAGTTGTTGTATCATTATTTGTAGTTGTTCCTTGTCTGTAGCGATAATGACGATATCGTCAGCGTATCTTAGGTGATTTAAGTATTGGCCGTTAATGATGATTCCATATTCTTCCCATTGTAATCTCTTGAAAATGTCTTCTAAGAGCTTGGTTGAAGAGCTTCGGCGAAATCGTATCTCCCTGTCTAAGGCCCCTTTTGATAGGTATGGGGTGTGTATTCTGTTCAAGTTGGATCGTAGTTGTGGCCTTACTGAATATTAGAGATTAGTTCTGTATACCTGTAATCTCTCTCGGGTGAACCTGTAACCCCTAGAGAGCGCGTCCCCAAGGTGGCGGATAGGGGCATGTCCTCACCAGCCTAGTGCTGGCGGATAGGTAGGAAATAAAATACTACCCGCGGACCAACAGGTAGGGCGGAGGATGCTCTAAAGCTGTAGAGAAAGCAAATCCTCTAGGAGAAGGAATACTCCAAAATCAAACCCTGG
Organism: Diabrotica virgifera virgifera; assembly: GCF_917563875.1. NCBI lineage: Eukaryota > Metazoa > Arthropoda > Insecta > Coleoptera > Chrysomelidae > Diabrotica > Diabrotica virgifera. The sequence continues at coordinate 173,849,567 of NC_065451.1, forward strand.
TCCTCCAGGTCGGGGGTTGAGGCATCGGGTTAACTCCCCGTTACTCGGAAAAATTCAAACTGTTAAAAAACCTAGCGAAACGCCTCGGAATCGATTGATTATAAAACGACGACACATGCTACGGAAAAGGATGACGAATATTGGAACTTGGAACGTACAAGGGTTTAAACAAAAAATAAATGAAGTAATACACGAAATAAATAGACTGAACATAGACATCGCAGTGATTACCGAAACAAAACGAAAGGGTCAAGGATCAGAAAATATCGGAGAATATGATTACTTCTACAGCGGGGTACCAAAGGAGAAAAGAGCACAACAAGGTGTAGGTATACTTATACGCAAGAAACTAAGGAGATTCATAACTGCTTGGGAAGCCATCAGCGAAAGGCTCATAAAAATGAATTTAACTATCAAAGGAAAAAAGATTACGATTATTGGAGTATATGCAGTAAACGATGATGCACTGGTGAATATTAAGGACGACTTTTTTGAAAAGCTACATTCAGAAATTGCAAATATCGGCAGATCACGAGAAATTATAATCTTGGGGGACCTAAACAGTAGAACAGGCAAGAAACAGCACAATAAAGTCATAGGCCAATATGGTGAAGAAGCTATAAATGACAATGGTACTAGGCTAATAGCCTTATGCGAACAAAATGATATGAAAATCACAAACGGATTCTTCCAACACCGAGATATCCATAAATATACATGGACACAAAATACCCGAGGGCTGAAATCAATCATAGACTATACAATCATAAGACAAAAGACTAAATTGATTGTACAGGATGTGCGGGTATATAGAGGAGCCACTTGCGGCAGTGACCACCATCTATTAAAAACAAAGCTCACAATAGGAATAGATAGAGCAAGAGATTTAAAAGAAGCTGCAGCGGAAATAGAAAAATTAACAGAAAAGAAATACAACCTAAACAGCTTAGAACAAGAAAGCGTGAGGGATTTATACAGGAGTAGATTAGATAAAAAGTTAGAAACCATGCAATTTACCAGCAATGAAGAGCATTATCATTATATAAAAACATGTCTTCAGGAAGCAGCAACAGAGGCCCTCGGACTCCAAATAAAAAACCACAGAAAAACTCCGTATTGGTGGGACGAAGAAATAGAACAAGAGATTAAAAATAAAAGAGAGAAGTATAAAAAATTTCTGAACACAAGGACCGACGCCGATAAGGTAGAATACAAGAGGGTCCAAGCTAAAGTGCGAAAAATGATATGCCAAAAGAAGAATGAGGCTTGGGAGCAAAAGTGTAACATGATTAACACACATTTAGGAGGACGGAGAAGTACAGAAAGTTGGAAAGTATTAAAATCGCTACGACAGGAAAAGAAAAGAGATATAATATCAGCAATCACACCGGATCAATGGGACGAATATTTTGAAAAACTCCTAAATGAGGACAGAGCGGAATTTTTAAATAACAGTGATACCAGCAATGTAAATATCTTAGCCTCACCATTACGGGTAACAACAAAAGAAGTAGAAGAAGTATGTAAGTTTTTAAAAAATAACAAAGCACCAGGACCAGGGAACATACCAGCTGAACTAATAAAATATGGCACAACAAAATTATATGAAAACCTGGCTAAACTCTTTCAAAGATGCATCAACGGAGCGGAAATCCCAGAAGAATGGAAGACATCATGGATATCCACCATACATAAAAAAGGCAGACGGGATCAATGTGACAACTACAGAGGCATCGCTGTAACGAACTCGATCAGCCGAATATACGGAAAACTGATTAAAAATAAAATCGAAAACGAATATAAAGATATAGAAGCTGAAGAACAGGCAGGATTCAGGGCAGGGAGATCAACGGTTGACCATCTGTTTTGTATTACACAGATTATTGAGAAGAAACTGGCCGTCAACCAGGAGGTGCATCTGTTATATGTGGACTTAAGAAAAGCGTATGATAGCATCCCACAAAACAAATTATGGGAAGCATTAGAGAAAACCAATATAAGCGCAAATTTAATAACAGCGACGAAACAATTGTATACCAAAACTGCATCAAGGGTGAAAGTTGGAAGCAGGCTATCGAGAGGATTCCAAATTAGCAAAGGCCTAAAACAAGGGTGCTGCCTTTCACCGACATTATTTAAGATCTACCTCGAACAAACTCTAAAACTTTGGAAACGCAAATGCAAAAACATGGGATTACCGATCAGCAACAATACAATATACACTTTGTCATTTGCAGACGACCAACTTGTACTAGCGCAAGACTACGATGATATAGAATATATGACAAGCAAATTAATAGAGGAGTACAAAAAAGGTGGTTTGGAAATAAACATAAAGAAGACCGAATATATGTGTATCGGTGGGACACAGCAGGACCTTACACTGGGGAATGGCGAAATTATTAAACATTGCGACGCATATAAATACCTTGGTATGACCATCACACAAGAAGGAAGCGTAGACCGGACGATAGAAGAAAGAAACAACCAGGGAAGAAAAGCAATTACCCTTCTCAATAGCATCCTCTGGGACCAGTCAATATCAAACAACAACAAACATAGAATATACAATACAATTGTTAAGAGTATAATCACTTACAGCAGTGAAGTATGGCAAATAAAAGAAAGATACAAGAGAAAACTTGAAGCAACAGAAATGGATTTCTGGAGGCGCTCAGCAGGAAAATCAAGATTAGAAAGGGTAACCAACAACAGAATTAGGGAAATAATGAATGTGAAACACACAATAGTAGATGACATTAGTACCAAACAGCTTAGATGGTATGGACACGTACAAAGAATGTCCGAAGAACGACTCCCGAAACAAATCCTAACGTGGACCCCTCATGGTAGACGAAAAAGAGGAAGACCCCGCCTGAGTTGGAGAGAAGGAATAAATCGAGAAATGAGAGAAAGAGAATTGGATGAAGACCTTTGGATGGACCGAAGTGAATGGCGACTAGGCATCGGAAGACGTAGGAGAACGTTTTAAAACCGATATATATATATATATATATATATATATATATATATATATATATATATATATATATATATATATATATATATATATATATATATATATATATATATATATATATATATATATATACCTGTAATCTACTCTGCTATTGAGTAGTGATTGTTTTACTGCCCAGTGTTCTATGAAGTCGAATGCCTTTTCAAAATCTATAAATGCCATATATATGGGTATTTGGTATTCATTTATTTTCTCAATAAGTAACTTCATTGTCAGTAGGTGACAGGTGATGTACTGTAGCCTTTTCTGAATCCTGCCTGTTCTTTGGTCTGATAATTGTCGAATTTAGGAGTTAGTCTGTTGGTTAATATTTTAGTTAACAATTTATACATAACATTAAGCAAGGTAATCGGTCTATAATTTTGCAGATCTTTTTTGTCTCCTTTTTTAAACAATAATAGGGTGATTGCTTCATTCCAATTACTGGGTATGTTTCATGTACTTTTAGTATTTTGTTCAATAATATATAGTATAAGACTTCCCTTGTAATTTTTCCGCCATTTTTAATCATTTCCACTGTAATGTCGTCTCTTCCTGGTGATTTATTATTTTTCATTTCTCTCAGGGCTTTCTTTATTTTTGATTTGCTAATCTCTGGTTGTAGGTCAGAGTTAGCATTTTTTATTTTAGTTTTCAATTTTTGTGAAGAGTTTCTTGTGTCGGTGGTTGCTTTTCTTGATATAAGTCTAAGTAATACTGTTGTGTTATTGCTAATATTTCATGTATATCGTTGGTCTCTTCTCCCTGAGTATTTTTGATGGCATTTATTTCTGTTTTTCCCAGTTTTGGTCATAAGCACTTCATATTCTTGTTTTATTGAATAACTTTTTCAAATTGTTCTTGTTTCTTTCTTTTCCCTTCTTTTATCTTTCTTGATGCTTTTGTGTATCTTCGAATACTCTGCTGTTGATCTCTTGTTTTGTTGAGCTAGTGTTCTCCGTTTTTCCATTAATGTTTTTATTTCATGTGAGATCCATTCTTGTCTTTTCTTTCTCATGGGTGCCACTTCTTTATCGGCTTTCAGTAATGTTTGTGTTATAATGTTATTGATTTCGTCGACTCCTTTATTTACGAGTTGATTTTTATCGGGCATGATGTTTTTTAAATTCCCTTTATACTCTTGTTTATTTTCCCTTAATTTTTCCATATCTAAATTTTGTAAATTTTGTGTTCTCTTTTTCATTTCAAGTTGCCCATTAATGCTTAGGTTCGCTCTAACTAATCTATGGTCACTACCAGTTGTAAAATGGTTAAGAACGGTTACATCTTGTACAACAGACTTTTCCGATGAAAGTATGTAGTCTATTTCATTTTTTACTTGACCATTAGGACTGATCCATGTCCATTTTCGTTGCGGTTTCTTATTGGGTTTGTGTTTAGCTGTTTCTATTTCCTGCTGTTCTATTTCTTGCATAAACAAGTTTGCTATTACTGGTAATAGTGGGGAACCCATCGGTGCTCCTTCAACTTGTTTATATCTTTGTTCCTTATAGATGAAATATGTATGGCAGCTGTTCAGCCAGAAATTTTGCCAGTGGCTGTAGAGGAGATTCGATAGAGCCGCAATTGGCCGCAATGGTAATCCTGCCTTGTGTACCTTGAGGAGGCAGTAAAATTTTGTGAATTCATACCTTGTGTATGAATTGGCATCAATAATGTCTTAAAACGTTTTTTCAGCATATCCTTGCATTGTCAGATACCTGGACTGATAGAAACTCTCACGCAGAGTTATATGAACTATCATCTAACAATGATAACAAGTGATTGTAACTAAATGATTAGTTACTTAAATACTTTTTACCTAAATACTTAAATACTACTTACATAATTTTAATGTATAAATGTTATTACTTTTTTAATCTTACCTTCTCCCATAATCTTAGTAGTTAAATACTCATTCCAACACTCGTAACAAAATCTATGTCCACACTCTAAACCAGTCATCTGGCCAGGTGATAAAAACATACAACATATATCACATTCTTCTGAACCTAGGTTATTTTTTGTAATTCTACGCTTAACCACATTGACCTTCTTAAAGGGGTTGATGACATGTGCTTCCTAAAAATTCAATAAAACAGTAATTAACTTTAACAGGATAATTTATTCATTGGACTATTTATTTAGGTATTTATTATACAAGAAAACGCCATTAATAGATTAAATCACAATAAATGCATAGGGTTGTTTTGACATGACATTTTGAAACCATAATTGTTTATCTACCAAGCAGTCAAATAACTTAGGTATGGCTGATTGTATATAGACACTTCGATAGTTCTTAACCTTGCGTTAGTGTGGTGGGGTGTTGTATACCCCAGCTAGAAATATTTTGGTGTTCTTACACTAAAGACAAAAATTACTGTTATCTTATTTGGGTCATTGCTACTGAAATGTACATTTTCAATTATAAAAAGATTATAAATTAAAAATTTAAAAAGCCAACTATGAAAGACCTTCATAGAACAGGAAAATCTACATATTAATACTCTAATAACAGGTAAAGCTTAAATTTTTTTATATTGCTTATATTTTTAGATTTTGTAATGTTTTGGTTAACACAAGTGAGACAGTAATTAACAAAAGTGAGAAAACAGGAATCTATATTAATATAACAAGTTTCAAAATAAAAATTTTATTCTGTTATAAAAATGCAATGTGAAATTATAAAAAAAACTTTTAAGGACTGTCGTGATGAACCAGGCTGTGGATTTTGTTGAGGTGTAATATCTCCTGCAAATTCCTCAGGGACTGGAGTGGATGGTGGGGTTATTTCATTAAGCTGAGCTAAAAGTCTTTCTCTCCTTTTTTAGCATAGTACGATTTTTTACTTTTTTCTCGCCAACATTTTCTAATCTTCCTTTGCTCTCGTTCTGATAATTCAGCAATTGTCTTTATAGGTCTGGATCCCGCGTGTGAAAAAAAGTTGATTAATAGCAAGCTGAAAATTTGTTAATAGCTTAAAGGTGTCTAGTCGGACAAACTTTGATATATGGGAACACTGGAACAGGGGAAGTTTTAATTGTGGAACAGGTTAAAAATTTGGAACGATCAGACCACGAAAATGGCAAATGTATTTTGTCTGACAGAACAGACTTACACTCTCCGAACAGAGATTAAACTCTCTTGCAAAAATCAGACTGCTATTTATCACCAAATGGGCGTTTTAATGAGTGGAACATGTAGAATATGTCAAATGACAGGAATTATGACAGGTGATAAATACCAGTCTGATTTTTGCATGAGAGTTTAATCTCTGTTCGGAGAGTTTAAGTCTGTTCTGTCGGACAAAATAAATGTGCCGTTTTCGTGGTCTGGCCGTTCCAAATTTGCAACCTGTTCCACAATTAAAACTGCCCCAGTTCCAGTGTTCCCATATATCAAAGTTTATCCGACTAGACACCCTTAAGCTATTAACAAATTTTCAGCTTGCTATTAATCAACTTTTTTTTATACGTGGGATCCAGACCTATTACTTTACCGGCTTCTTCACTAGCTCTATATCGTTCTCTAGCCTTCCGTTTTTCTTCTTCATGCAATTTTTTCTCTTAACTTACGCATCGCATTTTTTAATCTTTCCCTAAGAACACTCTCCTTTTTTTTCATTGTTTTTCGCCGACTTTGCCATTTCTACAAACTGTCAGTACTATATTATTAAAAAAATCTATGTTTATTTTTAAAAAAATAAGTTTTAAGCAACGATTTAAGCAAAAAAATAATAATATTTTGTAACAATTTAATCAAACCTCATTTATGTTAACTCTGTCTCACTTTCGTTAATACATAAATTAACGCAAGTGAGATTAACGAAAGTGAGGTTTTATGTTAAGGCTATGGGTACATAATTCGCAAATATTTTACGTGTATCCCTACTTTTTCTGTCTTTACACGGCAAATTACGTGTAGTAAAATTCACACTGGTGTGGATATGTAAACATTACTAGAATGTCATTCTACTTGAAAATGTCATAATTAATTTAAAGAGATGGCTTTTGAATGTTCTTGGATAACTGTTATTTTTATAATTGCAAATTATTAATTCAGTTAATAAATGTGATAATTTTTTCACTAACTATGTTTTCAGTGATTGTAATAATTTATTTGTACAACAAAAACTAATAATCAATCGAGAAAAGAGGAAAAGTGTTAAAGTGATTTTTTAATATGTTGTTATTTTGGAACGCTTACAATTTTGAACATCTCTAACAACAAAATACTTGGATCACAGGATATATCTGATGTATTCTCTGCTTGGATCTTCCACAAATAATACACAATAAATAACTTTTTATTAAGTTCACGTCTTAAATCAATTATTTATCAAATACACTATATATCAATAATATTTAATCAATTTCTCAAAATATTCCCGATGCAATGTCAAATATTTAAAATTGTCACTGATTGTCAGTGTCTGACTGACAATATATGCTGACAATATTATATTCGGTTGAGTGCGTTGTAAGACAAAGACAGATTTGGAAAATATTACCACGGCATTGTGTTCATTTTTTTCAAATCCTGAAAAAACCAATAAATATTTTTGAAAAATTTAAACGCAGAATGAAAGACTAAATTATTACCGAGGGCCGAAAGTCCCTTAGAATAAATAAAAAGTTTATTTTGAATGAGATATTTGAAATTAAAAATCACACTAAATTTTCTCTTAGTTTTTTCACCCCTGTAACTTATTAAAATAAACATTATAGAAGTTCTCAGGGACTTTCGGCCCTCGCTAATAACGTAATCTTTCATTCTGCGTTTAAATTTTTCAAAAATACTTATTAGTTTTCTCAGGATTCGAAAAAAATGAATCCCCATTTGAATAGCATTGCAGCCGAAAATACGTACCGATCCTCTTAAACTTCCCGCCAAATCCCTGATAAATTGTTTGGATGGTGACTTTTTAAGAATAACTACTTTGCTTAATTTCCTAGCATATACAGTTTACAAACATTACTAATTAAAAAATTTTCACAAAATATACTTATTAACAAAAGTGAAACATTATGCTTACCGTTTGTGGGTCTTAACTCCGTTTTTCTATGAATATTTGTTAAATTTCACAGAACAACCTACCTCTCTCAAGGCTTTTATTCAACTAAAGAAGACTTGTCCAAACACTTAATGTCACACTATCAGCGCCATCTAACTGAATTTATGTGAAGTAATAATTCTATTAACGAAAGTGAGAATGAATGATGAGGACACCTATAAAAATCTGATTTTAAACTATAAAATAAAGTATTTCTTATAGGGGATGATAAAACTAAGAAATAATGTCAGCTATTTTATCATTCTCTGTAATTATTTATTTTACATAATATGTTAAAATGCCGTTTTTTTTTGTTTCAAAGCTTATATTAGCAAGGTGGGGACATTAACGAAAGTGAGAATTGATTCCTTTAATTTCAAAAAAATATAGGATTGGTTTTATTTGAGTGTAATATTATGCTAATTATTTTTTCTTATTAAACCTTATTTTTGCTTAAAGGACATCAAAATGAACATTTTGAAAACAATGACCCATTTCTGCAACTTTTTTGATTTTTTCAAATTTTTCTTTGTACTCTTGATTATTTTTATTGGGGTTCTACACACCCCACCTCACTAACTGTGTAATATTTACCCCACACTTTTACCACACTATTTACCACTATTACTCCCATCAGCAGAACTAACTTCACTGCAAATTCTTTCATCTCGAGGGTTTCTAGACAGGCAAATGCTTGCTCCAATTGTGTGGATTTCTTTGCGGATAGTTCGCGATTTTTAAAAACGCTAAAGGATTGCACCCTCTAGTTTTATGTTCTTGAATATTTTAAACTTGTGATTATATATCTTTACCTGTTATTTTTACTTTTTGACTTGCTTTATTGTCGTAGTGTTTATTGTATCTTATTGTATTTTACGTATACATATTTGTAATATTTTGTTAGTTCTTCATATCTTCTGTAATGTTTTATTGCAATGAGCTTTGCTCGTAAATATATATAAATAAATAAATAAATAAATTACCACACTGACGCAGGGTTAATGTTCTCTTTGCTCTACCAGTTTTGAAAATAGGTAAAATAAAGCTCTCCTTCCAGGCATACAGATAAGATCAATGTTTTTAATAATCTATTAAAAAGAACAAACAAAAGTAACACTACTGAACATACACACTAAGAAAAATATTCGGTAGTCCATCTGGGACCAACGATAACTTATTAGGAAGTTTAAGAATTTCATTATTTCAGTTCTAGATATATCAATGCAGGTGATAGTACAGTAAAACCTCGATATAACGGACTAATTGGGGGACGGGGTGTCCGTTAAAGCCGAAAGTCCGTTATATAAAAATAAGCTTTAAACAAATCAAAAAACACTGTATTTAAATATAAATAAAAAAGACAAGTCACAAATAAATTGTATTTAATTGTCTTACTCTGAAGTGACGTTGCTGTTTGATATCGACGCGCCTGCCTTCGGTAATCCTGCTTTAAAAAAGGAATCAAGTTTTGTTTGCAATTTTGAAGTTTGCTGTTTTTTTTATAATCACTTCTCTAAAATTATGCTGCTCTCTTCTGTCCCCTGCGGTTTCTTCATCGTGCAATACAACCATTACATAATCTAAAAACTGTCAGCATTATATTCGTTTGGTTACCAAAATTACTCCCTGATCGATGAGTTGAATAATCGATGTTGTATTTTTTTGAGCAAAAAAAAGTACAGCAAAAAATACAGCTTAAAGTTGCTTTCTTCTGAACAATATTTTCAGAGGGATGAGCAGCAGCGTTGTCTACAATCAATAAACATTTGAAATTATCTCACTGCAAGTCCAAATTCTTAAAAAGAAACCAATTTTTGATCCTGTCCTTGCTGATTTTTCTTGAAGAATTCAATTTTTCATATTTTTACATTCAAACTTTTTTTACATTTGAAGGGATTTTTTGTCCGTTATATCTGAAGTCCGTTAAATAGAGGTCCGTTCTATCGATGTTTTACTGTATTAGAATATCCTGACAATTAGAAGCTGAATGGTCACCATGAAATAGTGAACTTAGTAGTCTATGACGAGTCCGTTTATCTTTTAGAAATTTCCAAAATGACTTGGGGGTTTTCTTTTATTTGATTATCAAAAGCTCTAGCACAGCTTGATAAGCATTCATTAGACAACCATTTACAGTGAGTTCATAAATTAGCAAAGTTTGTATAGAATACATCTGACGGTTCCTTCTTATACACTCATACTCATGGACAAAAATATCGAACATTTGGAAATTATCATGTGAAGTGAAATTTGCACTCCCAGTGTCAAAGGAATAGGATTTCTTTTCCGAATGCAATGTTTTGAATTGTCATATAAATTCTCGTTGGGATTTAGATCTGATATTGGCTATATGGTGGCCAATACAATGGTTTAAATTGAATCTCAACGATGTAAGTATTGTAACAAAAGAGAAATCTTGGACGACTGTCGTATAACAGTAAACACCTCGAGAATGACGTCATCGAATGATCTAGGCCTCGGCGGAAAGGAGGAGGGACTTCTCGAACGTACGATCCGTAGGCGGAACACGCTGATAGCTAGAGATGGGCGTCGATTGTTCCAGAATAACAACTGGGTATAAATACGAGCATATTTGTAAATACAGTTTAGTCTTAAGCTAAAGTTTGTAAAGTAAACTTGTATAAATATAAATAAAGTCGTATATAAATACGAACCGCTAGTTTTATTGTAATTATAAGTAATTACAATAGTCACGTTACAGTTGGTGTCGGTGTTCGGTTAACTTAGTGCGATATAAATAAGTGAATTACAGAGAGACTTTAAAAGACTTTTGAACTTTATTCGTCGGGAATAACCGGAGTGCGTTAATTGTTCGGTATTCGGAAAGACTTTAAAAGACTTTTGGACTTTATTCGTCAGGAATAGTTAAAGTGCGTTGATTGTTCGGTATTCGGAAAGACTGTTAAAAGACATTTTGGAAAGTACGTGTGTGCCGACCAAAGATGTTGCTACAAGAACTTACAGTAAAACAGCTCCGTGAACAGCTAGAGGAACGGGATCTGGACAGCAGTGGGCTCAAGATAGTCCTACAAGCACGACTCAAGGATGTCCTCACGAAGAACGGAGATGACCCAGAGACGTTCCACTTCCAGTCAGCAGAACAAGTAATCTTATCGAAATTAAAAACTGTTTCTGAAACGATCGATGAAACTTCTAGAAAAAGCGACGAGAAATTTGAAAGTGTTTCTCAAAAGATCGACGAAACTTCTAGAAAAAGCGACGAGAAATTCGAGAACGTTGCTAAAAAATTTGAAAGTGTTTCTCAAGTAATTAAAGACGTTTGTAGACAGAATGACGAGAAATTTGAAGAAGTTTCTAGAACATTCGATAAGATGCAGAAAAGTGTAGAGACCGTAGAAGAAAAGATCAAACAACTAGAGAGCATGATAACCGATACAAAAGTACAACCATCAGTTAATGCAGCAGCGTTAGATCCTGTAGTGAAAGATGAACTACCGAGAGACGAAACGTCGCATAATATGAGATTCAAATTACCACCATTCGATGGAAAGTCCTCTTGGTCCATATATCTTAGACAATTTGAAGCTATTGCGACCGCCAATCATTGGACCGAACAGGAAAAGGCTGTTTCCTTGACTGCTGCTTTGCGAGGTGATGCTGCAGATATATTAAGATCAATTCCTAAGGGTCAAGAAAATTGTTACCAGACCTTGTTCACTCGTCTAGAAAAACGCTATGGAGATGCCCATCTACAACAAGTATACAAAGCACAACTGCGAAGTAGAAGTCAACGAGCAAGTGAGAATCTGCAAGAATTTGAAGCAGATGTGGCTCGTGTGGTGCGGTTGGCTTATCCAGAGGTGCCAGACAGCGTTTTAGAAGAAATTGCAGTAGATACCTTCGTCAATGGGCTGAAAGATAATGAACTACAGAAAGCTTTACGACTAGCAAGACCGAAAGTTTTAGATGAAGCACTTGCTATTGCCTTGGAACACGAAGCAGCTAGCCAAGCTTCACGAAACAATCGAGTAATAACCGTGGAAAAAGGCGATAAGAGAAAAGATGAACGTTTGGTGGAAATGGTACGGAGGGTGATTCGTGACACGATGCCGAAGAGACGCATGAAGAGGGCTGGAAGAGTTGGTTCAAATACAGATGCTTCCTCGATACGGCCATGCAGTGAAAGTTGTAATCACCGGCTTAAAGTAGATGAACAGCTTTGCCCTGTGAGACGAACTACCGTCGTTAATGAGCAATGGCAGCCACAACAGTTACAAGAAGCCCAAGAAGACGATCCATGTATAAAAAGAGTATTGGATTGGATGCGTCGAGGTGAGAGACCTAGTTGGCAAAACATTAGTGCATGTAGTCCGGAAGTCAAGGCCTACTGGAGCCAATGGAATTGCCTGATACTAAAAGATGATCTTCTGTACAGAACCTTTGAGAACGATGATGGTACAGAATCTAAGCTTCAGTTGATTGTACCTAAAAGTAAAGTGTCAGAAGTATTGCGTCAGTTGCATGACGGTACATCAGGTGGACACTTTGGTATTACGAAGACTCTGCAAAAGGTTCGAGAACGGTTCTATTGGGTGAACTGTAAAGATGATGTAAGAAGATGGTGCCAGAAATGTGAACTGTGTGCATCCGGTAATGGTCCAGTTGGTAAAAAGAGAGCACCCATGAGACAGTACAATGTTGGCAGTCCTATGGAAAGAGTAGCAATCGACATTGCAGGTCCATTTCCAGAAACTGATGCTGGAAATAAATACATCCTGGTAGCCATGGATTATTTTACGAAATGGACCGAGGCCTATGCATTACCAAATCAAGAAGCTGCTACCGTTGCAGAGGTACTTGTTAAAGAATTCTTCAGCCGATTTGGTGTTCCCTTGGAGATCCACTCCGACCAAGGGCGAAACTTTGAGTCAGCTCTTTTCCAAAACGTTTGTAAATTGATTGGTGTCAATAAGACCAGAACAACACCCCTGCATCCTCAATCAGATGGGATGGTCGAGAGGATGGGTAAACACTTGTCCAAAGTTGTATCTGAAAATCAGCGAGATTAGGACCAACACATTCATTTATTCCTGATGGCCTACCGCTCGGCCGTAAATGAAACTACAGGTCAAACACCAACCTGCCTGATGTTGGGTCGTGAAGTTCGTTTGCCCTGCGACCTAGAGTTTGGTTGCGGACCTTCCGAGGAACATGTTGCAGGTGAAGAATACGTCGACCGCCTGAAGTTACGAATGAACAACATTCATGAACTTGCCCGACAACACATCCAGATAGCCAGTGACAGAATGAAAGATCAACTCGATGCAAGATTGAAAGCTTCGAAATAGGTGATCTTGTCTGGCTTTATAATCCACAACTTCGTCGCGGCTTGTGTCCTAAACTACAAAGACAATGGGAAGGTCTGTATGAAGTTAAGAAGAAAATAAATGACGTAATATACAGAATTAAGAAGTTGCCAAACGGTAAACCAAAAGTTATTCACATAAATCGTCTCGCACCATATGCTGGCTCAAATGAAACAGAGGAAGCCCGAGTCCTCCAACAGGAGATGAAAGATGCACCACAGCCAAGTTTTAAGGAATTTATGTCAAATTACGCAGAAAGAAAGAGTGCTAGATTCGGCGTGACCACAGAAGTTCAGCAAGATCTGTTTGGTGTTCCAGAAAACGTCTCTCTAGCCCACTGTGTTGCCCAAGACCTCGAGATGACTAAAGGAATCTCGTCCGTATTCAATAGAAAGTTCGGCCGCCTGGACGAGTTAAGGAATCAACAACCTAAAATTGGAAGAGTATTGCGATTGGAAGATGGTCCTCGATCTTTGCTGTATATAGTGACCAGGAAGTCTTATACGGACACGCCAAGCTACGAGAACATATGGCGTGCTCTAACTAATTTGAAGAAAATCGTGTGTAATTATGACATCAAAGATTTGGCTATACCAAAAATAGGCCATGCAGTAGAAAGTCTGGATTGGAAGATTGTGAGAAGCATGCTTGAAGTGATCTTCAGAGAAACTGGCGTACGAATTACTGTGTGTTGCATGAACCCGAAGATGTCATACCCTTCAAAGACAGTAGACTGCTATTTCTTCTTGAAGGGTGTATGCAGAGCTGGAGAGTCGTGTAGATTCCGCCATCCTGGGCCTTCATCTAGAGTTGCTGATCGGGACGCTCAGATCTTAAGAGGGGAGCAGTGTAACAAAAGAGAAATCTTGGACGACCGCCGTATAACAGTAAACACCTCGAGAATGACGTCATCGAATGATCTAGGCCTCGGCGGAAAGGAGGAGGGACTTCTCGAACGTACAATCCGTAGGCGGAACACGCTGATAGCTAGAGATGGGCGTCGATTGTTCCAGAATAACAACTGGGTATAAATACGAGCATATTTGTAAATACAGTTTAGTCTTAAGCTAATGTTTGTAAAGTAAACTTGTATAAATATAAATAAAGTCGTATATAAATACGAACCGCTAGTTTTATTGTAATTATAAGTAATTACAATAGTCACGTTACAGTATTCACTATTTTAGCGACATCAGGATTTATTTATTTATTTATTAACGGTTTCACCATTGTTCAAAAAAAGTAATAAAATAAATTATAAAATAGTTGACATAGTTAAATTCTAACATATACAATAAAAAACAATATAAAACATATTAAAAATATGATGTAACACCATAAACAAACTAAACATGATCAACACAATTTAACAATTGCCTAAAAGAATAAATTGAACTAAAAAATGGATCAACAGTATATGTGTTAAAGTGCCTAAGAGCTCTAGTCATCGGATCATTTCTACCATAATTAGTACGGTGATACTCAATATAGAATAAAGAAGGATTTCGTAAGTTGTAACTGGTTGTATTAATTCGGATTTCCGATAGTAATTCAGGACAGTTAACAAAGCCGTTAATTAGTTTATAAATAAAAACATTTCTAGTTTTATTCGTCTATTTACAAGAAGTGACAAATTCAAATGCTGAAGAACATCATTGTTGTTAAAATTATTGAGAATCTGCAATTTAAATCTAGTGTATCGAGCAAAACGTACTTGAATATTTTCAATTAAGACTTTGTCAACCTCATAATAAGGAGACCAAATAATGGAAACATACTCTAGGGATGATAGAACTATTGAACAATATAAAACTCGAAGAACGGATACAGAAAAAACTTTTGTATTCCTTTTTACAAAACCTAGAGATCTGTTAGCATTAGATGATAGAACACGCAGGTGAGATTTAAAATTTAATTGTTTATCAAAAATTACTCCTAGATCTCTCATCTCATCAACTCTAGACAACACATTTATACCAATATTATATTCATACAGATCTGTAGTGTAATTTTTTGAGAAACTAATAATATGACACTTGTTGATATTTAATAATAAATTGTTGGAAATAGACCATTCATATACTTTATCCAAGTCATTTTGTAGAATTTTACTATCCAATAAGTTCTCTACAATGTGAAATAATTTTAAGTCATCAGCAAAGAGTAGAAAGTTAACATTTTCAATTACAGATGATAGATCATTGATAAAGAGGTTAAATAATAATGGTCCACAATGTGAGCCTTGTGGTACTCCTGAATGAACCTGAATTTCATTAGATATATAACTGCCAATTTTTACACGTTGTTGACGACCATAAAGAAAGCTACTGAACCAGGTCACAATGCCATTCCCCAAACCAAGATTCTTCAACTTATATACGAGTAGGTCATGATTGACTCTATCGAAGGCTTTAGAGAAGTCTGTGTAAATACAATCAACTTGTAATCCCTTTTCAATAGCCTCTAATATAAAACTGTGATAACAAAGTAAATTTGTAACAGTAGATTTACTTGATTGAAAACCATGCTGTTGTGGTATAATTACATTTTTACATGCCCAATTTAAGTGACAAGTCACTAATTTATCCAACAATTTAGGTAAAAATCAGGAAATTTTTCCAAAGACAAGTTAAACAAATATAAAATGGGATAGGCTAAAGTAAATTTGCAACATTTAATTAAAAGAGCGGGGACACCATCTGGGCCAAATGAAGACTTGTTTTTTAATTGGTTAATACCTTCGAACACTTCAATAATACTTAGAGTTACCCTGTTCAAGTCAATTACATCAATAGAGGTAGTAGTTGGTAATGTTATTTTTTTATCTGAATATACTGTGCTAAAGTTTTCAGCAAAAAGGTTAACAACAGTTTGACCATCAGACCTACATTCATCATTTAAAAACATTGTATTGGGATAACCATTAGATTTACGTAAATTATTGACATATTTCCAAAAACAACTAGGATCGTTCTGAATATTTGTTTCAGTTTTAATCAAATAGTTTCTATGACAAATCTCACTCAGAGCTTTACATTGTAAGCGTAGTTCACAAAATTTATGATAGTCAAAAGGATTAAGTGTTTGTTTGTATTGTTCGTGCTGCATTTTTTTCTAAAAAACCAAATTTTTTAATTCTCTTGTAAATCATACTAGAAAAGTTGATGTTTTATAAAGTTTCAGTGGTACAAATAAATGAATAGCCTCATAGATAATGCTGTAGAAGAATTGAATAGCCAAATTAATATCCTTGATATTATACATATTAGGTCTGGATCCCGCGTATGAAAAAAAAGTTGATTAATAGCAAGCTGAAAATTTGTTAATAGCTTAAGGGTGTCTACACGGAAAAACTTTGATATATGGGAACACTGGAACAGGGGCAGTTTTAATTGTGGAACAGGTTAAAAATTTGGAACGGTCAGACCACGGAAACGGCACATTTATTTTGTCCGACAGAACAGACTGAAACTCTCCGAACAGAGATTAAACTCTTATGAAAAAATCAGACTGCTATTTATCACCTGTCATAATTCCTGTCATTTGACATATTCTACATGTTCCACTCATTAAAACGCCCATTTGGTGATAAATAGCAGTCTGATTTTTGCATGAGAGTTTAATCTCTGTTCGGAGAGTTTAAGTCTATTCTGTCGGACAAAATAAATTTCCCGTTTTCGTGGTCTGACCGTTCCAAATTTTTAACCTGTTCCACAATTAAAACTGCCCCTGTTCCAGTGTTCCCATATATCAAAGTTTATCCGACTAGACACCCTTAAGCTATTAAAAAATTTTCAGCTTGCTATTAATCAACTTTTTTTTCATACGCGGGATCCAGAGCTATATATGACCAATTAATATGAGCAAGATAATTATTTATACCTATAAAATCAATATTCCTAAAATCATAGTAGAAAGTCTCAATTGGTAGTGATGAACTAGAGATATCAGGAACTGTTACACAATAAGGTACATGATGAAAACTACTGTTAAATAGTATATCCGTTGCTTCAGTAATCTCACTACTCAAATTATGTGTATAAAGTAAGTCTAGAAAAACCCCACGTTTATTAGGAATATGATTCCGTTGATTAAAACCACATGCACCAAAAGAGTCAGATAAAAATTTACCATTGGATAAATCTGGACAAATCAGTTCAAGAATGTCATCTTTCAGCATCCAAGTGGCGTCCGGCATGTTAAAGTCACCAAAAATAGTAACTTCTGAGCCTAAGTGAGATTCACATACCTCCAGCACAATATCCACATGTTCTTCATATAGTCCTCTAGCTGACTTAGGGGGAATGTAAATTGTACCAAAAATGTGCTGAAGGTCACCATATTTGATACAAACAAATAGTTCTTCCAAATGAGCAGATACAGTAGGTATACTATAGGAATTCAAATATATACGAACTGCAATTAGGACTCCTCCACCAGTAGACTAATTGTTGACTTGTAGATCGTGATCCTTCCTATAAATATTAAACTCAGGAAGGTCAATTTCAATAGACGAGATTTCATCATTTAACCATGTTTCAATAAGACATATAACATCATAGGAACTAACACTAACAGCGAGTTTAAAGTTACTCAGTTTGGATTTCATACCACCAATATTTTGACAATAAACCATCAACTTCTTTTTTAGTTTTTTGATTCAAAAACTCCCCTTTTGCTAATAATGGGAACACCATTCTTATATCTAACTATCAAATCAGATTCACCTGCATTTTTGCGCTCCTCCAGTTCCTTATAAAAGGTCTTTTTATAATCTCGTTGAATAATGGTAAGGTCTGCATTGATTTTGATGTCCTTGTTGAATGGAATTAATTTTCTTTCAAGTTTCAAGCAAGATAATGCCACTGTATTATCTGTAAAACATACCTTTAATGGTCTTGGCTTATTTGTAATTTTACCCAATCTGATAACTCTAAACTCCCCAGGTTGGACATCAATGACTTATATTCATCAACATTAAAAATTAGTATATTTTTAGATCTGACACTTCTTTCCTGAACTTCTGCACAAATTGATTCATTCATCAGATTCTTACCATTGGCATTGTTTCCACCAGTCTAATTCCACCCACTAATTTCTTTAGTTCAACCATTTCATTGTGTAGCTCCTGAATCTGCTTCAACATTGTTGGAATCAGCAGCACCCCCTGTTCGCAATTTTTACACAAATAAGACAAGGTAACGCCTCTTTAAAAGTATGTATCTCCACTCTGTTTCCGTCAAATCACTGCACTTTCTACATATGTAGCTTTTACAGGAATCACAACAAATTGCTTCCTTTGGGTTATCCACAGAGCAAATAGAGCACTTTGAAATATTTGGCATTATGAAGATGTACGCCACTGGTCCCTAATTAATGTTACTGATAAACTGTAATTTGTGAATAACTTGAATGAAGCAAAAAAGTGGAACCAGTTTCTATAAAAAGTATATCCACTTAATTATTTTAGATTTTAGTAGATTTTATTTTATACTTTCCTTTGAAATTTTTCCAACTTGAAAAGATATTTTGTTTTCATAATTATATGAGCGTATTCAGCGCACTTTTCTCAATAGACTGGTACAAATTTAACACTGAACTTTTCAAATTAAACACCAAAAATACTTAAACAAAAACGCCTTACTTGAAACACATGTTTACATGCCAACTGCTTTATTAAGACTGCATTATCGTGCATTAGTATGAATCTGTCATATCCAATATGGCTGGTAAATGGCAAATCATGATCTTCTAAACTGTTTTGAATGTTCATATCAGCCATCACTGGCCCAATCACCTACACAAGTTCGGTATATCCTTTCCAAGCTACACCACTTGATAGCACTATGCCGCCACCACCAAAACTAACTTTCTGTATGGGGTTACAAGTAGCATACCCTAAAAGTGTGTCTCCATCATAGCAACATACTTCAACATTTGTGTTTTACAATGTTGAAGTAGGTTGAATTAAGTTTCATATTTTTGTAACAGTGTCTCCATCTAAGCAACTTTGTTGTACCAATATTGGAGTTTGTTGCCATGTGCGACAAGAGCCAACTGCTCCAAATTTCTTCATAGCCTTGTATTTCTTCCTTTCTCTGTAGAATTGGGCTTACAAATTTCTTATTTTTCATTTTGCATCTTCTATATTTTCACGTTTATACGGCTACAAATCTTGAACCAGGCATCATGTTTAGCTTCTCTGCATTTATAATTTCTGTCAGTTGAATTCAGTTTTGTCAGTTGAGAAGAAGAAGAATTCCAAAGACATGTATGTTGTTTATATAGTCTATTAAATTAATGCAGGCTTCTACAGTCCATTTAAATACCATTTTAATAACCAAATTCAGAAAACAAAACAAACAGTTCAAACCTGTCAACAACTAGCAACTACAACTAACTACAAGCCGTCCATACTGATGTTAACATTCGTTGCTGTTGCAAGATTTCCTTTGATCTATACCGCCAAAGATTTCCATTACACACAACATACTCCAACTGCGACATAAACATACTACAACACAGTATAACATAGTACAACAACAGCCAACTTTTATGTTGTTGTTGCAGTATGTTGTGATATGTTGCTTTGGTGGAGCAAAGCAAAGCAACATGTTGCAACTTACAAAGCTTAAGAAGGATAGTTGGAAAGGACAAAATGGGGTAGATTAAACAAGACTATTAGGAGAATAGCCCACTACGAACATATAATGAATAATATAGAAAAGAGACAAATGAACTGGTATGGACAATTGATGAGGATGCAACCCAACAGAATTACAAGTCCACGAAGCAAAGAACATCATAAAAAGAAAAAGAGGAAGACCAACAAAAAAATGGATAGAGCAATTAGTAGAGGCAGGAAAAGTTGAACAAAAATCATTGAAAATAATGGCACGAAATAGAATAGAATGGAAGATATGCGTGAATGGAAATTAAAATAGCTAGCCCAAATCCGACACCCTCATAGGGTAAAAGCAAGGAGAGAAGTAGAGAAAGAAAGAGTAGGGTTCAGATTTAAGTGAGATATCTATTTTCTGCTGTGAGTTAATGTTTTTTTATAAGTTTCAAAATTAATTGTGAATCTGAACAGTCTTATTATTTTTTACATGTTCATAAATAAGTACTTTTAGATTTGTTTTATACTGTCCCTCAGATTTCACAATATGCATACACCTGATGGGTGTCTCACAGTTGTTTGTTATTGATTGTGACCTTCAAATCAAATTTCATGTTAATTCTACTCATTGTGTAAAACAAATCTTTTGTTTTTGTTCTCAAAAGCCCCTATAGTTTTCCCAAGCTATTTCATTCCTTTTGCTTCAGTTTATGTAACAAATGTCAAGTTTAGGTCACAGGCTGTTTTAAGAGAGTAATTTAAAATAAACATTACCTTAAACAATTCATCCTGATTGCCATCAAAGAACTTTTCCATAAGCTTCTCCTTGTCCCAATTGAAATAATTTAAGAGAATTCTAGTAACTGTTGCAGGTACTTGAACTACTACATTGACCTCCTTAATGCAATCAATCATATGTTTAACTATTTCTTCTGTAGAAAGAACCTCATATTGATATTCTTCCTCGAAGCTTTGAAATTCTTTGCTGTTGCAACCTGAATCAGCGTCGATACCAAAATCTACATCGTCTCCACTGGTTTCATTACCCGAATCATCAAAAATCATGTCATCGTCTATATTCATAGTGTTTTATTGTATCATGTGGATAAAATATTATTGAAGTTATGCCACTCCACTGTCTGAATTTGTAAATTAATAAATGCCAAAATTATTGTTTTGTACATAGGAAACCACACTCGTATGTTTATTTGTCATCTGTCAACTGTCACTAAAAAATAGTGATTTCTATTAATTTCGTTAGGCATTTACTTCAATAGATTTCAATAATATGTCGTCACAGATTTATATAAGATTGAAAATAAATTCAGTTTCAATTTAAGTTTAAAATAATAACAAATTATAATAACTTGTTTAAATCATCAATTGCATTGAATTCATTGTGGATAAAATAATAATAATAACCAACATAATTTGTTCTTCTTAAAAAATCTATCTTTTCCTTGGCACAAAATTCCATTGGCTAAATTTCGAAATGTCAAAATTTAAGGTTAGGTGTGAAAATAAAAATACACAGAAATATTCAAAGCAATTTCACAATTTGTATATTTTTTGTATACAATCTCAAAATGTCGATAAATCTAGAGATTAACTTAAAAAGGGCGGATAAAATATATTATGAAGGGGTATAATATTTAGCTTTTTTTTAATATTGTATGTTTAATATAGGGCTTTTTAGGAAAACCTTGCTGGAGTTATAATGTTATCAACCAATTCTGATTTTAAACATGAAGGAATAACTCTAACCATGGAAGGATGTGTAAATCTACAAATCAGCTCAAAAAATGTAGGGATTATTGAAGCTTTTTATAATTCTGTAAAGGTAGTAAAGAAATGATTCAATTTACATTAGGCAATAACTACTGTTTTTTTGTTTATCTTCAGCCAATTCAACTAGTCGGAACATCATGTGAAGTATGTGGTCCTGGACGGCTACCCTCTGGTACTACAGAAATACCTTTTGAGATTCCATTAAAACCAAAACCCAACAGAACTTTGTATGAAACATATAATGGAGTTTACGTAAATATAGGCTACAATTTAAAATGTGATATTAAGAGATCTTTTTTGTCAAAAGATTTACAAAAATCTCAACAATTTTTAGTGCAGTACAAACCAGGATACAATGCTTGCCCTCAGTTGCCTCTTACAGATAAAAGAACACCTTTGAATTTTGAGTTGAGTCCTGCCACATTGACCAATGCTAGAGCAGGTATCTATATAATAAATCAACATTAATTCTCCATCCATTGATTTATGACTCCTTTTTTTTTGCACGCCCATTTTTCCTCCTTGGATATATCTTGATTTGGCTGTAAAGGCATAAATCAAATTTATATAGGTACAGTAAAACCTTGATAGAACGGACCTCTATTTAACAGACTTCGGATATAGCGGTCATAAAAGCCAGTCCAATTAAAAAATAATAATATAAAAAAATATGTATAATCGAATTCTGGAAGAAAAATAAGCAAGAACAGGATCACGGCACTGCTTAGTACTAACGCCGATAGATTGACTGCTGTAATTGTTAGCAAATCACGTAAAGCTCTAATAATGCATGGTTCACCTCAGTCAAGAATTACTGCAGTGAGAAAATTTCAAGAGAAGAAACTGGAAATACCGCTGAAAGAGGTGAAATGTTTATTTGATTTTAGACAATGCTCCTGCTCATCCCTCTGAAAATATTCTATGTTCAGAAGATAACACTTTAGTTGTGTATGTTTTTACCAAAAACTACAAGATTGCTTATTCACTCATGGATCAGTGAATAATTTTAGAAACCAAACTAATATATCGCAGGAAGTTTTTAGATGAAGTAAAAAGTAAAAAAATAGCAAAAATATTTTGAAAGCAGAATTACCGAAAGCAAGCACGCCAATATCAAACAGTAACTCACTTCACAACGAAAACAATTATAGAATTTTGTTTGTGTTTTAAATTTTTTTATTTATATTAAATACACTACATATTTTCAAGAGTTTAAAAACAAAAGATGTAGATCTTTGAAACACACTCAGTGATCAAAAGATCCAAGGTTAATGGTTTAACGACCACTCGTACCAAATCAAACAGATGAAATAGAGAATGTGGAAAAATCCCCTTACGAACAATTCACACATCCACCATTTCGGGCTGGGAAAAATTTTTTGAATAGAATCAAAGATCCAAATACCAGCTCTTAGAAATGTGTTTCGCCCTCTTCAACCTCTCTGGGCTCATCAGTAAAGATGAGAGGTTGAATATCTTTAGACACATTCCAATCAAAAAACAACATTCGAGACCTAGACATAGCAGGAGCGTAAATCTACGGCAAATCTGACAATGACAGTCTCAAGTTTTAATTCCCTAATTACTTAAAGTAAGTGAAGTATATGTTTAAAAACAAAAGATGTAGATCTTTGAAACACACTCAGTGATCAAAAGATCCAAGGTTAATGGTTTAACGACCACTTGTATGAAATCAAACAGATGAAATAGAGAATGTGGAAAAATCCCTTTACGAACAATTCACACATCCACCTTTTGTTTTTAAACATATACTTTACTTACTTTAAGTAATTAGGGAATTAAAACTGTCATTGTCAGATTTGCTGTAGATTTACACTCCTGCTATGTCTAGGTCTCGAATGTTGTTTTTTGATTGGAATGTGTCTAAAGATATTCAACCTCTCATCTTTACTGATGAGCCCAGAGAGGTTGAAGAGGGCGAAACACATTTCTAAGAGCTGGTATTTGGATCTTTGATTCTATTCAAAAAATTTTTCCCAGTCCGAAATGGTGGATGTGCGAATTGTTCGTAAGGGGATTTTTCCACATTCTCTATTTCATCTGTTTGATTTCAAGAGTTTTTTTTATTTATTTTAAACCAATTTTTATATAACAGACTTTCGGCTTTAACAGACACCTTGTCCTCCCAATTAGTCTGTTATATTTAGGTTTTACTGTAATATAATAATATATTTGTTTTATATTTTTTAAATAAGTATATCACTTTTTTTTCAGGAGTTCCAAACTTTTTATTGAAAGGTCATGTCGAAACTGTATGTTGTAACATTGCCAAACCCTTAAGAGGAAAAATAGTGCTAGCTAAATGTGACGTACCAGTAACATCTATAGAACTACAATTGGTTCGAGTTGAAACTTGTGGATGTGCAGAGGGATATGCAAGAGAAGGTATAAAGGATTTTTGCTATAACTTTAAGGGGATAGGCGCAAAATCTTGCTCCAATGCTATTTAAATGCATTCATTTTTTTCGAATCCTAAGAATACTAATACATATTTTTGAAAAATTTAAACGCAGAATAAAAGATTACATTATTACCGAGGGCCGAAAGTCCCTGAAAACTTTTATAATGTTTATTTTAATAAGTTACTGGGGTGAAAAAAAAGAGAAAGTTCAGTCTGATTTTTAATTTCAAAGTTCTAAATAGTGAAATTTATAAATCTATGGTATGGTTAGTTTATGTAGAAAGTTTGAAGCCACCATGTTTTCTAGGTGTTTGGGAGTCCATTTTTGTATTTAACCCAATTTCCTAAAAATTATCACTTACACCTCTTATGTTCTAGAGGCCTTAAATAGCATTGAACCAAGGTTGTGCGCCTACCCCCTTAATAGAAAGTCATATTATAGAAGTTTAGTCACGATTTTATCCCTTATGCCTTTGGGAGCTCTGAATGATGAAAACAAGTAGAGTAATATATTATTATGTGAAAACTGTGGGCTTTTCTAGGGACATCTGCGTGAAAATCGAATTTTTTTTTGAAAAAAAAATCGCATGTGCTGCTATTATTTTCTCCCTTATGCTATTTAAGGTGATATAGGAGTATTGATTATTTTTAAAAATTGTGGCATAAGGAATACCGGTGCCTTAAGGGTGTTAATTATGACCTAAACATGTAATTTTAATAGGCCAGTGTCTGTTAATTTCTCCTTCATGCCATTTGAAGATTTGTTAGCTTTTACGATAGGAACTTGGAAAAAAGGCATATTCTAAGGAAGTAATTTTCACATGCGCAGTAGTCGAGGAAATGAAGCATTTTGGCTCGCAATTTTTTCGTCCAGCATGGATTTACTTGAAATTTTCACAGAAGGTAGGGAATAGTCTATGGATCATTTTCTATATCACGCTGCTGTACGCTAAAACCTTGGGGGTAGTTGCCACCCCATCTCGGGGGTGGGAATTTTTTATTACATTTTAACCATGTAAATCGATGTTAAAAGTAATTATAAGAAAAAAATGTTTTTTACATTTTCTTCGTAAAACTAATATTTTTCGAGTTATTCGTGGTTGAAAGTAACAGTTTTTCGACGGAAAAATCGACTTTTTTAGAGGGTTTTTTGAGAATAACTCGAAAAATATGCATTTAATCAAAAAAACTGTAGATACCAAAATTCTATCTTTTAGTTACACAAACGAACCTGTTTTTCTATAATATTTTTACGACCAATACAAACCGAGATACGGCATGTTAAAGCTTGGCTTTTTTCGTCAAATGCATAATTTGAAATAATCAAAGACAAATAACGGGAAAACTTTGCATTTTTCCAGGAAAACTTACAAGATGTTTTTTCAAGCATACAATAAGATCTTTCAAAAAAAATAAAAAGTTTCTAGCATATAAATTGAGCAAGTTATGATTAACAAAATAGTAGGTACCCATTTTTCTCTACGAAAAAAACAGTGAAAACAACCCCCTACCTACCCTTGTAACTAAAAATTGGTCTTCGCCTTTCTGTAATTCCTTTTATAATTATATTATCGATACACCCAAGAAGTTTGACCTATTCAGAAGGCCTAATTTTATAAAAATTGGAGTTTAAAGAAAAATTGATTTTTTTGCAATTTTCATTTTTTATCATTTTCTTCAAAATATCTCCGAAAATACTGGAGATACGAAAAAATGATAGATTACAGATTACTGAATTGTAGCTTTTTTAATATCTAAAATTTCCTTATGCATAGATTTTCATTACAGTGACCAGTTAGCGAGATATAGCTGTTTAAAACATCTATTTACGAGAAAACATCCCCTTATTAGAGCCCTTTAAACCCACCTCAATTAGAAATTAAGGGATCTTACGGAAATTAATTTACACAGTCTTATTACTCTTCAAAAGTCCTACAAAACTGTTATTGAAAAATTTTTTTATCGCCAAAAATAAAGGAGCTATGTTTATAAAACAATTTTTTTTTTCGAAAAATTCTAATAGTCCCCTTATAGAGCATTTTTTCAATGTACCTATATCATACCACAGAGTCGGTTCGTATAGAGTAGAGTAGAGTATTTATTGGTAATAATGTACAAATGTACTTTTACAGGTCAGCAATAATTAAAATTGTCTAAAATTACATTAAAAGTTGACAGTACTTCAGTAAAAAAAACCTATTACTAAAATTTAAAAACTAAACACTAATTAAATTACAGGACAAAACAAAATTTAGATCTGAAGTACTCCTCAAATGAGTAGAAAGCACCCATCAGAAGATAATTTTTAATTTGTCTCTTAAATTGGTTAAAATCAAGACTTTTAATAGATATTGGTATACAGTTATAAAATTTCAATGCTAGGTATCTGGTTCCATTTCTGGTCCTCTCAAGTCGACTGAAGTCTGGTACAAGGGCATCATGATTTCTAGTCTGATAAGTATGCTGTTGTGTTTTATACAGATCTACATTTTGATGAACATACAACAGGCACTGCATAATGTACACAGAAGGTAGTGTGAGAATCCTCAGGTTTCTGAAAGACTGCCTACAATCGTCCCGATAACCCTGACCTGTGATTATGCCAATACACTTTCTCTGCTGACCAAACACCTTATCTATATGGCAAGAGTGTCCCCAGGAAAGGATTGCGTAAGTTAGTCGTGAGTGAAAGTTGCTGTGATATGATGTAAGAAGGGTTTGAAGGGAGGTAACCTTAGATAGGTTTCTAAATAAAAAGAGTTGGCTTGAGAGCTTTTGGGAAAGTTTCAGTATGTGCCGTTCCCAAGTGAGTCCCTGATCAAGATAAACACCAAGAAATTTAGCTTCCTGTGAACAATCTGTTAAAATGGGATGTGTAATGGTGTTATGTCTTAGGGTAAAGTTCACTG
This sequence comes from Diabrotica virgifera virgifera, assembly GCF_917563875.1. Lineage (NCBI taxonomy): Eukaryota > Metazoa > Arthropoda > Insecta > Coleoptera > Chrysomelidae > Diabrotica > Diabrotica virgifera. The sequence goes on from NC_065451.1 coordinate 173,876,728, forward strand.
TTTGTGATTTTGAGTTATTGAGAGAGAGACGATTTGCCAAAAACCATTGGAACAAATTGCTCTCTGTGGTCTCAAGATCAATATCACTGATTTGGGAAGGGTGGTAACTTTGATAGCATGTAGTATCATCAGCAAATAGGACTGTGCTTACCGGGCCCTCTTGTGAAAATCCCAAGTCATTTATATAAATGAGACTAAAATAGTAATAGAGTAATAGAGACTGTATACTGGATGACTAAAAACTATTTGTATGTGTATTTTTATATATTTGTAAATTCGTATTTTTGTGTAAATAAATGTTTTTGTAATTCTCTAATTCTACTTTTTTTTTCTTTATAGATCTATTAAATTGTTTACTTATAAAAATTGCAATGGTATTAAGGGTGGTTTTTAAGGGTTGAAATATTATGATATTATATCCTAAAGCATAAAACAATCAGTATTTAACCAGTCAAAACCAAATTTTACCTATATTAAAGTTTACAATATTTTTATATAATTTTTGACAATAAGGGTAGTTTACACCCCTAAAAATAATCAACGCCCTTGAGCATGATAGAGACTATGAAGTACAGGGTAAGATGATCCTAACCCCAAATTTTTATGTAAATTGATGCAAGCCGAAATTATTCTTTTAGGATAAGTAAACTTTTCATATATAGCTCCAACAAGGGTGGTTTTAAGGGTTGAAATATTGTGATATTATATCTTAAAGCACAAAACAATCATTATGTAACTAATAAGCAGCAAATGTTGACAATATTAAAGTTTAAAATGTTATTTTATATTTTTTTACAATTAGGGGTGGTTTTCACCCTTAAAAAACCAAAAGCGTACAACGGCTCAATATAGAAAATGAACTTATTTATTTTATTTATTTTATTTTATTTTATTTAATCAGTTAAGCCCATTCGTACCTTTCGGTGTTGGGCTGTTTACAACTAGTTCAATATCTACATTTCAATACATTTTAATAATTATACAAAACTTTTATTTTAACAATACAATTTTAATAAATATAAATTACTTATTTGACCCATTTTTCTGTCCATATGTTTAAATCTTGTGGTGCTTCTTTGATACTTCTTTTCCATGCTGTTCTATTTTGAGCCAATTGTTTTACCATACTCCATTGCAGTCCTCTCTTCTCTGCTTCTTGTCTAACTTGCTCTTCCCATCTCATTCTTGGGCGACCTACTTTATTTTTCCCTTGTACTCTGACTTCATATACTTTTTTCGTTATTCTTGTGTCGTTTAGTCTGTGGATGTGGCCCAACCATCCTAACTGTCGTTCCCCTATAATTGTCTCTATGGGTTTTATCTTTAGAGCTTGAGTTATTGTGTCGTTTCTTATTTTGTCTCTTCGTTTGACCCCTTCTATTTTTCTCAAGAATCTCATCTCTGTGGCTTTGATTTTTCTTTTGTTGTTCTTTGTTAGCGTCCACGACTCACTCCCATAGACGATTGATGGTCGAACCACTTTTTGGTACACTTGTGTTTTGACTTCTTTGGGTACCTCTTTCTTTCCAAAGAACGTATTTCTTAATGTATTATAAATTGTCCCTGCTTTTCCTATTTTATTGTTTATTTCTTTGTCTATTTTACCATCTTCTTCAATAATTGTACCTAAGTAGTTGTAGCTGTTTACTTGTTCCAAAACTTGTCCTTCTACCTTAATTTTTATCACTTTTTTTGTAGTTGCCATAACCATTGTTTTACTTTTATCTGTGTTTATTTCCATGTTCATTTTTCTTGAAAATGAACTAGAGGGTGAAATGAGCCTAATCCCAAATTTTTGTACAAATCGATGCTGGACGAAAAAATTGCGAGGTTTTGCCATTTTTCCAGCTTCATTTCCTCGACTACAGGTGTTTTTAAAAATACGACTCGCAGCGGGGATATTATAATCCCCATTTATATAGAGGATCACATTTCCAACATAAATTCATAATTAATGTTAGATGTCATATAATTTTATTTTATTTATTACTTAAATAGACGGGATCACCCCATTACAGCATTATACTAACATTATATTTTTAATCTAATTTATCTTATAACTACACTTTAAAATACAATACTTAGAATTAATTCTAGAGTTTACTATAAATCATGGTTTTAAATTGATTCAGAGGATCTATATCACAGTGACTATTTAAAAACCTTAAGACTCTATCAAATGGATTATTGCAGGCATAATTGGTAGCATGAAAGTTTATATGAAAGAGTTCAAAAGATCTTAGTCTATGCTGTGGAATATTGAAGCTTATTTTACTTAAAAGTTCCGGACATTGAATTAAATTATTTAATAATTTATAAATAAATACAGAATCAAACTAAATTCGTCTGTTTTAAAGTGTTGTTAGATTTAATCTATCTAAAATTACTTTTTTGTCTATATTTGCAACTGGAATTCCCATTTTGTAACCGCAATACCTAAGAAACTTATTCTGAACTTGCTCAACGGAATTGACATACTGGTCATACATAGGAGACCAGACTAGTGTGCCATATTCTAGTTGAGAGCGTACAAGAGAACAATACATATCTTTCGTTACATCAATTGGGAACTCACTACAGTTTCTTAATGTAAATCCAAGAAGTTTAAGACCTTTCAATGTAATCTGTGAAATATGGTCATTGAAATTAATGCTTTCATTAAAAGTGATGCCCAGGTCTCTAACTTCATTTTTATATCTTAAGATAACGTTATTCATAAGATAGTTTGAGTCATATTGTTTATTCCCCCTAAAAAACTGATATAATAGCATTTATCGATATTTAATGTAAGATTATTCTGTATACTCCAGTCCCATAACCTGTCAATATCATTTTGCAATATATGTATGTCAGTTACAGATTTTATACATCTATATAACTTTAAGTCATCTGCAAAAAGTAAAACTGATGATTCAAGATTATCAGAAATATCATTTATAAAGATATTAAATAGTAATGGTGAACATTGGCCTCCTGGGGACACCTGATAAAACCTCAAATGATTCAGATAGGAAATTAAGTAGTTTCACCCTTTGTTTTCGATCCTTTAAAAACTTGATATCCATTCTATGGCCTCCTTAGTAAATCCCAAATTTAGGAGTTTTGCAAGCAAAATGTCGAAATTGACTCTGTCGAAGACCTTGGAGTAGTCAGAGTAGACTGAGTCTACTTGTTCCTTCCTCTCCAATGCCTCCAACAGATCCATTTCATACACTGCCAAGTTAGTAATAGTGGATTTCCTAGTTGCAAGCCTATGTTGAACTACAGATAATGATTATTTACATTGCCAATATAGTTGATTGTATACTATGTATTTTATCGAATAACTTTGGTATTGCTGATTGCTTAGAGATACTACGATAATGTTTTACATTATTTTTGTCACCAGCTTTAAAAATAGGTGATACATAGCTTTCTTTCCATCTAGCAGGCAAGGAACATGTGAGCAAAGATAAATTAAACAGTAGATATATTGGGTTGGATATTGTAAATGAACAACATTTCAAGAAATAATTTGGAATATTATCTGGTGCCGTTGAAAAAGAGTTTCTGAGTTGACATATACCATCATAAATATCAGAGATTTTAATAGTATACAAAGAAATATCTGCACTTGAACATGAGTCCGCTTTGGGCAATCGGCATGTGGATGAATCATATACACTATCAAAATGTTCGGCAAACAAGTTAGCTATGTTTTGGGCATTATCTGCCATTTGGTTATCAAGGTACATGTGATTTGGAACATTGTTTGATTTTTTTATCATTAATAGGTATATCTCCAGAAATGTGCTGGATTATCTTTCAGGTTGTTACCAACAGTTTTGATATAATTAGAATAAGAATTTGGAGTTTCTACTTTACATTTAGATCTTAAGTCAGAAAATATCAATGCTTCAGACTTTGCTTGTAAATTTTTTTTGTGACTAGTTTTCTTTGAAATTATTAAATTTTTTAAATATGGAGAAAACCATTTTGGAAAGTTAGAGCTTTTAATGAGTTTTCTTGGAATAAACTGATTAAAGACAACATGTAGAGTTTCATAAAACTTTTGTACAGCAGACTCAATATCTAATTCATAAAATAAGTTGTCCTAATTAATACCTGCCAAATAATAATTTATCGCTATATAATTACCATCTCTGAAGTCAAAATAGTATTCTTCATATGTTAGGTTAATTTTAATAGTATATAAAAATCAAACGTGTAAGCTATATGATTATTATGTAAAAGCATTAGAAGGTATACAGCAAGTAAGTAAGTAAGTAAGTAAGGTATGCTTTATTGTCATAAAATTTTACCAATTTGTGGACAAAGCTTATACAAAATAAAAAAATACAATAAAAAACAAAAAATAATAACAAACTACAAACAAAACAAAAACAGAAACAGACACCAAGTAAATGGCGTGAGTTATACTACTTAATATAATTTTACAGTTATTAAGTACACATTAAAAAATTAAAAATTTTGCAAACAATATGTATACAACGTCAGAGCAAAAAGAAGGCGAACAAGGAAAAGGGAAAGGGAAAGTAAATCAAAAGTTCTATGCCGCTGCAAATATGTACAAAAGTACTCGAAAGTAATATTCCTACAAGTCAATTTGCTGAATTCAAATCGTTTATAAAAAAGTCATTCACTGTATAAAAAGCTCTCTCTAGCAAATAAGCTTTCAAGGCCTTGCGAAAAGCGGGAAATGCTGTAATAGATTTGATGTTAGATGGCAGGTGATTGTGCATTTTTCTCGAATTGTATAGTATAGAGCACGTAACCAGCTCAGACCGTGGGGTTGGCAGATAAAGATTTTGCTCCACGTTTCTAAGGGGATAGTTGTGAGTGGGTCTCTCTGGACCTTCTGATGCATGTTTGCGGATTAAACAAACGGATTCAAAAACAAACAAAGAAGGAAGAGTTAATATTTTAAATTTTTTAAAGAATTCTTGGCAATGAACTCTGCTATTGAGTCTCGGGGAGTAACGAAGAGCTCTCTTTTGTAGTTTAAAAATACGCTCAAATTGAGTCGCACAACACGTACCCCAGAATGGAAGGGCGTACCGAAGATGACACTCAAAAAGGGCATAATATACGGTCCTAGATGTTGACAAATTCATTTCCGTAGCAACTGATCTTAGCGCAAAACAAGCAGAACTTAATTTTTTGTGTAAGACATCAATGTGCAAGTTCCATTTTAGAGACTTATCCACAATAAGCCCTAAGAACTGCACCGATTCAACTACCTCTAGACTGTTGTTATTAAGTACTAAAGGTTGCATCATACTGTTGTAAGGTAGGACTTTGGTTTTAGAAACGTTAAATAACAGGAGATTCGAATCCCACTCCAATATATACTCCAAGTAATACTAGTATCATCTGCAAAGAGACATATTTTACCTTTAATGTTCAGACTAGAGATATCATTTATGTATATCAGAAACAATATAGGGCCTAGAACTGAACCCTGAGGTACCCCACATTCTAATGGCATGCAAGAAGACGTCTTCGTGTCAACCCTTACAAACTGACTTCTTTTATTAAGATATGATTTAAGCCATTTAAGAGCCTTTCCCCTAAATCCATAGTGCTGTAATTTGTCAGTCAAGATGTTATGGTTTACACAATCGAATGCTTTAGAGAAATCACAGAAAATTGTTGCTGTAGAGTGATGGTTGTTTAGACTGGAGTAAACATGATCGAAAAGGAAGAACATAGCATCATTCGTGCATTTGTCACTCAGGAATCCAAATTGATGTGGAGTAAGCAATTTGTATTTCAACAGAAAAGATAAGATTCTTTTTTTTTACCAGACTTTCAATTATCTTCGACAACGTGGGCAGGAGTGCAATAGGGCGATAATTCGAAGCAAGATCTTTATCGCCTCCTTTGTGTATAGGAATGTGTGTGTGTGTTTGAGCATTATTGGCTTCGGAGTCAATGTCCATTCGCCATCCTACCTTTTTGGGATTATTTGTATTATTTATGCGGAAGCTCCAAAGGAGTGCTTCCTGCTTTCTACTGATTTGTTCAGGTATGTATCCAATCACAATCCTGCTCCAATTTTACAAAGAACTATTTTATATACCTATATCTAATTTTCAACGATTTTTGTTTTTATTTGGAATTATTTCTTTTCATTTTGATTTTTTTTTTATCATTTTTTTATGTATTTTTTTTTATTTATTTATTTTTTTTTTTATTTTTTTTATATATATATATTTTTTTTTGATATATTTTTTTTTTATTTTTCATTGTCTTTTTCAATATAATTTGGGATATTAGACTAGGACACAATTTGACGCTCAGGGGTCGATCAGAGCATTTAGACGAGACAGGTGGACCTCGGATAGGCGTAGGGCTTAACACGAAAGGAAAAAAAACATAGGTTATAAACTTAATCTAATACATAAAATATGTTTGTACAAAATTTGATAAACATTGAAATCTTCTGCTCTTAATAGTTGAGTTAGGTTATATGGTCTGGTGATTTTGGGTATTTTGGCCATTTCTTCATTTAATAATTTAACCTCGTTTATTATTCTAGAACAGCCTAGGATCATGTGCTCCGCTGTACCTTCTTCTCCACATGAACAATTAGGAGAATCACTCAATTTTATTTTATATTTGTACTGGGGAGTTAAAACATGGTTGAACCTTAACCTGCACAAAACAGAGAAAAACCGCTTGCTTCCCGACAGTCTTGAGAACCAAGACTGGCCAGGAGGCTTGGTAACTATGTTTTTATAAAATTTTCCCTTTGGACTGTTACTATACATTTCTCTCCATTCGGCTAGTATTATGGGTTTTACGTGGCAGGCAATTTCACTGTGGGGACATTTATAACTTAAAAGCTCTCCAGTTCTACTTCCTTTCTTAGCATCTTCGTCCACTTCTTCATTCTCTTTTATTCCACAATGTCCTTTAATCCAAACTAATGATACATTGATTTTTTTTGTTTGTAATTCTTGAAGTTTAATAATTATAGTAGTCAAAATATAATTACTACTGACTTGGTGGATATTTTTTATTTTCATAATAGCACTTTTACTATCAGAACAAATTGCAAATGATTCTGCTGTAATTTTCATATTACTTATATACAGGAGAGCTTCTAATATGGCTATTAATTCTGCAGTATATATTGTAAGCTTTTCATTTAATTTAAAGGATTTTTTATGATTTTTATGTGGATCAAATATAGCGCAACCTACTTTCTTGTTGTTCTTTGATGCATCCGTGAATATATATTGACATCTGGGAAGATACTTTTCTAAATCCTCCTCAAATATGTATTGTCTAATCCTTGGGTGAAATTTTGAATAGTCTTGGAGAAAAACACAGTTAATTGGATGGATGTTATAAATATTTATGCTATATAATGGATCTATATCTGAAGAGTATATTTCTTCTATTACGTTATTTATTACATAATATGACTCAGTAATAGTTAAACTTTTTTTCAACTTCCAATAACTATGGGTAAGATCCGATGTAAACAGTATATTGATTTTTTGGACTAAGTTGCTATTTTTAGAACTTAATTTAGCTATAAAATTGGAAGCTAAAATCTTTCGGCGATATTTTAGTGGAGTTTCTGCTACTTCGGCAAATAAGCAATCAATTGGTGTACTTTTTAAAGCCCCTAGGCATAGCCTTAGACACTTATTTACTACGTGATCTATTTTTTCTAGTTGACTTTTGGAAGCTTGGTCATAGAAGAAACTACCATAATCCAGTATTGACCTAATGTAGGATTTGTACAAAAGGATTGCTACGTTTGGATCTGATCCCCATTTTGTTCCACACACTGACCGTAAGATGTTAATTCCTTTTTCAGTTTTCTTGATTAAATAATCTATGTGGTTTTTCCATGTCATTTTTTTATCCAGATACATTCCTAGGTATTTTACAGATGCCCGTACACTATACTTTGTTGTATCCAATGTTATTTCTGTTGGAATGTGTTTTCTTTTCCTCGTAAAAATGCAGACTTCTGTTTTTTTCCTGGAAATTTTTAGGCCATTTTCATTGCACCATTTATTAAGGTTCTTATAGGCTATATTTAATTTTTTGCACCCTTCTTCAATATACTGGCATGGGGAATATATACAAATGTCATCGGCAAATTGTAGTATAGAAACGGTCTCACTACATTTAATTTTACTTTCCAGATCTGCTGTATATATTAAGTATAGTACAGGGCTTAGTATACTTCCTTGTGGTAACCCAATATTGGTCGTTTTAGGTCCCAATGTTTCATCATTTATATTTATTGACACTGACCTATCGGAATATAGTAATCTTATACGTGAGGTCAAAGATTGGGAGATTCCCATTTTTTCCATTTTTTCATAGAGAATGTCTAATATGACGTTATCATATGCTGATTCTATGTCTACGAAAATTGCTGGAACGGAGTTGTTATTAGTAAAGGCGATATTTATATCACTTACTAGGTTGCCGATATTTTCAATAGTTGAGCATCCTCTTCTGAAGCCAAACTGTAATTTAGGTAATTTTTTATTATTTTCGAGCCAATGAACTAGTCTGACTTTGATCATTCTTTCTACAGTTTTTAATACACAAGAAGCTAGAGAAATTGCTCTATATGACTCTGGATCTTCCGCATCTCTATTTGGTTTCAGAATTGGGATTGCTTTATATTCCTTCCAGCTTGTTGGAAATTCTGCCCGATTCCATATTGAGTTAATTATGTTGCGAAAAATTTCAATACTTGATTCTGACAAACTAGCGAGCATTTTATAATAAATGTTATCAACTCCAGGTGCTGTGTTATTGTTTGTTTTAAGGCTTTGTTTTATTTCCATACTTGAAAATTCACTATCTATATCATCCGTGCTCAGTGAAATAGTCGGCCGAATATTTGTTTCCACCCAACTTGGAGCAATTTTATTAAAGAATGTTTCTACCCACTCACCTATTTGGATCCTATTTCTTGGGGGATTAAATGTATTTTTTATTTTCTTTATATACTTCCATATATCTTTTATTGGTGTGTTTCTGTTAAGTTGTTTGCAAAAATCTTGCCAAGAATCTTTTTTGCTTTGTAATATTATTTTTTTGGCGACTGCTACTGAATTTTTATATTTTAAATAGTTAGTTAAATTTGACTGCCTTTTATAAAGCAAAAAAGCTTCTTGTTGACATTTAATAGCATTTGCACATCTCTGATTCCACCAAACTTTGCTAAATTCTGATTTGATCTCTGTTCTCTTCTGTGGGATTGCTAGTTTTGTAGCATGATTTATTGACTCTATAAAACTTTTATATGACCTTTCGTTATTACTTCCATCTAATTGTTCATCTACTATCTGAGAGAAAAAAGACCAGTCAGCTTTATTTAAATTAACTTGGTTTTTACACTTAAAGGATAATTTAGTAGTATTAAAATGTGTTTCAATTAGAACAGGAAAATGATTGGAAGTACCTAATGGTGTAATATCAGTTTTCCAATCACAATTTAAAGTTATATCTCTAGAGCATATTGTAATATCTATAGCAGATTTGTTATTACTTCCAAATCTAGGTATTAATGTTTCGCTTCCTGTATTTAAATAATTTAAGTTACACTCCTCTATAGCACCGAGAAGACTTGAACCCGCTATGTCTGAATAACTATTTCCCCATGCAGTATGATGACAATTGAAATCTCCTCCTACCAAAAATGGCTTTTCTAAGCTATCAAAAAAGGTAACCCAATCTGTTTCTCTAATGTTTAGTTTTGGTTTGGCATATATAGAGTATAGATGGATTTTTATATTTTTATTTATTGAAACTGATACCGACACACATTCGACATCCTTTATCGGAGTAAATTTTGGCTTAGGAAAAAAGGTAAAGTATTTTCTTAATAAGATTGCAACTCCTCCAAAATTGTCATTACGGTCCTGTCTAAATATATTAAAATTATTAACAAAAAAATGTGAAGATTTCTTTAACCAAGTTTCCGAAAGCAAAACTACATTAATTTTATTGTCGAAAATGTATTTTTCAAAGTGACCTTTATTACACAAAATTGATCTAGCATTCCATTGCAGTATATTTAAGTTACTCATAGTCAGATAAAATTTGCGTTATACTGTCTTTTATGTTTTCAATAAGTGTACTATTTTTAATTTCTACATTTGAAAAAGTTAAAATATCTTTGATAAGGTTTAATAATGATTCGCAAGTTTTTATCTGTTTATTTACCGTGTTAGAGTCATCACAACCATTATTATAATTTGGTATATTTTTAAACTTATTGAAAACAGGTTCTGTTAAAGTTTTTGGATTTGAAATTATTTCTTTACGTTTTTCGAATGTTTCATCGATCTCTGGGGACATAGCTAACCTCCTTCTTTTTAAAGTAACAGTATAACGGTTAGAATTTGTGTTATTTTTTGCTACACTTGAAAAACTTGTTTCATGCTTAGAAGACGCCTCGGCGTATGATAGGTTTTCATATACCATAGTTCTTTTTATATTCTTCTGTCTAATAAATTCTGAACAATTTTTTTTATCAGTAGCGCAATGCTTTTCTTTACAATAAATGCATATTGGTTCATTTTTTTGGCAGCTTTCTGCCTTATGATCTTCTCCACAGTTTTTACAACGTTCTTTTGATCTACATTGCAGACTGACGTGCCCAAATCTTAAACAATTCAGGCACTGAATTATTCTTGGCACGTATTTTTCGACATCATACACCATTTTTTCTATTATTACCTTTGTGGGTAAAAGTTGACCTCTAAATGTAACTATAATAGTAGTTGTTGGAACAATTTCATTTTGGTCATTTTTACGTGAAATTCTTTTTACGTGACTTACTTCAAAATTGTTGCCCAATTTCGGTTTAATAATTTCTTTTAATTCCTGTTCCGATAATTCTAAGTCTATTTGTCTTACGACCCCCCTTACATGTGTAAAAAACATTGGGATGTATGTATCGTATTTATCTTTTAAGGTCTGTGCTGTTAATAATTTATTTGCGCTTGTATAAGAAGTTAATTCGACCTTTATTTTATTAGCTCCTATTATTGATATGTTAGCTATGTCCTGTTTAATTTCTGGAACAGAATTAATAATCAGTCTAGAGGTAGCTACCCTATGGAGATTCCCTATTCTCCCTGTTTTACTTTGAACATAAACAAAAAATGGAGCATTATCTTTAGAAGAATATTGATTAATATTTTTAATGACCGTATTTACGTCTACATTTTTCCCGGAAACATTATCAGAATCATTAACAGTACTTATCTGTGAATTGGGATTTTGGAATCCTCTAAATTCCTCCACTGGAGAAGCTGGAAGATCCGGCACTGGCGAAGCTGGATGATCCGGACGGGACACATCCATTGCACACTCTAACTCATCTTTATCGGGGGGTTGTCCACCCCCGCTATTAACGCTCATGATTTAAAAACCACTTAGATTTCACTTTTTTAATATCGATATGTGTACTTTAATATGAATAACTAGTTTTTTAATTACGAGGTGAAAACACCGATTTCTTTAATTAGATTTTAAGTATCGCACGTCTTATCAATTTGAGGAACCGAAACAGACTACGTGTATAGGAATAATTATCGCTGTCTTAAGGCAGCTTGGAAAAACTCCAGTTTCGAATGACCTATTTATTAAGGTAGTAAGATGGTTTAAAGTGCAATCAGGTAGAGCAGAAAACATTTTAAGAGTGAGGCCATCAGTCCCAGATGACGATTTATTTTTAATGTCATTTATTGTAGAGCGTAGTTCACCTAATACTAACAGCTGGTTCTACTTTGACTTCAGATATGTATGTTTGTAAACATTAAATCTCATTTTACAACTATCTTAATTCTTAATTGAACAATTAGTTCATTAGTTCAGTAATTGAACAATTAGTGAACAACTACTAAATTTATTAACAATCTTAATTGAACAACTATACTGATGAGTTAAAAAATTTCAGAACTAATCACCACCGCATTATTTTTAAAAAATATGTCAACTAACAATCCAAAACCATCGTTTTGAGAATCGTAGTTTGTACGTGCCACCTCCCGTGTGTTATTGCACGAGAAATGTTCGGTTTCTCAAGAAATATTCTTTTTCACTTTTCTATAAGTTTATTTTAAAGTATTTAAATAAAATAATCTTTTTTTACATCAAAATTATGTAAGTGCAATATTTACACATGTTAATCAAATTTTCCTGCGATAAATAAAAAGAGAAAAATTATGTATTTTTAGCCACGGAAATTCAAAATATTCAGATTGGAGATGGAGATGTTCCGCATCATATTCCAATACCAATATATATGGTATTTCCAAGATTATTTACTTGTCCCACACTAATTACTACCAATTTTAAAGTAGGTAAGTAAACAATCATTTTTTAAAGAACTAGAGCCTAAACTCATTTTACATTTGCACTTATTAAGTAGTTAGTTAATAAGACAATATTTTTCTTTCTTAATATTCTATAGTAAAAGCCAGAGCTAGAATGCAGTGTTAGTCTTACGGCGCGCATAGACGCGCAATTGTTGCGTGCGCTTATATTCCAGTGCTAAAATTCTTAAATCCGGTCCTAATGCACCGCTCGGGGCAAACTGGCAATATGTTTGGTCGTTCTCCGGTAAGAAATACATACCTGCACTGCATTCTAATTGTGGCTTCTACTTTAGTTGATTATTTATTTATACCCCAGGCTGTGGGTGAAAAAACGTGATATAATTCAGGAATTTTTGAAACCTATCAGTTGTTGTAAAGGACGATGCCAGGAATAACTTCTACTAAAATGTAACCAAAAATATTGTGCGCTTTTTTTTTATTGCGATTTTCATGTGTTAAATTTGCAATTTTTAATGATTTTTAATTTTGTAGCTTAGGATATTGATTTTATAGAAAAACTTTTTAATAGAAAGTTGTAGTAAATTAAAAAACCTACAATTTGAGCTATGGTGTGTTTAATTTCGTTAATTGGTTTTTGCAAAACAGCCTGCGAAAGGTCCAAAATGGCTGTTTCTTACAATTGCATTATTTATTGTACAAATATTTTTTTTTTATTTTTTAAAGCTTTAAAATGAAGATCTTTCAATTCCAAACATAAAAAAATTGTAAAGCCAGATTAACGAATTTGTTGCTTAGATATTATAAATTGTGTATCTCAAAAGGTCAAATGTCGAAGGCTATAACTTTTTGAAAATAAAATCGTAGAGAGTTGGTGAAATATCCAATTTCCTTCTAAAGAGTTATATTTTCATATTCTGATGTAAATAAATGCGTAAAACATTTTTAAACCTCTAATTTTTGGGTTTGAAAATAAGGGGGCAAATTTCGTTATAAACATTTCGAGCTGAAGCGGCCCTGTACATCCTATGAGTTTTTAACTTACAGATTATTGTTGCTGAAGATGAAACGAAGATTTATAAAAAAATAAAAAATTTCTACGACCAACTGAAGCCGAGATAATTGTTTTTTATTTCTTAAATCGTAGTGCCTTTATTTATAACAATTAAGAAATTATTTTACAGTCATTGACTAAAGAAAGACTTATATTATCTTATAATAAAAATTATTATAAAATACAATTACATTTAATTATTAAAAATTATTTTTTAAATCGGTGCTTTTGCAAGCAGCCGAATTTTGCAAATCGCCCGGCTTGCTTCAAATCCGCGCGCTCGGAAAATGTTTACGTAACTTGTATTAAATTTTGACAGAAAACAATTTAATAATATTACCATTATAATATACAGTCTATTTACCACTGTATTTGTTTTTCTTGATAAACTTTTATATGTGAAATACAAAAAGAATTGTCACTACAAGAAGAAAAATTTTATATTGTATAATATAGTAAGAAGTAACATTATTATTATTATATTTATATAACAATGAAAAAATTAAAAATATAGTTATATATTTCGTACATATGTATCATTTTTGTAATATTATTTCTTCAGAAATGAAATTTCACATATAAGAGTTTATCAAGAAAAACAAATACAGTGGTAAATAGACTGTATATTATAATGGTAATATTATTAAATTGTTTTCTGTCAAAATTTAATACAAGTTACGTAAAAATTTTCCGACCGCGCGGATTTGAAGCGAGCCGGGCGATTTGCAAAATTAGGCCGCTCGCAAAAGCACCGATTTTAAAAATTATTTTTAATAATTAAATGTAATTATATTTCATGATAATTTTTATTTTAAGATAATTTTAGTCTGTCTTTAGTCAATGAATGTAAAATAATTTCTTAATTGTTATAAATAAAGGCACTACGACTTAAGAAAAAAAACAATTATCTCGACTTCAGTTGGTTGTAGAAAATTGTTATTTTTTTATAAATCTTCGTTTTGTCGTCATCAACAATAATCTGTAAGTTAGAAACTCATAGGATGTACAGGGCCGCTTCAGCTCTAAATGTTTATAACGAAATTTGCCCCCTTATTTTCAAACCCACAAATTAGAGGTTTAAAAATGTTTTACGCATTTATTTATATCAGAATATGAAAATATAACTCTTTAGAAGGAGATTAGATGTTTCACCAACTCTCTACGATTTTTTTTTCAAAAAGTTATGGCCTTCGACATTTGACCTCTTGGGATAAACAATTTATAATATCTAAGCAACAAATTCGTTAATCTGGCTTTACAATTTTTTTTTATGTTTGGAATTGAAAGATCTTCATTTTAAAGCTTTAAAAAATAAAAAAATTATTTGTACAATAAATAATGCAATTGTAAAAAACGGCCATTTTGGACCTTTCGCAGACTGTTTTGCAATAACCAATTAACCAAATTAAACCTACCGTATCTCAAATTGTAGGTTTTTTAATTTACTACAACTTTCTATTAAAAAGTTTTTCTCTAAAATCAATATCCTAAGCTGCAAAATTAAAAATCATTAAAAATTGCAAATTTAACAAATGAGAATCGCAATAAAAAAAAGCGCACAATATTTTTGGTTACATTTTAGTAGAAGTTATTCCTGGCATCGTCCTTTACAACACCTGATAGGTTTCAAAGTACATAATACAATTAAAATGTCACACAAACTAGAAAAACAATTCAAAATAAGATCTAGTACAAAATTGGTAAATATAATACTTAAACAATAATAAAATTACTTGCTCTCATTTAACAATTGAGAGCTAGTCCTATAATATAAAGTAATAAAATCTAAATATCTAAAACATTTTGCAATTGACAAATACAACTGATCTTAGAACGAAGACAATAACAGTAATTGACAAATCAGTCCTGAAATTAAAACATTAGTTAAATATAAATGTAATTGTGTGGAAAACGCAGTAAAGTCGTTCACAAAGAAATCAACATGCGGAGATAATGTGTGTGTTAATTTAATAGTTTTACAGAGATAGGAACTTGAACCATAGTTTGTACGGTTAATGACTTCGTGGAAGGTGGTCACAGAACGGGTGGTTCTTGAAGGTACACGTAGACCAATTTTATTTAAGAGTGAGATACAGAATTTATGACCATGAATTAAGTTATATAAGAAGCAAAGATCTTTATGTTGACGACGACTCTGTAATGAGTCAAGTCGAGTAATTTGCAGTAAAGACTCATAATTTTGACCAGTGAAATGCATCTTATAAGCATAATAACGTAAGAATTTACGCTGAACTTGTTCGATTTTATTAATGTGACAATTATATTGAGGTGACCAAACACATGATGCATAATCTAAATGTAGTCTAACCAAAGAACATTAAAGAAGTTTTAAAGAACGACCAGTCGTAAAATCATAGCTACATCTTTTAACAAAGCCAAGCATCTTTAATGACTTAGAAACCATGCTATTAATGTGTAGGTTGAAATTCAAGTTAGTGTCAAGAATAACACCCAGATCTATAACTGAGTCAACTAATTGTAACATTATCTGTTTTATTTAGTGGCTGTTATTAACCTGTCAGAATATTTTTTTTGCCAATAGTTCTTAAATATTTGGGGAAGTTAATCCAAATCAATTCAGTAACTTCTGTTACTGGAAGACATCATTTATCAGGTTTTCCAGTTTTACTTCAAGGTATTCCTCGAATGTCTTAGTGACTTCAAGCTTCTAGATTTCACTATTCCCCTTTACTTTTTTATCTGATTTGCAATATTGCTCTTATGTATTTTAATTTGAGCTAAATTGTCATTCATTTTTGTGGTTGTTTTGTTACAAATATTTATACATCTTCCACACTTTATTTTCTTTCAGTGTTCAATAAAGTAATGTATGTATCAAGGCATCTACACTCTAACGGAGTGATTGCTGCTCTCCTTGGGCTCTTCAAATATTCATTTGTTGCGAGGAATCAGTCCTTATTAACATTTTGGTTTTTTGTTTGGTGATGTAACTTGACATCATCATCATCAATGGTGCTACAGCTCTATGAAAGAGCCTCGACCTTCCCAAGTCTATTACACCTGTCAGTCCTATCCGTTGCCAGTTTGCTGCGCCTATTTTTCTCTGTAACTTGACATATTCTACAATATTTCTTCATTCTTTCCTGTTTTTACTTATGCCCGTTCTCTAACTACCATCTTCTTAAAGTCCGCAATTATCTGGTTCTCATATCTTGTTTTCGTTTGCTTATGGTCTACCAGATACTGCTCTCCATTTGGTGAATTACTTGATAACTGTTTTCGGATTTCTGCTTTCTATATGCCCCATCCATCAGAGTCTGTGCCTTGATAAATCTGATGATGTCTTCTCCTTTTAAAAGTTCACTTAATTCGTAGTTCATCAGTTTTCTAAATTCATTATTACCCAAGTCCTAAGTTTAGTAGGCCTGCTTTTCTCTGTACAATACTTAATCTTTCTTCACCTTTTTGTGTCAAGTACATTAATTTGCTGGTACCTATGATTAATGTGATTCCTAATACATTTCCAGTGAAAATAATAACTCTTTGATATAATTCTTTTTTATAATCGTGTCCGCGAAGATTATAACTCCCAAAATATTTATAACGAAAAGATTTAGTTCATAATAGATGCCGACGAAAACAATTATTTCCCTTTCTGTTTCTGTTTCTACCGACGAAACAATTATTTCTGAGAACTTTTTAGTATTATAATTTTCGTGGACCCAAAAACAGAAATGTTTTTTGCCGATACTCCTCAAAAAAAAATTTTTTTCGCTAACACTTTATTAGAGATTATAATTTTCACAATCATATAATCGAAAATAATATTTTTCGCGGAGTTCATTAAAAGTTCTACTCTTACCGGCATTTTTCGGAATTATACTTTTCGTAGGTGGCGGCGAATTCAGCACCATATGTGATTAGATTATTGGTCTAATTGTTTCTCTGTAAATTTTCAGAATAGTTTGAGTAGATTTCTTATGTTTGATCAATAAAGTAATACTCCACTCCATGGTATTCTTTTTCTCATGACCATCTTTCAGTGCGTCACAGTTTTTCGATTTCTTTCTAATGCATTAAATTGTATGTGACAGAAAAAAACGCACGTCGGTGATTACATTTCGTCGGTGACATTTATAACATTTATTCTAGTTATTCTAGTTGTCGATAGATGGCGCCATAATAAAAAAAAATAATTTTTTTTATTAGATAATAATATTACAAATATAATCTGTCTAATTTATAAGACTATACAAATCAAAGAAAATACCATTTTATAAATGCAAGAAACACATTTGATTTGTTTTTATTCCAAATTGAAAATAAAATGTGACAACTGTCAGATTTAACTAAAATGTCATGTTAGAATAAATGTCATAAATGTGTATTATCACGGACCTACCCTTTTTCCTATCATTTGTTACGCACTGAAAAATGCTCATCAAAAGAACAATACTTGCCAACTAGGAATAACCAACGCAGATTTCCATTTTCATACCATTGCATGAAAAAGTGTTGAGGCAGATCATAGCCCAATGTTTTATTAAGAATATAACCCGTGATGTTGGTTCTCACTAGCTGGCGATTACTATAGGTATGTTTAATACGTTGACTAGGATATTTATTTTTTAGAATTTGAAATTAATCTGGTGATCGTTTTCCAAGGTGATCATTTAGTTACAAACAACTTTCCTATAATACTGGTAAGAGAATAACAAGAAACAATAAAATATTACAAAATATATTACTGTATAAGTGAAATACATTTTTATATACATTATTATTATTATTAATAAACGATTATTTTACAAGACTTATATTTATTAACACACATACATACCCGAGCTTAGTAAGTGTATACTTAGCGCGATAATCTTGAGAATCATTCAGAATTCATACAAATTCATAATTATGTGGAGAGCAAAACAGAAAAATAGATCACTAAGTCACTCAGCTTAAGAGCGGCTAGTTGGATGGCAACAATATGACGGGTTGTTGGAAAGTAAATATTCTAGAACTGGGGATTGGGGAATGGATAACCAAAGGGGCCTTAGCATGTAGCACCTTAACATAAACAGCCTAAGCTAGGTCGGTAGGTGAGTGCATGACAGCTTGTTGAAAAGAGGAAGAGGCTCACTGATAGAAAAATAGAACATGGCAGGTCTAACAAGGGGCATTAGGGTGTTAATATCTGATGTTAACATTAGGGTATTAACAGTTTAAACTATCTGATTGCATAACGGCTTGTTGAAAAGGGGGGAGACAAGAGGTACAATGACATAGAAAAATAGAGCATGTAAAGTAGCAGTATGCAATAAGTAGACTCCCTGTAGAGATCGCAGGGAGTATAGTACCAGACCTCAAGACCCGTTTTTATTTAGAATTTCATTATTGTACTAATACTGTAAAATTAACATGTAAAGATACAGAGGGATGTATGTAACAGTCAAGTGATGCATTCAAGAAGGCAAGGGAGTCTAACATGGATAACTGAGGCCTACAGGACGAAGGGGGAATATAACATGGCCAAAGGGGGGCCTACAAGAAGAGAGGGAGTCTAACATGGACAAAAGGGGGCCACAGAAAGATGAAACAAAATAATAGTAATAAAAGTCTACCACTAATGCTTTCAATATAAAAATTGTATTATTTTTGTTTAATAGAAAGCAATTTACTAGAAATACCTAATTTTGACACAAAAGTACAGACACACTAAATAATATACAATATAGAAAAACTTACACAAGTTCATAATATTAAATTTATGTTTGGAAAATTAACTTTTTCAAAGCAAACATATAGTTGGCTTACTGTGAAAAATGCGTGAGTCCAAAATATTTAGGTAAGTCCTAATTGTAGACTTTTGATGGCATTTGTTAGTATTATCCAAAAGCTACGTAGGTATGACTCTGTTTTCTTCTAATAAGTCCGTTAATTTTGACAACCATATGATATCTGCATAAGTTTTCTCTTGTGAGGCCAAACTGTTCAAATGTATGGCTGCTTTTTTGCTGTTCATAAAATAAAAAATATTTTTATTGCAAACAGGTCAATATGCCTAGGTTAGATCGACACTTCATTTGGTGATTAACTAAATTTATTACTAAAACCGTGAATTTTGTTGTATTCAAGTCAAGTTATACACAGTTGGTTTTTGTCTCTCCTGTAAAATCGGGTATTTTGGACATGCATTTTTCACAGTAAGCTGACGATATAGAATAAATTTGTTTCTTAATTAGGATTCAGTCACAGCTAACGCTAAATCAGACACTATACCATCAATTTGTTTCTCCAAAGCTAAAATATGTCCTGTATTGCAACTATCACTGGCTATGAATGTTACTATTAAAGGCAACTTATTCATCTGGACTACTTGGTACTGAGAATATGTGCAGATCAATGTAGTGGTCTTCCCTAGTCCTAGCTTACTTCCTTGATCTATGGCTAAGCCAAAAGTTGATATAAAATTTGGTTTGTTGGCTTGTTCAGGGGTTTTGTCATTGGAAACTTTCAACATTCGGACACCGTCTCTGTCTGTTATTAATATACAATGCAAACCATTGACTCTTCCCAAAATATCTTGGAGGTATTTTTTTGCTTCTTCGACCATTATTTCTTTTTTAATCAAAAAAATATGTTTTGTTTTTCTTCAATTGACAACTGTCACTGTCATTGTCATTAGAAACAAAATCAAAATCATCGACAGTAGACACATGTCATTGGCGTGTATTTTGAGTCCTCTAAATTAAGTACATATAAAAGTATATTCGCGGAGACAGTCAGGGACTAGTCCAAGAATAAAAATTAAACAAATGAGATTAAAAACTCTAAATAGCAAAGGCTGACCACGACCAGATAAAAATGGAATCATCATTATAAACGACAAAAACTTCTCTTCTTCTTCAGTCTGTTTGCATCCACTCCTGGACAAAAGCCTCCCATGAGTTCTCCACTCTTCTCTATTTTGTGCTAGTTTCTCCTCACTTATGCTTTGATGTCGTCTAGCCATCGTTTCTGTGGTCTTCCTCTACTACGACTATGCTCGTGTGGTCTAAAATGTACAATGTTTCTTGTCGATGAAAAGTAGATAATATATTGTTGAAGAATATTTATACATAATGATATTCTTCCGGCGTACCAAAACCACTATATGGAACGAAGAATACTAAATAAATGTAGAATCTGAAACATTACCAGAAGTCACTAATAAGGAAGTTTAAAATGCCTTAAACATGAATCTGAGAAAATCTGAGGATATACCTACACCTAGGTGGCGTGATTAAAATAGACAAACAAAATTAACCCGCAGAGATAACTAGAAGAATCTCAAAGACTTGGACAGCAGTAGGAAGATCAGTGTCGTGTTGAAAAACTAAAAGATACTAATAAATCTACAGAAAAGGGTATTCAACAGTTGTATTCTACCAGTTATGACATATGGAATGGAGACCGTGACGCAGATGATGAGTTATCAGCCACTTAGACAAGGCGAAAACGGCAGGTTCTTTGGAGAAAATATTCCCATGAGATTTTTTTGCATAATCACATTCGTGAGACATTACAGAATAAGATTGTTAAGAAGTCGCCCAGGCGAAAAGTGGTCCAAATTTTTTTTAACAATTTTTTTTTAATTAAATTGGAAAAATCAATATTTTCGGCCCGGACAATTTTCTTTTAGATTTTTTGGACCATTCTGGATGAAAAGGGTCTCTTATAATTTTTCTCTAGAGTTGATATTTTTCGAGGTAAAATCATTTTAAAATTGAAAAAAATGAAAAATGGCGATTTTTAAGGCTTAATAGGTAACTCGCGGTTAAAAGTTATTACTATGAAAGTCAGAAAGCGACTAAATCAAAGTTTTAAATCCCTCCCTACAAGATCCTGAAGAAATTTTTGTCATTATTTGATTACTAAGTTGTTATTTTTAAGTTATAATAATGAGCGCCATGCACGTATTAGGCGGCCGTCCATGATGAGTGCGAAAGAGATGCCATTCAGGCAGTCCAATGGCGCATCTCACTCGCACTCACATTTACAGCCGCGTCAATACGATCTTATCGCATATCGCTCAACAAAAAGAGTTTCAAAATTCAAACTGTATCAAAGTTACTCTTTTGTGGCGCGTTTTACTTCAAATTTAGCAAATATTATGGAAAAATCTTTTAAAATAAAACTAGAATTTTGTTTTGCATCAAAATGAAAACACATTTTCGCGCCACGTAATATTCATATCAGATCTTTTGTAGCTGGAATATTGTATGCGCCACTCATTTTTACGGCGTTTAGCGGTTTTTTATCCTTGTATCAGAAGTTTTTCAGTTATTTATAAATTAAATGTATGAAGTTAAATGCAATGTTTCTCGATTACACGTTAAGCTTTATAAATAGTCGCCTTTGTCCCATTATCTCCCAAATGATCTAGTGTCCATCGAATGTACACTAGATTTTTTTCTATTCGAAATAGATTGAAAAAAAAATATTGAAATGGCCGGTAAATGAACTCTAATTGCCCGTTGCCAGATCAAATTTAGCGTCGTAACCACTACAACTACATAAACCATTTAGGGAATAATCGTTAATTGGATTATACTTTTGTAGCTTAATAACTTCTAAAAGGCTTAACCGATTTTGATCACTAAACATGAGTTTGAAACGTATTGACAAGTAGTATCTGATGAATCTAAGGTCAAGTATGATAACTGAAGCTATTACAGGAATTATTGAGCTTGAAAAACCGTTTTTCCCATAAGAAATAGATTTGATCATACTTGTGAAGCCTATAACTTAATTCGAATTTTTCCGGATATGAGGTATACACCGTTAGATTCGCCTAGAGTCCTTCTACAAACGCTCAGTTATTGGCGCAACTCGTAGGTTGAAATTCTGAGTAATTGTCGAAAAACCAAAATTTTCAAAGTTTAGTTTTTCAGTTTTTTGGCTATACTGAGCCGTGTGTATGTCTGATCCTGGCGGCTTAGACACCATTTGAAATATTAACTCAATACTATTGATTTGGTGTATTTGCGGTTCTCCTGTCTCTTCTTAAACCGAAGATATATACCCCCAAAAAATATGCCATTTTGTACCTACCAAGTCCTATAGCTAGCTTATGGGTGGTCAAAAGTCACAAACTACATCGGTTCTGAATCGGCCCTGACACCCCTTCAAACACAGAAAAGAAAATTCAGATTGGTTTAACTTTTCCACATACATACTGTTAAGATATGTAAAATTTGAATTAATATGGTTTCGATCTTAATATTTTAGAAAAGTTAAAACATATAATAAAAATATACCAAAATTCATTTCGAAGAAATGAAAGTCAATTATCTTTGGATGGCCGTAGGTAAACAAAATTTAAATAGGGATTAAGTATTTTCTTTGTACAGTTAGTATGATAAGAAAGTGGTTATGTGTTTGGACAATGAGACCGGGTTTCCCAAATGGACTTTTGCGGCGAGGGAACAATTGTATTTAGAAATTTAAATGAATGTAATCTTTGTTTAGATATTAAGAAAGGAAAAAAAAACCGATTGGCATGTAATTAGTTTTAGGAAATTTCTAATGGTAGGGAAAATTGGTGTTTGTTATCTGAAAGGTAGATGGGGATAAAATTGAGGAACTCGGATTGGTGAAGAAGGAAAAAGGAGGGGCTAGGTATGAAGAATGGGAGTTTAGCGAAATGTTAGAGGGTGGAAGAAGAGTCAGTTGTGAAATGATCGTTAAGTCGACTAGTGGTGATCTCTAAGAGTCTCCTGAATTAGTAAGGCAGATAAGTGAATAGTTGTGAGTTTGTTGAAATAAGTGTCCTGACGGAAGCTCATCACGCAAAGCATTGTAAGTTATATTGTTCTACTTATATTCCAAGAGTCACCGTTGCATGCCGGAACGAGAAATAGATTCAGTTTATCGAGAGGAGAAAAGGCTAGCATTGTTTTTTGAAAGATACGTGCATCTGTAGGGGGTCATTAATGACAATAGGCTTGCAATAATTTGTTGCGAGATTGCTGACTACATAGGGGGCTGCTAAGAGTAAATTGTAGGCGACCAGAGACAAGAATTTGGACAACTCATCATCCGAGAGACAGTTTTATTTTTTTTGTAGAATTATTCATAACGCAAATTTCAATAAGTACTTTAGATAGTGGTAGGGTTATTTCAATAATCAGAATAGGAAATATTATTTTTAGAGGATATTTTGAGGGTGAATTTATTTCAATAGATGCTTTTGTACCATATATGTGTTTTATTCCGTTAATCTTTGACCTTATTTATCATATGTAAAGCAAAGGAGATATTGAAGCACGAGAATATAAAACCCTGAGATTAGAGCATTAAATAGTGTGATTAAATCATAAGTGCATCATTAAAATTAAATTTAATTAATTAGTTAATTATCTAATCAAGTGCTTTGAGCACACCGATCTTTGAATATCACATTAACTGGAGCCCAGAACGTGGTGGCTTAAAAAATATCGCAGCTTTGCATTTGATGGTAGGGAAAGAGATAAGGAATAACTACAGGTGATCCAGAGATAATTTGACAATTTTTCCAGGTGTAAAAATATTTTTGATTTATGGATTGATCGTAGGTAGTTGATATTTACTGCTATTGAATTATTTAATATTTTTACCAATCGTACATTTGATATTTATTTTGAAATTTACTGATTGCATATTTGATATTTGTGGCGAAAATTTATTAAATTTGGGGAGAAATATTTGTCGTGTTCTGCAACTTATAGAGTGTTGTAAAATTTCACATTTGGCGGGGACAAAGAAAACAGTAACAAAAAGAAACAACATGTCGACCACAAGGAGGCAAAGCAAAATGCAAGAAAGCAGAGAGAATAACAGAGAAGAGGAAAAAATTGTTGAAGAAGGATTGGGTAATGAAGGAGATACAACGATTATGGAGAGAAAAGAACAGGAATTAACAGGAATAGAGAAACTATTGCAACTGATGCAACTCCAATCACAACAAATGGATAGAAATCAACAGGAAACAAAAAGGACAATGCAAGAAAATCAACAGGAATCAAAACGAGCCATGGAAGAAACACAACAAAAAATAGAGAAAAATCAACAGGAAGCAAAACGAGCCATGGAAATAACACAACAAAAAATGGAAGAAACACAAAGAGAAATATCACAGAGAATAGAACAGAAATTGGAAGAGAATGATGGCAAATTGGAAAAGCATTTGGAAAAATATGAAAATGAAGTGAAAGCCTGTTTAGAAAAAGTTAGAGAAGAAACAGAAAGGAAACTGAAGATGCAACGAGAAGAAATAGAAACTAAAATGAAGGATATTAAGACTGTGCAGAAGATGGAATTAGAACAGTTAGAAAGCAAATTTGAAAATGCAATACAAGAAGACAGGCGAGAAATAGAAGAAAAATTTAAGCAAAACGAAAAACAAATTGCGGAACTCAAGAATCAACAGAATTGTGGAGAAAGAAGGGAAATGATTATCCTTGGTACAAGCGACGCGAAAATACAATTTGGAGGGGATATTAGAAAAACACACCCAGTACCATTTGTTAAAAATTTGAAAACCAAATTGCAACATATTAGATATTTTGACGACTGCAAAGAAACAATTAGAAACCATCTGAAAGAAGGAGCAGCGTTATGGTATGAAAGTAAAGAAGATGAGTTTGAAAATTGGACAGATTTCGAAAATAAATTTCTCAACTATTTCTGGGGGAAAGTTAAACAGAGGGAAATCAACCAAGAGCTACAGAATGGAAGATATCACGAGAAAATGGGAATATCGGAAGAAAGATATGCTTTGCAGATATATAACAATTCCAAATATCTAGACTACAAATACTCTACCGAACAACTGGTAGAAATGATAAGCAGACATTTCGAAGAAACGCTGGAGGACCACGTGATTTTGAGAAACTATCAAGATATTGATAGTTTGTGCCAATTCCTTCAAGTAAGGGAAGCAAAAAGAAGAGAAATGCGAAACAGAAGACAACATGAACAATATAATGGACCGGCAAGAAGGTATCAATCAAATTATGACCAGAGAAACCGACATGCCCAATCAACAAACGAAGATAGGCCGAGAGAATACCAAAATTACAATAGACAACAAAATTATGATAACAGGAATCACGAAAAAAATAGAACATATGAAAATCACAACAGAAACAGAGATGCACAAAATCCTCCGACTAGGAATACGAACGAACAAAGGGACGGTAGAAACAATCAGAATTTCCAACGACAAAATAGAAGGGAGATGAATCATGTAACAATAGAAAATGAGGAAGAAGATGTATGCAATGAATCCAGACAGGATTTTCAATAAAGCATCCACTGAACAAACATAAACAACTCTCCGGTATATTTTGTCATCCGAGAGAGTTTATACAGTTGGCGGGAAATGAAAGACAAAGTTCTAATTCAAATTTAATATTCTTAGATGCATTTATAAAACATAAAGCGATTAAAATTTTGATTGATTCTGGATCGGAGATATCGTTAATCAATAAGAAACTAGTAAAAGAATTAAATTTGGACAGATTTGTGTATAAAATTCCTAGGGTTGCTTTAGTGGGTGCAAACAACAAAAAATTGACGACAGTAAATGAAGGTTTGGGAGTGCGGATCAGAGTGGGAGACAAATACTATATTATGCAATGTGTGGTGATCGAAGATTTAAACCATGATATGATAGCGGGAATTGATGAATTGAGTGAAAAACATATCACCATAAATTTTTCGGAGAATAAACTGGAAATCAGAGCAGAACCAGACAACATAGAAGAAGAAACGGAAATAGAGAGGAAAATAATTGTTGAAAAGATAAATGAACAGGAAAAACATAAAGAAATCAATATGACTGTAGAGGAAAAACCGAAAGTACAAGAAAAAAATCAACCAGAAAAAAAAAAGAAGGAAGAAAAAGAAGAAGAGTTCAAAAAGAAAGAAGGAAAACACGGTGGATACAAGAGAAAGACAGGAAATCGAAGATACGGAAGAATTGTCGGCAATCGACGATAAAACAGAAAGGAAGCAGGAAGAAAAGGAAGTTCTCATAAGAGAAATGAAAGCAGTAGAAACATGGTGCTCGGGATACCAAATGGAAATTGAAGATAAAAAAAAACAGAAGAAGAAATAAAGGATGAGGACAGAGAAGAAATGGCAATAATGGACGAGAATCCAGAATTTTATGAAGAAATATTATGGACAGTGAACACATGCGAACAAAATGAGGATGAAAGAAAATTAAAATGTGGAGAAAACATGGAAAAGGAAGTAGAGAAGATTCTAGAAAATTATGGAGATTTGATTAATGAAGAAAGCCGAGTGGCTAAAAATTATGAACATTCTTTTAAAGTTAAAAACTTAGAAAATTTTAAATCCAAGACATATCCAATCCCGTATAAATACAGGCAAAGCGTCGGACAGGAAATTGAAAAAATGATCGAAGACAAGGTGATAGAAAGATGTGACTCTCCATATATCAACCCGATAGTATGCGTTAAAAAATCGAATGGTGATTTGCGATTATGTTTAGATGCAAGAAACATTAATTCACACACAATCGCGCAATACGAAGCGCCTTTGAACATCGAAGCCATATTTGGACGAATCACAGGGTCACACATTTTTTCCAAAATCGATTTGAAACATAGTTTTTGGTTAATACCTTTGGCAGAGAAATGTCGAAATTATACCGCTTTTTCGATCGACGGAGTGGTATACCGATTTAGGGTGGTACCATTTGGCCTACAGAGTGCATGCGCTGCTTTGGTTCGCGCATTGAACACAATCTTAAATAGGCATGAAGAATTTGTTGTACATTACATAGATGATTTATTAATTTTCTCACCAGATATAACAAGCCATCTACGACATATTCACACTGTGCTAGAAGAACTGGATCAAGCGGGATTGAAATTAAATATTCAAAAGTGTCAGTTTTTCCAAAAGGAAATACTGTATTTAGGATTCAAATTAGACACAAAAGGGATTAGTCTTGCAGAAGATAGAATCGAAATTATAAATAACTACGCTAGGCCAACCAATTTAAAAACATTGCGGGGATTTTTGGGAATGGTAAACTATTTCAAAAAACTAATACCAGACATCAGCACAAAAGAAATACCGTTGATAGCATTACTTAAGAAAAATGTTAGGTGGAAATGGGGAACGGAACAAGAAATGGCTTTCAAAAATTTAAAAGGAGCTTTCTCCACAGCTGTAAGAGTACACCACCCAAGATATGATCAACCTTTCATTCTCCGGACCGATGCTTCCATAACAAAATTCACAGGGGTGTTATCACAGATCCAAGACGATGTAGAGGTGCCAATCTGTTTTGTCTCCCGTGTAACCAAAACATATGAGAGAAAGTACAGCGTTACTGAATTAGAGTTCGCCAGTGTGTTATTTTGTGTAAATAAATTACGGTTTTACCTACTAGGGGCAAAATTCACCGTTGAAACAGACCATGCAGCTTTGGTACATATAATGAAAAATAGGCTGGTAAATAATAGAATTCATAGGGGCATTCTTTTACTTCAAGAGTATGATTTTGAATTTAAATATATCAAAGGAACTGACAATATCTTGGCTGATGCGTTGACGAGAGATGAACAATTCCGCAAAGAGGACCACAAAACTCTCCACGTTGGCATGAACATAATGAGAGAAGAAGCAGGCTTATTTTCTTTGGCTCAGATCAGGGAAAATCAGGAACAACTGGATGAAAGAGAAAAGCAAAGGGCCGAACAAGAAGATAACTTATATTTTAAGAGGGTCGATGGTAAAGAACTATATGTAATCACGGAACAGATGGCAAAAGAAGTTTTAGCAAAATTACACTGTGACAACGGACACATTGGAAGCAGGAAGGTGTGGCTTATGTTCAGGGAGAACTACATTTGTCGACAGGACTATACAATAGCCAAAGAGATGACTCGAAATTGCGAGACATGCCAAAAGTGTAAAAGTAAGAATTTCAAAAACGAAAACATCACAAAAAACGTCATAGCTCGGAAGAAACTGGATATTGTCGCCATTGATATGTTGAGCGATTTAATAACAACAACACAGAGGAATAAACACATATTAGTTATGGTGGATGTTTTCTCAAAGTATTTAAAACTGTACCCATGTAGAACCACGAAAGGAGCTGAAATACTTCGGAAGATAGACGATTTTATCGAAACAGTGGGAAGACCAGACAATATTTTGTTGGACAATGCGACATACTTTAGGAATGACCGTTTTAAAGGGGAATTAAGAGAGAGAGGCATAAATACAAAATTTGTAAGCATCCGACATCCACAGAGCAACCCATCAGAGCGTTTTATACAAGAAGTCACAAAATTTCTAAGAATTGCTGCGGAAGAACATCATCGACATTGGGACAGAAAAGTGTTTGAAATAGAGACGTATTTGAACTGTGCACCAAATACGGTTACCAAGGAGACGCCTTTATATGTAATGAAAGGAACAATGCCTACGAGACCGTGGGAAGACACCGCCCCCAGACAATACGAAGAAGTGATCGAGGTGGTTCAACGAAGATTGAGACGAAGTGGAGAGAAATATCTCCAAAGGCAAGAGAGGACCCGAAGAAGAAGGCCGGTTACATTCCAGAAAGGGGATAAAGTTTTAGTGAGGGCACTGAGGGTGTCCAATTTACAAAATGGTATTTGTGCTAAATTGATGCCGGTATTTGAAGGTCCATATAGGGTCAATACGGAAAATGGGGTAAATAGTTATGAATTAGCGCATATAGAGAAAGGCAAGATACGGGGTATTTTTAACATTCACGACATTTATAAGTATCATGAGTAGAGTTTGGTAACATAATGGAATAATTTGATCCTAAAAAAACTTGTGTCATTTAAATAAATAACAGAATTTTTTCGGCAAATCAAATGGCGGGGAGTTGTTAAGATATGTAAAATTTGAATTAATATGGTTTCGATCTTAATATTTTAGAAAAGTTAAAACATATAATAAAAATATACCAAAATTCATTTCGAAGAAATGAAAGTCAATTATCTTTGGATGGCCGTAGGTAAACAAAATTTAAATAGGGATTAAGTATTTTCTTTGTACAGTTAGTATGATAAGAAAGTGGTTATGTGTTTGGACAATGAGACCGGGTTTCCCAAATGGACTTTTGCGGCGAGGGAACAATTGTATTTAGAAATTTAAATGAATGTAATCTTTGTTTAGATATTAAGAAAGGAAAAAAAACCGATTGGCATGTAATTAGTTTTAGGAAATTTTTAATGGTAGGGAAAATTGGTGTTTGTTATCTGAAAGGTAGATGGGGATAAAATTGAGGAACTCGGATTGGTGAAGAAGGAAAAAGGAGGGGCTAGGTATGAAGAATGGGAGTTTAGCGAAATGTTAGAGGGTGGAAGAAGAGTCAGTTGTGAAATGATCGTTAAGTCGACTAGTGGTGATCTCTAAGAGTCTCCTGAATTAGTAAGGCAGATAAGTGAATAGTTGTGAGTTTGTTGAAATAAGTGTCCTGACGGAAGCTCATCACGTAAAGCATTGTAAGTTATATTGTTCTACTTATATTCCAAGAGTCACCGTTGCATGCCGGAACGAGAAATAGATTCAGTTTATCGAGAGGAGAAAAGGCTAGCATTGTTTTTTGAAAGATACGTGCATCTGTAGGGGGTCATTAATGACAATAGGCTTGCAATAATTTGTTGCGAGATTGCTGACTACATAGGGGGCTGCTAAGAGTAAATTGTAGGCGACCAGAGACAAGAATTTGGACAACTCATCATCCGAGAGACAGTTTTATTTTTTTTGTAGAATTATTCATAACGCAAATTTCAATAAGTACTTTAGATAGTGGTAGGGTTATTTCAATAATCAGAATAGGAAATATTATTTTTAGAGGATATTTTGAGGGTGAATTTATTTCAATAGATGCTTTTGTACCATATATGTGTTTTATTCCGTTAATCTTTGACCTTATTTATCATATGTAAAGCAAAGGAGATATTGAAGCACGAGAATATAAAACCCTGAGATTAGAGCATTAAATAGTGTGATTAAATCATAAGTGCATCATTAAAATTAAATTTAATTAATTAGTTAATTATCTAATCAAGTGCTTTGAGCACACTGATCTTTGAATATCACATTAATACATATCGACAAACATTTTCCCTTTTTTAACTAAAAACTGAGTCATATTTCTGAGCTCGATAACTTTTGAATGGTATAACTGATTTTCAAAATTAGACATGCTTTAGAAAGGTAATGATCAGTACTATCAGAAGCCGCAAAGGTCGGAGTTAAATTTTCGAAGTTTTTGGGAGTTTTGGGGACAAGAACGAAAGACAGACCCTATATAGGAAGGGCCGTAAAATCTACACCCGTGGACCAAAATGGATGGTTGACATATGAATGGGTGAATCTTTTCCTGAACATTAAGATGCTAGTTGGCCCAATTTTCAATTCAGTCAGATTTAGAAAATCGAAAATTTCGTGTATATATAATGTCGCGTGTAGGGGAGTATGGATGTGCGCCACTGGCGAGAACTGCCGTTCTCTGGTAATATACACGGATTATACAACATATGACAGAAGCTCGAAACAACTGACCGTGAATGAAAAGCCCTATTAACATTTTATAATAGGTAGTATTAGGCGTGTTAAAAAATAAAATAAAACGATATCAAACTCCTCCAAAACTGTTCGTTGTATGCTTTCCATTTTGTTAATTTTTGAAGTTATACTTTTTTACCGGCGATAGAGGGTGATTTTTTTATATGTTAAAACCTATCAGCCCGGCGCATGCGCATTATAACTTTGTTCTGATTGGATGTTCAAATGACATGTCAAAAATTATCCGATATGGCAGCTGTGGTTTGGAGGTAAAGGTAAAGGTAAACAAATGTATAATATATTAGTTTTATTGTTGTGAGGACAGAAACAAAAAAGTTTATAATATTGTAGTGACTTTTAAATAGTTTTTAAAAGCAACAGGTACGTAATAATTGTTAATGTATCATGAGCAGGGATGGGCGGTGTCGATAATGTCATGTCGACAATTCGATTGTCGACATGTCGACAATCATGTCGATGTCGAGTGATTTAAAGTTGTTGCCAATGTCGACAATGTCGAGTATGTCGACAACATAGAGGTATATATTAACATAGAGGGAGCCTACCTTCCGTGCTTCCTGACGACAAGATCTCATGGACTGGTTTGCTGCATCTCTTTCTAACACATTGTATCGAAAATCTATGATGACATTCAGTGTGAATATAGGCACGGAAGAGGAGGACAACTATAGCAGCTTTACTATGCGTAAGAGTGAAACAGCACTAATCCAAATAAAAAAGATGGTGTCGTCACTTCGCTCTGAATGACACTCTCTCTATGCTAATATATAACTCTATGGTCGACAATTAGCAAACGATCAGAATGACGTTCCGTGCGCACTAATTTGAAATTTTAGGTTAATCTGGCTGCGCCGACTTATTGAAAAAGTATGCATTAATGTTTCAACAAGTTGCAAAGAGACCAAATAATCTCAAACTTTTGAAACTTTTAACCTCACTATTAACTTGCGATTGTCAAATTCATAGGATATTCCATAATTGTTTGATTGCAGGTTTTTCAAGTGTAAATGAATTTTAAATAGATTCATATAGAGACAATTTATTATGTGCAAACCTCATGATAGAGTAATGCAATGTAATGAATCTAAAATATTACCATATAGATGCAAAACCAGAAAAAACCAGCAAAACAAATTTTCATAGATTTTTAATTTTCTATCGTTACTCGTAAACTCGTTACATTTACAGAAAGGTTTAAAAAAATTAAAAAGAAACGTAAACCTAAACGTCAGTAAACGAGGTAAGATTCAAAACCACAATCAAACATATCTCAGTACATTGAAACCTTACCTTGTTTCCTAACATTTCGTTTACTTTTTTTTAAATTTTACTAACTCTTTATTATAATAATTATAGTATAATAATTACTGAAACAGTGTTGAATCTCTTCGTGCTTTGGCAGAGACTGCATAATAAAAACATTACAACATTTTGCGGTTTTGCTAATTTTTAACCAAAGAAAACATTTAACCAATAATACATCAAATAGTTGTACTTTCCCCGTCCATATCTAAAATTTCTTCCTCGTCCAGGTCATAACTATTTTTATCAGGATACTCTCCCTTTAATGAAACATAAATATGTACCAATTTCTTGAAATTAGTGAACGTTAATCTATTTCTTATCAGACTGTGAATGTGTCCCCAATTTGAAAAGAGTCTCTCGATTTGAGCTGAGGAGGCTGGCATTTTTAGAAGTCTGAGAGCCATTTTAGCAAGAATTGGGCATTCCAGTTTGACCACTCGCCAAAATACTAGAGGCTTTTCAACTCCTTTTTCCCAAAGTGTTGAGAATATTCCTGAAATTGTAAACCTAATATATTAAAAATCAAAAGAGCGATAATTTTGTCTGAAAGACTTACCCGATTTAGTGTTAAATTTGTCCCATTCTTCTATGCCCTGATTGCACAACTTTCTGAGTAAGAACTGAGTTATTATACCAGTGTGCTCTGACGTAAGCTTGGAATTTTCATATTTCGGATGCAGATAGTACGCAGTTAATGCGTACACGTTTAACGCCATTTGTTGTCTGTGTTTCAATTTTTCTTTAAGGTTATCTGGCAGATTCAAATTGAGCCACAGATGAACGGCATCTGCTACAGATGTGTCAGATTTCTGACAAACATTGATCAGATTACAAATGGGTTCATAAATTTCTATGTTCTGTTGAATCTCATCCACAAATTCATCGTTGAAGATTAATTCCTTGACTTTCGGCTTAATCTTTTTTTTCGTTACAGCGGCTACTTGTTTCATATATACCAGATTTTCTAGGAGACTTTCGAAAGAATCTCGGTAAGAGCACCATCTTGTTTCGGCCGGTAATTTGATTCTGCGCCCTCCCTTATCAACTATCATTTTTTCTAAATCTGGTTGCTTAAATTCTTTGAGGACAATGACCACATTGTCGACTAACTTTTTATCCAGCACGTCTTTGGCTAAAAGGTTGCCGGTGTGGCTACTGCACGTAGAGTGCCACATGTTGTGCTTGAGGAGGGATCCCATTTTAATCATTGCACTAGCATTATCCGAAACTATACCGTACGCATCTACATCGTATTTTTCTTTTGCAATTTTTTTAGATTCTGTTATTATTTCGGCAAGTTTTTCTCCAGTCTCAGACTCCGTGGTTAAATCCCAAGCATCAAGAAAGGCATTTTTTCCGTCTGCACTATGCAACATTGTCACAACCGTTTTAGAATTAGTAGATGAGTTTTTCCAACCGTCACACAAAATGACTGACTCGGTTTCCACTTTTTTACGTGAAATCTCAATACAGTCTTCATAGCACTTATTTAAAAGCGATGTACAAAGTTTTTTCCGGCCAGGAATTTTGTCTAAATAAGCAGGACGGATCGTTTTTATAAAATTTTTAAAGAGAGGTGATTCTACCACAGTAAATGGTAAGTTACAGCCGAATATAAATTTGGCTAGTGCAGTGCTTATCTTCTCCTCTTCATACTCTTGTAATATGTCCATATAGTCGGTGATTTTCTTTGATTTTTTGGCTGGTCTAGCTTGAGATGTAGCGAATAAATTTCTTTTATTCGTGCTTGTGTAGCTTGTGCTGGAGGAAGTTGGAGTACTTAAGTTAGTCAAATTACTACTCTCAGTATCAGTAGTTGATAACATCATATTTTCAACAATACTATGAGTGCCTTGAATTGCTACACCATTGTTTTCTTCCAATTCCAATAAGGCGGCATCGGTATCTAATGAATTTTCTATAATTCCATCTAGCATGTTTTCAGGTGAAGTTCCAGTCACAATAGCTAGCGAACCATCTTCCATAACTTCGTAACTACCGTTCGTTGTATTCTAAAATTCAAAATAAAAAGAAACTCTAAGGTGACTAAATATGAAGGGCGGATCTACGGACACCCTGTATACAGAAGTTGGCATAGATACAGCGTTTTGTACTTAATTCAATAGGCCAATCCGTTTTTTGCCGTAAAATACTAAACTTGGTGTTTTTTAAATGGGACACCCTGTATATAGAGATGCAACAACGTGAAAACCTCAGAATACAAATTCTGGGGTGAAAACTGATGCAATTTATGTCCCCTTCCGAATTCGAATTAAATAGTAATCAAGAAATCTACAATAATATATAGTGCGTTATTTTCACTTCTTGCCGTTAGATGGCTATACGGTTTTTGACGCCATGTTTTCTCCAATATACTACTACCGAAATGGTGATCCATGCGTTGTTGAGTTATGCGGCTCCGAACACATTTTACGATTCATTTTTATATTATAGATAAATGTAATTTCAAAAAGTTCCCCCCAAAATTTTTTCTAGATCCGCCCCTGCTAAATATGTAGTAGAACATACGTCCTATATACTCACTTGTGGATTAACTGTAGGTGTAAAACCTGTGTCTGAGCCAGTATTTTCGTATATCGAAACATGCGACATTTCATTATTGGATTGATTACCATTGCCACGATCTAACTTGCAGACGTTTCTTAAAATGAAAGTACGGGACGGGGTTAGTTATCAGCCGATACAAATATCAATTTCAGAGAATAAATCTCTATAGCTATCCAGCTAAAATTAATTAAAATATTTCTTCTTACCTGTGACTTTGCAATCTTGCTGCAGCTGTATTTTTTATCACATTTCCACATACACAACATTTAGCCGCGTGCTTTCCTTCTATCTTTAATACTTTGAATGATAATATATCATAGTTTTTATTCAGTTTTCTGCCACTCATTTTGATTCTGATCAGATCAGATCACATTCAAAGTTTACAACTGAATAATTTCATAACATAACCTCACTTTTTTCCATTATGGACACGTTGCTGACATTGTCGACATTGTTGACACGTTCTCGACATTGTCGACACGTCTGTGTCGACAATTAAAGTCGACGTGTCGATGCCCATCTCTGATCATGAGTAAACCTACCTATTTGATCTGCCAAAATACATAGTATGTAATACTTTTATTTATATAATTTGATTACCATCAAAATTTCTATCAATATTCACCTAATATATTGTTTTTTTACTCTATGTTTTGTTGTATTTTTTCAATTCTAAATAATTTCAATTCAAAATTAAAATAATTTGATCAATTTTCAAAATATCAAAATATCACAAGTTTAATCCGTTTAGTTAGTCGATCTTCGTAAATAATGACACATAGTGTCCGTGGCTAAGCGGAGAAGGCGAATGAATTCCAATACCAACCGCTCTTATCAGCGCTGGTTCGAGTCCCAATAGAAACTTTCTTTTTTGTTTTTTTTTAATACATTTTATGATTGCAAGTATATTTATTATATAATTGTATTTTTAGAAAATACGTATTTACTTAAAAAAATTTTCGACAATTAATGTTCAGACATCATTTGTGGCTTGTTTAATGTGTTTGTGTGTGTTTTATTCTTTTATTATTTTAATTTTTGGCACTGTTCTAATAAAAATGTTTGAGAAGTAGTAAGTATAAATTAGTTTAATATTTAAACAAAATATAAATAAAAAGTATATTAATTTCGTTTAAATCATATAATAGAAGTATAAGTTCTTACGTGCGTACAAAGTACACAAACATTCTTTTTTTTTTATTTAGCTTAATGCCTCGACAACTAATGGACCTTGGCATTTTTGTTAAATTTTATAAAATATATTTATATTATTTTGATTTTTTAATTTTAATCAACCTATTCTAGGTACACCACTGATAACGTTACTTTGACGTAAAAGGTGCGTTTAAACGAGGTAAAATTTAAAAAAAAATCGGCTCCTAGATACATAATAGCCACTTTACACGATGCAAGTAATTGCGAAATTTATTGCACAAGTTCTTGCAGCAAGAACTTCTGCAATAAGTTGCAACTAGCTTTCTGCAATAAAGTGATTACAGGGTGCAAGTAATTCCATAAACTGACATGAAATGGACAGAAATTTTGACCGGTGCTTTGATATACCATAAATTTTAGGTTATGTTGTTTTTATAAATTAAAAATGTAATTTTTTGAGTAGAGTTATCAGATATACAGTGCTAGTCAAAAGTCCGTACCCCCCCTCGTATCTTTTGAACGGTTATACCTATAATAGTGAAATTTGGAAGAAGTAAATAAACGGACGTAGGCTTCTTAACTAGTCATGACAGGTGACGTAATTATGACAGATGACTTTACAGCGCCACTGTGACATATAATTTTAAATGGGACCTTATGGCAAGTGATACCTCGTTTGAAAGGTATTAAAAATACCTATTTAGTCATACTAATTTTGTTTGAGTTTAAGCTAATTTTGATGAATAAATGAAATAAATATAAAATTGTAGTTTCGCATTTAATTAATAAAAATTCAAAATTCCGCATATGATTACTTGACAAAAAGGTTGACGTTGACCTAAAAACTACTAGAGAATTGAAAAACGTCAACTTTTTTGGCAAAAAAACCATAGGCGGACATTTGCATTTTTATTAATTAAATGCGAAACTACAATATTATATTTATTTAATTTATTCACCAAAATCAAAATTAACTAAAACCCAAAAAAATTAGTATGACTGAATAGGTATTTTGAATACCATTCAAACGAGGTATCACTTGCCATAAGGTCCCATTTAAAATTATCGGTCACAGTGGCTCTGTAACGTCATCTCCCACATAACAATGATGTTCGGATCATGTTCTAAGCATATCCTACCAACATTCGTCGAAGTATATCCTTTTTAGTATATGCGTAGTACAAGCATAGCATGTACCATAAAAAACATTCTAAATTTCATGTTCTTTGCATGTGCCTCAAAGAATATTCTTGCACCGAATATACTGAGCACATTCGGGTACGTAGTATCTCGGAATGTTCGTAAAAGTTTATTCTTAGAATATACCTTAATAGAATATTCTTAGTATATGCGTAAGTATATGCAAAAGTATATGCTTAACACATCCTTGTATATACTTTTAAAATATCTTAAAAAGAATATACTATATGTACCTATAGGAAGAAGAATAATATGTTAGCCTATAGATTATCAACTTCGCATTAAGAATAATTAATAAAATTTATGTATTTTGGTAAGTACTACTGAACTATCTAATTCATTTTTTTTAAACCGTTTTAATTGTATGGTAAAAAGTTTAAAACTTAATTCTATTGAAGAAAAATGAGAAATTCTCGTTTCGTTTTCAGTTGAAATGAAATACCATTTTGATTTGAGTTTATACCATAAGCGTTAAGTATTTTTACCTATAATTTTCGGGAATCCGGAAACGGCCATTCTGACCCTTGCATTGCATTTTATACCTGCACAAGGGAAGGGGGTAGGTAACAAAAGAGCAAAATTATATGAAAATAGTTTCCAGTACAGTTATGCATTTATGTCTACGATGTTAGGTAGGACCAAGTATTTCTAGCTACAAGGACTAAAACATTTTTAAGAACATAAAAAGCAGTTTGAAAATAATAAATTCATATTGGTACTTCAATATTTCCTAAATACCTAGTAAGTAAAAGTATGTATAATGTATATAGACGCCTATAAATTTTAGTAATTTACATACATATTTATATATTTGGCTATTATATAATTATATAAGCAGCATTTTTATTTTGATGTGCACATAATAACTAAATATATTACTTATATTTTATATATAGGCTACTTACCCATATAATATTTATTATACATAGGTACCTATATAACTAACTAAAGTTTATATATTTTATACTTACTTTTTACGTAATATTGTAGAATGTAATAACTACATTCTCATATGCAATTAGAATATGTAACTATAATATATTAGTAGAACCAAAGAATACACACACCCAGTGGGTGTGTTAGTATTCTTTGGTAGAACCTATAGGATGAGATTGGGTGATGTTGAAAACATACTTCTGAGAAATACAGCACATCCTTGGAATATTCTTCCCATATACTAAAAATATGTGCGATAGTACATTCTAAGTATATGCATAGAAGGTATATAGCACTTCCT
Source organism: Diabrotica virgifera virgifera (assembly GCF_917563875.1). NCBI lineage: Eukaryota > Metazoa > Arthropoda > Insecta > Coleoptera > Chrysomelidae > Diabrotica > Diabrotica virgifera. The sequence goes on from NC_065451.1 coordinate 173,915,192, forward strand.
TGGAATGTTCCTCCCATATACTAAAAATATGTGCGATAGTACATTCTAAGTATATAAATAGAAGGTTTATAGCACCTCCTTAGAATCTTCTAAAAAGTATGTTCTTGGTATATACTGAAAAGAAGTGCGGTAGTACATTCTAAGTATATACATAGAACGTTTAAGTACTGTAATGTAGTATATACTCAGTATATGCTCTGCACATTCGCAATGGTAATTACGCATATTCTAAGTATATACTTTTTCTGAAAAGTATGTTCTATGAATCTACTAAGAACATGAAATTGTTATGTGGGCTGTCACTATTACGTCACCTGTCATTACTAGTTAAGAAGCTTACGTCCGTTTATTTCCTCCCTTTAAATTTCACTATTATAGGTTTAACCGTTCAAAAGATACGAGGGGGGTACGGACTTTTGACTAGCACTGTATAATGTCCACTTTACATCAACAATAAATTGAACAAGAAATTGACAAAGTTATTCAAGGCCAAATTTGACGTGTACAAAATGTATGGTTTGTAAAAGAAAATGAAGGAATTTGATGAAATAGAAGAATTGGATATGTTTTATTTTGTCAAATTTCTTTATTTTCTTTTTATTCACGGCAAAATTGGATGTAGAATTGTATTTTGTATAAGTCAAATTTGACCTTGAAGAAGTTGGTCAATTTCTTGTTCAATTTATTGTTGATGTAAAGTGCACTTTAGATTAAAAATGTTAGATTATAATTTGAAAAAATTATAATATGTATTATGTGTATAACAAAATCAATTAATACCTAATGCAAGTATACCTATAATACATTATTCATTTACAAAAGGAAACAAGTTGTTAAATACAAAAGAAATAAAAATAGAATATAGTTTCCTTAATCCCTATATGTTGCATAATTAAAGTTCAATCACACAACACTTTTTTCTATGTTAAAGTTATCCGCCAGAATAATGTTATCTGTGAAGCGTGAAATTGGTAAAAAGTTCCTCTACTTTTGTCAAAAATTGTTTAGTTTGAAATTTAGGATGACAGAATGTCAAAACAAACAGTGTAGCCTTAAAAGTTACTAAAAATATAACCAAATTGCAGAAAAAATTGCATGAAAAATAGGACATGTTCTATTTAGCTGCAACTTGCAAGTTGCAGCTTTTCTGTGCAATTCGCGTATGACACGATGCAATTTCTATTGCTGCAAGAAATTGTGCAATTAATTGCGCAATTAGTTGCATCGTGTAAAGTGGCTATAAGCCTGTAAACTATTCAATGATCGTAACTGTACCTATGTAGATAAATCTGCTGTAAAAAAATTAATACTAACTTCGAGCCATCGAGAAAAATCGTAATTAAAATACATATGTTTGGTGGATTTGACTTTTAAATGACGCTAATTGGATATATCTGAGAGATATGTGCATTTATTAAGTGATAAAACCATTCATAAAAACAAAATAATAGTAATATTCAAAAATCAAATAAAAACTAACCGAAACCGGCCCTGATCAGTGTAAGAGTCAAACATTTTTTAATGTATATTAGAAAGGGATAGACGTATAGCACGGATCTGTCAAAACTTCGAGGTTAAAAGAAAACTCGGATAGTAGCGCAATGTTGTCAAATGTATAAAATATAATAAACTTTTAAATTCAAAGTTAAATGTTGCTTGTCAATGTCAACCCATATCGATGTAATTTATCCCATTTAAAAATTTATAACATTGTTAGTATTATAAAAAAAGTACTATATAAAATGCTAGATTAGATGTAAACGTAACTTGTTTTACAACATAAAAAATCTCGTTTTGTTAATACTTTTCGACGAATTGGCATCGATGTTATGGGGGAAATGGGAGATTTCGTTTGTTTATTGTTTTGTTTAGTGCTCATATTGCTCAAGGTGCAGTGCGTGGTACGTACTCGGTGTCCGGTGTTATGTAAACGAACAGGTCGGTGAAATGAACACATTGAAAATGTTGACCTTAAAAATAAATAAGTCCAAACAGCCAGTGGCTCTCTAAATTTCATTAATGGCAATTAATTAAATTAAAACTAAAAATAAATTACCTGTTGTTGGGTACATATTAGCAAACAGAGTAATAGAATCACCGCCTACTCTACAGTAACGTGCGAATATACGTCGGTCATAGACAAAAAACAAAAACATTTTTGGCTCTTGTAACTGAACCATTTAATCGATTTTATTCACTTATTTATTCGGTTTTCCGCCTGCTTGATTTGTTTTGTTTACTATTCGATAGCGGTAAGCGGTACCTACAACGCGAGTCAGTGTAAATTCAATTTTCAATTCAGTAAAGTAATTCAGTAATCAGTCAAGTTTCGTTCTTGGAGGTCGAGTTTAGTGAGTGTAGTGTATAGGTACTGCCATTTAATTATATTTATGGGTAAGTGAAAAGAGATTTTCCAATTAAATTCATTATTCTCGTTGAAATAAACATAGAATATTGTCAGTTAAATAATAAAAGAGAAAGAGAAGTATATTTTATTTATATTTTTCCACAAATTTGAAATTATTAATGTAAAAAAAGTGTTCAAACTACTGTTTCTATTTAAAGGTATGATTAGTTGACCCTCAAAAACACTTGCAGTTTGGATTTTCCCATAATTCAGTGTAGATTGACTAAAAGTACACTTATTTATTTATATTTATTTTAAATAATTCCAGTATGTTCATAGACAGACTTTCACAAAAACAATATTTGTATTTGGTATAGGTTTTAAAAATAGTTTTATTTAACATATTGCTTCAAGATTCATTGCCAACAAACTTATTATTGCCAGAAGTTTACCTTGGTTTTTGGTTTTTGTTTACAAGAGTTAAAGCTTTGAATGAATTAAGTAAGTTGAAAGATGAAAATAAAGCTTTGAAATTATTGCAATGTGTAATAACTTATTAGTTCATTTGTTTTGTGTATTTGTACTTTTGTTTTGTGTATTTGTACTTTTGTTTTGTATATAGAAAGTACACTGTTTTTATTCACTTGTTTTGGAAGTGTTTGACCAAATGATTTTATTTAATTTAGGAAAAAGGATCTACAGGTTATATTATGTCAAAAATATTTTCCATTCAGGAATTATAACTAACCTGATTAGTTCAGAGAAATAAGCAAAACAGTATCCTGCTGGTGACACAACCCCCTCCAGGCCGAAACCAAATTTTTTGAGTAGTATGGACATCTATAATAATAACCTATATGTTTCCTGCAGCCGATTTTGATGATATACATAGTTATAAACAAATAAAATCACAAAACAGTAAATTTTCGCTTTTTTCGTCTATTGCCAAAAATTTAAACATTTTAAACAAATTTGAGAGTAAGAAACTCTTAAATCCTATAAAAAACTTCAATATGAAGTATGCTGAATATGGCAATCCTTCTTATTTTTAACTCAGACGAGACTTGTGAGTCTCTGGCACTTGGTCATAACACCTTTGTACCAAACCCTGTTCTTCTCCTTAAACTTTAATAAGTCCTGTGGCCTCAACGAAGGCCAACAGTTTTCTTATTGGTAGTTTTAGGATCTCTTCTGGTTCAAACCTCATTTCACCAGTGAAGTCCTGCCTTACATCACCTATCACACTGCAATGGCATAGTATGTGTATGGCAGTTTCTTCTTCCATTTCGCACTTTCTGCACCATGGTTCATTCACCTTACCTAGTTTGTATAGGTGATTTCTTAAACGGCAATGTCCAGTAACCATTTCAGTGACCGTTTTGATCTCTCGTTTATTGAATGTCAATCCTTATTGGTTGCTTAGAAAATTGCAAAATATAGGTTCACCTAGGGTTAGTGTGACAACATTAAATACTAATTTATATTGTGCTTTTATTTTATATATGATGTTATATTACACTTCTATTGCATTTCAACAGATTATTAAAAAAAATTTGTTTCAGTTCCTTCTGTTTATTAGGTTAAAATCATAGTATCTATTTATGTATGTATTTTAATTCGAATTTGAAATTCTGATATATTAGTCCAAATTTTGGATTTCTTCAAAATTATTTGTATTTAATTATGATTTTTTCTCTGCATGGAATTGCATAACTTATCTTAAACATTTAAACTTATTTTAAAGGCCCAATTGTCTTTATCCATTATTTTTTTAGGCATGTCACAGTAACCCCACAGATTTTCACAATGTGGTATTTCTGTGACAGTGAAACATGGGTATAGTGTGACATGTGACACTATCACCACTTACTACCGTAGTTTATTCAGGTTATGGTTGATAGTAACTTGCAACCGTTCATCAGAAGAGTAAGGGATCGCTGGTTCATCATCTATCACTCTATTAAAAGAGCATCAAATCACTGGCCAATCCTCCAGTCCATTACAACGGTGTCAAATCACCGAACTTTCTGTTGGGCAAGAAACACCACGGAAAGTGTTTGAGCATATCCTTCTGGAAAAGATAGTTCAAACTAGCATAAAAAAGAAAGTTAAACGAAGATCTGATATTGCAGAAATAATAACAAAAGAAGAACATGTACATCAGTTCTTTAAAGACAAAAGGGCTGAGTCCATTAAAGGTAAACAGAAAACCTGTCCAAAAACAATTAAGAAAAAGTCAAAGAAAGATGAATCAGACAGTGATGAGGAGATAGAAGATATATCTTAAGAAGATATTAAACAAGGCTCTTTTATAGTTGCAACTTTTATGGGTGGGAAGCGGTGTAGAACTGCTTTTAGGTATGTGTGTGTGTAATTGAAAACTTTGATCACATTAAAGATGAAATAGAAGTGGTAGGATTAAGAAGTGTTGATAAGGATAAAAAGAGTTTTGTTGTTAATGAAAGACAGTTCGTTTATTAGAATGTCTCAGATTATAGGAATATTGATGGATCCGATATCCCTTAATGGTGAAAGAATTCGGTATACTTTTAATGGAAAAGTTGATGTTTTCGAATGTTAGATGTTACTGAATTTGTAAACTAAGAAAAGGTTCTCAATAAAATACCTACTTTAATAAAAAATTGGTGTTTTAAATGAGAGATTTCACATTTTTTTTCTAAAATTGTCGAATTTTTAAATGCCAAAAATTATTACAATATTTTTGTAATGTCTTTCTTTGTCACACCAAGGCATATTCAATCCTAGGTGCTTTTAAATGGCAAAAAAGCTAGTTGTCACACTATCCCTAATCCTAGTCACAGTAACCCCATAATGAAGGGATAGTGTGACACCTTACCCTCTTAAATAAAACATAATGTAGAAGGAATTTTAAAAATGCAACATGCATATTCACTGTGCAATGATTGTGACAATTAACCAGAAAGTCTTCATTAAAAATCTGAAACCGTTCAATTAGAAGCAAATATATATTTTCTTATTTTAAAATCAAATTTGCATATTTTTACTTTTTTACTTCACACTACTCCTAGGTGACCCTATCATAAATTTTGCATTTCTATAAATGTTCATAACTTATTTAAAAATTAACTTAGAACCTTCTTATTACACGGAATGCTGAGCCTTATGGCGCTTAAATCATACCCTAAATTTCAAAGTAATTGGTCAAATAGTTTAAAAGTTATTTAATTTGTTTTTCCCAAATATATTTTTTTGCAACACTATAAGTCAGAAAATGATGAAGTTACAGTAATACTTTGGATAGTTCATGAAAGAAGAAGATTTACACTATTAATTTAATTAAAAAAAATGGCAAAAAATAATTCTAAATATTGCAAAATTATTTTGCAAGAACACGTGGATTAAAAAAAGTGGGGGCTAACTTCGTCCCTAATTGTCCTAGGACAATGTTTTTCTTTCTAAATGTGTATAAAAATTCAGTCTTTCTAAATGTGTAAAAATAATTTTTCTACAGGAAACTTAAAAAATTATTCTAATTGTTTATAAGTAAGCAGAAAATCGACATGTTTTGCAAAATAATTTTACACTGTTTAAAATTACTTTTTGTCATTTTTTTTAATTAAGTTAATAGTATAAATGTTCTTCTTTCATAAACTGTCCGAAGTATTACTGTAACCTCATAATTTTCTGAGTTTTTGTGTTGCAAAAAAATTAAATTTGGGATAAATAAATTAAATAACTTTTAAACTACACCGAGAGAACAATTTCTTTTCTCCTAAAACACCGATTTCTTTGAGCAATATTTCTTAAACGTTAACATATCCTATTAACTTAAACATACCGGTTCACATATAAAGAAACGAGTTTTTTAAACACAACTCAATAATTTCTTACAGATAATTTCTTCAATACTAAGAAATGCATTAATGGTTACATTTAATTTTCTTATCCTAAAGTTTTTATTTCTTAAATTGAAAATTACAAATATTTTGCAGTATAAGAAATATAATGTTAAGTTAATCCATATTTATATTTGTGAACAAGAAATTTTCTTGTAATCAAATAAATATTTTAAACCACAAGAAATAATTCTTCAGAAATACCCTCTGTAGTAGTTATCTGATAATCTAATAAAGTTATTTAAAAGTTATTTGCAGAATAGGAGTTTTGTTGTAAAACACAATGGAAATACTTCTGGTAAATTTAAGGCTAACTCGGGAGTACCACAAGGGTCTAATCTTGGACCACTTTTGTTCTTAATGTTTATAAATGATTTAGCAAATGTCATCCAGTATTCAGATTACTTATTATTTGCAGATGATTTTAAGTTATTCAAAATAATTCAAACTGTTAGGGATTGCGTAATGATTCAAAGGGATATTGAGAACATATTATTATGGGGTGACAATAATAAGATCAAATTCAATATAAATAAGTGCTACGTTATGTCTATTACCCGTAAAAGAGAACCAATAGTATTTGATTATTTAATAGGACTGAATGTTTTAAAAAGGACCAGTGAGGTCAAGGATTTGGGTTTGATTTATAATAATCAACTGTCATTTGCTACACATATTGGTAAAGCTGCAAAACGAGCGAACCGTATGCTGGGTTTTATATGTCGACAAACTTGCGATTTTACTAGTATTAAGGGAATAAAAATATTATATAATACTTTAGTTAGACCAATATTAGAATTTGGTTCCATTATTTGGGGACAACAACCTCAAGTACATTTAGAGGCACTAGAAAAAGTTCAGAATAAGTTTCTTCGTTATTTGTATTTCAAAAAACATCATCGATGGCCTGATTATGGAACCATAAGATCAACCATGCTAAGGGAAGAATTTGAAGTTTTGTCTTTGACTAGTAGGCGCAAATTTGTAACGGCAATGATTTTATATAAAATAATTAATAATATTTCAGGTACAATTGATTTACGAATGCGGATACCATTTAATGTTCCTCGAAAAGCAACGAGATATCAGTTGTTGTTTGGAAAAATAAGAACATCTGTTTGCTCTCCTCTAGAGGCCATGTTGAAACTAGCGAACAATATAAATTTAGTAAAAAACATTGATTTTACAATGTCAGTTGGTTGCTATAGACATATAGTGCAAGAGCACTTTAAACTAGTAGATGGATAATAGATATCATTAGTCTAGCTGTTTTTGTGTTAAAGTCTTCTATATCTGCCTATCAATAGTTGTGCTAATGACTGTATATATTAGTTATATTTGTTATATAAAGTTTATGATTATAACTGTCCATGTAAAAAGGTTTTAGGACCTGTTTGGATTTTTATAAATAAATAAATAAATAAAATAAAAACTTTGTCATTAATGCCGAAATGTTACTTGCAAAGAGATTTTCTTCCACAAAAGAATTGCGCAGATTAACTATTTATGATTTAGTCGTCAGTGTTTGTCAAGATGGCGTGATATGTTCATGTTCATATAGATGGATGTTGGATTTATTGGTGTACTTTAAAAATTAACGGATATTTTGAAGGTACGTACATATATAGGTATTAAATAAAAGTAAATTGAGTAATTTAAGATGTAATAATAATATTGTTGCGTATCCGAATGGTTAAAAAAGAAACATAATAGTATCTTTATATGTTTTTTAGGTATAATGATGGACGACTTTGAAATAAAGGAGCTTATTATTCTAACTGGGAAATATGCCACAATTTAAAGCTGGGACAGAATGATATAATATATAGCTTCAGAACAATATTAAGAAAGGAGTTATTAACCAACTGCTGGGCCTTCCAGAAATGGTAGAACTTCATACATGTAGATAAGTACCTTTTTAAAAATGTGTATACTTATGTATCAACTATAATACGTTTCTTCAATGTATCGTCTTCTATAAAAATATACAATACAACGCTATATCAAACATGGCGGGTGCAACGCTGAGGATTTGTTCTGTTAATTTATTTGAGATAAAGAAATCAGTTAGTCTAAAAGAAATATATGTTTATGGCTAAGAAATGTTATTGCCGAAAACCGTGAATTAGTTAATATGTATTAAATGACTTAGATGTAACCTAATAATACTTTCCCGTAATAAAATTTCTTAATGATTAGGTATGCTGTCTCTTTCTGATTATAAAAATTAAGAAAATTACATTTTATTATGTTTGCTTCAATGTTTTACATTGGTTGTATTTTCCCTCTTCTTTTAGCTAAACAATGTTTATTGTGTGACTTAATATTATAAAGATAAATAATTAATATTTCATTAACAAAAAGAAAAAAATAAACAAAGATGTGTAGGTTAAATAATGCCATGTTTAAACTAAATGTGATTGATTATTTATTAGTATTAATAGTTCTTATGTGGGGCCGTGTATTTGTTTTTTTTTTGTATTTCCTAAATTTGTCAAAATAAATATCTATATCATTATAAATTTTTTTTATTAAAGTAAGTTTACTCTTTCTTCATAACGATTTTGTTTTAGTGAATTGCTGATATACAAAGTGCTATTAACAAAAGAAGGAACATTTGAGGAAGTTGGATTTGCCTCTCCATCCTTTTATTGTTGTGTAGAAGATGGTAGAAGCCAGTGGTTTAAGAGTGGAGAAAATATTTGTATGTAATAATAACGTTTTATATCTTGTTTTATTAATAAATAATGATTTTACCTTAACACAATGATTTATTTCGCCGTATGTAATATCACTTTATTTTTAAGAAATATTAATTTAACTTTAAATATACGTTTATCTCTGCGAAATATATTTCTTAACATTAAATAAATAAATTATTAATAGTAAAATAATAATAATCCTTACTAAGAAATATTATTGCTCAGAAAGAATAGTTTTCTAATATGTAAAAAATATATTTTTATGACTAATAAAATTAATTAACATCAAGTGTAATTTCTTTCTGATAAATAGGTTTGAAATTTGCCAGAAAGTGATAGTTCAATCATGTTTAAGATATATTTCTTTGGCTATAGTAGAATTTATTTGAAATATTTTAGAAAATTTTATCTTACATACAAAGATATATTTCTTAGGCAATATGCCAAGTCGATCTTTCTTAAATATTAATAAAGTTTCTTTATGTCAAGAAATTTTTTCTCTCGGTGTACTTTTTGACCAATTGCTTTGAAATTTAAAATATAATTTAACCACAGAAGTTTCAGCATTCCGTGTAATAGAAGGTTCTAACTTAATTTTTACATTAGTTATGAACGTTTATAAAATCTCAAAATTTATGACTTATTTTGCAATTTTCTAAGCAACAAATAAGGATAGACATAGTCAGCGAAAGCCATATTGAAGTTTTTTATATGATTTATGAGTTTCTTATTCTCAAATTTGTTTAAGTAGAATGCTTCGCTTTTTAGTAACAGACGAAAAAAGCGAAAATTTACCGTTTTTTGATCTTCATTTGTTTATAACTATGTATATCATCAAAATCGGCTGCAGGAAACATATAGGTTATTAATATAGAAATATAGATGTCCATACTACTCAAAAATTTTTGTTTCAGCCTGGAGGGGGATGTGTCACGAGAAAAATCTTATTTCTCTGGACTAGATTCCAGATTCTATACACATATGAACATACATATCAACATATTAACACAATGAAAACATTAGGAAATGAACATATTATTTTGATAGAAATTGCAATTTTCTGTGCATAAGGTAGTTGTTGTAACACCTGTTTGAATTTTATCTCTATATGTGTTTACTGTTTACTCATGATAACTGTTTCAGTATCATGATATTTTACACACCCTAGGCTTTTATTTTGACTATGAAGAATTTGAAATTGGCCATTAAAAGAATTATTATTATCCAAAAGGTGAAGTTCGTAGATAGAATATGTTTTTGTATTATTGAAAGTCTTTTTGTGTTCTGCTATATGTTTGTTAAATGTTCTATCAGTTTGTCCAATGTAAGTTTTTGGGTAATCACCACATGTCAGTTTGTATACACCACTGTGTAAGTGCTATTTCTTCTGACTCTTGTGTTCTTAATATATTTTCTTAAGCTGTTGTTTGTCCTGAAAGCTGGTGTAATTTCTTTCGTTTTTCCCTGCCAGCCATATTTTTGTATATGTGCCTCTACGGGCCAATGTTATTATACTGTAGTTTTTGTATATGCCTCGCCTTGCCATTTAATTATTTCGTTAAAATTAATTTTTATTTACGAAAAAAATTTTAAGCACCATGTTGATCCCGTCAGACCAACTCGTTGAAGCCCTTTGTTGCCTCTACACGCCGTTGATCCCACTGCAGTGAGAAACACATAACACAACATAGTGAAGAAAGACACATTAAAGTGAAGAAAGAGGGAAACCCATAGGTACCGCAAATGGGGAAAATATGCCATAAACAAAACCAAAAAAGTCAAGGCATATTGTGAAAATTGTGAAAATCAGTTACGTTTTTGTATAAATTGTTTTAGTGAGGTTTATGCATAATTTTTTATGTACATATGTCATACATTGTATGTTGTATGTGTAAGAGTTTCTAAATACAGTTTACTAAAAATTCTATTTCCTTTATTATCACTTCCTGCCAAATAACTGGGACCACGAGGTACTATTTTCAAATAATTGAATGGGCCATTCTTACAGTATATATATACCTTCAGAGCCATGCGGTACATCTTTTCAATATGATACAAGTCTTCGAAATGCCGCCCCTTAAATATTATTGAAATTCAACTTTTATTTTATTGAAAGAAACTACACAAAATGAACGAAAACTTTTATTTTAAAAACAAAACATACTTTAAATTAAATGAAATGTATGTATTAACACTACATTAAGTGGGTAGGCGCAAAATTTGCTTGAAATGCTTTTTAAATGCATTCTTTTTTTTTCGAATTCTGAGAAAACTGATTAGTATTTTTGAAAAATATAAATGCAGAATAAAATATTACATTATTACCGAGGGCCGAAAGTCCTCGAAAATCTCTATAATGTCTATTTGAATAATTTACAGGGCGAAAAAAAGAAAATTGAGTGTAATTTTTAATTTCAAATATCTTATTCAAAAGAAACCTTTTGTTTATTCCAAGGGAATTTCATCTCTCGTTAAGAATGTATTCTTTCAATCGGCGTTTAAATATTTCAAGAATATTTATTAGTTTTTTGAGGATTCGAAAAAAAGTGAATACATTTAAAAAGCATTGCAAACAAATTTTGTGTTTATGCTCTTAAGTAACATTTACACAAATTATATTTTACCCTTATGACTTTAATTTTGGTAAATTCGTCAATCAGATTGGTGTAGTCTAGTGGGGATAGATAGGTGTGGCAGCTTGTGAGAACTCTATTGAAATAAGTGCTAAATGTTTTAGTTTTGTTTGTGCTATGGAGCTTCGTAAATAGTTTTTAATTTTGAAAAACTTCTTTCTTTCAAAAAAGCATTAACGGCAATGTCTAAAATATAGACGAACAAATTTATTTCAAAAGCTTCATCTGTTAAGAGCTCGTCCACAGATTTTTCGTAGTCAAATAAACGCTTTTTTCTCCTGGCTTAGCTGGAAATTCGGAACAACATTTTCTGCAATTTTTTTAACTTTTCATTTTTTCTATAGTTCTATTTTTTCTATTCATACACAATCTGACAATTTTTTTATTTTACTGTTTATGCCGCCTCCTTGTGATTCTGCGTCTGCCTCGCCGCATCATAGCACGGCTCTCTCTCCTGTCGTTTCCCCATTACTGAGGATCGTGATTTCTTCCAATATTCCTAACAATGTTTCTCCATTGGTCTCTATCTTCAGCTGCTCTAAGAGCTTCGCAGAATGAGTTTCCAGCTGAATGCTTTATTTGGTCAGACCATCTAGTTGATGATCGTCCTCTTGATCTCCTTCCCGATAGCACGGCGCGGCCCTGTATACCTTCTAGGACACGTGGATCTTTTGGTCTGAGATATTAGACATTATTATGAACCAGCAGTCTAACAAGCGTTAAAAAAGGTGTTGGTCCCATAGGACCAACATGGTGCATTAAGGCTATAGTGTTGGTTTGGTCCCATGGGACCAACGTGACAGGGAACGTGTTAATATATTTTCTTAAGCTGTTGTTTGTCCTAAAAGCTAGTGTTATTTCTTTTTTTATGTGTTTGGCAATTTTTTTTAAATACAATTCAGTGATCAGTCAAGTTTCTTTGTTGGAGGTCGAGTTTAGTGTCGTGAGTAGTGTATACAGCCATTGAATTATATGGGAAAGTGTAAAGGTAGTTCCCAATCACACTCATTATTCTCGTTTAAACGAACTTAGGAGATGATTAGTTAATTATTAAAGGTTAAAAAGAAGTATATTTTATTTACATTTTTCCACAAATATGAAATTATTAATGTAAAAAAGTGTTGAAACTACTGCATTTCTACTAGTTAACCAACTACTCGAAAACTATAAAAATAGTTTTATTTAACTGGTTGCATCAAGATTCATTGCCAACAAACTTATTGCCAGAAGTTTACCTTGGTTTTTGCGTACAAGAGTTAGTTGTGTACTTCATGTGTGTTGTGTACTTCTACATTTGACTGTTAAAAGTAAAGAGTGTTTATATTAACTTGTTTTTCAAAGTGTTTGACCAACTGTTTTATTTAATTTAGGAAAAAACATTTACAGGCTATAATAATTGTCAAAAATATTATTCAACCAAAAGTACCTACAGTCTGTCTAATTTACTTACCGTTGCACGTCATTATGTACGCCAGAGATCTAAGTTGACATAGTTGCCAAAGTATAAAAAAATCCTGAATCCATTTTAAATCAAATAGATCACATAATTATTGTAAACGTGGATTATACAACAAAACAAATTAATATTCAATGTAAATAAGTAAAAACTTAAGAAATAGAGAACAAGAATTAAGTTATAATCTTTTAAGATTTGCAGTGCAAGCGTTTTTGCACTGCATTGTTAATAATTAAAAAACGGCTCCGAACTCTTGGCATGAAGCCGGTAGGTTTCTTTGTATATGTCTACAATAACAACTAAAAAAGTTGTCAGATACCTCGATTATTCCAAGTCGTGATAAAATTAGGTGAAATTTATATTTTTATAGTAGAGGAGGTTTTTATAGTAAAGTAAATAATAAAAACAGTAAATGTAATAAAACAGATACTTATAGTAAAGAATATAAACAAATATGAAGTGACATCACCGCAACTGTCAAATAAATGTTACCAATTTATTCTAAAATGTCACGTTCGTTCAATTACAGTTACAGTGTGATTCGGGTAAATGTGCTTCATAAAAACGCTGTATAATCCATTTATACAAATTAAATGGAAACATATTATTGTGTATTTCTTTAGGTTAACATTAATAGAAATCTTCAAATATTATTTCTACGCGTATATAATAAAATATGTCTAGTGGCTGTAATTCCAGTGTATTCGGCAACGTGATTCTAAAAAAGAACACACCTACCGCCTAAATATTTCGTGTTGGTATCATGCGACGTCACAGGCTATGACGCGGATGACGTGCAACGGTTAGTAAATTAGATGAAGTATATACCTATGTGATTTCATAAACAAAGCAAAATACAAATGAACATATTTGATAAAAATTGAAGTTTTCTGTGCATAAGGTAGCTGTTGCAACACTTGTTTGAATTTTATATCTGTATGTGTTTACTCATGATAACTGATAACTGTTTCAGTATCAGTGTATCTGGTACCTATATCAAACTAGTAACATCGACCTACCAAACACCCTGTATATCACTGCAAAGAACTTTAAAAATGCTGCAAAATGACACCTCTCCCAGCATTCTAGCTCAATGGCAGCTATGTACGCATTTGATACCGCTTGGCGGCGCTAGTGTAGTTGGAGGTCAACGTGTGGTCAACGTTTTAACAATTCGTGAAGTTTGTATATGGTGTTTTTGATTACGATTTAACAAATAATAAATTATGGCCGAAAAATACGGATCTTGGGCTGTTTGTGCGATGAAAAACGAATCGAGGAGAAGGAATGCGAGAGTTACTGGAAAAAAGGAAGCCCTTATCGAATGATAAACTATATTAATCATCGTCTCAATGTTTGATATCTAAGGCTCAGAGGGTATAGATCTGAGGGTATTTTTATTTGGTATTGACTCACTCCCCCCACGAGTCTAGTGTATATATGATATCTGCCTTACTTTTTTATCAATTTAAAATTCCCAAATAAGTGCGCTCAGCATTAATTTTTGTGTTTATCTCATTTAAAAATGTGATATTTTCAAAATATTGCCGTCATGACAGTTGCGCATTTGCAGGGTTGTTTTGTTTTAAACATTTTGTTTTAAACAACTGTTTTAAACATGTTTAAAACACTTAAATTAAACAAGCGTTTTTTTTCATTTCTTTTGTGAATAATACATAAATATGAAAAAAATCTTATACATATTATTATACAGACTTTGTAACAAATATATTTTTATTTATTAATAATGGGAACGCAACAAAAATTGGAAAACTCAAAACATTTTGCTTACAAGAGTTAATAATTTTCTCAAATTGTTTTAGTCTCATAGTAATCTTGTAATCTAAGTCATCAATTTTATCAGCCACGTGATCACTTATAGAATTAAGCTCTTTAAAAATTGAAACCAACTTAGCAGCTTTGACATTGCCTAGCCGGTTACATAGTTTGGAATTGATTAAAGCGTATGATGAGAAGAGTTTTTTTATGTTGTATGACCATAGAACGCCACCATGCCAATGGTTGTACATTAGATGTTTAGAAAATATATGTATATGGATTAAAGGGTACACACTTTGCCTGGTAATTAATAATAATTGGTAATGCTTCTGGATGTGAAGTGAAGTTTCTACATATTCCGTACCTACCAGTTTTTATTTGCTCTTGACTAAGACTAAATTTATTTCCACTAAAGCGATGAGCAAGCAAACTTGTCAAGAAATGAGCCTGGATCAAAGCCATTTTCATAAGCTCCTTGACTTTATTCGTATCATTTACCAAAAATTCGCCATTTGCGTGTTCAGTCTCGAATGCTTCCAGAAATTCTAGCCATATCTCTGTAGCCTCTCCTTTAGTGCAAGTATTTGTTTGGACTTTGTCCCTGCACTGCAATATACTTCAATTTTTATAAATACCTAGTCTTTGGCATTTGCCTTTAACTTTGTATCATTTACAAGCTTTGTTACATCTTTATCAATACTTATTCTAAAAAATCCACAAGGAAAAGAAAATGTTTTTCCTGTAGTTGGCTGTATACCATCAATCACAAAATTGGAAAAAAATCCTTTGTAAAAGGTATAAATTTTTTTTTTATTAAAATCCCTTAAAAGGGCTACATCACAACAAAACGTTTTCGATTTTTATAAAAAATCATCATCAGTGTTAGATAAACTGGATGCTAGCTGAGCCAGAAAAGAAAAATATCCGGGTAAAAACCATTTACATGTAATATAGTTGCCTTAAAAGTGCATACTTCAATAAAAAGCCCTGTGATGGTCACATGGCAACCAGGATAATGCCCTGAGGTAATGTATTGAAATTTCCCAACACGTGGGATCCAAATTGAGTTGTTTACATTTCAATGACTTAATGGAAACTGAATGCGAAATGAGTGATGTTTCTGAAAAAAAGGGGTTTCCCCACGTGTTGGTCATGTAGTTGGTATATGAACCATTAGAGTGGAGGTGGAAACTTGATTTCCAATAAACGAATAACGCCACCTTTGTTTCCTTGGTTAACGACAGTCCTGGCAACAACCGGAAATGTGACATCAGTCATTGTGAGTGAAGAAGTGGAAATAATCGATTGCGATTGAAAGTCCTCAATTTCACCGCTTTTGTTTAATGTATCTGGCTGTTGAACATTCGGTCGTATCTTTGAAGTTGTAGGTAATCTAGAAGTACTAGGAATGGATTCCACCCCTATTTGCAAGACTATTTGTTCTTCACGTTGCTCTTGTTGGTGTAATCTATGTAAATCCATCTCAATTTTTTTGGTCGCTTCACGATCTAAACTATTAATCATTATATTATGGTCAGTTCGTTGGTCGGTTAAGAAATTTCGTTCCGGTATTGGAATCTTTCTTTTTGTAGGACAGTTGCAATCTCTGAACTCTAAACATTTGCAAGTTGCAATATCAAACAATTTCTTGCTATCCTCACCAAACTTTAATAGCTTCTCTTTGTAACCGTCCTCGTCCTTCCTGCTTCATAAGGTTTCAATAATGTTATATACTTATCGTGGAAAACTATAATAATTCTAGCTAATATTGTTTTGTGTTCTACTTACTTATAATTGAAACTAAGTGGTAGAGTGAAAGTCGACTTCTGTGACAGGTTATAACTCTTTTGTTGCAGCGTTAGGTCCGGGGGTTGGCGCGAAATTCAAAATAGATCAATTTAAGTAGCGCTGGGGCAGTTATTCTGATGAAAATAGAAATAAGTGTTATTGAAGTTTTCGATTCATATCCTAGAAGCGAATTGATACCGCACCCCGCGTAGGTAAAATTGTTTTTTTTTTCAAATTTCAAAATTTGAATCACGTTGGGGCAGATGTTAGAGTCATAATATAAAAAAATGACAATTAACTTTTCCAATCCTTTCCCACAGTAGCGTCGATTCTGCACCCCGCGTTTGTAAAAATTATTATTTCATTTTTCTCCATATAACAGCGCTCCACCCTAATGTCCATGTTACTTTATGTATGCGTTTGTGTTGGAATATATTTCCACCTATGACTAAACTGTTTTGGGTGCAGAAATCTATAAACATGTTACCATTCTCATTAATTTGTCCCAATCCTTCTTTCCCCATTACAGTTTCTCTTCCACTATTATTCGTTCCTATGTTGTCATTCATATCTCCGATTATCATAACAATATTTTTTTTGTTATATTTTTTTTAAGTCTGGTCCTGGTCATCTGTGTTTAAAGTCATCTTTTATGTCCTGGTCTTTTTCATTTGTCCCACATATACATACTTCACTATTTACACTTTTTCTGTTTTTCAAAATTGACTTTTGTCTCACTAATACACAATGCTTCTATTCACACACACAGGATTTGAGAAAAAATAAATAAAAATAATTTCTTGTTTTTAGTTTTAAAACGCAAACAGTTTTAATTACTACTATGTAGTTTTACTAGTTACATTTAATTGCAATAAAATAATTATGATTATGTATATAAAATGAACTTGACCTCCACATCAAACAAAAAGAGACAAAACAAGTCAAATAATAATTATTTATTACAGTATAGATAGAGGTTAATTATTTTTATAGAATGCTTATGTAATCGCAATGTAAACAAACTGAATTGTTAACATATTGTAGTAGTTTGTTTGAATGTCATCCGGAAAGGAAACAGTAGATGTGGAAGTGTAGAGTTTTTACAATCTCAGGTGGACAAGATTAAAATCGGCTGATTGTCTGTTCTTTTGTCAATAATGGGCGGCGCAAAATAAATAAAATAATATTTTTTTTTGGCAAATAATTATATGGTTGTTAACATCAGATTTGCTTCTATACCTGCAGTCTCGGCACTAGGGTATTAGGTGCTATATACTCTATAGCCTAGTAAATAAACGGGAAATACGGCCATACCGTGTAATTTTCAGGGTCAACTCCGAATTGCATGAAAATTTGGATTTAGCTTCTACTTACCACTTACCCTCCAGTTCAAAGTTGAACCTGTGCCGTTGGTTGTTTTTACTTTTGGATGACAGTCACTCCTTATCGGGGTGAAACAACGCGTGTTTACGTCCGGAAATTAATCAATTTACTAATTCTAAGCAACTTTCATTCTATAGAGTTTTTTAAAAAAGTTAACATTTTTCGAGTTATTTGCAATTGAAAATATTTATTTTTAGACAAAAAAACACGTTTTCAGGCTGTTTTTTTTTTGCAAATTACTCAAAAAATAAGCTTCGTTTGTATTATTTATAAACGTTCCTAGCATCAAAACAAAGAGAGTTACGCTTGAAATAAAGTTAGCTCCTTTTTTGGTAAAAAAATGTGAAAATCGCCCCCTATTTAGCACCCCATCTTTAAAGAGGGGGGTCTGGAATCTTCAAAAGACATCTCAGTTCAGAACGCCGCATGACTGACCTTAGTGCAGGATTCATTCTTCGTAGCCCCAGCGATAATACCCGAGGTACTTTAAAATCACTTTCTCGTCGTCGAGGCTGCGCCGAATGCCTACCTGCTAAACGCTAAACCAGACTCTCCTCTGCCATCCAGCGCTCCGAAAGCGGAATGGCCGCTGCAAGGTCGACATCGCTTCCGAAGCACTTTACCTTCATTTATCCACAGACTGTAAGCAAGGATACCCTTCCTTTTCCCCCTTTTTATATTGGGTTTTGTTTGTATGTTTTTTTGTTTGTATGTTTTTTCTTTTTTTTGAGCTTCTTTACCTCAGTCTGTCTCATACAATCTAACTCACCTATTCGCGTCTCATCAAAACTTATTCCCTCTACCTTCTACTTACAATATATTTCCCTCTCACCCCTATCGTTGGTACAGCTGTTTTTCCTCCTCTTCTTTCTTCTTGATCACTACACGGATATAGTTGTGTATACTAGTCCAACTAGATTTATTTTCAGTCATTCTCTCAATCATTTCTCGCACTGTCACAAAATTCACACCTGTCTCTCTTTCCATTCTGTTCCTTTCTATTATCCATCTGTTGCACTCTAGCATCGTATGTGTAACGGTGCCCGGGTGTCCGCAGTATAGACATTCATCAGTGTCAGCCTTTCCAAACCTAGAGAGGTAGGCTCTAAAACACCCGTGTCCTGTGAGCACCTGCGTCAGGAAATAATCCAGTCGTCTGTGACCACAGTCCATCCAATCCTTCAAGTTAGGTAGCAGAATCTTTGTCCACTGTGCCACATGCTCCGTGTTGTTCCATTCTTCCTGCCATATTTCAATTGACCTTTCTCTTTCTTGTCTTCTCTCGGCCATAGTGAGCTCAACGTCTCTTCTCTCATATAGTTATTTTCTTTCTACTACCAACACATGCAGCGGAACACATCCAGTGATGGCTCACAAGGCTGGCGGCAGACACAGTCCTGTACGCGCATGCCACTCGCAGCAGATTTGTTCTATCCGCTCGTGCTATGAGCCCTCTGTAGGCCTGTATCTCTACCGCCTCACTCTAGACTGGTGCCGTGTAGAGGACGATCGACTGCACAACACCGTGCAAGGCCCTCCTTCTTTCGGATTTGGGTCCTCCAATGTTGGGCATCACCCTCCCCAACGCAGCCGCACTGTTTGCAGCCTTCCGGGTCACCACCCGCACGTGCTCCCCCCACTTTCCATTCTGGTGCAACGTCACTCCCAGGTATTTTATGTGTTTCTTGGGTATTAGACACGCCCCTGCACATTGTAATTCCACACTTTGCCTGTTCCTTTTCCCCTTCAAGATGATGGCTTCGGTCTTCTCTGCTGCGAGTTTCAGTCCGTGCTGTGTCATCAAGACAGATCCCTGGGGAACACTTGCCGTCACATCCACAATCGTGCCTTTCTCCACCATAATTCTTCTCTCAGATAGATATTCCGCTACCACGTTCATCAGGTATCCAGGACATTCTTTTTCCTCCATTGCCTTCATTACCTCGTTCCACTGCAGCGTATTGAATGCATTCCTAACATCGAACAACAACAGAGCCGCCCAACGGTGTTCATTCCCTCTATTGCGCAATGCGTCGAATACACTCACGACTGCGTCAATCGTGCTTCTCCCTTTACAAAAACCAAATTGCCTCGGGGATAAGCCTCCCGACCTCTCAATCATGCCATCGATACGTCCCCGTAGCATTCTTTCATACAGCTTACCGACGCACGGAAGAAGGCAGATGGGTCGATACTTTTCCCCAGCTTTGGGAAGCAGTACCAACTTCGATGTCCTCCAAGGCTCAGGAAAGGGCTGTGCTTCCAGCAGTGCATTCATGTGCTCCAGAAGCCACGCGTGCTCCTCCCGTCCCAGACACCTCACCGCCTCAGGTGATATCTGATCCAGACCGGGGGACCTGCGTGTCTTGAGTGCGCCCAACGCCTCGACGAGTTCATCCATGGTAAAGGGTACAGCCCGCTCAGCTGCCTCGTCCCTCCGTACTCCGTGCCACCTGCCGGCGGGAAAGAGCTCTCGTGTTACCTCGAGCTTCTTATCCATAGGCATTTCATACGAGGGGTACGCATGGAACTTTTTCATGGCGATCCTGTATCCCTGACCCCAGACGTCCTCATCCAGTTTTTCACACAGTTCTCTCCAGTGCCTTCTCTTTTCTGTACGAATTTTCCTGTAGAGTTCCCTCTTCCTTACGCGGTACTCCTCCTCAATCTCCTCGATGACATCAGGATCGACTCCTGCTCTGCCCCTTGCTCTCGTTAACCTGCTTCTCATGGCTATACATTCATTTCTTTGTGCCCCGATGTCCGCATTCCACCAGTAGGGCATCCTGTTTGCATCTCGGCGACCCATCCTGCTTCCCTCCATCGCTTCTTTAATTAGCACCCCAAATGAAATTAATTGTTGTCGCGCTACAAACAATTTACTTTACTTATGTATTTTTTACCTATGTATTTTTTAATATCTATCCTCTGGACGAGGGCATTTTAACATGCTGTCAAAATTAAATCAATATGGCGGCTGGGAGGCAAACAAATTTTATTCTATCAGTTTTTATGGGTTTTAGATCATTTTAGTTGCGTTTCTTTGTAATTTTGTTTTGTACAAGGATTAATTCAACATTTAAACTGGAAGAATTAATTTAAAAATAATATGCCTCATTTCTGTTGTGTTTTGAAGTGTGGAATGCGAAGTGTTCATGATAAAGTTCAGTTTTATCGGTTACCATCAGTGCTACATTTTAAGCATAAAACAACTAAATAAGTCAGCGTTTCCCAAACTTATTTTTCCGTGGCCCGGTTATTTTTGAGCTTATCCTTCGTGACCCACTAATTTTTTTGTATATCCTGGTATGTGTGTGCAAGAAAACATTTATTTTAGTTTTATAAAATATACACTCACCGACACACAATTCCGCCACCCAAAATTTTTGATTAAGTTTGACAATTTATAACTGTATTATTTGTGCTCCGATTTTTAAGATTCTTGCACCAGTTTGTAGGTACATGTATTGATGTCGTTTGGTATTATTCCGTTAAAAACAAAAATTTGCTTGCATGGCATTATACAGGGGTGAATGGAAGCGTTGTATTTTCTCCTTACTTTAAAAAGTTCTTTGGAAAAATGGAAGAGCTGATTTTGTTTCATAGTCCGGTCATATTATCCCGGAGGCATCACTAAAATTTTGTTTTTGAATTATCCGAACATGTATCTCTTTTCTTGTAAGAGCTGTACCATTTTTTGTAAATAAAAACATTGATTGACTCATAAAATAGAAGTTGGATTGATAAGATTAGAATGGCCTGCACACAGCCCAGATCTCAATCCTATTGAGCATTTATGGGATGAATTAAAAAAAGGTATTCGCCGTCACTCTAGGCCTCCAGAAAATCTGGTATAGTTATGGCCCTGGTAGAGGAATATCGGGCTATTCCCTAAGCAAGGATAACACATCTTTATTCGATGCCAAACAGATTGAGACCAGTCGTTGCTGCAAGAGGTGGACTTGTAATTTATGTAAAGGGTATGTAATTTATTTAATTCAAAATACATTTTACTGCTGTCAGAAATCAGACAAAAATGTTTATATCACAAATAAACATTGATTTTCGCTAAAATTAAATGTTCAAACTTCCAAGAGGCAGATGGCTGGCGGGAGCTGGCTTGAACATTGAATTTAATCGAAAAGCAGAACACATTTAATCGAAACAGAAGACAGGGTTCGAGTTCTCTGAAAAGACCATTTTTATTTAATGTGGTTAAGATAAACATCTGAATAGAGGATAATTACCATTTCCGAAAAAATGTATTTTTAAGGGATTATTTCATGATGATTTCTGAAGGGAGCTTTTTTGTCGGGACTATTTTGTCGGAACTATTTTGTGTGCGGGATATTGTGTCGGGGCTATTTTGTCGGAGCTTTTTCGACGGGGCTATTTTGACGGGGTACCCACCTGATGCCCAGGGTCACTGCTAAGGTACGTCATCTAGAGCAGGGGTCACCAATTAGCGGACCGCGGTCCGCATCCGGACCGTGAGCTACTTTTGTGTGGACCATCATTAAATTCAGAATATAGCGTTTGGCAATTTTGGAAATGTTTGGCTATGAAATTGTATATAATGTTTGACTCAACTTATGTGTGCGAAGCCGTTTTATCAAGAATGAACTTTATTAAAAATCGGTACAGATCTCAGCTAACAGATGAATATCTCAACTACCCAATGAGAATCAGTTGCACCAAACTAGTGTTGCCCAAAATCGGTCTTGGTCTTGCAGTCTTGGTCTTGTTCTTGCGTTTTCGCAAGACCAAGACCAAGACCGCCTAATTTTAGCAAGACCAAGACCAAGACTTAGCATGCAAGACTTAAGCAAGAACAAGACTAAGCCTGCGAGACTCTTGCGTCTTGCGGTTAGAACTGAAAGTCTTTTTAGGGAGTATATAGGAGAATAAAATATTTTGCACATCTTTAACAGCAGACGATTTCTTTGCTCTGAACTTAATTGTCCAGGTTTTTGGTACGAGTGTACCAATCAAACTGTGTTTTTAAATACATATTTTCTTAACATTCTGTTTTTTAATTCATTCGTTTATGTTGGATAATAAAAAACTTGGGTACTTTTTTAACTAGCCATGTTTTTCATCAATGCAGGGTGTTTTAAATAAGTATGGTAACCTTACAGGGTAATTCAGCACGAAAAATAATGACAGTTTGATTTGATTTATAAACATAGGTATGTCCTATTAGAGGTAAAATTCAATAGCTACACTTTGTACTTGATGAGTTTTTCCATGAACACAATAATTATTATTGGATATTGAGAAGTTAATTAATTTATCTCCATAAAGTATCATGACGTTGAGATTCAAAATGAAGTAGGTAATGAATACAATGTTAATAAATAATTATTAAGTACATAAATAAGTTTATACAAAACAGTTGCCTCTATAGAAAATCACATGTGATAGAAACAGAAGTAATGTTACTGTTAAAATATCAACATCCATTTTATACATACAAAGGTACCTATACAAAATTTTGCTGACTTACAACTACTAACGATCTATCAAAAATAACAGTCTATTCTTTAAAAAATGAACAATAAGTTTTGTTGTTTGAAAATAAATGCCATTATTTTCGGCGACAGCCACAAAAGTCGCCTGCTTAACCATAAAATAGATAATAAACCATACTGAAGTAAAAACTTCTTTTGTATATTGGTATAAAAAGTTTTATTAAAAAACATAAAAGTCCTCCAAAAGGATTTGCAAAACGTTTTCAATCTGAATCAGATCATCCTCAGTGCCTAGAACGAAGTATTTCCACGTTAAAATGAATGCAAAAGGTTTAAAATTGTGACTAGGTTAAAGAAAAATGTGGCAATACTTACGTTCTGCTTCATAAAAGAAACTAGCAACTTATTTAAAAAGGTTACATCGATATAAATGGTTTACATAATAATTAAGTGATATTTGTAGCGACTCCAAGTCGATGTTACAAGATGAAATGTGCTAGGAGTGCTCAAAGGGCAACATGGTTCCCTGCTCGTTAAGAACTCGTGGTTCTTGCCAGTTCAATGGACACAGACTAACTAAAGTGAAGGAGATGACAATCCAATTATCAGACCGAAGTGACATGACAAGACAGGTAGTCAATTTTTGGTTATGAATTTCAAATTATTATTGTTGTTTAAAAAATTTTTGGATTATATATTAGTAACTGTATAAAATTGAAATTTAAATTATAATAATTAGATTTTATTGTAAAAGTATATAAGGCAACTCTCTACTCTCTGTTACAGAAAGAACTGTTGTTAGTGTTAGGTAGATAAAATGCAAGTCAGTGACGTCATCGGTGATTAAATTTGAGAAAGAAGGCAAACAGTTTTATTTAGTTTGAAAGAAAAGGAAAATTAGTTCTATGTACGCCACCTATATGATAGGTACCAAGATAAGGTGTATTTAATGTTGTAAAAATAGCTAGGTGATGTTGGTTGCCTATGTATATGTTTGTAATGTTTATTGACAAATTGAAAATATTATAATTTAATTGGTTGTCTGAATTAGAGAACTAAAAACTAGAAAAGATAATGGAGCAAACAGACTGATATGAAAGTAATGTATATCATTGTGAAGCTTCCCACATAGGCGAGAAGATTGTTTAGCAAAATCAAGTTGAGAACGAGTGATGTTGGTTGCCTGATATTCTAGGTTGAAATTAAAATTGTTTAATTAAAATTACTGAAAAAATATTAGTTATTTAATGATAATTACCTAAAAGATGTTGTCAGAAAATTTTTTATAAAACATTTTTAAATTTTATAATTATGATTTAAAAGAATCCAGTCAAAGATGGAATAACCTGAATGATAATATCAGAAATGCAAAATGAATTATGTGTCAAACAATTGTTATTATTAAACTGAATGGATGAAGTTAATGAGTTATAACATAAGAGGCAACCATAGGAATTAGTTAGGGTGTGAGTGTATATTGGAATGATATTTATATAATACAGGCTGAGAGTTGGGGTTATTGTCAATATGAGGCAAAGATCTTGATGGAATAATTCATTGGATGGGTTAACTGAGAATTTGAAATTTTATAGTCAGTAATGGAAAGCAGGTTGATATATTGTTGAGAGAAAAAAGTAGAGAGTAGTGTTGCCAAATGGAAAAAAGAAGAAGAACAACCAGATCAAGAAATGCATGGGGAACCGGAAACATCAGAAACAAGAGGTATGGCCATGTAACTATGTGGATTGGGAAAATGTATGAGAGAGGAATGGTAATGGAAGAAGGTAAACTTTGTTGTGGTTGGTAATCTAACTTAGATTTAAGGAAAATGTGTGAGGGAAGATTGGAAGAGAAAGGAGGTAAACTGTGGTAAGGGTGGGATAGATAAAAAAGGGGGGGAACAGAAAGAAAAGAATAAAAGAGCATATTTGAAAGTGTTAATGGGTGATTAGTAAGGAAATAATAAATGTTAAATGTAAGTGGGGTGAAAGGAAAGAGGGAAACAAAGTAAGGAGATGAATGATGAAACAAAAATATATAAAAATAAATAAATAGATAAAAAATAAAACAAAATTATATAAAATAAAGAAAAGAATGGAGGTTTAGATCAAAATATTGTTAAGGGAATAATTGTCGGTGAATAGGAGTAAAAGGTCGATTTAAAGTAGTCTGGCGGTTAACGCAATTGGGGCTAGTCCTCATGTCTCTAGAGATCTCCAGGTCCTCATACAAATCCAACCGTAAGGAGTTCCTATCCTAAATATTGTGAATTAGTTTGACACCCTCAGGGATGTTAAGGTGGTGTTTGTTAACTTTAAGGTGGTGGTAGAAAGCTGATGTATTATCTCTTTTTGAATGTTCGGCAGATCTAGTTGAAAGTGATCTATAAGTCCTACCTATATACGAAGCATCACAATCAGAACAAGTCAGCCTGTAGACTCCACTACGATTCATGTAGTCTACTGTATCTTTAGTATTAATTAAAAATTGATTGAGAGTATTACTAACTTTGAAGGAGATATGTATGTTATCAGAAGAGTTGGATATGATGCGTTTGATCTTTTCGGATAAGGTGGGGTTGTGAAATGGTAGTGACCTATAAACTGGAGAAGAAGAAGAGGCATGGTGATAAGCGGAGTTGTGTAGCAATCTAGATTCTCGTTTACGAATGAGTTTATCTATTATGTAGGGATCATAACCATTATTGACAGCTATTTGTTTTAAAATGTTAAGTTCTGTATTGAAAGAGTCATTTGACATCGGTATGGAATAAAGTCTATGTATGAAACTTCTAAAAGCCGCTAATTTGTGTGATTGAGGGTGATTGGAAGAAAAATGAATGACATGGTCAGTTTGGGTTGGTTTACGAAAGATACCAAAGCTGAATCGGTCGTTAAGTCTGGTGATAGATAAATCAAGAAAATTGATGGACTGAGATGATTCTAGTTCCATTGTGAATTTGATGTTTGGGTGAATTTGATTAATTTTAAGAAGTAATTGTTGAGCTGAGTTATGATCAGCAGAAATGAAGAGTAAACAATCATCTACGTAACGGAACCAGTGTAAAATTTCTGGATTTTTCATGATATAATTGGATTCCAGGTGATCCATAAAGACATCAGCTAGGAACGGGGACAAGCAACTACCCATAGCTAGGCCATCGGGTTGTTTGTAAAATTTGTTGTTAAATTGAAAGAAATCTTGAGACAGACATAATTCAAGGATATCTAATATCGGAGAAATGACGTTGGGCTGAATAGACTTATTGACTAAGAGTGTTTTTACCAGACTTAGAGTTTCAATTTTGGGCACTGAAGTGAATAAGTTGCTAACGTCAAAAGAAAGTATGTTGAGTAACTTCAACTCATCAATCTTAATCCTGACATTACTATGCTACAAATATCACTTAATTATTATGTAAACCATTTATATCGATGTAACCTTTTTAAAAAAGTTGCTAGTTTCTTTTACGAAGCAGAACGTAAGTATTGCCACATTTTTCTTTAACCTAGTCACAATTTTAAACCTTTTGCATTCATTTTAACGTGGAAATACTTCGTTCTAGGCACTGAGGATGATCTGATTCAGATTGAAAACGTTTTGCAAATCCTTTTGGAGGACTTTTATGTTTTTTAATAAAACTTTTTATACCAATATACAAAAGAAGTTTTTACTTCAGTATGGTTTTTTAACTATGGTATACAGCCAGCTACGGGGACTTTCCCATTGATAAAATAGATAATGTTACCCATTATGTAAGCGTAGGCTATCTGTTACAAAGAAATTTAAACCCATATTTTTTTAATCAATCGCCGAACAGATAATGCACACGAATAATATACAGTTTCAACAATACAATATAACACACAAGTCGCCTGCTTGATCGCAAAATAGATTATGTAAAATATTTGCTACAAATAAATAATTTAAGCTCATTTCTTTAATCAATCGCCGAATAGATAATGAACACAAAAATAATAAACAGTTATGTTTAATAATGTATTGTTTGAAAGATCACTAAATAATATGTATTAGCGATTCGGCACTCCAGATTGTAAGGAAAAATTTACTAAGGGCAATAATAAGTTTTAATGAGTTTTACCTTGAAACCGAAATTCACAATCATGCACTTAGTGAAGTATACCATAAATTATCTCAGCAATTAGAATAGAGCCCCAGTTGATTTCTTCAGAGCTGGACAGTACCGTATTGAGTTCAAATTGATGAAAATGTCAAAATCTCAAAAAAGTGCACTTTGTGAGTTTCACCTCTAATAGGAGGGTATGTCCGCAAATGCTTCGTTTCCGAAATAGGGGTATAATTATATTAAATAGGAGTATAATTATATTAAAATTTTTCTTACAAACTGAGGATTTATTTATTTCTCTAAAACCGGTTGAGATATGCAAATGAAATTTGGTGAGTTTTATGAGGTAGTTATTGCGCATTTTTGACATACAATTAAGAATTTAATATTCACCATTGGCATACATACGTAAAAGTCATGCATACGTCATTTTAACATGACTCGTTTGTTTAGAATTACCCCTTAAACTTTTTTGTTATACAACATAAGCGAATGAATCAAAAACAGAATGTTAAGAAAACATTAGACTATAGTTGGGTTTTAATTTCAGTATTTTATATGCTGGAATATTCCACAAAATGATGCGAACTTTGAGAAAAAGACACAGTTTGATTGGTATACCCGGTATCCGGTATACAATGACACTTTACCTGTCTAGCAACAATATTTTTCCAGCGATATTGTTAAAGAATACGGCTATATAGCCTTATATATAAGGCTAACAAGTGAGATATTGAAGAGTAAGTTTCACTCTGCTTGTGAAGCAGCTGACGTGCCATAAAATCTGAAACCCATACTGGTCTGTCCAACCCAACGTAGTGGATAAAAATTAGAACTGGCATTAACATACTGTGCAGATCTGTCACCGAATTGAATGCTTTTCAAATCACAGATAGTGAATAGCAAATACACTAAAAAATGCATGTTTCTAATAAACTTTAGTTAGTTAGAATATGGGCACGGATCACTTACACCGTGAGTTCAAACCCCACCCGGTGTCAGATATTTATTAATTTGGTTGGTTTTTCCTATGGCTATGATATTCAATCTTAAAATGTACCTACTCTGTTACGTTGTTCTAAGATATGCAATATGCTAATGGGCAACTGCGAGACTTGCAAGACTCTTGCTGCAAGACCAATACCAAGACCGGGAGCGCAATACCAAGACCAAGACCAGGTGTACTGGCGCAAGACCAAGACCAAGACTATCTAAGTCTCGTCTTGGTCTTGCATTTGGGCAACACTACACCAAACTCACTCCAAACTTCAGACAGGTTGTACATGATAAAAAATGTCATTTTTCTCGCTGATAATTTTGTAAAGAATGACAAATTTTCTGGTTCGGTTTTCTTGTGGATTCATGTTCAAAAATGTCCCCTTAAACAAATCAGAAGGGGCCCGGGATGCCGGGCAAAACAATCTTTTTATACAAATTCAAAATTACCTTTTAGCCCCGAAATTTGTATTTAAAAAAAGGTCTCTTGTCATTTTTTTCAAGAGTTGATGGTTTTCGAGTTATAAGCGATTTAAAATCTGAAAAATGTGAAAATACCTACGCATTTTCGAGGTTTGAAAACTCATATGTAAATTATTAGTTTTCAAGTTGCCAAGTGCCTGAATTGAAGTTTATAAATTCAATTTCAAGATTCTAACGAGTAATCGGGACTTACTTCAATATATACCGTTGTTTTTTAATTGTTAATTATGTGAGTCCACTCGACTTTTAAGTCGCCGCACATCGAAATTTATGGTGCGTCTCTGTCGCACTTATTATACATATTATACGTACTTATGCAAAAAATGCCCAACAAATACTTCACATTTATTAAAATTTTATAATTTATTATTAACATATTTTTTTCTTAATGATTTATTTATTTATTCAATTAATTATTGCCAATGTGCTAATTACATACGTCAATAAAAACAAACGGTCGAAATTGAAATAAACCCCGATAACTCATCAGAATCTTGAAATTGAATGTTTAAACTTCAATTTAGGCACTTGACAACCGCAAAAATTAATAATGTACACATGAATTTTCAACCTTCGAAAATTCTTATTTTCGCATTTTTCAGTTTATAAATCGCTTAAAACTTGAAATCTATCAAGTTTTGAGAAAAATGACAGAAAATCTTTTTTGTTTAAGATGACCCAAAAATGCTAAAAACATATTTTCGGGAACAAAAAAGGTGATGTTTTGGATTTATTAAAAAATTTTTAAAAACAATTTTCTGCATAAAAATTTCGCCTGCACCCTTCTGATTTGTTTACCGAATTGTAACAACCAGAGAGGTAGTGTTAACTCCGGACCCCGGAAGTGTCATAGGTTTTCGAAACGGACCCTCAGGAAATATAATTGGTGACCCCTGATCTAGAGCTTCGAGGATTATCAGCACTAAATTGATGCAAACAGATTACTTGGAGGTTTTAAAAAATATTTATTCATTTATTTTATCACGGAGAAGGGGTGGCCAGGGTGGTACCCCCAGGGTAAAACCACCCTACCCATAGGGTCAACTTTAGTTGTAGCTAAACTTAGTTTAGCTACAGATAGTAGAATCTGCAGCTAAATTTTGGTACAAATTAGTGCAGGCTCAGAAAATTTTGCGGGAAAATAGTCATTGAGTGGGCTAAAGCTCAATGTTAAGTGTACACACATGTCCAAAAGTTTGGAATACGTACAAATAATATATCTACGCCTATGGTGGTTTCAAAACTGTTGGTGATATTCATTTTAGAGCGTTTTTACATGAAAATGATAAAAACTTTGAATCGTTTTTGTATCATTTTGCCCATTTTGGCCACATTCAACTGATTAGCGTATTTACACATTATTTCAGTCTGTGTTTAACTACGTTCTACACCTTCGTTGCGGGGTATGCCTCTCAGAGGAAAGGGGGGAAACTTATATGCAAGCGAAAGTTGGTAACAATGCATTTATAGCAGAATACTCAAATCATGCCTGCTCGCCCGCTCGCCGGCGTATGCAGTATAGAGTTAGCAACGTGCATGCATAACCCAAAAAAATGAAAAAGGAAAAGAATCAGCTTCGCTCGAGCATTACAGGCAGATTTTTTATATGTTTCAGTATTGAATACTTTATAAAAATAAAATATAATAAATTTAATAAAAATATTAATGAGTATATAATATATATTTTTTTATTTAAATAACTTTCATAACCGTTTTATTCTAATAATCTACATATTTTTTAACTTCCAATTAGCTTTAATTAATATTTAAAATAATTATTTCAGTTTATTTATGATTCATCATATCGACTTTGAATTATACACAGAGTAAATTGCTGACAGCTGACACGTATTTAGTGCGTCTGCGCATTGACGACCACGAGTGCAGCTGATCTTACTACCAACTTTGTTAAATTTTGAAACAGTATTTTCACTTTTATTTATTAATGGTACGGTAAACAATCCTCATTTTTTTAATATGTTATTCCTTACAAAAAAACCTTTAATTTAAGCACAAATAATTAAAAATAGTAAATTTGGGTCAAAAGTTATTAACTTTTTAAGAATTCCCATAAAACCCATGTTAAAACTTAACTTTGACCCGAGCTTTGACCCTTAATAGTAATTAAACGGCACGGTAAAACAATTTTTAAAAAATCAATTCTTAGTTTTTTGAAGTAAACTATAACATACTAAAATTTCATGCAAATCCTTAATTCTTTGCCGAAGGTGTAGAACGTCGTTAAATTTGAATTGAGCCGTTTAAAAATGCCTAGAAACGTGATATCTCACTTTGACAGATATAGAGTAATTGCTTTGTTACAACAGGGCTTTAGTCAAAGTGATATCGCGAATATTGTTGATGTTACTCAGAGTGCTGTATCTAAAATTTAAAAAAAAATTCCAAGAGACAAATGACGTCAAGGATCGTCCCAGAAGTGGTAGAAGTCGATGTAAAACAGCAGCACAAGATCGGCAGATAACATTGATAGCTCGAAGAAATCGTCTGGAATCCACAAGTGGTATATCCAGAGAAATTTCTAGGCTGCAAGGACTGAATATTTCACGGCAAACAATAACACGCCCACTAAATGCGGTAAATTTGTATCGTAGAAGGTCTTTACATGTTCCTAAACTAACCTAACAACACAAAATAGTAAGGTTGCAATGGGCTAAAGAAATGGTGCAACATGGTCCTAACTGGAATAACGTAATGTTCTCTGATGAGTCAAAAATTGGCTTGGTATCTGATTCGCGAAGAACACTGGTTTGGAGGGCCCCAGGACGATAAGCCCGACTAGAAACAGCCCAACCGCGTGTCGGGTTTGAAGGTGGCAGTATTATGGTTTGGCGTGGTATTATGAGTGGTACAAGGACGCCACTGCTGGTTCTGGAGAGAAGTGTCACTGGTACTGTGTACATCGAGGAAGTTTTAAATCTTGTCGTACGTCTATTCCGAGGGGCAGTAGGTGATGAATTTGTGTTTATGCATGACAACGCACCTCCCCATCGAACAGCAGCAGTACACAATTTTCTGGAAGAAGGAATATCTACATTACAGTGGCCCTCGAATTCCCCCGATATGAACGTTATTGAACATGCTTGGGACATCCTCAAAACACGCATTAAAAAGCGAAACAATCCCCCTATTACACTTCGCGAACTAAAAGATGCTACTCATGAAGAATGGGAGATAATTCCGCAAGCCCAGCTCGACCAGTTAATCGGCAGCATGCCAAATCGCCTACAGGCATGAATACAGGCCAATGGAGGAAGTACTAATTATTAGTTTTATTGAAAATTATTTTTTTCTTTACTAATTTATTTAACTAAGTTTTTCACTCCAAGAGAATAAATATTTTTTTTGCATATCGTTTATCTGGTTTTTGAGATTTATTTAGTATTGTTAAGAATTGAAACAAAATTATGTTTAACTATTCAGAAAAGTTTATACACTGTGTCCGTAAAGTATGGAACAAATTCTTTTTTAGCTAAACAGAGCATTTTAAGAAATAATCCTGAAACACGTCGATTTTTGATTTTATTTTACCGTATTTTAAAATAATATTCTAATATACAGGGTGAATTACTTTCGAGTAATGACGTCACCGTCATTTTTTTAAATGGAACACCCCCATTTTGTCTCAATTTTCGGATTACTCTAGCTGAGGTGATTCCAAAAATGTATCACATGTTGATTCAAATTGGTACAGGGTGGACAAAAATACAATACTTTCATAAAGTAACGCGTTAGTTAAATTAACAATATTATCAAAAATACTTATTGTCTAGCGGACAGAATATGATGAAATACATGACTTTATAAATGTTCGAACTGCAGCCCTTGCTGTATTTGACAGTAACCCAAACGTTGTACAAATTCTTGTTGAACCTTGTTTATTGTGTCTTGAGAAATATTGTTTATTGCTGTCCGAATTCTCTGTTTTAATTCTTGAATATTTGCTGGTTTCGTTTGATACACAACATTCTTCAGATGGCGCCACGTAAAATAATCCAAAGGATTGAAATCTGGTGACCTCGCTGGCCATTCAATAAGTCCACGTCTACCAATCCACCTGTTCGGAAAAATTTCATCTAGGTACCTTCTAACATCTGCAGCATAATGTGGAGGTGCACCATCCTGTTGAAACCATAAACTTTCATCAAAACCTCCAGGATTACGTCTGCTGGGAAACAAATTACGTAAAGTAGGTACGAGATACCCCCTTAAAAACTCAAGGTACGTTGCCTCGTTTAAATTACCTTCGATATAGTAGGGTCCGATGATTCGATTTCTTACAATTCCAGCCCATACATTTACCTTTTGCGAGTATTGTGTATGATGCTCACACATCCAGTTGGGGTTTTCTTTTGCCCAATATCTACAATTCTGACGGTTAACCTCGCCATTTAACGTGAAAGTGGGCTCATCAGAAAAAATAACGTTTTGTACCAAGAGAGGGTCTCGGTGGCAGTTATCCATCATTGCTTCGCAAAATTGAATTCTTCTATCGGGATCATCTTCGTTTAAATCCTGCACAAGTTTGATTTTATAAGGATGCCATTTTTCAAGCTGCAATAGTTTGTGTACCGTTGTTTTGCTAACACCGATATCGCGACTAACTTTACGCACAGAAGTGTGCGCATCTTCTTCAAAACTAAGTAAAACATCTAATGCTGTATCAGAATTTGCAGAGGGACGACCTGATTTCCGTGCATTGTCAACCGTACCAGTTTTTCGAAATTTCTTTTCAATCTTACTGACTGTTGAACGCGTTATAGGTTTTTCTGGATATTTATCATTAAACAATTTGCACACTTCCATCTGAGTTCGCGATCTGTCTCCATACCCAATCATCATAAGTATTTCAATTCTTTGCTTTACACTTAACTCCATTTCTACTTCAAATTAAATCTAAGCAATAATTAAAACATTCACAAATACCAAAAATAATGTAGTACTAAACTGTCACTTAACATCAATAAATTACTAAACAAATAATGGCATTTAACAAAAACATAGCCTACTATGTTTCTTTTAAATTGATCAGAAAT
Organism: Diabrotica virgifera virgifera; assembly: GCF_917563875.1. Taxonomy (NCBI): domain Eukaryota; kingdom Metazoa; phylum Arthropoda; class Insecta; order Coleoptera; family Chrysomelidae; genus Diabrotica; species Diabrotica virgifera. The sequence goes on from NC_065451.1 coordinate 173,949,249, forward strand.
AATTTCTTTCATATTCTGTCCGCTAGACCAGCGGTTCTCAACCTTTTTTACTCAGCGACGCACTAACGTACTCCTTACAGATTAGCGACACCCTTATATGTACAAATCTTTGCTAGTGGTAGGTAAGTACAGATGAATATATTAAGCATATTATTTTTTATTTCGTAAGAACATAACAAGAACAATATGCATGATTGGTATATTATAACAAGTAAAAAAATATAAATAAAAAAAACGTATTCGTAAATCTCGCGACACACCTGGAGGTTCTTCCGTCACACCAGTGTGTCGCGACACGGTGGTTGAGAACCGCTGTGCTAGACAATAAGTATTTTTGATATTGCTAATTTAACTAACGCGTTGCTTTATGAGCACACACAAAACTATTGTATTTTTGTCCACCCTGTACCAATTTGAATCAACATGTGATACATTTTCGGAATCAGCTCTTCTTCTTCTTAGGGTGCCTGTCCGTTCCGAACGTTGGCGATCATTCTGGCTATGATGACTTTGTTAGTTGCTATACGGAATAGTTGTGTTGAGGTCTTTCTATACCGTGCTCTCAGGTTAGCAAGCCAGGATATTCTTCTTCGTCCTGGGGCCCTTTTTCCTTCAATTTGACCTTGCAAAATGCACTGGAGTAGCTCGTATCTACCTAGATTTCTCATTATATGCAGGGGCGTAACAGAGGTAACCGCAGCATGAAGCTTGCGGGGGGGCCCCGATATGCCAGGGGCCCCATCTTGTCATCTTATATAATATGTAAAAATGTGTTATTGTTATATTATTTTAAGCATACGTACGCAACGTTTTTTAAGCAATGCTGTATTGAAATTGAAGTTGCCCATCAGATAGACATGTATTAAGAAAATTGTACATTATATTCGCTGATAGTTAGTAGTGCATGAAGAAAGTTGTTCGTATCATACTATGTAATAATGTAATCATTTATTAATTTTCGTTGTATTTTATTCTATTCCAATAAAGATTTTTTTTAAGCATTTATTAACAATCAGAATTACATATTCTATGAGTTAATTTGATAACAAGTACAATAACTTATATCAATATAGTATTGTACACTAAAATGGCGTTATGAGGTACATCACCCAGCGGTTTCACCTCAGTTTCAGCGAAGATCTATGGGCCATAATCTTCGCAATCTTCTGTTGTTTAGTGGCTGCAGTAATGGTAATATTAATTGGTTGGGGTGGCCTTCCAATTTCTCGTGGTGTCTGTTGGCTCTTTCTTGAATTACTGTGCTGACTAACGGGATGTTTAGGTCTGTATGAAGGGTTTGGTTGGAAATGTACCACGGGGTACAATAAAGATGAAAACTGTAAGTTGTCATAAACACAGTGCATGCATAATAGCCCAATAAATTACCGTTTTGGAGTCTTATCAGCGTCACGACGTATCTGCTTGACAATTTGCGACAATTCACGACCCGAAGGGGAGTAAAATAATGTCAAAGTGTCACGAGGGTCAAACAAATTGGTAATTTTTAAATGCTCGAGTGTAATTTTGTAAGATTATTTCATGAATAAAACTGTTTTTTTTTTAAATCATTTTAACTAATATGTTATTAATACCTTCGCCTGAATATTTGCTAAACTTGTTCATGGTGTTCTATTTTACAAGTTGTAAAACATTAATTGTCATTATAATGTCACTGAATGTTCATTTTTGCGTAGCAAAGATCTGACGTAATACTTCACGACGGGAAATTATCGAAAAAATTTCCGCTCTAATTTTTATTCTTGTACCTAGGTTTCTATTGGTCAGAATTTTTATGAATGAAATAATGGAAAAAATATTTTTAACAAAAATGTAGCTTATAAAAGAAATCGACAGAGTAAAAGCAACGTTGTAGTGTATGAAAAATGGTTCATATTCGTCCAACTCCGAATTGAATCAACGTGAAATAATAAAAAAAAAAGGACTTTTCGGACAAAATCCATTAAAACTTTTTGAAATGTTTAAAAATAAGCTTTATTTTTATTTTTTATAGAATCTTTTTCTATAGCGTTTCATAGCAAGCTTCTAGCATCAAAACTAAGCGAGCAAGCTCAAAATAAAGTTCGCCCATTTTTTTTGCTAAAAAACAAAAACGTGAAAATCTCTCCCTATTTAGCACCCCAAATAAAGTTAATCGTTAGCGCTTTCCCATTTTCATGGCTATTTCACGTTGAAATATTCGATTTGGAATTCGGCTAATAAGAACAACTTTTCATGAGCTACAATTTTGCTTTTACTGGGTCAATAGACTTAATTTTTATAAGCTACATTTTTTTTAAGAATATTTTTTTCGATCAACTTACTTACTTTTTGAGTTATTTGCAACCATCTGGAAACGTGTTTTTTTTTTGTTAAACAATAAACATTTTCACTCGTAAATAACTTAAAAAGTACTGACTTGACCACTTCGGTGGTGACACTGAAAATTACACGGTATCGCCGTATTATTCGTTCATTTAGTGGGGTATTACACATATAGTCGTCGGTTCGCTAAACTCAGACACAATTGGCTAGATATTTTAGTAGGTAATTTTTGGTTTTTACTAACTATTTAAGTAATTATTAACTATTGATTAATTATTTTTTGTCAATTTTGTTAAATTGCCAAAATTACTTACTAAAATCACTAACCAGTTGTGTGTGAATTTAGCGAACCGACTATATAAGTTTTTGTTACACATGTCGTATGTAGGAATTTTTTAAGGGGGCCACATTTCTAATTATGCGGGGGGGCCCCGACGGATTTTGTTACGCCACTGATTATATGCCCCAAGTACTGCAGCTTACGGCCCTTCACGATGTTGACTAAATCTGCGGTTGTGTTCATCCTCCGTAGTACTTCTTCATTGGTGACTTTGTCTGTCCATGGTATCTTTAGGATCCTTCTGTACAACCATAACTCAAAAGCTTGAAGTTTCGATAGAGTTTCCGCCTTCAATGTCCACGTTTCTACTCCGTATAGAAGCACTGAGTACACGTAACATTTAAGGAGCCTTATTTTTGTTTTTAGAGTGATGTCATGGCTCTTGAACACAGAGTAATCAGCTCAGCTCAGCTAGAGTAATCCAAAAATTGAGACAAAATGGGGGTGTTCCATTAAAAAAAGTGACGGTGACGTCATTACTCGAAAGTAATTCACCCTGTATATTAGAATATTATTTTAAAATACGGTCAATTAAAATCAAAAATCGACGTGTTTCAGGATTATTTCTTAAAATGCTCTGTTTAGCTAAAAAAGAATTTGTTCCATACTTTACGGACACAGTGTATATAAAAATCAATAAAAAGATGAAATATTCCAATATTCCAAACTTTTCGACATATGTGTATAGTGAAATGTCAAATGAAGTTTGTGTTAATGGGGAACTTGCACATTTTGGTTTTATTACATAATAATTTTCAGTTTCGTTTAAAAATAAGATTTCCAAAATTTTGCGCCTCAAAACCTCATAATAAAAGTACAAATTTAAAATCTTCTGTGTATTTAAATCATCTCAAACGATCGAAATAGCGCGGGAACCCTTGTGACAAGCCAAGTGGCCTTGTGACGTCATATCATAATGTTTTTTAATGAAATTTCTCCTGTCGCATATACAATTATATACCATTTTGTTTACTTTGAAGTTATAATATCTATAATGTTTACCTACTAATAATATAATATCGTATAGTGTTAGAAAATTCTCGAGAATGAAAAATCAGAGAATATTCTCGAGAATATTCTCGATATGGAGAATTTTCTGAGAATGAACCCTACGACGCACTTAGGGATATGGTTGAAGATGAAATAGGGTATTAACAATCATGAAATTATATACAAAATTATGAGACTAAACAACAGTGTTCTTTATAAACAAAATACAAAAACAACAGAGAACACAAAATTTATTTGATAAAAAATATGAAAGTTTCTTCTTAACAACAATTAATGCAAGTCATGAATGTGGCGATTAAATCAGAAAAACATGAGGTCTCAGGTTCAGAATATATTTCTATCATTAGCTCATCTTGGTCACCTACATTCTGCATTTCAATGTACTGATGAGAAGTTGTGGGATTTTATTTTTCACGAGTCGTCAGCTCAGTCATGGATTGGTCTACGTCTAAAGGGACATTTAGACAGGCTAGTTTTTGAAGCAATATGTTGCCGAAAATATATATTTGGTATGTTTTTGGCAACATTACAGCCATCTAATGAAAATATCGCCGTTTGGCTGAGCCATGTGGCCGAAATTTTACTGGTGTTTGAACACTATTGCAGTGCCTGATGCGTTGCCGATAAAGTCGAACTGTTGTGGAAAATTTTGCATGTTGCTCTGCATTTCCTCTTTATTCCTGTACTCTGTTGAAATTTAATTTGGTTTTGTCAAAACATACAAAGAAAAGATGAATACGTGGTCAAATGAAATCACAATAAGGTTTATTAATGCAGTTCATTTACGTCCAGAGTTGTGGAACTTGGCAATGAGACAAACGGAAGTGCACCCTGAATAAATACATTAAACTATTAAAACTTTTAGTATATATAAATAACAATTGCTAATCTTGTTGAGATTGGTATTGCGTTTCTCATGTTTGATATTTCTTCTCTATTCTTGGACCTATCATATTTATTCATCATTCTCTTTGCCTTATCCCTATGCGGGGTCGGCTTCCCTAATTGCATTTCTCCACACAATTCTATCTTGGGTCATTTCAATGTTAATCCCCTTTACCAACATGTCCTGCCTTATCGTCTCCCCCAGGTCTTCTTTGGTCTTCCTCTCCTACTCCTTCCAGGAATCTGCACTTCAGCTATTCTTCGTATTGGGTGATTATCGTCTCGACGTTGAACATGACCAAATCATCTTAACCTATGCTCTCTCATTTTGGCATCAATTGATGCCACACCTAGACTTCCCCTAATATACTCATTTCTAATCTTATCCTTCTTTGTCACTCCACTCATCCATCTAAGCATTCTCATTTCCGCCACATGCATTCGTTGTTCCTCTTTCTTTTTCACTGCTCAACATTCAGTTCCGTGCATCATAGCCGGTCTTATGGCTGTTTTATAGAATTTTCCCTTCAGCTTCATTGGAACTTTTCTGTCACACAACACACCACTCGCTTCTTTCCACTTCATCCATCCAGCCCTAATTCTACTGCATGCATCTCCATCTATTTCTCCATTACTCTGTAATACCGATCCTAGGTACTTAAAACTATTGCTTTTCACAATCATTTCACCATAGGGATTTCGCCCCATCATATTTATTAATAGTTCGAAATCACTTTTTGACATTTTTGTAAAATTCTTAAACAAATAATTGTCTAGCATTATTTCCATAGTCAAATTACTCATTGTTTCGCGTTTACTTAGAAAAGCCGTATCCACATTTTCCGTTTTTCTTTTTTATGTATCGTCTTAGCACGATTAAGGACGCAGCAACTCTCAAGAGAATATTCTCGAGAACGAGAATATTCTCTTGAGAATATTCTCTTCTTACATCATTAATATCGTATGGCATTTTTGCCGGGGGGACCTTTTGGCCAGGTCCTGGCGCCACTTGCATCTTTAACCCTGTTTGAAGTAACTAGAGTCGATGCTCACACTAGCCCAGTTGGACCTACAGCTTAATGTACCCTCCGAAGCACCTGAACGGCTCATACCATTTTTAGAAATGAAAATGTCGTTGTTGGTACCGGGAATCGAACCCGTGCGCCGTAGCTTATGAAGCCAGTATCTAGCCGCTGAGCTACGGCTGTCCACTGTAGAGTTTAATACAGTTTTTGAAGAGATAGTGTTGAATTGTGTGTGTGTGTGTGTTTACTATGGAAAATAAAAGTAAATACTGTAGGTGTTGTTTAGTACCATTGTGTTAAAGTACAACCATTAAAACCTCCAATAAAATATTTATTCGATTACTACTGGATAAGAAACGGCGTTTAATAAAGTTGTTTCATGCATTTTGAAAGGACACTAAAGACATTTTAGTTCATTCTTAAGGTCTTCATGTGGGTATGTGAAAATTAATTTTAATGTAAGTATTTAATGTCTGTTGTCTGCTTAATAGTTTTTTAATAAATCAAATGTATTTTGAACAAAAAAATAATAGTAAAGTCGTCCCAGGAACGCAACTCATCAATATTGGCAATATCATTTTAAAGTCTTCTACTTTAAAATGTATAATACAGGTCTGAATTGCCGATATAAATGAGTCAGATTAAATAAATTATTAGAAGAATTTTTTACTAAGCAACAACATTTTTGTTTAATTTAGTATTATTTTCTATTTTGACAACGACACCCGACTTGGGCGTCCGAAACGTTAATAAAATCGTTTTTTTGCTAAAATTGTGGCTTATTTCCCATTGAAAAATAGTTGATTATAAAAATGCCACAAGGAAATAGCTTCAAAACAACATTAAAAAAAAATAATATAAACTTTTGGGATATTTTAGTAGATGTACTTTACAGATTGGATGATATTTACCTAAACATTTTATCATACTGCCCTTTAGAAAAACCCTCTTCGGTAATTTTAAAAAAATTGCCTTAACAAAAACACTCAAATATTATTAAATATACAGGGTGTCCAGAAACTCTACCGACAAACGAATACAGGAGATTACTCAGATAATTTTAAGACAATTTTACCCAATTCACTAAGTCCGAAAACGCTTCCAAAGGGAGCTAAAGCTATTTGAAGATGGCGTCTGGTAATTAGTTTTTCTTAAATAGCTCCGGAACGCTTCTATTTAAAAAAACAAAAATTGGTATGTGTATTTATCTTCCAGAGATAAATCGATTCCATCCATTGCAAATTTCTAGTACCGGTCATAGGCGTCCGTTTTGGGTAGGACAACGGTTACTTTATCGCATAACTTTTTTGTCTTTAACTTTTAAGTATTTTTGACTCTGGATTATTAAATTGTGAGTTGTTCCTGTACTAAAAGGTACTCTTGTTTTAAGTCGATAGGATACACTGTTTTCTAGAAAAAACGATTTGAAAATTTTTCGTTTTTTAAATTTCAAAAAAACAATTAAAAAAAAACTATTTAGAAAAACGAAAACTTGTACGTTTAATTATATTCCAGAGATGAATCGATTTCATTAATTGCGAATTTCTAGTATCGGTCATATGCGTCGGTCTTGGGTAGGTCAACGGTTATTTTATCGCATAACTTTTTTGTCTTTAATTTTTAAGCATTTTTGACACTAGATTATTAAATTATGAGGTATTCTAGTAGTAAAAGTTACTCTTGCTTAAGTTGGTAAAATACACCGTTTTTTTTGAAAATTTTTTTCAATTTTTTTTCATATTCAACAGACGAAAAATTTTCAAATCGATTTTTCTAGAAAACGGTTTGTCCTACCGACTTAAATCAAGAGTACCTTTTAGTACTCACAATTTAATAATCCAAAGTGAAAAATGCTTAAAATTTAAAGACAAAAAAGTTAGGCGATAAAATAACCGTTACCCCACCCAAAACGGACGCCTATGACCGGTACTATAAATTCGCAATGGATGGAATCGATTTATCTCTGGAAGATAAATAGGAGTACATACCAATTTTTGTTTTTTTAACTAGAAGCGTTCTGGAGTTATTTAAGAAAAACTAATTACAAGACGCCATTTTCCAAGAGCTCTAGCTCCCTTAGGAAGCATTTTCGGACTGGGTGAATTTGGTTAAATTGTCTTAAAATTACCTGAGAAATCTCCTGTCTTCGTTTGTCGGTAGAGTTTCTGGATACCCTGTATAGTTCACAGCAACTATCTACAGATTTATAAAACTGAGATACACCATAAAATGATTAGAACAAGTAAACGGATATCAAACATAACGAATTAATAGCGCGGACCTCAAACATTATAATGATATGTATATTATATATTTAACGAGGTATTTGATATTTTATTTTATAGCAATTATAGCGATTATTACTTTTATAAATTATACCCTATACATGTTCAACATGCTTCTTTTTTTATTTTCAGATAGCCTTTGGCGTAACTAAACAGCAAGGATAAAATTATCAATTCAACTCCAACCATTTCCTCTGTACTCATGTTCTTGCCCGCACCGTGATGAGTGAATTTAGGCCTAAATTCTTAAAGCCTTCAGATACCACTAGTTTTCTGGATAGGGATGATTCCTACAGCGTAGAGACCACAGATTTCGTTTACAACAGATATTTGTCTCAGTCCATTCAAACGCAAAGACAGAGGTTGCCCATTTTCAATAACAGAAACCATATACTTTATCTTCTGGAGAAGTATCAAACTTTGATTCTAATCGGAGAAACTGGCTGCGGAAAGAGCACTCAAATTCCACAGGTATGTTTTGAAATGTCTACATAATCATATACAGGGTGTAAAAAAAGGAAGGTCATAATAGTACGGAATCCGAATCTAGATCTGCTTTCCAATTAATAATTTTTTAAATTAAATTTCATACATATGTTACAGCACAGTTCAAGTTGATTATCCAGTTGGAGTTGACTTTTCCTAGTTCGAGTCTACTCAAACGGCTGGTTTTAGTAAAATTTGATTATAAATATAAAATGAAGATTTTTATTCAACATTTACTAGTAAAGATAGTTACGTATTTTTTATGGGAAATAAGCCACAATTTTACTAAAAAATTAATTTATTAACGTTTCGAAGCCCAAATCGGGTTTCGTTGTCAAAATACAAAATACTATTAAAATAAAACAAACATGTTGTTGCTAGGTAAAAAAAATTCTTCTAATAATTTATTTAATCTGACTCATTTATATTGGCAATTCAGACGTATATTATACATTTTAAAGTAGAAGACTTTAAAATGATATCGCCAATATTTATGAGTTGCGTTCCTGGGACGACTTTACTAAAAGATAGTTCATTCGATTACATGAAATCAATCCCAACTCAAGAATATCCGTCGCAAAAAAAATCATAGCATGTGATCTGTCTTTAAAAAGACAACCAAATGCAACGATGACAGTAAAATTCTCGCGTTAGAGATTCCATAGTAAATCACGAGGGAAAACCAGGAAAAAACCTCGTGATACTATCCCGACATCGTAAGTATTTGGTCTTACATTTAATCTACCTTCAAAAAAACTAATACTAAATTCTGACTTTAATATGTTTAAATTATAAATAATATTAATATTACATAGATATACAATAAGTAATACTAAAATATAAAACTAAACCTAACAATGAACAAGAAAGAACAAAGAACTGCATTTATAGAATACCTTGTGAATGCGAACAATTTTATTTAGGTGAAACATCAAGACCATTAAACGTTAGAATAAGTGAGCATCAGTCTTATATTAAAAACAGAGAATTTGATAGATCTCAGATATGTCAACACGCATGGGATAATGAACATAGAGTTCAGTGGAGAGATTCAAGTATAGTCCTGAAAGAATCAGATAGTAAAAAGAGAAAAATCAAAGAAGCGGCTCTAATTATGCTAAATGAAACCAATTGTGTCGCAAATTCCTCGGTAGAATGCAGTAGGATGTGGTTACCCGTACTGAAAGAGGAAGTCAATAGAAAGAAAATACCACGATTAGTAAGCCAATAACATATCGAGTTAGTACAAATTTTATATTTTAGTATTACTTATTGTATATCTATATAATATTAATATTATTTATAATTTAAACATATTAAAGTCAGAATTTAGTATTAGTTTTTTTGAAGGTAGATTAAATGTAAGACCAAATACTTACGATGTCGGGATAGTATCACGAGGTTTTTTCCTGGTTTTCCCTCGTGATTTACTATGGAATCTCTAACGCGAGAATTTTACTGTCATCGTTGCATTTGGTTGTCTTTTTAAAGACAGATCACATGCTATGATTTTTTTGCGACGGATATTCTTGAGTTGGGATTGATTTCATGTAATCGAATGAACTATCTTTTAGTAAAGTCGTCCCAGGAACGCAACTCATAAATATTGGCGATATCATTTTAAAGTCTTCTACTTTAAAATGTATAATATACGTCTGAATTGCCAATATAAATGAGTCAGATTAAATAAATTATTAGAAGAATTTTTTTTACTTAGCAACAACATGTTTGTTTTATTTTAATAGTATTTTGTATTTTGACAACGAAACCCGATTTGGGCTTCGAAACGTTAATAAATTCATTTTTTAGTAAAATTGTGGCTTATTTCCCATAAAAAATACGTAATTATAAAAAATGCCACAAGGAAATAGCTTCAGAACAACATTAGTAAAGGTAGACTCCAATTAGTTAAAGTATACTCTTCCCAATGCCATTTAGTAAAAGTTGATTCACACAAACAACCGATTCTAGAAATTAAATGTTACTGTATATTATGTTCAAATCGTGATATTTATAGTCCAGGCTGTATCGTCGCCCCCGTTAGGTAAATTATTCCAGTTCGATTTTTTTGCACAAACTTACTCAAAAAGAGGTCATTATAACGAATCCACAGGGTGTCAGGTGGTACCGTAATCGAAAAATTGTTTAAATAATTTTTTTTAAACAAATTCACAAAAAAAAAATCACTTCGGACATTTTTTTACATCATTAATTTGGCTCATTCGGAGCAAAAGAGGTCTTTTGTGATTTTTCTGTAAAATTTATTGATCTCGAGTTATACGCGATTTAAAATTTGAAAAATGCGAAAATGACCATTTTCAAGGCTTAATAACTCAGTTAAAAATTATAATTATGAAAGTCAGAAAGTCACCAAATCAAATTTTAACGACCCCCCTACAAGGTACTGAAGAAATATTTGTCATTATTGTATTACTAAGCTGTTATTTTCAATTATTAACAATGAGCGCTAGGAGCGTATTGCGACGGCTGTCAATGTGAGTGCGACTGAGATGCACCATTGGACGGTCGGAATGGAGGATCTTACTCGCACTCACATTGACGGCCGCCTCAATACGCTTTTAGCGCTCATTGTTGATAATTAAAAATAACAGCTTAGTAATAAAATAATACAAAAATTTCTTCAGGATCTTGTAGGGGGGCTTTAAACTTTGATTAGGTGACTTTCTGACTTTCATAATAATAGTTTTTAATCGAGTTATTAAGCCTTAAAAATGGTCATTTCGCATTTTTCAAATTTTAAATCGCGTATAACTCGAAAACTATCAACTTTAGAGAAGAATCACAAGAAACCTTTTTTGCTCCGAATGACCAAAATAATCTAAAAAAATTGTCCGGAGTGAAAAACTTAGTTATTTATAAAACAGTTTGTGAAGTATGCTTTTTGCGCACGCACGCGATGTTTAGAGCACGAGCGGACCGAGTGCTATACATCGCCTAAGTGCGCAAAAAGTACTTCACGCACAGTTTCATACAATATTTTATCTACCAAAAAACAAATAAAAAAACTGCAACTCTTCGTCACTGGAATACATTCCTATTTTACAATTTTTTAGAACTTTGACATTTAAAAATTCAAACTTCTGTCAAACCACAAAACTGTCAAAACTTTTTTTGTAATTTATTGCTCACATGTCATCACCATGACAAGGCGAAAGTTAAGGATATTTGATTATATGAAAGTGTGCTAAAAAACAGTGCGAAAAAGCAAATCCCATTTAAAATACATTATTACTTCAGGCACACTTTAAACCCTGCATGTACTGCTATCTATATTTACAATTTTCACACAATAAAAACTTATACATAATACGAGGTAGAGTAGATAAGAATTATTTTTGTGAATTTGGTTAACAAAAATTGGTTAAACAATTTTTCGACCGCGGTACCGCCTGGCACTGTGTATTTGTTATAAGGATGTATTTGTTTGAGTAAGTTTGCAAAAAAATCGAATCAGAATAATTTACCTAACGGGGGCGACGTTACAGCATGGACTAATAAGTAGTTGAAACGGTCAAAACAAAGAGACGCACACTTATCAAAAATGCACGTGAGATTATACTCGTATAAATTGTATAATCTACTTTTACAAACAAGAGTTAGGAAGAGTCAACTTCAACTAGTAAAAGTTGATTCAAATTTTTCAAATTAACTTTTACTGCTCGTTTCAGTTGGAGTTGACTCGAACTAGGAAAAGTCAACTCTAACTGAGAATCAACTTGAACTGTAACACATACATAAGTACGACTTGCATGGGTTGCCTATCAAAATCTTGTCATAGTTATTTTTAAGGTTTGAAATCAACATTTCAAGCACATTTTTGTGAATTTTTTTTTGAAAGTATGTATGGTAAATCCTCCTCTTCAGTCGTTTCCTCATTGCTGAGTGTCGTGATTCCCTATAATACGAGCAACTATCTCTTTCCATCAGCTTCTGTCCTGAGCTTCCCTCATGGATTCAGAGAATGTTTTTCCACTGGCTTTCTGTACTTGATCCGTCCATCGAGTAGGTGAGCGACCTCTACTTCTGCGCCCTTCAACGTTTCCCAAAATTATAAGTCTCTCAAGATTATCATCACTTCTTCTTGCAATATGGCCGAAAAATTTTAAGACGGTGGAGAGGCAAATAGAGGAAAGTCGAGTCTGAATATTAAGCTCTTGGAGGATTGAGTGATTTGTTCTGTGTTCCGTCCATGAGATCCGAAGCATTCTTCTCCAGCACCACATTTCAAAGGCGTCAATCCTTTTTCTGTTGTCCGATTTCATTGTCCATGTTTCGGATCCGTAATTAAATATGGGAAAAATTAAGGCACGTACTAATCTTATTTTGGTATTCTTCGACAAGGAGCGACCGTTCCAGATTTTCGATAATCGACGCATAGCGTTTTTGGCCATGCCTATTCTCCTACGTATTTATGTTTCACAAGATCCTGTATTACTGATGTAGGATCCTAGATAATTGAACTCGTTAACCACTTCAAACTGGTCTAAGGCTCCTGTTGTCTGAAGTGAATTTGAATAATCTGCTATCATAATTTATGGTATGGTAGATGTATGGTTATTTTACTTTTAAATTAAATGGTTATATTTAGTGTTGGAAAATTCTCGAGAATGAAAAATCGGAGAATATTCTCGAGAATATTCTGGATATGGAGAATTTTCTGAGAATGAAGCCCATGACGCACTTAAAATATTGTTAAAGATGAATAATAGGGTTTTAAAAATCATGATCTTATATACAAAATTGTGAGACGAAACAACAGTGTTCTTTGCATATAAAAAATACAAAAACAACTGAAAACACAAAATTTATTTGATAAAAAAATGAAATTTTTTTCTTAACATCAAATAATCGATGTGGTATAATAAAAGATGAGACCTCAGATTCAGAATCTATTTCTATCATTAGCTCACCCTAATAATCATCTACAATCTGCATTTCAATGTACTGATGAGTTGTGGGATTTTGTTTTTCACGGGTGGCCAGCTCAGTCATGGATTGGTCTACGTCTAACAATTTTAAATTGTGAGCAATAAAAGTTACCTTACGAGCCCGTTCAGCAGTGAGCCGGTTTATTTTAGAGGAGTGGATAAAAAACCATAAATACTGAAACTTCTTTCAGTCGCTGCACTGGATGAAGGCATGCTTAATATATCAACTACTATTTCAGTTAATTTTGTTCCGCAACATGTACCTTTTCACCATATGATTAAGTCTAGTTTTTCAATTGATTTTACAACATATGGTTTTCCAAAAAATCCCTCCTTAAACCGATAAAGTGCCAAATCTGCCATTATTTCAGCCGACTCATCACCATTTTTTAAAGTTGCTAAATTATCTACAAACTCAGTTTCCTCAACTTGTTCTTCTCTGCTTAAATGAACACCATTCTAAATATTTCCACGTTAATATTGCACCAAAACAATAAAAATTGACACTGTAAACACCCTTGCTAGTGGTTCATGGGATTGGCAAGAACAATATACCTACATATTTTTTAAATTATAATAATTTGACCCGTATCTAGTTTTTATTTTTGTTTCGGTTTTTGAAAATATAGAAAATTTTTGCTGAGAATATTCTCGAGAGAATTTTCTGGCCGAGAATATTCTCGAGAATATTCTCGTTCTCAAAAAGAATGGAAACAGCTGTTGAACATTTCTCACTGCGTTCAAGCGTTGCAGGCGCGAATTTAATTTAATTAGTGTTTAGTTTTTAAATTTTAGTAATAGGTTTTTTTTTTACTGAAGTACTGTCAACTTTTAATGTAATTTTAGACAATTTTAATTATTGCTGACCTGTAAAAGTACATTTGTACATTATTACCAATAAATACTCTACTCTACTCTACTCTAATGCTAGCCGAAGATAGGGAGGTAGGGAGATAGTGTTGAATATCCCTACCTTTTACTCGCTTAGCAACAGGTTCGCGCCAGCGCGTTTGAACATAGTGAACAACGGTCAACAGCTGTTCTCATTCTATTTTGGAAATTACTCCGCGATTCAAAAACATATTCCGGTGTGCATCACTTTACGATTTGACAGCCACAAACGAAATTGAAAATAAAAGTTGACAATACTTTAAACGCTTTTTTTTTCAAAGGCGGTAGACATTGTAACTCAAAAACTACTTAACCGATCCAACTGGAATTTTGTATATATTTTCTTTAGCCGTTTCTTGAGGTAACGCTGTCGAGATATTTTTTGTTCTGTGCTTATTATTTGTTTAACAATAATAAATCTATTGATTTAAACCTTTTTTTTTTGCAAAAAATTGTCTTCTGCGTGATACCAAAAAGTCAAAAATCGATAAAACTAAAAAATTCTAATTCGTGAAAAATCTTTTTGAATTTTTTCTTTAGCGTGGTCCAATAATGAGTTCTCATGTCCACCGCAAAATTCATTGTTTTTTGAAGTGTCTTTAAAAATTCGCCACCGTTGGCTTATTTTTCAATATTTTTCCTTGAATTTCTTTTTGACTATTCTATGAATTGTGCTGAATAAGCTTCATCATCATCATCACTGGCTCGACAGCCCTTTCTGGGTCTTGGCCTGTTCCAGGATTCTTCTCCACTCTGATCTGTTTCGTGCTTTTTTTTCTCCAGTTTTTTTTTTTATTTTTAAGGTTATTATATCATTTTCTATTCGTTCTAAATATCTCAGCTTCGGTCTTCCTCTTGTTCTTTTTCCTACTGGCATCTGTTTGAATATTTTGTTTGGTATTTCGCCTTCTTCCATTCTTTCTACATGTCCCATCCAACGCAGCCGTCCTATTTTAATGAATGTTATGATATCCGGATCCTGGTATATTTCGTATAGTTCAAAGTTGTACCTTCTTCGCCAAATTCCGTTTTCTTTTGTGCCCGTGTCGCAAGATTTTTCTTTCAAAGGTGGCTAGCAATGTTTCCTCTCTTTTAGTGAGTGTCCAGGTTTCTGAGCCGTATGTGAGTACCGGTCTTATTAAGGTTTTGTATAATTGGCATTTTGTTTTCATTGCGACGTATGATTTTTCTGTTTGAATGGGGTAGCTTAATAAATGACTAAGTTTTACAGAAATAGGCTAGCTGGATATTTAAGAGACTGTATCAAGTGGACTCAGGAGAGGATCAGGCCGTATTTGCACGCCCGAAATAAGACGGTACCTAATGAAGTACTAGAGTGTTAAGAAACTAAAGTAAAATAAGGAAAGAAATGTAAAAAAAAAGGAACTACTGACCCAGAAGATATTCCGAAGTAGTGTTGAGCGCCAGGGAAGGATTTTATAAATTCTTCTCCACGTGACCTATATTGCTGTACCTAACTAATACTACTCAAAATGGTAGGATAATAAAACATATATGTACAACCAACAAATTTAATGAAAAAAATACCTATAACCCCTATATACAATTTTATACAAACTAGCTAATTCCTGACGTACTAGGCTAGTACGCTCCTGTCTGCAACGCAGCTTTTACAGTAAGAAAAAAAAAATGTATTGAATTTATTACAAAGACAGTTAATTATTGATCTACCTATGTATATACAAACTGACTATGAATGAGGATTAATATTGGCCGACAATCCCGAATCTGATCGGAGGTGACAACCTGACTACAATACCTGACAAATGGAATAAGTATTAATAAATAAGAGAATCTACGCTAGATATTGTGCACAACATCGTCATAAATCATAATCCCCAACTATTGTAAATAAGGATATGAACTGGGAAAAGATTAAATTTGTTGAACAATGTTGAATATTACTATGTTAACTATATTTTTAATGAAAATTGAAGGTATATTATTATTAGAGAGCTTATTTTTAAGTTATTGACACAAAAATAGTAATTGAAAAATATTATTAGAACAAATGACATGCAATTTTTTTACTATAAAAACCTGTAGCTACAACTTAGGCGTGTTGCTTCTTCAAACCCTGTGAAGCTGATGGTGGGAGCGCCAAATAAGGTATCCTCCGTTTTCCCTCAATCCTTGGGAGATCCTCAACCAAAGGAAGGTATGACAAGGAGGTACTTTCCCAGTATCAAAAAAAAACTCAACTGCTATTCCAAAGAACCAAAAAAAAAAACCATCCAATTTACATCCAAAAGAATTCCCCAAAATAATGTTTCATTCCATAAAGGCAAACTAAAGTATTGGTTGGCTTAATTTCCTATCTTATCTTCTTTCTTCCATGGCTAAAAGAATAGAAAAAAAACCTATCAGCTGGTTTTCCTTGAGTACCCAAGAACCAGGGTCACTATAAAAAGGTGGATCACCTTATCAGAACTTGACAGAGAAAAAATCTAGGGAAAAAATGAAGTTTGATGTCCATGCTTGAAGTTCATTAACCTTGACTGGAAAAAGCCTTTTTAAACGAATATAAGAAAGTATTTGGACAAGTAAATGTGGATCTTTGTAATCAAAGATTACTATATGGACTTATATAAAGGAGAGAATGAAAATGATCATTGATTCCAAACTTATTTGAGAGTGAAAATGTAATTCTAAGAATTCTATTTTTTTCCTGTAAACGTAGATTAGAAGTATTTAAGAATTGAAAATGTGATAATTGAAGAGTAGCAATGCTTTTAATATAATCTAAATATGGTATTAAAAATGATTTAGATGGTTATTTTAAACAGGGAAAAGACATAAAAAACAGCTAAGTGATAGTTTTCATACATACCCATTGCTTTTCAAAAAAAAATATTGGAAACAAAACTCTTCTTTTTCACTCCACAAATCCAAAACAAAATCATAATAATTCCTTCCAACGTAAACTGCTCTGCTATAAACGAATATTTCAACCAAAAAATAGTATTCTTCAAACAATGGCCATGGAAGAAGTTATGGGTTCATACAACGAGATTGGAAATTCAAGTGACAATCCGCTCCGCTGGCAATATGATATGCCCCTCCGTCGGAAGCCGTACAGCCACACGCTGAGACCAGAATTTCCCCAATCTAGTACCAACCTTAAATTGTATTTGGTCCCAAATTTAGGTAACCCGTTCTAAGCACGAACGCATAACTGGTTGCATACTTGTTAGGTGGCTTATAGGAATAAATATAATATTATCGTAACGATGGCACTCACCGTTACATTCCCCCATTACTCGGAAAAAAAATTGATCGTATGAACAATTTTTCCATATGTACTTACAAATACTCAATACAAGTATTCATAGAGGAAAAGTCACACGCTGTGGGATCCAACACAGGCGTGAACAAACCAAATAGCAAAAATATAGTACGTACCTAAGAATACTTCACTACTCTAAACTAACCTATCGGAGGACATCGTCCAAATTCGTAGGACCAGTACTCGGTGACATATATCCTAAAGACCAAATTGTGTTCCAGTTGATTTAGTAGATTTCTATAAAACCCCAAATTATAGTCAACAAGAACACCATAACCACAATATTCGAATACAAAACTTAATATAACCTATATGACGACTAACTCACACTTACAGCTGACTCGATCGATTATACCTAACCGCAAATTATGAGTCATGTAAATGGGGTAGTCTTAATGACCAATATATCACATATGGTACCAACATACATAGTTAAGGTTTATTATAACCCTTTGCTAAATTTCATAATTCAGATAAATTCTAATCAAAAAAATGTCGAATGGGACGAGTAGTACAAACTGTTCTATCGATGGACAACAGATTTAAATAGAGCATATCCAAAGTGAACAGTCAGTAGAAATCTCGTATCCAATTCTCAACATGCCAAAAAAAAATAGACCACAGTATAACCTAACCTAAATATAAGAGTCATTAACAAGAAAGGGGAAAATTTATTGTAGCAAGACTTTTATCCTAAATTGATCCGACAGTGGACAACAGATTTATAGGGAAGCATATCCAAGGTGGAACAATCAGGCAGATTTAATTGAGCAATGCTACACTTAGCGCTAAATGTACTAATGATGATTACATATTTGTTACCATGACCCTAACTCAACTGATCATCAGATTTGTATCAGATTCAATGGGAGATCTATCTAAGGGTAACTAACCGAATAATTGACCTAACAGAAGTGAGCTTACTCTGGGATTCTCTAACTATAGCTATAGCTACAACAGATTGATAAGAATGGCCAGAAGAAGCTAACCAATATTTCGAAGTCATCTCTCATGAAAGAATTCAAGAAGTCACATATTAATAACTCTTATAAATAAATCCAATTATGGAAATACTAGAGAACAGGTAAATCAATTTCTAAAGAAACTGCAGATTAAGAAAATGTTCCCTAGTTACTCACAGAGAACAGGATATTGATCCTGACCCTAAGGTACATATGAACAAAAAAAAATTTAGTTCCTCGGAAAGATGATGCTTGAACAAAATAATCCCTCGGTGAATACAAAAGCTACAATATTTCAATATAGTAAAGAAGTTACCATCATTATCAGAATAATAAAATAGTAAAACTTAAGAAGGATAGATAAACATACAAGTTAAGACTAAGTTTCTTCAGAATGAATGTAAACTGAAAATCGAATAAGAATGCCTAGTGCATGATTAAAATGATGATTAAACATTCTATCATAGGTCTACTAATTGAGGTATGGCTTGGAACTAGACAACTGTGAGCAATGAAATCTGCTTCCTATCAGGTGCACAGTCGATAAGCAACAAGTCTCGAACCCACGTATTTGCATAGCCAAGCTAGGCAAACCACTTTCCTAAGAAATGTTCACTACAATAAATAATGAAATGGTTTCACAGTCTTCTAATCATAAATTTAATCTCAATTAACTTTATCAAAATTTGGACACATGAAGTATAACTTTGGAATCACACTGTATACTAAAATTGCATTTACCCAAACAAATATCACAATGACTTCTTTAGACAAAAATAAGCTAATGTACCAAGGAATCATGCTAAGCACTGAAATAACTTTCCAGTAGAAAATACAAAATTAAACACAAAACTAAACCTATTTGGTAGATACACTAATCTACTAGTGACGACATATATAAGCATAATCACATACAAGGTGTTAACAGTTCCATACCAGTTCAATATTAAGCCCAACTAAGCTAAATCTCAATAATAAACTAATGACATCTCAGATACATAGAATATGGAAAGCTAGAAAGACTACTATAATAGATAAAACATAGAGTCCCTATCTGGTGACTAAAATCAAAATCCAATCTTAACCTATTCATTGAACAATCGAGTATTTCTAAAGTTTAGAAAGAGGAATTAACTTGATCAATATTGTTAAGTTAATCTTCTTCTTCTGATGACGAAGTTTCTAAGTCGTTGACAGTATTATCTGGTAATAAGTCCTTTATATGAAATCGACCAAGTTTCCTGTTGGACGAACTATCTTTTAATTCATATATTAAAGGAGAGATTACTTTACTGACAACACATGGGACATATTTCTGACAAAATTTGGCAGAAATAGCATCACCTTTACTTGACTTAACAAAATTACGTTTTAATACCCGATCACCAACAAAGAATCGCAAATCTCTTTTCCTCAAATTGTATTGACTCTGTGACTTAAGGTAAGAAGATTTTAACTTCTTTCTGATGTCTGCAAATATTGGAGGCAAAGTCTGAATATCCTCTAAACGATGAAGCTTCTCAGAGATCTGAGGGAGATTTGTGGAATTGTCCGAAATTAAACCAAAATAATCACCAGACAAAGCAATATTCCTACCAAAATTTAAATAAGCTGGAGAACATTGAGTAACTTCATGGACCGAAGTTCTTATGGCTTGAGCTATTGAATGAATATACTGGTCCCAAGCTCTGTGATCTGGATATGTGTATGATCTAAGGGCTGTTACAATACTGCGGTTCACTCGCTCACTATGATTAGCTTGCGGATGGTATGCAGCATTATAAAAGATCTTCTGAACTTTGTATTTAGTTAGAAGGTCTTTAAAAGCCTTAGACACAAATTGAGGACCATTGTCACAAGACACAATTTGGGGAACACCAAACAACAAAAAGACTTGTTCCTCCAAATATTTCACAATGGCAGGGACAGTGGCATTCCGAAGAGGAAAAACTAGTGGAAATTTTGTAAAGTAGTCCACAACCACCAAACAATAGGTATAGCCATTGTAGCTACGAGGATATGGTCCAATCAGATCCATGGATATCATCTGCCATGGGAAGTCAATGTTCCTAAAAGTACCCATTAATCCAGCTTGTGGCATAGTACTTGGCTTGCAAGTAGCACAAACTCTACATCTAGAAATATATTTCTTGATATAGTTGCGCATGCCAGGCCAATAATATAATTCTGCTATCCTACTAAATGTTTTATAAGAACCAAAATGACCAGATGTCACATTATCATGAAATGTACGAAGAATTTCATCCCTGTTTGTTGTTGGGACGACAATTTTCCAATCAGACATGTTAGACAAAGCTTCTACTGAACTAACAACATGCTTATAAAGGATATTATTTTCTACTTTAAAATCAGGATACTGATCAGGTGTTTGAGTAACCTTTTCCAACATTTTCTGATACCATGCATCCGGAACTAAGGTGGATAAGTCAAGAAGATTGACATCAAATGTTCGAGACAAAGCATCAGCTACTACAACACCATTTGCCTTACGATGGACGATATTATAATCAAATGCTGACAACTTACAAATCCATCGAGACAAACGTTGGGATGGGTTACGCATAGAATGCATCCAGAGTAACGAACTATGATCAGTAATAAGGGTACACTTACGACCTTCTAAATAGTAGCGGAAAGCCTCCAAGCCATGAATAATAGCAAGGAGTTCACGCTCGGTAGTGGAATAATTTTTCTGGGCCTTATTGAGCTTCTTACTAGTATATGCTATGGGGTGTTCAGAACCATCTTTCATCTGAAAGAGTACACCACCTGAGGCGGTATTTGAACAATCTGTCATGAGATAGAAGTGTTCACTGAAATCAGGTGAAGTCATGACAGGAGCACTGGTAAGAGCTTCTTTAATGCGATGAAAAGCATCATCAGCTTCAGGAGTCCAGGTGATAGTCTGGCCCTTTTTCCTATTCTTAAGGAGGTCAGTAAGGGGTGATAATAAAGTAGAATAAGAAGGCACAAATCGACGATAGTAACCACACATGCCCAAGATCCTACGTAATTGTGTAGTAGTTTTAGGAATGGGGAAGTCCTTAATAGCGGTTACTTTATCAGGGTCTGTTCTCAAACCTTGATGATCAACAACATATCCTAGAAATTTCAAATTAGGACGACAAAAATTACATTTCTCTAAATTAACAGTGAGATTAGCCTCTTTAAGGCGTGAAAATAATTTCTCCAATATTTCAATATGTGACGAAAAATCAGGAGTAACAACTATGATGTCGTCTAAATAATAGAATACGAATGGTTCGAGTTGGGGACCAATAACCAAGTCCATCAAACGACACATTGTTTGCGGAGCTGAAACTAGACCGAAAGGCATTGTGACAAATTGAAATAACCCTTTACCACTGACAGCGAAAGCAGTATACTTCTTACTCTCTTCGCTTAACGGAATTTGTAAGAAGGCTTTGGATAAATCGATCGAAGAGATATATTTGGCATTCTGAAGTTTGCTCAGAATTATATCTATCCGAGGGATGGGATAAGCATCTCGATTAGTAGTGATACTATTAAGTTTGCGACCATCGAAGCATACACGGAATGATCCATCCTTCTTCTTCGTCATCCATAACGGCGAACAATATGAAGAATTTGAATGTTCGATAATGTTTAGAGAGAGCATCGAATCAATTTCTTTACCCAAATCTGCTTGCCATGCCTGAGGTATGGGATATTGATATTGTCTAAAAGGAGTTGAAGTGTTCACTTCGATAGTATGAGATATTAAATGTGTACGGCCTAATTTATCTTTGGAAGAGATAGAAGAAAATTTAGAGATAATATTCTCTAACTGGTTTTGTTCTAAGCTAGACAAACTAGAGAACTCACGAATGGCACTTACAGTTGCGACATTAAAGGAAGATATAAACAACGAAAAATCTGAACAGTTTAATGTACTATTAAATGCATTTAAGAAATCCATGCCAAGAATTATAGAATTTTTAACTGAAGGGATAACATAAAATGTAATTATTTTCCGAATATTGGCAACTACGATTTCTGTGTCAAATTTACCTGTAATTGACTGGATTGCACCATCCGCAGTAGAGACTTGCAGAGAAGAAATAGGCATAACATTAATATCGGTGTTTTCTAACAATTTCAGCGAATACGAACCTATTAAAGAAATGTTAGAACCACTATCTAATAGAGCTAAACAAGATTGTCCTAAAATTTCAATTTCAAGATAAGGTCGGTTATCATTATGTTTCCTAACTAATAACGAATTTATATCAAAATCCAAAATATCTGATTTATTTTCAAAATTATCTGGTATTAACATAGACATATTATTATTATTTACAAACGTACAACCTGGTATAGAATTTGGAACTGTTTCCTCGTCTTGATTATGCTTATTACTAAAATTCCAGCTTAAGACTGGAGGGGATAATCTACGATCAATCGAACCGTACGAGTCAACTGAAGTGTTACTAACAATTACTTTTTCCCTGATTTCGGTTTGCGTGCTGGTCTCCGGTTGGAAGTGTTTCTTCCTTCCTGAGAGGGTGTGTTTGAGCTGCTGGCGGGTATTGGACCTGAAGCTTCGTCTACAGCTGCGGTCATATTCCCTGATGGGGCTGCTGTTTGAGGAACGCTCAGGGTACGAGCCTCTGCATGCTCGTTTCCCGAACACTTAAAACAGTTACGTTTAAGCGTATTTTCTCTACCACAACCGTGGCAGAAAATCCGTGTTTGGGGTCTGGTACAATCACGAAATGCGTGACCAACACCCTGACAATTCCAGCAAGACAAAGAATAAGTAGTCACAGACACATTCGGTGTATGGGGTCTAGATTGCCAAGAACGATTTCTCGAGGAGTGAGAGTTAAATCCAGCACCAGAATTAGATGTTGTAGGGGGATGAAAAGACCAGGATAGAGTTTCCTCTAACCGTTTACACTTATCTGTCAGGTCTTCGATAGTGGCTATATCAACCAGTGCCAATTGGGCATGGTAAAAGGGTAACAAACATTTTAAAATTATCTTTATTTTTGCATGATCTGTTAAAGGAGTATCTAAACGACTACACATACCCAACATGGTGTTAATAAACATAGTCACTGATTCTCCAGGTTTCTGCTTGCGGTTCTTGATCTCGTCTAAGAGATCAGTTTGGAAAGAATAAGGCAGAAAATCGGATTTTAGTTTCTGAGCCAAACCAGTCCAAGTGGTAAAGCTACCACGGTTGTTCATAAACCACGTAAAAGCATGGCCTGTAAATAATTCGGCAGAAGCCGAAAAGAGATCTTCCTCACTCACACCTCTCGAAACACGAAGACATTCTACCCTATCTAAAAATGAAATTACTTGGTCATAATGACCTTCACCAGAAAACGAAACTCCCCACTTATGTACCTGCACAGGCTTGGGATGTAACAAGGAATTAGAGGCTTGAACTGAAGAAACAGGAGTGGACGTGGCTAGAGGATTTACTCGAGAATCGAGTTCACCTTCTAGACTGAGAATCCTAATGGACATAGAGCGTTTGTAAAGTTGTTGCTCCTCATCTGAACAACATAATAAGTGGACACGACCAGAGATATGAGCAAGACGTGAAATGTATCTGGAATACATGCTATCATGGACAGTCCCTCTAAAATTATTTATCTTTTGCGTAAGATCCTCTAGTGTCTCATTTATTCCCTGTTGTTGTTCCAGGAAAGGAATAGCTGCAGCTGAATTCTGACGGAAACTCCTATTTCCTTGCTCCTGTTTAAGAGCACCACGCAATAGACTGCGTTTTCTATCACATTTAGCGGCTTCTTCAACCTCTATTTCCCTTATCCTCAGCTCATAATCTAACTCCTTAACTAACAAATGTTCTGGCTGAAAGGTACACATGGTGATAGGGAAAGAATTAGTAACAATAAACCCAACCCAACAACGACAAACCGAACCCACCCCAACAAACTAACGACCCAATTAACCGACAATCTACTAAACAAGCTGCTCAACCGACGAGCTGTTAAACTAACGACCTAACAAACCGACAAACCAAATATAACCGAGATATATATTTGGGGTAGATATTTAAAATAATTTAAGTAAATGTTTAAACGAAAATGTATATAAAAAAATGAAACTTTATAAGTTATATATAGGTATGGTAAGCAAAAATTTAGCTAACTGTAGTATATTGTGGCTGCACCTAAATCAAAAGTAGTAATGTACCTAGATATCAAAAAAAAAAAAAAAATCCTTCAAAATTTTTCAAAATAAATATCCAGGTATCACCAAACCGACCAGACCGAAATGTCAACCAATATACCTATTCAAATATTATCCTACTCAAGATTTACAATTATAATTTTAAATAAATTAAAATAGTACCAATACAGCAATACAAGTGCACTAGTGTATTTTCCAAATAACGTACAAAAGGAATCAAAAAAAATATCTCTATTTAATTACAAAATATACAACAATGAACCAGAAAGATACTTACTAGAAAAATTTACAATAAGCAACAAAATAAAGAAAGGTACTGTCTTACTGAAAATCGGGCTCCACGTTGGCGAGCGTCAATTGTAACGTATGATTTTTCTGTTTGAATGGGGTAGCTTAATAAATGACTAAGTTTTACAGAAATAGGCTAGCTGGATATTTAAGAGACTGTATCAAGTGGACTCAGGAGAGGATCAGGCCGTATTTGCACGCCCGAAATAAGACGGTACCTAATGAAGTACTAGAGTGTTAAGAAACTAAAGTAAAATAAGGAAAGAAATGTAAAAAAAAAGGAACTACTGACCCAGAAGATATTCCGAAGTAGTGTTGAGCGCCAGGGAAGGATTTTATAAATTCTTCTCCACGTGACCTATATTGCTGTACCTAACTAATACTACTCAAAATGGTAGGATAATAAAACATATATGTACAACCAACAAATTTAATGAAAAAAATACCTATAACCCCTATATACAATTTTATACAAACTAGCTAATTCCTGACGTACTAGGCTAGTACGCTCCTGTCTGCAACGCAGCTTTTACAGTAAGAAAAAAAATGTATTGAATTTATTACAAAGACAGTTAATTATTGATCTACCTATGTATATACAAACTGACTATGAATGAGGATTAATATTGGCCGACAATCCCGAATCTGATCGGAGGTGACAACCTGACTACAATACCTGACAAATGGAATAAGTATTAATAAATAAGAGAATCTACGCTAGATATTGTGCACAACATCGTCATAAATCATAATCCCCAACTATTGTAAATAAGGATATGAACTGGGAAAAGATTAAATTTGTTGAACAATGTTGAATATTACTATGTTAACTATATTTTTAATGAAAATTGAAGGTATATTATTATTAGAGAGCTTATTTTTAAGTTATTGACACAAAAATAGTAATTGAAAAATATTATTAGAACAAATGACATGCAATTTTTTTACTATAAAAACCTGTAGCTACAACTTAGGCGTGTTGCTTCTTCAAACCCTGTGAAGCTGATGGTGGGAGCGCCAAATAAGGTATCCTCCGTTTTCCCTCAATCCTTGGGAGATCCTCAACCAAAGGAAGGTATGACAAGGAGGTACTTTCCCAGTATCAAAAAAAAAACTCAACTGCTATTCCAAAGAACCAAAAAAAAAACCATCCAATTTACATCCAAAAGAATTCCCCAAAATAATGTTTCATTCCATAAAGGCAAACTAAAGTATTGGTTGGCTTAATTTCCTATCTTATCTTCTTTCTTCCATGGCTAAAAGAATAGAAAAAAAACCTATCAGCTGGTTTTCCTTGAGTACCCAAGAACCAGGGTCACTATAAAAAGGTGGATCACCTTATTAGAACTTGACAGAGAAAAAATCTAGGGAAAAAATGAAGTTTGATGTCCATGCTTGAAGTTCATTAACCTTGACTGGAAAAAGCCTTTTTAAACGAATATAAGAAAGTATTTGGACAAGTAAATGTGGATCTTTGTAATCAAAGATTACTATATGGACTTATATAAAGGAGAGCATGAAAATGATCATTGATTCCAAACTTATTTGAGAGTGAAAATGTAATTCTAAGAATTCTATTTTTTTCCTGTAAACGTAGATTAGAAGTATTTAAGAATTGAAAATGTGATAATTGAAGAGTAGCAATGCTTTTAATATAATCTAAATATGGTATTAAAAATGATTTAGATGGTTATTTTAAACAGGGAAAAGACATAAAAAACAGCTAAGTGATAGTTTTCATACATACCCATTGCTTTTCAAAAAAAAATATTGGAAACAAAACTCTTCTTTTTCACTCCACAAATCCAAAACAAAATAATAATAATTCCTTCCAACGTACACTGCTCTGCTATAAACGAATATTTCAACCAAAAAATAGTATTCTTCAAACAATGGCCATGGAAGAAGTTATGGGTTCATCCAACGAGATTGGAAATTTAAGTGACAATCCGCTCCGCTGGCGATATGATATGCCCCTCCGTCGGAAGCCGTACAGCCACACGCTGAGACCAGAATTTCCCCAATCTAGTACCAACCTTAAATTGTATTTGGTCCCAAATTTAGGTAACCCGTTCTAAGCACGAACGCATAACTGGTTGCATACTTGTTAGGTGGCTTATAGGAATAAATATAATATTATCGTAACGATGGCACTCACCGTTACAATCTGATCTTAGTTGCCGAATTAAGCCATGGTAACTTTTATTGGCAATAAATATTCGCCTCTTCACTTCCTCTGCTACGTTATTATCAGACGTGACTAGGGATCCCAAGTATGTAAAGTTTTTTACCCCCTCAATGTTGTATTCTCCTATTGTTATATTTTGTGGCTGCCGTATTTCTGTGTTTTTACTTACCTGCATATATTTTGTTTTGTTCTGGTTGATTTTAAGGCCACTATTTTGTGCAGCTCGTTCTATTTGATTGAATGCCTCTATCATTTCTCTTCTTGATCTTGCGATTATGTCAACATCATCTGCAAATGCTAGTATTTGCAGGTTTTTATTAATGATTGTTCCTCGAGTATTGACTGTTGTGTCCCTCATTATTTTCTCGAGTACGATGTTGAACAAGATGCATGATACAGTGTCTCCCTGGCGTAGTCCCTTTTTCACATCTATTGTTTCCGTTAGTTAGTTTTGTATCCGGATTTTACTTTCTACTTTTAGAGATTCTTTTATCAGTTCTATTAGTTGTGTTGGTATATTAAATTTTTTCATTGCTTTTATTAAGAATTCTCGGTTTATATTGTCATATGCGCTTTCGAAGTCTATGAAGAGATGATGTGTGTCGATGTTATGTTCACTTGTTTTTCGAGGATCTGTCGCAGAACAAATATCTGGTCTATTGTTGACTTCTGTCTACAGAAGCCACTTTGGTACCTGCCAACTATTTTTTCAGCGTGTGGTCTAAGTCTTTCATAAATGACGTTGGACATTATTTTGTATGCTGCATTCAGCAGCGTGATTCCACGGTAGTTTCCGCATTCTAACTGATTTCCTTTCTTATGTAATGGTACAATAATACCACTATTCCATATTTCCATATTCCGCTGGTAGCTGTTTATTTGACCATATCTTTGTTATCAATTCATGTATTGTTTTCTGTAGTGCGTCTCCTCCTTCCTTCAGTAATTCCGATGCTACTTGATCCGATCCCGGTGATATATTGTTCTCTAATTTGTCTACTGCTGTTCTAATCTCGGCTATTGTTGGTGGACTCTTTTCTCTGTTGTCTGCTTGGTCTAATGGTATATCAGGGTTCGTCTCACTCCCATCTCCTTCAAGCTTTTCCGTAAAATGTTCTGTCCATCTTCTTAGTATCTCTTGCTGTTCTCTCAATATATTACCTTCCTTATCTCTATACATCGTTGTTCTCGGTAAGCTGAATAAGCTTATTTAATGTAAAAATAAAATAATTCTACCATACGCCCCCTTAAGGATAGGTATGATAAGATTTTGATAGGCAATCCATGCACGTATTATTTATCTATGTATGAAATTTAATTAAAAAAAAAATGTTCCGGAAAGCAGTTGGGGGAAGGTCGACCTAGATTCGGATCTAAGACTATAAAGTAAACCACACATTTTGGGACCAGAAATAATTCGATTGAACCTAACTTACCTTAGTACAAATCTGCACATAAAAGAGTTGCAGCCCTTTAAAGTTACGTACAAAATGAAAATCGATTTTTTCCAATATATTAAAAACTATCAAGTTTTTTGATTGAAAATGGACATGCGGAATTCTTGTTGCAGGATCATCTTTAAAAAATAACAGTTAAATTTGAGCACCCCATAAAAAATTTATGGGGATTTTGTTCCCTTAAACTCCCCCCCCCTCCTCCCCAAAGTTTTAAAAGTTTCAAAAATATTGTGCTTAACTAATGGTACCACAATAATAAGTTAACTGGAACGTATACCAATATTTGGGGGGATTTAAGGGAACAAAACCCCCATTAATTTTTTTAGAGGGTGCACAAATTTCATCGTTATTTTTTAAAAATGTTCCTGCTGTAGGAATGCTATATTTCCATTTTCAATAAAAAATTGTAATAGTTTTCGATATATGTATTGCAAAAAAACCAATTTTTATTTTGTAACTTCTAAGGGCTGTAACTTTTTTTATTACACATTTGTACTGGGTTAAGTTAGGTTCAATCGAACTATATTTGGTCCCAATATATGTGGATTAATTTATAACATGCTTTTTTACGCCCTGTGAAGTACGTTAAGAATTTAATGAGAAATTATGAAATGTTGATACAAAATTGATTATTTTATTCAAGTGAGTAGCAGGTGTCAATGAGTGGTATAGTGATATTTAGTACTTAAATATCGAAAATCTAACCGATATACATATTTCTATTAAATTACACTTTTATTGAGATTGTAAACCACCATAATCTAATATTGTTTACTTTCGCTAACTTTCACGATCGATAAAATTATAAGTGATAATAATGATTATATTAATAATCATGACTTCTAACTAACTACACTTTGGTCAAAGTATATAAAACAATGAAACTTACTTTTATTTTCGAGTATTTCTTATAAACCATTACATATATTCCGGTAGGTGTGAGTTGACGGAATTAATTAAAAATAATAAAAATAAGTTAACGACGAACAGTAAAATATTTATTTATTTTGGCAACAAAAAGTGTTTTGCTTATACATCGCGTAAGAGGGTTTGTTATTGTTTCGGCCCTGCGATCGGCCGATGTCTCTGAGGTGTTGTAACCGACTGACTGAGTGGCTGAAAAGAAACCACAGACGCTAATCTGTTTGTGTTTTACCATGTTACCAGATGGGCAATAAATTATTTAGATCTGGCGTTTAAAGGTTGAAACATTTCTGCAGTTTACGTTTTCGAATGCATGTCCAATTATTGACATAAGGTCTGATAAGGTAATTAATTTATGGGGAATTTAGTTTGTTAAACTGAACACACCAAAAACATATGGTTAAGGATACATTCCGTTTCGTAAAACCGTGCCCCTCTTAGCATCTGGTTTGTATTTTACATGTGAATTTATACGACCCATATTATTTCTTTTTGAGAAAAGTTATTAAAAATTAAGAAAATAAAATTAGCAAAAATAGTAAGTAATTAAAGCGTACCGCTATACATATAATCGTTTAGATAGATTATTGTTTATAGTAGGGGAGGCAAGAATGTTAAATTTGCAGTTACTCGAGCGTTATGGGGACCTATTGGGTTGTGAAAATGAGGTCCTAAAACAAAAAAAAGTTTAGTTAAGTTTTCCATTTTAATGGGGACTTTCCATTTTTTAATTCAATTTTCCATTTTCAAAAATCGTTTTTTCCGATTATAGCGCCATCTATCCATAATTCGAAAATATGTCTCGAATAAAGGTCACTTATTTTTACGTAAGAAATAGTCCAATAAAAAATGGGGGCTCCTATTTAAGATTTTAAAGTAACCCCCACACTACCTTCTTGGGGGGGTCGTGTTTGGTGCCATTTTGAAAAATATTGAACACGTATTTTTCAGTTTTCTATCTGATGTTCATTTCGCGAAATATCGCGGGGTTCCTATTTAAATTGTTAAAGTTACCCCCACCCCTCTCCATGGGGATCCGTGTTTGGTATCATTCGAGAGAATCATGAAAAATATTGAACACGTATTTTTCAGTTTTTCGATCTGATGTTCATTTCGCGAAATATTCGCTTTTTTTAATGTTGTTCTGAAGTCTAGGACAGAGAAATGAAAGGGGAGACAGATTAAAACTGTTTGTAGAAGAAGAAGAATTTACAATACTAAACACATTCTTCAAACTACCACCAAGACGCGTGTACACCTGGGTCTCCCCGCAAGATCAACCAGGAAACGTAATACGGAATCAAATTGACTATATAATGGTGAACAAGAGATTCCGTAATGGATGCCTATCGGTTAAGGGTTACCCCGGTGCTGACGTATCATCAGATCATGTTCCTGTTGTTGGTAAATTTAGGTTTAGATTCAAGAAGGTTGCAAAAAAGAACAGCAACAAAAAGTGCGATATGAGAATACTAAAAGATAAGAAAACAAAAGAGACAGTCGCACAGATTCTTTCAGAGAAGCTAATTAATATGGAGCAAACATATAATGCCGAAGAATCACTCCAAAATATATGTGAAACCTTTAACAACATCAGAGAAGAACATCTAATAGAAAAGAAAGAGATGAGAAAAAGTTGGATGAACGACAATATACTACAACTTATGGAAGAAAGAAGAAAATCAAAAAACAACAAAATAATGTACAACACGATTCAGAGACAAATAAGAACTGAAATAATAAAGGCCAAAGAAAATTGGTTAAAATCACAGTGTGAAGAGATAGAGTCGTTAGAGCAAAAACATGATACGTTTAACATGCATAAAAAGGTGAAACAAGCAGCTGGTCTTCAGAAATCCAACACAGCTAGCAAATTGCGAGACCAACAGGGGAATATCATCACAGACAGAAATCAAGAAATCTGCATATGGACAAAATACATACAGGAACTTTTTGATGATACTAGATCCGAACAACCTCCATCCTACATATGTGATGACCACTTACCAATCACATCAGGTGAAGTGGAAAGAGCAATATCACAACTAAAAGATGGCAAAGCTCCTGGACCTGACAATGCATATGCTGAACTCATAAAACTATTTGACACCGACGGTACTCAACGCCTAACCAAAATATTTAACGACATATATTTAAGCGGAGTAATACCAAAAGCATGGTTGAAGTCGACGTTTGTTGCTTTACCAAAGAAAACAAAGTCCGTATCCTGCAGTGATTTCCGAACCATCAGCTTAATGAGCCATATTTTAAAGCTATTTCTAAAAATTATACATCAAAGGATATATAGACTGTGCGAAGAAAAAATCAGCCGAACACAGTTTGGTTTTCGAAATGCAGTGGGTACAAGAGAGGCCCTATTTAGTATACAAGTGCTATTTCAACGATGTAAAGACGTGAATTGCGATATTTATGCATGTTTCATTGATTACCATAAAGCGTTCGATACAGTAAAGCACGACAAGCTGATGGAGAGATTAACCAATATTGGAATAAACACCTGTGATTTAAGGATTATCAGCAATCTGTACTGGAATCAAACATCATCTATCCGGACAGAGGCAGGAGAATCCGACGATATCAAAATCAAACGTGGGGTCCGTCAGGGATGTATACTATCCCCACTGCTGTTTAACATCTACTCTGAGGAAATCTTTCAAGAAGCATTGGATGATGTTGAAGCCGGAATTAGAATTAACGGAGAATGTATCAATAACATAAGATACGCAGACGACACTGTGGTATTCGCTGACAGTTCTGAAGCCCTACAGGAGTTAATGAGCAGAATCGCAGAAGTCAGTCAGAGATACGGACTTTCACTAAACACTAAGAAAACCAAATGTATGATGATCTCTAAGAATGAACAGCAATTTGGACGAATCAGTGTGAATGGTCAACAAATAGAAAGAGTAAAAACATACACCTACCTTGGTACGAACGTCAATGAAAATTGGGACCATTCTATAGAAATCAAATGTAGGATAGAGAAAGCAAGATCTGCATTTCAAAAAATGGCAAAGTTGTTCAAATGTCATGATTTGTCGATACCCATAAAAGTCAGATTACTACGATGTTATATATTTCCTATACTGTTGTACGGAGTTGAGTCGTGGACTCTCACAGACGCCACCTGCAAGAAAATTGAGGCTTTTGAGAAGTGGCTTTATCGTCGAATCCTGAAGATATCTTATACCGACCACATTACTAATGAGGGTGTTTTGCTGAGAATGAAAAAAGAAAAAGAGCTGTTAATCAAAATAAAAACAGCCAAAATCGAATACCTCGGTCACATCATGAGGAACAGTGAGAGATATGGACTGTTGCAACTGGTCTTGCAGGGAAAAGTAGAGGGAAAGCGAGGACCAGGAAGGCGAAGGATTTCCTGGCTGAGAAATCTACGAACGTGGTTCAACACAACCACTACAAATCTTTTCAGAGCAGCAGTGTGCAAAGTGCAGATTGCCATGATGGTCGCCAACATCCGAAACGGATAGGCACTACAAGAAGAAGAAGTTCTGAAGCTATTTTCTTGTGGCATTTTTATAATGAACTATTTTAAATGAGAAATAAGCCACAATTTTACCATAAAAATGAATTTATTAACTCTAGCGCAAGAATTTTACTGCCATCGTTGCATTTGTTGTTTTTTTAAAGACAGATCACATGCTATGATTTTTTGTAGCGGATATTCTTGAGTTGGGGTTGATTTCATATAATCGAATGAACTATCTTTTAGTAAAGTTGTCCCAGGAACGCAACTCATCAATATTGGCAATATCATTTTAAAGTCTTCTACTTTAAAATGTATAATACATGCCTGAATTGCCTATATAAATGAGTCAGATTAAATAAATTATTAGAAGAATTTTTTACTAAGCAACAACATTTTTGTTTATTTAGTATTATTTTGTATTTTGACAACGACACCCGACTTGGGCGTCGAAACGTTAATAAATTCATTTTTTTGGTAAAATTGTGACTTATTTCCCATTTAAAATAGTTCATTCGTTTTTTTGTGAAATTTTGTGACTTGTCCATTTCCTTACGTCCCGCTCAAATCGTCAGATTTTTAAAATATACACTGGTCTGTATGTACTTAACTTACATTTTCTTAATCTGACAATTTCGCGTTTTTTAAGGATAGATTCTTTTTTACGGACTGCCTCCAGCGCATGCCTGTATTAAGAGTCCATTGTATGGACTGATGATGTTGAACAAAATAATGATTGCATGATTTCAAATAAAAATTTGTTGGTAGTAATACTTGTATTACACAATTTTTTATTAAGAATTACTCTCTCATAAAATATTTTGACTGTAGATTAGATATTACTGTTTACCCAATGAAGTTATCAATAATTGTTAAAAAGTGCAATATCTAAGAGTGTCTTATTTTTTGCTACGGTTATCTTATCTATAGTAATATTGATCAATAAACGTTGTTATATCCAAAAATAAATAAATTGTATAGATCGATTGAATTATTAAAGGGTTTATGTATGTACAAGGATTATTTGATACTTTTGTGGCCTTACACAGAGATGGAACAAATTCATAGCAATCTTAGGATTACCTATGTAGAATGAATTATTTCTTACTATATTAAAAAGGACTAAGTAATAAAATGATGGGATAAGAAGAGATAAAATGTATGAAGCACTAATAGGCACTAATATGTCCTTTAGGTATACCCGCAAAACTGATAAAGTTTAGTAAGAATGACTGAACAGCACACGAAATCATGTAGTATGGAGAAGTTTCTCATCGGAGAAATTTGAAGTAAACAGAGGTCTCAGACAAGAAGATCAAGGAAGGGGTGGTATTCACCACCAGGGTAAAAGTGCAAGTTGGCACCAAATCAGTTTTATTTTTTGACCGCAAATTCTGGCAAAAACATTAATTATAAGCAAAAAATGTTCATTATACATTTTTTTGATCAAATTAATAGTTTTCGATTTAGTGGTTATCGAAGCTGTTAGTTTTATATCGAAAAAATTACCAGAGAACGGCAGTTCTTGCCAGTGGCGCAGAAATACACCCCCCTATACGCGACACTATTATATGCACGAAATTTTCAATTTTCTAAATTTGACTGAATTGAAAATTGTGCCAACTCCCTTCTTCAAGTTCAGAAAAAGACTTACCCATTCATATGTCAACCATCCATTTTGATCCAAGGGTCCCCAAAACTCCCAAAACTTCGAAAATTTAAGTCCGACCTTTGCGGCTTTTAACAATACTGATCATTACCTTTCCAACTCATGTCTAATTTTGAACATTACCAGAGAACGGCAGTTCTCGCCAGTGGCGCACACCCATACCCCCCTACACTCGACACTATATATTATATACACGAAATTTTCGATTTTCTAAATCTGACTGAATTGAAAATTGGGCCAACTCCCATCTTAAAGTTCAGAAAAAGACTCACCGATTTATATGTTAACCATCGATTTTGGTCCAAGGGTGTAGATTTTACGGCCCTTCCTATTTAGGGTCTGTTTTTCGTTCTCGTCCCCAAAACTCCCAAAAAACTTTAAAAATTAAGTCCAACCTTTACGGCTTCTAATAGAACTGATCATTACCTTTTCAATGTATGTCTAATTTTGAAAATCGGTTATACCATTCAAAAGTTATAGAGCTTAGAAATGTGACTCAATTTTTATTTAAAAAAGGGAAAATGTTTGTGGATATGTATCTGTGTGTGTTTGAAAGTTAAACAGATTCGATGTTTTTTCTCTGTGTTTGAAAAGGGGGTCAGGGCTGATTTAGAACCGGTGTAGTTTGTGGCTTTTGACCACCCATAAGCCAGCTATAGGACTTGGTAAGTACAAAACGGCATATATTTTGGGGGTATATATATTCGGACCAAGACGAGGCAGGAGAACTGCAAATACATCAAATCAATAGTGTTTACCTAAGCTTTCAAATGGTGTTTAAGCCGTCAGGATCAGACATACACACAGCTCAGTATAGCCGAAAAACTGAAAAACTAAACTTTGAAAATTTTGGTTTTTCGACAATTACTCAACATTTCAACCTACGAATTGTGTATACCTTATATCCGATAATATTCGAATTTTTAGGTTATAGGCTTCATAAGTATGATAAAATCTATTTCCTGTGGGAAAAACGGTTTCTCAAGCTCAATAATTCCTGTAATAGCTTCAGTTATCATACTTGACCTTAGATCCATCAGATACTACTAGTCAATACATTTCAAACTCATGTTTACTGATCAAAATCGGTTAAACCGTTTAGAAGTTATTAAGCTACAAATGTATAATCCAATTAACGATTATTCCCGAAATGGTTTATGTAGTTGTAGTGGTTACGACGCTAAATTTAATCTGGCAAAGGGCAATCCGACTTCATTTACCGGCCATCTCAATATTTTTGTTTCAATCTATTTCGAATAGGAAAAAATCTAGTGTACATTCGATGGACACTAGATCATTTGGGATATAATGCAACAAAGGTGACCATTTATAAAGCTTGACGTGTAATAGGGGAACATTGCATTCAACTTCATACATTTAATTTATAAATAACTTTGAAAAACTCCTGATACAAGAATAAAAAACCGCTAAACGCCGTAAAAATGAGTGGCGCATAAAATATTCCAGCTACAAAATATCTGATATAAATATTACGTGGCGCGAAAATGGATTTTCATTTGATGCAAAACAAAATTCTAGTTTTATTTTAAAAGATTTTTCCATAATATTTGCTAAATTTGAAGTAAACGCGCCACAAAAGAGTTTTAAAATTCAAACTGTATCAAAGTTACTCTTTTGTGGCGCGTTTACTTCAAATTTAGCAAATATTATGGAAAAATCTTTTAAAATAAAACTAGAATTTTGTTTTGCATCAAATGAGAATCCATTTTTGCGCCACGTAATATTTATATGTATCAGATATTTTGTAGCTGGAATATTTTATGCGCCACTCATTTTTACGGCGTTTAGCGGTTTTTTATTCTTGTTGTCAATATACAATGGACACATTTCACAGGAAAAACTCCATATTACTTATGACGATGATTTTTCGGCTCTAGCTCTCCGTCTATTACTAAATATGGAACAAACAGAGCTTTTATTTGATTATAAACATTTCGGTATTCTATCTATACATTTTAGTGGTACTAATAGTCGTTAATTTACTAACAGGTCATGCATAATTCATGAACTTATAAACGAAATGAATAAGTAGTCCTGTCGCCAGGGGGGGGTACAACGGCCTCGTTAATTCAGATGGACTTACTCAAGTTTTTTTTATGTATTTTGACCCGTAGAACACGAATTTTTTGGGTAACAGTTGATCCGGATGTCGATAAGATTGTTATAGACCAAGAACTTGAGGAATCAAATAACAGCGATTTTTGGCAAAACAAAACAATATTTTGTATTTTTTGGGCCATTTTAAGTAAAAAATATTTCTACAAGTTTTTTCGTAGGATGCACAGTTTTCGAGATAAACGCGGTTGAACTTTAAAAAAATCGAAAAATTGCAATTTTTGAACCCGAATAACTTTTGATTAAAAAATAAAATAGCAAGTCTGCTTACCGCATTTGAAAGTTTAAGTCAAATTATATCGGTTTTGATTATTTGCATTGGTAAAAATTTATTTTTTTATTGTTTAACAAAGCTATAAACACGTAGGGTTTCCCGTGCTTTTACATGCGTTTTAACGCATGTAACGTAGAAATAGTCTTGATTGCACTAGTACCTATTCTACCTACTCGTTCGATTTTAAATGAGAAATCATAGAAACATCACTCACGCACTAGTTGTTTGTAGCTTTGTTTAGCAATAACACAATAAATTTTTAGCAATGCAAATAATCAAAACCGACATAATTTGACTTGAACTTTCAAAGGCGCTAAGCAGAATTGCTATTTTATTTTTTAATCAAAAGTTATTCGGGTTTAAAAATTGCAGTTTTTCGATTTTTTGAAAGTTCAACCGCGTTTATCTCGAAAACTGTGCATCCTACTAAAAAACTTGTAGAAATATTTTTTGCTTAAAATGACCCAAAAAATACAAAATATTGTTTTGTTTTGCCAAAAATCGCTGTTATTTGATTCCTCAAGTTCTTGGTCTATAACAATCTTATCGACATCCGGATCAACTGTTACCCAAAAAATTCGTGTTCTACGGGTCAAAATACATAAAAAAAATTTGGGTAAGTCCATCTGAATTAACGAGGCCGTTGTACCCCCCCTGGCGACAGGACTAAAGTAACTTATCGGTATCTGTTCGCATAGTAAACGATTCATTAAAAATACATAAAGGTTTTTATTAATCATAAATATAATAAATAAATAGATAAAGCTAATTAATTATGTTCAAAAGGCCAATATGAATTACCTTATTCAATAAAGTAGTCGTGAAAGGGGAAAGTTATTCACAAGACGTATGTAAGTATTATTAAAAACCATTCTTTAACGTTTCTAAGCCATGCCGCTGTTCTTCGACCTGGTCCTCTTCTTCCGTCTACCTTTCCTTGTATTTTTTAATTGTTCTGACGACATAAGTAACTTTTCCCATCCGATGCAAAACAACTTCGTTACGAACTCTATCTTCTTGTTCTTCCTTCTAGTATGTAGGCTTTAAAGCCTGTTTCTTCTTCAATATTAGCCTCCTAAATTGTTTAAGTTATCGCACCATCTTTTTCTTGGTCTGCCAATACTTCTTCGTCCATTTGGTGACTTATCTCGTGCTATTCGTACTATCCTATCCTCTGCCATTCTACAGGGTGCGGCAAAAGTCAGTTCCCCGATTTGCACAATCGAAAAATATCGGAAAATGAAAATGCAAAACGTTTAATTAAGTCGCAAATTAAACGAAAAAAAAAAATAATAAAAATATCGGAAAATGAAAATGCAAAACGTTTAATTAAGTCGCAAATTAAATGGAAAAAAATAATAAAAATATCGGAAAATAAAAATGCAAAACGTTTAATTAAGTCGCAAATTTGGGTTACAAAGGTGCATATAAAAATCTAAGCTTTATGTTCGAACTGGTGTCCATCTTCCTCGCTACAACGTTCACAACGGCTCGCAACGCTACGGCATGTTCGGTTGAGGATTGCCTTGTTCTGACGGAGGTGTTCAAATTCTTCCTCAATAATTGTCTTCAACTGTGGGAGAATTTGCGGTCGCCTAGCCTAGCCTAACATACACACTATTCTTCAGCAGACCCCACAACGAACAGCAACACGCGACAGGCAGATGAACAAAACACAAGGGGAACCCTACAAACAGTAGGGAACACCTGTTATGCGAGGCCGATTGTTCGCAATGTACTTATCGCGCTTATGCACGAAACTACATAGCGGGAACTGACTTTTGCCGCACCCTGTACTAATGTGTTCGTCCCACTCCTCTTTCTGTTTTGTCACCATCCATTTTTGTCTTTTACATTGCATGATCTTCTTGTGTTTTCGCTTCTCTCCCTATCCAACAGACTTTTCCCTGATATTCGTCGGAGTATTTTCATCTCTGTCTTGTCTCCGCCGTGTATGTCAATATAGGTGCAATTGCTGCTTTATAGATTCTTGCTTTTGTGTCTTGTCTTAGGTATTTGTTCTTCCAGATTGTGTCATTAAGGGACCCCGCCGCTTTACTTGCTTTTAAGCTTTGTTGTCGTACTTCCTCTTCAACATCTCCGTAACTGGTTATATCTATTCCCAGATATCTAAACCTTGTTTCCTGCTTTATTATTTTCCCATCAATTTCGATTTTACATTGTAGTGGGTATTTAGATGTTGTCATACATTTGGTTTTTTCTACTGATATTATCATATTGTATTTCTTGGCTGTTGTATTGAAGATGTGTGTTAATCTTTGGAAATCGTCTTCTGTCTCGGCGATTATTGCGGCGTCGGTCGTCTGCATAACATAATATTTGGATTTCTTTGTTCCCCATTCTGTAACCATGACCTTTACGTACTGCTTCTATTATTTCGTCCAGTATTATATTAAAGAGCAGTGGGCTTAATAAGTCACCTTATCTGACTCCGCTGTGTACTGGTATAAACTGTGTTAGTTTTCCATTTATCTTTGCCTGTATTCGATTATGAAAATAGATGTTTTCGATGGTTTGTATAATATTGATTGGTGTGTTTTGGTAGTGTCAAAGGATATACGCTCTGAGCTTCGCTGGTGTCGCTCCTAGCGGATTACTAATGCAACTTTCACCAGTAATTTTTAAATTTATTATTTAATTGTTATCGCTTAATATTTAGGTACAACGCAAAAAAGTAATTAAATTGCAATCGATTTTTTAAGATTGTGCTAATCATTTTAACGTTCTATTAATGAAATATTTATTAATTTCTTACTTTAGCTACTTTCACAATTATCGTGTAGATGACGCTTAGATTAATTTATAATTACATATTACGAAGTATTAAAAAACCTTAAATTCAGTATTTAAAACGTAAGTATATTTAAGGTGATACAGTAGCGATCAACAGGTAGCGAAAACGCGTTCCAAGATTGCGGCTTTAATTTTGAATATTTTTTCGAGATATTTGGCACACGTATTCGTAATATAATAAAGAATGGCGGTACAGAGCCCAATTTGAAAAATATATTAATATGTGGAAATTACTCTGTAATTAAATACAATATTAAAAAAACGAGCCTGTACCTCCATTAAGAAGAACAAAAAAATACACTTTCTTCAAATAAACTTTTTTATCCGATGCCTAGATTTTGTGTCGTTTTGGAACTACTAATGAAATAAAAAATTTTAGTAGTTTCAAAATGACACAAAATCTAGGCATCGAATAAAAAAGTTTATTTGAAGAAAGTGTATTTTTTGTTCTTCTTAATGGAGGTACAGGCTCGTTTTTTTAATATTATATTTAATTACAGAGTAATTTCCACATATGTATTAATATATTTTTCAAATTGGGCTCTGTACCGCCATTCTTTATTATATTACGAATAAGTGTGCCAAATATCTCGAAAAAATATTCAAAATTACAGCCGCAATCTTGGAACGCGTTTTCGCTACCTGTTGATCGCTACTGTTTCCTCTTAAGGTAAAAATATACACCACAGCTTTGACCAACTAATATAATCACTTTGACATTTATGTCATATTTCCAGTAAAAGCTTACAGACTTGTCACTACTGGCGCTCGAGAATCTTTAATTATCCCCTCTACCTACGAGCTCATAGCGTATAGGCAGTCAATTCACTGCTTCAAAGCGTGAAATAAATTGCTCACTGAACCATTCCCTCAGTAAAGCCATGCTTTCACAGGCTATATGGCAAGGGGCGCCATCTTGTTGAAACCAAAAATGTCGTCGAGATCACGAGCTTCAATTTCATGCAGCAAATAGATCGTTATCATGGCGCGATAACGGTCTCCATTTACGGTAATATTCTGGTCGGCCTCTGTTTTAAAGAATTATGGACCGTCGATTTTACCGGCCCATAAACCACACCAAACAGTTGTTTTTTCTGGATGTAATGGCAACTCTTGAACCTCTTCGGGTTGCTCATCACCCCAAATACGGGATTTTTGTTTATTCACGTTCCCATTATAGTATAGTATAGTTGATCCAAAAGATGGCATAACCCAGACATCCAAAGTGAAAGTTATCCTTCAACACCAAATTGTTCTATATGGTCCACACAAAGTCCAGAAAAAAGTCACACCATTTTGAGCGTCGGGTTTGGGGGGGAGAGGGGGGAGAAATCGGTAAATTCGTAGTTTTTTAAGTTTGTCGCCAATATTTCTAAAACTATGCGGTTTAGCATGAACAACCTTGTATACAAAATTGTTCTACATTAAATTTGAAATAAACCCTATTCCACGAATATACGCCTGTGTTGGATTATTTCGGCAACGAATATTTTATTGTGCAAAATATGAAGAACAAAAATAAATTGCAAATTACATTGCTGTTTAATGGAATAATTATTAGAGCCATTTACTTTCGTACTTCTTATGTTGCACACTGAAATATTCGTTGTCGCGATAATCCAAAACAGGCGTATGTTGGTGGAATGAACCATAAAAAAGGCCCTATGCATAATCTTTCTAAAATGAATGGTTCCAAAGTTACTGAGGTAGTATAGTATAACTGGTCCAAAAAAAGGCCTAACCCAAACATCCAAAGTAAAAGTTTTCCTCCAACACCAAAATGTTCTATATGGTCCACATATTGTTCAGTGAAAAGTTACACCATTTTGAGTGTCCGGTTTGGGAGGGAGAAGGGAGAGAAGCCGGTAAATTAGTAGTTTTTTTTCGTTTTTCGTCAATATTTCTAAAACTATGCTTTAGCGTAAACAATGTTATATACAAGAATGTTCTACATGAAATTTAAAACAAAAAATGTTCTATACATAATTGTTATAAAATCAACGGTTCCAGAGTTACGGAGGGTGAAAAGTCGAGGTTTTCGATACTTTTTATATTGTTTGGGCAATATTTATGATATAACTATACCAAAAACCCAGACATCCAAAGTGAAAGTTATCCTCCAACACCAAATTGTTCTATATGGTCCACATAATGTTCAGAAAAAAGTCACACCATTTTGAGCGTCGGGTTTGGGGGGGAGAGGGGGGAGAAATCGGTAAATATAAAAAGTATCGAAAACCTTCACTTTTCACCCTCCGTAACTCTGGAACCGTTGATTTTATAACAATTATGTATAGAACCTTTTTTGTTTTAAATTTTATGTAGAACATTTTTCTATAGAACATTCCTTGCGCTAAAGCATAGTTTTAGAAATATTGACAAAAAACGTAAAAAAACTACTAATTTACCGACTTCTCCCCCATCTCCCCCCCAAACCGGACGCTCAAAATGGTGTGACTTTTTACTGATCAATATGTGCACCAAATAGAACAATTTGGTGTTGAAGGACAACTTTTTGGACCAATTATACTATACTACCTCCGTAACTTTGGAACCGTTCATTTTAGAAGGGTTATGCATAGGGCCTTTTTTATTTCAAATTTAATGTAGAACAATTTTGTGTAGAGGGTTGTTCATGCTAAACCACTTGGTTTTAGAAATATTGACGAAAAACGTAAAAAACTACGAACTTGCAGATTTCTTCCCCCTCTCCCCCCCAAACCCGACGCTCAAAATGGTGTGACTTTTTTCTGAACATTATGTGGACCATATAGAACAATTTGGTGTTGGAGGATAACTTTCACTTTGGATGTCTGGGTTTGGGTCTAACTATACCATACTATTAAGCCAAAAGTAAGCCTCATCAAAAACATTTTTTTTTTCAAAAACAGTGAATCTTCAGAAAGCTTATCAGAGCACATTGACTGAAACGGTGACGACTCGGAAGGTCGATCGGCTTCGGATTTTGCACTAGATTGAATTTTGTATGCTTTTAAACCAAGATCCTTACGTAAAATACGCTAAGTTGTTGCGTACGACAAGCCAAACTGTTGAACGGCGACGAATCGATTCTTCATTTCATCCGCTACCGCCGCTATATTTTCTTCAGTACATGCTGAATGTGGTCTATTTGGGCGCGTGTTATCCAATAATGAAAACTGGGTTTAAAACATTGATGGTATAGCGAATTGTGCGTTCGGTAGGCCAATTATGTGTACCACAAGTTGCTCTAAGCTCACGAAACATATTCCTCATAGACC
Source organism: Diabrotica virgifera virgifera (assembly GCF_917563875.1). Lineage (NCBI taxonomy): Eukaryota > Metazoa > Arthropoda > Insecta > Coleoptera > Chrysomelidae > Diabrotica > Diabrotica virgifera. The sequence continues at coordinate 173,992,440 of NC_065451.1, forward strand.
GCCTATTTTCGTAATACAGCTGAATAATTTCTAGATGCTGCGCCGGGCTAAGTCTTTCCAAGAAAAAATGTCAAACAATACTGAATAAAAACGCAACGTCAAGTGATACGATTCATGCACGATTTCCCACCAAATCCCCACCAAAACAAGTATTTCTAAATGAATCATCCTTTATAACCACCTTGTAGTTTTTTCAACATTTAGTCAAAATTTAAACCGTACGTTTGCTTAAAGTGGTTACACTTATTTCAGGTAAACACTGATGATTAACTTTTTATTTCGAAAACGTTCTGTGATGGAGCTCTTTAAGGAATTATAAATTAAATATACCTTTTATAAAGGATTTTAGTAATTTGTTGTGATTAATGGTACACAGCCTAGCTATAGGAATTTATTTTTCCACCTACCTCTACCGAAAGAACACTTTTCCGGACCTGATTGTAGGGAGCAAAGTTGTACTTTTCCTTATACTTCCATATATTTGACTTATATTTGACAGTTGACAGTTGTATTGTACCTACTTGTTAGTTTTAGTTCTAATAAATTTTGTTGGTTAGATACATAAATAAATTAAGTAAAAATGAAAAAATGACTTGTTATTTGAGGAAGGTGGAAAAACCATATGTATAACATGGGAGTAAAGTGCCTTTTCCTCCCTTGAATGATTACTGCCCTCCGCTACGCGTCGGGCAGTAAACTTCATTCTTGGGAAGAAAAGTAACACTTTCCTCCCTTGTTATACAAATAGCTATTCCTTGTGAATTTTTTATTCGTCTCATTTAGCCTCTATAATTTGTTGTTTGAAGTCTTAGTATAGTCGAAACAATAAAGCACTGAACTTCCGAAAAAAAAACGACCAGACGGATCTTGTAAAAAAAAAATTCAGAACTCATCAATTATTATCGGCGGACATGAGTTCAATTTTGTTACTCGGGGGTTTTTTGGTCGCTGAAAACGAATATGACGTCAAAAGTGATCTCCGTAATACCTGGTGCCAAGGGTACCTACTGTTTACCTCGTCATTAAAATTAATTAAAAAATTAGTCAAAAATCATTACTCGGGGGGTTTTTGGGGCCGCTAACGACGAATATGACATCGGAAGTGATTTTCGGAGTACCTGGTGCCCAGGGTACCTACTGTTTAGCTCTCTTGTGGAGTTTTCGGCAAAAAATTTATTAAAAAATTAGTCAAAAATAATTATTCGAGGTTTTTTGACATCGGAAGCGATCTCCGGAATACCTGGTGTCCAGGGTACCTACTTCTTATTGGTTTTCGGCAAATTCATTAAAAAATTAGCCAAAAATCTTTACTCGGGGGTTTTTGGGTCGCTGACGACGAATATGACATCGGAAGTGATCTACAGAGTACCTGGTACCCAGGGTACCTACTGTTTACCTCGTTTTCTGGAGTTTTTGGCAAATTCATTAAAAAATTAGTTAAAATTGATTACTCAGAGGTTTTTGGGGTCTCTAACGACGAATATGACATCTGAAATGCTCTCCGGTGTACCTGGTGCCCAGGGTAACTACTGTTTATCTCGTAACTAATGATGTTCGACTAAATTTTTAATGAATTTGCCGAAAACTCCACAAGAGAGCTAAACAGTAGGTACTCTGGGTACCAGGTACTCCGTAGATCACTTCCGATGTCATATTCGTCGTCAGCGACCCAAAAACCCCCCGAGTAATGATTTTTGGCTAATTTTTTAATGAATTTGCCGAAAACTCCATAAGAAGTAGGTACCCTGGACACCAGGTATTCCGGAGATCGCTTCCGATGTCATATTCGTCGTTAGCGGCCCCAAAAATGCCCAAGTAATTATTTTTGACTAATTTTTTAATAAATATTTTGCCGAAAACTTCACAAGAGATCTAAACAGTAGGTACCCTGGGCACCAAGTACTCCGAAAATCACTCCCGATGTCATATGCGTCGTTAGCGGCCCCAAAAAACCCCGAGTAATGATTTTTGACTAATTTTTTAATGTATTTTAATGACGAGGTAAACAGTAGGTACCCTTGGCACCAGGTACTCCGGAGATCACTTTTGACGTCATATTCGTTTTCAGCGACCCCAAAAACCCATGAGTAACAAAATTGAACTCATTTCCGCCGATAATTGACGAGTTCTGAATTTTTTTTATTGTCTGTTTGAGATGCACTTTAAGAATGCATTTTTTGTATTAGTCCAGAAAACCACTGCGCATTCGCTAGGAAAAATATTCCGATTCGGATTTTTTGACCAATCTTACTCAAAAAGGACCCCTTTTAACAAATTTGCATGTTGCCAAGACCAAAAGTGGGTCAAAAATTTTTTAAACTTTTTTTTTTTATTTTTTCCTAAAATTATTTTTTTCTACGAGCGTGCAAAAATGTCTACTTTTGTGCACGCATTTTAGTTTAGAAAATTTCACTTTTCCGCACGCGTGTTACTTTTCCGCACGCGTGTTACTTTTCCGCACGCGTGTTACTTTTCCGCACGCGTGTTATTTTCCGCACGCGTGTTACTTTTCCGCACGCGGTTTTTACTTTTCCGCACGCGTGTTAATTTAGATATGTTAATATGGCCTTAAAGTAATTATAATACATGCAATAAACTAATATTTAGATATTATTTACTAATTTATTTCAAATATATCTTATTGTGTTCCTGTTTTAATGAAATTAACGCAACAATTCGATGAAATAAAATTATTTTGACATAATATTCGGAAGTCAAATCGGTAGACAATACAGTCGTTTGAATCATCGTCATGGAAACCAAGATCGTCGTCATGCTAACTAATTATATTGAAAGTTTGGTTTTGACAACCTTGTCAAAGAATTAATTTGTGTATGTATTTTCATATTAATTAAATTATTGGATGAAGATTTGGTAATTTTTTAAAGACTCTTAGAAAAAATATTGTTTCTAACTCTTGCAGAAAGTCTCTTTTCCGCACTCGACTACTTGCCGAACTCCCGCTTCGCGTCGTTCGGCAAACTGCAGTCGCGTGCGGAAAGAATGACTTTCTGCACTTATTAGGAAAATAACTATTTTTGCATGGAACAAAGTTTTTTTAGGTTTTTTGGATCATTCCAAACAGAAAAGGACTTTAGTGACTTTTCTCTGAAGTTGATAGTTTTTGACATATAAGCGATTAAAAATTGAATAATTGGAATTAAAATCGGCCATTTTTAACCTTCAAAAACTATGTGAAAAACTTAAAATTTGAATGTTGCCAAGGTAGGTAGATATTCTTTAAACATCGATTGATGAAATCCCGAAGAGTTTTTTGCAATACAGTATTCAAAACTCCTTAGTTTTTTAATTTCTAATCACGCGTGTGCGACACTATTTTTCACCGTTGCAGGTGTATACGGTATGGTGCAAATGAAAGGAATAAATTCGTTATTTCGTAAACCGGCGACTTTACGAAAAAAAACCCGAAACAGGTCGATTTTTATTTTTAAGTTATGATACTGTGGCATATATGGGATACTAGTGACGTCCATCTGGGCGTGATGACGTAATCGATGATTTTTTTAAATGAGAATAGGGGTCGTGTGGTAGCTCATTTAAAAGGTTCTTCAATTCTCTATTCAGTAATGTAAACATTTACATAATTATTTATACAGGGTGTCCAAAAATTGGTTATTAAATTAAATTATTTGACAAAAAAAGAAGTAGAAGGACACCCTGTATAAATAATTATATAAATGTTTATATAACTGAATAGAGAATTGAAGAACCTTTCAAATGAGCTAGCACACGACCCCTATTCTCATTAAAAAAAAATCATCAATTACGTCATCACGCCCAGATGGATGACGTCGCTAGTATACCATATATGCCACAATATCATAACTTAAAAATAAAAATCGACCTGTTTCGGGATTTTTCCTTAAAGTCGCCGGTTTACGAAATAACGAATTGAATCCTTTCATTTGCACCATACTGTCGGTGGAAAATAGTGTCGCGCACGCTTGATTAGCAATTAAAAACAAAGGAGTTTTGAATATTGTATTGCAAAAAACTCTTCAGGATCAGGCCCGTTTTTAGGGTCTTTGGCGCTATGGGCACCATTTTGACAAGCGCCCCCCCCCCCCCTCCCAACCACCAAATATACGCCAACACAACCCGGCCACTAGCGCCATATTTCGAAATAGATTTCCGCTTTTTCTTGTACTTTTTTTCTTATTTGCCAGTTTTGGTTCGGGGGGGATCTAACCCCTATTCTCTTTACAAATAGAGAATATTCCATTATCCACCACCTATGGACCCGCCGTGTCCCGGACTGGCAACCGGCAACCGTAAAACAAAACAAAACCGTTATTGACGCTTAAACAATAACAGATTAGCATAATAATCAATAGGTTTTGTTACTACGGTATCACGGACCACCCTCCCACCCTTATTATTATAATTGTAATTATTATTCTACTATATACACTGTACTCTGCCTTTATAACATTACATCTTGATATACTACTTCAATATTAATAATAACATCACACTTTCATGTTATATTATCTTTGTTGTAAGTTCATCAGTTCATCGGTTTCTATTTACATTGGTTTCTTCCGCATTTTCAAGTTTGAAAATGTGGAAATCAGTTTATCACAGTCAAGTTTCAAGGTTATGTCACTTTGAGTGCACAGTAACATCAAGCTGTTTAGCTTTTCATCTGCAATTGTACTTCTATTTTCTGACTTGATTTTCTTCAAGGCCGAAAAACTCCTCTCTGCCGAACAGTTTGTAACTGGCAGAGTCAAATACACCCTAATGGCTACTTCCAAATTCGGAAATGTGCTTGTTAAACTATTTTCTTTGATGTATGAGTAGCAGTCTCTTATTCTCTTCAGTTTCTCAGCCTTCATGTACATTTGAAAGTGATGACACTCTTGTACGAAGTCATTTTCGCAAATGTCATTGGAGTAGTACTGAGCAACCTTTTTAGCTTGTTCCACTAGATCTTCATACTTCTTCTCGTGAAGTTGACTGAATATTTCAAATCTTTTACTTAGATTTTCGTAACTATTTTTCCGGCTACTGAGCTGCACTACTAGATGGTCGAAAATGGGTTTGAAAACTCCAGTTCTATATCTTGTTCTAGGATCCATTTTCTCAAACTGTTCATCCCTTTGTTCATCAAAAAACATGGTACGTTTTCTTGCTCTGTCATAAGAAGGGGTACTTAAATTAGCCATTTTCAAAGCTTCAGCTTCAAAGTCATCAAATTTTTCACTTTTCTCGTTTAAGAACAACGATAAAGACTCAAGCTCTTTTGTAGCACCAAGTAGGTCTAATTCTTCTGTTTGCAACGTTTTGCTAACTTTGTCCACTCTTTGCAAGATATCATTCCAAATTACAATTAAAAGAACTGTTTGGAAATTCTCCAAGGTTTTAACAAACCCTTCTGCTGTCAGCCGTGTGTCTGGTGTTTGTGTTTTATCCTTAATCAAATCTTCAAGGGCAGCTTTGATTTCTTTATGGCTGGTAACCAAAGCAAGTAGTGCGTCGGACCTGGCTGACCACCTAGTGTCACTCATGGATTTTAACATCAGAGTTTTCTTTTCTTTTTGTGGTTTTCCATCATTGCTCTTCCCTATTAATGCTTTTAGGACATTCCATCTATGCGTAGATGCTGAAAAAAAATTGAAGAGGTTTTGAACAAAGTTGAAAAAGATTACAACCTCCACACAAGCCTTTTCGGCCGCATAGCTGCCTACAAGATTAAGGGAATGTGCGACGCACGGAACATAATCTGCAAGGTGGTTTATTCGTTTAATCCTTGACTGTAATCCACTGTAAGGGCCCGACATGTTTGATGCATTGTCATAACTTTGGCCACGACAATTTCGAATGTCCAGTTTCAGATCTTGAAGAGACAAAAGGATTGCCTCTTCAAGACCTTCAGACTTGTGCGATATACGTGGCAAGAGTTTTACAAGCCGCTCTGTGGCACAAGCATCTTTTAGGGACACATACCGTAAAACTACCGCCAGCTGGTCACTATGTGACGCATCAGGTGTCGAATCAACAACCAGGGCAAAATATCGTGCTTGATTAATCTCATCAATTATTGTACGAAGCACCTCGTTGCTCATGACGGTAATAAATTCATTGCATACGTCTGATGACAAGTATGATACATTTCCTTTACCCTTATTGCCGTATTTAGTGAAATGTTGTGCTAAGAATGGATCAAACTCACTAATTAGCTCAAGGCATCCTAAATAAAGGCCATTGGAAGTTGAACCTAATTCTTGATTGTCACCTCGAAACGGAAGTCCTCTAGATGCCAAAAATTTTACAACTGTCACTATTCTAGTTAGAACGTCTCTCCAATACTTCACCTCTTGTTGATGCTGTGAAGAGACCAAGGACTCTACGGAAAGAGACTTTTTTCTTGAAATTAATTTAAGGACATTAATCCTGTGGTCATTTGATTGTTCGTGTGACTTGGCTAAAGTTAATGAATGTTTCCAGTCACAGAAACCTTCACAAAAAGAAGTTCTTTTATTTTCTGGTTGAAAGAGAAGACATGGAATGCAAAATACACAACCAGTGGATTTTGAATACAAAAGCCAATCTCTTCTAAAACGTTCTCCGTTCGGGATTTCGCCTGAAAACAAATTTACTGAAAGCTTACGGTTTTTTTTAACATCATTTTTATAGTACCGTTCTGACTTTGAAAAATCTGCTTGCAAATCTTGCTTGACATTTGAATTGATTATTTGAAGAACTTGTTCATCGTTTTTTGTGTCCCAAGTGGCCGGATCATCTAGTGTAAAATCAAAACTATTTCTAGAATATGGGTTTAGTGGTTCTACGGTAACCTGCTTAGGCCTACTAGGCGAATGATGTGTACGAGATGTGGTGGATGGTAAGGATAGTTCAGAAGCTGAACAAAAATTCTGATCATTTGAAGCTGGATTTATGTTATCTGAACATGATGAGGCAGAAGCTTCATTTTGAGGCAAGCTTTTTTGAGTGTCAACATTTTTGTCATTAGAATTATGTTGACTCGTATGAACATCAGATACAACGTTAAAGAAATTACTTATTCTAGGAACCTTTTTTAGGAAGATCGCCTCTTGCGCTATTCTCTGATTTGCACGTTTACGGAATTCAGCGCCACTAGGTTTCTTTTTCTCACTCATAGTAGCCTACTACACTCACTAGTCACCAATCACATCAAAAAAGAAGCAGCGAAGCGCTCGACTGAAAGAACTGATGCACGATGCACGTAAACAAACAGCGCAACCGTGGAAAGACCACGCCACAATAGACTGTCCAGTGTCTAATACCTGACTGTGGAGTCAAGAGACAAAAGGGATGTTGTGGTGAGGATGGTGGGGGGAGGCGGGCGGGCTAAAAATAGACACATGTAGAGCGGCGCGCTTCCGCTTTGTTCCGTCGTCTAGGACCGGCGCGGGCGCGGCGTTGAGGTCGGGTTGTGGTGGTGTATTTTACGCTGATACCCTCCCAATGATTAAATCGCTATTCGTAGTTTTTGTTTACAATTTGCCGCGATCTCCAGAAAATATTTGTTTATTTTAAACTATTATTAAAATTTTTATTTTTTTTTATTATTTTTTTTCTTGCGCCCTCTTGGCGCCCCCAGGCTCGTGCGCCCCTGGGCACGTGCCCAGCGTGCCCATTTATAGAATCGGGCCTGTTCAGGATTTCATCAATCGATGTTTAAAGAATATCTACCTACCTTGGCAACATTCATATTTTCAGTTTTTCACATAGTTTTTGAGGGTTAAAAATGGCCAATTTCGCAATTTTTCAATTTTTAATCGATTATATGTCAAAAACTATCAACTTTAGAGAAATGTCACTAAAGACTTTTTCTGTTTGGAATGATCCAAAAAACCTAAAAAAACTTTGTTCATGCAAGAAAAATAATTTTAGGAAAAAAACAAAAAAAAAACGTTTAAAAAATTTTTGACCCACTTTTGGTCCTGGCAACATGCAAATTTGTTAAAAGGGGTCCTTTTTGAGTAAGATTGTGCAAAAAATCCGAATCGGAATATTTTTCCTAGCGGATGCGCAGTGGCTTTCTGGACTTTATGCAGTTTTTCAGTATTATATCATGGCTCCGGTTCACAAAGTTTCCTGGCGCATTCACGAATCGAATGCAAAAAGAATTATTAAGATCCGTCTTGTCCTTTTTTTTCGGAGGTAAGGCCGATTTTAGTGCTTTATTGCATCGTCTACTACAAGTTTCCAATTTCCACGAGTAATGGTAATTGATTAATCATTTCAAATCTTGTCTCACATGAATTCCTAGATAAGATTATACTTTTTATAATGTTAGTGACTATAAAAAACTTATCAGTAGTATGTTTTGCAAAATATTTTACTATACAATCAATATCGAAAATTGGTATTATGAAAAGTTGTTTGGAATTAAAACGTAATGCAGTTAGAGTCTAAGTAAGGAATATAGTGAAACGGTCAGATGTGTAGGTTTTGGTAGTTCGGATTTAAGCTATAGTGCGGCGACTGATTTTTTCTGGTAATTAAATATGTAAGTAAAAATATTTATTTTACTTAGGTATATACCCTTAAAGAAGGACATATACTATGTGCTAAAATTAATGTTGACCATTTTTATTTATATTTCACCTTTCAGAAACCCTTTTATTTTTATAACATCATGTTAAACAATAGTACATTGTTTACCGGGTAGGAAAAGCTTAACATTCCTGGACGACTGTGAAGATTGCTAAGTCGAGGCGCAAGCCGAGACTTAGCAACACAGAGTCCAGGAATGTGGCTTTTCCTACGAGGTAAACATACTATTTTTCCGCAAATCGTTTAAAATTCGACAGATATTGATTGATTTAAAAAAAACGCGATAATTTTATTCCCAAATAAATGGTGCTTTGAAATTCCTAATAAAATTACTTGGGTTACTATGGAAACGTATTGAGGTTGAATTGTCAAACTTGACGCTTATAAATAGAACACTAACAACTGTACGGAAATATCATTTCCTTACAGTAAGGAAATGACATTTCCTTACAGTAAGGAAGTCCTGACTTTTTCTTCAAGAAATTTTGACAGGAATGTCAAAATTTCCTGGCGATTTGCGGAAAAATGTTTTAATCCTAATGCAAAACAACACTCTACACCAGTGGTGCTCAGACTTAAACTGCGTGGGATCTACCACTTACACTGCAAGCTCCAGCGATCGACTGCTAGTAAAAAAAAAATTAGAAAATAAATAAACTTGATTGCACATTTCTATTTGAAAAAAAGTTGTAAAGTTGCGCGTGTGGTGAGTCAGCGCAGTCCCCGTCTTTTCCATTGTTTGTATTTTTTCCGTGAATCGCGATCGACTTCAAAAACTTTGACGATCGACCAGTCGATCGCGATCGACCATTTGAGCACCGCTGCTCTACACTCTATTAACCACCTGCTTCCCAACTAAAACGGTTCTTACTATAAAACAGTCCGACAAGAATTTGAAGACGGTGACACCTATATTTTATTTCTGTTATCTGATATGCAACAAATTAATTATACTAAATTCACAATGAAGATGCACTACGTAGAAATAAACAAACCAAGACATTTTGAATGTTCCAAGGAGCACTTAGAAATCATGATTTACAATGAATACACATTGTATAAATCCCAAATCATGATTTACAAAGTTTATACATTGTAAATCATGATTTGGGAGTGCTCCTCGTAACATTCAAGTGTCTTGGTTTGTTTATTTCTAGTTCATCTTTATTGTAATTTTAGTATAGGTACTAAAAAGTAACACGCGTTCTGTAGTTCACACTACAGTTGGCTCGATCGTCGACGTTGTTAAGAGGAGCCATCAGAAGATTCTCAAGCGGTTTTTAGGTCTTGTAAACTACATATTATACAGTGATGAGCGCGCTAATAACCGGCAAAATAGCTCAAAAGATGGAAAATGTATTAAGTTGTGAGATAAAAAGAAATGAAACTACTGGAGGTAGGATTTTATCGGTATTAACTTATAATGTACATTACCATTATGAATAGTTTCCACCTTAATACCTTTAAACGTCGCGTCAGCTAGTTAACTTAGGTCATAATTCTAATTCTACGTATGACGTTCCTTCAAATTCAGTTTTATCAGGTTATGTATGTCTTCTTCTTCTTTGGTTTATTGGCCTCTACCTGCATGGGTATTTTGGCCAGCTCATCCTGTCAGAATAAAAGAAAAATCCCTTAACCACCTATAATTTATTAATAACTCAATAATTTCAAATTTTAATATTTAATTATTGCAAAAAAAGTCAAAAATGTGGGACTTGACACAACCTTCGGCAATTCTGTAGTGACATGAGTGAATGCGAGACGTCTAAAATCATGGTAGAAATTAAGTTAATTTTAGAATAAAAAATTACTATTACACTAATTAAACTGTTTTTATTTTGCTTTATTGTCTTCAATTGATTTTTACTTTATGCGAAATCAAAAAAACATAATGTTAATGTCATGTTAACGTCATACGTAGTTATGAGGAAAGCAAAATATTGGAAATGAAGTGGATAAAATAATAAATACATAATTTGAACAATATGTCAAAAATTACATACGACTAAATAATTCAAATTTGGATAAAATAACAATACAATCTTTTGTATAAAGAGTCTGTAATCATCTGGGTTCTTCACTTTAACTAACCGAGGCCACATTACGCAATATTGTAATGATCTTCTTCTTCTTCCTTCATTGGGTTATCCCTCGGGATAATTCGCCCAGCTTACACCAGGGAAATCTTGTAATGATCGGCAGTTGTTCCTGAGCTAGAAAGGTTTTTGCCTTTGTTGTATTTGTCCCATAACAATTAAAAATTGCCAATTAACTAAATAACGAGAAGAAGAAGTAGAAGCAGATTGTGTAATGGTTGGCAGTTATCCCTGTACGAGAAAAGTTTTTACCTTTGTTGTATTTGTCCGATATGCAGGTAGAGGCCAATAAACAAAAGAAGAAGAAGCCATACATAACTTATTAAAAAACCAGGGTTTGAAAGAACGTCATACGTAGAATTATGACCGAAGTTAACTAGCTGACGTTTAAATGTATAAAGGTGGAAACTATCCATAATGTAAATTATAAGTTAATACTGATAAAATCCCACCTCCACTAGTTGCATTTCTTTTCATCTCACAACTTAATACATTTTCCATCTTCTGAGCTATTTTGCTGGTTATTAGCGCGCTCATCACTGTATAAACTGCACCTGGTATTTACACTTTTTTGACCAGTATCGAATCACAAGTGGCAATGAGTCACCGTCGTGTAAAAATTGTTTTAGTAAAGCCACAGAATAGGGAACAATTGTTTCCTATTCTGTGGTAAAGCGGTGTCGGTCCATGATAAATAAAAAGGGATCAAATTTGGCCGCCTTAACCCTTTTCTTGGCAAACCGATATAAAAATGTGAAAATTATGTTTTCTTTCGATTAATGCCCTTCTAGAATTATTTAAAAATTTATGAAATTAATATTTCACCTTTAATTTATTCCTAAGTACCAAATTTGAATTTGTTACAAATTTGTTACATTACCAAGAATACCATACACCTTATTGTCACTGATGGTCCATGCATTTTTTAAGGTTTGAACCGATTTCTCAGAACAAAGTTGAAATTTCTTTTATCTGAGTTCATGAGAGTGCTCTCGCGTCACAACACCTCCCTTCCCCCATTAAATTCTAGGAAAATAAATTTTTTTAAAAATAAAAAGAAAGTTTGTAATTTTAAAATAGAATTATTTATTTAGAAAATATAATTATTATATTCTAAATAAAATCATTTTAATTTAGGTAACTCCTTATTTGTGATGCCTTTACCCTTCCTTATTTGTGATTGTCTACCCCTTCAAATTTTGTGCACTGAAAGGAAGTAGTGCCTGACTTACAAAACATAGAAATAATTTTGTCTACGCTTTTTTTAAACCTATCTATCTGCAAAACAAATAAAATTGTATAAAAATATTGTAGAGATAAAAAAATCAAATATCTACATTGAGAAAAAAATATAACCGTAACTTGGCAATGTAACAAATTTGTTACAAATGTTTGAAAACGTTTTTTGATAGTTCAATAAATAAAAAATCAACTAAAACGTACACGCTCTATTTATAGGATAATTGAACAATATAAAAAAATCACCAAAATAATAAAAAACACACTATTTTTTATAAAAAATTAAAAGTTTGTAAAAAGAGTGGAGAACCTTCTCGAAAATGCAACAGGTGGCAGATGGCATCAATTAGAAGTTATCAGAAATCGGTATTAATAAAAATATAAGTTAACTATTGCCATCTATGGATAGTTTTATGTTATTAGTACAAAATATGAGTAACAAAATGCACCTCAAGTCTCCTAGAACTCACCTAGGATCTAAAATGAAAATGTTACAAATTTGTTACATTGTCAAGAAGAGGTTACTTCTTATAATGGGAAATAAGCCACAATTTTATTAAAAAAATGATTTTATTAACGTTTCGAAGCCCAAATAGGGTTTCGTTGTCAAAATACAAAATACTACTCAATGTAAAATGGTTATTTATTAAAAATGGCCTATTTCCCATTATAAGTAATTTATTATAAAAATGCCACAAGAGAATAGCTTCAGAACAACGTCAAGAAGAGGGTTAAAGCCGTACCACAATACAAGTTACTCCGACTATACATCATTCTAATGTAAAAAAAATCCATATTTGTTTCAAATTGCCGACACCAAATATCATTTTGATTATTCTAAATAATATGATAAGCAAATAAATCTTCCGTGATAAAAAATAATAAGCAAATTTTCACAAAACAAAATTCATTAAAAATTTAATGAACGTTGAAAAGTTAATAACCTTTAAATTAGTTAATGTCTGCCTTGTAATATTTGAGTGATGCATTTAAATTAGTAATACCGTAGTAATTCATTTTGTTGTAATCATTTAACGGGCATTATTAGCTCTTTAATTCACTAACCACTCAACATATTCGCCTTTTCTTTCAATATAGGTAATTATTCTATCACGAAAGTTTTTCAATACCAAAAAGGGGTAGTTCCCTGGATTGGCTGTATACCTTATAGTTAAACAAACTGGAACATGAAGTAAAAACCACTTCTATGTAAAAGGTATATTTAATAAAAATTTTTAGAATCCCAATTGATTCAATAAAATGAGTTCATCAGAACGTTTTCAAACCTATCGGTCCATCATCAGTGATCTAAAATCAAATAAGTAATCCCACTATTAAAATTAAAAAGATGGTTGAAATTGTGAGAGTTAAAACTTATTAACTTTGTGTTAACTTTGACTTTATCCTAACTCCAATCTATATAAAAATTTTTAAATTTTCACCTACATCCAAACAATAATTTCCCTACTACCTATACAACCATCAATACACATGCTGTGGACATATAAATTTCTTGATATAATAATATCCCTTTTCAAAATTTAAAACTTCTTCTATAACACCACTTATTTAATTTTATTTCTGTTATTACTACTAATCAGCTCACTTTATCATATTGTAATTTTTTGATCAGGTTAATTTTATTTGATACAGTCAATTTGTAGTTACCTACAGTTAAAATAATTTTATTTTGTAAAACACATTATCTTTTAATTTTAAACAACAATAGATTTAATTAACAGACAATTTCAGATATTAAAAGCTTTAACATATCTTCTTCTGGATCATGACTTTGTTTTTAAAATTCCTACAAAATCGACTATCTTCTTCCTTAACTGTCAATGTCACATCAAGCATTTCCTTACATAGCTTTGACACTTAGTAGTCATCGTTGACCGAAGATGGTTGATTGGGTCCTCGGGTAGAGTTTCACCATGTTCCCAGAGGTTTAATCCTTTAACATCGGCGTTTAGCCATTTTAAATTTATTTCAACATAATGTAGATTTATTTATAATCACAACCATTGTTTGGTTCTGGGGCTATTTTGCAAGTATTCAAGTAAGTAATCATAACCACATTTTTTAACTCTCACAATTTCAACCATCTTTTTAATTTTAATAGTGGGATTACTTATTTGATTTTAGATCACTGATGATGGACCGATAGGTTTGAAAACGTTCTGATGAACTCATTTTATTGAATCCATTGGGATTCTAAAAATTTTTATTAAATATACCTTTTACATAGAAGTGGTTTTTACTTCATGTTCCAGTTTGTTTTTCAATACCCTTATAACCATACCCAGAGTAGGTACTACTCTGCACACATTCTATAATGAATCTTTCCAAATGAGCATTGTGTGCAAATGGCTTTTGAAGATATGTACATCTTTTCCTGTCGGTAACCCCACGAGGAAAAATCGAGTGGCGTCAAATCTGGAGACCGAGGAGGCCAAAAATGTCAGAAACCCGTGATATAACTCTTCCATTAAATCGATTTTCAAGGTGTTTCCTTACCTTATCTTACTGTTACAGACTTAATACTTATAGTCTAGTAAAATAAAATTTCACTACATGTAAAACAAAATGTAAATTCGTACAGGTTGAAACAAATTTTATATCAAAGTTTAGGTGGGTACAAAAGATATTTTCAAGAAAGTATCCAAATCACACAAGGGGATCATTCTTTTAATAATTAAAAAGGGGTCATTTTTGCTAAAAAAATTACTTTTTTAACTGCTGAGGTCATTCAATTACTAATGAAGGTCTATAGGATTATTTTCTGCAAAGTTGAAGGGTTAATCTTTCACATATAACTTACTAAATTAAATTTGACCCCCTATTTATTTAAATAATTATACATGAAACTTTAAAAACAAATTTGCAAAAAATTATTTTTAGCGTTTTAAATAAGCACTATAAAATATCTTATTTTACAGAAGAAGTTGCACTATGTTATCAGTATTAGTAAAAAAAATTAGTCCAAAAATATTTAATATTTTTTGAGATATTGAATTTGTTTATTAAATGTTACTCTATTTTCAATTGCAAAAACGCGGTTGTTGCCAAAGAAATATTCACCTGTATTAAATCTTATTAGTTTTATTTTTATGTATATTTTCGATAAATGTATTGATAAATTCAAATTTCAATTAAACTTCCCCCTAAAATGACATTTGAAAATTATTCAAATTTGTTTATAATTTGTTTTTTTAATAACGTCACGGGGATTAAATATTTTGAAATGCCGTTTCGATAATTGGGTTTCTGTGAATTTTTCACTAATTAACAAATTTTTTTGTCTTTTTTTCCTCTTCTTTTTTTTTTCTTGGAGTTATATTACTACGGGCCCTTTTAGGGTTAAGTTTCATTAAGAATGTCGAATCTCTAAGTTATAGATTCTAGACCTAAAAATATTAAGATTGGTCTAAAATCACTTAAATAAAATGTGGCTGGTTACTGAGTTACAGGGTGTTTAATTTAAAAATTAAAAATTATTTTTACCAAGTACTTTCAAACTATTTGACGCATCCTTATCATACTTGTCAGAAAGTGTGGGTACTATACAGTCTACTAAATTGTGACAAATAAAAGTTTCTAGCTACTACCAGAGGCATACTACAACATAGTTAATGGTTGACCCTTTCCAAATTCTACGCCACTGAGGGAATTACTATTTTAGCGAAATTTTTCGATTCTCCAATACTTTATATGTAAATAATATACTCTTTATTGGTAACGATTAAGTCATTAGTTTTCGAGATATTGGACGTTAAAAATGAAACGGCATAGTTATTTTGATTCATTCATTCATTCATTTTAAACTTCCAATATCTCTCAAACTGATGACTTTATCGATACCAATAAAGTTATTTACATACAAAGTATTGGAGAATCGAAAAATTTCGTTAAAATAGTAATTCACTCAGTGGCGTAGAATTTGGGAAGGGTCAATCATTCACTATCCCCTGTCGTACGCCTCTGGCACTAGCTAGAAACGTTTATTAATCACAATTTAGTAGGGTGTATAATAGCCACACTTTCTGCCAAGTATGATAAGGATACGTTAAATAGTTTTTCGTACTTCCGGGCCTAAAGTGACAACTTCACTCCCTTGTGACAGGTACTAAAGTGTCACATTTAATCCCTCCGGGATTAAATATTGACGAAACTCCCGGAACGATTAAATCACAAACAAACGAATTTAAGGGATATTTTATTGAAAAATATAATTAATTAGAATGGTAATTAACGTTAATATTCAAATTAATATTGTGACAGTTCGTCATATTGACCAGTCTTTCCTGGGTTAATGCAGCAGGTAACTGACGAGTAACAGATAGGTCCTTTTCATACTTATATCAATATCTTCTCTAATGTTAATAACCGATTTCAGCATTGAGTAATGTGCCCAGAGAGTTGAGGCACAAACCGCTTTTGATTTATCATCGAAGTAGACTAACAGCGCATTTTCAGTAGGTTGTCTCACATTTTTTAAGCGGCACCACTTTTTAAAAGCATCGTACTGCTGCTCGTATAGTTTTCTAGATTTCGGTGGTAACAATTCTTCACCTACTTCGGCTGCTCTTTTATCAATATCAGATACACCTTCTTCACTCATGATACCAATAATTATCAATAACAATGTTTCTTTACAATGACACTAGTAATGACAATGTTTCTAAATTATAACTGTCACAACGCAATGTTACTATGGTAACTTATTTTAAAGACAGTTTATTAAATGAGTTGAAGAGAGAAAAAACTGATTGAAATTATTGAAATAATTAATAAAATCATACCGGAAGTACGAAAAGTATCGTATATACCTTGCGACTGAAGTACATTTAATCCTTCAGGTAAATTATGGCCCTCCCTGCGGTCGGGCCATAAACTTTACCTTCAGGATTAAATGTACTACTTCAGTCCCGCGGTATATAATGTACTATTTCGTACTTCCGGGCCTAAAGTGACAACTTCACTCCCTTGTGACAGGTACTAAAGTGTCACATTTAATCCCTCCGGGATTAAATATTGACGAAACTCCCGGAACGATTAAATCACAAACAAACGAATTTAAGGGATATTTTATTGAAAAATATAATTAATTAGAATGGTAATTAACGTTAATATTCAAATTAATATTGTGACAGTTCGTCATATTGACCAGTCTTTCCTGGGTTAATGCAGCAGGTAACTGACGAGTTTACCTTAAGCATTAAATATTTATCATCCGGAGCCTCCCGTAAGAACTGATCTACCTGCTCAGACGTGAGAATTCTTGACTTCTTTGGCTTAAATCCCTCATTTCTTCTCTTCAAAAAAGCTAATAATTTTGGAAATTTACTTATATCAATATCTTCTCTAATGTTAATAACCGATTTCAGCATTGAGTAATGTGCCCAGAGAGTTGAGGCACAAACCGCTTTTGATTTATCATCGAAGTAGACTAACAGCGCATTTTCAGTAGGTTGTCTCACATTTTTTAAGCGGCACCACTTTTTAAAAGCATCGTACTGCTGCTCGTATAGTTTTCTAGATTTCGGTGGTAACAATTCTTCACCTACTTCGGCTGCTCTTTTATCAATATCAGATACACCTTCTTCACTCATGATACCAATAATTATCAATAACAATGTTTCTTTACAATGACACTAGTAATGACAATGTTTCTAAATTATAACTGTCACAACGCAATGTTACTATGGTAACTTATTTTAAAGACAGTTTATTAAATGAGTTAAAGAGAGAAAAAACTGATTGAAATTATTGAAATAATTAATAAAATCATACCGGAAGTACGAAAAGTATCGTATATACCTTGCGACTGAAGTACATTTAATCCTTCAGGTAAATTATGGCCCTCCCTGCGGTCGGGCCATAAACTTTACCTTCAGGATTAAATGTACTACTTCAGTTCCGCGGTATATAATGTACTATTAAAGTACTTGGTAGCAATAATTTTTAAATTTTTAAATAAAACACCCCGTAACTCAGTAAGTAGCCACATTTTATTTAAGAGATTTTAGTTAAATCTTAATATTTTTAGGTCTACAATCTAGATCTCATAGACTCGACATTCTTAATAAAATTTAACCCTAAAAGGGCCCGTAGTAATATAACTCCAAGGAAAAAAAGAAGAAGAAAAAACGACAAAAAAATTGTGTTAATTAGTAAAAAATTCCCAGGAACCCAGTTATCGAAACGGCATTTTAAAATACTTAATCCCCGCGACGTTATTAAAAAAAACAAATTATAAACAAATTTGTATAATTTTCAAATGCCATTTTAGGGGGGAGTTTAATTGAAATTTGAATGTATCCATACAATTATCGACAATATACATAAAAATAAAAATAATGAGATCTTAAGCAGGTGAATATTTCTTTGGCAACAACCGCGTTTTTGCAATTGAAAATATAGTAACATTTAATAAACAACTTCAATATCTCAAAAAATATTAAATATTTTTTTGACCAATTTTTTTTTGCTTAATACTGGTAACATAGCGCAACTTAGTCTGTAAAATAAGATATTTTATAGTGCTTATTTAAAACGCTAAAAATAATTATTTGCGAATTTTTTTTTAAGATTTATATACAATTATTTAAATAAACAGGGGGTCAAATTTAATTTAGTAAGTCTTATGTGAAAGATTTACCCTTCAGCTTTGTAAAAAAAAATCCCATAGACCTTCATTGATAAGTGAATTACCTCAGCAGTTAAAAAAGTATTTTTTTTGCAAAAATGACCCCTTTTTAATTATTTAAACAATGATCCCCTTGTATGATTTGGATACTTTCTTGAAAATTTTTTTTGTACCCACCTAAACTTTGATATAAAATTTGTTTTAACCTGTACGAATTTACATTTTGACTTTTTTTATTTTATTAGGCTATTATTTCACCTCTAAACTCTAATGCGAACTTTCAGCAATGCGGCAAAAGAGTGTCGGCAGTACGACAGAGACACTATACTCTATACTATCAAAAACGAAGGTACAATATTGTGATTACAATCATTATTACACTCATAGGGGCTCTTAATGTTGCCAAGTCAGTCAATTTCGATTTCTTGTTAAAGATAATCTATTTTTAGTAATTCCACTGTGACACAAACTCTAGGCATGGAATAAAAAAATTTATTTGAAGAAAGTGTATTTTTTTTTGTTCTTCTTAATGGCGGTACAGACTCGTTTTTTTAACATTCTATTTAATTATAGAGTAATTTCCACATACTAACATATTTCTCAAATTGGGCTATGTATCGCTATCCTTTACTATATTACGAATATGTGTGCCAAATATTTCGACACAATATTCAAAACTAAATCTGCAATCTTGGAACGAGTTTTCCGCACGCTGATGTTGCCTCTTCACTAATTGAAAGGTTGAGGTGACCTGTTTCAATATTCATTAGATTTTTAATGAATTTTGTTTTGTTCAGATTTGTATGTATGTTGTCATATTTGTAATAAATAAAAATAATATTTGGTATCGGTAATTTGAATTATAAGGATGTAATAATTTCTTATTAAAACATAGTTTTTAATTCCAAACAACTTTTCATAATAACAATTTTCGATATGTGAAATATGGAAGTACTTTACTCTTGAGCCAAATTCATATTTTTTGACGTAAGTTAAGTACCTCTTATAAGATTGATAAAACTTGAACAATGCCACCTTCTCCTTTAAGATTTCTTCCGGTATTACGTCAACACTAGAAAATGTGATTTTTTCGATACATAATAGGTATATTATTATAGAATATTTACGACAAAAAAGTGTAGAATATTTTATTATTGAAACTATGTATATCTCTTTTTCCGTTTTACTTAAAATCTGATACATTTCATTTGTTCAATCGAAATACTTTGAGAAGCTGTAAACTATTTTTTACTCAAATTCAAAATAAATTTTCATTGACATTAAGACATGAAACATTCTATTGTTTAATCAGTCTACAAATACATACTTGACAGGTGCTGTGTACTTAGATTTTTTACAAAATATGTTGCCGAATCTACTAGCCAATGTAGCTGCACGAGGGATGTACTTTACTACGCACATTTCTCTTCATCTTCATTGACATTAAGACATGAAACATTTGACAAAATGATTCTTGTAACATCATTAGACGTGATCCCTTTACTTTTTGTTGAGTGAAACCAAATTTATATTAATCCGGGAGCAGTCGCGCCGTTAGAAAAAATCTAACATTTTATCCTATTTCGTGATAACTTGATGAACAATTTTGCCACATAACTTCCACTCGTAAGTGCCTCGAGGAAGGGTGTATTTAGTAATGCTTAGGTTTATTTTTTTTCTTCATCTTCTTTTTGTGGAATGTATGGTTTGCTGAGAACCAATTAGCTTTAATAATTGTTAGAAATAATATTTCTAACATAACAAGTATACAAAAATATTATAAAATAAAAATTTGCTGTAAATTCGTATTGTTAGACAAAATCTAATGCGCGACCGATTACGTGACAGAAAAGAGCGCGACTGTTTCCGGGTTAATATTGACATATTACCCAGTACAGTGCGTCCATAAAGTAACGCATAAATTCATTATTTCGTAAACCGGTAACTTCAAGGAAAAATGCCGAAACAGGTCGATTTTTATTTTTAATTTACGACTTTTTGGCATATAAATTATACTAGTGACGTCATCCATCTGGGCTTGATAACGTAATCGATGATTTTTTTTAAATGGGAATAGGGGTCATGTGATAGCTCATTTGAAAGGGTATTCAATTCTCTATTCACTAATATAAACATTAACATAATGATTTATACAGGGTTTTCAAAAAAATGTTTTTTAATTAAATTAATTGAGGAAAAAATAAGAATGTATGTAATTTATTTAATACAAAATACGTTTTACTGTTGTCATAAAACAGAAAAAATGTTTATTTGACAAATAAACAGTGATTTTCGCTTAAACGAAATGTTTAAAGTGCCAAGAGGCAGGTGGGTTGGAGCTTTAACATTGGATTTAAGGGAAATAAGCCACAATTTTACTAAAAAATGAATTTATTTTAATAAATTCATTTTTTAGTAAAATTGTGGCTTATTTCCCATAAAAAATACGTAATTATAAAAATGTCACAAGGAAATAGCTTCAGAACAACATTGGATTTAAGCGAAAATCAATATTTATTTGTCAAAGAAACATGTTTTCCTGTTTTCTGACAACAGTAAAACGTATTTTGAATTAAATAAATTACATACATTCTTCTTTTTGTTTCAATTAATGTAATTAAAAAAATGTTTTGAACACACTGTATAAATAATTATGTTATTATTTATATTAATGAATAGATACTTGAATACCCTTTCAAATTGGTAGTCGCATGACCCCTATTCTCATTAAAAAAAACGTCGATTACGTCATCAAGATCAGATGGATGACGTCACTAGTATGATGTATAAGCCAAAAAATCGTAAATTAAAAATAAAAATCGACCTGTTTCGGGATTTTTCCTTAAAGTCTCCGGTTTACGAAATAATGAATTTATGCTTTACTTTATGTACGCACTGTATAACAAAAAAATTAACGTATGGAAGAAACTATTCCTTATAACATGAAAATTTTGAACGTTGAGATTCTTTTTGAGAGGAACACTACTGTGGGTTATACACTCCAA
This sequence comes from Diabrotica virgifera virgifera, assembly GCF_917563875.1. NCBI lineage: Eukaryota > Metazoa > Arthropoda > Insecta > Coleoptera > Chrysomelidae > Diabrotica > Diabrotica virgifera. The sequence continues at coordinate 174,014,000 of NC_065451.1, forward strand.
GCGGTATAGGAATAGACTTTAGCTGCGCGCAAATCGGAGAAGGAATGCAGAATTCATTTGTCGCCCTCATTACTGAGTTGCCTTGCCACTTACCTAACATAACGGTACCTATGACGATAGTACCTACAAATAATATTGACTGACTTCTTTTGAAAAAATATTTCAAAGAGCACACCCGACAATTATTTTTGAATAGAATTGAAAGTGACATCTTCATTTCTTATTCCAACATAATTTTTTAGTGCTGCACAGAATGTTGGTGCTTAAACCATTTAAGTATTATGATAAGGTACATTGTCCGTTACGATGACACTGTTGGAAGACAGATTACTTAACAATTTTTCTTCCAATCACTTTGTGTAGTTGACAAAATATCATGGTAATCACCCGATTTAGTTTGTGACTTAACTCACATAAGATCCACTGATAAAACCTGCTTAGTTTCCTGTACCCACAATCATTAAACGTTGGCCCTTGAATAAGGGTTTTTTAAGCCCACTGTTTGTTCCATCAGCTCAACTATTACTGCCACTATGGCTTGAAAGTAAATACGTTTCATCAGTAAACACAATAAATCTTTTCGTTTCTAAATTGTTTAATCTGTCTTAAATACTGTAATCGTAGACGTTTTATTTCACGTTTTTCTATCAAAAGTTTTCGATTTATTTTCTGTTTTTTTCCAACGAACCCGAGAATCCTAATATCCAAACACATACTTTCTTTGCCTCCTTTATAATAAAATTCTTCAACAAATCTCTTATGCATTTTATTTACACTAGTCTCTTGTTTTTCAATTATTTCAAAAATAACAATTTGCCGACGTAACAGACCTTGTTCAAGTGTATGATGGTTGTGTCCCTATTATCACCTCCTAGCCCTGAGAAATTGTTGCATATGCTTGAGCAGTTTAGACCACTCTATATACACAAACAGTTACCTACGGATTCATTCGTATTTGCAAGTACACACTATGAGGGAAAGTAATGTCCAGGAACTGAAGCTTTTCACCTCGCAATTCTTACAGAATGGATCGATTTGCTTGCAAATTTGAGAACAAGTAGTGGATAGTGCAAGGATCAAAATCTATATGATGCCGAAAGGCGCTGGGGTGGTTGCCACCCCATCTGGGGGTGGAAATTTTTTATTATATTTTTACCGCAAAAGTTGATAAAAATATTCATTTTAAGCAAATAATGTTCCATACATTATTTTTTTGATAAAATTAATAGTTTTCGATTTATTCGCTATCGAAAGTGTTAGTTTTATATCGAAAAAATCAATGTTTTTCGATATTATACTGATTTACGATTCACTAATTTTTGCCGTAGAAAAAATGATTTCAAATTAAGTTCTTGGGAATTAAATAACCTACAATTTCATATTTAAACATTTTTTCGTATCTCTGATGCTAATCTTTGTATTCTGAAGAAAATGGCATTTTTTACCAAACTACAAAAATTTGTTATTCCCTTTTAACTCCAATTTTTTAAAAACTAATAATTCTAAGCCAGTCAAACTTTTGGAATCTATTGTATTAATATCAGATTAATAATAAATAAATAAAGAAGTATGAATAAGGTCAATGACTAAAAACACCGCCAACTTACATTAGTATGCTTCCAATTGGATTTCTCCTTTTTTTTTCAAAAAAAAAAATATATTGATTTTTTAACCGTAACTTTTTTATTTTTTATCCTAGAAAGTTTGGTAAAAATAAGTTTTTAGACTTTTACAAGGTCTATAAGGCTATTAATATTAAATCCTTTTAAAATCCTCAGTCGCAAAAAGAGGTGACTTTGAAAGGGTTGGTAAAGGTGGTTTTTGCATGTTATTACAAGTTTAAATTGTCAATAGCTCACTCAATTTTAGCTGTAGAAAAATTTTTTGCAAACCACGTTCTTGGCAATTAAATAAGCTACAATTTTATATTTAAATATTTTTTCGTATCTCTGTTGCTAATCTTTCTATTCTGAAGAAAATTGCATTTTTTACCAAACTCCAAAAATTCGTTATTCGCTTTAAACTCCATTTTTTTTTAAACATCATTCTAAGCCGGTCAAACATCTAGAACCTATTAACTGTACATAAATAAAGAAGACCAAATAAGGTCAATGACTAATTTTAATTAGGGTGGTAAGTAGGGGGAAGTTTCCGATCACTTTTTCGCTGAAAAAAATGGGGACTGACATTATTTTTATTATTTTTATGTCACTTAATTTTTGAGTTAGAGACTATTTTTTTATTTCTGGAGATAGACATTTTTAAATACTTTAAATTAGTTTGAACAATATATCCTCGAAAAATGCATAGTTTTCCCGTCTTTTGACTTTGAAACTACAATATTTAGCATTTGACGAAGAAGAGCTAACATATAATAAAGTATAGCTCGATTACTATTGGTATTAAAGAAAATTAAAAAAAACCGTTTTGTTTCTTTTTTCAAAAGGTACATTTTTGTTAAGCAAAGTTGTTTAGGTAAAACGAAAACTTTTTGAGTTATTAGCAGAAAACTGACACTTTCGATAGCGAATAAAACGAAAACTATTAATTTTATCAAAAAAATGTATAAAACGTTTTTTGCTTAGAATTAATGTTTTTACCAACTTTTGTGGTCAAAATAAAATAAAAAATTTTCACCCCCGAGATGGGATGGCAACCACCCCCATGGTAAAAGCCCCTTTCGGCATCATATAGATTTTGATCCTTGAACTATCCACTACTTATTCTCAAATTTTCAAGCAAATCGATCCTTTCTGTAAAAATTGTGAGGTTTTGTCCCATTTTAAGCTTCATTACTTGACTAACTGTTGTAATTTGTGTCAGGTGTTTGTTAATCTTCTTCCAACCCCTCTCGAGCGGATTCTTCTTCTCATTCAGCCACTGCTGTACCTGGTAGTAGGTTCTGAACGAATGTTGACTGGAAGCTCCTGAAGTCGGGGGTAGTGCAGCTAAATTGAGCAAAGAAATATATATATATATATATATATATATATATATATATATATATATATATATATATATATATATATATATATATATATATATATGTTACACTTGAAGTTTCCGCGGGAGCTATATGTGCTTTCTGTTGTTTTCCGGGTTTGACTCCGCGTTGAATAATTTTGGTTTTGATAAAAACCATTATTTTGACGACGTTTCGGCAAGATCTCACTTGCCATTGTCAAGTCAGGTAGTTCCGCTTCTCGCTGCTGCTAGCAGCGGCGTTTATATATATATATATATATATATATATATATATATATATATATATATGAAAAATAGATAATTTCATTTCAGTTAGATTCGAACCCCACCGGTGCCCCGACTAGTTTCGACTCATGTCAAGTCGTCATCAGGAGACACTAGGTAGGTATTCGAAGCTAACTGATTTGCCGCTATTCCTTGGTAAATTTATAAACTAAATCCACCAGAGTATACTTAGTACGACCTCTATATGTGAAAAGAGAAAATAATTATTCTCTTGGTAGCCCGGCGAATAGCAAAATCAAGCTTTATAACAATAAAGCTATGAAAGGATTGAAAGCTTGATTTTGCTATTCGCCGGGCTACCAAGAGAATAATTATTTTCTCTTTTCACATATAGAGGTCGTACTAAGTATACTCTGGTGGATTTAGTTTATAAATTTACCAAGGAATAGCGGCAAATCAGTTAGCTTCGAATACCTACCTAGTGTCTCCTGATGACGACTTGACATGAGTCGAAACTAGTCGGGGCACCGGTGGGGTTCGAATCTAACTGAAATGAAATTATCTATTTTTCATTTTACTGTATTCTCCAGTAAGAGACGAATTGGTTAGCCCAAACGGTGTTTGCATAATGTATTGTCGGAAAAAGGATTCCGTTACATCGCCTTTCATAGCTTTATTGTTATAAAGCTTGATTTTGCTATTCGCCGGGCTACCAAGAGAATAATTATTTTCTCTTTTCACATATAGAGGTCGTACTAAGTATACTCTGGTGGATTTAGTTTATAAATTTACCAAGGAATAGCGGCAAATCAGTTAGCTTCGAATACCTACCTAGTGTCTCCTGATGACGACTTGACATGAGTCGAAACTAGTCGGGGCACCGGTGGGGTTCGAATCTAACTGAAATGAAATTATCTATTTTTCATTTTACTGTATTCTCCAGTAAGAGACGAATTGGTTAGCCCAAACGGTGTTTGCATAATGTATTGTCGGAAAAAGGATTCCGTTACATCGCCTTTCATAGCTTTATTGTTATAAAGCTTGATTTTGCTATTCGCCGGGCTACCAAGAGAATAATTATTTTCTCTTTTCACATATAGAGGTCGTACTAAGTATACTCTGGTGGATTTAGTTTATAAATTTACCAAGGAATAGCGGCAAATCAGTTAGCTTCGAATACCTACCTAGTGTCTCCTGATGACGACTTGACATGAGTCGAAACTAGTCGGGGCACCGGTGGGGTTCGAATCTAACTGAAATGAAATTATCTACTTTTCATTTTACTGTATTCTCCAGTAAGAGACGAATTGGTTAGCCCAAACGGTGTTTGCATAATGTATTGTCGGAAAAAGGATTCCGTTACATCGCCTTTCATAGCTTTATTGTTATAAAGCTTGATTTTGCTATTCGCCGGGCTACCAAGAGAATAATTATTTTCTCTTTTCACATATAGAGGTCGTACTAAGTATACTCTGGTGGATTTAGTTTATAAATTTACCAAGGAATAGCGGCAAATCAGTTAGCTTCGAATACCTACCTAGTGTCTCCTGATGACGACTTGACATGAGTCGAAACTAGTCGGGGCACCGGTGGGGTTCGAATCTAACTGAAATGAAATTATCTATTTTTCATTTTACTGTATTCTCCAGTAAGAGACGAATTGGTTAGCCCAAACGGTGTTTGCATAATGTATTGTCGGAAAAAGGATTCCGTTACATCCCCTTTCATAGCTTTATTGTTATAAAGCTTGATTTTGATATTCGCCGGGCTACCAAGAGAATAATTATTTTCTCTTTTCACATATAGAGGTCGTACTAAGTATACTCTGGTGGATTTAGTTTATAAATTTACCAAGGAATAGCGGCAAATCAGTTAGCTTCGAATACCTACCTAGTGTCTCCTGATGACGACTTGACATGAGTCGAAACTAGTCGGGGCACCGGTGGGGTTCGAATCTAACTGAAATGAAATTATCTATTTTTCATTTTACTGTATTCTCCAGTAAGAGACGAATTGGTTAGCCCAAACGGTGTTTGCATAATGTATTGTCGGAAAAAGGATTCCGTTACATCGCCTTTCATAGCTTTATTGTTATAAAGCTTGATTTTGCTATTCGCCGGGCTACCAAGAGAATAATTATTTTCTCTTTTCACATATAGAGGTCGTACTAAGTATACTCTGGTGGATTTAGTTTATAAATTTACCAAGGAATAGCGGCAAATCAGTTAGCTTCGAATACCTACCTAGTGTCTCCTGATGACGACTTGACATGAGTCGAAACTAGTCGGGGCACCGGTGGGGTTCGAATCTAACTGAAATGAAATTATCTATTTTTCATTTTACTGTATTCTCCAGTAAGAGACGAATTGGTTAGCCCAAACGGTGTTTGCATAATGTATTGTCGGAAAAAGGATTCCGTTACATCGCCTTTCATAGCTTTATTGTTATAAAGCTTGATTTTGCTATTCGCCGGGCTACCAAGAGAATAATTATTTTCTCTTTTCACATATATATATATATATATATATATATATAAAGTAATTAGGTAATATTGACTGATAATAATATTGACTGGTAATAACACAGAATTTTACTTATCCTGCCCCTAAAAAATAAATGACTGCAACCCCAAAACAAAACTATAATCTATATATATATATATATATATATATAAAATATATATATATATTTTCCCCTTCTTATTAATATACGTCAGCTTTACCCGATGCCTGATGAACTGTGCAACCACATCTTTGCAAGTGCACTGTAAGAGGTGAAATAAGACCCATTTTGTTGTTAGTTTTAGCTAAAAGTTCACTTTGGTTTATATTTACATGGATTGAGTTTCCAACTTTTACTTCAATGCTAGATCGTGCTCTGCGTAGGTGTTCTTCATCTTTTGTATTTCCTTGCTGGTATCCATCAAAAACAACATGATAGCCCTGTGTTGTGTATATCATCCTGTATTGGACAACAATAATATGATTGCACAATATGGATGTTTAATACAGGCTATTAGTTATTTGTGTTCACCTTTAATTTACTGAAAAATCTGAAAATTACAATATTGTCTACATGTACACATTGTACAGTTGTACACCCTCTGTAACTTTGGAATCGTTTGTTTTAGAAGAATTACACATACGACCTTTTTTGTTTCAAATTTAATGTAGAACATTTTTGTATAGAACATTGTTCACGATAAACGGCATAGTTTTGGAAATATTGACGAAAAACGTAAAAAACTACTAATTTATCGACTCCTTCCTCCCCTCCCCCCAAAACCAACGCTCTAAATGGTATAACTTACTGAACAATATGTGGACCATATAGAACAGTTTGTGTTGGAGTGGAGCTTTTACTTTGAATGCCTGGGTTAAGCCTTTCTTTGACCAATTTTACCATACTATGTGTGTCATAAGAAAAAATTGTCTTACTGCAATGAGTTCTTTCTTTCCAGGTAAATCAGCGCTGGACGCAATCGGCCTAGTGTTAGCTGTAGCTCTTCCGTATTAGAAACATAAATCCGTACTTCCTCGAGAACATGATGCAATATTCTAGGAAATTCGTTAAATTTTAAGACTGACTGCCGTCCACGAATCGACGTGGCCTAATATTATTTTTTTATCGAATAATTTTAAGATTATTTAAAATGATCGGCCCCTCTTCGCAAATCAGCAAACTCCTACTGACCCTGCTGATCTTGGTGATATTTTTTTATTTGTATATGGACTTCAACCTTTACATAAGAATACAGAAGTATCCGCTAAGTAACGATAGAAGCAATGCGAGCGTGGAGACTTACGAAGACGTGACATGGGTAAGCTGTCATATCAATCCTCTATGCGAAGTTACTGTCAAAGCTGTGCTACTAGATCATACGAATTATTACCTCTTCGCGCCTTTGGTGCAGGTCGTCGATGACATACTAAAGATAAGTGAAACCAAATGGATAACGCCTAACTCGATTAGTTTTTTCCATATACTCGTCGCTGTTCTTAGTGCTAAGTGCGTTTCTAGTAATAGTTTAGCGTATAGAAGAATCGGGGTGGTGTTGTTCGAAATAAGAACGTGGCTAGATGACCTCGATGGTCACGTGGCGAGAGTGAGGAAACACATAAAAGGTGAACGTTCGGAAATAGGTACGGCGGGTTACTACATCGATGGTATCTGCGACGCCATCGGTTGCACGGCCTTAATCATCGGGATATTCGTGTTTCTCAAAAACAATCCTCCTCGAAGAGGATACATCCAGTTGCCTACCACGGTAGACAGCAAAGAGACCAACATAGTTCATAGTTTAAAAGTTACTACGAAGAAAGTTGTGAGGAAAGTTTGTTGTTTCGCCTTGCAGCTCATCATTAGTTCCACGGCGTGGAACAGGTACATAGCGTTGTACCAAGACATGCTAGAAAACCCGGATGCATCGCCTGATGACAAAGTCAAGCAGCAAGAAGTCTTCAGGAGTTCTTTCTTCTTCCTCATGGCGTGGTTGTGGAGGGTGATTAACGTCCACAATCTGATGCACGTGTTGTTGCTTTCGATATTTTGTGATAAGTTGTGGGAGTTTCTAAGAAATATACAGTACGTTGGTTATGGTATATTATTGTCTGTTATCTGTGTGACTGAGATCAATATTATTGATGTTAAAAATTTTATTTTTCACAAGCTGAACGGTACTGATACATTATGAGATTATGATGTATTTTAGAATAGGAGCTTTATTCCAGGGAAATAAGCAAGAAATAGACCATGTTCGGGACACTGAGTTATCCAGGTATTTGGCAACTTTTTTAATTATTGTAAATCTATAGGAAGAAAACCTATGTGTTTAGTGCCTAGAGCCAATTGTTAAATTCTTTTCTTAGTGTGGCCTGGTATGGTGGTACGGGGGTTGCAACCCCCGTTGATGGGGTTGATTAAGTTGAAACACTAATTACCGGAATATATTTATTTAAGTCACCATGTACGACAGTTGGTGTAAGGGATGCATAACGTATGCAATTACTTGACCAATTTCTATCATACATTAATTCACTTCATAGTAATATTGAGTTTACAATAGAAACAGAACAGAATAATTCCATAAACTTTCTAGATGTAACGATTACCAGACTACACAACAAACATGAGTTCTCCGTATATCATAAACCTACCCATACTGACACAACTATACACAATTCATCATCCCATCCTACACAACACAAATTAGCAGCCTACCATAGCGTGATACATAGACTGACAGAAATTCCCATGACAAAAAATACCTTCGAGATAGAACTAAACATCATTAAACAAATAGCAGTAAACAACGGCTATAACGAACAAACAGTTAACAAAATTTTAGATCAAAAACTCCATAAGAAAGCTCTGAAATTAGTGTATTCACCACCACAGAAAGAACCGAGTACCTTCTGCTCTCTCACATATACTGGCAAGATAACAACCAAAATAGCCAGATACATAAAAAAGAAAGGCATAATACCAGCTTTCAGAACTAACAACAACTTAAGCAAATATATTAAGAACAATAAAAGCCGAAAGAGAAAGCAACTACAGAGTGGTGTGTACAAACTAACTTGTGGTGACTGTCCGAAAACGTACATCGGTCAAACTGGCAGAACTTTTGACAAACGGATAGCATTACACAAAAGGGCTTTCAACAATAGAAAAACAGACACTTCTAACGCACTTCACCTTCTAGATCATAATCATTCTTTCAATGAAGAGTTTCAAATTCTGCATATCCAAAATAAAGGCCTTAAGCTATCTTTTTTAGAATCTATGGAAATTAATAAACTGAAAAATACAGATATAATTCTGAATGACCAACTCGAGACAAACAGCTCCCCACTCCTCAACCTCTTCAGTTAGAGACTTAAAAAGGCAAACACATTGTAAATTATATCACTTGAGAAAGGCACTCTGCCGAAACAGCTGTAGTCACATAGTTGTAAATAATAAATTTTGTGGAAGTATAGAAAACAAAAGTTTTTAGTGTTTTATTGTGAGATAAAATTAATAATAGCTGTGAATTAAAAAAAAAACTGGCTAACTTTGGCCCAAATTGACCTAGGCCAAAATTTTTGTTCGTAAATTGGTGTTAAAATGCCAGATTTGCGAATATTTAAACATATTTTTTATGGACAATATTTTCCAAGTTATTCTAAAGTTTTATAAGCTAGAAAATTTTAAAAATTTGGTATTACAATTTTTGACTATAATAAGTAATTTTTTATTCTTTTTTAATACATATTGATAGTATAAGTCTTCTACTTTCACTTGGCATCCGCAGAATTGTCCTATCTTAGTACTAAAAAATAGGTCTCTGGGATAAACAAATACAATAACATTTAAACTAATTAATGGATCGGTCTCAAATTTTGAGGGTTTGTTTGTGCCCCAATACACAAATTTGGGTAGAATGGCAAAGTTATACTTTAGTTTTAATGAAAGTTATTAGCAAATAACAATTTTCACTTATTCTGCAGTTTGTGAAGCAACAAATTGACTTTTCAACTTTCAAAAATCGGTGTTTTGAAGCCTTTTCAACGTTTCAAAGAATCGAAAAAATCGCGTTCTTTGTACTAAATTGTTAATAATTAAAAAATGGCTCCGAACTCCGAGGCAGGAAAGAAAAAGGTTTTCCTCCTCCGGGTTTACATTAACTAAAAAAGTTGTCAGATACCTGGATAATTCAGTGTCCTGAGAAAATCCTTATTTCCCTGGACTATTTATTCAATGAAGGACATGAGATTTAATTATATTTATTTTAATTTAATTATATTTTGTACATAGTTAATTGTTATTAATTAAACGGTGCGTATTTCAAAATGTATAGATAACTCGTAAAACGTTTTAAAATATATCCACAACTATGAAATTGGTCTAGGGACAAGCTAAGTCACTGTGGCCTTTTCAATTCTTATGCTTTTCAAATAAAATTTGTTGCTTGTGATGCACACCGGAATATGTTTTTGAATCGCGGAGTAATTTACAAAAGAGAAGGGGAACAGCTGTTGAACATTTCTCACTACGCTCAAGCGCGCTGGCGCGAAGCTGCTGCACAGCGAGTCGAAAGTGAGAATATTCAATATGCTGTATTTAAGGCAGTTTTGTTTCGATCAATCTGAAATTTTTAGAAAGTATTCTTATAAGTTATGTACTTTCATGTAAAATAATAAAAAAATCGAAAAATTCAAAATTTTTAAACCGCTCTTCCTCCCTTAACAAATTTTGTTTGATGAAAGTACATGAATTAAGCTTTAAAAGGAGACTTTCGAAAGTTCATAGAAGCCGTGTTACCATCGAAAAAGCTTCGAATAGTACTTATTTCGCAACCATTTTGCATTAATGTTACAATATTTCTAGTTCTAATCATTGGATTAAAGTTTAATAAACCCCATTTTGTTTGTTTTTTAAGGAACAAATTTTATTTGAAATTTTTTTTATCTCTTTTAGTTTACGATCTAGAGCCTTGTAGACAATTAAATTGTTTGTAACAATTTTTTGACCACTCACATCGAAATAGACCTAAAAAGAGATTAAAATAGCCACGGTAATCTAGCTCACCCCTAGACTATATTTAGTCCATGTGGTGAGACCGCTCCCGTCTGAAAAATTTCTGATTCGGTTTCTTTGTGAATTCCTATTCAAAAATATCTCCTTGAAACAAATCTGAAGGGTGCCGGGCGGAATTTTTGGACAGAAATTGTTTAAACAATTTTTTTAAACAAATACAAAAGATTACCTTTTTTGACTCGAAGAATATTTTTTAGATTTGTTCGGTCATTCTAAACAAGAAAGGTATCTTGTGATTTTTCTCAAAAATTGATAGTTTTCGAGTTACAGGCGATTTAAAATCTGAAAAATGCGAAAATACGCATTTTCAAGGCTTAAAAACTCATATTTAAATTAATATTTTTGAGGTTGCCAAGTACTTGAATTGTAGTTTAAACATTCATTTTCAAGATTCTGCAGACTGATCGGGTCTAACTTCAATTTACACCGTTGTTTTTTAATTGTTATTATGCGTGCCCATCCGATTTTCCGGTGCGGCGAGCACTATTTCCCAAAAATTTTCTATTTTTCTCCGAAAAATATACTTTTTATATTTTTCGGGATATTCTAAATAAAATAGGTTTCTTGTCATTTTTCTCAAAAGTTAATAGTTTTAAAGTTATAAGCGATTTAAAGCGCATTTTCGGATTTTAAATGGCTTATAACTTTAAAACTATTAACTTTTGAGAAAAATGACAAGAGCCCTATTTTATTTAGAATGTCCCGAAAAATCTAAAAAATATATTTTTCGGAGGAAAATCGGAGATTTTTGGAAAAAGTGCGGGCCCGGCAAAAAAAATCGGATGGACACGCATAATTAACAATTAAATAACAACGGTGTAAATTGAAGTTAGACCCGATCAGTCTGCAGAATCTTGAAAATGAATGTTTAAACTACAATTCAAGTACTTGGCAACCTCAAAAATACTAATTTTAAATGAGTTTTTAAGCCTTGAAAATGCATATTTTCGCATTTTCAGATTTTAAATCGCCCATAACTCGAAAACTATCAACTTCTGAGAAAAATCACAAGATACCTTTATTGTTTAGAATGACTCAGAAAACCTAAAAAAATATTCTTCGGGTCAAAACAGATGATCTTTTGTATTTGTTTAAAAATATTGTTTAAACAATTTCTGCCCAAAAATTCCGCCCGGCACCCTTCAGATTTGTTTAAAGGGGACATTTTTGAATAGGAATCCACAAAGAAATCGAATCAAAATTTTTTTCAGACGGGAGTGGTCTCACTACCTGGACTAATTATAACTCTTATAATTTTGTATTATGGCTTCGTATTTTTGTGGATTTATTTAATGAACAAGTGATCTTTCTTATCTACGTAGAAATATTTCTTATACAAGGTGTTTCAGAAAAAGGTAAAACCGTCTCTATGGTAGGTAAAAGTTGAAAAATAATTGGGGTTTGTTTAGTAAAAATGTTTGTAACGCCATCCGTTTTTACTATACAGGACGTTGACGACCAAAAAATTTTACACATTTTTTATGATTTTCCGAAACTACTGGCAACATTGTAATGTAATTTGGTGGGTTTCAAGAAGTAGTTATTGTGCATTTTTGACATACAAATAAGAATTTTATATTCATCATTGGCGCGCGTATGGGTAATGGTTACATTTATTAAAAACAATAGTACGCCACTGAGATCTTTCAATTTAAAATCATTTTTGAATTTTTCATTCAATTTGTGACAAAAAAACCTTCTTCCCTTTTTTCATATGACGCGCCGTTTTCATGTAAAAAATAAAATATCTTAACGATTCAAAAGTATTCTGAGTTTCTACAGGGTGTTTAAAAAAATAGTAACAAGATAGGTAAAAAAATAATAAATAGATAATATAATATAATAGATAAAAAAATAATTTGGTTTTGGTTAGTAAAAATATTTTGTAACGCCAACCGTTTTTAAGTACAGGACGTTGAAGAAGAAAAAAATTTACCCATTTTTTACGATTTTACGAATATACATTCATATAGAAACTTAATTAAAATACTTTGGAACGGCGCGTCATATAAAAAGGGAAGATACATTTTTTGTCATAAATTGAACGAGGAATTAAAAAATGATGTCTAATTTGAAATATCTCAGTGGTGTACTATTTTTTTTCTTTAAATAAATTGTGACCGTTACCCGTATGCGCGCCAATGATACATATAAAATTCTTATTTGTATGTCAAAAAATGCACAATAACTTCTTCTTAAAACCCGCCACATTTCATTACAATGTTGTCTAGTTTCGGCAAAATCATAAAAGATGTTCTGAAGCTATATCCTTGTGGCATTTTTGTAATCAACTATTCTAAATTGGAAATAAGCCACAATTTAAGTAAAAAAATGATTTCATTAACGTTTCGACGTCCAAATCGGATGTCGTTGTCAAAATACAAAATATTAAGGTATTAGATCAATATTTTGTATTTTGACAACTACATCCGATTTGGACATCGAAACGTCAATAAAATCTTTTTTTTTACTTAAATTGTGGCTTATTTCCCATTTAGAATAGTTGTTAATAAAAGATGTGTAAAAATGTTTGTTCTTCAACACCCTATATCTTGAAAACGGATGGCTCATCAATGGCTGATCAAAAACTTTTTACTAAGCAAACCCCAATTATTTTTCAGTTTTGACCTATCCTAGAGACGGTGTTACCTTTTTATGAAACACCCTGTATATACGGCATGCACCTTCCTTCGTGTGAAAGACAAATACTTTTTCAAGAAATTGCAACGTGTATGTATTTATTAAAGCTACTAGTTAAATCATAAACTATTACTAGAAATTTTTGATAACGTATTTATCTCTATTAATAATGTAACAGCTACGGCCTCACTATTATCAAATTAATACACTTAGGTCCGGTCTCATTAACAACAAATAAATCAATAAATAGTTATTCGTCGAATAAAATTTATTAGACGTTTATATTTTTATTTTGTTTCAATATAATTGTGATAATATTTAAAGTTAAACTGACGAATTTACTTTCTTATAACTATTTACAGCGAGATTATCTTGCCAATTTACTCGAAGAGTAAATATTTATTTAATAAATAAATAAAATAAGTCTTGTTTGACGTTAGTAAAATTGAGAAATGTCAGTATGTCAGTCAGTATTGAAAATGTCAGTTCGATTAACTTTAATTTATTCATAAAATAGACTACTATTTGTCGTTGGTGAAACCGGCCATTAACCGCAAAAGTTTTGAACCACTAAATATTATGCTCATTTTAATAGTTGATTTTTCTTGAACCGATTAACGGATTCCGCTATTTTTTTATTATTGTAGATTTTTTCTTTGGTATTGTTACACAGCTTTAAAATCGATTTACAACAACATATTGTTTACAATATTTTTAATACAATGACAACTATAAACTTCAAAAATTCAAATACAACTGTTCCAGACTTAAATAGGTACACATTTCGGAATTTTTCGATGACATCTTGAATATTCGAGAAGTTAACTTACTCTTTCCCGTCAAGAAACTTTTTCTATGTAGGACCAATCTCACGAAACTGTCGTAACACTGCTCCTTCTTTTATAGTTATTCGCCTCGATTAACTGGTCTATCAGGGACTGGTGGAAGCCAACAGGGTGGATCAGTTCCCTGATATGAGGCTAATCTCTCCATATGAACTAAATATAAATGTGTCGTATAAATAATAAGAACGTGGTATTATAAAAATAATTATTTTTCAAATCAAAATGTCAATTTTAAAAACAAAAGAAAACTTCCAACGCGGGGAATCGAACCCGACTCGCCTGGTGAAAACCAGGAGCTAGGTATTTTAGGCCATGATGGATGTAAGTCACGGAGATAAATATTTGACATATTAGTTGTAGGGTTTTTCCATCTAGTTTCATATTTTATCTTTTTTTGCCTAAAAGCCCCGGTTTTGGGTCAGCTGACACATCATTTGTTAATAAGCTTTGGAACACCTGACTAAATAAACAAAAAACAGCCGTGCTAAAATGCTCCGTTCAAATGTGGCACTACCTCCCGGGCTATAAGTCTCCCATTCAATTAAATACAAACGCTCAGCTAGCCCAAAGTGAAAGTATTCCTTTGTATCCGTTTGGATACAGGTGGCCTAAGTGATCAAAGTTATTTGTATCTAGATGTAAATGATGCAACTGGCGTTTAACGTGTTAAAATATCATGACAGCGTCCGCACGGTCCCATAACGCACCCTTGATCTTTACTGATTTTCGACGGATCTCCCCAGACGTGTCTGTGCTACCACGGACGAAGTTTTCTCACGGTGCGTGGTGCGAGCTGGTCTGTGTCCGTCCGCGAAATTGTCGATCTTGGGAAGACGTTGTTACTACGGACCAGCACAGACGCGTCTGTGCTACCACGGACGATACACTTCCCACGGTGCGTGGTGCGAGCTAGTCCGTGTTCGTCCGCGATATTGCCGATCGTGAGAAGCCGCTATTATGTTGCACTGTGCATATCGCTCACCTGGTCGACGAATAACTATTAAGCGTCAATCCAAACTGATTATAGAAGCAAATGGGTATCAGTTTACAATCCGACAAGCCAGAGTTGGCGCGTGACCTTGCGCGAAAATACACAGCGAGAAATAAACAATAGGAGAAGGTCAGCCGCCAGTTCTCGCTTGTCGGATTGTACGTCGTTTCTTTCTATTTTAAAATTTTGTTAACTGTTGTTATGTAGGTACTTTTCACTATTAATTTAGTATATTTTCAGTTAAAACACATGTTGAAGAATAAAACTGTTTATTTTCATTGTTTTTAAAGTAATCAGAGAAAATAAAAATACAAAATGTTCACAAAACATAAAACTACAACATTATTTCAATGTTTTTCCACTTTTGTACCTTGTCCTCCATACAGGGTGTCTCAAACTTAACATAAACATTTCCTTTCTTCCACCCGGGACTAGCCAAAAAGATAGGTTTGAATAAACCTTTGTCCAACAGTGTAAATGCCAAAGAGAAAATCTAAAACAATAATAAAAAAAATAGCGGACTCCGTTATTCTTTTTACAATAAATATATATATATATATATATATATATATATATATATATATATATATATATATATATATATATATATATAGTCTTTTAAGTCCCTTTTACTTTTCAGTGTCGGGACTAATGTCTATTCACGTGTGCACAAACTTTGACCATTGTTTTCTATCCTGCGCCAGTCTGCTTGCTTCTGCTACGGTTTTCCCTTTCTTTTGGATAATCTTCGCAATTGTTGTATCCCAGTTTTCTGATGGTCTTCCTCTGTTTCTTTTTTTCTGAATTCTTGCTTCCCATACTTTCCTTACTGGTATGTTTCTTCTCATTCTTTTCATGTGACCCCACCAACTCAGCTGTTTTTCTTCGATGTATTCTAGGAGTGGTTTAGTTTTGAGCTCCGCTCGTATATCTATATTTCTTAGTCTGTCTCTTTTTGATACTCCTTTTACTCGTCTTAGGTATTTCATTTCCAGTGCCTGGATCTTACTCTTCATACTTCTTGTTAATACCCAAGACTCGCACCCGTATGTAAGTACTGGTCTGTATATCGTGTTGAAGACAGTTATTTTGGTTTTTCTGGATATTTCTTTTTTGTTTAAAAATTTGTTGTTAATTGCGTGGAATATTTTAGACGTTTTGTCAAATAAACGTTTTTGAACAAAACGTCAAAACGTCTTTTACAATAAATTCAACTATCTAAATAAGCATCATATGTGGTGCAAAACTTTTGCGGATAAGTTTATTTGAAAATTCGCATATACCTACTACAGTTCCAAGATGTGATTACTCATTTAATATGAAATATTTACTATTTTTAAATGTGTGTTTATCTTTGCCAAATACTAAGTACTAAGATAATATGAGGTAATATAAGAGATTAATAAAAATAATCTTTTGGATCATATTACAATTTTAATTCAAATAACATAAACCAAATAATCACAAAACTGTTCCTCTATATGCATACTTAGGTAGCTTTCGAACACTTTGAGACCTGTTTAACGTTAAATTTTTACTCTGTGTTAATATTTTAGGTACTCTCTTTATTCCATGTTTAAAAAAGTGGTACTTTTATGTACTGTATAGTATGTAGGCGGTACTGTATAGGTACCAGCGCGAAGCTTCATACTATTTTTGTAGTAATTGTATTAATTATTTATTATTTTATAGATTTGTTTTATAGATTTTTTGTAAATTTTAATAAAATTGAAACAGTCTACATGTTGTATGGCGGACTCCCCTTGTCGCGTAACTGGACTCTTCCAACTGTTTACTGTGACTGCTAACCACGATCTGCTATTACGTGTTGCTTTTTACTATTTCCGTCAGGCTCGCCTCGGTATTTTACTATAAAGAAAAATTAATAAAACGCCAGTATAGAAGCTCCGCGTTAAAACTGAAATCTGATGAGCATTTTTGTGTTAAGTGTCGTTGCCTCGAATTTACAAAATGTTTTGTTTACCAATTCTGGTTAATAATAAACAAAATCAATATTTTTAAATAATGCAGCAAGCATTATTAAAAGAGCTTCTTTCATATTAGTCTAGGCGCCAGAGGGGTCACCGTGTCATTTTCAATTCTGATGGACAACTTCAACGGTTTCTTATGGATTTTTGTCTACTGATTACGAATTTAGAGGGTGGATTTTGATCTGAGTGGTCAAAAAATTGTTATAAAGGCTCTGGCTCATAAACTAAAATAGATAAAAAAAAATTTTCAAACAAAATTTGTTCCTTAATAAAGAACGAAGAAAAAAACTTTACTAAACTTAAATCCAACAACTAGAACTCAAGATATTGTAAAATTAGTGCACTATGCTAATTGCAAATTGCATAAGTATTTCTCGAAGTTTTATCGTAACTTGGCTTCTTCGCATGCAAATGAGCCTTAGGAGGTATCATTTTAAAGTTTTATTAATAGGCTTCCAAACAAAGTTTGATACATTACTTTACCTTCATTTGTTTTAAAGTTATACCCGTTTGAAGTTATAATTTTCTTTAAAAAATTGTACATTAATTTGTTTATAAGGGTTTCAAGCAAATTTGAGCTATAAACATTTATACTTTAATTAACAATAATGAGAAGAACTCAAAACGAACAATTTGAGCTTATGAGAATGTTCGTAAGTTTATTTTTGGCCAAGATATCGATATTGTAATGGCGCGCTATGAGGCGCAAGATCGGCTCACAGTCAAGTAAGTGACGAAATTCGTATCCAAAATATCGATATTTTGGCCAAAAATAAACTTACGAACATTTTCGTAAGCTCAAAATGTTCCTTTTGAGTTCTTCTATCATTATTGTTATTCAATTGTTATCAATTTATACTTTAAATGTTTATAGCTCAAATTTTCTTGAAACCCTTATAAACAAATTAATATAAGGTAAAATTGTGGCTTATTTCCCATTAAAAGTAATTGATTATAAAAATGCCACAAGAAAATAGCTTCAGAACAAAATTAATGTATAATTTTTTTAAGAAAATTATAACTTCAAACGGGTATAACTTTAAAACAAATGAAGGTAAAGTAATGCATCAAACTTCGTTTGGAAGCCTATTAATTAAGCTTTAAAATGAGACCTTTTTGAAGCTCATTTGCTAGCGTAGAAGCCGAGTTATGATCGATAAAGCATTGAAAAATACTTATTTTGCAATTTGCAGTTAGCATTGTGCACTAATCTTACAATATCTTGAGTTCTAACTGTTGGATTTAAGTTTAGTAAACGTTTTTTTCTTCGTTTTTTATTAAGGAACAAATTTTATTTGAAACATTTTTTTATCTCTTTTAGTTTATGAGCCAGAGTCTTATAAACAATTAAATTGTTTATAACAATTTTTTGACCACTCGGATAGAAATCCACCCTCGAAATTCGTAATCAGCAGCCAAAAATCCATAAGAAACCGTTGAGTTTGTCCATAAGAATTGAAAAATACACGGTGACCTCTATTTGGCGCCTAGACTATATACCCTATTATGAATGAGAATATCTAAAATACAAAGAAATAACGAGAATCTCCTCATAAACGGAACCAATGTCGAACGAGTGGACCAATATGCATATCTTGGAACAATGATCAACTCCACAAATGATTACTTCCAGTAAATTTTAACAAAATGCGAAAAGTACTCTGCACAAGAGTCTGAAGTTAGAGCTAAGAGTAAGGTTGGCTAGGTGCTACGTTTTCTCGACTTTGTTTTACGGAATGGAAGCTTGGACCTTGAATGTGGCATCAATGAAAAACAAATCATTCGAGTTATGGGTGTATAGAAGAATTCTGAAAATATCATGGACATGGACAGAACACGTCACAAACAAAGAAGTTCTGAGAAAAATAAATAAAGAAATAGAAGTTTGAAATACAATCACTGTATCATGATACAGTACCCTTAAAAAAATCATTTGAAGTATTGACGAAGGCAGGCCTAAGTAAGGCATACATGAACGCCATAGCGAACATGTACATAAATGCAAAAAGTGCCGTTAAAATGAAAAATAAAATTTCAGACCCGTTTCCTGTAACAAAAGGCTTAAGACAAGGATGTTCTTTGTCCCCAACCCTATTTAAAATCTATATTCAGGAAGCATTAACCCCTAAACGCCCAAGGGTGGGTAAAAAATGTCCACCTAATGCGTATTTCCTTGTAACATATGTATTTATTACGTGTTTAATTTTTTTTTAAATTATTTATTGTTAAAAAGACAGCCCGTTATCGAATGTTAATTTGGTTCTACCAATATTTTTGAAAATAAAAGCAGCATCTTGAGTTAAATATGGATGGGCATAAAAAGTACACCCTTGGCAAAACTTGTTACTAAAGGTTTCTATATAATTTCTCGTTGGTAGGAAGATAATCCATATAATTATCGATGTATAATTACATAATCTACATAATTATTTGCCAATGAGGAGGCTGAAAGAAAGAATATGGAGAAAATCGACAAATCTGAATTACTTAATTTTGATGTACATTGTAATTTTGTTGTAAGGTTTGTAAATTGTTTATATTAATATTTTAGAAGATGCTGTGTTTATTAAGCATAAGATTCTTAAGTTTAATCCATTTTCAACAACTCTCAATAAATATATTAGCTATTTTCGAGGTGGACATTTTTTAACCACCCTTGGGCGTACATGGAACCTAAAAAAGGTTGGGCGTTTAAGGGTTAAACAACTTGAGGAGAAAATGCACAGGAATGGGAATAGAACTTGGAAACAAGTACCTAACAAATCTTTTCTTCGCAGACGATCAAGTGATTATGGCAAATGATGAGGAAGACATGGATTATATGATTCGAAAGTTAACCGAAGAATACGAAAATTGGGGACTCACAATCAATATAAACAAAACAGAATACCTTAGAATTAAAGACGAAGAAAGAGACCCAGAACTCTCGATTAGAGATATAAAACAATGCGAAGAATTTAAATACTTAGGGACAGTCATAGCGAAGGAAGGAACATCGAAACGGACATCCAGCAGAAAATACAACAGGGTCGAAATGTGGTACAAACACTAAACTCGTTACTTTGGTCTCCTAAAATTAGTTTACAAACCAAAATGACAATCTACAAGTCGGTTGTAGAACCAATTTTGACGTACGGATCTGAATGTTAGCAAATGACAATGAATGAAAAGAAAAAACTGGAAGTAGTAGAAATGGACTATCTGAGAAGAGCGTGTCGGATATCTAGACTTGATTACATCCCAAATGAAGAAATAAGAAGAAGGACAAGAAGAATCTACAATACCGTAGATACAATAGAATCCAAACAACTTTTATGGTACGGGCATGTAATGCGAATGGATGATGAACGATGGCCAAAACAGGCTTTAACCTATGTCCCATGGAATAGAAGAAGAAGAGGAAGACCAGCACTGGAATGGAGAGAAGGAATCAGAGAAATGATGAGAGGTAGAGCGATAAATGAGGAAGAATGGACCGACCGAAAAAGGTGGAGATCGAAATGCGGGATGCGGCAGAGGCTGTAGGACCCCCGTAGGTATATATATATATATATATATATATATATATATATATATATATATATATATATATATATATATATATATATATATATAAAATCTTGTTAATTTTGAGGTTGCAGTCATAAATTTCAGGGGGCAGGATAAGTAAAACTCTTAGTTATTATCAAGCTTTCGCAAAATTTATTTGCTTCTTCAAGATATGCTAAAAAAGTTTTAGTAAATACAATGAAATTAAGACGATAAAAAATATTGTACATAAAAGCATAAAAAACTTACAACGTGAGATTAATCCATTAAATTTTTGGCGTACATAACAAAAAAATATATAAAATTCTTAATCTAATTTCTAATCTTCTACAATGCCTTAATTTTAGATAATTTAAAAAGAGAAAAATAATTTGACAATTTAATTTGAAATTTAGTATGTCAGAAAGACATTTGTATCTGTTTATTATATTTTATTTTAAGTTGCTAATAACTAGTTTTTTATTATTTCTTATCTGCGTACTTATTATAGAATTTATGGATATAAGTAATTTGTAAAATATTAGTTTTAGCAATAAAGTGGCGCCAAATTTGAAAATTTAATTTTGAATTTAGTCAGGCAATTTAGTATTTTTAAATTAAAATATTAGTTTTCGTAAGATAGAATGTAATTATAGATGGTGCTTAGTTTATCTATGTCAGTTTTTTTATTGACACATTGATATTTGTTGATGCATACCATTTCGAGAAATTCCCTTTTAATTAAGTTGTTTTCATGTTTTAGGATCGTTGTTTCATTAAAATTGAATGAATGATTTTTACTGATTGCATGATCTATTAATGCACATGTATTTTTGTTAAGTCTGAGGTCGCTTTTATGTGATGTTAGTCTGCCTATTAGATTTCTGGATGTGTGTCCGATGTATGATTTATGACAACTTCCGCATGGTATATTGTAAACTACATTTGAGCTTTCCATAATGCTAATAGGAGTTTTAGTTTTTGTATACAATGATGCCAATGTTTTTATATTTTTAATTGTAATTTTAATTTGAGAATAGTTTGAAAATACTTTAGTTAGTTTAGGTGTTAATATTGGTATATAAGGTAGTGACGTAAAAGTAAATTGGGTTTGCAAATTTTGGCTATTTGGTTGTGTTGTGTGATTAATGTTTATGTTTCTATTATTAGGGTTGTTAAATAAAATATTGTTTATTAGTTTGATTGGATACGAATTCTCCAATAAAATGTCTTTAAGTTCCAATAATCCTTTATTGATGTTACTAGTATGGGATAATTTATTTATTCTGTTTTTTAGAGCTACTATTAAATTTATTTTCATATGTGGTGGATGCTGTGAATGATAGTTGATAAATCTATTACTTACTATAGGTTTTCTGTACCATTCAGTGCTTAATACATTTTCTGCATTTCGTTTAATTCTCATGTCAAATAAATTTTGCGAAAGCTTGATAATAACTAAGAGTTTTACTTATCCTGCCCCCTGAAATTTATGACTGCAACCTCAAAATTAACAAGATTTTACATAGTGTCAGTCAATATTACCTAACTGCTTTATATATATATATAAATACAATCAAAAGCAGAAAATTGGAATATCTCGGACATATTACACGTGGAGAGAGATACAACTTGCTCCAACTCATTATGCAGGGAAAGATTCAAGGAAAAAGGAGCATAGGGAGACGCAGAATATCGTGGCTGCGCAACCTGAGAGAGTGGTACGGATGTACATCAAATGAACTTTTCAGAGCAGCCGTCTTTCAAGTCCGAATAGCTATGATGATTGCCGACCTCCGTCGCGGCGATGGCACTTGAAGAAGATTATGAATTAAAATAGCTAACATCTTCATTAAATGTTTATTTGTTAATTACCAGCTTCTTTAAATAACTTCTGAGGCGCCTCCCTAACCGAGATATGATAATGAACAACCTGATTGGATATACAGATCCTATAGTAAAGCACTATTATTGGAGTTCCCCGTATTTACACACAAAAACTAATAAAACAACGTACATGTAGGTTAAATACTATCATCATGGATTTTCCCACAGTAGCCTACGTATTACACAATACTATTATACTTGATAGTGAAGGGGGTATCTGTTTTGAGATGGACGTTGAGAGGTGACTCATATTTTTTTGCAGAAATTGCTTGGAGTTAACTCATATAATAATACTTGAGTTATCCTTCCACTCAAAAAGGTCCGGAACATTGTTAAATAATCAAAATGTCAAAAAATTAAGGAGAAATTCAATTTTTTTCTTCGTTTTTGATTACAACTTTAAAAGTGTTCACTTCTGAGAAAAGTTGCATCAAGGTAATAGTTGCGTAATTAAATTTCCTACAATATAGGATTGGTTAAAAATTTTAAAAATTGTCAACCTTGTAGTAAAATAGCAATAATTACGAAAAAAAAAACATAAAAAACAAGTATTCGCATTTTACGTTTTTTTATTTATGCTACACTTAGAACATTCATATTTTACTCTGAAAAACTTTATGATATTATAGTAAAACAATACTGTAAATTTCATTAAGATCGGTTTAATAGATTTTGCAAAAGAAATTTTGCAATCCAGCTTTCGCAAAAAAAATCATTTTTTCAAAATGTTTGAATTTTCATTCAACTTGCAGATAGCAAGTTGAATGTTTTTACATATAGAAGAATACCGTACGTTTCATTTGCAATTTGCAAAATTAAAATCGGTTAACTACCACGGCGTCAGGAATTTTTTTAAATAAACATTAATTTTTGGTGCTACGCGCAGGACAGCGGTGTTCGATTCACACAAGTTGATTTCAACCAAAATTTCTTCCAATCTTTATCTAATATATTATTTTCTTATTTTTTATATATATTTTGTTGTATTTTAATATTTCTATATATATATAATGGATTTCTACGGCTGTCGCCGCCTCCATACCCAGCTTCCAATTTTTTCTATCGTAACACATATCTTCATCTAATTGCCTCGAATCCATTGCCTCCTGAATATTGTCCCTCCAGCTTCTCCGTGGTCGTCCTCTTCTTCTGCTCTCCGGTGGGACCCACTCTAATATTTTTCTCGGCCAGCGAGTCTCATTCATTATTTTAACGTGACCGAACCATGTCAGCTGTCTCTTTTCAATATCGTCTATTATAGTTTTTTCCACCTTCATACGTTCTCTAATTGTTTTATTTCTTACATGTTCTAATCTCGAAACCTGACAACTTCTCCTCAAAAAGTCCATTTCTGTACTAAGTAGCTTCTTTTTATTTCTTGCACTTATGTCCCAAACTTCTGCACCGTAGATTGTAGCGCTCTTCATTATACTTTCATATTGTAGCGTGATTAGTGTAATTACTTCTAATTACAATAAAACTAGCGGTTCGTAATTTATATACGACTTTATTTTTTATTTATACAAGTTTACTTTACAAACTTTAGCTTAAGACTAAACTCTAATAACAGCGCGCTCCGCTTAAATAGCCAATAGGTCCTGTTCTCGAAATGTCTACATATCCCTCGGCCTAATGAATATTCTGGAGATCTTCACTCACAGCGCCGTCGCTTCTGTGACGTCACGGCTACTGTTATTCCGACGGTTGGAATTCTCCCAAGCCGGGGACTGTTTATTGCGCCGATTCGAAACTCTTTCGTTACACTGCTCCCCTCTTAAGATCTGAGCGTCCCGATCAGCAACTCTAGATGAAGGCTCAGGATGGCGGAATCTACACGACTCTCCAGCTTTGCATACACCCTTCAAGAAGAAATAACAGTCTACTGTCTTTGAAGGATCCGACATCTTCGGGTTCATGCAACACACAGTAATTCGTACGCCAGTTTCTCTGAAGACCACCTCAAGCATGCTTCTCACAATCTTCCAATCCAGATTTTCTACTGCATGGCCTATTTTTGGTAAAGCCAAATCTTTGATGTCATAATTACACACGATTTTCTTCAAATTAGTTAGAGCACGCCATATGTTCTCGTAGCTTGGCGTGTCCGTATAAGACTTCCTGGTCACCATATACAGCAAAGATCGAGGACCATCTTCCAATCGCAGTACTCTTCCAATTTTAGGTTGTTGATTTCTTAACTCGTCCAGGCGGCCGAACTTTCTATTGAATACGGACGAGATTCCTTTGGTCATCTCGAGGTCTTGGGCAACACAGTGGGCTAGAGAGACGTTTTCTGGAACACCAAACAGATCTTGCTGAACTTCTGTGGTCACGCCGAATCTAGCACTCTTTCTCGCTGCGTAATTTGACATAAATTGATTAAAACTTGGCTGTGCGGCGTCTTTCATCTCCTGTTGGAGGACTCGGGCTTCTTATGTTTCATTTGAGCCAGCATATGGTGCAAGACGATTTATGTGAATAACTTTTGGTTTACCGTTTGGCAACTTCTTAATTCTGTATATTACGTCATTTATTTTCTTCTTAACTTCATACGGACCTTCCCATTGTCTTTGCAGTTTAGGACACAGGCCTCGACGACGTTGTGGATTATAAAGCCAGACAAGATCACCTACTTCGAAGCTTTCATTCTTGCAGCGAGAATCATATTGATCTTTCATTCTGTCACTGGCTATCTGGATGTGTTGTCGGGCAAGTTCATGAATGTTGTTCATTCGTAACTTCAGGCGGTCTACGTATTCTTCGCCTGCAACATATTCCTCGGAAGGTCTGCAGCCAAACTCTAGGTCGCAGGGCAAACGAACTTCACGACCCAACATCAGGCAGGTTGGTGTTTGACCTGTAGTTTCATTCACGGCCGAGCGGTAGGCCATCAGGAATAAATGAATGTGTTGGTCCCAATCTCGCTGATGTTCAGATACAACTTTGGACAAGTGTTTACCCATCGTTCGGTTCATCCTCTCGACCATTCCATCTGATTGAGGATGCAGGGGTGTTGTTCTGGTCTTATTGGCACCAATCAATTTACAAACGTTTTGGAAAAGAGCTGACTCAAAGTTTCGCCCTTGGTCGGAGTGGATCTCCAAGGGAACACCAAATCGGCTGAAGAATTCTTTAACAAGTACCTCTGCAACGGTAGCAGCTTCTTGATTCGGTAATGCATAGGCCTCGGTCCATTTCGTAAAATAGTCCATGGCTACCAGAATGTATTTATTTCCAGCATCGGTTTCTGGAAATGGACCTGCAATGTCGATTGCTACTCTTTCCATAGGACTTCCAACATTGTACTGTCTCATGGGTGCTCTCTTTTTACCAACTGGACCATTACCGGATGCACACAGTTCACATTTCTGGCACCATCTTCTTACATCATCTTTACAGTTCACCCAATAGAACCGTTCTCGAACCTTTTGCAGAGTCTTCGTAATACCAAAGTGTCCACCTGATGTACCGTCATGCAACTGACGCAATACTTCTGACACTTTACTTTTAGGTACAATCAACTGAAGCTTAGATTCTGTACCATCATCGTTCTCAAAGGTTCTGTACAGAAGATCATCTTTTAGTATCAGGCAATTCCATTGGCTCCAGTAGGCCTTGACTTCCGGACTACATGCACCAATGTTTTGCCAACTAGGTCTCTCACCTCGACGCATCCAATCCAATACTCTTTTTATACATGGATCGTCTTCTTGGGCTTCTTGTAACTGTTGTGGCTGCCATTGCTCATTAACGACGGTAGTTCGTCTCACAGGGCAAAGCTGTTCATCTACTTTAAGCCGGTGATTACAACTTTCACTGCATGGCCGTATCGAGGAAGCATCTGTATTTGAACCAACTCTTCCAGCCCTCTTCATGCGTCTCTTCGGCATCGTGTCACGAATCACCCTCCGTACCATTTCCACCAAACGTTCATCTTTTCTCTTATCGCCTTTTTCCACGGTTATTACTCGATTGTTTCGTGAAGCTTGGCTAGCTGCTTCGTGTTCCAAGGCAATAGCAAGTGCTTCATCTAAAACTTTCGGTCTTGCTAGTCGTAAAGCTTTCTGTAGTTCATTATCTTTCAGCCCATTGACGAAGGTATCTACTGCAATTTCTTCTAAAACGCTGTCTGGCACCTCTGGATAAGCCAACCGCACCACACGAGCCACATCTGCTTCAAATTCTTGCAGATTCTCACTTGCTCGTTGACTTCTACTTCGCAGTTGTGCTTTGTATACTTGTTGTAGATGGGCATCTCCATAGCGTTTTTCTAGACGAGTGAACAAGGTCTGGTAACAATTTTCTTGACCCTTGGGAATTGACCTTAATATATCTGCAGCATCACCTCGTAAAGCAGCAGTCAAGGAAACAGCCTTTTCTTGTTCGGTCCAATGATTGGCGGTCGCAATAGCTTCAAACTGTCTAAGATATATGGACCAAGAGGACTTTCCATCAAATGGTGGTAATTTGAATCTCATATTATGCGACGTTTCGTCTCTCGGTAGTTCATCTTTCACTAAAGGATCTAACGTTGCTGCATTAACTGATGGTTGTACTTTTGTATCGGTTATCCTGCTCTCTAGTTGTTTGATCTTCTCTTCTAACATTTCTTTACTGTCGTCTACGCTTTTCTGTATCTTATCGAATGTTCTAGAAACCTCTTCAAATTTCTCGTCGTTCTGTCTACAAACGTCTTTAATTACTTGAGAAACACTTTCAAATTTCTCGTTGCTCTGTCTACAAACTTCTTTAATTACTTGAGAAGTCTCGTCGATCTTTTGAGAAATGGTTTCGAATTTCTCATTATTTATCTTAGAAGTATCATCGATCGTTTCAGAAACAGTTTTTAATTTCGATAAGATTGCTTGTTCTGCTGACTGGAAGTGGAACGTCTTTGGGTCTTCTCCGTTCTTCGTGAGGACATCCTCGAGTCGTGCTTGTAGGACTATCTTGAGCCCACTGCTGTCCAGATCCCGTTCCTCGAGCTGTTCACGGAGCTGTTTTACTGTAAGTTCTTGTAGCAACATCTTTGGTCGGCACACACGTACTTTCCAAAATGTCTTTTAACAGTCTTTCCGAATACCGAACAATCAACGCACTTTAACTATTCCCGACGAATAAAGTCCAAAAGTATTTTAAAGTCTTTCCGAATACCGAACAATTAACGCACTCCGGTTATTCCCGACGAATAAAGTTCAAAAGTCTTTTAAAGTCTCTCTGTAATTCACTTATTTATATCGCACTAAGTTAACCGAACACCGACACCAACTGTAGCGTGATTAGTGTAATTACTTCTAATTACAATAAAACTAGCGGTTCGTAATTTATATACGACTTTATTTTTTATTTATACAAGTTTACTTTACAAACTTTAGCTTAAGACTAAACTCTAATAACAGCGCGCTCCGCTTAAATAGCCAATAGGTCCTGTTCTCGAAATGTCTACATATCCCTCGGCCTAATGAATATTCTGGAGATCTTCACTCACAGCGCCGTCGCTTCTGTGACGTCACGGCTACTGTTATTCCGACGGTTGGAATTCTCCCAAGCCGGGGACTGTTTATTGCGCCGATTCGAAACTCTTTCGTTACAATATATTCTTCTCTTTGTTTCCTTCCTGATATCTTTGTCCCATAAAATTGAATTGAGGGATCTAGTGATGCTTCTACCTTTACTGTGTTGTATTTCATCTTCACTATTTCCTCGTTTGTTGAATATAGCTCCCAAATATTTTAATATTTTAATTCCACAAAAATCAAACTAATTTGATTATTGTTTGTGAAATATTGTTTAAACAATTGCCTATGTTTAAAAATAATAATCTTTTATTCTCTAAGTTAAAATATATGAACAAAGAAAGTTTTTGCTAAAAAAAGTGTTATTTAAAGGACAGAGTATGTGTTTTTATTTTGCAATAAACAAATTTATTGATTTATATCGAAATGTACTAAAAATTAAAATTTATCAATCATTATCAAAGGTCATTGGAATGCGCAATCAGAGCAAACGTATCCGCTGTCCTGCGCGTAGCACCAAAAATTAATGTTTATTTAAAAAAAATCCTGACGCCGTGGTAGTTAACCGATTTTAATTTTGCAAATTGCAAATGAAAGTTACGGTATTCTTCTATATGTAAAAATAATTTCAACTTGCTATCAGCTTTATTTTCAGTCTTGCAACATTTTGAAAAAATGAATTTTTTTGCGAAAGCAGGATTGCAAAATCTATTGAACCGATTTTAATGAAATTTACATTATTGTTTTAATATATCATAATGTTTTTCTGGGTGAAATATGAAGTTCCTATGTGTAGCATAAATGGTTGAAAGACGTAAAATGCGAATACTTGTTTTTTTATAGCTTCTTCGCAATTATTGCTATTTTGCAACAAGGGTGACATTTTTTAAAATTTGTAGCTGATCATATATTGTAGGAAATTTAATTACGCAACTTTCATGTCAGTGCAATTTTTCTCGGAATTGAATACTTTTAAAGTTATAATCAAAAAGCGAAGAAAAAAACGATTTTTTCCTTATTTTTTTGACAATTATTTAAACAATGTTCAGGACCTTTTTGAGTGGGAGGATTACTGAAATATTATTATATGAGTTATTTTCAAGCGATTTCTGCAAAAAAATTTTAGTCACCTCTCAACATCCAAATCTACTAATATTTTTACAGATGTGCCCTGGTCTATTATAAATTAGAGTCGATACGTAAATAATCATCAAATGGTTTTGAGCCTCAGTGATGAGGAAGATAGGTGGAGATGCCGTAAAGTTAAAAGAATCTCTAATTGTTGCACTATTGATCATTTCCACAAATCAGGGGAGAAACTAAACAAGTACCTAAAAATATCTTAATTTTAACGTAGTATAGATAAACTTTTCCAATGTGGTACTTACAGCGAATCAGAGAGTAAAATTTTAACACACAATGTAAAAATTTAACGTTACAATTTTACCCAAGAGCAAAATTATAACAAACTTACATTAAAGTAAAAAAACTTAAGAGTATACAGTAGCGCGTCATCAATATAACTTCGGGAGATAGTATCATACCTTTTTTCGTAAGGTCTGCGAAACTTTGCCAACACTGCTTCGGGATTGTTTGACATAACTTGAATGTGACATTAACTCATAGGCGCGCTAAATGGAAGTAATAGACAACAATTTTTTATTAGTAAATAAATATTTATAAAAATAAACCAAAATGGGTGAAAACAAGAGCCGTCTTATTTTTTTATTTAGTTCATAGAGCGCCAAAGGCACTTTAACTTTATATACTCGCATTAGAATTCGAAATATTTTTACTTAAAATATACTTATTATACATATAACTAAAACTCACAATTAACAATAATCTATTTTTTCAAATAGGCCAACAACTTAGTTCTGTTTATATAATGTTATACAACTTAGTTCTGTTCAAAAATATAATAAATAAACTATAAATAAACACTACTTTCCTATGAAACAACAATAACGAATTCTTAAAATGAATGAAAACTACTGCAATGAACAGATATCGATAAAGATAACAGAACAGATAAGAGAAAATCTGACGCAGGTTTGTCAAAATGACAGTGACAATTTCTCTATGTTGCCTAATTAGTTATTAGTTATAATATGTTCGATTTCTTGTTAGAAATAAAAAATTTTAGTAGGTCCAAAATGACACAAAATCTAGGCATGGGATAAAAAAGTTTATTTGAAGAAAGTGTATTTTTTTTGTTCGTCTTAATGGCGGTACAGGCTCGTTTTTTTAATATTGTATTTAATTACAGAGTAATTTCCACATACTAATATATTTCTCAAATTGGGCTCTGTACCGCCATTCTTTATTATATTACGAATAAGTGTGCCACATAACTCGACAAAATATTCAAAATTACAGCCGCAATCTTGGACCGCGTTTGTTGCTACCTGTTGATCGCTACTGTAGCCTCCTAAGTATCATGGTAGGTATAATTTTTATTAAATATTTAAAAAAAAATCCAAATGGATAATGAATATCTTCAAAACATTTTTGATGTAGTCGAACCATCATCACTCATCATATTACTAGCCACATAAAACTAGCAAAATTTTTTGTTGTAAAAACCTTTAGATTACATGATAATTGTATTTAAATAGAAAATTGTGATGAAATGAGGTCGATGTTAAACGATTCACTTTAACCTTTAACTACTCGCGCATCAAGTTATAACATAACTACACGCGTGGCGTACTTTATACGCCACAAGAAAATACACTTAAAAACAGCGGATTTGTTTATTTTTTTTTTTTTGAAAAAATACATTTAGTTGTTTGTTATAAACCTTATTCGGCATAAGAAAATACTTGGAGTTCCTTCTCAGTAACCCAGTTGGGATTTATAACTGGAATCTGATTCCATGATAAATGAAATTACTAATAAAAATTTTTTTGAAATCTGATTTTTTACATGAGAAAAAGTATTGTTTATAAGGAAAAATATATTTTGTGCCATAATGAGCAAAAAACAATTGAAAGATGTATTTATATTACTACTTATATTACTATAATCGTGGCGTATATTGTCCACCACCGGTAACAACAAATAATAAACTGTAAATTATTATCTTCCCAGAACGCCGATTATAACGAAACTGAAACCAATTATTGTAAAGCACATTCTAGTGATTGGTTAGATAGATAAACAAGGTCAAAAATGTAATTTTTAAATATATTTGCAATAGAATTATTATATCTGGCATACAAAATACGCCAGCGTGTGTACTTAAAGGTTAAGGGAACATACATCTCCCTTCTCGAAAATGGACAGTTCGTCCGACGATTGATACCTGCCCCCAGATTGGCTAGAGGGCCAAAACTAACCTATCTATCTATCATTTTATAAACATGGTAGAAGTGGGAAAGGCGTCACTGTGTACCTAATTTTTTGCAAAAGAAATTGAGGTTTTTACATAAATGGGTCCCGGGACGCATCTAAACATTTCGTATTATGTATTTGGCACCTAGGACTTTGGTTCTTTGCGGCACGCGGTCATATTTTAACCAATAGGCGGCGAGGTGCCAAACACATATATGGAATGCTATTTGGTGCCAAATTCATATATGGAATGTTAAATATTCGTAGAACAGAAAAGACGACTTTTATTAAAGTCAGTCAAGAGGAGACTGATTTTAGAATATTTAATAATGTATGTAATTATTAAAGAATTAAAAAAAATACAATGCAATAGGACAATAGGAAATAAAACAAAACATATTAGTCCATGTGGTGAGACCGCTCCCGTCTGAAAAAATTTCTGATTCGGTTTCTTTGTAGATTCTTATTAAAAAATGTCCCCTTTAAACAAATCTGAAGGGTGCCGGGCGGAATTTTCGGGCAGAAATTGTTTAAACAATTTTTTTAAACAAATACAAAAGATCACCTTTTTTGACCCGAAAAATAATTTTAGATTTTTTGGGTCATTCTAAACAAGAAAGGTATCTTGTGATTTTTCTCAAAAATTGACAGTTTTCTTGACATTACACTACATCTACATTTATTACAATACATTTACTGGATCCTGTAAGCGCACTATAAAATGAAATAGGTTGAACTTTTTCGCCAAAAGCTAATTTAGTTACTTTTTGTTTTATTTTTCTTTAATAATACATTAACAAAATATGTATTTTAAAATCAGTTCTCTTTAACTGACTTAATAAAAAGTCGTCTATTTCAGTCTACGAATATTTAACATTCCGTATTTGAATTTCGCAACAATTTCGCAAAATTTTCCACAATTTTACTAATCCTTCATGTATTTTTTCATCATCATCAGTAGTGCTACAGCCCTAGTTAAGCCTCGAGTTTTCTCAGTCAATTACGCCAGTCATTTTTCTCTCCTACTGCGCTACAGCCCATGTCGGGTTCTGGTCTCTTCCAGCATCTGCCTTCAAGTACCTATATCTTTCCCTGACTGCGCCAATGTTCTTCTTCTTCAGCTGCCATCTCCGCTACGGAGGTAGGCAATCATCATAGCTATTTTAATTTTTGAGGCAGTAGCTCTAAATAATTGTTTTGAGCTGCATCCAAACCATTCTCTCAGGTTCTTCAGCCATGAAATTCGTCTTCTTCCGATGCTTCTTCTGCCATCTATCTTTCCTTGCATTATGAGTCGCATGATGCCATACTTCTCGCCCCGCATCACATGTCCGAGATACTGTAGTTTTCTTTCTTTAATTGTAAGTTCAACTTCCTTATCTTTACCTATTCTTCTCAGTACTTCGTTGTTCGTAACTCTATCTACCCAGGAAACCCTCATAATTCTTCTATAGGTCCACATTTCAAAGGCGTTAAGTCGTCTCATTGTCTCTACATTTAACGTCCATGATTCCAGTCCATAGTACAGTACACTATATATGTAACATTTTGTTAGGCGTACTTTAAGAGCTAATGTTAAATCTTTGCTACAGAGGACCTTTTTCATTTTCATAAAATTAGTAGTCAATGTTAGGTAGGACTAATTAATTCACATAAATACAGTATGATTAGAATCCAGAGAAAGTATTAAACTATTCAATAACGCCTATAAACATATAATTCGCCAACACTAGGAGTGACTTTCGAAATCTTGCTCGTCGGCGCAGATAGCAGACAGAGAAAGTATGTACATATTCAGAGAGAAAGAGTTGGAACATGCAATAACTCGGCTACATGATTTTGATAAGTAATTTAAAAGTCGAGTTTACTTCTCCTAACTACTAAAATATTTCTGGTAATTTTTCTGAGCATCGTGGAGTGGGCGTACCGTATATAGGATTTTCAAAGTCATTCCTAGTTTTTCGAAAAGTATTACCTAAGCTTGCTTCATGACAGAGCTAAGCACTGACAAAAAAGTTATGTACAAATTTTTGGAATTATCAGTTCATTGACTGCTACTGCCGAAAGTCTGATTACTTAATATAATAGAACCATACATGCGAATATATTTTGTAAACGTATCAAAAATGTCTAAGGAACACAAAGTTTTTTTGTCATACATACATTAATTTTGATTGGATTTTAAAAAGTGGCTTGCCTATATAATGTCTGATAGTTAGCAATAAATCATCTTAATTTCGGTGTAATATGATTTCTCTATGACTATTTCACTAGACTGTTTTTAACCTTTCGTTACTCGCGCCAACTTTTTGTGATCGGATACTCGCGCACGGTGCAGGAGACCGGGTCCAAAAATATGGGTCAGCAGTGTTTTAAAATTATTTTTTTTTTGCAAAATTGTGTACGATTAAATTATTTAATGAATATATGATCATATAATTTTGTAGATATGCGTTTGTGTTCACATTATATTACTTTAATCAAAAATTTAATAATTTTCATTGTTATCCATTTATATGTATATACAAAAACTTTGGAAGTGAAAAAAAAATTGAATATGGTTAAATTTGTTTACTAAGAACTTTAGATCTTAATTCAATACACAAAAAAATTAAAAATAAAGAGTAATTGTAGTAACAAAAAAAGTTATAAAAATTAATTAACGTTTTTAAAACATGAAATACACAATGGTGTCACATTCATTGGAACAATGGTGTTCCAAACACAGATATTTTGAGCGTATTTGGAAGTAAAACTTTGTTTTTCTATTTTTCTTCCAATCACAAACAGCACAGCGATCTGAAGTTCCTGGTGTTACGACTGGTACTTGTTCTGTTGGTAAACCACATATCTCCCTAAACCTCATTCTGATGGTTCTGGGTAAGTTATATATTTATATTTATATATATATATATATATATATATATATATATATATATATATATATATATATATATATATACGGTGTCCCAAAAGTAGAGGAACGGTCGAATATTTCGCGAATTAAACATCGGATCGAAAAACTGAAAAATACGTGTTCAATCATTTTCAAAAATCTATCCAATGACACCAAACACCAACCCCCACTACACCCCCTGGAGGTGGGGTGGGGGGTAACTTTAAAATCTCAAATGGAAACCCTTGGTTTTTCTTGCAGATTTGGATTCGTTGCGTAAAAGTAGGCAACTTTTATTCAAGACATTTTTTCGAACTGTGGATATATGGCGCTACAATTGGAGAAAACGATTTATCCTGATACCATAGGTAAATTATAGAAACGGTCTAATATCTCGAGAGATACACTTCCAAATGAGAAACCAAAAAATAGGTTTTTAATATTTTTCGAAAACCTATCGACAAACACCAAACATGACCCTCTAACCCACCCCTTGGAGATAGGGTGGGGGGTAAATTTAAAATCTTAAATAGCAACCCCCACTTTTTATTGCAGATTCGAATTCGTCATGAAAAGTTAAACAACATTTATTTGAAACATTTTTTAAAATTGCTGATAGATGGCGCTAATAAATCGTACTTTTCCAATTAAAGCGCCATCTATCAACAATTCTAAAAAATGTTTCGAATAAATGTTGCTTAATTTTTCATGACGAATCCGAATCTGTAATAAAAAGTGGGGGTTGCTATTTAAGATTTTAAAGTTACCCCCCACCCAATCTCCAGGGGGTGGGTTGGAGGGTCATGTTTAGTGTTATTCGATAGGTTTTCGAAAAGTATTAAAAACATTTTTTTTGGTTTCTCATTTGGAAGTGTATTTCTCGAGATATTAGACCGTTTCTATAATTTACCTATGGTATCAGGATAAATCGTTTTTCCCAATTATAGCGCCATCTATCCACAGTTCGAAAAAATGTCTTGAATAAAAGTTGCTTACTTTTACGTAACGAATCCAAATCTGCAAGAAAAACTAGGGGTTTCCATTTGAGATTTTAAAGTTACCCCCCACCCCACCTCCAAGGGGTGTAGTGGGGGTTGGTGTTTGGTGTCATTGGATAGATTTTTGAAAATGATTGAACATGTATTTTTCAGTTTTTCGACCCGATGTTTAGTTCGCGAAATATTCGACCGTTCCACTACTTTTGGGACACTCTGTATATATATATATATATATATATATATATATATATATATATATATATATATATATATATATATAGTTTTTCTAAGTTTCTTGAACCATACTATATTTAATTAAATTTTGTATTTCTTGGGTTTAGGTTCAGTGAATAATGTTAAAAAAAAAAAATTGGAATTAGATTTTATTTTTCCATTTAAATCGACGTTTCGGTGGATATCTCTCACCTTTGTCAAGATTCTAAAAATGCATACAAATGAATACAAGATGTTATTATAAAACATGTTCAAAAACTTACCTACACGTAAATCGACACACTCACAATAATGGACATATACAGAATAAAATGTGAAACCTGTTATCTCATTGCTAGATGGTATAGTAATTACTATTAATTATTAATTATGGTACAGTGACGTATCTTTTATGTTGTTATAAAATATTGCAAAGTGGATGTTTGTTACGACTTTAGGAGGTTTTTGTTTTGTTTCGGGTGTTATAATTATCATTATTTAAATGAGATTGTAATATATTCTACTTAGGTTGTTAGTGTCCTTTTTGTCGTTGATAGCATTGGTGTTTCTTTTTATTTCAATCGATTCGTATATTTCCCTTTTTTTTTTATTTTTCTCGGTTTTTAAGACTTTGATGTTATCGAAGTCAAATTTATGCTTCTTCCCATTCTCATGCTTTGTAAGCGCAGTTGTGTTGTTTTTATCGTATTTGTGGGAACGAATTCTAGATTGTAGCAGTTGACTGGTTTGCCCGATGTAGACACCTTCACATTAAAGATTCCAATTACTACCAATTCCTTAGACCAAGATTCCAATTCCTTACTACATTAAAGATTCCAATGATCTTATTTCTAAAATTAAAAATATTCATATTCCTGACGACTATATGTTAATATCTTTAGATGTCGTTTCACTCTACACTAATATCCCAATAAAACTTGCCACCGACATCATTAAAAAGAAGTGGAATGACATAAAAAAGTACACTGACCTCCCATTGCAAGAATTCCAATCATCTGTAGAGTTAACATTAAACTCAACATACTTTTTATACAAAGACGAAATATACCAACAAATCGATGGATGTGCAATGGGTGCAAGTATTTCCAGTGTCATCGCTCAGCTGGTTTTGGAAGATTTAGAAGAATCTGTCATAGATCACTTAGATTTTAATATACCATTCTTCTACCGCTACATCGACGACTGTGTATGTGCTATCCCAACTAATAAAATCAATGAAATTTTAGACAATTTCAACTGCTTCCATCCAAAACTAAAATTTACTTTAGAAATTGAACAACATAATAAAATAAATTTTCTGGATGTCACTTTACATCGTACTAACAACACAATAAAAACTATGTGGTTCACAAAAGATACATGGTCTGGACGATATCTTAACTATAGATCTCATCATCCGTTCTCCCAGAAGAAGTCCGTAATTATAGGTCTTGCTGACAGATCTATTAAACTGACAGATCCAGAGTACAGACCAATTGCAATAAAAAAAGCAAAAAATGCACTCCTAAGCAATGATTATCCCAAACATTTAATCGAATCGATATTCAAATCCAGACTAAATAAATTTTACAACAACACTAATAACAACAAAAGCAACAACACCAAAACTATATATACAACCCTGCCGTATATAAATGGTTTATCTGAACAACTGATGCATCTTTTAGCCAAACATAACATAACAGTGGCTCACAAGGGCAACAACCTTTTAAATAAATATTTTACCAAATTGAAAACAAAGACTCCAAAACTTAAAAAATCACATGTTGTTTACGAGATACCATGTACTAACTGTGAAGGTGTCTACATCGGGCAAACCAGTCAACTGCTACAATCTAGAATTCGTTCCCACAAATACGATAAAAACAACACAACTGCGCTTACAAAGCATGAGAATGGGAAGAAGCATAAATTTGACTTCGATAACATCAAAGTCTTAAAAACCGAGAAAAATAAAAAAAAAAGGGAAATATACGAATCGATTGAAATAAAAAGAAACACCAATGCTATCAACGACAAAAAGGACACTAACAACCTAAGTAGAATATATTACAATCTCATTTAAATAATGATAATTATAACACCCGAAACAAAACAAAAACCTCCTAAAGTCGTAACAAACATCCACTTTGCAATATTTTATAACAACATAAAAGATACGTCACTGTACCATAATTAATAATTAATAGTAATTACTATACCATCTAGCAATGAGATAACAGGTTTCACATTTTATTCTGTATATGTCCATTATTGTGAGTGTGTCGATTTACGTGTAGGTAAGTTTTTGAACATGTTTTATAATAACATCTTGTATTCATTTGTATGCATTTTTAGAATCTTGACAAAGGTGAGAGATATCCACCGAAACGTCGATTTAAATGGAAAAATAAAATCTAATTCCAATTTTTTTTTTTTTTAACATTATTCACTGAACCTAAACCCAAGAAATACAAAATTTAATTATATATATATATATATATATATATATATATATATATATATATATATAAATATAAATAAACTAATCTATAAACATTGAAAATAAGGAAAAGATCTTAAATTACCTTACTAATTAAAAATATCGATGTGTGATCCAAACACAAAAATTGGTGCACAAATACTTGCACACGGTGTACGGGACCGTGTTGCGTAATAACAAAAGGACAGTACTATTTTTTACACTGCGAACTGACTTTACCCACAGTTGATTGGCCACTGAAGAAGTATACGAAGTAGCCATTCAAAATCCCCACTACAAGCAGAGTTACAGGAATTTATTTACAGGCCCGGTCTCCCACACCGTGTGCGAGTAACGGAGGGTTTTAACTGATAAAGCTTCATAGCAACGCATCGTTTCCTACTGACAAAACTCTTTAGCGACGTGATTTCTCAGCGACAAAATTATGACAGATCCGTCACGAAAGTGTCTGGTAATAACAAATAAATTAAGATTATATTTCGTTGATATGGTGCATTCATTGTCTCGTGAAATAGTCTTGTCGAATATCATTCGAGAGAAAATTATTTACCGGCAAAATTTTCTCCTGGTTTCATTCAAGTTCGTTGCCTTTTGGTAATTTTCGCTTATGAAATTTTGACAAAATCACTCGACTGACGTCTCGTGATTTAAGTCAAAATTTAATTCGCGAAAATTGCCAGACAACAAACTTTCATACCAGTCGAAAATATTGCCGGCAAAATTTTCTCTCTTGTGATATTATATACGATAAAATAATGCAACGTTTGTCTTTCCATTGCTCTTAACGTTTTTAAGATTTTGTGCATGTTTGCTTTTGTAAACGTCCACGTTTGGGAACCATACGTGAGAACAGGGAGTACGCATTGATTGCATACCTTGGTCTTAGATGTTGTGGATA
The DNA here is from genome assembly GCF_917563875.1 of Diabrotica virgifera virgifera. NCBI lineage: Eukaryota > Metazoa > Arthropoda > Insecta > Coleoptera > Chrysomelidae > Diabrotica > Diabrotica virgifera. The sequence continues at coordinate 174,053,033 of NC_065451.1, forward strand.
TCTTTTGTTTTCAAGGATGTAGCTTAGTTTGCCAAATGTCTCCCATGCCAGTCTAACTCGTCTTTTGATCTCTGCTGTTTGGTTTTCCTTGTTAAATTTTATAATTTGACTCAGATATACAGAGTGGGTCAAAGAAAACAGTCCACCTCGACATTTGGCAGTATTTATTAGATTTTAAGGAAATGGCAAAACAGGTCGATTTTTGATCTAAGGGGGACACATTTTTACGGTACATACATCTGTCATTTGTCAACCCCCTCCCTTCCACTTCCCCCACCCCTTATTTTTAAATAGGGAATAGGAGTCGTGTGCTAGCTCATTTGAAAGGTTATTCAATTCTCTATTCAGTAAGTGTACCGAATATACGTTACAATAGTACATACTATGTCAATATGTATACCTATGCATAATATGGTTTTGGGTCTTTTTGTGTCACTAAAAATTTATATTCTATTTACAAAAATAATTACGAAACGATTAGTGGAATTGGGTTTTAGAAAAGACTTCCGAACAAACGATCAACTATTGGTAATAAATAATCTTATGGAAAAATGCTGTTTCTAAAAACAGCCAAGTGTGTGGCAATGTACCTGTAGAAATTTGTAGACAAATGAAATTATTTTATGACCTTGTCGGCATACGATTGAATTTTCTGTGGAAAAGGAGCGTTTACTCATAACACAGTAATAAAGTGTTTATTAGGTACCTAACAAACCGTAATAATATACAAAACAGCAGGCTTTCGAAGCTCTTACCGAAAAACCATTATATCAGGCAAATTTAAAAATTTTAGGAAATTGTACGTAAAAATATATTTGTTGACCTGAAAAAATTATTCTAAAAAGCGGTATTAGGTTACTAAATCATATTCCAATAAACGGATAAATTTATTAAAGGGTAAATGGAAACGTTTCGGGACCTCGAATTTATATTCCATAAACCGGGATATTCCTATAACCGGTACTCTAATAAGCGGGTTCGACTGTATAAACATTAACATAATTATTTATACAGGGTGTCTAAGAATAATTTTTTTGAATTAAATTAATTGACACAAAAGAAGAATGTATGTAATTTATTTAATTCAAAATATATTCTACTGCTGTCACAAAACAGAAAAAAATGTTTTTTTGATAAATACACATTGCTTATCGCTTAATTTCAATGTTCCAGCTGGCCACCCATCTGCCTATTGGTAGATTGAATATTGAATTTAAGCAACAAACAGTGTTTATTTATCAAATAAAATTTTTTTCTGCTTTCTGTCAGCAGTAGAATGTATTTTAAGATAAATAAATTACATACATTGTTCCTTTTGTGTCAATTAATTTAATTTAAAATAATTTTTCTTGGACACCATGGATAAATAATTATGTCAATGTTAATATTACTGGATAGAGAATTGAATAACCTTTTAAATGAGCTATCACACGACTCCTATTCCTTATTAAAAAATAAGGGGTGGGGAAGTGGAAGGGTGGGGGTTGACAAATGACAGATGTATGTACCGTGAAAATGTGCCCCCCTTAGATCAAAAATCGACCTGATTCGTCATTTCCTTAAAATCTAATAAATACTGCCAAATATCAAGGTGGACTCTTTTCTTTGGCCCACTCTGTATATATAATCGTGAACTTTCTATTTCACCTTGTCTGATCCTCGTTGTGATGTCCTCATCTGTATTTGTTATGATTTTGGTCTTGCTTTAATTCATATTCGGGCCTATCTTTCCAGCTTATAGGGTCCAGTTCTTTTATCGAGCTAATCTTAATTCGAGTTAATCGAAAGATACTGATCCTGTCGAGGAATAGTTGCACATTGATGACCTCCATGTCTTTCAGTGACATTACCAAATTGTTCATATCGCAAGACGTGCAACATCAGCTTATGAAAGACCAGCCTCTTTTTGCCTTAATAAAATGGTGCAAATGACAGATCAATTTTCATGACATACTTTGATTTGTAGAGAACAAGTTTTCAAGCGAATTAACAAAAAGTATTTAAAGTTTTTATTGAAAAAAAAAACCGGAATAATAGTGGTGTTCCTTAGGCATTTTTGATGTGTGTTTGAACTGTATGGTTGATTCTTATCGCGATCACAATCGTGTTTGAGATCGCTAGGAAGTATTATTTATTTTCCTATTTAATTGATACAAATATTGCTTTTAGTTCAGGTTCACAGTTGACTATGAAAGTAATTACTAATTTTTAAAACATAATACAATTATATGCACTTATGGCTGTTGTTTCCAAGACACATAAACTTAAATTAGCTCTCTTTGTTTGTTCTCTTTCCATTCGTGATAACGTATTTAAGTTAGTTTATTTTGTAAGTACTTTTGTGTTTTAGAGCGCCGTACTATGTAACCTAAATTTAATAAAAGACTTAATATTGTAGTGAGCAGTGCCTGCGACTCATTTTTTAGATTGTGATTATATGTAAATTTTTATTAAGAAATAATACCTGTGCTAGTGATGTAACGAATATTCGCATTCGCAAATATTCGCATTCGCAAAACTTGCGAATATTCGCAAAATCCGAAAAACATTCGCAATGAATAGAAAATAAATAATTTGAAGATAATATTAGGATAATAAAATCAAAAATAATATTCACTTGTCATCTTTTTTTTATTAAGAAAAGGTAACTTAACCTGGGATAACTTATTACACTTTATTTCATTACATATTTAGTATTATGTATTAAAGCGTAGGATTCAGATTGATTTATACTAAATAACAATTTAGTAAACATTACAAAAATAGAAACGAATTTAAAAAACTGCAATAAATATTCGCATTCGCGAATGTCGGTAGCAGATATTCGCATTCGTATTCGCGAATGTTCAAAAAATGACATTCGTTACATCACTAACCTGCGATACTTGGCGGCGATTGATTATGTACTTTAGAAAGGAACTACAACGTTAACGGGGTTTTATTGTTTCATATGGTCAATGGACCTCTAAATGTGAAAAAACAGCAGAGTGCTAAAGGAGTGTGTTTTCGAGAAAGGGGTGAATTAGTCCCTAGGCACAGGGCGAATTAGGGTGAGTTCTATGCACTTTTGGTACAAACTCATCTACAGAAAAATTGTTCCAGATTACATTTACTATCGAAATACAGTGGAACCCCGATAAGTCGTCCTCCGATAAACCGAAAGTCCGGCTAACACGGACCGATTTTCATCAGACAAAACAAACATTTTTTTCACTTTGAGTTTGACTGAGTTTTTACCAAGAAATAAACAATACTGTATACAACTGTACGTAAGTTAGATGTACTGTGCATGTGTATTTCATATTTTTGCAATTATAATGAAGATTATCTGTAAGTACTGTGGAACCTCGATAACTCGGATTAATCGGGACCGCGGCCGACCCGGGTTTTCGAAAATCTGGGTTAGCCGGAGAATATGGTAAAAATTAATAAAATACGGTATACTTACAGATAAACTCCGTTTTAATTGAAATAATATGACATATACAGGGTGAGGCAGATAAAAGTCCTATTAGAAATATCTCTAGAACTAAAGGGAACAGAATCATGAAAATTGGAATGAAGAGGTTTTGAAGAGTGATCTCTTTAATGAAAATATTTTCATCGATTTGCTACTTCCGGTTATACCGGAACTGGCTTATAACTTCGTTTTTTTAAATGGAACATCCTGTATATTTTTACATTTTTGGATTCTCCTGGATGTCTTCTTTCTTAAAATATGAGGTTTTGTAATGTTATACAGGGTAGTTTTAGAGATAATTACGTTTTTTTTTCTTAATTTCCTAGCAACATTCACACCCTGTAGAATTGTAATAGTTTGACATCAAAAACTCTATTTATGTTCAAATGATTTTTAATATAGTCTACTATTGTTAAAAATTGTTAGTATAGATAATGTTGAGTTGTACTGTTGGTCGAAACTCGGAAAGAGTATTTTCTGAGTTTTCTTAAATGGAACACCCTATATTTTATTATTGTAATAAAATTATATTTTATGCTACTTTTTTATTTCTTAAGCATTGCCTATACCTAACTGCTTTAATTTGTGAGTTATTGGTGATTCAAGCCAAACATTAATTTCAACAAAAAATACGTGAAATTTTATTAGGTTGGCCGTGGAAATATTCAATCACAAATAATTTTTCGGAAATAATTACATATTAATCTAGGCTGATCTTTAAAATTACCAATAATGGTTGAGCTATCAAAATACCTACGTAGTTAACATTCTTGGGGCGATTAACAATTAAGCACAAATTAAAGCATTTAGGTATAGGGAATGCTTAAGAAATAAAAAAGTACCATAAAATGTCTTTTCATTGCAATACTAAAATATAGGGTGTTCCATTTAAGAAAATTCAGAAAATCCTCATTCCGAGTTTCGACCAACCCTGTATACTAAAATTTAACATTTAGCTATACTAATAATTTTTAATAATAGTAGGCTATATTAAAAATCATTTTAATGTAAATAGAGTTTTTGATATCCAACTACTACAATTCTACAGAGTGTGAAATTTTCTACGAAATTAATAAAAAAAACGTAATTAGCTTTTAAACTACCCTGTATAACATTACAAAACCGCATATTTTAAGAAAAAAGACATCAAGTAGAATCTAAAAATGTAAAAATATACAGGGTGTCCCATTTAAAAAAACGAAATTTTAAGCAACTTCCGGTATAACAGGAAGTGGCAAATTGATGAAAATATTTTCATTAAATAGATCACCCTTCAAAACCCCTTCAATCCAATTTTCATGATTCTGTTGCCTTTAGTTCTCTAAATATTTCTAATAGGCCAGTTATCTGCCTCACCGTATATATATGCACAGTACCTACACATCTAAATTACTAAAAACACGCAAACACAAACCTAAGCAAACGAAAGCGAACAATACAAGACTGTACTACACACAATACAGTCATAATCGGAACTATGTTATGTTATTTAAGAAGAATAGTGAAAACTAAGACCATTGTTTAAAAAAGAATTTTTTAAATAGTCTTTTAGTCTTTTTTAAACAATGCTAAGACAGTTTGAAATAAATGAAGGAATACTACAGGTGCCTGTTGTTTCCGATAATCCGAGACAATGAACGTCGCTCTGCCGCCGGCGCGGGCGCCGTGTGCCATAAGTCATTTTTACACATTATCTCTTAAATATTATATTACATACATTTTTATTGTTGAAATGTTTGTCTGATGAAAATCGGTCCGGGTTAGCCGGACTTCCGGGTTATCGGGAGCCGACTTATCGGGGTTTCCTGTATACCGTATTTTATTAATTTTTACCATATTCTCCGGGTAACTCCGATTTTCTGTAGACGTGTTTGTACCAAAAGTGCATATAACGCACCTCTGTAAATGGTAGCACTCCGCTATTTTTTCATATTTAGACGTTCATTGACCATATGAAACAATAAAACTCCGTTAACGTTGTAGTTTCTTTTAGCTCTCTTATTTTGAACATACAATGTAGATACCGTGTAGTCCGTACAATGTAGATACCGTTGCACGTCATCCGCGTCATAGCACGTGACGTCACATGATACCAACACGAAATTGTTAAGTTGTAGGTGTGTTCATTTTTAGAATTGTTTAGCTGAGTACACTGGAATTACAGCCACTAGACATATTTTATTATATACGAGTAGAAATAATATTGGAAGAAGTCTATTAATGTAAATTTAAAGAAACATACGCCAACTTGTTTCATTTAATTTGTATAAGTGGAATATAAACCGTTTTTATAAAGCACACTTGTTCGGATTACACTCGAACTGCGATCGAACAAAGGTGACATTTTGGCATAAATTGGTAACATTTATTTGACAGTTGCGGTGTTGACACTTCAGATTTCTTTTTATTCTTTACCATAAGTATTATTTTTGACCCCCTCCGTGGCTCAGTGGTAAGAGCGCCTGCCTTTGGATCGAAAAAATCCGAAAGGTTGTGGGTTCGAATCTCACCAGGGTCAGAAATTTTTCATTTATTATAAATTAATAAATGAATATAGTTTCTGTCCTTGTGGGATCGGTACTCACCGGAGGGACCGCAGACGTTCGGATACAATTAGCGTCTCTTTGCAAAGACAATGACGTCGACTTTGCAAAGTAACAAGACACTTACTCAACACACACACTACACATGACACTAGGTACCTAACTGTTCAAAATTACCGTACCTACCATGCCAATGGCCAATAGTTGTCGAGGCATTAGCTAAATAAAAAAAAAAGTATTATTTGTTTTATTATATTTATTGTTTTTATTATTAACTTTAATATAAGATTATAACTTAATTCTTGTTTTCTATTTCTAATGTTTTTATTTATTTACATTGCATATTAATTTGTTTTATTGTTTAATCAACTTCGCAATAATTATGTGATATATTTGATTTAAAATGAATTCAAGAATTTTTTGTAATTGGGCAACAATGTCAACTTAGATCTCTGGCGTAGGTAATGACGTGCAACGTTATCTATATTGTACGGACTGTAATAGCCTATATAATATAATAAAATAAAATAATAGCAAAACAATAATTATTATCGTTGCACGACACACATTCAATGGAAGACATAAATAAATGTAAATGTAATGTATCTAATAATTGTATATACAAAAAGAAACCGTAGATCCTACCTTTTAAAATATTACGATTTCAGCCAATAACTCCGAAATCTTCTTTTTCTTTTCAATTATTGTTCTGTAACTTCGAAAATTTTAACTAAACCCAAAACATCCGAATTAAAATTTACCGTAATTTAATTGCACAGAAAAACTCTTTCTCGATCTACTTCGACGATAATTTTCCTCCTAGTCAAGGGCGCATCTGTTTTGAGATGGAGGTTGAGAGGTGACTCATATTTTTTTGCAGAAATTTCTTGGAATTAACTCCTATAATAATAATTGGGTTATCCTCCCACTCAAAAATGCCCGGAACATTGTTTAAATAATCAAAATGTCGAAAAATGAAGGAAAAATTCGATTATTTTCTTTGTTTTTTGATTATAACTTTCAAAGTATTCACTTTCGAGAAAAGTTGTACCGATATAAAAGTTGCGTAATTAAATTTCCTACAATATAGGATTGGTTACAAATTGTAAAAATTGTCACCCTTGTTGCAAAATAGCAATAATTGCGAAAAAACCATAAAAAACAAGTATTTGCATTTTACGTTTTTCAACCATTTATGCTACACTTAGGACCTTCATATTTTACCCAGAAAAACCATATAATATAGTAAAACAAAACTGTAAATTTCATTAATATCGGTGCAATAGATTTTGCAAAATAAATTTTGCAATCCAGCTTTCGCAAAAAAATTCATTTTTTCAAAATGTTGCATGACTGAAAATAAAGCAGATAGCAAGTTGAAATTTTTTTACGTATAGAAGAATACCGTACCTTTCATTTGCAATTTTTAAAATTAAAATCCATTAACGACCACGGCATCAGGAATTTTTTTAAATAAACATTAATTTTTGGTTCTACGCGCAGGACAGCAGTGTTCGATTCACACAAGTTGATTTCCACCAAAATTTCTTCCAATCTTTATCTAATATATTATTTTCTTACACTATATTTTGTTGTATTTTAATATTTTAATTCCACAAAAATCAAACTAATTTGATTATTGTTTGTGAAATATTGTTTAAACAGTTGCATATGTTTAAAAATAAAAAACTTTTATTCTCTAACTTAAAATATATGAACAAAGAAAGTTTTTGCCAAAAAAACTGTTACATATTTCAAAGGGCAGAGCATGTGTTTTTATTTTGCAATAAACAAATTTATTTATTTATATCGAAATGTACTAAAAATTAAAATTTGTCAATCATTATCAAAGGTCATTGGAATGCCCAATCAGAGCAAACTATACGCTGTCCTGCGCGTAGCACAAAAAAAAATGTGTATTTAAAAAAATTCCTGACGCCGTAGTGGTTAACCGATTTTAATTTTGCAAATAGGGAACTTGCACAATTTTTTTTTATTACATAATAATGTTCAGTTTTGTTTAAAAATGAGATTTCCAAAATTTCACGCTTCAAAAACTCATAATAACTTAGAAATACGTATTTAAAGTCTTCAGCGGTATAAAATAGTTCAAACGACCCGTGACGTCACATAGTTTTACATTAGTTATTATTACGGTTATATTTCGCTGTGTCTAGGTACACGCTAACGTGTACGCAAATAGAAAAGTTAGGTATGTACACGCGAATTAAACTTCATCAAGCCAGTGACATTATTATTTAGCGTGCGCAGTGACTGTATATTTTGGTACATGCTATTTTGATATGTTTAGCGTGTGTTTGATAGAAAAATATTTGTTAAAGGAAGGGAAGCAGAACTATTCAGATGTTTCAAACTTAATTGTAATAAATCAATGTATATATTAAAGTACCTATATATTTAGGTTAGCAAAATAAATATATGTATTTAGTTGACATAACACGTAAAAAATATTGTTAAAATAATTTTTATACGTAAGTTAATTATTATAATCAACTATTCTAAATGGGAAATAAGCCACAATTTAACTAAAAAAATGATTTTATTAACGTTTCGACGTCCAAATCGGATGTCATTGTCAAAATACAAAAATTAGTCAGATTAAATAAATTATTAGAAAAATTTTTTACTAAGCAACACCATTTTTGTTGAATTTAATAATATTTTGTATTTTGACAACGACGTCCGATTTAGACGTCGAAACGTTAATAAAATCATTTTTTGGTTAAATTGTGGCTTAGTTCTCATTTAGAATAGTTGATTACAAAAATGCCACAAGGATAATTGCTTCAGAACAAGTTAATTATTATTGTGAAAGCTTTAGGTCTTCTTTTTATTTTAATCTTTTACGGTAATACATACTATTTCATTTATAACTAAAAAATATATATAATAATTTATAGTCTCTTATCTTTTTCGTACTGTTTTAAAATGTTCTTAAACTCATTAAAAGAACTAAATAATTGTCCACACTCCGTAGTTAATTTAAAAACAAACACTAAACAAATAAAAAATAAGAAATCACTGACACTCTAACTTTTTTATTTGCGTACACGGTAACGTATACCTAGACACAACCTTATATTTAGGTATATTCTTCTTCTCCTTCTTTAGTTTATTGGCCTCCACCTACTTGGGTATTTGGCAAGCTCATCGTCGTGGAATAAGTCAAAAATATTTATATTCTAATGACATTTATCGTATGTCATTGTAATAATATATACCAGTTTGTTAAAATTGTAGTTTTATACTGTTTTTGAAGGAAAGGAACGAAGGTTTACTACTGAAAATAAAACCATTTTGTAAAAGTACGAATTTTTCTATGAATAGTTCAAACGATCAAAAACACTTGTAACGTCACTTAAATGTATTTTCTACTGATGTTTATAACGTCTAATTTAAAATTCTGTTTACTTTATTGGAAAAATGTAAATGTAAAACCAAGTGACGTCACGAAGCGTTTTGGACCACCTGTTTTAATTTGAATTTTTAATCGTCTTTAGGGGCCAAACGAAACACAAACAAAACTTTTTTATCTTTGATACATGTTTTAAATTATGTTGTGTTGTGATTTATAACATTTTTTTCGAATTTAAAAATTTATGCAAGTTCCCTATTGCAAATGAAAGGTACGGTATTCTATATGTAAAAAAAATTAAACCTGCTGTCTGCTTTATATCCAGTCCTGCAAGATTTTGAAAAAATTATTTTTTTTTTGCGAAAGGTGGATTGCAAAATCTATTCAACCGATCTTAATGAAATTCACAGTATTGTTTTCTTATATCATAAAGTTTTTATTGGTAAAATATGAAGGTCCTAAGTGTAGCATAAATGGTTGAAAAACGTAAAATGCGAATACTTGTTTTTTTTTATCGTTTTTTCGCAATTATTGCTATTTTGCAACAATGGTGACAATTTTTAAAATTCTTAACGAATTCTATATTGTAGGAAATTTAATTGCGCAACTTTTATGTCGGTACAACTTTTCTCAGAAATGAATACTTTCAAAGTTATAATCAAAAAACGAAGAAAAAAATCGAATTTTTCCTTCATTTTTTGACATTTTGATTATTTAAACAATGTTCCGGACCTTTTTGAGTGGGAGGATAACTCAAATATTATTATATGAGTTATTTTCAAGCAATTTCTGCAAAAAAATATGAGTCACCTCTCAACGTCCAAATGTACTAATATTTTTACAGATGCGCCCTGGTCTATCCGAAAATTCGGGTTTTCCCAACAAAATCTTTTTTTAACTATAATTTTAGGGAAGTAATTATTTATCGATAATTAAATAACTTGGCGACGTTTTCAGTTATAAGTGTAAAATTTACTGTTTCTTTTTGTACGATTAAACACCGCGTTGTGTGAACAGTTACATTTTTTTTTTCGTTTTAACGAATATAAAACGAACAAGTATTGATACTGAAAGTGATTTCATGAGTTGAAAATATTTTTTTTGCATTACTTAAGAAGTAAAAAAGACTTCATTTGTAGATGGTATATAAATTTGTATTAAAATTTTTCTTAAAAAGTATCCAAGTTGGACTAAAAGTACGTCACAAACGTTTTCGGCCTTATCAGATCATCATCAGGTAAAACTCCAGATCTTAGTAGTTAGAAACTAGTTACAGAAGTTGGGCACATGACCTTTGTATTACAAAATTTGAGCCATTTGGGCTTAATCAAAAGCTACACTAAGTCGATGTTTATAGATTAAAAATTTACAATGATGTCTTCATCTTTGCTCGAAACTTCTTAGTGCACGTGCTTGTTGTGTGAGACAGCAGGAACGGAATCAGTCAGACTTTTTGAAACGATTTCATTGTGATAGTCTTTTTTACAGTAGGTACCTATTATTTTAAAATCAACCCATATTTCAACGCTAATCATTGTATCATTGCTTGAAAACACATAAATTATAAATAATAAGAAGAAACGGATCACAATTTTCGTTAGATTTTGTAAATATTGCAATTTAATATGATGGTATGGACTTACTTATAAAAATTTGTTGTGGTATTTTGGAAGAGGAAGACAATTTAGTATTTAATCCAAAAGGTTTATTTTTTAAATAAAGATTTAACTGAAAACGTGTTTTATTTATTTGTAGTCGTAGTTCGCTGTTCTAAAACACCCTCATTTAGGTAAACCCTATATTATGATCCTAATATTTTTTTACTTTAGTCGTTTCGAAATATTATGGTAGGGGAGCAAAGTATGCTAAATGTGCAGTCACTCGAGCGCTTTGGGGATCTATTGGGTTGTGAAGAGTAGGTTCAAAAACCAAAAAGAGTTACGTAAAGTTTTCCATTTCCAACAATGGTTTTTTTTAGATTATAGCGCCATCTACCCATAATTCGAAAAAATGTCTCGAATAAAAGTTACTTATTTTTACGTAAGGAATCCAAATCTGCAATAAAAAATGGGGGCTCCCATTTAAGATTTTAAAGTAACCCCCCACCCATCTCCGTGGGGGGTCGTGTTTGGTGCCATTCGATAGATTTTTAAAAAATACTGAATAAGTGTATTTTTCAGTTTTTCGATCTGATGTTCATTTCGCGAAATATCGCGGGATTCGTATTTAAAATATTAAATTTACCCCCACCCCTCTCCGTGGAAAGTCGTGTTTGGTATCATTCGATAGATTTTTGAAAAATATTGAGTACGTATTTTTTAGTTTGTCGATATGTCATTTATTTCGGGAAATATTCGCTTTTTTATTGTGAAACTTTGAGACTCGCCCATTTCCTTACGCCCCGCTCAAATCGTCAGATTTTTGAAATATACACTGTTTTGCATGTATGTACTTAACTTACCTTATCTTAATCTGACGATTTCTATTTTTTCTAGGGATAAATTTTTTTTTTCACCCCCCCCCCCCCCCCCCGCCCTGAACGAACTCCCCTGCATTAAGAGCCAAATATGGTAGAAGTACATTTTCAGGGTACAAGGTTTCTCCCCATATGATAATCTGACGCGCTCGAGTAACTGCAAAAATCCCCGCTCGGGCTCCCCTACCATTAGTAGAAATTATAATTTACTATTTTAGGCAGACACTTTAAAAGGTGGGCTAAATTTTTTGTTAAACAATTTGTGAAAAAAATTTATAAATTCAATATTGGTCTCCTCTTTTTGCTATATCTGTACAGCTATACATTAAGTCTTCCCTCTTCAATAGCCCTTCTCCAACACTTCTTTGCTCTCCTCTACGAACACGATATCATCAGCAAGGAGGATTGACCAAGACGCCCCATCGCTTACCTTCTCTGTCAGTAGGTAAATACATTCAAACGTGCTGCGAAGAGGGAGAAGACTCTCCAATGGACCGGAAATGTGATTGCCACCATTTTCTGGGATTCACAAGGTGTGATCTATATCAATTTCTAGAAAAATGACAAAACGGTCGTAGAGCTTTACTATGCCGCATTATTGGGCCTATTCGTCACCGAATTACGAAAAAACCAGCTCGAATTGGGGAAAAAAATAACTCTTCCGTCATGACAACGCACCGGCTCACACCTGCTCCGTAGCCAAATTAGTCGAATTAGGCTACGAACTGCTGTACCATCCACCGTATTCTCCAGATTTATCCATATGCAACTTCCTTTTATTTTCAAATTTGAAAAAGTCACTCGCCGAGCTGAAATTTAAGTCCAATGAGGAGTTCATCATCGCCACGGAAACCTACTTTGCAAACCTTGAGAAAACGTATTTTTCAGACAGGAAGTACTTATCGGACCGCCCTAGTAATTATATTAGACCAGGGCGGATCTGCGAAAAAACCTCTGTTAAAATACTCATTTTAACCAGCGTCCAAAATAATAATTTCAGACGCTCCCTCGTAATGCAACCCCTAGATTCCGACTAGCGCCGTAAATAAGAACTAATTTTTGCGGACAGAACAGCGCCGGATTAACCATTAGGCGGACTAGGCGGCCGCCTAGGGCCCGGGCACTTGATGGGGCCCGGATCCCGCTCAAATGCGTTAATTATATTGAATTTTTTAAGCAGTAATTAAAAAAAATGTAAAATGTTAAATAAATCAAATAGGGCTAACTGAGACAAAAAAAGAGAATGGTTAATTTATGATTTCCAATCAATCTCAGTTTTTTGTCAAATCTGTCAAATATCTGGAAAATACTTCAAGGCAAATTAAGCAGTTATGTTCAAAGCCATGTTAATATTCCATGTTTTAATCATTCCTTCAATTTGGTAATCAATTTTGCAAGCAAATTTTGCTTAGAAGCTGGTAATTATTTTGGTATGGTACCTTTTTTTTTCAATTTCTACCCATGGATGGGCCTTATGGTCCATTCACTCACAGTAAAATATTGCAAAACCTCCGGATCTTAAAGAACCTTTGGATTTGAAAGAAGAGCTTGGATTGACATGAAATTTGGCATACGTATAGCTAATATGTCAAAGAAAAAAGTGATATTGTGCCGATGTGTGTTTTTGCTCTGAGGTTGAGTCCATCCCTTCTAGGGGGTGAAAAAATATATCGTCAAAATACGTCCGTGGATAAACGCACTAATTCTAAGCAACTTTTGTTTAATAGAGTTTTTCATCAAGTCAATACATTTCGAGTTATTTGCAAGTGAATATGTTCATTTTTCAACAAAAAAAAAACACATTTTTAGACGGTTTTTCGCAAATAACTCAAAAATTAAGTAGGTACTTATTTTATCGAAAAAATATTCTTAGCAAAAATATAGCTTTTAAAATATTGAAAAAATGGTGTATGTGTGCAGTGTGTAGACCCAGTAAAAGCAGAGTTGTAGCTTATGGAATGTAGGTTCTTATTCGTCAAATTTCAAATCGAATATTTCAACGTGAAGTAATCAAAAAATGAAGCACTTTTCATGGAAAACTCATCATAACTTTTTTAAATGTTTAAAAAAGCATTATTCTTGTTTTTTAAAAAAGTTTCTAGCATAAAAAGTAAGCAAGGTACGCTCAGAATAAAATTGATCCCTCTTTTTGGTAAAAAAAAAACTGGTGAAAATAACCCCCTAATTAGCATCCCGAATGCAATTAATCCTTACCGCTTCACAAGCTACTTTACTTATGTATTGTTTATATGATCTGTAAGTTTTATCGGTGTAAAGTGCTTATTTATAAAAGGGCTGTAGTAGAAAAGCCTTGAACAAGTCACTAATCACGAGTGTATGCAATTTTTTTTATTTAGCTTAATGCCTCAACAACTAATGGCCACTGGCATGGTACAGTGGATTTTTCCAATCAGGTACCTAGTGTAATGTGTAGTGTGTGTTGAAAAATTCTCTACCCAGGGTATGCAAATTTTGAACCGTCATATCTTAAATAATTTTTATCTTCTAGAAAAACAAAAATCTGAAATATTCAGAAAAGCAAAACCTACATTTTTTTACTCTAAGATTTTTGGTATCACTAATAATTTTTAAGTTATTTTGAAAAGAAAGACATTTTTTTTTCAAAATTTCAAAATATTTGTTTTACTTTAAATCCCAGTATTTTGAAATACATAAATAAGCACTGTGAACCAGTGAAACTACAGATCATATATAATATATAAGTACAAACTAGGGGGTGATTTTCAAGATTTTTTTGCCAAAAAAAGGAATCAACATTTTTTTTATTTAGCTAATGCCTCGACAACTAATGGCCATTGGCATCAGGGGCTGCTTTATCCATTAGGCAATATAGGCAGCTGCCTAGGGCGGCAAATTGTGAGAGGGCGGCACAGGGGCTTGAAATTTTGATTGGGGGGGGGGCAAGCATTATATACTATACAATACATTATATTATATGATGTAATGATGAAAACTGAAAGTGTTTTTTGTAAATTTCAGTCATTTTCAGTTTCAGGGGAGGGGGCAACTGCCTCCCCTAACCCTATCAAATGACGCCCCTGGGGCGGCAAAAATACTGTACAAAAAAATGTTTGTATTTAAAAATTAAAATCGAATAACAAATATGTATATTCATCATTTATCCATCAATGAAATAGAAGTGGGCGTTCGTTTCTAAATAAAAGAAATTGCATTCATATTAAAAATAAAACAAACATAGCATTCTGTTATCTTAAACCTAACACTATTCATCCAAAAAAACGGAAGTCATAAATTTAGTGATTATTGGGCCGCCAGAAGCTCCGCAAAGACGGTGAATTGACTGATCACATCAATATTGCAGATATTGCAGAAACTAAAGATTACCAGTAGGAAATCGAGTTAGAGTTGGGATTTTCAAACTGAATTATTACAAGGAGATAATATTCGTGTCGTCGCACTGATATAATACTCCAGCCAGGGAAATAAGCAAGAAATAGACCATGTTCGGGACAATTAAGTTAATATCAAGGTAGCTGACTACTTTTTAGTTATTGTGGACTTGACCTATAGGATGAAAACCATCATGTGTCCTGCCTAGAGTTCGTGTTTTTTAATTATTAACAATTTGGTGCAATCAACGCGATTTTTTCCATTTTTTGCACTCAATTAAAAAGCTAAATAGTTGACATAAAATTACAAAATTTATTTTTTTAGAACATTGAAAACCTTCAAAATGACGATTTCGTAAACTGCAAAATAACTGAAAATCGTTATTTATTAATAAGTTTTCCTAAAACTAACTTAGAACTGTAGAGTTTCGCTTTACTCAAAGTTGGGTATTGGGGTACATAACAAACTCCCAAAATTTGAGACCGATCCATTAATTAGTTTAAAAGTTAGGTATTCTATTTGTTTATCCCAGAGACCTTTGTTTTGCAATAACAAATGACAGAAAATAATGAAGATAGGACAATTCTGCGTATGCCAAATGAAAGTAGAAAAGTGATCCTATCAAAATGTATTAAGAAAAGATAAAAAATTATCTAATATAGTAAATAATACTAGTTTATAAACATTTACAATAACTTTAAAAATTTTGTCCGTAGAAAACATCTTCTTACATAGGTATTCGGAAAGATGATATTTTACTCGAATTTTTAAAAATGTAGTTCAAATGATGATTACTCATAGTAAGTGAAGGGGGAGCTTCTGCGTTGATTGCACTAAATTGTTAATAATTAAAAAACGAACGCGAACTCTAGGCAGGAAACATGTACGTTTTCATCCTATAGGTCAACAATTAAAACAGTTGTCAGCTACCTGGCGGGAGCCGAAAAATGCACGAGTTCAAAAACTAAAAAAGCAACTTAAAACTATTTAACTACCATTTTCTATATCTTGGGATCTACTCAATGAATTTTGATATTTTTTCTTTTAATTTATATGTACTTTTGTGTAAATTACAAATATGCAATTTGCCTAGACATTTAATAATTAACAAAGAGTCTAATTTTTTAAATAATTTTTGAAAAAATAATATTTTCTCAAAAATCCATTTTTTGTAATGATACTATCATTATTAATCATAGAAAAAGTTAAGGTATATTTTAATGAATAAATTATGTTCAATCAATTATTATTTAATAAAAATAATTTATTTATTAAAATATACTTTAACTTTTTCTATGATCATTAATAGTATGATAGAATTGATTCAAAAAATGACATAACCCAGACATCCAAAGTGAAAGTTATCCTCGAACACCAAATTGTTCTATATCGTCCACATAATGTTCAGAAAAAGGTCCACTTTTTGAGCGTCGGGTTTGGGGGGGGGAGAGGGGGGGAGAACGGGAGAAGTCGGTAAATTAGTAGTTTTTTACGTTTTTCGTCAATATTTCTAAAACTATGAGGTTTAGCATGAACAACATTTTATACAAAAATGTTCTACAATAAATTTGAAATAAAAAATGTCCTATACATAATCCTTCTAAAATGAACGATTCCAAAGTTACGGAGGTAGTATAGTATAATTGGTCCAAAAAAAGGCCTAACCTAGACATCCAAAGTAAAAGTTTTCCTCCAACACCAAATTGTTCTATATGATCCACATATTGTTCAGTAAAAAGTTACACCATTTTGAGCGTCCGGTTTGGGGGGGAGATGGGGGAGAAGTCGGTAAATTAGTTATTTCTTTACATTTTTCGTCAATATTTCTAAAACTATGTTTAAGCGTAAACAATGTTATATACAAAAACGTTCTACATAAAATTTAAAAACAAAAATGGTCCTATCCTTAATTGTTATAAAATCAACGGTTCCAGAGTTACGGAGGGTGAAATGTGGAGGTTTTCGATACTTTTTATATTTTTTGGGCAATTGAAGATGATTTTGGGTGGTGAGGTTGACGTCTAATTCTTCAAGGGATTATCACTAACATGCCATCGGCCACTGAAATAGCAAATCCTGTTAAAGAAAATTTATTTCAATCAGTAAAAATATTATAAATTGCTCAAAAAATATAAAAAGTATCGAAAACCTCCACTTTTCACCCTCCGTAACTGTGGAATCGTTGATTTTATAACAATTATGTATAGGACCTTTTTTGTTTTAAATTTAATGTAGAACATTTTTGTATAGAACATTAAAGCATATTTTTAGAAATATTGACGAAAAACATAAAAAAACTACTAATTTACCGATTTCTCCTCTATTTACCCCCCAAACGGGACGCTCAAAATGGTGTAACTTTTTACTGAATAATATCTGGACCATATAGAACAATTTGGTGTTAGAGGAAAACTTTTACTTTTAATGTCTGGGTTAGGCCTTTTTTGGACCAATTATACTATACTACCTCCATAACTTTGGAGCCGTTCATTTTAGACGGATTATGCAGAGGACCTTTTTTTGTTTCAAATTTAATGTAGAACATTTTTGTATAGAAGGTTGTTCATGCTAAACCGCATAGTTTTAGAAATATTGACGAAAAACTTAAAAAACTACGAATTTACCGATTTCTCCCCCCTCTTCCACCCAAACCCGACGCTCAAAATGTGACTTTTTTCTGAACATTATGTAGACCATATAGATCAACTTGGTGCTGGAGGATAACTTTCACTTTGGATGCCTGGGTTTGGGTCTAGTTATACCATACTATAATGATATGACTAAGAAAATAGGTATTTGGAAAAAAATAATTTTTTCAAGAAATGTTTAAACAAAGTAGACCCTTTATTAATTAATACATTTATAATAAAATTGCATATATGTAATGTATGTAGAAATTACATACAAATTAAATTGTTAATAATTAAAAAAACGGACGTGAACTCTAGACAGGACACGGGTAGGTTTTCTTCCTATAGGTCTACAATAATTAAAAAAGTAGTCAGCTACCTGAATATTTCAGTTGTTATGAAAATGATGTACCAGTGTGAAATAGCTTCAGTGAAATAACAGTTAAAAAATAACGGCTACTGCTATCGCAACACATTCCTATCTTATACTAGTGCAAATTGCAAATTATACATAATCATAATTTTTCATTTTTATGTAAAACATTCTGTGTTTATTTTCACCGGTCAAAAGTGAATTCATACCATACTGTGATCAGTGTGATTTTTGTTCTTCTCACTTGTGTAAAATATTATTTTTTATAAATTCTATGTTCCTCATTTTAATACATTTCCAAACAATACATTTCTTATTTAAGGGACCGTTCAAGTATTACGTAACGCAGGTTAGGAGGGGGGTCAAAAATATTCAAAAATTGCGTTACGTAAGGGGGGGGGGTCAAAAATATTTAAATATCGTGTTACACAATACTTAACCGCTCCCTAAATAAAAAATTCTGCTTGCATTTTTTTTCGCAAAAATGGTACATGTTAAAAGGGCGGCTACTAGGGCATTGCCTAGGGCGGCAATTGACCTAAACGCGGCCCTGATTGGCATGGTAGGTACGGTAAATTTTTGCACTTAGGTACCTAGTGTCATGTGTAATGTGTGTGTTGAGTAAGTGTCTTGTTACTTTGCAAAGTCGACGTCATTATCTTTGCAAAGAGACGCTAATTGTATCCGAACGTCTGCGGTCCCTCCGGTGAGTACCGATCCCACAAGGACAGAAACTATTTTCATTTATTAATTTATAATAAACGAAAAATTTCCGACCCTGGTGAGATTGGAACTCACGACCATTCGGACCTTTCGATCCAAAGGTAGGCGCTCTTACCACTGAGCCACAGAGGGAGTGAATCAACATTATTTTGAGCTTTACTTGGTTAATTTTGATACTAGAAACTTGCTTAAAAAAAAAACAAAAATAAAGCTTTTTTAACACTTTAAAAAAGTTGTGATGAGTTTTCACCAAAAAGTGCTTCAATTTTTGGTTATTTACGTTGAAATATTTGATTTGGAATTTGTCGAATAAGAATCTACTTTTCATTTGCTCCAGCTCTGCTTATACTGGGTCTACATACTTCACACATACATAGTGTGACCAACTAGCCCGAAAAATTCGGGACATGGCCCGAATTACGAAGTCGTGTTCCGGCGTCCCGGACAAGGCTTCCGGGTCATCCGAATTTTCAACGGTTTGATAAAATTCTATTTTCAAATTTTGAACACGTTATTCTTTTAAGAATTCACATCAAACTGAATTGGTGGGACGAAAAAAGTCGACAATTTCTAATAGTCGACCTAAACTATCTGTCCAGTGAGTGTAAAGTGTAAAACTAATACCACATCAAAAACGCATGCATTTTATTTCGTGTAGTTCTACGAAAACTCAAACTATGGGTTTTATCCGTTTCTGTATTTTAATTATCGTCTTCTGAAAAGAGGATTTAAAAACATGAGAAGGATTTAAAGACAATGTAATTATGATAATTATATTTTTCTATTAACCTAAGGTTCTATTTACAGTGAAGTCCAACATCAGTTGATTTTCTAATTTTTCCTTCTTTGAGAACGATTTCCGGATTGGAATCCGAAACGTCAAAAACTAACAAAAGTGTGTTTATCATTACAACCCATCCTATAAAAAAAAATTTTTAACATAAAAATGATAAATAATCAATAAAATGATTAAAGTTCTATATTTAAAAAAAATGGCCCGATTTTCATGGGAATGTCCCGGATTTTAGGTATTTTTTTAGCCTTGTCCCGAATTCGACTAAATTGGAGTTGGTCACACTACACATACACCATTTTTTTAATACGCTATATTTTTCCTAAGACTATTTTTTCGATAAAATACTTAATTTTGGAGTTATTTGCGAAAAACTGTCCAAAAACGTGTTTTTTTTTTGTTGAAAAATGAACATATTCACTCGCAAATAACTCAAAAAGTATTGATTTAGTAAAAAAACTCTATAGACCAAAAGTTACTTAAAATTAATCAGTTTATCTATTTCCACACTTATTTTGAATGTATGTTTTTTCACACCCGAACGGGTGGCACTCATTCATCATCCAGCCTCAAAAGTCCACTGCTGAACATAGGCCTCCTCGCCTCGTTTCCAACCCCATCTATCCTGCGCCGCCCTCATCCAGTTTTTATTTACCTTTCTTAAGTCGTCAGTCCATCTTGTAGGCGGTCGACCGACGCTTCTCTTGTCTTCTCTTGGCCTCCATTCCAATAACCTCTTCGTCCATCGCCCATCTGTCATTCTGGCTACGTGTCCTGCCCATCTCCACTTCAACCTGGCTATCCTCTCGATGACGTCAGTCACCTTTGTTCTTCTCCTGATTTCTTCGTTTCTGATTTTGTCTCTCAGAGTTATTCCTAACATTGACCGCTCCATTCTTCTCTGCGTGACTCTTAGTTTGGTAGCCGAGGCTTTAGTTAAGGTAAGTGTTTCTGATCCGTACGTCAAGACTGGGAGGACGCACTGATCGAATACCTTTCTCTTTAGACATGTGGGTAACTCACTTTTAAAAGTTTCTCTCAGTTTTCCAAATGCTGCCCACCCAAGACCGATTCTTCTCTTCAGCTCATGAGTCTGGTTATCCCTGCCAATCGTAATTTCATGTCCCAGGTATTTATATCTATCTACGAGTTCTATTTCCTTCCCACCAATACTGATGTTCTGGTTGGGTACCAAATTTGTCATTATTTTTGTTTTTGAGATGTTTATATTTAAACCAACATTTTCTGTAGCTACAACGAGTTCTTGTACCATCTCTCTTGCCATACCTAGATCCTCAGCTACTATGACTATATCATCGGCGAAACGTAAGTTGTTTAGGTATTCTCCATCTATTTTTATTCCCTTTGTCATCCAATCCAAACTCTTGAAAGCATGTTCTAAGACCGTATTAAAAAGTTTAGGTGACATTGGGTCTCCTTGTCTAACCCCCCGTTCTATTTTTATGCGATTACTGTTAGTATGTAATTTGACAGTGGTTGTTGCCTGTAAGTATATTTTGTGTAATAATTTTGTATACCTATAATCTAGCCTGCATTCTTTAAGCGCCTGTAATATTTTGCTAAGTTCAACTGTATCAAAGGCTTTATGAAAATCGATAAAAACTAGAACTAGGGGTTTATTGTATTCCACTACTTTCTCTATCAGGGTTTTTATACTTTGTAGATGGTCATTTGTTCCGTAATTTTTTCGGAATCCTGCCTGTTCTCTTGGTTGATAAGTCTCTAACTTTCTTTCCATTCTCTTAACTATTATTCGCGTAAATAACTTATATAAATGGCTGAGGAGGCTAATCGGTCTGTAATTCTCTAAATTGGCTTTGTCTCCTGCTTTGTGTAATAGAATCATAGTAGCGTTGTTCCAGTCTGTTGGAATATTGGCGTTGTGAAGGCAGATATTGAAAAGTTGTTTAATTTTTTCAAGTAGTATATTTCCTCCAATTTTTAGTGCTTCTGATACTATTCCATCTTCACCTGGGGTTCGATTATTTTTCATTTTCTTCAGAGCCTCTTTGATTTCTGATTTTGTTATATCGGGCATTAAATCCGATCCTTGATTTAATACTCCAGTTTTTACTGTAATTGGAGGTTGCGCATTGTCATCTTTTTTTCTTGATTTGTATAACTCTGTGTAGAACTCTTCGACTATTGTTAATATTTCATCTCTGTTTGTAGTTTCTTTTCCAGTTCTGTTTCTTAGTTTGTTGATTTCTATTTTTCCTTTTTGTACTTTTACGTTCTTCAAAGCTTTCATGTTCTTATTTTGCTCTATTGCTTGTTTTGTTTTTTCTACATTGTAGTTTCTTATGTCTTTTCTTATTGACTTTGTGATAGTCTTATTTATTTGATTTAGCGCTTCTTTGCTGGAACTTGTATCTCCTTTCATCTGTCGTCTTAGTTCTATAAGGGTTTTAGTAGGTTGACTTAGTTTTTCATCTTTTTGGTTTGTTGGACAGTATTTAGTTTGAGCCTGTTGTATTGTGGTGATTATTTGCTTGTTCAGTATATTAATGTCTGTTGTTGTTGTATCTTTCAATGTATCATTAATATATTTTTCGAACTCCTGAATATTAGTTGGTTTTACCCATTTCTTTGGGTGTTTCTTATTTATCATTTTGAGTCTTTCCTTTTCGATCGATATCGTTATTTTAGCTCTTACTAACCTGTGATCACTGCTTGTGCTGAACTGGTTTAACACATTTACGTCTTTAAATAATTCTTTTTTATTTGTTAAGAAATAGTCGATTTCGTTCCTTGTTTTTCCATCTGGACTTTCCCAGGTCCATCTTCTGTGTTTTTTCTTTTTAAAGAAGCTGTTCATTTGATAGAGATTGTTTTCCAAAAGAAAAGTTAACAGTTGTTTGCCTCTATCATTTCTGCCTTCGCTTCCAAAATTTCCCAATATTATTTCAGAGGGGTCTTCCTTGGTACCTATTTTGGCGTTGAAATCACCGCCTATTATTAAGAAGTGGCCAGGATTTTCCTTGATTGCACAGGATATTTGGTCGTAGAATATTTGGACTTCTTCATCTGAATGGCCTGTAGTAGGTGCGTATACTTGAATGAACTTTAGGATATATCTGGTGCTCATTTTGATGTTTAAGTAGACCACCCTTGTTGATATTTGGTTTATTGACACAATTCTGTTCGCAATTCTTTTGTGAACAAAGAAGCCGACTCCTCCGACTGTCGATTCCTCTTCTCCTTTGTAGTACCACAGATGGCCTGATGGGAGTGAGATAAGATTCTCTCCTTTTTTTCTAACTTCGCTGATACCCACAATATCCCAATTCACTTTTGAAAGTTCTTCCTCCATTTCTTCGAACCTTTCTTCGGTAGAGAGCGACCGAGCATTATATGTGGCGATGTTGAGGTTTATATTTTTGACGCACTTTGAATAGGGTTGGTTTACACTGGTCGGGTTTGTGGCATTTAAACACCGTGCTTGCCTTGCATGTTGGTGAGTATTCATATTTATTCCCACGAGTAGCTGGGGATCGTTGTCGATTCCTGTAGAGCCCCGCGTACAGGAACAAGGCTAATTTTCAATGGGATTTCGCCCGGTGTCCCAAGAGCATCGTTAGCGGCCGCGTGACGTGCGACCATTCAGTTTTTAGCACGATAGCTTCCACCTTAACTTACGGATTTTTTGCATCTGGTTTTCTCCATATTTTGTTGGGTAAGATGGGGAGGGAAAAAGGTGTATATGGGAAGAATCTGTAGTAGAAAGAAATATAGTGACCCGTCTGCCTTCGGAAACCTAATCGCCATTCGGGGTCGGAAAAAAACAAGAGTTAGCCAAGAGAGGCTGATAGAAAAGATTAAAGACATTTCACTCAAGACAAGTTGAAGAAGAGTAAAATGTGAAGGCCCTTATGATCCGCCAGGTGCGTTTCATAAGCGTATGAGTATTGGTACGCTTTGTGTTCCCGCTCATACTTCGGGGTGTTGACTACAGACTGTATGGCTCGTCCAGCATGCCATAGCATGGAGGATAAGGTTCACGTAATTTTTACAATGTAGACACCCTAAACTCCATGGTCTGACATATTTATGGCACTCATACCCAGGGCAAAATCACATATCGGCACAATATCCCTTTTTTCTTTGGCATATTAGCTATGGACTATTAGTGAGAAGTTGTTGCGAAATGTCGGGTAAAAGACTTGTGTACTGGATGGTCAGCTAGATTTGATGCTGTTAAAGCAGTACAAATATTATACATATAGGAAAATGAATAAGTATTTAATAGCTCTTTTAACCATTATGTCGTGGTAACGTGGTACATCATTTTAGAACGTTTTAGTGCTGTTAGTAAAGATCGGACTATAAATTTATCAGATACAGTTATTTTACTTAAATCTTTAGCAAAGTAATAGAAGTAAAAAAAGAAAAATGATTTTTTTTTACTTTACATTGTCGTAATTTATTTTTGGAGTAACTACCTCCAAAACAACATAAATATCAGTAAATTTGTTTTAAGTAAATGGTCGTTATAAAGGGGCCTACTTTTTAAGGCCGCCTAGGGCCCCATGATGCCTTAAACCGTCACTGGGACAGAATTCGTCACCTTCCGATAAGGTAATAAGGTGTGCCTCGAACACTAAACACTTCCGTCTTCAACCTTGACGAGTCTACAAGTACTTCTCATCACCGGTTCCGCGTCATCCACGTGGAAAATTTATCGCTAAAAATCTACCGGCTTTACTAAGCCAAATAGACTTCGAGTGCGTAAAAAATGCGCGTATGTGTTTAGATAGTTCCCGTATACCGCATATATTCTCCTTCGAGCAACTTCACAAGGATATAATAATGTAATTCATTTCTTCTTCAATAAATTCATTTTCTCGAGAGTGGGCATCTGGAGTTAAATTCCGAAACAGGTTGATTTTTATTTTTAAAGTCTAATTTTTTGGCATATATATCATACTAGTGGCGTCATCCATCTGGGCGTGATGACGTAATCGATGATTTTTTTAAATGAGAATAGGGGCCGTTTGATAGCTCATTCGAAAGGCTATTCAATTTTGTATCACTAATATAAACATTAACATAATTATTTATACAGGGTGACCAAAAACATTTTTTTTAATTAAATTAATTGAGACAAAAAGAAGAATGTCGGTAATTTATTTAATAAAAAATACATTTTGCTGCAGTCATAAAACAGAAAAAAATGTTAATTTTTTTAGTAAAATTGTGGCTTGTTTCCCATCAAAACTAGTTAATTGAAAAAATGCCACAAGAAAATAGCTTCAGAACAACATTGAAAAATAAACATTACTTTTCGCTTAAATTAAATGTTCAAACTTGTAAGAGGCTGGTGGGTGGCAACTTTAATATTGAATTTAAGCGAAAAACAATAGTTATTTATCAAATAAACATTTTTGCCTGTTTTAGGACAACAGTAAAACGTATTTTGAATTAAATAAATTATATACATTCTTCTTTTTGTCTCAGTTAATTTAATTAAAAAAAAAATTTTTGGGCACTCTGTATAAATAATTATGTTAATGTTTATATTAAAGAATAGAGAATTGAATAACCTTTCGAATGAGCTATCACATGACGCCTATTCTCATTTAAAAAAATTATCGATTATGTCCATCACACCCAGATGGATAACGTCACTAGTATGATATATAAATATGCCAAAAAATTATATATCAAAAATGAAAATCGACTTTTTTCGGGATTTATCTCCAGAGTTGCCCATTCTCGAGAACATGAATTTATTCCAGTGATATGGGAGAGAGAATTTATTCCCTCCCACATCACTGATTTATTCCAACTCAAACGTCCTCACTGTATTTGTTTATAAGTCAAAAAATTGTTTATAACTTTAAAACAGTGCTGAGGCCGCTTAAATAATCCGATTTTAATTCTGTAAAGTGTATTAAATAGGTAGGGAGTCTCTTTATATGTAAAAAATTAGCAAACTTTTAAATGGTCTACTTTTTGTTCAGAAAGTTTTTAAAAAATTTGAAATTTAAAAAAAAAATTAGATCGCAAAATTATTATGCAAAATCTATTAAGTCGATTTTAATGAAATTTGGTGGACGGTTTAATTTTGTTGTAAGAATTTTGTAAGCGAATTACGGATGGTCTAAGTGCAACCAAAGGGGTTGAAAAACGTTGAATAAAAACAGGCTTTTTTGCCCACTTATTTTGTATTTATTGCTATTTTGCAGAAAGGGTAATAATTTACGACATTTTGAACTAGTCATATATCATACAAAATTCAATTATCTTTATTTTATGTCCTTACGACTTTGTTCCAAAATGAATCGTTTTAAAGTTATAAGCAATAAAAGTAGAAAAAGATCAATGTTTTTCGAAATTTTTAAATATTTTAGATTTTTATTAATGTTCCGGGCATATTTGAGAAGGAGCATTAGTAAATTATACCTAATTATTGAAGCCGTGTGAAGTTGGCACCTCTAAATACGATTTTTTCAAAAATGTTTTTATTTTTTAATTGTCCATCAAATGTCCACTCTTGTCCAGCAAAAGTTTTTTTTGTCCACCTTTTGTTTACGAGATACTAAAAAAACGTGAAATAAAGCCCAACACCCCTAAGTCAAAAAAACGTCGTAAAAACTGATACGTTTGATTGTCCAACTGTTGTCCACACTTGTTCATGCATTTTTTTTAATTGTCCACCTTTTATTTATTTAAATTAGCAATAATTATCGTTTGTTAGTAAAAATGTCAAAAAATGAGAATTTTTGGAAAATTTTTTTCACGTTTGATTGTCCGTCGAATGTCCACCCTTGTCCAGCAAAAAATTTTTTTTGTCCACCTTTTGTTTACGAGATACTAAAAAAACATGAAATCAGGCCCAACACCCCGAAGTCAAAAAAACGTAAAAACTGATACGTTTGATTGTCCAACTGTTGTCCACACTTGTCCAGGCATTTTTTTTAATTGTCCACCTTTTATTTATTTAAATTAGCAATAATTATCGTTTGTTAGTAAAAATGACAAAAAATGAGAATTTTTGGAAATTTTTTTTCACGTTTGATTGTCCATAGAAAGTTCACCCTTGTCCAGCAATAATTTTTTTTGTCCTCCTTTTGTTTACGAGATACTCAAAAAACGTGAAATAAGGCCCAACACCCCGTAGTAAAAAAAGACGTGGTAAAAACTGATATGTTTGATTGTCCAACTGTTGTCCACACTTGTCCAGGCGTTTTTTTTAATTGTCCACCTTTTGTTTATTTAAATTAGCAATAATTATTGTTTGTTAGTAAAATGCCAAAAAATGAGAATTTTTGAAATTTTTTTTCACGTTTGATTGTCTGTCGAATGTCCACCCTTGTCCAACAAAAAGTTTTTTTGTCCACCTTTTTTGAAAAAAAATAGTTGAAAAAGATTTTTTGGGCTAACAGCTTTGGATTGTCCAATAGTTGTCCATTCGTGTTCAGACATTTTCATTACTTGTGAAACATTGGTTTTTTCTCTGCAATATTTTTTAGTTTGGTAGCAACAATGGATTATGAATGCGAATTCCAAAAAATGATATTTTTATTCAACGCCGTGTAGGAAAGGTTACTTTTCCACACGCTCGAGCGATGCAATATTTGCATTTTCACACATTGTTTTAGAAAATGATACATATATTTGACCCATAATAAGGCCAAGCACCTGGACTTTAAAAAAAGCTCGTAAAAACTAATAGATTTGACTGTCCAACTGATGTCTAGACATATTTTGGCATTTTTTTTATTTGTACACTTTCTATTTTTCTTGAAAAAGCTATGAACAGGCAACTTGCTCATCAGTTATAGTTATTTGAAAAAGTGTTCAATTCATTTTCTAAAATATATATACTTGAAAATATTCTATTTAATTATATTACATGTAAAATAGTTCAGTTTTTTGTCCGCAGAATGGACGAAAGTGAGATTTTTAGCCTGTGTTCGAATAAATATCTCTTCGCATCATGGACAGAATTTTTTATTCACTCGTATGATTATTTCATGTGTACATACGAACACAACTTTTCACACATCCAAAAAAAAGCATTTTCATGCTTCAGCCACAAAAAGCGTGATTTTTGTACGTGTGCGTAACGCAAAATCACAATTTTTGAGCCTTCACGTTTTAAGAGTATCTCGTAAACAAAAGGTGGACAAAAAAAATTATTGCTGGACAAGGGTGGACATTCTATGGACAATCAAACGTGAAAAAAAATTCCAAAAATTCTCATTTTTTGTCATTTTTACTAACAAACGATAATTATTGCTAATTTAAATAAACAAAAGGTGGACAATTAAAAAAAAATGCCTGGACAAGTGTGGACAACAGTTGGACAATCAAACGTATCAGTTTTTACGACGTTTTTTTGACTTCGGGGTTTTGGGCCTTATTTCACGTTTTTTTAGTATCTCGTAAACAAAAGGTGGACAAAAAAAATTTTTGCTGGACAAGGGTGGACATTCGGTGGACAATCAAACGTGAAAAAAAATTTACAAAAATTCTCATTTTTTGACATTTTTACTAACAAACGATAATTATTGCTAATTTAAATAAATAAAAGGTAGACAATTAAAAAAAATGCCTGGACAAGTGTGGACAACAGTTGGACAATCAAACGTATCAGTTTTTACGACGTTTTTTTGACTTCAGGATGTTGGGCCTTATTTCACGTTTATTTAGTATCTCGTAAACAAAAGGTGGACAAAAAAAAATTTTTGCTGGACAAGAGTGGACATTTGATGGACAATCAAAAAATAAAAATTTTTTTTGAAAAAATCGTATTTAGAGGTGCCAACTTCACACGGCTAATTATTGAAGTTGTCACCTAACTTTATCTGCAAAAATCCGAATGGCACCTCGCACATCCACATCAAAACAGATCCGTCCTTGTCTATTAGTAAAAAATAATAATTATTACTGCAAAATTAGCAAAAACCGTTAAAAAAAGTTCAAAAATCAATGTTTGTTTAAATCAATGCTATTTAAATGCATTCATTTTTTTCGGATAATGAGAAAACTAATAAGTATTTTTGAAAAATTTAAACGCAGAATGAAAACATTATCGAGGGCCGAATGTCCCTGAAAACTGATATAATGTTTATTTTAATAAGTTACAGGGGTGAAAAAATTTAGTGTGATTTTAATTTCAAATATTTCATTCAAATGAAACTTTTTTTAAATTTTTCAAAATTACTTATTAGTTTTCTCAGGATTCGAAAAAAAATGAATGCATTTAAATAGCATTGGACCAAGATTTTGCGCCTACCCCCTTAAGCTGAATTGGACGGGATTCTGCAGAAAGGAACCAATCCACAAATGTGTGGTACATTCCATGTCAAATCACTCAGGCAAAAAATTTTGGATCTCCGATTTGTCTGAAAATTGGTATATAGCTTCTGCGGGACGTAAAAATAAGATATTTAAGGTCAAAAAATCTTCTTCTTTTTTTCTCAAAATGTTATTTTATGCGATTTTACAGTGATTTGGTGTTTATTTAAACAACTTTGCATTTTCTGTCGTAAAGTATCAATGAAAAACATAATATTTTAATAGAATGGACACAAAAATGTCATTAAATGGCATTATAACAAGTTATTTTGAATCAAAACAAGTATTTGATCAAATTTTATAGTGTAAAAAACGTTAAAATACCGTTTTTTACATTTTCCTCCATTCCCAAAATACATCATCATCGATTTGGCTGAAAATTTGCCCACAGATAGCCAAAAGATAGGACTTTAAGGGTCGATTTCTCATACCTGCGTTAATCTATGGTTCAGTTGAACCAGTTTCACCCGTGATCTCTGGTTTTGTTTGAAATGCATTTCTCATTGCGCGTTCATGTCAGCGCTCGTTCTACAGCTTTCGAGAAATGCCAATAGATGGCAAAAGGTAAAAAACTGTCGCCATTTTGAACTACCATTTTTATGCTGTTTTTGAATAAAGTTAAATTTAAGTATTTATAGTCAAATAGTCATTTTAATAATTATAAATAAATATTATAAAAACAAAAATAATGTTATCGTTTATCGTTAGGCTTAATATAATAAAATAGGATATATTTATATTATGACAGCGTTTCGTGTTAATACAACGCATGCGTAGTCCATGAAATCATCTGAACTGAGTTCTGAAATCTTTGAACGGCCGAATTCCACCGTTCAAGCATCGTTCAAGTTTAAACTGCCATCGGTTGAACGTGAATTGAGAAAGACGATTTTGACTTAAAACTGACGTTTACTAGAAGTTCAGGTTAAACTGGAGTTGAACTCGATATGAGAAATTGGCCCTAAGTGGTTAGAAGGATTTGAATTATATTACAATACCAAAAAAGTTACATGCAGTAATATCAGACTCAACAGTATATATTAGTCCAGTCGGGGTAGCATTTGACCTTGAATGCCGAGCCTCCCAAAATTTTATTTTTCTGATCTTTAGGGGAGTCAGTAGTAGCCTAAATTTAAAAATACGAATGAATTCCTCCGTTACGTTAGCCGCCATCTTGATTTTAAAGGAGAACCTCTTTTGCTCAATATCTCCTGCATTTTTAACTTTTCGACAAAAATGGTAGGAACTGAAATTGTTCCAAATAAATCGTATTTAGAATTATTACAATTTCTTTTTAACAATTTTTGTCGTGAGGTCGATATTTTCGAGTTAATTGTACTTACAGTAGACGCCTATATTTTTGACTATAATATTGCATGTAACTTTTTTGGTATTGTAATATAATTCAAATCCTTCTTACCACTTAAAGTCCTATGTTTTGTCTATCTGTGGGCAAACTTTCAGCCAAATCGATTATGATGTATTTTGGGAATGGATAAAAATGTAAAAAAAACGGTATTTTAACGTTTTCTACACTATACAATTTGATCAAAAGCTTGTTTTGAATCAAAGTAACTTGTTATAATGCCATTTAATAAAATATTTGAGTCCCTTCTATTAAAATATTATGTTTTCCATTGATACGTTACGATAGAAAATGCAAATTTGTATAAATAAACACCAAATCACTGTAAAATCGCATAAAATAACATTTTGAGAAAAAAAGAAGAAGATTTTTTGACCTTACATATCTTATTTTTACGTCCCGCAGAAGCTATATACCAATTTTCAGACAAATCGGAGGTCCAAAATTTTTTTTGTTCCAAAATTGAGTGATTTGAAATGGAATGACCCGTGTATTTTTCCTATTAACAGTCTCATAGGTTGTAAAATACCCCGTAGATACTTGTGCAGAAAAGAACTAAGCCACATATGATATATACCGTCTTCTATGTGCGAAAGAACCAACCAACATTATCGGTGCAGCATGACAGCGGTCTGCAGAAAAGATCCATGTGGGTTGTGGGTTGGTTCATTTATGCAAATTCACGTAAGTTATTTTGCAGAAGGGAACCAAGCTATAAAAGTGGATTTTTTTAAAACAACTGTTTTCTTGAATTCACGGGACCTATAGAACAAATTATTAAATCCCAATAATTTCATATTAACATTTTTTTTGTTAACTTTGAATTCACTTAAGTTGTTTTACAGAAGGGAACCAAGCTACAAAATTGGATTTTTTTAAAACAACTATTTTCTTGAATTCACGGGGCTTCCAGATTTTGAAATCGAACAAATTATTAAATCCCAGTAATTTCATATTAACATTTTTTTATATTATACTCCTTGATTATGTAACTCAATAATGGAAAATAAATGTTTGTTAACTTTGAATTCACTTAAGTTGTTTTGCAGAAGGGAACCAAGCCACAAAAGTGGATTTTTTGTTTAAAAGAACTGTTTTCTTGAATCAAACAGTATGTCTGAAATCAAATCTAATGCATATATTGACGATTTTAATGTTAAACCATGATTATTTTTAATAGAGAATTTTAAATTTTATCGTACAGTTTTTGGCTAATATCTCAGTTTTAACAAAATGTGGTTTGGATAAAAAGTATTCGCGTATCGAACGCTGTAGCGACATTTATTAAAGACATGAGAAGTCCCAGATGTAAACAACAAATATGAAACGAGTGAAAAAAAATTTCGACCACGAATCAAGTAATCTGTTAACCGAGGTACACAGTACCAAGCGGCGCCGCTAGGAGAACACTAAAATAATGCGTCGCAGATGACTTATATGAAACGTGGTCATTTTGTACTCTAACACATGACAAAAAAGAAAATAATCGTTTCGTTTTGATTCAAAAAGAAACCTGATTAAAACATGATTAAATATGAAACCTCTCGTGGAACGGATTTCTGGGTACATCCTTTTATTCTCTGCCTTTTACAATTTATTATTATATCGTTATCTCTGCAAGGAGACGACGAATAAAGGAGACGAAAGGGACTCTACAATATGCAATCACATTCCGTCTATTCCTCTAGAAAAAATGTCAACGAAAGTTGTTCCGTGTGCTCAAAATATGAGTAAAATTAAAAATGAAAGACAGCTTATGTTTCATTTTTCATCATGTAGCTAGTCATTATTAGTCTTCTCAGGATTCGAAAAAATAGCATTGGACCAAGACTTTGCGCCTATTCCCTTAAGGTTTTATTTGGCTTTTAAAGATTTGAAAAAGATTGCTGAACAACATTGATTTTTGATCATTTTTTAATCCACGAGGAAAAATTTCCTGTAGTTGGCTGTATACCATTACAAAAACATAAAATCCTTTATAAAAGGTATATTTGTTAAAATCCCTATACAGGGCTACATCAAAGACAGAACTAGTTTTCGATCGGTTGACCGATCATCATCAGTGCAATCCTAAAATGTGTACAACCAGATAAAATGATGCAAAGTATTTAAAATGTTGACTAAGGTTATAAAAAGTTATAGGTTATACTCACTTAGAATCTACATGCTAACCACCAAAGTAAAAATATATGGGTAAAAACCTTTTACAATTGATCCGTCATCGGAACATATGACAAAGATGTGAATTATAACATGGAAGAATAAAATATCCAATGTTTTTCGCCCGAGGTACCAATGAGCTCTATCTGACAAGTTCACATCATGGCTGTACGGAAGCAAGTGATTTTGATAACGGAAATTGTGAATGGTGACATGACAGGAATGACAGTTCCACAGGAAGTTATAATTTCCCTGTTGTTTTGTGGTATTTATTGTAAAATTTGTTACATTAATAACAATAAAAACAGTCGTTCCCACTGTGGTAAATAGTCTGTAAAAATGGAAATAAACTTGATGTAAATGTTAAAATATTGTAATGGAGGAAGTAGGCAAACCACATTACACATAATACAGAAAACTTAATAAACATTATCAAACCCTTTATATGTGATATCTAGGGCTTAGAAAAGTAGTTGTGTGTTTATTTAAAGTTATCAATTATATTAGAATAATTGGAAGTTGTTATAGTATGTGGAAGTACCATAAAAAATCACTGTGTGGGTGACAAAGGTGTAGAACTGTTTCCTGATCTGGGAGGGATATATAATACAAGCTAAGATACATGCCACCATTTCTCAAGATCCCTGCATATCGCCTGGAACTCTAAGGGTTCGACAAAACAGACCAATATATGAGATAGCTAACATAGGGGAGAGGGGTGATGTTATAAATTTATGAGAATATAATTAAAATGTAACATGAACGGGACCCAGAAAGAGTAGTGAGACTATTAAATTTAGTAAAGTATGATTATACGTATAAGTGATTATACGTATAAAGTGAGTATAATCTATAACTTTTTATAACCTTAGTCAACATTTTAAATACTTTGCATCATTTTATCTGGTTGTACACATTTTAGGATTGCACTGATGATGATCGGTAAACCGATCGAAAACTAGTTCTGTCTTTGATGTAGCCCTGTATAGGGATTTTAACAAATATACCTTTTATAAAGGCTTTTATGCATTTTTTAATGGTTTTGCAAATTTTGCAATACGTATGTAACCGAAGCCTGTCGATGAAGATTCGCAAGAAGTTCCTAAAATGTTACGTGTGGTGTATATTATTGTATGGTTGTGAGACATGGACGTTAAAACCACAATGCTAAATAAATTAGAAGCATTCGAATTGTGGTGCTATCGACGAATCCTAAAGGCGGAGATACATATGCGCTCTGCTCGGTGTGCGAGCCGCTCGCGCGCAGCGTATTCGTCAGATTAGTACGTGTTTTCAAGTGACGCACAAACGGCACGCACACGGCGCACCACGATCTAAATTCTGTCGGTTTTTCAACAAACGCTTTGATGGTTCGCAATACGTATTTGGACGGGTTTGCGAGTGGTTTGTTGGTTTTGGCGCGCATGAGTTGAATATTTGTTAGTAATGGAATGGTCGGAACTGTCGGAAGGAAATATCTAACTTATTGATGTTTACCGTGGAAAATCATTATTGTGGGATCCTCAATAAAGAACCATTTAATTTAAAGAAACAACTTAAATCCGATCTGAACGGAAATAGAAGCTAAAATAAAAAAATGTACATGCGGACCTTTTTAAAAAAGGTTAGTTCATTGTTGTACTAAAAATAACATGTACTAAAAATAAGATTTACTATTTTATTTGGGCATAAGCCACAATTCGAGTTTGAAATCAAGTTTACTTGACCTTTCGACTTTCACTTCGGAAATAGTTATCAATATCAAAAAAACATTCATAAGCAGATATATATATATATATATATATATATATATATATATATATATATATATATATATATATATATATATATATATATATTGATGTGATCTTGATTATGATATGAGATAATATTCTTATATGTCACTTAATTTAATCAATGTATTAATACTAATCTAATTAATTAACCAGATCACATATCAATATGTTTTCAATCTCAGGGCGAATTATAAATTAATTACTTACTTTCGTGGCTTCTAAATATTTCTTAATGGTTCCTAATCGGGATAGAAAAGAAAAGAGTAAAAAAAATACACATATGGGTTACAATTATAATCAAAATATTTTTTATTTTATTTAAAAGGCAATCAATGCTTAATATTTGCTATTTCTTATTATTCTTAAACATAACATTTACAAATGGGAATCTTATTTCCTTTTGGTTTTCAATTGAAAGTTTTTATTAACATTTAACTATTAGGAGTTATTAGGAACAAATCTATTTAAGTTTGATGAAGCTTTTCTGATATTATTGATTATGTTATTCAATTTTTTATGTGGAATTTAATACGAAAAACCCATACATTCATGTCCAAACAAATGAGACTGACCTTTTCCTGGTGAACTGAAAATGTCCTCACACAAGACCCGTTTCCTGCTATCCTTGGCTGCGATCAAACCTCGTCCTGGCTTCCAGTAATGTTCTCCTTTGAAAAACTAGCTCGTATAGCTCTCGTTCCTGCGTCTGTCGTGATGCTGTGTTCTACCTTTCTCGAAACTGCTATCAGCTACCGGGACACTCTTGGCTCAAGGAGGTTCTTTTACTCTCGACCTGGCCTACTTCTCGTTCCACGATAGATACTCCACACTCACGGAACTACATCAGCTTTCTCACTCTCCGTACACTACCGTCTACTACTCGACTTCTCTTCTCGACAGCTCAAAACATTCTGCCCCCACTTTGTCATTCATTCACCTACTTTCTAAATATCCCTTCCAGATTCACAAATCAGTCTTCCACCATCAACTCTCATTCGCAGTATTCCTCAAAACCAATATTTAATCTTTCTAAATATGCTTAATGGATTTCAAAAGAAAATATTTAATTCCCATTCTAAAATACTTTCTAACTATTTACAAATTTTAATGACCTATTCTCTTTTTCTACTAAGTCTTATTTAGCATCGGCTAATGATCGAAACCTTCCGCGAAAAACGATAATGAACTATCATCTATTTCACTGAGTTTTATTTAGCATAGGCTAATGATCGACCTTCCGAGAAGAACGATAATGGTACGCGTCATTCACTTTGTTTATCTAAGCACATTAAATATAACAATTTGTTGTATACAGGTTGTTCTAAATTTATATGCCCGAGGTTGAGAAAATTAAAAATATTTTATATTAAAGTGAATTTTGTTTATAATTATCAAATTTTAATTTTTATATCAAATAGAAATATAACAATATATATATATATATATATATATATATATATATATATATATATATATATATTATGTGTCACCGGAAAGCGAAATAGGTAACGCACGACTTGGAGAACCTATAGTTTTCTAACTTCGTGTCTGGTGAAGCAACGGAGTTGGAACAAGTAGATATGTTATAATTGTGTCGTCGGAAAGCGAAAAAGGTAACGCACATCTTGGAAGAGCCTATAGTTTCCTAACTTCGCTTCTGGTGAAGCAACTGAGTTGGAACAAGCAGATATATTATAATTGGGTCACCGGAAAGCCAAAAAGGTAACGCACAACTTGGAAGACCCAATAGTTTTCTAACTTCGCTTCTCGTGAAGCAACGAAGTTGGAACAAGCAGATATATTATAATTGGGTCACCGGAAAACGAAAAAGGTAACGCAAAACTTGGAAGAGCCTATAGTTTCCTAACTTCGCTTCTGGTGAAGCAACGGAGTTGGAACTAGTAGATATGTTATAATTGTGTCGTCGGAAAGCGAAAAAGGTAACGCACATCTTGGAAGAGCCTATAGTTTCCTAACTTCGCTTCTGGTGAAGCAACTGAGTTGGAACAAGCAGATATATTATAATTGGGTCACCGGAAAGCCAAAAAGGTAACGCAAAACTTGGAAGAGCCTATAGTTTCCTAACTTCGCTTCTGGTGAAGCAACGGAGTTGGAACAAGTAGATATGTTATAATTGTGTCGTCGGAAAGCGAAAAAGGTAACGCACATCTTGGAAGAGCCTATAGTTTCCTAACTTCGCTTCTGGTGAAGCAACTGAGTTGGAACAAGTAGATATATTATAATTGGGTCACCGGAAAGCGAAAAAGTTAACACAGGGCTTGGAAGAACCTATAGTTCTCTAATTTCGTTTCTAGTGAAGCTACGCAGTTGAAACAAGCAGATACATTACAATTGTGTCACCGGAAAACGAAAAAGGTAACGCATGACTTGGAAGTGCCTTACTTACTTACTTAAGCCGTCCTCTTGTACCTTACGGTGTCGAGGTAAGTGGAGAAATGAGACGTCTCCATGCCTTTCGGTCGGTAGCTAGTCTTTCTGCTTCTCTCCACCCAATATTTCTTTTTCCGCAAGCCTTTCCAATATTTGCATTCCACGTTCTTGCTGGCCTGCCTCTTCTTCGTTTGTTGTCAGATGCCGCTTTCCATACCCTCTTTACAGTTCTACCTTCACTCATTCTCGCCATATGTCCGAACCACGATAACTGTTTCGTTTCAAGTCTGTGTAAGGTCCTTCCAACACCGCACCTTTCCCGTATGTCTTCATTTCTTATACGATCACGTCTGGTCACCCCGGATACCGCACGTAAATATCGCATTTCGCATGCTTGGAAGTACCTATAGTTCTCTAATTTTGTTTCTGGTTGTAGGAACAAGCAGATATATTATGGTAGGGGAGCAAAGTATGCTAAATGTGCAGTCACTCGAGCGCTTTGGGGACCTATGGATTATTAGGTCCTAAAACCAAAAAAGTTAAGTAAAATTTTCCATTTTAGTGGGGACTTCCCATATTTTTAATTTAATTTTCCATTTCCAACAATGTTTTTTCCGATTATAGCGCCATCTATCCATAATTCAAAAAAATGTTTCGAATAAAAGTTGTTTATTTTTATACAAACAATCCAAATCTGTAATAAGAAACGGGGGCTACCATTTAAGATTTTAAAGTAACCCCCCACCTCACCTCCGTGGGGGGTCGTGTTTGGAACCATTCGATAGATTTTTCAAAAATATTGATAAAGTGTATTTTGCAGTTTTTCGATATGATGTTTATTTTGCGAAAGATCGCGGGATTTGTATTTAAAATTTTAAATTTACCCCCCACCCCTCTCCGTGGGGGGTCAAGTGTGGTATTTTTCGATAGATTTTTGAAAAATATTGAACACGTAGTTTTTAGTTTTTCAATCTGACGTTCATTTTGCGAAATATTCGCTTTTTTTGTGAAACTTTTTGACTCGCCCATTTCCGTACGCCCCGCTCAAATCGTCATATTTTTTAAATATAGACTCTTTTGCATGTACTTAACTTACCTTATCTTAATCTGACAATTTCGAGTATTTTTAAGGATAGATTTTTTTTCGGGCCCCCCTGAACGAACTCCCCTGTGTTGAGAGCCAATATATGGTGGAGGTACATCTGCAGGGTACCAAGTTTCTCCCCATATGATAATCTGACGCGCTCGAGTAACTGCAAAAATCCCCGCTTGGGCTCCCCTACCATTATATTTGTGTTGCCGGGAAGCGAAAAAGGTAGTTCCCGAAATGTTCTCAAACTGTGGCTTATTCCACATAAAATAGTAAATTGCATAAGATGACACAAGAAAATAGTTTCAGAACAATACCAAAATAAAATGTAGTAGAAGTACAGGACAGAGACATGATTATCTACAATTACTAAATGTTCGTAAGTTTCCTCTGGATCGTCAAAATGAAAAATTTTAACGAACATTAACCGCGCCACGAACGCGCGGCGCACACACGGCGCGGAGTTCGTGGCGCGGATATCTGTCTCCGCCTTAAAGATATCGTGGGTTTCGCACACTTCCAATGAAAATGTTCTCCAAATGATTAATTCAGAACGTCTGCTCATAAACATCATAAAGAGGAGAAAAACAGAATACTTCGGCCATATAATTAGAGGGCCTAAATACCATCTACTTCGCCTTATAATACAAGGAAAAGTGGAGGGAAAGAGATGGATTGCTCGAAAGAAACTTTCATGGTTGCGTAATATTAGACAATGGTGTGGTTCCACGATAGAAGAATTATTTCGCGCAGCAGCCGATAGAGTAGAGAGAGGTTTCAGGAACTTATAAACATGATGACAGCCAACGTCTGAATACGGACACGGCACCTGAAGAAGAAGAAGAATAAAAGGAGAAAAGAAATTGAATTTTTGTAATTTGTCATAAATTGTTTAATAAAATATTTAGCCCATCTTTTGAAGTGCAGCATAGTGAAATTATCATTTCTAATAATATTTCGAAGCGAGTTATTAGAAATGATAATTTAAATGATATTTTTATAATAAGGAAAAATAGGTTAATATTCAATTTATGGTCTGTAATCTAAGTACGTAAGTTTTTTAGAGCATATATGTATTTTGTATTTTATGCTTTTTAGTTCTGAATAGCCGTTTGAGTTCAACAACCTATATAAACTGTATTTACAATGATAAGTGTAATGGTTTTTAAATGTAAAAATGCATTGTCCTTAAATCACAATGATACTGGAAAACTTCAATGGACATACCTATGATCAAGTTATCACTGTGGTAACCCACATTTAACCGGTAACTAATAATGAGATATGATGGATTGTTCCAAGAATGAAATATTCTGTACTTTTTAAATTGTGTCGGTCGAAAAAAATCACATTCTCTATTATAGTGTTAACGTAGGTAACCTTACCGGAAGAAATCTAAAACCAACGCTAAAACGATAAGAGAGATATTGCAATTAACACAGCCTACGTTGCGCTATTTACACCCATAGAGGTATACAGGGTGTCCCAGACTAATTTAGCCAGGCTATATCTCTTAAACGAATAGAGATTTTCGAATAGGACAAAAACTGATCTATTCCATTTGTAATAAACTGTAACATGGCGTAGAAAAAATCATCCCCTAAATATTCATCCCTTAGTTACAACCCCTAACTTTAATTTTTTTAATAGCACCCTGTACATTTTTTTATAGTTTTGGATGTGGTCTTTTATCGTCTATTCAACACATTTTTAAAAATAAATTCGGTTAGTAAGTAGTCAAGAAAAATATCAGTTTATTTTTTATAATTATGTGTCCCAGACTAATTTATCCAGGCTATATTTCTTAAACGAATAAAGATTTTCGAATGAGACAAAAACTAATTTATTCCATTTATAATACACTTTAATATGGCGTAAAAAATGATCCCCTAAATATTCATCCCTTAGTTACAACCCCTAACTTTAATTTTTTTTAAATAGCACCCTGTAACTAAGGGATGAATTATGTAGGGGATGATTTTTTTTCTACACCATATTAAAGTGTATTACAAATGGAATATATCAGTTTTTGTCCCATTGGAAAATCTTTATTCATTTAAGAAATATAGCCTGGATAAATTAGTCTGGGACACATAATTACCAAAAATAAACTGATATTTTCTTGATTATTTACGAACCGATTTTATTTTAAAAAATGTGTTGAATAGACGATCGAAGACCACATCCAAAACTATAAAAAAATGTACAGGGTGCTATTAAAAAAATTAAAGTTAGGGGTTGTAACTAAGGGATGAATATTTAGGGAATGATTTTTTCTACGCCGTATTACAGTGTATTACAAATGAAATAGATCAGTTTTTGTCCCATTCGAAAATCTCCATTCGTTTAAGAGATATAGCCTGGCTAAATTAGTCTGAGACACCCTGTATATTAACATAGAGTGAGCCTATCTTCCGCGCTTCCTGACGACAAGATCTCATGGACTGGTTTGCGGCATCTCTTTCTAACACATTGTATCGAGAAACTAAGATGACATTAAGTGTGAGTATAGGTACGGTAGGGGAGGACAACTGTCGCAGCTTTATTATGCGTAAGAGTGAAACAGCACTAATCCAAATAAAAAAGATGGTGTCGTCACTTCGCCCTGAATTACAGTCTTTCTATGAATATATAACTCTATGTTTACACCGCGCTATTTTGATAGAATTGACATTTCTCAGACGTTTCATAAATGCAAATATTGCTCAACATTTTGGTTGCGGTATTTTACGGCTCGATTAAGATAGTCGTTTGTCTAATTTGTATGCAATTTAAAATGAATCAAGACTTAGAAGCTCTCATTTTGGCCAATGCTAATGATGAAGACATCGGGTTTATCATCTTGCATAACATTCTGGAAGATGAACATAATATTACATGCTCAAAATCCATAATTTAATTAAGATGGAAGGAAGGTTTGTATTTTCTTCCAAATATTGAGCAAGAGAAACAAATGATCCTTGAATGTTCTTATAAATAAAAGATTTTCCTCTTGCACTCTTCATGTTTTCCTGAACTAACGTCCAATTTTCTGGAGAGGTCAATGGATTTTGACATAAAACTTGTTTTAATAAACACAAATCGTCATGAGACCTAAATCTAATTCGTTTGCTACTGTTTGAGGTACTCATTTTAGCAAATTATTACAAATTTGGTTTAAATGAAAGACAAACAACAAACATAGCCTGAAAAGAAAATAGTGCAACGAATACCGCACAGCGTAACGACTCCCCTAATAACGGCAGGCCGTATTTCTATTTCCAATAACGCAGCGTAAGCCAGATACCACATCTGCGCATGTACTCTGTCTAAATAACGCGTGCTGTAATCATTGACATATTAAGCGTAGACTCGGCATACTCACCAAAAAAACGTAACGCGGAAGCAGCATGGAAACAGTCGATCGGTGGTCTATCTATCTATTTTAACCAAACGATCCCGCGCATGTGACTGACAAAGATGGCTAGATCATTCAATCCTATGTAAACAGGGGCGTCATTTGATAGGGGCAGGGGGGCGTTTGCCCCCCCTGATCCTGAAAATGACTGAAATTTACAAAAAATAGATCAATTTTGTATTGTTTGCATAAATAATGTATTGTATACAGGGTGTTAGTAAATAAGTATGAAAAATTTTAAGGGCTAATTTTACATGCAAAATTAATGCCGGTTTGCTTTATAAACATATGTCCGCAAATGCTCAGTCTCCGAGATACGGGGTGTTGAAATTTTTATTTCAAACTGCCAATTTATTTATTGCTCTAAGACCAGTTGAGCTATAAAAATGAAATTTAGTGAGTTTTAGGAAGTAGTTATTACGCATTTTTTGACATACAATTAAGTATTTTGTATTCATCATTGGCGCGCCTACGGGTAATGGTCTGAATTTTTTAAAGAAAAAAATAGTACGCCACTGAGATATTTCGTATTAAAAATTATTTTCAAATTCCGCGTTTAATTCTTCATAAAAAACTTTTCTTACCTTTTTTTCATATAATGCACCGTTTCTATGGAGAAAAATAAAACATCTTGGCGCGTATTTTTCATTTCTTAATACATCATCAAGAACTCCAATATAATAATACTAAACTACAACAATAACAGAAAATATTACTAATACGGTTTCAACTAGGTGCAAAGCTGCAAAAAATGTTTAAAATGATCTCCTTTACAGGTAACAGAAAAATTTTATATTCATCATTGGCGCGCGTACGGGTAATGGTCTGAATTTTTGAAGAAAAAAAATAGTACGCCACTAAGATATGTCAAACTAAAAATCATTTTTGAATTTCTCGTTCAATTTACGATAAAAAATCTTTCTTACCTTTTTTTCATACGAGGCGCCGTTTTTATACAAAAAAATAAAACATCTTAACACTAAAAAGTATTTGAGGTAGTTTCCATTTGCATAGAAACTTAGTTCAAATACTTTGTAAACGTTAAGATGTTTTATTTTTTTACATAAAAACGGCGCCGCATATGAAAAAAGGCAAGAAAGATTTTTTGTCGTAAATTGGACCAGCAATTCAAAAATGATTTTTAATTTAACATATATCAGTGGCGTACTATTTTTCTCTTAAAAAAATTCAAACCATTACCCGTATGCGCGCCAATGATGAATATAAAATTCTTCTATAACCTCTAAAGGAGGTATTTTTTAACATTTGTTGTAGCTCTGCACCTAGTTAAAATCTTATTAGTAATACTCTCTGTTATTGTTCCAGTTTAGTATTATTATTGGATATTTCTTGATAATGTATTCAAAAAATGAAAAATACGCGTCAAGGTGTTTTATCTTTCTGCATAAAAACGGTGCACCATATGCAAAAAAGGCAAGAAAGGTTTTTAATCATAAATTAGACGTGGAATTTAAAAATAATTTTTAATTCGAAATATCTCAGTGGCGTACTATTTTTTTCTTTAAAAAAAATTCAGACCATTACCCGTAGGCGCGCCAATGATAAATGCAAAATACTTAATTGTACGTCAAAAAATGTGTAATAACTACCTCCTAAAACTCACCAAATTTTATTTTCATAGCTCAACTGGTCTTAGAGCAATAAATAAATTGGCAGTTTGAAATAAAAATTTCAACACCCCGTATCTCGGAAACTAAGCATTTGCGGACATATGTTTATAAAGCAAACCGGCATTAATTTTGCATGTAGATATAGCCCTTAAAATTTTTCATACTTATTTACTAACACCCTGTATATGTTACAGTTCAAGTTGATTCTCAGTTAGAGTTGACTTTTCCTAGTTTGAGTCAAATCCAACTGAAACGAGCAGTAAAAGTTGATTTGAAAAATTTAAATCAACTTTTACTAGTTGAAGTTGACTCTTCCTAACTCTTGTTAGTAAAAGTAGATTATACAATTTATACGAGTTTAGATTATATTATTATACGAGTTTGCGTATAATAGTGATGAGAATTATACTTTTGATGAGTGTGCGTCTCTTTGTTTTGACCGTTTCAACTACGATTTTTTTGCACAAACTTACTCAAACAAATACATCCTTATAACAAATACACAGTGCCAGGCGGTACCGGGGTCGAAAAATTGTTTAACCAATTTTTGTTAACCAAATTCACAAAAATAATTCTTATCTACTCTACCTCATATTATGTATAAAGTTTTATTGTGTGAAAATTATAAATATAGATAGCAGTACATGAAGGGTTTGAAGTGTGCCTGAAGTAATAATGTATTTTAAATGGGATTTACTTTTCGCACTGTTTTTAGAACACTCTCATATAATCAAATATCCTTAACTTTCGCCTTGTCATGGTGATGACATGTGAGCAATAAATTACAAAAAAAGTTTTGACAGTTTTGTGGTTTGACAGAAGTTTCAATTTTTAAATGTCAAA
Organism: Diabrotica virgifera virgifera; assembly: GCF_917563875.1. Lineage (NCBI taxonomy): Eukaryota > Metazoa > Arthropoda > Insecta > Coleoptera > Chrysomelidae > Diabrotica > Diabrotica virgifera. The sequence goes on from NC_065451.1 coordinate 174,096,780, forward strand.
GTTCTAAAAAATTGTAAAATAGGAATGTATTTCAGTGACGAAGAGTTGCAGTTTTTTTATTTGTTTTTTGGTAGATAAAATATTGCATGAAACTGTGCGTGAAGTACTTTTTGCGCACTTAGGCGATGTATAGCACTCGGCCCGCTCGTGCTCTAAACATCGCGTGCGTGCGCAAAAAGGCATACTTCACGAACTGTTTTATAAATAACTAAGTATTTCACTCGGGACAATTTTTTTTAGATTATTTTGGTCATTTGGAGCAAGAAAGTTCTCTTGTGATTTTTCTCTAAAATTGATAGTTTTCGAGTTATACGCGATTTAAACCTTGAAAAATGCGAAATGACCATTTTTAAGGCTTAATAAGTCGATTAAAAACTATTATTATAAAAGTCAGAAAGTCACCTAATCAAAGTTTAAAGTCCCCCCCCCCCTACAAGATCCTGAAGAAATTTTTGTCATCATTTTATTTCTAAGCTGTTATTTTTAATTATCAACAATGAGCGCTAAAAGCGTGTTGAGGCGGCCGTCAATGTGAGTGCGAGTAAGATCCTCCATTCCGACCGTCCAATGGTGCATCTCAGTCGCACTCACATTGACAGCCGCCTCAATATGCTCCTAGCGCTCATTGTTAATAATTAAAAATAACAGCGTAGTAATACAATAATGACAAATATTTCTTCAGTACCTTGTAGGGGGGTCGTTAAAATTTGATTTGGTGACTTTCTGACTTTCATAATAATAATTTTTAACTGAGTTATTAAGCCTTGAAAATGGTCATTTTCGCATTTTTCAAATTTTAAATCGCGTATAGCTCGAGAACAATAAATTTTACAGAAAAATCACAAATTACTCTTTACAGTCTTTTGCTCCGAATGACCCAAATTAATGATGTAAAAAAAATGTCCGAAGTGAATTTTTTTTGTGAATTTGTTTAAAAAAAATTGTTTAAAAAAATTGTTTAAACAATTTTTCGATTACGGTACCACCTGACACCCTGTGGATTCGTCATAAGGACCTCTTTTTGAGTAAGTTTGTGCAAAAAAATCGAACTGGAATAATTTACCTAACGGGGGCGACGATACAGCCTGGACTATAAATATCACGATTTGAACATAATATACAGTAACATTTAATTTTTAGAATCGGTTGTTTGTGTGAATCAACTTTTACTAAATGGCATTGGGAAGAGTATACTTTAACTAGTTGAAGTCTACTTTTACTAGTAAATGTTGAATAAAAATCTTCATTTTATATTTATAATCAACATTTACTGAAACCACCCGTGTGAGTTGACTCGAACTAGGAAAAGTCAACTCCAACTGGATAATCAACTTGAACTGTAACATATATAATGCTTGCCCCTACCAAAATTTCAAATGACGCTCCTGTATGTCAACGTTACACCCCGATGCATTGAGTGGCATATCCCTAGCCAAGTCTATCCTTAACATGTCTCTGGCTGTAATACAGCAAGTGCAAAAGCGACTCTGCAATATATCTCTAATGTGATGAGGTTATCCAGGACGTCACCTCGTGGTTATTATTTGCCACTACACCCAGGGCCGGCGATAAGGGGCCTACAAGGGATGCACTGTTTGAGCTACGTTATGCTAGTTTTGCAGGCAGGCATCTTATGCAGGGCCCCCGTAAGGGGTACTGGCGCCTGTGTGCAAAAAAGGATTTTGGCGCCCCTTAAGGCATTTTAAATCATGTTTTTTATTTATTTTTTGAAGTTTTTTGAAGGTAGGTAGGTGTTTGAAATAAACCAGAAAACTGAACTTTAGAATGTGAGTTTTACCCCTTCTCGGGGGTGAAAAAACATACGTTCAAAAAAGTCCGGAATTGGATAAAATGACTAATTTTAAATAATTTTTTTTCTATAAAGATTTTTCTCTGTCAATACTTTTCAATATTCAAGTTATTTGCCAGTAAATTTATGTTCATTTTTCAACAACAAAAAAATTTAAAGTGTTTAAAAGAAACTATATTTTTTTAACGTCTTCGCTATATTTTTTAACTTACGTAAGTAAGTTAAAAATAATGTTGGTCCCTTTTTTTGTTAAAAAAATCATGAAAACGACCCCCGAGAATACCCCCAGGTATTCTCGGGCGTATTCCCCTGAGAATACGCCTTTTACCCCCAGAGTAAAAGCAGACATCGGCACATAATTAGGTATCACTTCTTTTCTTGTTAGCTATGTGTATGACAAATTGTATGTCAATATAAGCGGTTTTTTTTAATTTACAACAAAAACCATGAGTAAATGGAATATTATTAGTATGCTAAAATTTCAAAATGAAACAAAGAGAATAAAAGCATAATAAAATAAATTAAAATGCCTGACTTCTGACATGTCCTCGTAAATGGGAATCGGCAGTAGATGGATGATATACTAATAAAATTTCGTGTGTTTTTAAACTGAATCCTATTTAATTTCTCTACTTTTATTTTAAAATTAATTTTTGTTTTTTTGTTTCTTTGCTTTTTTTTTCAATTTTTGACCCCGGGTTTTGGCGCCCCTAAAGGATGGCGCCCGTGTGCATTGAACACTTTGCACATATGGTAGCGGGGGCCCTGATCTTATGCCTTATAAATACTCTAGCGTTTGGACTGAATCCACCTGTTCTGAAAGGCTCTTAGAAAAGCGTGTCGAAAATAACATTTCTGTCATGTGTAATTTTTCTTAAATAAGGCAGTTCGTTAGTATTTGATTCAGAGTTGTGACTACATAGCTCCATTGATAAAGCCTGAGAGGCAGAAATAGCTATTTAGAGATAGTGGTCCAATTCTGAATCAAATGAAAACAAAAACTGCCTTTATCTTTTTCATCTTTACTCAGATTTGAGTACAGTAAAACCTCGATACAACGGACTAATTGGGGGGACGGGGTATCCGTTAAAGCCGAAAGTCCGTTATATAAAAATAGCTTTAAAATAAATCAGATTATTTAGAAATGTGTCCTCATTTTGCTATAATAAAAAGTTTATTGAAATTCTTTGTAAAATACAACGTTTGGGATCCACGGGGGCCCCGTTGTTATGCAATGTATGTTAGTAAAGGCAGGGTTAAGTATGTATAAGATTAACAGAACGTTTTAAATTTTTTTACATTTGACCTTATTTTTGGTCCGTTATATCCGAAGTCCTTTAAATAGAGGTCCGTTATATCGAGGTTTTACTGTATTTAGAAACTGTCGTTCGGTCCTTTTCCTAGACGAAAAGAAAGTAGATACGTGACCGTGTCCTTTATCTGCTTTTTTCTATATTCGTCGTCTCTGTGCTTATAAATTGTACAAGCCGGGGATTTAGGATGCAGCCAGAAAGCAGTTTCTTAACGAAAAGTCTAGATTTAAAATATTGTTTAACATAGGCGTAACCAGGGGGTGGTTTTGGGGGTTATAACCCCCCTTTTGGATGTACTTTGAGTTCTATACGCTTAACACCATTATTATTCCATACCCCCCAGAGACCTTTAAGTAGATGTAACCCCCCTTAGGATCATCCTGGTTACACCTCTATTGTTTAATATTTTTATTTCAGTTAGGTATTTTAATTGTTTAATTATAGTAAATTTTGTATCTGGGGCTTTTCTTCTTCCTCGTTTTACGAGAGATGTAGCTGATTTGCGTCTCAAAAGTGGAATTGTTGCTTGCTTGCTGATTTGATGGTGGTATTATAGGCTTTTTGGGTTGCTGAATCCAATGGAAGTGGTCTGGAAGCCCAAAAATGGTGCGTTTAATTGTTATTAACAAATTATGGTAAAATTAGAGAATTATCAGTAAATAAATTGATGGTGTTAAGGTCTTCTCTGGTGTATTTTTGGTCGCTGAATCGAATACGATTAGTCACGACTACTCAAAATATGTTCCTATTTTGTTAATAACAAAATAATTGTTTATTCGCCGAAAAGCTCGAAATAATGCGTTATCTACAGCAAGTTTGTAGTCTTTTTCATAGTATTTTTATACACATAAATCGATTGCCACTACTCGTGATAGCTTATATACTCTGGGCTAATTAGCAAAATTCATGGAAAAGTTATTTACCAGCAATTTTATTGCTGGAATCGAATTATAAGATCCTATATATTAATAATATAGGTATGCAAAGTCCGCAGATAGTGTGCTACTTTTTTTATAAACAAAATGGCGTCGACAAATCGAATTTTTTTCAATTATTGCTCTATAACTTCGAAGATTTTAACTTTACAACAAAAACACCCAAATAATAATTCACCGCAATTAAATTCTGCATAGAGATATGTTTTTCACGATTTGCTCCGACGAAAATTTTCCTCGGAAAATGCGGGTTTTCCTAACAAAAACTCTAATTTTCAAATAAAGTTTTAGGTAAGTAATTATTAATCAATAATTAAATAACTTAGTGACATCAAATCTTTCTTGGTATAGATTGTAATTCCAGAAGCCGGTGAAAATTAAACGAATATTTTAGCAACAATTCAGTTGTTAATTAACAATTTACGATCGCAATAATAACCAAAAAGATTATAAAGTTGAGATAATTATTTAATATTTTATCGACAAAATATAAATTTTTCTTTTTTTTGCATAATCTTTAAATTTTGAAAAAAAATAGTTATAATACACTGGTCTAATTAGTAAAGTACAAAGAAAGGTTATTTACCAGCAATTTTATTGCTGGAATCAAATTATAATATCCTATTTATTATTAATATAGGTATGCAAAGTCCGCAGATAGTGTGCTACTTTTTTTATAAACAAAATGGCGCCGACAAATCGTACTTTTTTCAATTATTGCTCTATAACTCCGAAGATTTTAACTTTACACCAAAAACACTCAAATAAAAATTCACCCCAATTTAATTCTACATAGAGGCATGTTTTTCCCGATTTGCTCCGTCGAAAATTTTCCTCGGAAAATGTGGGTTTTCCCAACAAAATCTCGAATTGTCAAATAAATTTTTTGGGCCAGTAATTATTTATCAATTTTTATATAGCTTGGTGAAATAAAAGATTTCTTGGTATAGATTATAAATTCAGACGCCGGTGAAAATGAACCGAATATTTTAGCAACAATTCAATTGTTAATTAACAATTTACAGTCGCAATAACAACCAAAATAATCATGAGACATTGATCAAACTTAGAAAGATTATAAAGGTGTGATGCCTATTTAATATTTAGTCGACAAAATATAATTTTTTCTTTTTTTTGCATAATCTTTAAATGTTTAAAAAAATTGTTATAAACAAATTAACATTTCTCAGAAATTGTTTATTATATTCTAATTTTAAAAAATACTTAAAATGCGTATTTCATAGGTCTTGAAAATGAATGCTTTAAAAAAAATTTCCAAGCATTTGCAAAAAAGTTATGAAACAGCAAAGTAAATATACGTTTGGTCCGTTGTTTTTAATTTGTTTTAATTGTTTCAAAGCTTAAAAGTGAGTCTATGGTACAATATAATTACTCACAAAGAATGTCAAAAATTAGTGCAATGGTTATATTTTAATCAAAGATTAAAAATACTTTTTTTGTAATTTTTAGCGCAAAAGTAGGCCTGATACAGAGTCGGAGCTAAAATGTTCACTCGAAGCGACTGACACGCAGCATACATTATTTATTAAAATTGTACGTCGCGCGGCCGATCGTCGCTCCGAGTGAAAATTTTAGCTACAGTACTGTATTACTCTACTTTCGCGCGTGTAAATTACAAAAAATATATTTATAATCTTTAATTAAAATATAACCATTAAACTGATAATCGTTATTTTTTTTGTAAATAATTAGTTTGTACTTTAAACTCACTTCTACGCTTTGAAAGAATTAAAAAAAAATACAAACACCGTAGTAATCGTATGTTTACTTTGCTGTTTCATAACTTTTTTGCAAATGGTTGCAAAAAAGTTTTAAAGCATTCATTTTCAAGATATTTGAAATGCGCATTTTAGCTATTTTTTAAAATTATAATAAAATAAAAACTTTCTGAGAAACGTTAATTTTTTTATAACTATTTTTTTTAACATTTAAAGATTATGCAAAAAAATAAAAAAAATTATATTTTGTCGACAAAATATTAAATAGGCATCTCATCTTTATAAGATTTCAAAGTTTGATCAGTGTATCATAAATATTTTGGTTATTATTGCGACCGTAAATTATTAATTAACAATTGAATTGTTGCTAAAATATTCGTTTAATTTTCACCAGCTTCTAGAACTATAATCTAAACCAAGAAGGGTTTTAAGTAACCAAATTATTTAATTATTGGTAGATAATTACTTATCTAAAACTTTATTTGAAAATTAAAGATTTTGTTGGGAAAACCCGCATTTTCCGAGGAAAATTTTCGTCGGAGCAGATCAGGAAAAACACGTCTCTATGCAGAATTTAATCACGGTGAATTTTTATTTGAGTGTTTTTGTTGTAAAGTTAAAATCTTCGGAATTATAGAGCAATAATTGAAAAAAACACGATTTTCGGGCGCCATTTTGTTTATAAAAAAAGTAGCACACTATCTGAGGACTTTCCATACCTATATTATTAATATATAGGATCTTATAATTCGATTCCAGCAATAAAATTGCTGGTAAATAACTTTTCCCAAAAATGGCCTATTCTCCGATAATCAGCCCAGACTATTAAACCACGTTCTGACTTTGGATGCGGTTTCTGTCTATTAATAAATTATTGCAAAAATAACGGTTTATAGTAAGTTTACTCACGATTTTTGCTCTAAATTTTAAAAAACCACTTGGATTGACATGAAATTTGGCATACACGTAGTTAACATGTCAAACAAGTGATATTGTACTGACGGGTGCTTTTGCCATGGGGGTGACTTTCACCCCTTTTCGGGGGTGAAAAAAGAAACCTTTAAAATAAGTCCGGAAATGGATAAACTGATTAATTCTAAGCAACTTTTAATCCATACAGTTTTTTCGCTAAGTCAATACTTTTTGAGTTATTTGCGAGTAAATATGTTCATTTTTCACCAAAAAGAAAACACGTTTTTGGTGGTTTTATAAGCACTTTCCAACTGATGAAACTTACAGATCATGTAAATACGACATAAGTAAAGCAACTTGTGAAGCGGTAACGATTAATTTCATTTGAGATTCTAATTAGGGGGGTGATTTTCTCGTTTTTTTTTACCAAAATAAAAGGGATCAACTTTGTTTTGAGCGTAATTTGCTTATTTTTGATACTAAATACTTTTTCAAAAAACAAGAATAAAGTTTTTTTTTACAAGCTTTAAAAAAGTTGTAATGAGTTTTCCTCAAAAAGTACTTCATTTTTTGGTTATTTTATGTTGAAATATTCGATTGGGATTAGCTACAACTCTGCTTCTACTGGGTCTACGGACCTCACATTTCCACCATTTTTTTTTTACTTTTTTATAGTGTATGTGTTTGCTAAGAAATTTTTTTTGAAAACATACTTACTTTTTGAGTTATTTGCGAAAAACCGTCTAAAAACGTGGGTTTTTTGTTGAAAAATAAACATATTCACTAGCAAATACGAGTAACTTCTAAAAGTATTGACTTATACAGTCAAACCCGCTTATTAGAATACCTCTTAAAGGAATATCCCGGTTTAAGGAATAGAAATTTGAGGTCCCGAAACGTTTCTACTAGCGACCAATGATCGGTTATTAGAATATCCCGGTTATAGAAATATTTGATTGGCACGAAGGCTATTCCAATAAGCGGGTTCGACTGTAGTAGTGAAAAAACTATATAGAACAAAAGTTGCTTAGAATTAATCAGTTTATCCACTTCCGGACTTGTTTTAAAGGGACTTATTTATTAATTATTCCGGACTTATTTATTAATTATTTCTTTTTTCACCCCCGAAAAGGAGTGAAACTCACCCCCATGGTACAGATCAGCACAATATCACTTGTTTTATTTGACATGTTAGCTACGTTTATGACAAATGCCATGTCAATCCAAGTGGTTTTTTTAAACTTAGAGCAAAAACCGTGAGTAAACGTACTAGAAACCGTTATTTTTGCAATCATTTATTAATAACAAAGTTAGAGCGTGGTTTAAGCTATCACGAGTAGTGGCAATCGATTAAGCGTATAAAAATACTATGAAAAAGACTACTAACTTGCTGTAGATAGCGCATTATTTGGAGCTTTTCGGCGAATAAACAAATATTTTGTTATTAACAAAATAAGAACATATTTTGAGTAATCGCGACTAGTCGTATTTGATTCAGCGACCAAAAATACACCAGAGAAGACCTTAACACTACCAATTTATTTACAGGGCTTCTAATAATTCCTGAAAAATACCTAATTTTATCATAATTTGTTAATAACAATTAAACGCACCATTTTAAGGCTTCCAGGCCACTTTCATTGGATTCAGCGACCCAAAAAACCTATAATAACCACCACCAAATAACGACTAGCTAGAATTGCCCACGGGACCCCCTATGTTGCGATTAGACCAGCGTTTCCCAAATGGTGGGTCGCGACCCGGTATCGGACCACGAAAGCAAAATGCCGGATCGCCTGGCTTTGACGAATAGGTTTTTTTTATAAATAATTAATAGCTATCATAAAGAATATGTTTTTGAATTTTCTCAGATCGCTCAAGCTGAAAACCTTGTAGGTACTGGCTTTTTATGAAATATCAAAATTAATTCCTGAAACAGGTTATCCACACACAATTGCTAAGAAATTAATAGATCTAGCAATGAAAATAGTAGCATCTTGGATAATATCTGATGAAAAGCAGGAAAAGCAAGAAGTGAATTCCCTGGCTCTATCAAATAACACATTGAAGCGTAGGATTGTGGAGATGGCAGATAATATTTAAGAAACTATTATATGTTACTTAAAGGACTATAACTATTTTTCCTTGCAACTTGATGAAAGTACAGACATATCAGATAATGCTAATCTAATATGTTTTGTAAGACACGATTTTGAAAATACTATTCACAAAGAATTTCTAATTTGTAAATCTTTGTCAACAAGAACAACAGCTGAAGAAATATTTAATCTAATTGCTAGCTACATTAGTGATAATGGAATTGAATAGAATAAATGTGTGTGACTTAGTAGCGATGGATCACGGACAATGGCAGGCACTCGTACTGTACTTTTTCCGGGGATCAAAGCCGTATCACCAGAATGTATTTGGGTGCATTCAGGGGCGTCATTTGGCCTAAAAAATGACTGAAATTTACAAAAAATACATCAATATTCATCATAACATCATATATAATGTATTGTATATATAGTGCTTGCCCCCCCCCCAAACAAAATTTCAAATGACGCTCCTGGGTGCATTTAGCATCCACAGAGAGGTATTAGCTGTCAAAAAAATGCCACTGATTTTAACCGAATCTATGAATGAGAGTGTAAATTTTTTAAACTTCATAAAATCTCGCCCATTGAACTCACAAAGTATTCTCTGCTTTGTGCAGAGAAATGGGAAGTGAATATGAAGATCTTATTTTGCACTACGAAGTGCGTTGGCTATCAAAAGGGAATATTTTAGAAAGACCTATTGAATTGAAAGAAGAAATTTTAATATTCTTAGACAGTTTTCATGATGTCAATTGGTTAATTAAGGTAGCCTACCTTTGTGATATTTTTGACTTCTTGAACAATTTAAATATGACATTACAAGGTATCAATGTAACTTTATTTAAAGTACAAGAGAAGGTGAAAGCTGCAACAAAAAAGCTTAATTTGTAGAAATGTCGCGCGGAAGCAGGAAATTACAAAGCTTTTGCAAAGCTAACGAAACTACAAAAAAAAATAATATCGTAAATTCATTGTCGGATGAGATTTCCGCGGCTTTCAAGAAACACCTGCTAGGACTGGAGGTCCTGCAAGAGGCAAATCTGAAGGAATACTTTCCCCCATCCACAGCAACAAAGCGTGGATAAGGTATACATTTACAATGGACGTATGTTGAGTCAGTAATTGAACTATCGTGTGATAAAGCACTCAAAGACATATTAGAAAAAATACCACTGATAGATTTTTGGCTGTTTTGCCGCCAGGAGCAGGTACTTCGTTTTAGCAGAAAAAGCGATAACATTTCTAATTCCTTTTGTTACGACCTATAAGTGTGAGGTAGGGTTTGGTTTTTAACACTGCTTTTCCTTAGAAATAAATATAGGAACCATTTGGAAGTCGAACCGGACCTGAGGATAAAATTAACATCTACTTCTCATTAATATTTAATTATTATTTTGTTTTATTAGGTACATTTGTGTTTGAGCAAATGATTCTTTATTAAAATATATAAAACTGTAATAAATATTTAAATATGTTTTCTTGTACACACACCAGGCTATGCAGAAAATTAGTGCGTCACGAAGGATAAGTACAAAAATAACCGGGCCACGGAAAAATAAGTTTGGGAAACGCTGGATTAGACTATTAAATAAGGCAGTTATTATTTGATTCAGAGTTGTGACTACATAGCTCCATTAATAGCTATCTGAAGATGGTGGTCGGTGGTCCAACTCTGAATCAAATGAAAACAAAAACTGTTTGTTCCCTGAAACAAAAAAATTCAGAAACAAAACACATTAACAATATCCACCATAAAATTCAATTTACTATGGAACCGGAAGAAAACGACCAAATATCCAACATATACGAAAACCGACAGACATCTACATGCTGCTTGCTGCACAAGAAATACTATCTATCTATCTAATCAGCCCTAAACATCCATCCTTGGATATAGGCCTCCTCTTCCTTCTTCCATGCCTCTCTATCTTGGGCAATTTGCATCCAATTTGACCCAGTGTGTTTCTTCAGGTCATCTGACCATCGCATCTGTGGCCTTCCCCTTTTTCGTTTGTGGTTCCATGGTCTCCAATGTATTACCATCTTAGTCCATCTTTCATCCTTCTGCCGTAGGGTGTGTCCGGCGAACTTCCATTTAAGCTTTGCTACTTGGGTAGAGACGTCTTTCACTTTTGTTTTGTTACGGATCCATTCGTTTCTTTTCCTGTCTGATAATTTAATGTTCAGCATTTGTCTTTCCATGGCTCTTTCTGTCTTTGCTATTTTTTCCATATTCTCTTTTGTAAACGTCCATGTCTGAGAGCCATATATTAAAACAGGGAGTATACATTGATTGAAGACTTTTGTTTTTAGGTATTGCTGGTATTTTCTGTTCTTTAGAATATAAGACAGTTTTCCGAATGATGCCCAGGCCAACCTTATTCTTCTCTTTATTTCTTCGGTCTGATTTTCTTTATTTAATCTAGTGATTTGTCCTAGATATATATATTCTTTTACTTGTTCTATTCTTGTTTGTGCCACTGTAATTACTAGTTCTTCTTGTTGATTGGTCATGGTTTTTGTTTTACTGTAATTCATCTTCAGTCCTATCTTTGTCGATTCTCTATCTAGTTCTTCCATCATTCTTTGTAATTCTTCACTTCTTTCTGCTATTAATACAATATCATCAGCATATCGTAAGTGATTCAGATATTGCCCGTTTATGTTTATACCCAAACCATCCCAGTGCAGTTGTTTGAACACATCTTCTAGCGCTTGGTTGAATAGCTTGGGCGAGATGGTATCTCCTTGTCTTACTCCTCGGTTTATTTTAATAGGCTCCGTTTGTTTCATTAGCTTGATAGTTGTTGTTGCCTTATCATATATATTTGTAATTAAGTCGGTATATATGTAGTCTATTCTGCTGTTTTGTAGGGAATTCTTTACTGCCCAGTGTTCCACACTATCAAATGCTTTTTCGAAGTCAATAAATGCCATGTATAGCGGGATATGATATTCGTTAGCTTTTTCGATTAATATCTTCATCGTTAAAAGGTGGTCACTTGTACTGAAGCTTTTTCTAAATCCGGCTTGTTCTCTTGCCTGGTATCCATCTAATTTAGTTGTTAATCTGTTTGTTAATATCTTGGTTAATAGTTTGTACATCACATTTAGTAAAGTTATGGGTCTGTAATTCTTTAGATCCTTTTTATCTCCTTTCTTAATAAGTAACGATGTTACTGCTTCGTTCCAAGTGTTGGGTATTTGTTTTGTCATCAATATTTTATCCATAAGTGTGTACAAAACTTCTCTAGTTGTTTTCCCACCATTTTTTAGCATTTCTACAGTTATCCCGTCTTTTCCTGGCGATTTATTATTCTTAATCTCCTTGAGTGCTCTTTTTATCTCATTCTTACTGATTTCTGGTTGTAAGTCGGAATTGACATTTTTTATTTTTATTTGTAATTGCTTAAGGATTTCTTGTGTTGGTTTCTGTTTTGTATTGTAGAGGTTTTTATAATATTCTTGTGTTATTTGTATAATTTCTTCTATATTATTGGTCTCTATGCCTTCTTTGTTCTTTATACTATTAATCTGTATGCTTCCAAGCTGTGGTTTTAAGCACTTCATATTTTTATTTTGTTCAATGGTTTTTTCTATTTTTTCTTCCTGTACTCTCCTTTGACTTTCCTTGATGTTCCTTCTGATAGCTTTGTTTACATATTTGTAATCTACTGTGTTTCTCTTATCTTGTTCTATTAATGTTTTTCTTTTGCTCATGAGGTTTTTTGTTTCCTGGGATATATAGTTTTCCTTTTTTATTCTTGTTTGTGCTACCTCTTTTCCCGCCTTTGCTAATGTATCAATTAATAGCTGATTTATTTCATCGATATTTTTGTTTTCCAAATCTCTAGTGGCCGGTATACTTTCCCTTATTTTTTGTTTACATTCCTCTTTTGCTTTCTTAAGTTTTCCCATATCTAGTTTCGATCTATTTTCCACAAGAAATACTATCCTGCACAATTACATTCAGTCATCAAAATCTTGATTGCAAAATCAGTTTTCACATTATGCATTTCTTCACTTTAATGTTCTTCATCTGCCAGTCTTAAGCAAGAAACCCATTATGAACGGCCGGCACGGCACAGGACAGTCCAAGTTCATTTGTATAGTTTTAAATGCAACGTAACCCATTATGAGCGGCCAGCTCGGCCCGGCACAGGCCAGCACGCAAACGGAACGGCCAAAATTCTCCGAGGAGAATAAAATCCGTTGAAGTTGAACGGCCTGCCTGAACGGCCAGTCGGCGCCAGTGCGTCATAATTGTTGGTAATAAGCAGATATATTGTTGATTTTTTAATTGAAAGCGCGTTGTTTCTTTTGAAATAAAATAATATGGAAGAACTTTTCATTGAGAGTGACAGAGAATACCCATTTTTGTATGATGCATCGGACTCAAGTTATCATGATAGTAAGAAAAAGGACAATACATGGGTACAAATATTCCGAAAATTTTGATCAATGGACAGGTACGTACATTATCTTTTAACCATGAATTCGTTTTTTTAAAATGATGCATATTCATTAAAATTGTGTAGTTTATGTCTTTTAAAAACTTTTATTTTACGATAGTTTTTAAAATATATGATCATTTTCCGGTGCCGTGCCGTGCCGGCCGTTACAAATGGGTTTTTGGACGTACCGGCCTGTGCTGTGCCGTGCCGGGCTGTGCCGTGCCGGGCGTTCATAATCTAGCGGGCTTGCTTTAGCAAGCTCGCTAAAGCAGGAAACCCATTATGAACGCCCGGCACGGCACCGGACAGTTAAAATTCATTTGTATAGTTTTAAATGCAACGTAACCCATTATGAACGGCCAGCTCGGCCCGGCACAGTCCAGCACGAAAACGGAACGGTCAAAATTATCCGAGGAGAATAAAATCCGTTGAAGTCGAACGGCCTGAACGGCCCGTCGGCGCCAGTGCGTCATAATTTTGGTACTAGGCAGATATTTTGTTGATTTTTTAATTGAAAGCGCGTTGTTTGTTTTGAAATATGGAAATATAAAATTTGGTTTGAGACATTGGAAAATATTTGGGAAATTTTGGATCATCTTTATGCGGGAAAAGATGATGAAAATCGCCATATTCTCTTTTTTTAATATTTCGTGAACCCAAAACCGATGTTTCCGTCGTAATTTTTCGTTTTCGTCTGTTCCAATCTCAGCACAAATTTCACTTACTATTATAACCTCTTCTTCCGACGGGTCTCCATGGCAAAATGATCATGTTTCCGGTGCCGTGCCGTGCCGGCCGTTCATAATGGGTTTTTGGACGTGCCGGCCTGTACTGTGCCGTGCCGGGCGTTCATAATGGGTTTCCTGCTTAACTCCTTCGGTACGGTGATTCACCCGTGTGCATCATGCTTGACTGTCCGCTCAGTACGGTGATGCACACGGGTGCATCATGAGTTTTCGTTTGCCATATACGGCGGTGCCACCATCTGCATCATATTTCAGGTATTTTTGTTCCGTCCGAATTACCTTATTCAAATCTAAAAGTTGGGAAACCACGCCCAAAAGTGGGTGATGTACAGAAGGAGATTAAATTTAGTTAATTAGATTGGTGATAAGGTTGTTTGGATGTTTGACTGATGGGATTGTGTGGGAGGTGAAGTTACTGTGCTGCTGTTTACAACTTACCTTACAAGATAATTCGGATGGAATTTCCCAGATTAGGAGACTGGGAAGATATCAAGCACAAAATAATCTGGAGAATTCCATCCGAATTATCTTGTTTATCTTTTTTAATAATTTTTGTTTAAAATGGTATTTTATGGATAAAATTTAATTCAACTCACATACTATGTAGAATAATAAATTTAATAAAAATAGTTTTATTTCTAAAATTAGTGTTATTATTACATTAACTTTAATTAGTTGTAGTGTGGTACTGTATTTTAACCGACCGCACGAAGTCGCTCGGTAAGCGCTCGAATCCGTATATAGGAGCCGACTTGCCGAATGACGGTCCGGCACGAAGTGGTTAAGGGAGCTCGCAAACCAAAGCAATATCCTACATCGCATGTGGCATGCATTGCGAAAAGATACGCACTGAGTTTCACATCTGGTTTTCGGTGAACGAAATTCCACCGAAAGTCACCGAAAACCAGATGTGACACTCAGTGCGTATCTTTTCGCAATGCATGCCACATGCGATGTAGGATATTGCTTCGGTATAATACGCGAGCTCGCCAAGACTGGCACATGAAGAAATGCGTAAAACATCGTTAAGAAAAAACGGCTGGTATATGAAGTTTGGGGCAAAAGTATCGCGTATTTTGGTTTTTTTTTGCTCCTTTTTTGTAAAAAAAATATTTTTGACTTTGGCAGGCGACATTTCGATAGGAAATTTACTTTTAAAGAACTTTGCTGTAGATGTATGTGTACAAGTACATATAATTCGAGTGCAAAAAACTAAAAAATGGACTAATTCGCCCCTTTTTCAAAAACGCGCGACTTTAGTTGGTAGCACACCGCGTTTTTTTCATATTTGTGTCCATTAACCATATGAAAAAATAAAACCCATTTAACGTTGTCGTTAGTTTTAGCCTTCTTCTTTTTGGACATAATGAGACTAATAATAATAATTATAACATTATATTCTATCTGAATATCCAACAATATACTTGAATCAGGTAGACGTATTTGCCTTGTAATGTTTTATGGCCTGGTTTGCTCTTATCATATCAGGCTAGTATTTTTTTAATAATTTCAAGTACATATTTACTACAAAAACAAGTTATCAGTTTATTCTGAATATAAAATCATGTAAAGCAATTATTATTCTTGCACGCTATTGTTGATTCGTTAAGGTCATAAATACAAATATCATGTATCAAATTCATTATCGGGTACAGTTTTTCGTAGTTTTTAGCACCTGAGACCAGTGGCGAAGATCTACGAGGGGAATAGGGAAAATCCCCCTCCCCCACAAAGTCCAAAATTAAAGAAAAACATTATTGAAACATAAAAATATATTAGCTGACATGGAACTTAAACCATAGACCAGTGGTAGGCAATTTTTTTAAATGGGGGGCCAGAAAATTTTAGGAATTTTAGAGGAGCGCCAAAATTATAGAAACATGCGTATTGTGTTAAATCGCCGGACAAATAATCCCCGGACAAATAATCCCGGACAAAAAATTCCCACAAATTATCCCTGGACAAAATATCCACCAGACAAAATATCCCCACAAAAAATTCCCACAAATAATCCCCATACAAAAAATCCCCACAAAAATCCCGGACAAATAACCCCCACAAATTATTTTAGACAAAATATCCGGACAAGAAATCCCCAAGAAATATTTGCTGCCGAATAGTTCTTTAAAAGTTTTCCCATGAATGCAATTGACGCAAATGTTTTTCAGACTCAGCGCATGACAGTTATAGCAATCGCCATTAAACTGCTTCTCGGTACGAAAATAATGACTAGCAATTAAAATGAAGAATGAATTGTAATTTCGATTACCAAATTTCGAATTCCAATTGTGAGTTTTTTCAAAAATCGTAGAACATATGGGTAATCATGTTGTAATAATTTTTCGCTTAAATCTTTTGCTCACACTGCTTTGAATAACTCTGTTCAAAACATTGCCTATTCTTAATGATAATTGCTGGTCCTGAAAACGATAAGCTTGATTGTAATGCAAAATAGCCTGTTCGTTTTTGTACATTGAATGTGATTTATGTTTAATTTATTTAGTTGGCAGGACTCAGAAAATCATGAAAATTTCATTATTTTCGTTACGTTTTTGTATATATAAACCCCCTAACCCCTTTTGTAACCCTCTTGCCCAAAAAATTTTCTTCATAAAATCGATAGTATCCTGTCATTCTGTGGATATGGCAGGACTCAGAAATTCATTGCAACACCCCATTTTTTTTTAACAGAAAATCTAATTTTTACAGGAAAATGTCACAGGAAACCCGTGGAGTTTTCCACAAATTGTAAGTACCTCCTCTAACCTTCCAGTATTGCAAAGGGCAGGACTCAGAAAACCGTAGCTGAACTTTTGTCTAATATCTCCCAGTATATAACGCTCATGCACTGAGGTTTGAAATGTGGTATTACAGAAGGATGCTTAGAATAGCATGGACACAGAGGAAAACGAACACGGAAGTACTGCGAGAAATGGGTAAAGAATGCGAAATAATAAACACAATAAAAATAAGAAAGTTACAATATCTGGGACACGTAATGATGGGACCGCGATATGAAATGCTAAGACTGATAATACAAGGAAAGATAAGAGGCGGAAGGAGTATAGGAAGAAGGAGAGTGTCATGGTTCAAGAATTTAAGGGACTGGTGTAGATGCAGTTCTATAGAACTCTTTAGAGCAGCGGTGGATAGAGTAAAGATAGTGATGATGATATCCAACCTCCGATTAGGAGACGGCACTTGAAGAAGAAGAAACTGAGGTTGAAAAACATTTGCACCGATTTCATTAACGGGAAAACTCCGGGATTTTTTGTGGGAATATTTTGTCCAAAAAAATTTGTGGGGATTATTTGTCCGGGATTTTTTGTGGGGATTTTTTGCCCGGGGATTATTTGTGGGGATTATTTGTGTGGATTTTTTGTGGGGATTTTTTGTCTGGAAATTTTTTGTCCAAGGATAATTTGTGGGGATTTTTTGTCCGGACCCCATACTATCCATGTCGATGGATCCTCGGCGGACCGGATTAAATACTCTCGCGGGTCGTACTTTGCCCATCACTGTCATAGACAGACATATTCAACCTAATAAATCCACCGGTTAAA
Source organism: Diabrotica virgifera virgifera (assembly GCF_917563875.1). NCBI lineage: Eukaryota > Metazoa > Arthropoda > Insecta > Coleoptera > Chrysomelidae > Diabrotica > Diabrotica virgifera. The sequence continues at coordinate 174,114,351 of NC_065451.1, forward strand.
AAAATAAGGAAACTTAATGCATATAAGTTATTAGTAAAATTATTTCTCTCATGTAGTTTTTATACATATTATTATTACTTTATTTAACGAACTAGCTGACCCTGCAAACTTCGTACCGCCTTTGAAATATATAAAATTCTGTCAAAGTTCAATAAATAATAATTAAAAGAAAACAAAAAAAAATTAATAATATTAAAAATAGTATGTAATAAAACGGAATTAATTTAGTTATTTCTCATAAGCAATGTTTTATTTGTGGTGTGCAATTCTACAAGGATGGCGGTTTTCCAACGCTCGATTCATTTTCCATGCCCGTAACATAGACACTGTTAACTTGAAATCAAATTGCAAATCTGTTGAACTCCTCCGAATACGCGGGATAAAGACATCCTCTCCTTTGAATTTCTCCTTGGTGACTTGGTGATTGTGGCCCAGCAAATTAATAATAAATTTATTTGAGAGTTATACTGAGAAGGTAAAATGACAATAATTATAAACGCCACAACTATTCTCTATACATAAACAACTATGTATGTATATTGCTATTATAGTCCATTCTTTCACGGTTTTTGCTCTAAATTTTAAAGAACCGCTTGGATTGACATGAAATTTGGCATATGCATAGCTTACATGTCAAAGAAAAAAAGTGATATTGTGCCGATGTGTGCTTTTGCCCTGGGGGTGAAAAAATATAAGTCCAAAATAAGTCCGGAAATAGATAAACTGACTAATTTTAAGTAACTTTTGTTCTATAGAGCTTTTTCGCCAAGTCAACACTTTTCGAGTTATTTGCGAGTGAATATGTTCATTTTTCAACAAAATAACTACATTTTTAGACGGTTTTTGGCAAATAACTCAAAAAGTAAGTATTTTGTCGAAAAAAACGTTTTTTGCAAAAATATAGCCTGTAAAAAAGTAAAAAAAAATGGTGGACGCATTACATCTCTGGACCTCGTAAAACCAGAGTTATAGCCAATGAAAATATATTCATATTCACCAAATTTCAAATAGAATACATGGAAGTGAAATATCCAAAAAATTAAGCACTTTTTGGGGAAAACCCATTATAACTTTTTTAAATTGTTTAAAAAAAGCCTTACTTCTGTTTTTATAAAAAGTTTCTAGCATTAAATTTAAGCAAGTTACGCTCAAAATAAAGTTGGTCTCTTTTGTTATGGCAAAAAAAATCGGGAAGACCACCCCCTAATTAGCAACTTAAATGAAATTAATCGTTACCTCTCCAACAAATTATTTTCCTTATGTTGTGTTTATATGATCTGTAAGTTTCATCGATTAAAAGTGCTTATTTTGGAAAAAATTTGATTTTAATGTAAAATTTTTAAAAATTTTAATTTTGAAAAATATGCTTTTTTCAAAATAACTTAAAAAATGTAAGAGATACCAAAAGTTTTCGAGATTTCAAAAATCTCGAAAAACAAAAAAAATCAGCATTGCTTTTCTGAATATCATGTATTTTTTTGTTTTTCTGTTAGACAAAAATTGATTAAGATTTGGTGTTTCTAAATTTGCATATATTCGTCATCAGTGACTCGTTCAACCTCTTTTAACTACAGCCCTTTCAAAAATAAGGGCTTTGAACCGATGAAACTTACAGATCATATAAACAATACATACACGAGTCAAGAAACTTGTGAAGTCGTAACGATTAAGTTCATTTGTGATACTAATTAGGGGGTGATTTTCCCGATTTTTTTACCAAAAAAAAAGGACTAACTTTATTTTGAGCGTAACGTGTTTACTTTTGATGCTAGAAATTTTTTTATAAAACAAAAATGAAGCTTTTTTTAAACACTTTAAATAAGTTGTAATGAGTTTTCCCCGAAATGTGCTTCATTTTTGGTTATTTCACGTTAAAGTATTCCATTTGGAATTTGACGAATATGAACCTATTTTTAATTAGCTATAACTCTGCTTCTACTAGGTATAGAAACGTGATATGTACACCATTTTTTTTAAATTTTTTACAGGCTATATTTTTGCTATGAATGTTTTTTCGACAAAATACTTACTATTTGAGTTATTTGCAAAAAACCGTCTAAAAGCGTGGTTATTTTGTTGAAAAAAATGAACATATTCACTGGCAAATAACTCGAAAAGTATTGACTTAGTGAAAAAACTCTATAGAACAAAAGTTACTTAAAATTAGTCAGTTTATCAATTTCCGGACTTACTTTGGACGAATACTTTTTCACCCCCAAGGGGGGGTGAAACCACCCCCGGGGCAAAAGCACATATCGGCACAATATCACTTTTTTTCTTTGACTTGTTAGCTATGTGTATGCCAAATTTCAAGTCAATCCAAGCGGTTCTTTAAAATTTAGAGGTTTTGCAATATTTTACCGTTAAAGAACGTACTATTACAACTGTACCTTCCATTGGATTCATTAATTTCGTCGATTCTCGATAATCACGGCGGCGGCGCCGCTGATTAAGATCATCATACGATCAAATGCATAGTTTTCGAGTGTATAAGATACATACTTCATTTTTATTTATATAGATGTAAAATATTTAAATGCCTATTAAAAAATAACGATTGGAGATAGAAAAGTGAAAATTTAGAATTATATTTATATTTTGATTCTACATCATATAAAATTAAGAAAAAAGTTTGTAAAAAAAATAAAAAAAAAAATTTCTTAGGTTGATCCTACTACCTCAGAAACCTTCCCGGGTTCATGCACAACAACTTTAATTAAAATCATCTTTCGATCAAATGCATAGTTTGCGAGTCTATAAGGCACATACATACAAACATTCATTTTTATTTATACAGGGTGTCCAGAAACTCTACCGACAAATGAAGACAGGAAATTCCTCAGATAATTTTAAGACAATTTAACCCAATCCACCTAGTCCGAAAATGCTTCTTAAGGGAGCTAGAGCTCTTTGAAGATGGCGTCATGAAATTAGTTTTTCTTAAATACCTCCAGAACGCTTCTATTTAGAAAAACGAAAATTGGTATGCTTATTTACTTTTCAGAAATAAATCGACTCCATCCATTGCAAATTTCTAGTACCGGTCATAGGCGTGCGTTTTGGGTAGAGCAACGGGTATTTTATCGCATAACTTTTTTGTCCTTAACTTTTATGCATTTTTGACACCGGATTATTAAATTATGAGGTATTCTAGTACTAAAAGGTACTCTTGATTTAAGTCGGTAGGACACACCGTTTTCTAGAAAAATCGATTTGAAAGTTTTTAGTTTTTGGAATTTAAAAAAAATTGAAAAAACTTTTCAACAAAAAATGAAGTATTTAACAACATAAAGTAAGAGTAACTTTTAGTACTCGAATACCTCATAATTTAATAATCTAGTGTCAAAAATGCTCCAAAACTCAGGACAAAAAATTATGCTATAAAATAACTGTTGACCTACCCAAAACGGACGCCTATGACCAGTACTAGAAATTCTCAATTAATGAAATCGATTTATTACGAGGAAAACGAAAAGCCCTAGATACAAAGTTTACTACTTTTTAAACAATTAGAATAATTGAAATAAAAATATAATAAACAATATTTTAAATCCAAGACTTTTCGTTAATAAACTGCTTTCTGGCTGCATCCCATATCTCCGGATTTTACAATATATAATCACATAGAGACGACGAAATAGGAGAAAGCAAATAGAGGACACTTAGGCCACGCATTTACCTTCTCTTCGTCTAGGAAAAGGACCGAAAGACAGTTTCTAAATACTCACAAATTGAGTAAAAATGAAAAAGATAAAAAAGGGTTCAAGGCAGGTTTTGTTTATATTCGATTCAGAGTTGGACCACCATCTCCATATAGTAACTATTTCAGCATCCTTATGCATCATCAGTGAAGATTATGCAGTCACAACTCTGAAGGGAATACAAACATTCTGCCTCTTTTAAAGCAAACCATCGCGATGCGATGAACCCGCCTTTTGAGACGCAAAACAGCGACATCTCTCGTATTACGAGGAAAACGAAAAGCCCTAGATACAAAGTTTACTACTTTTTAAACAATTAGAATAATTGAAATAAAAATATAATAAACAATATTTTAAATCCAAGACTTTTCGTTAATAAACTGCTTTCTGGCTGCATCCCATATCTCCGGATTTTACAATATATAATCACATAGAGACGACGAAATAGGAGAAAGCAAATAGAGGACACTTAGGCCACGCATTTACCTTCTCTTCGTCTAGGAAAAGGACCGAAAGACAGTTTCTAAATACTCACAAATTGAGTAAAAATGAAAAAGATAAAAAAGGGTTCAAGGCAGGTTTTGTTTATATTCGATTCAGAGTTGGACCACCATCTCCATATAGTAACTATTTCAGCATCCTTATGCATCATCAGTGAAGATTATGCAGTCACAACTCTGAAGGGAATACAAACATTCTGCCTCTTTTAAAGCAAACCATCGCGATGCGATGAACCCGCCTTTTGAGACGCAAAACAGCGACATCTCTCGTATTACGAGGAAAACGAAAAGCCCTAGATACAAAGTTTACTACTTTTTAAACAATTAGAATAATTGAAATAAAAATATAATAAACAATATTTTAAATCCAAGACTTTTCGTTAATAAACTGCTTTCTGGCTGCATCCCATATCTCCGGATTTTACAATATATAATCACATAGAGACGACGAAATAGGAGAAAGCAAATAGAGGACACTTAGGCCACGCATTTACCTTCTCTTCGTCTAGGAAAAGGACCGAAAGACAGTTTCTAAATACTCACAAATTGAGTAAAAATGAAAAAGATAAAAAAGGGTTCAAGGCAGGTTTTGTTTATATTCGATTCAGAGTTGGACCACCATCTCCATATAGTAACTATTTCAGCATCCTTATGCATCATCAGTGAAGATTATGCAGTCACAACTCTGAAGGGAATACAAACATTCTGCCTCTTTTAAAGCAAACCATCGCGATGCGATGAACCCGCCTTTTGAGACGCAAAACAGCGACATCTCTCGTATTACGAGGAAAACGAAAAGCCCTAGATACAAAGTTTACTACTTTTTAAACAATTAGAATAATTGAAATAAAAATATAATAAACAATATTTTAAATCCAAGACTTTTCGTTAATAAACTGCTTTCTGGCTGCATCCCATATCTCCGGATTTTACAATATATAATCACATAGAGACGACGAAATAGGAGAAAACGAAATCGATTTATCTCTGGAATATAAATAAATGTACCAGTTTTCGACTTTCTAAACAGTTTTTTTTGAAAATTTTTTTTATTTATTTAAAAAGCGAAACGTTTTCAAATCGATTTTTCTAGAAAACGGTGTGTCCTACCGATTTAAAACAAGAGTACCTTTTAGTACTAAAATACTTCCCAATTTAATAATCCAGTATCAGAAATGCATAAAAGTTAAAGATAAAAAAGTTATGCGATAAAATAACCGTTGCCCTACCCAAAACGGACGCCTATGATCGGTACTAGAACTTTGCAATGGATGGCTTAGATTTATATCTTGAAGATAAATACGCGTACCAATTTTTGTTTTTCTAAATAGAAGTGTTCTTGAGGTATTTAATAAAAACTAATTACAAGACGCCATCTTCAAAGAGCTCTAGCTCCCTTAGGAAGCATTTTCGTACTAAGTGAATTGGGTTAAATTATCTTAAAATTATCTGAAGAATCTCCTGTCTTCGTTTGTCGGCAGAGTTTCTGGACACCCTGTATAGATGGCACAATAACAAAGAAAATAATATTATCTTCTTTTTGTGTAGACATGACTGCCAGTTTTTCAAAGTGCCTCCAGTAAGTTGTAGTTACATTGTTTTCGTGGTATTCCCACTGATCATCTTTCTATTGGAAAACCGTCTCTCGCCGTCATTACTACTATACAGGGTGATTGATTAGTAGGGTAATAGCTCCGATATAGTAATAGATAGCAATAAAAGTTAATAACAAAAATTTTAGCCACCTTTGAGCTTCATATTACAAAATTAGTTAGAATGTTACAGGTTGTTCGATAACACAGTGGCATACCTAACTTATGTTTTTTAAAATGGAACACCCTATATTTTATTTTATATTCGAAATCCTGTTAACTTCTCCATCACAAAAATATAAAGGTTTGTATTGAAAATCGTAACAAGTTCAACTCCCTGTATAAATAAAAATAAGCACAACAGCAATGGTTTATGAATGCCATATTTTTTTATTTATTGTCAAAATTTGTAAGAATTATTGATATTGCTAATTTTCTTTATATCAAATACAGGGTGAGTCAAAACGCAAGTACATTATTTTCTCAGTAATGTTAAATGGAACACCCTGTATTTTATATCATTATTGAAAAGTAACATTAACGTACTTTAATGTTTATATAACCTATGCCCAAATTTATTAGTTTTCGAGATATTTTCATTTTTCAGAGCAAATTATTTTAGGTGTTTAAATTTATCTAAATTTTAAGTAAGCCATGACTGACTTGACAATTGAAGATTACCGATTATCAATCCGGTAATCAATGTAACACTGTAGCAAATAAAGAAATAAAAATAATTTATTAATAATACATTTTACAAACAAAAACACAACCACTACATGCAACATTTTTGAAACAATTAAAAACTATTTTTTTATGTAAATGCAACAAATAAACAAAGAAAATTAGTAATAAATTTTACAAAAAAACACACAAACACAAAATACAATATTTTGTGAAGACAATTAAACACTACTTTTGTATGTAAATGTAACAATGTAACAAATGAAGAACGAAACATAATGTATCAGTAATACATTTTGCAAAAAAACATGTTTGAAAAAATTAGAAGCTACTTTTAATAAAATATTTTTAATATTTAATTACATAAGGTGCTCAAAATTATCTCCTAACACATTTATGTACGCCTCAAAACGATCATTGAATGAGCTACTTACTCTACGGAGCATTTGTAAATTAACACATCGAAATACACTTTGTATTCTATTTTTCATCTTATCCCTTGTTGTTGGAGGTATTTTATAAACTTCATTATTAACGTAACCCCAAAAAAATCAGTCCAGTTTATTAAATTCTGGTGATTTGGGTGGCCACGCTACTGGTCCATTGAAAAATGAAAATATCTCGAAAACTAATAAATTTAGACATAGGGAATGTTGTATACAAATTAAAGCACGGTCTTGTTACTTTTTAATAGTGATATAAAATACAGGGTGTTCCATTTAAAATTACTGAGAAAATAATGTACTTGCGTTTTGACTCACCCTGTATTTGATATAAAGAAAATTAGCAATATCGACCATTCTTGAAAATTTTGACAATACGTTAAAAAATATGGCATTAATAAACCATTGTTGTTTTGCTTATTTTTATTTATACAGGGAGTTGAACTTGTTACGATTTTCATATAAAATTGGTTATAACTTTGTAAATACCCTGTATAACATAACAAACCTTTATATTTTTGTGATGGAGAAGTTAACAGGATTTTGAATTTAAAATAAAATATAGGGTGTTCCATTTAAAAAAACATAAGTTTGGTCTGCCACTGTGTTATCGAACACCCTTTAACATTCTAACTAATTTTGTGATGTGAAGCTCAAAGGTGGCTAAAATTTTTGTTATTAACTTTTATTGCTATCTATTACTGTAGCGGAGCTATTGAGCTTTACCCTACTAATCAATCACCCTGTATTTGTTGTCGTTGGGCTTATATGATCGCTCCATTCTACTCTTCTGTTTTTACCCAGTCCTTGATGTTCTCCACAATGCATCTCTGTCGTATATCTGTACTTCTAGCTCGGTATCTGATCATCAGTTGTATCATCTCTGTATCATCTCTCATCATCTATACTAGTGTATCTGATCATCAGTTGTTCTAAGTGTTTTCATCTCTGCTGTTTCTAGCATTCTTGTTGTTATTTCTATGTCTGGTCGTGTTTCTACAGCATATTTCATTATTGGTGTCATGATTATTTTGTAATTTCTGCCTTTCATTTCTTTCTTGGTATTTTTATTTCTCCATATTGTTTCATTCAGGCAAACTGTAGTTATTTTTGCTCTATTCCCTTGCCATAACCATGCATTTTATCCAAGACGATAAAAAAGAGAAAACTTGAATATCTGGGGCATAAAATGAGAGGCAGCAAATACTGGATACTGCAGTTAATTTTCAACGAAAAGATCCATGGAAAAAGAGGAATTGGTAGAAAAAAATATTCATCGCTCCGAAACCTTCGTCAATGGGCTGGCTTATTAACAGATGAATTATTTCATGCCGCACACGATCGAGAACATCATCATTCTCTTTGCCTTATCCCTACGCGGGGTCGACTTCCCTAATTGCATTTCTCCACACAATTCTACCTTGGGTCATATCAATGTTAATCCCCTTTACCAACATGTCCTGCCTTATCGTCTCCCCCAGGTCTTCTTTGGTCTTCCTCTCCTACTCCTTCCAGGAATCTGCACTTCACCTATTCTTCGTATTGGGCGATTAACGTCTCGACGTTGAACATGACCAAACCATCTTAACCTATGCTCTCTCATTTTGGCATCAATTGGTGCCACACCTAGACTTCCCCTAATATACTCATTTCTAATTTTATCCTTCTTTGTCACTCCACTCATCCATCTAAGCATTCTCATTTCCGCCATATGCATTCGTTGTTCCTCTTTCTTCTTCACTGCCCAACATTCAGTTCCGTACATCATAGCCGGTCTTATGGCTGTTTTATAGAATTTTCCCTTCAGCTTCATTGGAATTTTTCTGTCACACAACACACCACTCGCTTCTTTCCACTTCATCCATCCAGCCCTAATTCTACTGCATGCATCTCCATCTATTTCTGCATTACTCTGTAATACCGCTCCCATGTACTCAAAACTATTGCTTTTTACAATTAGTTCACCATCCAAAGATACCATTTTATTTGTAGTAACTCCATCTTTAAATGAACATTCCAAATACTCTGTTTTTGTCCTACTAAGTTTTAAACCTTTTTCCTCCAGAGCTTGCCTCCACTGTTCCAGTTTTTGTTCTAAGTCTCTTTCACTATTTCCTACTAACACGACATCATCAGCATACATTAAGCACCATGGAATGTTACCCTGTAGTTTCGCTGTTATCTGGTCCAAAACTAATGAGAATAAATACGGACTAAGCACAGAGCCTTGGTGCAATCCTACTTTCACATGAAATTTATCAGTCTCTCCCACACCTGTCCTAACACTAGTCTTTACTCCCTCATACATATCCCTCACAATCTTTACATATTCACCAGGGACTCCTTTCTTATTGAGTGCCCACCACAGAATCTCTCGAGGAACTCTATCATATGCTTTCTCAAGATCAATGAATACCATATGAGCTTTTGTTTCTCTACTCCTGTATTTTTCCATCAACTGCCTTATAATGAAAATTGCATCTGTTGTTGATCTGCTCTGCATAAAGCCAAATTGATTCTCGGATATTTCGATCTCTTCACGTATCCGTCTATCAATTACTCTTTCCCATATTTTCATGGTGTGGCTAAGCAGTTTTATAATCCTGTAGTTTGTACATTGTTGTATATCTCTCTTGTTTTTGTAAACAGGTACCAGTATACTGCTTCTCCATTCGTCTGGCATTTGTCCAACTTCCATAATTCTATTAAATAGACCTGCTAGCCACCTTGTTCCTGTCTCTCCCAATGCTTTTCATACTTCCCCAGGAATAGCATCTGGTCCTACCGCTTTTCTTTTTTTTTATTTTTTGAAGAGCTTGAGCCACTTCCTTGTTTGTTATTTTGGTGACCATTGCTGCTACTGTCTCCGTTGACTCTGTCGATATCCGCAAATTGTCATGGAAGCTATCCACGCCTAAATTTGGGCACGGTACTCAAAGATGAAGATTTCTAATCCCGCTCTTACTCTACCAATATATACATGTAGATCACCTCCGATAAAACCTTTTCCTGTGTTTCACACCCTACTTGTGGGGCGTGACCCGTCAAAATAGCCCGGCCAAAACAGCCCCGTCAAAAAAGCCCCGTCAAAATAGCCCGGACACAAAATAGCCTCGACAAAATAGCCCGCAAACAAAATAGCCCCGACAAAATAGATCGCACACAAAATAGCCCCGGTCAAAACAGCCCCGGCTAAAATAGCCCCGGCTAAAACAACTTCTTAGAAAACACCTCCAATAAAAAGTTTTACCTTTTAACGGAGTACTTACCATTTATTTTAAATTACTATTCTAGTTGGGAAATAATCCACAATTTACTTAAAAATATTATTTTATTAACGTTTCGACTTCCACTTCGGACGTCGTTGTCAAAATACAAAATAGTATTAATAAATTAAACAAAAATGTTATTGCTCAGTAAAAAAATTCTTCTAATAATTTAATTTAATCTGACTCATTCATATCAGCAATTCAGACGTACAGTATGGTGCAAATGGAAGGAATAAATTCGTTATATCGTAAACCCGCGACGTTAAGGAATAATCCTGAAATACATAGATCGATTTTTATTTTTAAGCTCATTTGAAAGGTTATTTAATTCTCTATTTAGTAATATAAACAATTACATAATTATTTATAAAAGGTGTCCAAAAACTTTTTTTTAATTTAAATTATTTGAAAAAAGGAAGAATGTATTTAATTTAAAATGCATTTTACTGTTGCCCGAGCAAAGAAAAAAATATTTATATTATAAATAAACATTGATTTTCGCTTAAATTAAATGTTCAAACTTCCAAGAGGCAGAGAAGACAGGACTCGAGTTCTCTGAAAAGACCATTTTTATTTAATGTGGTTAAGATAAACATCTGAATAGAGTATAATTATCATTTCCGAAAAAATGTATTTTTAAGGAATTATTTCATCATGAATTCTGAAGGGAGCTTTTTTGTCGGGGCTATTTTGTCGGCGGGCTATTATTCCGCGGCTATTTTGTCTGCAGGCTATTTTGTCGGAGCTATTTTGTGTGCGGGATATTATGTCGGGGCTATTTTGTCGGAGCTTTTTCGACGGGGCTATTTTGACGGGGTACCCCTGTGGGGCATAGGCACATATGATGATCCCGTTGGTATCGCCTGTATTCAGTTGGACACTCATTGTTCTATCATTTCTTCTGGTTGTTCCTTCCACTCGTTGTTCAAAATAATACCCACTTCATTTATTTCTGCCATGACTGTTCGCACTACTAAGAAAAGCGTTATAAAACGCTTTTGTCGGTTTGTTTTATTGTTATTAATTGACTTAAAAAAGGCTAAAAGATTAAAAGTTACTTATGTTTATTTGCTGCTGTATGAGACAGTTAAACAATGTAAATATATACGTTACTGTTTATTATTCTAGTAAAGTTTAGTTTAAGATTATTAAAAGGTAAATTTTACGAACGAAATATTATGAATTTACTGTTAATTAGCTCCATAATTTATTAGTCCAGAGCAATAAGGATTTTCTCGGAACACTCAAAGATCCAGGTAGCTGACTACTTTTTTAGTTATTGTAGACCTATAGGAAGAAAACCTACCTGTTTCCTGCCTAGAATTCGCGTCCGTTTTTTAATTATTAACAATTTAGTGCAAAAATCGCGATTTTTTCGATTTTTTGCACTCTATTCAAAAGCTAAATAGTTGACATAAAATTACGAAATTCAGTTTTTTAGAACATTGAAAAACCTTCAAAATTCCGAGTTTTGAAAGTTAAAAAGTTAATTTGTTGCTACGCAAACTGCAAAATAAGTGAAAATTGTTATTTGTTAATAACTTTTACTAAAACTACCTTAGAACTTTAGTGTTTCACCCAAAGCTGGGTATTGACGTACTTAATAAACCTTCAAAATTTGAGACCGATCCATTAATTAGTTTAACAGTTATTCTATTTGTTTATCCCAGAGTCCTTTATTTTGCAATAAGGTAAGACAAAAAATAATGAAGATAGGGCAATTCTGAGTGTGCCAAATGAAAGTAGAAGAGTGATAATATCAAAATATATTAAAAAAAGATAAAAAAAATAATTAATGTAGTCAAAAATCCTAATGCCAAATTTTTGAAATTTTGTAGTTTATAAACATTTAGAATAACTTTAAAAATGTTGTCCCTAGAAACAATATTTTTATATATTCGAAAAGATAGTATTTTAACACGAATTTTCAAATAAAAAAATTTAGCCTGGGTTCATTTGGGACAAAGTTAGCCATATGTTTTTTTAATTCACAGCTAATTTGTTTATAATAATTAAGGAATATCATTAATGCCATTTTGAAGAATGGGATTTGTATTTTTTCTTAAAAAGTTTGCACAAACATTGTACCTTCACAGTACCCTCTACGATTTTTCAAGAATGTAGTTCAAACGATTACTTACTAGGGGGAACCTTAAAATACCGAAAAAGCAATTTCAAACGAATATAATTTTCTGTATCTCCGGATCAACTCAATGGATTTTAATCTTTCTTTTTTTAATTTGTATGTAATTTCTACGTACATTACAAATATGCAATTTGTTTATAAATTTATTAATTAATAAACAGTCTAATTTGTTTAAACAATTCTTGAACAAATATTTTTTTACAAAAATCTATTTTTTTAATCATAGTAGCATTAATGATGATAGAAAAAGTTAAAGTACACTTTAATAAATAAATGATTTTTATTAGACAATTATTTATTGAAGATAATTTATTTATTAAAGTATACCTTAACTTTTTCTATGATTAATAACGATAGTATGATAAAAAACATGAATTTTTGGGAAAAAATTATTTTTTCAAAATTATATAAATGTCTAGACAAATTGCATATTTGTAATGTACAGAAAAATTACATATAAATTAAAAAAATAACGATCAAAATATATTCAGTAGATCCCGAGATATAGAAAATGATAGTAGTTTTAAGTTGCCTTTTTTAGTTCTTGAACTCATGCATTTTTCGGCTCCCAGCTCCCCTTCACTTACTACGACTAGGCACCAATTGAACTACATTTTTAAAAATTCGTGTAAAATACCAGCTTTTCTAATATGTAAAATGATTTTTTCTACGGACAATATTTTTAAAGTTATTCTAAATGTTTATAAACTACAAAATGTCACAAATTTGGCATTAGGATTTTTGACTATATTAGATAATTTTTTTATCTTTTTTTAGTACATTTTGATGTAGCATCAGTTTTCTACTTTCATTTGGCATACGCAGAATTGCCCTATCTTCATTATTTTCTGTCTTATGTTATTGCAAAATAAAGGTCTCTGGAATAAACAATTAGAATAACTCTTAAACTAATTAATGGGTCGGTCTCAAATTTTGAGGGTTTGTTAAGTACCCCAATAACCAACTTTGGGTGAAACACTAAAGTTCTAAGGTAGTTTTAGTAAAAGTTATTAACAAATAACGATTTTCACTTATTTTGCAGTTTGCGTAGCAACGAATTAACTTTTTAACTTACAAAAATCGGCATTTTGAAGGTTTTTTCATGTTCTAAAAAATTAAATTTTGTAATTTTATGTCAACTATTTAGCTTTTGAATGGGGTGCAAAAAATCGAAAAAATCGCGATTTTTGCACTAAATTGTTAATAATTAAAAAACGGACGCGAACTCTAGGCAGGAAACAGGTAGGTTTTCTTCCTATAGGTCTACTATATCTAAAAAAAGTAGTCAGCTACCTGGATCTTTGAGTGTATCAAACATGGTCTATTTCTGGCTTATTACCCTGGAGTGTATATTGTGTGACGAGATTGTAAGTTTTTCCACTTGAACAGAAACATACAGTTAAGTACAAAGTACAACAGTTTACTAAGTTATATTAATTGACCAGTGTTCCCAAACCTGGACAGTGTGATTTACAGGTCAACATGAATTTTAAGTCTAAATTCTGTACCTCCGTAAAAAATAAAACCGATATGTTGTTGATCGACCTGGCATAAAACCACTTTCATATTCTCCAAGAAGATCCTATGAATATTTACTTAGGAGGCGATCAAATAAGATACTCGAAAATATTTTGTATGCTGTATTAAGGAGGGTTATTCCCCTATAATTTCTACATTCCAATTGATCACCCTTTCTATATAGTCTAGTAAAATAAAATTACACTACATGTAAATCAAAATGTAAATTCGTACAGGTTGAAACAAATTTTATATCAAAGTTTAGGTGGGTACAAAAGATATTTTCAAGAAAGTATCCAAATCATACAAGGGGATCATTGTTTAAATAATTAAAAAGGGGTCATTTTTGCAAAAAACTTACTTTTTTAACTGCTGAGGTCATTCAATTACTAATGAAGGTGTATAGGATTGTTTTCTGCAAAGTTCAAGGGTATATTTTTCACATAAGACTTACAAAATTAAATTTGACCCCTATTTATTTAAATAATTATACATAAAACTTTAAAAACACATTTGCAAAAAATTATTTTTAGCATTTTAAATAAGCACTATAAAATATCTTATTTTACAGGAGAAGTTGTGCTATGTTATCAGTATTAACCAAAAAAAATTGGTCTAAAAATATTTAATATTTTTTAAGATATTGAATTTGTTTATTAAATGTTATTCTATTTTCAATTGCAAAAACGCGATTGTTGCCAAAGAAGTATTCACCTATATTAAATCTTATTATTTTTATTTTTTTGTATGTTTTCGATAAATGTATTGATTAATTCAAATTTCAATTAAACTTCCCCCTAAAATGGCATTTGAAAATTATTCAAATTTGTTTATAATTTGTTTTTTTAATAACGTCGCGGGGATTAAACATTTTGAAATACCGTTTCGATAATTGGATTCCTGGGAATTTTTCACTAATTAACAAATTTTTTTGTCTTTTTTTCCTGTTCTTTTTTTTTCTTGGGAGTTATATTACTACGGGCCCTTTTAGGGTTAAGTTTCATTAAGAATATCGAATCTCTAAGTTGTAGATTCTAGACCTAAAAATATTAAGATTGGTCCAAAATCACTTAAATAAAATGTGGCTACTTACTGAGTTACAGGGTGTTTTATTTAAAAATTTAAAAATTATTTTTACCAAGTACTTTCAAACTATTTGACGTATCCTTATCATACTTGGCAAAAAGTGTGGGTACTATACAGTCTACTAAATTGTGATAAACAAAAGTTTCTAGCTACTACCAGAGGCGTACGACAGGGGATAGTTAATGATTGATCCTTCCCAAATTCTACGCCACTGAGGGAATTACTATTTTAGCGAAATTTTTCGATTCTCTAATACTTTCTATGTAAATAATATACTCTTTACTGGTAACGATTAAGTCATTAGTTTTCGAGATATTGGACGTTAAAAATGAAACGGCATAGTCATTTTGATTCATTCATTCATTTATTTTAAACTTCCAATACCTCTCAAACTGATGACTTTATCGATACCAATAAAGTTATTTACATACAAAGTATTGGAGAATCGAAAAATTTCGCTAAAATAGTAATTCACTCAGTGGCGTAGAATTTGGGAAGGGTCAATCATTCACTATCCCCTGTCGTACGCCTCTGGCACTAGCTAGAAACGTTTATTAATCACAATTTAGTAAGGTGTATAATAGGTACACTTTCTGCCAAGTGTGATAAGGATACGTCAAATAGTTTTAAAGTACTTGGTAAAAATAATTTTTAAATTTTTAAATAAAACACCCTGTAACTCAGTAAGTAGCCACATTTTATTTAAGAGATTTTAGTTCAATCTTAATATTTTTAGGTCTAGAATCTACAACTCAGAGATTCGACATTCTTAATAGAATTTAACCCTAAAAGGGCCCGTAGTAATATAACTTCAAGAAAAAAAAGAAGAAGAAAAAACGACAAAAAAATTTTGTTAATTAGTAAAAAATTCCCAGGAACCCAATTATCGAAACGGCATTTCAAAATACTTAATCCATGCGACGTTATTAAAAAAACAAATTATAAACAAATTTGGATAATTTTCAAAAGCCATTTTAGGGGAGAGTTTAATTGAAATTTGAATTTATCAATACATTTATCGAAAATATACATAAAAATAAAAATAATGAGATCTTAAGCAGGTGAATATTTCTTTGGCAACAACCGCGTTTTTGCAATTGAAAATATAGTAACATTTAATAAACAAATTCAATATCTCAAAAAATAGTAAATATTTTTGACCAATTTTTTTTTGGTTAATACTAGTAACATAGCGCAACTTAGTCTGTAAAAAAGATATATTATAGTGCTTATTTAAAACGCTAAAAATATTTTTTTGCAAATTTGTTTTTAAAGTTTTATATACAATTATTTAAATAAATAGGGGGTCAAATTTAATTTAGTAAGTCTTATGTGAAATATTTTCTCTTAAACTTTGGAGAAAAAAATCCCATAGACCTTCATCGATAAGTGGATTACCTCAGCAGTTAAAAAATATTTTTTTGCAAAAATGACCCCTTTTTAATTATTTAAACAATGATCCCCTTGTATGATTTGGATACTTTCTTGAAAATATCTTTTGTACCCACCTAAACTTTGATATAAAATTTGTTTTAACCTGTACGAATTTACATTTTGACTTTTTTTTATTTTATTAGGCTATAGCGGACAAACGATTCCAATACACCACTCTTCCGGGATTTGTTCCTCATTCCAGGCTCTCAGTATTATTTTATGTATTTGATTAGTCAGAGTAGTACCTTCACATTTAATAAGTTCCGCGGGTATACCATCACTTCCTGGAAAGGCTATAGCGGGATAAGATGGTCAAAAATGCCCCCGCACCGATCAGCCCCGCTACTTATGTTTTCGATAAAGGTTATAAAATTATGCCCTCATGCAAATTTTTAGCTTCCCAGAGGTCCTAAAACGTCTTAAATCGAGAAAAGAAGAATTTTTAGGTTTTATTTTTTTGTGAGCGCAATTTTACTTTAAAAAATCTGAAAAAATTCAAGAGGTTGTATCTTTTGAATTCAAAACAACCTATTTTTTTTCAGATTTTTGTAATAAAAAATGAGCCCAGGAATTTTTTTTTAAATTTTCAAAAAATTTTTAGGTTATGATAATATGATTTGGCCAACTTTTAAATAGTATTTTTTTGTGTACTTTTTGCCGTTCTTTTAAATGGCAGAAGCAGAATTTTTAATATCTGAGCGGAAAGAACGAAAAAATCGAAAAAACCGTTTTTGACTGTCTCGAGATGCATCTCGGGACAGCCAATTTTAGGATTTAGGATCCTGACTACAACAACTGAAAAAAAAACTAAAATTGTGAATTTTGTCATAAAATTTGGTATGTGTGGTTATAATAATATTTTGAACAACTTTTCCAAATAACTTTTATCGATATCTGTAACGCGAAGCAAATCGAATCGCGTATCGAAAATTCACCCTGTTTGTAGTAGGCCGCGTTTAAAATTTAAAGTTCAGTTGACTATTTTAAAAATCACCCTCTATGACTCTGCAAAATTTCAAATCTGTGTATATTTTTATATCCGAAACATAGGGGTGACTTCATCTTAAATGCGACACACTGTATCTTGTCAATTTGTTAATTTATTGCAACTAATATAGTCGTATTTTTATAGATTCAAAATATACAATCAAATCAAAGTACTGACTAATTCACTAATTTTATCATAAAAAGTTCAAATTGATTGCATTGAAGTATGGAACTAATTATTAATGTGTATTAATAAATAATTAATGTGTATTAATAATGTGTATATAATTATGTGTAATAATATAATATACAGAGTGAGTTTTATGTATAGAAACCCTCAATTATCTCGGAAATGGCTTGCACGAATTTTATGGATTGTGGTGGGTTGGAGTTTTCTAATGTGGCCGATATTATAATACTTACATTGTTGTCAGATCTTCCGTTTTTCTGAAATCTTATTAACTTTCTTATTTTAAATGGAACACCCTGTATATTTTTGCATTTTGAAGTCCTTAAGAAATACTGATTATTTTCCATGTTATATTTCCTATACCTAAAGGCCATAATTTCGGAGTTATTGCTACATTTATTTAAAAAACTTTTTAAACAATAAATTATAAAAATCAATTTTTTCGACCTGCGTAGACATTATTTTACGTTCGTTGGACCATTGGGAACAAAAAAATTCTCTTGTAATTTTTCTCTAAAGTTTATCGTTTTTGAGTTATAAATAATTTAAAACTGAAAAGAAATCGAATAATTACGATTTTCAAGGTTAAAAAACACAAATCAAAAATATTATCTTTGAAACTGCCAAGTACCTATAGAAATTCAAGATAAAGCCATATTTTATCAGTTACCAATAAGTAATTTGAGCTTGTTTCATTCTAAAATATTGTTTTTTAGTTGTTAATGCAGCCCGATCGCCCGTCCTCTCATATGCGCTTCATTAACATTTATTAAAAAGCAATGTTTTAGAATAAAACGTGCCAAAAAATTTTATAGCCAGCCCTTGGAAGAAGGGTTTTGGGTACTCCGCAGTTTCAAAAATATTTTTTTTTATTTTTGTTTTTGAACCTTGAAAATCGCCATTATTCGATTTTTTTCAGTTTTAAATTGTTTATAACTCGAAAACGATTAACTTTAGAGAAAAATTACAAAAGACCTTTTCTTGTTCCCAATGATCCAAAGAACGTAAATAGTCTACACGTACCAAAAAAATTGACTTTTATAATTTCTTAAATTTTTTTTTTTTAATAAATGTAGCAATAACTCCGAAACTATGGCATTTAGGTATAGAGTATATATCATAAAAAATAATCAGTATATCTTAAGGACTTCGAAACGCAAAACATATACATGGTGTTCTTTTGAAATAAGAAAGTTCATTAGATTTCCAGAAAAACGGAAAATTTGACAACAATGTAATAATTATCACTGTAATATCGGCTGCATTAGAAAACCCCTACCCACCAAAACCTATGAAAAACGTGCAAGTCGTTTCCGAGATACTTGAGGGTTTTTATACATAAAACTCACTCTTTTATTATAATAATTATAATAATATTATATTAATACGCATTAATTGGTTCAAAATTTCAATGCAATCAATTTGAACCTTTTATGATTAAATTAGTGAATTAGTCAGTATTCTCTTTGTATATTTTGAATCTATAAAAAATACGACTATATTAGTTGCAATAAATTATCGAATTGATAAGATACAGTGTGTCGCATTTAAGATGAAGACACCCCTATGTTTCGGCTATCAAAATATATACAGATTTGAAATTTTGCGCAGTCATACAGGTTGATGGTTCACAATTTTTAAAATAGTCAACTGAACTTTAAATTTTAAACGCGGCCTACTGAGAATCCACAAGCAGGGTGAATTTTCGATATGCGATTCGATTTGCTTCGCGTTACAGATATCGATAAAAGTTATTTGGAAAAACTGTTCCAAATATTATTATAGCCCCACATACCAAATTTTATGACAAAATTCACATATTTAGCTTTTTTTCAATTGTTGTAGTCAGGATCCTAAATCCTAAAATTGGCTGTCCCGAGATGCATCTCGAGACAGCCAAAAACGGTTTTTTCGATTTTTTCGTTCTTTCCGCTCAGATATTAAAAATTCTGCCTTTGCCATTTAAAAGAACGGCAAAAAGTACATAAAAAATACTATTTAAAAGTTGGCCAAATCATATTATCATAACCTAAATTTTTTTTGAAAATTTCAAAAATTTTTCCTGGGCTCATTTTTCATTACAAAAATCTGAAAAAAATTAGGTTGTTTTGTATTCAAAAGATACAACCTCTTGAATTTTTTCAGATTTTTTGAAGTAAAATTGCGCTCACAAAAAAATAAAACCCAAAAATTCTTCTTTTCTCGATTTAAGACGGTTTAGGACCTCTGGGAAGCTAAAAATTTGCATGAGGGCATAATTTTATATCCTTTATCGAAAACATAAGTAGCGGGGCTGATCGGTGCGGGGGCATTTTTGACCATCCTATCCCGCTATAGCCTTTATTATTTTTAGGTGTTTTATTGCATCCCGTACTTATTGAATTGATGTAACTCTAATGATGTATTGTTGCTTTCTCCTGGGGCTGGTTTATTTAAATCTTCTACTTCGATAGTAAGTAGTTCTTTATAGTGTTCCACCCACCTTTTCAATACTTCTTCTTTTGTATTGAGTACATGCCCCTCCTTATCCTTACATAGTCTGAGCCTTGGTTTGAATTCCTTTTTTGCATTATTCAGAATTTTCTTGTTTGATTTTTCTTTTTTAATGCCTCAGTTTCTTCAAATATTGTACTTTCATATGTTCGCTTTTTTCTTATATGACACGGACTTGTAGTCTTAGTAATTTTATTATATTAAATAATGGATATTGGTTACTAATTGTTTTTACTACAACCCTGTTAAAATAGTTATTTATGAAACAATTCGTGAAGTATGCTTTTTGCGAACGCACGCGATGTTTAGAGCACAAGCGACAGCGGAGCGAGTGCTATACATCGCGTAAGTTCGCAAAAAGTACTTCACGCACAGTTTCATACAATATTTTATCTACGATAAACAAATAAAAAACTGTAACTCTTCGTCACTGGAATTCATTTCTATTCTACAATTTTTAGAACTTTGACATTTAAAAATTCTAACTACTTTCAAACCACAAAACTGTCAAAACTTTGTTGTAATTTATTGCTCATCTTGTCATCACCATGACAACGCGAAAGTTAAGGATATTTGATTATATGAAAGTGTGTCAAAAACAGTGCGAAAAGTAAATCCCATTTAAAATACATTGTTACTTCACGCACACTTTAAACCCTTCACGCACTGCTATCTATAATGACAGATTTCACAAACTAAAATCTTATACATAATATGACATATGGCATAGAGTAGATAAATGCAATTTTTCTACGGCCGTGCTAAAAGAGCCACTTTCACGCACGCATTTCGTTTCCGAAAGTTTCACTTTCCCGCACGGCGTGCGGTAAAGTAAAATACTTTGTAATATGGCATTACAATATTTTCTAATACATGCAATAAACTAATATTTAGATATTATTTACTAATTTATTTCAAATTTATCTTAATGTGTTCATGTTTTAATGAAATTAGCGCGATTATTTCATTCATTGGAGATTCTGACCAATAGAAAGCTACAGAAATCTAAATTAAGCAGATAATTTTTGATAATTTCCCGTCATCAAGTATATTACGTCAGATGCCCTTCGTTGCTATGAAAAAATATATTCAGTGACATTAATGACAATTAATGTTTTAAAAATTATAAAAGTAATGACTTTCAACCGTAAAATATTTATAACAACTGTGTGTTTAATTGTACTAATTTGTACTTACATAAATAAATAACAATAAAATTTTGGTTTTGAACAGTTTTATTCATGAAATAATCGCAACAAATTGCACTCGATCTCTAAAATTAATATAGAATTTTAAAGCTTTTGTGCAATTACTATTTATTATTTCATTCATAGGAGATTCTGACCAATAGAAAGCTACAGAAATAAAAATTAAACTGATAATTTTTGATAACTTCCCGTCGTCAAGTATATTACGTCAGATGCCCTTCGTTGCTATGAAAAAATACATTCAGTGACATTAATGACAATTAATGTTTTAAAAATAAGTGATGACTTTCAACCGTCAAATATTTATAACAACTGTGTGTTTAATTATACTAATTTGTACTTACATAAATAAATTACAATAAAATTTTGGTTTTGAACAGTTTTATTCATGAAATAATCGCAACAAATTGCACTTGATCTCTAAAATTAATATAGAATTTTAGAGCTCTTGTGCAACTACTACTGATAATTCGATGAAATAAAATTATTTTGACATACCTAATATTTAAAAGTCAGATCAGTAGACAATTACAATGGTTTTTAATCGTTGTCATGGAAACCAATATCGTCGCCGTGGTAACCCATTATATTGAAAGTTTGGTTTTGACAACCTTGTCAAAGAATTATTTTGTGTAATTTCACTTCTAAATAAAAATTGATATAACTCTATTTTTGGTGGCTTTTTTCCAAACGTACGGCCCTATAAAAAATATTGTTCCTAACTCATGCGGAAAGTGTCTTCCCCGCACTCGACTGCTTGGCCGAACTACGCTATCGCGTCGTTCGGGTCCACGGCAGTCTCGTGCGTGAAAGTATCACTTTCCTCACTAGTTAGAAAAATAACTATTTTAGCACTCCATAGCAGCGTTAAAAACGCTACTTTAAAGCACTAGTGCTTTAAAAATTTTAAGGCACTGCAGTTAAAAGTGAATTGTCAAATTGTGAAACGTCAAAATATTTATATTTCATTTATTAACATTAATATTAATAGTACAACTTGCGCAATTTGAAAAAGGTGCTTTAAAAGGTTTTTTAAAATTTAATTTAAACTGTATATTATTGCATTTTTAACACGTTTGTAGAAAAAAAATTATTAAAATTTGTTAGAATATACAACAATAAAAATAAGATGTTATTCTATAGTTGTTATGATTTACGTATTGACAGTATAGGCAGTTTTGATGTAATGTCAAGAAAAATATACAAATAATGGAATGTCAGTCAAGTTCAAGTAAAAGTTTTTGTAGATATTGTCCTGTAATTGAGAATGAATAAATTATAATTGTTGATAATATAAGACGTTTGTAGAAAAAATATTGTATGATATACGTGTTAAAAAGTACATTTTTAAGGCACTCATGTGAATTTGCATGAGAAAGTTTGCAGAATGAGCGCGAAGCGAATTCTGCAAACTTTCACATGCGTGCCTTAAACGTGTACTTTTAGCACTTGTATCATAAATAACTATTATTGAACTATTGAATTGAAAGTTCAGTTTAAAATTAATAGATTAGAAAATATAATTACTGCTTCGTGATTTATTTAGGTCAGTGTTTTTCAATCTTTTTGATCTCGCGACCCCTTTACAGGTTGAAATATTTTGGCGACCCCCTGGTGTCATAGAAAGCCAAAGAAATAAATTAATTAAAAACGACATACGTTAGGTAATAATTTTTTCCTATTTGGGTACATTTAACTTTTATTCACAGGGGCCAACAATTAAAGAACGGCCAAGATTTTGCTTTGCAGTTTGATGAATCTACACATATTTCCGACTATGCACAGTTTATAGTATTTGTGCGCTTTGAAGGAGATGACAGTATCAATGGTATCGTGGAAGAAATTTTATTTTACAAAGCACTTTCTGCAAACACTACTGTCCAGTGTTTGTACGATATGTTTTTAGAAAGCACTTGTGACTACAATATTGATTGGAAAAAATGTATCGCTATTTGTAGCGATGGCGCTATAGCTGTGACTTGCAAAAATAGCGGACTCATTGCAAAATAAAAAAAGTTCTATCTACAGATTAAGCCGCTAATTTTATTTGTTTAAACAATAAAAGCTGTTTTGTATAAATTATTTTAAAAATATCGATGAATTCAGCATTTTACTTTGATAAAAAATGTTTCTTGTTTTTGATTATGCTGAATCCGAATCTAACATTAGATACAATTTGCAAATTCAAAAAACAAATTTTTTTGAGCTCTTAAATATGTACAGTGTCTGCGTAACTTGGAACCATATGGAAAACTTTTTTATTACCAATTTTACGAAAAAAAGTTATTCTTCATAAAATGCTCTGCATGGTCTAAAATCAAAGATTCAACCATGTATACATTTAATTGTATATTCAACCATGTATTCAATTTTATACGTAGGGGAAACCCGGGCAAAATGGGGTACTTAAGGTTTAAATTAGGATTTAAAACACATCTGTAACTTTTAAGGTCTGGAAATAAGCCAAATACCATTGTTATAGTAGTAACTATTTATTAATATAACTTAAAGTTAAAAAAAGTAAAAGATTTTCTTATCATATAAAAAAACAAAAAATAATGTAAAGTACCCCATTATGCCCTTCATATAGGGTAAAATGGGGTACCAAATTAAAACCAAGAAAAAGTTATTGACAGAATTCGCATACAAGTACTGCTTCGTCATCCTCATCTTCTACACCTGCACATTAATTTTTAGCCCATTTAAGGCAACTGGATCAGCTTATCCATCCTTCTGTGGAACTTAAATGAAAGTTTCCGCAGAACCAGTCAGTGTCACTATCTTCGCCTTCTGAATCTGACTCTACTTTTTTAGTTTTATTCAATTGCGATTTCTTACTCGTCAGTGATTTGGTTTGATCATCGGCTATCTTACTTGGTATGGTAAAAAGGCTAAAGACTACCATTAGGTATGGTAAAAAGGGTACCCCATTTTACCCTACCTATTGGTACCCCGTTTTGCCCAAAGAGCAGATTTTGAGATTATGACCTGTTTAAATTATTACAAGTTTTTATTTTTTAACATAATGACAAACGAATACTCTAGAACACATTCACTGTTAGTTCGAAGTAATAATATTAAATAATAAATTGTTTTAGTAATAATAACGATGGATTATTTTTCGGCCGATATTATAACTTGGTTAACTAAAAACGCAGATGTACTGTTTACAACAATGGCCTAACAGTTAATTATATCTGCTTTATGACAGAAGGCGTAAACAGGCGTCTATAATATAATTTCATTAACGTCGTATAGATCGAGCGAGTGATATTGAAAAAAAGGGGGTACCCCGTTTTAGGCAGCTACCCCGTTTTGCCCGCCTTTCCGCTATGTAAGAATATGAATTTCGCTCAAGAGTAAAGTACCTTCATATTTCACAATAACGAAAACTGTTGTTATGAAAAGTTGTTTGGAATTAAAAACTGTTTTAATATGCAATTCAATCCTTTTAATTACTTGTATACTTACATAGAAAGTATTGCAGAAAAAAATCATTTTTGATCGATTTCACATAAATGATTTGTTTTGTAAATTTTTAATAGGGATTGCTTTTATATACTCTGTTTTTATTAAAATATCATTTCTATTATTAACAAGTATATTAAGCTATTCATTCGTCCAATGTCATCAGTAGGTTGAAGAAAAACTGTGAAAGGGTTACCCTTACAATACAAACAATATGTACGTGGACATGTTTTTATTTTTCTGATTTATGGATTATTTCCCACTAACATCAACAATACGATCCAATAATTGCGTTTGACATTGTTGTGCCTGTTTACAATAAGTTCTTCAAATAGATTACTGTCATTAACAGACCGAATATATACATTGTGTTTTCTAAAAATAAAAACAATTTGTGGAATTGCTACCCGGAAAATTATTCCGAAATTGACAAAGACTTATAGCCCAGTAAATGAACGGGAAATACGGCGATATCGTGTAATTTTCAGGGGCAACTCCGAATTGCATGAAAATTTGGAATCAGGTTTTAAATACCCTCCACTTCAAAGTTGAATTTGTGCCGTTGATTGCTTTTACTTAGGGCTGACAGTCATCCCTTCTGGGGGTGAAAAATTATACGTTCTAGATGACCCCGGAAATGGATAAATTGACTGATTATAAGCAACTTTCGTTCTATAAAGTTTGTGTATGTAAGTCAATACTTTTCGAGGTATTTGCGATAGAAAATGTTTATTTTTCGACAAAAAACTACGTTTTCAGACGGTTTTTCGCAAATAACTCAAAAAGTAAATATTTTATCGAAAAAAATATGTTTAGCAAAAATGTAGGTTAGAAAAAAACGATCAGAGTTGTGTATTCGTGAAGTCTGTAGATCGAGCAAAAGCAAATTTGTAGCTCATGAAAAATACGTTTTTATTCGTCCAATTCCAAATCGAATATTGCATCGTGAAATAACCAAAAAATTAAACACTTTGGGAAAAACCGATTTAAACTTTTTTTTCTACAACCGTGTTAAAAATGCAATTTTTAGCACTCCATACGAGCGTTAAAAATGCTACTTTAAGGCACTAGTGCTTTAAAAAAATTTTAAGGCACTGCAGTTCGTATTGACCGTATATGCAATTTTGATGTAATGTCGAAAAATATATAAAATTGGAATGTCAGTCAAGTTCAAGTAAAAGTTTTTGTAGATATTGACCTGTAATTACGTTTGTAGAAAAAATATTGTATGATATGCGTGTTAAAAAGTACATTTTTAAGGCACTCATGTGAATTGCAGAACTCGCTTTCGCTCATTCTGCAAACTTTCACATGCGTTCCTTAAACGTGTACTTTTAACACTTATATCATAAATAACTATTAAAGAGTTTAAAGAAAGCTTTATTTTAACTGTTTATAAAAGTTTCTAGCAATAAAAATAAGCGAGTAATGTATAAAATCAAGTTGCCCTCTTTTTTTTTTGGTAAAAAAATCATGAAAATCTTCCCGTGTTTAGCTCCCATATCAAATTAATCGTTACCGCTTTACAAACAATTTAGTTATATATTTTTTATATGATCTGTCAGTTTCATCGGTTTAAAGTGCTTATTTTTGAAAGGGATATAGTTGAAAGTGTATGCAAACTTTGCAACAGCCCTATCTTAACCAATGTTTGTCTTACAGACAAACAAAATGCAAGTATAATATTTATAACAGCAAAACCTACATTTTTTTATTCTTTGGGATTTTTCGTCACAAATACTTTTAAGTTACTTTGAAAAAAAAGGAAATTTTTCCAAAATTTTTAGAAAAATTTTTTTTTACTATAATAAAACCAATGTTTTTTTCAGAAATAAGCACTTTAAAACGGTCAAACTTACATATCATGTAAACAATACACATACATTTAAAGTAAATGGTAAAGCGGTAACGATTAATATTATTTAGGGTGCTAAATAGAGGGAGATATTCACGATTTTTTTACCAAAAAAAAAGGGGCTAACTTTTTTTTCACCTTGTTTATTTTTGATGCTAGAAACTTTTGTAAAAAATAAAAATAAAGCTTTTTTAAATACTTAAAAAATGGTAATGAGTTCTCCCGAAAATTGCTTAATTTTTCGGTGATTTAACGTTGAAATATTCGATTTAGAATTAGACGAATAAGAACGTATTTTTCATGAGCTACAACTTTGCTTTTACTCGGTTTATAGACTTTACTAATACACGGTTTTTTTCGTTTTCTTTATTATAAGCTATACGTTTGCTACAAATATTTTTTTCGATAAAATATTTACTTTTTGAGTTATTTGCGAAAAACCGTCTGAAAACCTAGTTTTTTGTCGAAAAATGAGCATTTTCATTCGTCAAAAAGTATTGACTTACGTAAAAAGCTCTATAGAACAAAAGTTGATTATATTCGGTTAATTTATTCATTTCCGTGCTTATTTTAAACACGCGTTGTAACACCCCCGAGAAGGGGCTAATGTCACCCCCCAAGTAAAAGCAACCAACGACGCAAATTCAACTTTGAAGTGGATGGTAAAGTAGAACCTAAATCCAAATTCTCATGCAATTCGGAGTTGCCCCTTAAAATTCCACTCCAAAACGATCATTTACTGGGCTATTGTTATGTATTTAAATAGCAACCCAAGAACTGGAAAATGATTTTTACGCACTGAATGTTTCACATGTTTTACATGTTTTATACCGAACAATATGCGTGTAAAAAGTCGGGTCAATAGAGAAAATATGTATTTCTTGTTCTCCTCTAGTACGTTGTTGTTCCATCGTGTTCGTGGTCTTCCCACTGATCGTCTTCGTTTCTCGCTATCCTTACTACTCTATTTGTTGTCATTCGGCTTATGTGGTCATTTCATTCTATTCTTACGTTTTTTACACGGTTATTAATGTTGTCCACCTTACATCTCCGTCGTATATCTGTACTTCTAGCTCTGTCCCATAGAGTCTTACCATCGATTTTTCGAATGGTTTTCATTTCCGCTGTTTCGAGCAATCTTTTTATCATCTCTGTGTCGGGTCGTGTTTCTGCAGCGTATGTCATTATTGGTCTGATAACTGTTTTGTAAATTCTGCCTTTCATTTCTTTTCCAATATTTTTATATCTCCATATTGTGTGATTCAGGCAACCTGCGGTTCTGTTTGCTGTATTCACTTGGTTTTCCACTTCTGTTTCGAGCCTTCCGTAGTTAGATAATGTGATGCCTAGATATTTAAACTCAATCATCATCATCATCATCATCTTGGTGCTACAGCCCTTAGAGGGCCTCCACCTTCTCAAGCTTTCTACGCCATTCTGTTCTGTTCCTTGCTTGCATTTTCCAGTTGCCGACTCCGATCTTCTCGATATCCTGTGTTACCCCGTCCATCCACCTCAGCTTTGGTCTACCCCGTCTTCTTATTCCCACGGGTTGCGCTGTTAGAATCTTTTTTATCATGTTCGATTCAGGGGCCCGGGCTACATGCCCTGCCCACTGCAGGCGGTTTCGCTTAATTATAGTGATAATATCTTTTCCACCAAACGTATGCTTGTAAATATTCTGCAGTTCAAAGTTATATCTACGCCTCCATATTCCGTTCTCACAGACCGCTCCGAATGTCTTACGTAGCACCTTTCTTTCAAAAATCGACAGAGCGGATTCATCTGTTTTAGTTAGCGTCCATGCCTCTGATCCATATGTGAGAACGGGGACTATCAATGTTCTATACAGCCTTATACGAGTTTTTTGAGACAGACGTTTGTTAGCTAAGTACTTTGATAGACTATGATAACACCTGTTTGCAATTATTATTCGTCTTTTTATTTCATCTGATGTGTTATTATTGGGGTTAACCGATGTCCCTAGATATATGAACTCTTTGACCGCTTCGAAGTTTTGGTCATTGATGATTAGATCTGCGTCAACATTTCCAGCTCTTGTGTTTGTGTTAGTCGCCATGAATTTTGTTTTATTTCGATTTATATGTAACCCCATTCGTTCTGCTGCTGCTACTAGCTCGATTAGGATTTCCGCAGTTCTCGCTCTGGGCCTAGATTCCGTGCACTGTAGATATCTACATGTCGCTTTCTATCGATATTTGAATATCAAAATATATGAATTTTTAGCTTTAATTGAATTATTTTCTAGTTTTGCTTTAGTTTATCAATTAGAGTATAACCTAGCAAAACTAGAAAATAATTCAATTAAAGCTAAAAATTCAAATATTTTGATATTCAAATATCGATAGAAAGCGACATGTAGATATCTACAGTGCACGGAATCTAGGCCCTGGTTCTTGTTATAATGTCCACATCGTCTGCATACGCTAGAATTTGGACAGATCTATTGAATATTGTTCCCCTGCTATCTATATTAGCGTCTCGTACGACTTTTTCTAATGCTACATTAAAAAGTTGACACGCCAGCGCATCTCCATGCCTTAACCCCCTATGTATTTCAAATGGGGTTGACGAGTCGTTTTGAATTTTTACTGCTGATATCATCCTCGCCATTGTCACTTTTATCATACATATGAGTTTTTTTGGGATTCCTAACTCATTCATAGCGTTGTAGAGACTTGGTCTTAATACACTGTCATAAGCAGCTTTTAACCTTGTTGTTCATCTGCTAATGATATAATTTCATTCAGTTTGTTTGTTATCACTTTGGTTGTTAATTTTAATGTTGTGTTTAATAAGTTAATTCTTCTGTAATTCTCCGGGTCCGATTTGTCTCCTTTTTTGAAGAGAGGTACTAGGATGCTTGATCTCCATTCTTGTGGTATTCTGTTTTGTTCTATTATTTTTTGTATTAGTTTTAATAGTTGTTTAGTCAGATCTTGTCCTCCGTACTTTAAGAGTAACTCCGTGCTCCTAAAGTACGAAATATATATCTATTTGAAAAGAGAAAAACATATTTCTCAAATTGGGCCCTGTACCGCTATTCTTTACTATATTACGAATATGTGTGCCGAATATCTCAACAAAATATTAAAAATTAACGCTGCAATCTTGGAACGCGTTTTCCGCACGCTTATGTTGCCTCTTAATATATATTTTTAAATTCTTTTCATTATAGAAAGTTTTTCATGTGAGTTCTGCTTGTTTTGTGTCGATGTAAGGCTTTCGATAAGTTTCTTCCATTTTAAATCCTTCGGTAAAACGAAATTCGGCAGTCCAAAAATTTAACAAAAATAGCAAAAAACAAAATTTAAAGATAAGAAATTAGTGTGAACAGGTCCTTTGACGCCCCTTCCCTTCCCCCAAAAAGGAGGTGCCCCCTAATTTCAATGTGGGATAGTACCTTGTCGGTAATCATTGTAGCTATTCGGACTTTAGAGACGGTTCTCTAATTGGAAAATATTCTAATTTTCTTGTTTTGATGGTATTTAAGATTTACATTTCTTTATTCATCTTTCTCAGAACCACTTTGTGAAGTGTTCTGTCCACGATATTTTCAGAGTTCTTCTGTGCACCCACTAGTGATGTTGATTATAGTTACTTTCGAGTATTCGTTACAAATCGTTACTTTTGTATAAAGTAATCATTTACAGTATTCGTTACTTTGATTACTATGATTACTTTTGTTACTTTTGTATTTAAGTACCGGTAATCATATCGAGGATCGTATTTCTCAGTCCTCACCCTCACTTCCTTAAAACGCTACATACCGATAAAGATATTCGATAACACTCGTAAAATACGCTGGGATACGATTGGTAAAATGTAATCAAGTGTACTGGTTGTAGATACAATAGTCGTTACTCGCTCTGATACGATTAGTACGAAGTAATCAAAGTAGATACAATAGTCGTTACTCACTCTGATACGATTAGTACGAAGTAACGAAGTAATCATAGTAATCAAAGTATTAAAAGTAACAATTTGCCTCTCTGTATAGTAATCGTTACTTTCGGTATTCGTAAGTAACGAGTACTTTGTAACGAATACATACTTTTTCAACATCTCTAGCGCCAACTGCTCGAATGATTCTAGTTTTTTTCTATTGATGCCTCATTCAATTTCCAAGTTTCCATTCCAACAAAGTCGAAAAAACGTAGCACCTAGTCAACTTTAAATCTCTTGTGCAGAGCACTTTTCCCATTTTTTTAATATTTGCTTTAGCCTTTTCTATTCTGATTTTGATTTCCTTAAATTATTAATTTGTGAAGTTGATCGTTGTTCCAAGATATGCATATTGGTCTACTTGCTCGACATTGGTTCCGTTTTTGAAAAAATTCTCGTTATTTCTTTGAGTTTTCGATATTCTCATAAATTTTGTCTTCTTGACGTTCATCGTTAGACCGTATTCTTGTCCAAACTCCGCTATTCTGGTCACCAGCCTCTGAAGATCCCCAATATTTTCGGTTAAGATGACAGTATCATCCGCATATCTAATGTTGCTAATGGGAACTCCATTTACCTTTATATCAGCTGTTTCACCCTCAAGAGCTTTTTTCAAGATCTCTTCCTAGTAGGCATTAACATGAATTGGCGCCAACAGGCATCCCTGTCTCACCCCTGTTTTCAATTGCCTTTTTTCACAATAACACGGAGCTGTTCGTTAACACGGGGATAGTATAGTAAATCAAATAACATAAGAAAAATAAATATGTATTATGAAATACCTTCTGTATTTCACATAAAAGTAATTCTTGCAACAATAAGACTAGGTTAAAACTGAATACACTTAAAATTTATTTGTTTATACTTTGAATATTTGTTGAAGAATTAATTATTAATGAAATATTTTAAACAATTAAGATTAGATAGAATAATATACTGCATAAGTTTAAATAATTTGATGGTCCTAATTGTTCGTTTCTTTGTAACTCATTTTGTCATATTTTAAATACTTGTTTATAGACCAGGACGGATCTGTGAAAAATCGTCTATTTTTGGATGTGCGAGGTGGCATTCGGATTTTTGCAGATAAAGTTAGGTGACAGCTTCAATAATAATAATTGACTTATGCTCCTTCTCAAATATGCCCGGAACATTAATAAAAAAATTAAAATATATAAAAATTTCGAAAAACATCGATTTTTTTCTACTTTCTTTGTTTATAACTTTAAAACGATTCATTTTGGAAAAAAGTCGTGCGGAAATAAAATAAAGATAATTGAATTTTGTATCATATTCGTCTGGTTAAAAATGTCTTAAATTATTAACCTTTCTGTAAAATAGCAATAAATACCTACGAAATAAGGGGGCAAAATAAGCCTGTTTTTATTAAATATTTTTCAACCACATTGGTTGCACTTAGAACCTTCGTAATTCGCTTAGAAAATTCTTACAATATATTTAAATTGTCCACCAAATTTCATTAAAATCGACTTAATAGATTTTGCATAAAAATTTTGCAATCTAAATTTTTTTAAAAAAGTTAAAATTTTTTAAAAACTTTCTGAACAAAAAGTAGACCATTTAGAAGTTTGCTAATTTTTTTCATATAAAGAGGCGCTCTACCTATCTAATACACTTCACAGAGTTAAAATTGGATTATTTAACCGGCCTCCGCACTGTTTTGAAGTTATAAACTATTTTTTGGCTTATAAACAAATACAGTGGGGACGTTTGAGTTGGAATAAATTCATTTTTCAGTTGTTTATCAAATAAAATTTTTTTTCTGTTTTAGGACAACAGTAAAATGTATTTTGAAGTAAATAAATTATACACTTTCTACTTTTTGTCTCAATTAATTAAAAAAAAATTGGGCACCCTGTAAAAATAATTATGTTAATGTCTATATTAGTGAATAGAGAATTAAATAACCTTTCGAATAAGCTAGCACACGACCCCTATTCTCATTTAAAAAATTCATCGATTACGTCATCGCACCCAGATGGATGACGTCACTAGTATGCTATACGAGTATATGCCAAAAAATTATTAACTTATTATTAAAAAATTAAAAAATTAAAATTATTAAAAATTATTAACTATTATAATTATTATAGTTAGAGCAAAAATAAATATTAACATGAAAGAAGAGAGGAAAAGAATATTTAAAAAAACAACGCGAATAGATGCCTTTAAAGTAAAAACAAATGAAGAGCAATTCCGAGAGGTCTTAGCGGATAAGTTCAAATATGATCCTTCACATAATCAAGATGAAATTGACGAAATTAACAAAAACATCAATAAGAACCTTCTCGAAGCCGGACTACAGGTCGCAAAGAAAACAAGTACTAAAGAAGACAAAATAAGCAACGAAACTAAACAACTAATGACGGAAAGACGACAACTACTAACGCAAAACAAACGCCATACTCAAGAATACATAGAACTTAATAAAACAATTAGAAAAGAACTAAAACGCGACTTACAAAAATGGAACGAGAACTTAATAGAGCGAGTCATTGAAAACAACAGAGGCTTAAAATGTCTAAGACCCGCATTGGGTGTTCAAAAAATCATTAAAATTAAAGACGCCAATAGTAAGGAAGAGAAGGACAAATATAAAATAACAAAAATAGTCGAAGACTTCTACAAAAGCTTGTACAGCTCGCAAAGCCAGCCTAATGAATCAACAAAGGAGAACGTCAAAAGAAAAATAAAAAACGTGGGATCAGAAGTACTACCAAATATAAAGGGATTCGAAATAGAAAGAGCTTTAAAAGAACTAAAAAATAATAAAGCTCCAGGACAGGACGGTATAATTGCCGAGCTCTTGAAAACAAGCAAGACAGTAACAATCCCTATACTAACAGAGCTATTTAATAAATGTCTCCATAATAGCAAGATCCCTAAAGACTGGAACGAAAGTCTAGTAATACTTTTACACAAAAAAGGGGACAAATGTGACCTACAGAATTATAGACCGATATCGTTGCTCAGTCAAGTATACAAACTATTCATGAGAATTATTAGCAACCGGGTGACCTACAAAATGGACAATTACCAACCAGTGGAACAGGCTGGCTTCCGCAAAGGATATAGTACATCAGACCATCTGCTGACAATGAGAACATTGATAGAGAAGGCAAATGAATACCAACTACCCGTATTTCTTGCCTTCGTAGACTATGAAAAGGCGTTTGATAGTATCGAGATGTGGGCCATAGAACAAGCTATTAATAATTGTAGAATAGATTCGAGATATAGACAACTAATACATAATATATATGAAAATGCAACTATGATAGTACAACTAGACGAAAATACAAATCCCATCCCTATTAAGAGAGGCGTGAGACAAGGAGACGTAATATCGCCAAAGCTTTTCAACCTAGCACTAGAAGACGTCTTCAAAACGACAAATTGGTCAACCTATGGCATTAACGTTAATGGCAAGAAGCTAAATCACCTCAGATTCGCTGACGACATTGTGATTATAGCGAGCTCATTCGAGGAACTGCAAATTATGATAGAGGAACTCGCAGGCAGCTCCCAATACGTCGGTCTAAAAATGAACATGAAGAAAACAAAAATAATGACAAACACAGATGACCCCAGACGCATAACTATAAATGGCAGTGAGATAGAAAAAGTCCAGGAATATATCTACCTAGGCCAAATCCTGAAACTTGACAAAGAAAACCAAAGTGCGGAAATTAATAGGAGAGCAAGACTAGCATAGGCAGGATTTGGAAAACTTGGTTGGATACTTAAGAACCGCAAAATACCTCAATATTTGAGGACCAAAGTGTTCAACCAGTGCATCCTTCCTATCATGACATATGGGTGTCAAACCTGGACCCTAACCAAGGCAAATATGAATAAACTAGCTACAACAGAAAGAGCTATGGAAAGAGCAATGTTAGGTATACGACTGTCAGATAAAAAGAGGAGCGACTGGGTAAGATCAAAAACAAAAGTCGAGGACATAACAACAAAAGTTGCCAAACTTAAATGGAGCTTTGCAGGCCACACTGTTAGACAAAAAGACCAACGTTGGAATGCCACGATACAACATTGGAGACCTTACCAAAGTAAACGACCGAGAGGAAGACCACAGATGAGATGGGTTGATGATATTAAAAGAGTAGCCGGAACGAATTGGAAATATGTTGCTCAGGATAGAGACCGATGGAAGGACTTGGGAGAGGCCTATGTCCAAACGTGGACGATAGAAGGCTAAGAAGAAGAAGAAGCCAAAAAATTATAATTTAAATATAAAAATCGACCTGTTTCGGGATTTATCTCCAGAGTCACTCCATCACTTATCACCAAACAGTGCTGAGGCCGCTTAAGTAGTCCGATTTTAATTATGTAAAGTGTATTAGAGAGGTAGAGCGCCTTTTGATATGTAAAAAAATTAGCAAACTTCTAAATGGTCTACTTTTTGTTCAGAAAGTTTTTAAAAACTTTGAACTTTTTTAAAAAAATTTAGATTGCAAAATTATTATGCAAATTCTATTATGTCGTTTTTAATGAAATTTGGTGGACGGATTAAGTATATTGTAAGAATTTTCTAAGCGAATTATGAAGGTTCTAAGTGTAACCAAAGTGGTTAAAAAACATTGAATAAAACAGGCTTATTTTGCCCTCTTATTTTTTATTTATTGCTATTTTGCAGAAAGGGTAATAATTCAAGACATTTTAAACCAGTCGTATCTCATACAAAATTCAATTATCTTTATTTTATTTCTTTACGACTTTGTTCCAAAATGAATCGTTTTAAAGTTATAAGCAATGAAAGTTGAAAAAAATCGATGTTTTTCGAAATTTTTACATATTTTAATTTTTTTATTAATGTTCCGGGCATATTTGAGAAGGAGCATAAGTCAATTATAATTACCGAAGTTGTCACCTAATTTTATCTGCAAAAATCCGAATGCCACCTCTCACATCCACCTCAAAACAGATCCTTCCTGGTCTATTAGAAATTACCTATTTATAATATTATTGTTTAATTCTAATTAATGTACTCGTATATGAATAGACGAAGGTTGTAGTATATTGCATAAAGAATACAGATTTGGTTTGAGTTGCTTGTTATTTATGTGAAATAATTTGCAATTCTAGAGGATTTGAATATATTTGTTACAACTCGTCAACACTTCAACTGTTTTTAAAAATTTGTTTATGTACCATGTCTAATGAAGGAAGTGCGGTTAGTTGTTAAATGTTAAATGTTAAACTACACAAAAAAATGAAAATCAACGAAAAAAGGATATCTGGTATACATGGATAATCTTGGCAACCGTTATGGCAATCTATACTTTGCACACTGCTGCTCTAAAAAGATTTGTGGTTGTTGTGTTGAACCACGTACGTAGATTCAGCCAGAAAATCCTTCGCCTTCCTGGTCCTCGCTTTCCTTCCACTTTTCCTTGCAAGATTAGTTGCAGCAGTCCATATCGTTCACTGTTCCTCATGATGTGACTGAGGTATTCGATTTTGGCTGTTTTTATTGAGGTTAACAGCTCTTTTTCTTTTTGCATTCTCAACAAAACACCCTCATTAGTAACGTGGTAGGTATAAGATATTTTCAGGATTCGACGCAGGGCCTATTTTACCACTAGGCCAGTGAGGCACCTGCCTCGAGCCCGCATTTTAATGGGACCCGGAAAGATCATCAAAAAATTTTTATTGCAATAAAACAAGATAAATTTTCAAATTTGTCAACTGTGGTCTTAGAACCACATGAGCCACACTTTGAAAATCTTTCTACGTATCATCCACAGTAGAATCAGAGATAAATGTGAAGAAGACCAGCATGAAACACAATTTGGCTTCAGAAATGGACTGGGAACCCGGGACGCACTCTTTGCACTAAATGTATTATTGCAGAAATGCCGAGATCAAAGGAAAGGCGTATTTGCTGTATTTATTGACTATGAGAAGGCCTTTGATCGAGTACATCACAAATTAATTAAAATATTAAAGGATTAAGGAGTTGATAGTCAAGATGTACTAATCATAGAAAAATTATACTGGCGTCAAACAGCGACAGCTTGCATAAAAAGAAAATCAACAGAAATATGCAAAATACAAAGAGGTGTCAGACAGGGTTGAATACTGTCCCCACTGTTATTCAATTTATATTCAGATAGAATATTTAAGGAAGCTCTCCATATTTTGGAATGGGGTGTGAAAGTTAATGGAATTCTGATAAATACAATCAGATATGCAGACGATACAGTTATTTTAAGTGATGATATGAATAGATTACAACACCTTTTAAATGCGATTGACACAGTGGGAAGAGAGTTTGGCCTAAACATAAACTGTTCAAAAACAAAATACATGGTATTTAGCCGTTTGGCCCATCAAGATTCACAGTTATATGTTGATGGTCATATAATTCAAAGAGTACCCAGTTTTAAATATCTTGGTTGCCATATTACTGAACAATTAGATCCAGATAAAGAGATAAAATGTAGACTCGAGATAGGCCGCACGACATTTTTAAAAATGAGGTCATTCTTCTGTAATGATAACTTGCAACTTAAACTTCGAAAGCGCATGATTAAATGTTACATTTGGTCAGTCCTCTTGTATGGTGTCGAAGCATGGACATTAAAAATATCGACCATTTATCGTTTGGAGGCCTTTGAAATGTGGCTACACAGACGTACACTGAAAATAGCATGGACGGCTACTCTGACAAGTGTGGTAGTCCTTAAGAGAGCAAATGCTGCCCGCGAGCTGCTTGATAACATCAAATATAGAAAGGTGGCCTATTTTGGACACGTAGTAAGGGGCGACCGGTATAATATTCTTCAACTTATTATGATGGGTAAAATCGAAGGACGCAGAGGAATTGGTAGAAAGCAGGCCTCTTGGTTGAAGAATATCCGGGAGTGGACAGGAATAAAGAAAGCAGAACAACTATTTAGAATAGCTCGAGACCGAGACAGTTTCGCCATGTTAATCGCCAACGTCAAGAGGACTTGATAGGGCACGTTAAGAAGAAGAAGGTCTTAGAACAATTAAAAAATTTGATATCAATATTAACTAATTAACTTAATTAATATTATTATTTTAATTATATTTAGGGGCCCGAAAATTATGTAGTGCCTCGGGCCTGATTTGAAGTAAAACAGGTTCTGATTCGACGAAAGCCACATTTCAAAAGCCTCAATTTTCTTGCGAGTGGCGTCTGTGAGAGTCCACAGCTCAACTCCGTACAACAGTATAGGGAAGATATATCATCGTAGTAACCTGAATTTATGGACATTGATAAATCATTACATTTGAATAGCTTAGCTAGTTAAATTTCCATTTTTGAAAAGCAGATCTTGCTTTCTCTGTCCTACATTTGGTTTCTAGGGATAATAAGACACCACATCCATATGAAAACTGTAAGATAATTCGCAATGAGACACATAGAGCATTATAAAAACCAAAGAAGAGAAGATAAACGATTATGCAGGCAAAAGAAGAGAGCATTTTTGGAAAAACAACTAGAAATAATAGAAGAAAACTATGCCCAAAAAGAGGTTCGAAATTTTTATCAAGGAGTAAAAAAAGACACGAGCGACACAAAATAAATACACAATGTTTTGCAGATATAAATATGGTACGTTATTGGGGGACAAGACAGAAGTATTTCGAAGAATTATTAAACGATAAAGGCTAAACAGAAATGCAACAACAAAGACAAGAAATACAAGAAACAGAACCACTACAAATACAAAACCCGACAGAAATGGAGATAATAGCAGTAATAAAAGATCTAAAAAATAATAAAAGTACCGGAGAAAGCGGAGTTCCAGCAGAGATATTAAAGGTAGGAGGAAATATGCTTCAGCAAAAGATAGCTCGACTAATAAAGAAAATGTGGGAAAACGAAAAAATGCCAGAGCAATGGAACACAGCAATTATCTGCCCAATTCACAAGAAAGGTGATAAAACCATCTGTGAAAATTACAGAGGAATCGCACTGTTAGGGTTTGTTCACTACGTGGCCCCAAGCCTGACACCGATCAATGTATCGTACCCATGTATCCAATACCAGGTATACTGTCGGCAAACGTACAACAAACACTGAGTAAATACGAAGGGGGACGACAACAATAAGATGCAAGGCAAGGATACAATCCATTGCTCTCCGTAGTGAAACGACCCTTAGAAGTGGTATATAAGGTATTGGCAAAAATCATAAGAACCAGAATAAAAACCTATGAATCAGAAATAATAGGAGAATACCAGGCTGGTTTCAGACAGGGAAGAGCAACAACCGATCAAATTTTTATGCTAAAATTGTTACAAAACAATAGTTATGAACAAAACCTAGGCTTGAATAATAGGTCTGGATCGCGCGTATAAAAAAAAAGTTGATTAATAGCAAGCTGAAAATTTGTTAATAGCTTAAGGGTGTCTAGTCGGACAAACTTTGATATATGGGAA
Source organism: Diabrotica virgifera virgifera (assembly GCF_917563875.1). NCBI lineage: Eukaryota > Metazoa > Arthropoda > Insecta > Coleoptera > Chrysomelidae > Diabrotica > Diabrotica virgifera. The sequence goes on from NC_065451.1 coordinate 174,153,345, forward strand.
CACTGGAACAGGGGAAGTTTTAATTGTGGAACAGGTTAAAAATTTGGAACGGTCAGACCACGAAAACGGCACATGTATTTTGTCCGACAGAACAGACTTAAACTCTTCGAACAGAGATTAAACTCTCATGCAAAAATCAGACTGCTGTTTATCACCAAATGGGCGTTTTAATGAGTGGAACATGTAGAATATGTCAAATGACAGGTGATAAATAGCAGTCTGATTTTTGCATAAGAGTTTAATCTCTGTTCGGAGTGTTTAAGTCCGTTCTGTCGGACAAAATAAATGTGCCGTTTTCGTGGTGTGTTTTCGTTCCAAATTTTTAACCTGTTCCACAATTAAAACTGCCCCTGTTCCAGTGTTCCCATATATCAAAGTTTATCCGACTAGACACCCTTAAGCTATTAACAAATTTTCAGCTTGCTATTAATCAACTTTTTTTTCATACGCGGGATCCAGACCTATAAGCTCTTTATTGATTTTAAACAGGCTTACGACTCCATCTCACGAAACGGACTATATGAAGCAATTAGATCACTAGGAATACAGAGAAACTGATACGATGGGTTAAAATGACGCTAACCAATACAGTCAACAAAGTCATCATCGAAGGTAGTCTTTCACATCAGTTTAACGTCAATAAAGGATTAAAACAAGGAGATCCCCTGTCAACAGAGTTATTCAACCTAGTACTAGAAAAGATAATTAGAGGAGCTAATATCCAGACAAGCGGTACGATTCTCAACAAAAGACAACAATGCATAGGTTTTGCAGATGACTTGGTGTTTCTGATGCGTTCAAGAATAGAACTTCGAAAAATGTTCAAACAATTGAAGAAGAAGCTAGAAAATATTTCCTGAATATAAACCAAGAAAAAACTAAGTATGTATATGGAAATGGGAGGGGAAAATACAGAAGAAAATAAATGGATCACTCTAACGACGAATGACAGAGTATAAATTTGAGAAGGTAACTGAATTTGAGTACCTTGGAGTAACCGTTACAAATAGAGGAGACGAAGAGAGAGAAATTGATAAACGGTTATTGAAAGCTAGCAAAGCAGTAGGATCACTAAACGCACTGTTGAAGACCAAAAACGTGTCCAGGGCAGCCAAGATTCGAATTTACGAGACAATAGTGAGACCAACGGTGATGTATGCATGTGAAACTTGACCATGACCATGAATCAGAAACAAGAAAAAAAAGGTAGAGATTTGGGAGAGGAAAATCTTGAGAAAAGTTTTTGGTGATATCAAGGAAGATAACGGGGAATGGCGCATAAGAACAAACCAGGAGCTAATGCAGATATATAAGAGACCAAAAATAACACAGACAATCAGGGAGCAGAGAGTTCGATGGTTGGGACATGTTTGATGAATGCCGCAAGAAAGAAACGTCCTAAGAGTTTTGTTAGCAGGAGAACAAGGGAAGAAAATAAGAGGGAGACCACGAAGGAAGTGGTTGGATGCCGTCCGGACTGACATAGAAGAAATGGGTACAAGAGACTGGAGAGAATAAGTGAAGGACCGGAAAAAGTGGAAGAATTTAGTCAAGACTATCGAAGCCAAGGGTCTCTAAGGCCTGTAGCGCTGTTATATATATATATATATATATATATATATATATATATATATATATATATATATATGAAATAAACGAAAGGATTTCTCTGGTGTACAGAAGAAATCCTTTCCGTAGCGGCCGTGACAATGTGAATTCAAAGTCTTGATAAAAGACTATGAAACGACAAAAGATACCTCTTTGTATCACAGATTTGTCTACAAAGCCACGTTATTCGCTACGCATTCCTCAATAACGGAGAAACCGTGATAATATGAAAGAACGGCGATTGCATTTTATTACACTTCGACCACCACCGGTATTCTACACGACGTGTTTTGCAGGTTATGTCAACCGCTCGTCAGGAACACCTAGGTGAAGTGGTCGAAGAGGAATAAAATGCATGGGGCCTTCCTGGTAATAATAAAATACCAGACTTCAGTACACTAGGTACGACATCTATATGAAATAAACGAAAGGATTTCTCGGGTGTACAGAAGAAATCCTTTCCGTAGCGGCCGTGACAATGTGAATTCAAAGTCTTGATAAAAGACTATGAAACGACAAAAGATACCTCTTTGTATCACAGATTTGTCTACAAAGCCACGTTATTCGCCACGTTATTTGTAGACAAATCTGTGATACAAAGAGGTATCTTTTGTCGTTTCATAGTCTTTTATCAAGACTTTGAATTCACATTGTCACGGCCGCTACGGAAAGGATTTCTTCTGTACACCAGAGAAATCCTTTCGTTTATTTCATATAGATGTCGTACCTAGTGTACTGAAGTCTGGTATTTTATTATTACCAGGAAGGCCCCATGCATTTTATTCCTCTTCGACCACTTCACCTAGGTGTTCCTGACGAGCGGTTGACATAACCTGCGAAACACGTCGTGTAGAGTACCGGTGGTGGTCGAAGTGTAATAAAATGCAATCGCCGTTCTTTCATATATATATATATATATATATATATATATATATATATATATATATATATATATATATATTGATGTGATCTTGTTTATTGATATGAGATAATAATTTTATATGTCACTTAATTTAATCAATGTATTAATACTAATCTAATTAATTAACCAGATCACATATCAATATGTTTTCAATCTCAGGGCGAATTATAAATTAATTACTTACTTTCGTGGCTTCAAATATTTCTTAATGGTTCCTAATCGGGATAGAAAAGAAAAGAGTAAAAAAAATACACATATGGGTTACAATTATAATCAAAATATTTTTTATTTTATTTAAAAGGCAATCAATGCTTAATATTTGCTATTTCTTATTATTCTTAAACATAACATTTACAAATGGGAATCTTATTTCCTTTTGGTTTTCAATTGAAAGTTTTTATTAACATTTAACTATTAGGAGTTATTAGGAACAACTCTATTTAACTTTGATGAAGCTTTTCTGATATTATTGATTATGTTATTCAATTTTTTATGTGGAATTTAATACGAAAAACCCATACATTCATGTCCAAACAAATGAGACTGACCTTTTCCTGGTGAACTGAAAATGTCCTCACACAAGACCCGTTTCCTGCTATCCTTGGCTGCGATCAAACCTCGTCCTGGCTTCCAGTAATATTCTCCTTTGAAAAACTAGCTCGAATAGCTCTCGTTCCTGCTTTTGTCGTGATGCTGTGTTCTACCTTTTTCGAAACTGCTATCAGCTACCGGGACACTCTTGGCTCAAGGAGGTTCTTTTACTCTCGACCTGGCCTACTTCTCGTTCCACGATAGATACTCCACACTCACGGAACTACCGGCTTTCTCACTCTCCGTACACTACCGTCTACTACTCGACTTCACTTCTCGACAGCTCAAAACATTCTGCTCTCTATTTGTCATTCATTCCCCTACTTTCTAAATATCCCTTCCAGATTCACAAATCAAACTTCCACCACCAACTCTCATTCGCAGTATTCCTCAAAACCAATTTTTAAACTTTCTAAATATGCTTAATGGATTTCAAAGAAAATAGTTAATTCCCATTCTAAAATTACTTTCTACTATATACAAATTTTAATGACCTATTCTCTATTTCCACTTAGTCTTATTTAGCATCGGCTAATGACCGATCCTTCCGCGAACAAACGATAATGACCTACTAACGATTTCACTTGAGTCTTATTTAATCACTTCTTAAAATTAAATATAACAAATTGTTGTATACAGGTTGTTCTAAATTTATATGCCCGTGGTTGAGAAAATTGAAAATATTTTATATTAAATTGAATTCTGTTTATAATTATCACAATTTAATTTTCATATCAAATAGAAATATAACAATATATATATATATATATATATATATATATATATATATATATATATATATATATATATATATATATATATATATATATATATATATAATATATATGTTACCGTTAAAACCCGAATTTACTAGGAAAAACTAGTTTTAACTATGCGCTTTGGACAATTCTAGTTTTAACTAGTCAAAACTAGATTTGACTGCTACATTCAGTTAAAACTAGAAATCCCGAACGGATTTCATTTAGAGTAGTTTATACTAGTTCAAAGTAGCTTTTTTGGAATTACTGGCGAATACCAGTTAAAATTGTTGCAAGAGACAAGTAGATATGTATTACGGCTTATTCGGGGTAGTGTTATTGACGAAGGCGGCCGGTCCGGTCGGTAGCAAAGTAGTGTGTGAAACTGTTGATTGTTTTGCATCGTTTTTATTGGTTATTACACCACTGTGTATTATTCACCATTAGTGATAATATCGAAGATCAGATTGAGAGCAGAGATATAAGAACGTGAAAAGAACGTGTTTTGGAAATGATTTTAAAAATGGAAGAGACAGAGAAGAAAGAAAGTCACTACAATGTTGTGACCAAAAGCATATAGGTATAATAAATGAATGGTCGAAGTACAAGATGCGGAACTGTCTGCCAAGAAAACACCATTAAAAAATCGAAGACTAAAACGATTTAGAATTGTTGAAGTTGGCGAAATAAAAAAGTTAGTTTCTAAAATTGATCCCATCAAATAGTACCTACGTAGGTACCTGTCGAAAACATTTTTGGCATAATCGAAGCTGTTGCTATTTTTCATGGAAATCTGGATAGGTTGAAGACTGAAACCGCCAGGAAATAGGCAAATATAACTTTTTATTCATATGATCAATACTTTTATACCAATGTGTGAAACCTGCCAACGGAAGAAGAGTAAAAATATAAAAACGAAGAGAGGTCTTGTGTCCAAACCTATATTGCATTCAGAAATGAATAGTCGCTGTCAGGTAAATTTGATCGATTAGTCCTGTCGCCAGGGGGGGTACAACGGCCTCCTGTATTCAGATGGACTTACCCAAGCTTTTTTTATGTATTTTGACCCGTAGAACACGAATTTTTTGGGTAACAGTTGATCCGAATGTCGATAAGTTTGTTATAAACAAAGAAGTTGAGGAAATACATAACAGCGATTTCTCGCAAAACAAAATATGTTTTTGTATTTTTTGGGCCATTCTAACCAAAAAGTGTTCCTACAAATTTTTTCGTAGGATGCATAGTTTTCGAGATAAACGCGGTGGAACTTTCAAAAAATCGAAAAATTGCAATCTTTGTACCCGAATAACTTTTGATTAAAAAATAAAATAGAAATTCTGCTTACCGCATTTGAAAGTTCAAGTCAAAGTATATCGGTTTTAGTTATGTGCATTGCTAAAAATTTATTATTTTATTGTTAAACAAAAGTATAAACACCTAGTGCTGGAGTGATGTTTTCAATGATTTCTCATTTAAAATCGAACGAGTAGATAGAGTAGGTACAAGTGCAAGCGAGGCTATTTCTACGTAGCATGCATGTAAACGCATGTATTAGGCACGGGAAACACTATGTGTTTATAGCTTTTTTTAGCAATAAACACATAAATTTTTAGCAATGTACATATTCGAAACCGATAGAATTTGACTTGAACTTTCAAATGCGGTAAGCAGAATTGCTATTTTATTTTTTAATCAAAAGTTATTCGGGTTCAAAAATTGCAATTTTTCGATTTTTTGAAAGTTCAACCGCGTTTATCTCGAAAACTATGCATCCTACGAAAAAACTTGTAGGAACATTTTTTGGATAGAATGGCCCAAAAAATACAAAAACAGGTTTTGTTTTGCGAGAAATCGCTGTTATGTAATTCCTCAACTTCTTTGTTTATAACAATCTTATCGACATCCGGATCAACTGTTACCCAAAAAATTCGTGTTCTACGGGCCAAAATACATAACAAAAACTTGGGTAAGTCCATCTGAATACAGGAGGCCGTTGTACCCCCCTGGCGACAGGACTAGATGTGCAATCACAAGAGAATCGCATATAAACTACTTTAAATGAAATCCGTTCGCGATTTCTAGTTTTAACTGAATTTAGCAGTCAAATCTAGTTTTAACTAGTTAAAACTAGAATAATTGTCTAAAGCACATAGTTAAAACTAGTTTTTCCTAGTAAATTCGGGTTTTAACTGAAATCGGGTTTTAACGGTAACATATACACATAGGCTTGTTAGAATATCCAAAGACAACCACTGGAAACGGTTCTCAAAAGATCTGGAACATGACTTATGGATTACAAAAAGAAATGTGGAGATTTATAAAGCTATTCCTTTAGAATCTGCGTTAATTTTTAACATGTTTTCGATGAGAGAATTGACTATCCATGCCCTGTTTTGATAGCGTTTTCTTAGTGTTTCATGTTTCATGTGCCACTCCAAAGTTTTCAATGTGGCTGCTAAGTTTTCAATTAAATGTTAGTTCTTCCTTAAGATAACCTTTTAAATTACGGAATATATTTTTATCATTGACATTTAAGATGGCACTTAAAAAATAAGGTTAAAATTGCGGAATTTTTGAAATAATCAAAATTTAAGACGCAGAACTTGCATTTAAAATTTGCTCCAATACTGTATTCCTACAATGTATATCAATGTGGTGCATCATATATTTAGAACACTAACGTACTATTCTTATCTTTTTATACAAACGGATATTTGCCTAAATATACAAAAGCAAAATAGCGTTTTATTAAAGGAGTTTATTTGCGAATTTTTCCCTGTATCGATTTCTATATTGTAACCAAATATTTACCTACATAATAATTGTAAAACCTCAAGATATTGATGTAAAATATTTTAATCCGTGACTGATAAGGAAATGCCATAACACGAGAATAATTTTTAGCTTAGTATGAACTATCTGAACTAATTTTCAATCTAAAATAAAATGCCTTGTAGCATAATGTACCTACCTTTGACTTTCACTTTATTAACTGGGCCGAGTTGTTCATCTTGATTATTTTTTCTGTATCGTTATTGTGGAGGAATTGACCTCCAAATTCATTTTGTAATAGATTACTTGCCTTGAGTCTCATATTTTCTCAGTAGATGCACTAAATTTAATTTATCGCCAACCGTCACTAAAGTCATTAATTATTGTATTCATTTGACGCCATTTGCGGCAGTAAAGTAACACTTTATTGTACTGAAAGAAGAATTTTACTTTACCTGCCGTGATTATTAATCAAATTAATCGTGATTGAATTTAAGCGGTCGATGGCAGTAATCGATTATTTATTTGAGTGAACCTAAAATGTATTTACTTTAATTATTAAAAATATTGTACAAAATTTACGTTATTATTAATTAAATTTATATCAGAAAGTGAAATTCTGTAGTATTTTGCAATTATTATATTCATAAAACATAAATCGAAACTTTACAGATTTAGTAATTATTAGGTACTTTAATATTGATTACTTGAACAACTATCGAGTAAACATCGAAATCGGCCATCATGCAAAAGCATTCTGTCATCGTCTTTACTGTCATACGAAATTTTTATTTCGTCTAAAATTAATAAAGTTCTTAAATTTTTTAAGTTTTGTATTAATGCAAATATATTATGAAATGGTGTTTTTGTTAATTCGATTATATATAGGACGCTGACAGATATTCATGATAATTTGTTAGCAAATATATTTATTTAGATTTTCTACTATTCATCAAGGGAAAAGCAACTGCGCTGCGGACGGCTACACTTCATAAACAGTAACGTAACTATTGGTATTTTTAATTTTTGGTATTTTATTTTAAGTGTTAAAATTGGTTTATTATTTAAATAAAAATACGATTAAACTGTTTAAAATATATTTATTTCGTTGAAATTATAATAATAGAAGTATAACGTCTTACGTGCGTACCAAGTACACACACACTCTATTTTCATTAGGATGTAATTAAGTAAGTGTTTAGTAAGTGTTAATGTTTTTTATGATTGGCGATAAAATTTTGTATACACCACGTCAGTAAAGACTCTTTACTGACTTGGTACATAAATAACTATTACCAGTTTGAGACATCTGCAACGATGTAATCTTTATAGTCCTGTCGCCAGGGGGGTACAACGGCCTCCTTTATTCAGATGGACTTACCCAAGTTTTTTTATGTATTTTGACCCGTATAACACGAATTTTTTGGGTAACAGTTGATCCGGATGTCGATAAGATTGTTATAAACAAAGAACTTGAGTAATTACGTAACAGCGATTTCTCACAAAACAAAATATTTTTTTGTATTTCTTGGGTCATTCTAAGCCAAAAATGTTCTGACAATGTTTTTGGTGGGATGCATAGTTTTCGAGATAAACGTGGTTGAACTTTAAAAAAACCGAAAAATTGCAGTTTTTGAACACGAATAATTTTTGATTAAAAAAGAAAATAGCAATTCTGCTTACCGCATTTGAAAGTTCAAGTCAAATTATATCGGTTTTAATTATTTGCATTGCTAAAAATTTATTTTTTGACGTTATACTTCTTTACGATCGAGAGTGAAATTTTATAATGCCGGACGCATGCGCACACAGACAGTATGTAGTTCGTTGCTAATCTTTCAAGATATGTATGTATCAGCGCTGTCAACGCAAATAAGTCATTAAAAGGATATATTAGTGTTTTTAGTAAATGTATTATTTATTATAATTTTTGTGTCTTTGGATTTGTCTTCCTCGGGAATAAGATATTTTATAATAATAGTAAGTATATTTAAAGTATTTTTGTATACTTCACTTGGTCTATTAAATTTGTCAGTATGTATGAGAAATCTTGTAACCTGTCAAAGCAAAGGGAATATAGCTCAGTGGTAGAGCGTCTGATCGGAGATCGAGAGGTCCCGGGTTCAAATCCCGGACGATTCATATTTTTTTTTAATTTTTGGTATTGTTTTAATAACAATTTTTTTAAAGTGGTAGGTAAGAAAGTTAGTTTAATATTTAAATAAAATACAAATAACCTGTTAAGTATATTTATTTCTTTGAAATTATATAATAGAAGTATAACTTCTTACGTGCGTACAAAGTACACACCCATTCTTTTTTATTGTTAAACAAAGCTATAAACACATAGTGTTTGAGTGATGTTTTCAATGGTCTCCCATTTAAAATCGCACGAGTAGGTAGAGTAGTAGGTATAAGTTCAAGCGAAGAAATTTGTACGTAGCATGAGTTAAAACGCATGTATTGTCCACGAGAAACACTATGTGTTTATAGCTTTGTTTAACAATAAAAAATAAATTTTTAGCAATGCAAATAATCAAAACCGATATAATTTGACTTGAACTTTCAAATACGGTAAGCAGAAGTGCTATTTTCTTTTTTAATCAAAAGATATTCGAGTTCAAAATTTGCAATTTTTCGATTTTTTAAAGTTCAACCACGTTTATCTCGAAAACTTTACATCCTACGAAAAAACTTGTAAGAATATTTTCTGCTTAGAATGATCCAAAAAATACAAAAAAATGTTTTGTTTTGCGAGAAATCGCTGTTATGTAATTCCTCAAATTCTTTGTTTATAACAATCGTATCAACTCTTACCCAGATGTGTCAACATCCGGATCAACTGTTACCCAAAAAATTCGTGTTCTACGGGTCAAAATACATAAAAATAACTTTGGTAAGTCCATCTGAATAAAGGAGGCCGTTGTACCCCCCCCCCCCCCGGCGACAGGACAATTATTAGGGATACTGTAGAATAATTTATTCTCCTCCTATAGACGTAGTAGGTACTGGCACCTTTTTTAGCAGTACTATCAGAAATCTCGTTACCAGCAGTTCTTTTATGCCATGGCATCCATAATAAAGATACTTTGTGGTGTTTTGCCGATTGCTTGTAGTTGCGAGCTGTTAAGTACTCACAAGTTGTAGACTTCAGAGTCTACAACTAAATAAATAAAAAGTCAATGGGCAAATCCCAATAGTTGGCTGTATACCATAGTTTAAAAAAACTCATACAGAAGTAAAAACTTCGAGATGTATTCTGGTATAAAATCCTTTATTTAAAAACTATCTAAAATGTCATGGATTGCAAAACGTTTTCGTTCTAATACAGAACATCTTCAGTGCATTCTGCCGAGTAGTTTGAAACTGGCACACTGTATATAGTGGTATCCCCATAATATATGGTTTGCATAATATAATTTAGTAAAATTTGATGACTACAAGTCGATGTTGATAGATATAATGGAACACATACTAAAAGGGCACCATGCTTCCCTGCTCGAAGATGCTAGGTACTTGCCAATTCAATGGGCACACACCAACTGCCCAGTTGCCGTTCACTGAATACGACTACGATATCAAAACCGGTCTCCGGTGCACCTGCACAGAGTCACTGCTAAGGCACGTCATCTGGAGGTTCGAGTCTTATCGGCACTAAATTGATGCAAACAGGTTACTTGGAGGTTTTTGGGGTCGCTAAACACGAATACTCCATCAAAACCGACATTCGAAGCACCTGGTGCACAGTATCACTGCTAAGGGACGTCATCTTCTGGAGTTTCGAGGGTTTTTGGCATTAAATTGATGCAAATAGATTACTCGACGGTTTTTGAGAGTTGCTGAAAACGAATGTGCCCGCAGAACTGACACCCGGAGCACCTGATGTCTAGGGTCACGTCATCTTCTGGAGTTTCGAGGGATTTCGGCACTAGATTGATGGAAACAGATTACACGAGGTGTTTTTGGGGTTACTAAATACGAATACGCCATCAGAACTGACCTCTGTAGCACCTGGTGCCCACGGTCACTCCTAAGGTACGTCATCTTCTAGTGTTTCAAAGGTTTTCGGCCTTGAATGCATGAAAGTAGATTACTAAGCGGTTTTTCGGGTCGCTGAATACGAATGCGCCATTAGAGCCGATCCCCGCACCACCTGGTGCCCATGGTCACTGCTAAGACATGTTAGCTTCTGAAGTGTGAAGGGTATTTGGGCACCAGGTGCACTGGGGGGGTCGGTTGTGATGGTGTATTCTTGTTCACCGACCGCAAAAACCCCCCGAGTCATCTGTTTGCATCAATTTAGTGCCGAAAACTATTGAAACTTCAGATGACGTGCCTTAGCAGTGAACCTGGGTACCAGGTGCTCCGGTGGTAGGTTTTGATGGTGTATTCGTCTTCAGTGACTCCAAAAACCCCAGAGTAACAGAATCTGGCCCCTAATACACTTATTTTGACATGTTTATGCACTTTAAAATGCAACTATACATTTCCACCCATTTTTCTATAGTAGACTTTTTTCCTGATATCATCCTGAACAAAGAGTTGCAAGTTGCAGGTGCTGTATTTAAAAATCGATTTATTTTGTACTAAATGCCCTGCTCTACAAATATACATCTACTTGATCTGTGAACAATTCGCTAAAACTGCTACGTAATGAGATATTATGTAATGATTTAGTTAATTTATTGCATAAGACTGTAAATGCGAGTTTATACATAAAATGGACGAAAAACAATTATTTTGTACTTGTTGAATTGTTTATAATTTCGACCATGAAACTTTTAATGGCAGATATCATTAGGAATTTGGATAAAAACCCCTCAATTAAAATTACTTTTGTACAGTTAATTTTGCATTAAACATTAAACTAGATATGTATGCTTGTTTCTAAATATACGTAGTCCTGTCGCCAGGGGGGGTACAACGGCCTCCTGTATTCAGATGGACTTACCCAAGCTTTTTTTATGTATTTTGACCCGTAGAACACGAATTTTTTGGGTAACAGTTGATCCGAATGTCGATAAGTTTGTTATAAACAAAGAAGTTGAGGAAATACATAACAGCGATTTCTCGCAAAACAAAATATGTTTTTGTATTTTTTGGGCCATTCTAACCAAAAAGTGTTCCTACAAATTTTTTCGTAGGATGCATAGTTTTCGAGATAAACGCGGTGGAACTTTCAAAAAATCGAAAAATTGCAATCTTTGTACCCGAATAACTTTTGATTAAAAAATAAAATAGAAATTCTGCTTACCGCATTTGAAAGTTCAAGTCAAAGTATATCGGTTTTAGTTATGTGCATTGCTAAAAATTTATTATTTTATTGTTAAACAAAAGTATAAACACCTAGTGCTGGAGTGATGTTTTCAATGATTTCTCATTTAAAATCGAACGAGTAGATAGAGTAGGTACAAGTGCAAGCGAGGCTATTTCTACGTAGCATGCATGTAAACGCATGTATTAGGCACGGGAAACACTATGTGTTTATAGCTTTTTTTAGCAATAAACACATAAATTTTTAGCAATGTACATATTCGAAACCGATAGAATTTGACTTGAACTTTCAAATGCGGTAAGCAGAATTGCTATTTTATTTTTTAATCAAAAGTTATTCGGGTTCAAAAATTGCAATTTTTCGATTTTTTGAAAGTTCAACCGCGTTTATCTCGAAAACTATGCATCCTACGAAAAAACTTGTAGGAACATTTTTTGGATAGAATGGCCCAAAAAATACAAAAACAGGTTTTGTTTTGCGAGAAATCGCTGTTATGTAATTCCTCAACTTCTTTGTTTATAACAATCTTATCGACATCCGGATCAACTGTTACCCAAAAAATTCGTGTTCTACGGGCCAAAATACATAACAAAAACTTGGGTAAGTCCATCTGAATACAGGAGGCCGTTGTACCCCCCCTGGCGACAGGACTAACGCAGCAATTGTTTGTTTTTTCCGACATTTTAATATACTACAATAATAGGTTTTCCACAAATTTCTTACAAGATTGGTGTCTTGGTAACTTTACAACTGTAATTATTGCCTTAACCCTTACTGTAGTGGCTTTATCTTTTTATACCATAATCATTATTAAAGCGTTTATTTTTATTACAACACCAAAAATACTTTAACAACACATTAGTTAACTAAATAAAATAGAAAAGCATACAAAAGTATATTATTGCGAGGCAGATTCAGTACACTACTAATTGTTACCCCCCTTATTAACTTATTTATTTTTAGCACATAAGCAAAACGCTCGGACAGGTCGATTTTTAAAATAATCAAAGTATATTATAACATTAATTTTTCGAACTTTACGCTATCCCTCTTCAGGTGACAGGCACAACTTTGATTTTTTAAATGAGAAAATACATCATGTGACAGCTCATTTAAAAGCGTTTAAAATAGTGATTCCCAAAATGTATAACACTTTAATCCTTTTTGAAAACGCAGGTGCAACGTTTCGATCGAATTCTTTTTAAATGCATTTATTTTTTTTGGAATCCTGAGAAAACTAATAAGTACATTTAAAAAATTTAAACGCAGAATAAAAGATTACATTGTTACCGAGGGCTGAAAGTCCCTTAAAATAAACAAAAAGTTTCTTTTAAATGGTATATTTGAAATTAAAAATCATACTAAATTTTCCCTTTTTCACCCCTGTGACTCATTAAAATAATCATTATAGAAGTTCTCAGGGACTTCAGACCCTCGAATTGCTGTAATATTTTATTCTGCGTTTACATTTTTCAAAAATACAAATTAGTTTTCTCAGGATTCGAAAAAAATGAATACGATAATAGACACACGAAAACTTCCTTCCAGTACGGACTACACTTGGAAACGAAATGAAATTATTCGGCACTTCGGTAGAGGTAACAGCATTGCTTAACAAAGAATTCTTTTTTAAATGAAGTAAAGAAACACAGACTTACTCACAATCATTTAATAATACTTTGACAAAAACTTAAAAAAAATCATTTAATAATACTTTTAAATGATTGTGAGTAAGTCTGTATAGAAGAATAATACAAGGATGGGCAGCATACGGAGCTCTTTTTAAGAGTGACATTCCAACTAACATGAAGAAAAAAGTTTTCGACCAATGCGTGCTACCGGTGATGACCTATGGTGCAGAAACATTATCGCTCACAAAGAAAAACGCACAAAAACTAAGAGTAGCGCAGAGAAGAATGGAGCGATCAATGATAGGGGCCACTTTGCGAGACAGGATTAGAAACGAAGATCTACGAGCTAAGACCAAAGTCATAGACGTCATTGAAAGAAGCTGTAATTTAAAATGGAAATGGGCTGGACACGTTGCCAGAATGAAGGACGGAAGATGGACTCGCAAACTAGTTGAATGGAGACCAAGGGCCGATAAACGTAGCAGAGGAAGACCATCAATACGATGGCAAGACGACTTACGAATGACAACAAAATACTGGATACAGAAAGCACAAGATAGAACACTTTGGAGACAAACAGGGGAGGCCTATGTCCAGCAGTGGATTGAGAGAGGTTGATGATGAGTAAGTCTGTGTTTCTTTACTTCATTTAATATGGACTCACATATGCAACCCATTCAATATTTCAATAATTCTTTTTTAAACAATGGTAACATATAGAAGCTCGGGGTATCACGATAAGGAAAACCCGTTACATTTCAAATGGTCAAGCAAAACATTTATTGTTTCAACAACTGCGTTTATTGTTAACATGATCGCATTGATTGTGGTTATTAAACGCAGTAGTAGATTGATTAATTCATTCGTTGTCACAACAATTAGTTTACATCTATGGAATAATCAAATATTACTCTATATTAACAACATTTGTACCGGGTGTCCCAATAAGAATGGCTCTCGGCCATATCTCAGGAACCGTTTATAGTAGAGCTTTGAAATAAAAAATTTTATAACAAAAGTTGCCTCAGGAAAAGCCTGGAAATTATTTTCATAATTGTGGGTTCACCGCTAGAGGGCGTAATTGAATATCAAAAATTTAAAAATCTAAATGTTACAAAATTTTCCTAATGAAGGGGCACTGGAAATCCGATTATTGTAATCTTCATAAAATTCTGCGCATATTTGATTTAACAAGTTTAACTCTACTTTTGCAAATAAGAGGTGGGGGTGAGTGGGAACCTTGTTATGAAAAAATGGCTGTAAGTCCGGTTCTGCTAAATCAAATTTTGAAAACTGGGTCTTGTTAAAGACAGATATTTTTCTTCAATGTAAGCGTGATAATTTTGAACCATCCTAATAAGTAATAAGCCAGCTGGGAGGCGTTATTTAATTTTTTTCAGAAATCTAGTTTTCTTTGGAAAATATTAATTACAAGTATGCATTTTTAATCATACTTTATAAAATTAGATTAAATTAGCAATAGAATAGCGAAAACCGCATGTCGATACCTTTTTTATATCTCAAGATATCTCGAGAAACGTGTAAATTTTATACATAACTGTTACTATCACCGGTAAACTAAGTTAATGAAAAGTAGTGTGCTGTGGAAAAAAACAAAAAAACATTTTCCAGATGTCAACGTATAAAAATATAATTAATTAAAACAACAATATAAAGAGAAACAATACTTTTAAAATTAAATATAACAAAGAACAAAAAGAACTACTTAGTGACGACCTAAATATTCAAATTGTTGCCCATCATACACTACTCTAGAATACATTAAACAGAGAATACTAAACGCCATTCAAAGCATATCGAGAGCAGAAATTGAGACTGCTGTTCAATCTACTCTTGAAAGAGTAAATGTTTGCAACGAAAATGATGGCCAAAAATTTGAACATTTATGTCATCACTAAATAGTTGTTTTTATTTCTTTGTAATAGGGCTTTTCAACGCTTCTCATTTGTTTCGAGCCTCTGTCATATGCCGTATAATCCGTGTATAATATTAATATACGAGATATGAACGAGGCTCGAAACAAATGAGAAGCGTTGAAAAGACCTAATATACGTTGACAGCTAGAAAATGTTTCTTTGTTGTTTCCATAGCACACTACTTTTCCTAAACTTCGTTTACCGGTGACAGTAATAGTTATGTTTTTAAATTTACACGTTTTGTAAGATATCTCGAGATAGAAAAAAGGTATTAACATGCGGTTTTCGCTATTCTGTTGCTAATTTTGTCTAATTTTGTAATATGGTATTAAAAATGCATGTTTGTATTTAATATTTTCCAAAGAAAACTAGATTTCTGAAAAAAATTAAATAACGCCTTCTAGCTGGCATATTACTCAGTAAGTTGGTTCGAAATCATAACTTTTACATTGACGAAAAATATCTGTCTTCAACAAGACCAAATTTGCAAAATTTGTTTAAGCAGAACCGGACTCACAGCCAGTTTTTCGTAACAAGGTTCCCACTCACCCCCACCTCTTGTTTCCAAAGGTAGACCTAAACTTGTGAAATCAAATATGCGTAGAATTTTATGAAGAATACGAAGATCGGATTTCCAATGCCCCTTCATTAAGAAAATTTTGTAAAATTTAGATTTTTTAATTTTTGATATTCAATTACGCCCTCTAGCGGTGGTCCCACAATTATGAAAATAATTTCCAGGCTTTTCCTGAGGCAACTTTTGTTATAAAATTTTTTATTTCAAAGCTCTACTATAAACGGTTCCTGAGATATGGCCGAGAGCCATTCTTATTGGGACACCCGGTACATTGTTTTAATGAAATCTGTACGTTGTCACGATAAACCAAGATAATTGCTTACCATCTACGAAATCAAGAAAGTGGTTTGCTGCCAGAATTAACAATATTTATTAAATATACGAAACTAACTTATTGGCTGAATAAATTGAGTGTTATTGATTAATAGGCCGGGCCGAAAAAGGGCAAAAAAAATTTTTTTTGGGAAATTTTAAACGGGCTAGTAAAAAAAGTTGTGTATGGTAGTCCTAATACTGTGTACCAAACATAGGCCGAATTAAATTATTTTTGACCGGGCCCCCGGGGGCCTAAAAAAAATTATTTTTTTTTGCTTTATTTTTGGGGCGGGCTAGTGTCTAAGATATTAATATCAATGCTACTATCTTGTTAAAAAATTTTCATCATGATCTAAAAAGATTTAACCGGCCCCCAGGACTAAAAATATAAAAGAGGGGTAACCAATGCATTTTATTTACTATTTTTGCGCTGTGAACTGTGCAGCTCTTTGCTTTAATCAATATTCGGCACGAAAGGTTATTTATATTGAACTATTATGCACATATTTAAAATTATTTCGTATATTCATTTAATCCAGAACTCACCACGATGAGGTTGCTGCACGGTGAGTTCCACCCGCCAACATTTTTACTTACTCATTCCTTGAACCATAGCGTCGACATTTACTTTCAAATATCGGCTAATTCTTTCTGGCATCAAGTTTAGCTCGGATATAACCATCTCTAGATTCTTCACCACACACTTTTATTGATGCATCAGTAATTATCTTCACACACCTCTCCACCGCTTGAGTATGGCCAGGAAAATTGTCAAACTTTGGAACTTGTTTCACCATGTCCCACAATCCACAATAATTATTCTTCGTCGGCCAAATGGTGTATTAGAAGATGATCTGTTAGAGTACCATTCATCTAGTCTATGAGATCTATGTAATCTTCTGCATCGAAATTGATTTAGGTATTTGGGATACTATGAAAACACAATTTTTATACCGGCCTTCCTACATTTTAAAATCCTTCTGAGAGCATCCTCTCTAATACCTTGGCGTTAATCTGTTAACATACAAATTTGAATGATTTCCGGGTGTGCAAATTAAGCATTGTCTTAAATAACTTTATTGATAAATTGATGAGACATTATTCGGAGAATCTCTCGAGGGCTGCATTAATTTCCATAGATGCCTGGCACCATATTCCAATCTTGGCTGTGTTTTTATCACAAACCTCATACGTGAATATACTGGTATTACAAACTCAGCTAAAATCTTTAAACTTTCAGAAGGATCAGTTGTAGCTACATAAACTCTAATAATGCGGTTAGCTGTCGTAAACCTACGTGTTTGTGCCATCTTCCCTGGAATTTTCTCTGAACTTTGAGAACATATTCCATCTTCAATTATTGCTTAGGATAGTTTGGACAAATACTATTGATCTGAACTTAGATCATTTTCATTTACAAGAGGCAGGATAGCTTCTGTGGTGTTAAATTTAATAACAGGCATTTTTTCGTAATTGGGAAGAAGGGATCCAATCGGCTCAGAATATGAATAGAGACCTTTTGTGTGGTCATCTAGTTTTTGCAGCAAATATCGCAAGGGAAGTTCATTAACGTCCAACGGGAATACACTCCACTGTAATGGTTTATTTACTCACATTTCTATAATTCGTATGATACCTTCCAGTCCGTATTTACATTTGAACAATCACATCCCATAACACCTAATTTGCTTAGATCTATATTATGGCTTTGTAAGTAGGCTAATATTCCTTCGACAATATTTATTACACGAGACTGGCTAAGAGCCAAGTACCCAAAATATAAACTACGGGTCCTTCAATTAAAGCTATATGGTCTTCAGTTTTTATAATTCGTCTCGCCTTTCCGAAGACCATGGTTTGATCTTTCCTTTCATCAAAGTGTAGCCCTTCAATATCGACTTGTTTAAATTTTTATTCCTATGCTGGATTTGCCGTCTGTTTTCCTTAACCCCTCTCAGAATTTTATTTTTGTTGATGACCAGCACTGTATTATAGTTGAAGATTTAGTTTAGATCTTCTTAAACGTCAATTAAAAGCTTAAGTATTTTTTCCTGTCTACTGTATTATCTTTATTTTGCTTAATAATAGAATATGACAACATAAGCTTTTTTAATATGTAGCCCCAAACATTTTTTTAACAAAATAAAAATTTTTTGAAGGCCGGGGGCCCGGTTAATTACTTTCTAAATCGTCCCAAATTTGGTATAGGATTATATAAATACTAGTTCCAACTTTTAGCAACTAGCCTTTTACAAGAATTAAAAAATAAAATAAAATTAATAAAAAATAAAATTTCGACCCAAAAAAATGTTTAAGGGTCAGGGGGCCCGGTTAAATATTTTTTAAACCGGCCCAAATTTGGTATAGGATTATATAAATACTATTCCCAACTTTTGGCAACTAGCCGTGTAGAAAAATTTAAAAAAAGTTTTTTCGGCCCGGCCTATTGATTAATGTACTCTAGTTATTTTCACAATTATTATTCAATCATTGTGACAATAACCAAATACATTCATCAATGTCTAAAAGTTCGTTGAAACAAAATATTAAATTGTTGTTACAACGAAATACTATTCAATAATCACTGTTAGATAATCAATATTACGAACTACATTTTTTTGAGTGTATTCCTTTCCTTCTATTTACAATTTTTCTTTTTTGCAGTACATGATAGAGGCGGAATGGCCGGGACAAATAGGAGTGTGCGAACCGAGAAGAGTGGCGGCTATTTCTTTGGCTAATAGGGTAGCGGATGAGACGGGCACTCTCGTGCAGCAAGATACTGTTGGATATGCAGTTCGATTCGATGCTTGCTACAACAAACCAAAAATTAAGGTAGGTCTTATTATTATAAACAATAATCTATGTTACCACTTCTTTTATAGGATCATCATTATCAAGGCTTTTCATTCAGGATGAAATGTTTGCCGCTCTTACTTAGAGCTCTCTGATTCGCTTATTTTGGTGAATCACTCCGCATTCCACTTGTTCGTTATCAAAGTTTGTTGTATGAATTGGCTTTCGTTACACTTTTCTTCCACTCATATCTCTCATGACCTGGTCCTCTCAACCCCTCTCTAGGTCTTCTCCTTGGTCTTTCAGTTTCTGGTTTCCATCTGGCGATCTTCTTAATCAGTAGATCGTTTTTCCTTCTCCCTATGTATCCCAGTCATCTCAGTCTCTGCCCTTTAATAAATCTAACTATATCTTCTCCCTTCATTATGTCTCTTAATTCATGGTTCATTCTTCTTCTCATTTCTCCGTTGTCCATTGCTATCGGTCCCATAATCCGTCTGAGGATTTTCCTTTCGAATATTCTCAATTTTTCTTCATCTTTTTCTATGAGGTCTACTACTGGTCTGATTGCAACTGTGTATATCAGAGTTGTATATCAGTTTTTTATTTCTGAATAAGTTCTTGTCCTTCATTAGCCTATGCTATCTTCAGTATGTTTTGTTACCTGCTCGTATTCGTAAGTTCTTATACAATTAGCGTCTCTTTGTAAAGACAATGAAGTCGACTTTGCGAAGAAACAAGACATTTACTCAGCACACACACTACACATTACACTAGGTATCTGGTTGCAAAATCAACTGTACCATGCTAATGGCCGTTGGTCAGGGTTTGTCAAGGTTGTCTAAATAAAAAAAATTAATACTACAAATATGTTTATTTATATTAAAGACAACTAACATTATCAAGGTATATGCCCCTACAGCTGACAAACCGGACGAGATAATTGAAGCATTTTATAATGAACTATCCAACACCTTAAAATGCCTCCCCAAAAAGGATTTAATTTTGATTATGGGTGATCTAAATGCCAAGATTGCTAGGGGACAATCGGGAGAATTCATAGGGCAATTTGGACTTGGAGAAAGAAATGAGCGAGGAGACCGACTGGGTGAATTTGTGGCAGAAGAAGAGTTTGTGATTACTAACACTTACTTCAAACTCTCTTACAGAAGATTATATACATGTAAATCACCTCAAGACACTCCAGGCCGCATAGTGAGAAATCAAATAGATTACATCATGATTAATAAAAGATTTCGTAACAGCGTAACATCAGTCAAGACATACCCAGGAGCTGATATAAAGTCAGACCATAACCCACTGATTGGCAAAATTAAGCTCAGGCTAAAGAAGGTTAGACGTAGTGTCAATCCAAAATTCGACATCAGGCTATTAAAAGACCAAAACACAGGACAGAGTGTAAAACGGTATATACAGAACAACTTGAATACCGTTATTCAATCGGATGTAATGGACCAGGAGATAGAAAAGTTGCATACAGTTTCACAAGGCATACGTGAGAAATTCCTCAAACCACCAAAAATAAAGAAGAAATCGTGGATGACAAACGAGATTTTAGATATGATGGAAGAGAGGAGAAAGTCCAAAGATCAGGACATGTCATTATACAAAAGAATAGATAAAGAGATCAAAAAAGCAATTAGAATAGCTAAGGATACACGACTAAGAGAACAGTGTGCGGAAATCCAGCAATTGCAACATAAACACGATTCATTCAATATGCACAAAAAAGTTAAAGAAGCTGCAGGCTTATACAAACCTAGAAGAGTTGGGTGTTTGGCAGATAACCAAGGCAAACCACTGTTAAGTGTGGAAGAAAAACTAGACACGTGGAAGAAATATGTGGAAGTAACTTTTGCAGATGAAAGGCAGAATACCATTGAAGACACTGAATGCCAAACAGGACCCCCGATTACCATTGAAGAAGTCACGTCAGCTATTAAAACAACTAAAGATGGTAAAGCTGTAGGGCCTGACCAGTTTTATGTAGAATTCCTAAAACTTATGGATGAACAAGGAATAAAATGGATAACAACTGTATTCAACAAAATATACGTAACTGGAAAAATACCCCAAAGCTGGTTAAAGTCGACCTTTGTAACTTTACCCAAAAAAGTAAATGCCAAAACATGTGAAGACTACAGAACAGTTAGCCTAATGAGCCACTTACTCAAAACGTTTCTGAAAGTGATACACGGCAGAATATATAAAAAATGCGAAGAACAGGTATCATGGACGCAGTTTGGATTCCGCGATGCCTTAGGCACCCGAGAGGCTCTATTCGCTGTCCAAGTGCTTATGCAAAGATGCAGAGATGTTGACTGTGACGTGTATATTTGTTTTATCGATACAAAAAGGCGTTTGATAGAGTAAAACATGATAAATTCATAAACATCTTGAAAGAAGCGGGAGTAGATGATAGAGACTTGAGAATCATATATAATTTGTATTACATCCAAACTGCCAATATTAAAGTGGATGACCAGTTGACAGAGTAGGCAGTCTCCATAGATAGAGGAGTGAGGCAAGGATGCATCCTGTCCCGGGTGCTGTTTAATATATATTCTGAATGTATCTTCGAGCAAGCGCTGGGAGGACTACAGGAAGGCGTATTAGTCAATGGAGTGCGTCTGAACAACATTAGATATGCCGACGACGCTGTAGTTTTTGCAGACAGTCTAGATGGTTTGCAAAGAATAATGTCGCGCATATCAGATATAAGTAGAGAATACGGATTTGATCTCAATACGAAAAAAACAAAGTACATGGTAGTCAGTAAGCGCGAAATATTAAATACACAGCTTTTGGTTAACCAACAACTAATTGACAGAGTCGACAGCTACACATACCTTGGTACCAACATAAACAGCCAGTGGGACCACTCAAGTGAAATAAAACAACGCATAGGAAAAGCGAGATCAGCGTTCATAATGATGAAATCTCTTTTCAGAAGCCACGATTTACCTCTTGCTACCAAAATCTCTATCATCAGATGCTATGTATTTTCTACGTTATTATACGGAGTAGAGCCCTGGACACTTTCCGAGGCTTCTTTGAGAAAACTCGAGGCATTCGAGATGTGGTGTTACAGGCGCATTTTGAGAATTTCGTGGGTGGATCGTGTGACTAATGTTGAGGTTCTACGTAGAATAGGCAAGGAATGCGAGATTATTAACACAATCAAAAAGCGCAAACTAGAATATCTTGGCCATATTATGAGGAATGAACAGAGATATGGCTTGTTGCAACTCATTCTTCAAGGCAAGGTATTTGGAAAGAGAGGACCTGGGAGAAGAAGAATATCTTGGCTTCAAAACCTGAGAAAGTGGTTTAATATATCGACAACCGGACTATTCAGAATAGCAGCAAACAAAGTTAGGATAGCCATGCTGATCGCCAACATCCGGAACGGATAGGCACCTTAAGAAGAAGAATATTAAAATATAAAAGAGTTTATTTTTTAAGAAGCTTTTAAACTCTCTGAATAAATGGTTTTAATATATATTTTGAAACGAATATTTTTGTAGTTTATAAGAAAAATTAATAATGATATTAAATATTTGCATAAATAATATGCATTAATCGATTAAATTAAAATATTTCTTACGAAATAATAGTAAAATTCAAATGTTTTTTATGGAAAAATATTTATTTATTTTTCCGGGAGGTTAAAGTAGCCCAATTCTTATTATATTCTAAAGCTACCGCAATATAAAAAAAAATTAAGCTTCTGCGTATCATAGAAACCGAGATATTGAAATTTTTTTCAGCGTGTTTCAATTTCAAGTTCTATTTAAAAAAAAATTGAGCTCAGACAGGCGATATTTTACGAGTACCTTCACTTTAAAGGGTTATACCTTTTTACTTCTTCTCTTTATATTTCTATTGTTCTGTTATGTTCTTACTGTTCTATTTATCATAGAAGGTTCTTTTTTTGAATATTGTGTTTTTTCACCATCTTTTCAGTGAGCCTACTTACACGTGCGTGACATAAAAAAATATTATTTTATTATTAATAACTTCAGATAAAATATTTTATTAATCCTCAATAAAGATCAGAAAATTTAGTATGTTATTATTTTCTTATCTATTTTTTAGAAATAAAAAATAATATAGGTAGTCAATACACGTTGTTTCAAGATCATTTGGTTATCAATATTTATAACACCTACTGTATCTATATTCATAAATTATTGGATTTTCTCCGATTTCTTAGAAATAATTGTGAAAATCTTAGCAATGTCAATTCAACGGTCGAATTTCATCTATATAAATAAAAATGAATGTTTGTATGTATGTATGTTCCGTATAGACTCGCAAACTATGCATTTGATCGTATGATGACCTTAATCAAAGTTGTTGTGCATGAACCCGGGATGGTTTCTGAAGTGGAACGTTCTACCTAAGTGAAAAGGGGGCTTGCCCCCCCCAAAATTATTTTAAATTTTTTTGGCCAAATTTTTTTTCTTAATTTTATACGATGTAGAACCAAAATATACACACAATCCTAAATTTTCACTTTTTTATCTCCAACCGTTAATTTTTAATAGCCATCTAAATATTACCTCTTCTATATAAATAAAAATGAATGTTTGTATGTATGTATGTTCCGTATAGACTCGCAAACTATGCATTTGATCGTATGATGACCTTAATCAAAGTTGTTGTGCATGAACCCGGGATGGTTTCTGAAGTGGAACGGTCTACCTAAGTGAAAAGGGGGCTTGCCCCCCCAAAATTATTTTAAATTTTTTTGGCCAATTTTTTTTTCTTAATTTTATACGATGTAGAACCAAAATATACATACAATCCTAAATTTTCACTTTTTTATCTCCAACCGTTAATTTTTAATAGCCATCTAAATATTACCTCTTCTATATAAATAAAAATGAATGTTTGTATGTATGTATGTTCCGTATAGACTCGCAAACTATACATTTGATCGTATGATGACCTTAATCAAAGTTGTTGTGCATGAACCCGGGATGGTTTCTGAAGTGGAACGGTCTACCTAAGTGAAAAGGGGGCTTGCCCCCCCAAAATTATTTTAAATTTTTTTGGCCAATTTTTTTTTTCTTAATTTTATACGATGTAGAACCAAAATATACATA
Organism: Diabrotica virgifera virgifera; assembly: GCF_917563875.1. Classification (NCBI taxonomy): domain Eukaryota; kingdom Metazoa; phylum Arthropoda; class Insecta; order Coleoptera; family Chrysomelidae; genus Diabrotica; species Diabrotica virgifera. Next base: position 174,177,659 of record NC_065451.1, read on the forward strand.
CAATCCTAAATTTTCACTTTTTTATCTCCAACCGTTAATTTTTAATGGCCATCTAAATATTACCTCTTCTATATAAATAAAAATGAATGTTTGTATGTATGTATGTTCCGTATAGACTCGCAAACTGTGCATTTGATCGTATGATGACCTTAATCAAAGTTGTTGTGCATGAACCCGGGATGGTTTCTGAAGTGGAACGTTCTACCTAAGTGAAAAGGGGGCTTGCCCCCCAAAATTATTTTAAATTTTTTTGGCCAAATTTTTTTTTCTTAATTTTATACGATGTAGAACCAAAATATACACACAATCCTAAATTTTCACTTTTTTATCTTTAACCGTTATTTTTTTAATAGCCATTTAAATATTTAACATCTATATATATATAAAAAATTCTCTTTCTCAGTATTTGTTGCCATACTCCTCCGAAACTACTAGACCGATTTTTATGAAATTTGGCAGTTATACTCCCTGATGAGTTCGCTATCCAACGGTATATAAATCATCTCTCTAGCTCAATTAGTTTCCGAGATAACAAAACGAGCCCGTAGGACAACACGAGAGCACGAGAGACGACATTAAGCACACGAGAAGAACGGGCGAAAATTGTACGAACATCCGTGAAATTATGAAGTTTTTAATTTATCGATTACTATTTTTAATGTATTAAAAATATTTCAAAATTTTGCCGAAGGACCATGTCTCTGGTATAATAATCAAAATTTTGGCAGATGCTTTTATAGAGGCGCATCTCTGGTATAATAATCAAAATTTTGGCGAAGGCGTGTATCTCTACTATAATAATAATTTTTCCCCAAAAAACTAGCGCAAGAACACTTCGCTCTCTGTCTCAATAGGTCCGTCCGTCAGTTTACTCTTTTTAATGCTTTTAAAATTTTACCAAAATACAGAAGCATAAAATCAAACTCTATTGTTGATCAAAAAATTTTTCTATAAAATATTTTGTAGAACACCTACGTTTTTTAGAGTTTATACAATTATTACAGAGAAAAGCAACTGCCGAAAGGTCACATTTACTCAAAGTTAATTGCTCGAATGAAAAAGAAAATTGTATATCTAAAATATTTATTCACAATAGTACAAAATATAGACATAAGAAAGATAGTATAATAGAACAAATTATATGATATTCCACATATATAATCGTATATTAATTTATGCTGAAAACATCTTTATTATAAATCTTAAATATGTTTGAGCTTTGGAAATATAAGAAAAATAACGGCAGAAATTTATTTCCCCTCTAGAACAAGAACAAAGTTTAAATGAACTAAAAATTGAACAGTGTGGTCCTTCTCAGAGGCATTTTTCAGTATGTCACAAGTAACCGCAAAAAAGGTAAGTCCGTGGTAATACACATTTATAACATTTATTATAATCTGACATTTAAGTTAATTGTGACAGTTGTCAGAATCGTAATCAGCCAAATATGAAAAGGGTATTGCAGTTTAACCCTTTAATTTGCAATTTGGTATAAAAACAAATCAATTGTGTTTATTGCATTTATAAAATGTTATTTTCTTTGATTTGTATAGTCTTATAAATTGTACAGATTATAGTCGTATATATAATTCCTAAATCATTTTTTGTTCGATTATAGCGCCATCTATCAACAACTAGAATAAATGTTATAACAAACTGTGATCACGGACGTACCATTTTTTCTGTCACTTCCAACTTAATGCGTTAGAAAGAAATCGAAAACCTGTGATGCACTGAAAGATGCCTCTGAGAACGAGTATCCATAAGTGGCAAACAACCTCAAAATGATCATAGAAGATATAGAGATAGTGTTGATAGGTTATTGCGTTTAATAAACAATTACATATTATGAACCACAAATTAATATCTGTGATTATATACGTAGAATATTAAATAATTTGTCCTATTAAATGTACCTCTCTTATATACCTACAAATTTTGCATTATTGTGAATAAATATTTGGACATATAATTTTCTTTTTTATTCGAGCAATTTTTATTTCGATCAATTTTTATATCGACCAATTCATTTTCGAGCAGTTGATTTTGAGTTATTGATCTCTAGCAATTGCGTTCGACCAATTGATCTAGAATTAAAATTATGACACATTATCTAATTATGACACATTATCTAAGGTGCAACGAAGTTCACCGGGTCAGCTAGTTTTTTATAAAAACATGATAAGTTGGTTATCATGCATCCTCAAATTTTAAATCCACGCCGGAACATGAAATAAATATATTTATATTTATTATCAAACGATCATAATATTATTGAATTTTGTTTTCTTAAAGGTGAGAGCAAACTGATTAGGTCCAAATAAAAAACAGTACTATTTTATCTTTGTTTACTTTCTAATTAAAAAATTAATTATATAAAGATTCTAGAATATAACTATTAGACCAGGGTAATAAGCTAGAAATAGACCATGTTCGGGACACTCAAAGATCCAGGTAGCTGACTACTTTTTTAGATATAGTAGACCTATAGGAAGACCACCTACCTGTTTCCTTCCTAGAGTTCGCGTACGTTTTTTAATTATTAACAATTTAGTGCAAAAATCGCGATTTTTTCGATTTTTTGCACCCCATTCAAAAGCTAAATAGTTTACATAAAATTACAAAATTTGATTTTTTAGACCATTAAAAAACCTTCAAAATGCCGATTTTTGAAAGTTAAAAAGGTAATTTTTGCTATGCAAACTGCAAAATAAGTGAAAATCGTTAGTTGTTAATAACTTTTACAAAAACTATCTTAGAAATTTGGTGTTTCACCCAAAGTTGGGTATTTGGGTACTTAACAAACCCTCAAAATTTGAGACCGATCCATTAATTAGTTTAAGAGTTATTCTAATTGTTTATCCCAGAAACCTTTATTTTGCAATAAAACAAGACAGAAAATAATGAAGATAGGGCAATTCTGAGTATGCCAAATGAAAGCAGAAAACTGATACTATCAAAATGTACTAAAAAACAATAAAAAGATTATCTAATATAGTCAAAAATCCTAATGCCAATTTTGTGAAATTTTGTAGTTTAAAAACATTTAAAATAACGTTAAAAAATATTGTCTGTAGAAAAAGTCATTTTACATATTAGAAAAGCTGGTATTTTACACGAATTTTTAAAAATGTAGTTTAACTGGTGACTAGTCGTGGTAAGTGAAGGGGGAGCTGGGAGCCGACAAATGCACAAGTTCAAAAACTATAAAAAGCAACTTAAAACTACTATCATTTTCTATATCTCTGGATCTACTGAATATATTTTGATCGTTCTTTTTTTAATATGTATGTAATTTTTCTGTACATTACAAATATGCAATTTGTCTAGACATTTATTAATTAATAAACAGTCTAATTTCGTATTTTTTATGGGAAATAAGCCACAATTTTACTAAAAAATGAATTTATTAACGTTTCGAAGCCCAAATCGGGTTTCGTTGTCAAAATACAAAATACTATTAAAATAAAACAAACGTGTTGTTGCTAAGTAAAAAAATTCTTCTAATAATTTATTTAATCTGACTCATTTATATTGGCAATTCAGACGTATATTATACATTTTAAAGTAGAAGACTTTAAAATGATATCGCCAATATTTATGAGTTGCGTTCCTGGGACGACTTTACTAAAAGATAGTTCATTCGATTACATAAAATCAATCCCAACTCAAGAATATCCGTCGCAAAAAAATCACAGCATGTGATCTGTCTTTAAAAAGACAACCAAATGCAACGATGACAGTAAAATTCTCGCGTTAGAGATTCCATAGTAAATCACGAGGGAAAACCAGGAAAAAACTTCGTGATACTATCCCGACATCGTAAGTATTTGGTCTTACATTTAATCTACCTTCAAAAAACTAATACCAAATTCTGACTTTAATATGTTTAAATTATAAATAATATTAATATTACATAGATATACAATAAGTAATACTAAAATATAAAATTTGTACTAACTCGATATTATTGACTTACTAATCGTGGTATTTTCTTTCTATTGACTTCCTCTTTCAGTATGGGTAACCACATCCTACTGCATTCTACATTTTAGTAAAATTGTGGCTTATTTCCCATAAAAAATACGTAATTATAAAAATGCCACAAGGAAATAGCTTCAGAACAACAGTCTAATTTGTTTAAACAATTTTTGAAAAAATAATTTCTTCCCAAAAATCCATGATTTTAATCTTACTGTCCGTATTAATCATAGAAAAAGTTAAGGTATACTTTAATAAATAAATTATCTTCAATAAATAATTATCTAATAAAAATCATTTATTTATTAAAGTGTACATTAACTTTTTCTGTGATCATTAATGATACTATGATTAAAATGGTAGGGGAGCCCAAGCGGGGATTTTTGCAGTTACTCGAGCGCGTTAGATTATCATATGGGGAGAAACCTGGTACCCTGCAGATGTACCTCTACCATATATTGGCTCTTAACACAGGGGAGTTCGTTAAGGGGGCCCGAAAAAAAAATCTATCCTTTAAAAAACTCGAAATTGTCAGATTAAGATAAGGTCAGTTAAGTGCATGCAAAAGAGTGTATATTTTTAAAATCTGACGATTTGAGCCGGGCGTAAGGAAATGGGTGAGTCCCAAAGTTTCACAAGGAAAAAGCGAATATTCCGCGAAAGGAATGACAGATCGAAAAACTAAAAAATATGTGCTCAATATTTTTTAAAAATCTATCGAATGATATCAAACATGACTTCCCACGGAGAGGGGTGGGGGTAAATTTAATATTTTAAATACGAATCCCGCGATATTTCGCGAAATGAACATCAGATCGAAAAACTGTAAAATACACTTATTCAATATTTTTGAAAAATCTATCGAATGGCACCAAACACGACCCCCCACGGAGGTGGGGTGGGGGGTTACTTTAAAATCTTAAATAGGAGCCCTCATTTTTTATTGCAGATTAGGATTCCTTACGTAAAAATAAGTAACTTTTATTCGAAACATTTTTTCGAATTATGGATAGATGGCGTTATAATCGGAAAAAACGATTGTTGGAAATGGAAAATTAAATTAGAAAATGGCAAGCGCCCACTAAAATGGAAAACTTTACTTAACTTTTTTTGGTTTTAGGACCTACCCTTCACAACCCAATAGGTCCCCAAAGCGCTCGAGTGCCTGCACATTTAGCATACTTTGCTCCCCTACCAAAAAAATAAATTTTTGTAAAAAAATATTTTTTCAAGAATTGTTTAAACAAATTAGACTGTTTATTAATTAATAAATTTATAAACAAATTGCATATTTGTAATGTAAGTAAAAATTACATACCAATTAAAAAAAGAATGATGAAAATCCATTGAGTTGATCCGGAGATACAGCAAATTATATTCGTTTGAAATTGCTTTTTCGGTATTTTAACTCGCTGGATTTGTAGATTCCCCCTAGTAATCGTTTGCACTACATTTTTTTTTAAATCTTAGAGGGTGCTGTGAAGGTATAATGTTTGTGCAAATTTTTTAAGAAAAAATACAAATCCCATTCTTTAAAATGGCATTAATGAGATTCCTTAATTATTATAAACAAATTAGCTGTGAATTAAAAGAAACATATGGCTAACTTTTTCCCAAATGAGCCCAGGCTAAATTTTTTTATTTGAAAATTCGTGTTAAAATACTATCTTTTCGAATATATAAAAATATTGTTTCTACGGACAACATTTTTAAAGTTATTCTAAATGTTTATAAGCTACAAAATTTAAAAAATTTGGCATTAGGATTTTTGACTATGTTAATTATTTTTTTATCTTTTTTTAATACAGTTTGATACTAGCACTCTTCTACTTTCATTTGACATACTCAGAATTGCACTATCTTCATTATTTTCTGTCTTATCTTATTGCAAAATAAAGGTCTCTGGAATAAACAAATAGAATAACTATTAAACTAATTAATGGAACGGTCTCAAATTTTAAGAGTTTGTTAAGTACCCCAATCAGGGCCGGACTGGCTCATGAAAAAGGCGCCAACCCAAATTCTAAAAAAGGCGCCAACGTAATATCTAAACAAAGGCGGACCCCCTCCTAAGATTTTACATCAAACTTTTTATGCAAAGTAAATCAACATTACTTGTGAATTTTTTTAAGTTTAATTTGAATTTAACTCCAAGAAGTAATTTACTATTTTTATTGGGAATAGTAAATTATATTAAGATGCCACAAAAATATAGCTTCAGGTTCCCAGTATCCCTTTTAGTCCGGAGACATTGGAGTGAGTCTCAGTGGTGGTGCAGTTGGAACAAACTATGAATGAATGAGATGATATGGAACATCATCAACTACATCAACATCAGTAGTGAAGGGAAAAAAGGCAAGTACTTAGCAAAGAGGAAAATAAGAAGGAGGAAACTATAATCTTCGGAAGAAGAGGGTCTTGGGTTAGAAAATATCCGGTTAGGGGTAGGGACCTGACCAAGACGGATCTTCCAGGGGAGGCAACCTTGCAAAGGAGCTCCTCACTTGGGGAAAAAAGATCTAGAGAGAAGGAGGAGAACTCCGACATAAGACAAAAGAGAGATAGAAATGATCGCAACGGTTAATAATGGGGGGCTATAGAAGTAGGAACATTAGGCAAATCCTGAAAGTACTCTTCATGGGTATGGACATCCACCTCTCACTGAGGAGTACGAACGCGGGGACGCAGAAGTTGATTGTGAAGGGAGGTAGAAAATCCTACGCCGAGTTTCTAATCAAGGGTAGCGCAGACACGACGAAGGAGGGGATTAGCGTCAAAAGCGCTAAGAAGACTAGGGCGGGGACCTCAACCTCGAAGTGGCAGAAAAAGAACAAGCCGAGCACCTGAAGAAGACTATTGTGGCCCGCACGGAGGGAAACACAGTAGAAGATGTCCGGAGCTATCAGGACCAGGTGAAAATATTTTATATAGACGGAGATGTCACAAAGGAAGAAATCCTGAAGATGGTTCGGAGGTATACCGGCAGCAGGAAGCCTAACTAGTCTCTATGGGAAAATGGAGAAGGCAATACAACCGTTACAGTCGGAATCGCAGCCAAGAAGGCGTTGGAAAGAGAATATATACCCATTGGCCGGAAGTCGTGCAAGATACGAGAGAGTCTGCATGTGCCTCAGCGTTGCCTCAGATACCTGCAATTCGGGCATAATAAAACCGACTACAAGGGAAAAGACAAATCGGCCTCCTGCTACCGATAAGGCAAGGGGGCACTAGGCACGAGATTAAAGTAGTGAGGCGACTTTCTGCCTTACGTGTAAAGTCCGGTCACAGAGCCGACAGCTTATAGTTCTCGGAGTATAAAAAACTGATCCTGGAAAAGCGGGACCTCAAGAGAAACCCTGCCACAAGGGACGAAGAATCAGACAAAAACTATCTAATACGAAGTTTCTTCAAATAAATCTGGGAAGGGCGAGGACCGCTCACGATGTTGCAGAAACACTTGCACGAAGAGAAAGTTGTGACGTGATCCTCTTTCAGGAGTCCAATGTAAAGTTGGTCTCTCGACAAAGAATCATTAAACATAGGAGATCTGATGGGACAGGGAAAAACCTATCAGAATGGATCCACGCCACAGGGATTACTTTGCTAAATGACAGTAAGGCACCTACGTTTGTGAGAGATAATAGTGAATCCTTTCTGAACATCTCACTGGTTTCAACGTCACTTCTAAACAGGGTCATAAGTTAGACTGTTTTGGAAGAAGAATCGCTCAGCTTACATAAATATGTGAGTTTTGAAATAACGAGCAAGAGGAAGAAACAGGAAGATAGATATATCGATCTAAAGAGACTTTTAAATGAGGAGGTTTTTATGGATGCTTTTGGCTTGATTGGTCCGAGATGCGAGGATGTAAGTAAGTTGATCGAGGGTCTAAGGGCGACATCACAGTTGGCTTATGTGAAGTCAAACGGGAGGTATAAAAGGAAACAACCATACTGGTGCAATGAGCGGCATGAATATCTGAGGACTAATTGTATTACGCCCGGTTTCATAATCAACTTAAAGTGAACATTAACTAAAGTTCACTTTAACGTTGACATTAGCCATATGAATTGCATTGATAAGGGTACCAACTTAAAATTTAAAGTCCACATTAAGTGATTATGAAACCGAGCGTTAGAGTAAGAAGGGTACAACAAAATTCAACTCGTATCAGGTATCAGATTAGCTTTAAAGGTAGCAGATTAGATAAAGAATGCATGATATGAGTTGAACGAGTTGAATTTTGTTGTACCCACTGGCCTTATTATGTAGCACTCTAGAGGCAAAAATTTTATATGTATAATGTAAAAGTAAAAATTGTCTTCGAAGGCGCCGCTCGTTGCATCTAAGCTATTTATTAAAATAGAATCAGCGGGGATTGATACTTGATACCTACGAAAGGCGCCTGAATCGCAAAAATGGTCTTTAAGGGCGACGCGCATCGCATCTAAGCTGTTTGATTATCTGATACCTGATACATGTTGACAAGTTATTTTGTTCATTGTCTGCCTTCATTATTTAGGATTCTGGGGCGCAACAATCCAGTATGTATACCGTAGTTATGGAGCGCAGAAAAATACACCTGTATAATTTAGGCCAATTGTGGGATGTACCATGTAACATTCTTTATATCAGAGATCAGATAATCAAATAGCTTAGATGCGAGGCGCAGTGCCCTCGAAGACCATTTTTACAATTTGGGCGCTTTTCGTAGGTATAAATATCCGCAATTTCTATTATATTAGAAACAGCGGAAATTAATACCTATATGTCTTCGAGGGCGTCGATAAAAATTTTCTTCGAGGGCGCCGCTCGTTGCATCTAAGCTATTTATTAAAATAAAATCAGCGGAGATTGATACCTACCAAAGGCGCCTGAATCGAAAAAATTGTCTTCGAGGGCGCCGCGTCTAAGCTTTTTATTATAATGGAAACAGCGGAAATTGATATCTACGAAAGGCGCCCGAATCGTAAAAATTGTCTTCGAGGGCGCCGCTCGTTGCATCCAAGCTATTTATTATAAAAAATCAGCGGATATTGATACCTACGAAAGGTGCCCGAATCGTAAAAATCGTCTTCGAGGGCGCCGCGTCTAAGCTATTTATTATAATACACACAGCGGAAATTACCTACGAAAGGCGCTTGAATCGTAAAAATTGTCTTCGAGGGCGCCGCTAGTTGCATCCAAGCTATTATAAAAGAAACAGCGGATATTGATACATATGAAAGGCGCCCGAATTGTAAAAATGGTCTTCGAGGGCGCCGTCCGACGTAGCTAAACTATTTGATTATCTGATGCTTGATAAAAGTTGTCTTTTATTGTACCAACTGGCTTCATTATGTAGGATTCTGATTACTGAGGCATGTAAAAACATTTTTTAGGAGAATGGTATCATCTTTGTGTAAAGCTTCAAAAAAAATTTTTCCAGTTTAATTTTTTTTATGAATAGATAGGTACTAACGAAGGCAAAAGGCGCACCGGCCCGAGGGCCGGTGGGCCGGCGGGCCAGTCCGGGCCTGACCCCAATGTCCAACTTTGGGTGAAACACTAAAGTTCTAAGGTAGTTTTAGTAAAAGTTATTAACAAATAACGATTTTCACTTATTTTGCAGTTTGCGTAGCAACAAATTAACTTATTAACTTTCAAAAACCGGCATTTTGAAGGGTTTTCAATGTTCTAAAAAACTAAATTTTGTAATTTTATGTCAACTATTTAGTTTTTGAATGGGGTGCAAAAAATCGTAAAAATCACGATTTTTGCACTAAATTGTTAATAATTAAAAAACGGACACGAACTTTAGGCAGGAAACAGGTAGGTTTTCTTCCTATAGGTCTACAATAACTAAAAAAGTAATCAGCTACCTGGATCTTTGAGTGTCCCGAGAAAATCCTTATTACCCTGGACTATATATGGGCCATTCCACGAACATGCGCCTGTTTTGGATTACTTCGACAACGAATATTTTACTGTGCAACATAAGAAGTACGAAAGTAAATGGCGCTAATAATTATTCCAATAAACAACAATGTAATTTGCAATTTACTTTCGTTGTTCTTATTTTGCACAGTAAAATATTCGTTGTCGAAATAATCCAAAACAGGCGTATGTTCGTGGAATAGGGTATACGACTCCTTTTCAGATGCTCAATTAGAAACTTTTGAAATATTTATTTCAAAACTCTATTTAAAAAAACAGTAGAAGACAACTGGCATGGGCCGCTTTCGGCAAACTAACATACAGAGTCGGTATTTTCTTATCGATGGTATGGGCTTTTAATAAGAGCAACAAAGAGACATGCATTTATTATACATTTAAAACGGGTTAGAAGATATTGGGCGGCCGAAGTAAGAAGAGCCACCAAAAAATTTCGCGTTGTAGGTATGGCTTTGTCATACAGCGTTGCCGAATTTGGAAATTATCAAAAGAAAATATTAAAGTAGAAAAAATAATATATGTAGTTCACTTTTTGTAAACAGATATAATAAACAAATTATTTAAAAATAATAAAATATTGTTTTCATCCATTTTAAAAAAATGTGAAAACGTTGAATTATAATTCAACGTTTATTTTTTTACTTATACATATTTTTCTTTTAAATAATTTGTTTAGTAGATGTACTTATTTGTTCACAAAAAATAATATAGGTACAGTAATGAGTGCGCTATTAAGAACCGGCAAAATAACGCAAAAGATGGAAAGCATAATACGTTGTGAAATAAAAAGAGATGAAACTAATAGAGATGTAAAATTATCGATAGGAACCTATAAATTTACATAACATTACATAGTTTCGCACCTTTAGACATATCTGAGGAGTATAACAAATCTAACCGTGACAGGAGAATTTTATAAAATTCTAAATGTTTTCTGTCACAGACGTCTAAAGGAGGGAAACTATGTAGGTACCTGATGTAATGTAAACTTATAGGTTCCTATCGATAATTTTACACATCTACTAGTTTCATCTCTTTTTATTTCACAACGTATTAAGTTTTCCATCTTTTGCGTTATTTTGCCGGTTATTAGCGCGCTCATCACTGTATTATTTTTTTTCTACTTTGATGGATAGTTACGCATGTCTCTCTCTCCCTCAGAGACTTTGTAAACACAACTTTTCCGTCATTAGATAAGACGCAGGACAAATGAGCTGTCGAATGAAAGTTCATTACCCAACGATCTTATTAAGGTGAGAAATTTGACCTTGCACTTCCAGTTTTAGAGTTGAAACTTGAAGTACTATTTTAAAGTCGCCCAATAAATATTATAAACAACTTATTATTGGACGCGCTTTAGCAAGACGAAAACCATTATATTTTTCCGGCTTTGTGCAAGTCTGTCCGTCCGTCTGTCTATCGAATATAACTCCTACGTTATTAAAACACTCAACTCCGGTAGCAAGATAATATAGCAGGAGACCTGAAAGCTACGGGCGTGGAGAACTGGACAGAGATTGTCTAAGACAGAGAATAGTGAAGGCCTGCTGTCGAGTGGGCTAAAACCCACGAAGGGTTGTAACGCCACGTAGTACGTAGTAAGTATGAGGTGTCGAATTAAGGATGGTATTAAAGCTGAGAAATTGGACTTCACACTTCCGGTTGCAGAGTTGAAACTGGAAGTAGTGTTTTAAAGCCGCCGAAATAGTACAAGCGACATATTATTCGATGCGCTTTAGCAATACGAAGACAAGGTATCAAATTAGATCTTATAACCCAAAGATGGTATCAGTTGCAACCGGAAGTACTGTTTTAAAATCACCGAAATAGTACAATACATTTGTTTTCGTCTTGCTAAAGCGTGTTAAATAATACATTGCTTGTATTAATTCGGCGTCATTAAAACCGTACTCCCAGTTGTAACTCTATAAACGGAAGTCCGAGGTCAAATGTCTTACTTCTAATGCCATCTTTGGGTTATAAGCTCTCATTCGACACATCATTTGTCATTCTATTTTTTTGTCGGACTTGACTAATACCGGAAGCATCTTGCTACGGCGCGTCGAATAATATGTCGCTTGTACTATTTCGGCGACTTTAAAATAGTACTTGTGCGATCAAGTGTCTCACTTTAATAACATCCTTGGGTTAAGAGCTTTCACTCTTACACCTCATTTGTCCTTCTGTCTGATCTTATGACGGAAAAGTTGTGTTTACAAAGTCTCTGGGACAGAAAAACTTGCATAATTAAAGTAGAAAACATATTATATTAATTTTTGTTAACAAATAGTGTAGGTACTAACCAAATTATTTAAAAGAAAAAATTAATAAAAAAATAAACGTTGAAATATAATTCAACGTTTTCACATTTTTTAAAATTGGCGAAAACAATATTTTTTTACTTAAGTTTTTTTCTTTTAAATAATTTGTTTATTATATCTGTTTACAAAAAGTTAAATATATTATTTTTTCTATTTTAATATTTTCTTTTGATAATTTCCAACTTTGGCAACACTGTCTGACAAAGCCATTACCTACGACCCGAAATTTTTTGGTGACCCTTCCCAGTTCCGCCACGTTCGACCGTCCCACATCTTCTAACCCGTTTTAAATGTATAATAAATACATGTCTCTTTGTTGCTCTTATTAAATGCGCATACCATCGATAACAAAATACCGACTCTGTATATCTTAAAAACACCTCCTTTCCTATAAACTTGAAGAAAAAGGGGTTTGAAGACCGTAGTCCTTACCAGAGAATCTGCTAAAAACTAGAAACAATGCAAAGACCAATGGAAATAATCGTGGTTGGAACTTGGAATATCACTGAGCGACAAGATCAGAAATAACAAAGATCAGGAATATTTTGGAAGAAATTTAAAAATGAAATGGCGTAAGAAAACGACATGGATACCACATGGGAGCGCATAAAATCACGATAGTATGCTATGCCGATGATGCGGTACTAATTGCTGATAACGAGAATAACCTACAAAGGCAGCTCCACACCTTCAATATCACAGCAAATAAATTTAATATGAGAATATCAGTCTTCTTCTTCTTGTGCCACTCCTATCGGAGATTGGAAATCCCACACCTTCAATATCACAGCAAATAAATTTAATATGAGAATATCAGTCTTCTTCTTCTTGTGCCACTCCTATCGGAGATTGGAAATCATCAAGGCTACCCTGACTTTGTTTACAGCTGACCTAAAAAGTTCATTAGTGGTGCAGCCAAACCACTCTCTCAAATTCCGCATCCATGACATTCTTCTACGGCCTGGATTCCGTTTTCCTTCTATTTTTCCTTGCATTATATTTTGAAGTAATGCGTATTTATGACCTCTCATCAGGTGACCCAAATGCTCGAGTTTTCTTCGTTTTATCGTTAACAAAATTTCTGGGTCTCTTCCTATCCTTCGTATTACTTCAAGATTTGTGATTCTTTCAACCCAACTTATCTTCAGCATTCGACGGTAACACCACATCTCGAAACTTTCAATATTTTTTATGTTGGTCTGTTTGAGAGTCCAGGCCTCTACACCGTATAATAGCGTGTTAAATACGTAGCCTTTTAGCATTCTTAATCGTAGAGGGATGCTTATATCTCTGTTGCAGAAGAATTTTCTCATCTTTATGAAGGTGGCCCTGGCAATTTCGATACGTCTTTTTATTTCATTGTTTTGGTCTCCAGTTTCGTTTATTAAAGTTCCCAAGTATTTGTAACTTGATACTTTTTCAATTTGAATGCCGTTTATACTAATATGTGCTGGTTGTGTCATGATTTTACTGAAGACCATATACTTGGTGTGCAGGAACGCTCCACCAACTTATTCTTTGAATTGACGAATATCTTGTTCCACACATAAGAAAGGGAACCTAATTCTTTCTAGGTTGATTCCAAAGACTCTGATGAATTTTGTCGAGTCGAAACAAGGTTTTATTCGCGGCGTTGAAATAAAGGGTTTACTATCTTGGGAAAATATACTTATTTTATTTCGTATCACAAATACTTTTTAACACTTTAATATACTAAAATAACTAAATTAATTGACTAATTTGCTATGCATCAAAAATTATTTTTTAATTATATGTCAAGTGAGAATTGTCAAAATCTGAAGTGAATAAGAGAGCCGTGAATTTAACGATATGTTACAGAGTTGTAACATAATTCCCCCCGACTTAAATGGGAGTAATAAATGTTATATGTAAAAAGGGAAGGGGGAGGGGACGGACTATTATTAAAAGTGAAGAAAGGGAAAATGTAGCTAGTCGTACTGCGGTAGGGGATATAATTTTGTTATTGGTCAAACAAGATCTCCTGTACTAGTCATAATCTTGACTGCCCGAACATGATTATCTGAACCGGGAAAAACTTCTAATACTCTAGCAGTGGGCCATTTTAGAGGGGGAGAGTTGTCAGTTTTTAACAAAACGAGATCATTTTCCTTAATGTTTTCATTTAATTTGGACCATTTTGGCCGGCTATGTAATTGGCTCAGGTATTCGACCGACCATCTTTTTCAAAACGACTGTTGTATTTGTGAAAGTCGTTGAAACAAGTTAAGTCTGTTAACTGGAAGTTGTATTAATGTTTTTTCAGGATACGAAGTAAGAGTACTCCCAATTAGAAAGTGTCCAGGGGTGAGGCATTGCAAATCAGAGGGATCATTTGACAAGGGGCTTTTTTTGAATATTGTGTTTTTTCACCATCTTTTCAGTGAGCCTACTTACACGTGCATGACATAAAAAAATATTATTTTATTATTAATAATCCTCAATAAACATCAGAAAATTTATTATGTTATTATTTTCTTATCTGTTTTTTAGAAATAAAAAATAATATAGGTAGTTAATACACGTTGTTTCAAGATCATTTGGTTATCAATATTTATAACACCTACTGTATTTATATTCATAAATTATTGTATTTTCTCCGATTTCTTAGAAATAATTGTGAACATCTTAGAAATGTCAATTCAACGGTCGAATTTCATTTTTTATAAAAACATGATAAGTTGGTTATCATGCATCCTCAAATTTTAAATCCACGCCGGAACATGAAATAAATATGTTTATATTATCAAACGATCATATGATTGAATTTTGTTTTCTTAAAGGTGGGAGCAAATTGATTAGGTCCAAATAAAAAACAGTATTATTTTATCTTTGTTTACTTTCCAATTAAAAAATTAATTATATAAAGATTCTAGAATATAACTATACGACTCCTTTTCAGATGCTCAATTAGAAACTTTTGAAATATTTATTTCAAAACTCTATTTAAAAAAAACAGTAGAAGACAACTCGCATGGGCCGCTTTCGGCAAACTAACATATATCTTAAAAACACCTCCTTTCCTATAAACTTGAAGAAAAAGGGGTTTGAAGACCGTAGTCCTTACCAGAGAATCTGCTAAATACTAGAAACAACGCAAAGAGCAATGGAAATAATCGTGCTTGGAACTTGGAATATCACTGAGCGACAAGATCAGAAATAACAAAGATCAGGAATATTTTGGAAGAATTTTAAAAAATGAAATGGCGTAAGAAAACGACATGGATACCACATGGGAGCGCAAAGACTCTGAAAAATTCTTTCTAGGTTGATTCCAAAGACTCTGATGAATTTTGTCGAGTCGAAACAAGGTTTTATTCGCGGCGTTGAAATAAAGGGTTTATTATCTTGGGAAAATATACTTATTTTATTTCGTATCACAAATACTTTTTAACACTTTAATATACTAAAATAACTAAATTAATTGACTAATTTGCTATGCATCAAAAATTATTTTTTAATTATGACTTGACATGTCAAGTGAGAATTGTCAAAATCTGAAGTGAATAAGAGAGCCGTGAATTTAACGATATGTTACAGAGTTGTAACACATAATTGTTGCAAGCAATATTTATGTTTGTAAGTAATCGTTGTAATTATTCTACTGTTCTTGCAACTAGTAGAGTGTCGTCTGCGTATCTAATATTATTTACAACCTCTCCATTGATTATGATTCCTTCATTTGCTTGCAAAAGGGCTTCCTGACAGATGCTTTCACTATATACATTAAATAGCAGTGGTGACAAGGTGCATCCCTGTCTTACTCCTCTACGTATTTCTATTGCTTTTGATATCTCATTTTCTATTTTGATGTTAGCTTTCTGATTCCAATATAAGTTGAGAATTATTCGCAGAACTTTATTATCTATGTCTTTTCTTTCAAGAATGTCTCTTAGCCTATCGTGGCGTACTCTGTCAAACGCTTTTTCAAAATCGATAAAACATGCATGAACTTCTTGATTAACGTAGAATATCAGTAGAAAAAACTAAATGTACAGTGATCAGTAAAGATCCGCGTAAATGCAAACTAGGAATGGACGGCAGAATTGTAGAACAAGTAATGAAATTCAATTACCTAGGAGTAGAGATCACTAGTGACAGAAATATAAGAACAGAGACCACAAGATAAGCAGCAAAAGCAGCAAGAGTAAGTGGTTGCCTCCGAGAAACCATATGGAGACAATGGAGAAACAAATATCTGACTACGGAAACAAAATGAAAGTATACAAGACAACAGTAAGACCAATGCTAACATATGCGGCGGAGACAAGGACCTACCTACAGAAGAAAGACGAAACAACAAATCAACAATATCAAAATGAAAGTATTAACCTCTTCGTGCCGGACCGTCATTCGGCAAGTCGGCTCCTATGTACGGATTCGAGCGGCTTCGCGCGGTCGTTTAAAATACAGTATCACACTACAACTAATTAAAGTTAATGTAATAATAACACTTATTTTAGAAAAAAAACTCTGACATGAAGTAAAAACCACTTCTATGTAATTGGTATATTTATTACAATTTTAAAAATCCCAATGGATTGAATAAAATGTGTCCAATTCAGAACGTTTTCGGACCTATCAGTCCATCATCTGTGAATTCGAATACTTGCTAAATAGCCCCAGAACCAAACAATGGTTAAATTTATAATTCGATCTACATTATGTCAAAGTAATATTGAACAGGCTAAACGCCGATGTTAAAAGAAAAACATCGGCGTTTAGCCTGTTTAATATTACTTTGACATAATGTAGATCGAATTATAAATTCAACCATTGTTTGGTTCTGGGGCTATTTAGCAAGTATTCGAATTCACAGATGATGGACTGATAGGTCCGAAAACGTTCTGAATTGGACACATTTTATTCAATCCATTGGGATTTTTAAAATTTTAATAAATATACCATTTACATAGAAGTGGTTTTTACTTCATGTTAGAGTTTTTTAACTATATGGTATACAGCCAATATAGGGAACTTCCCTTTTTAGACTAATTTTAGAAATAAAACTATTTTTATTAAATTTATTATTCTACATAGTATGTGAGTTAAATTAAATTTTATCCATAAAATACCATTTTAAACAAAAATTATTAAAAAAGATAAACGAGATAATTCGGATGGAATTTCCCAGATTTTTTGTGCTTGATATCGTCCCAGTCTCCCAATCTGGGTAATTCCATCAGAATTATCTTGCAAGGGATACTAAGGTAAGTTGTAAACAGCAGCACAGTAACTTCACCTCCCACACAATCCCTTCAGTCAAACATCCAAACATCCTTATCACCAATCAAATTAACTAAATCTAATCTCCTTCTGGACATCACCCACTTTTGGGCGTGGTTTCCCCACTTTTAGATTTGAATAAGGTAATTCGGACGGAACAAAAATACCTGAAATATGATGCAGATGGTGGCACCGCCGTATATGGCGAACGAAAACTCATGATGCACCCGTGTGCATCACCGTACTGAGCGGACAGTCAAGCATGATGCACACGGGTGCATCACCGTACCGAAGGGGTTAAGATCAATAGCGAGCATATCATTAGCAGACAGACAAAGCAACAGAAGTATACGCGAACAATACAAAATTCAAAATATTAACAGTTGGATAAAAACAAGAAGAAAAACTGGAACGAACATGTAAACCGAACGGGACCAGATAGATTAGCGAATATCTGTAAAAACGACAAGCCGTGTAGCAGAAGACCCGTTGGAAGGCCGCCGAAAAGGTGGAAAGACAGTCAACAATAACTGAAACAGAATAAGAGGAAGACAAACAGGAGTAATCCTAGTCGCACGAAGAAGAAGAAGAAATGGCGTTGGGCCGGTCACATAGCCAGCTATGATGATAACAGGTGGACACGGAGAATCCTAAAATGGAGACCAAGGAGGACGACAAGAAGCATTGGAAGACCTTGAAAGAGATAGGTAGATGACATAAAAACAGTGGCTGGTAAACAGTGGATTAGGTTGTCTCAAGATAGAGAAAGATAGAAGTAATTGGGAGGGACCTACATTCAATAGTGGATGGAAAATTGTTGACGAAGAAGATTTCAAAAATGTGTAATGCTTTTCTTCGTAAATTTACATCTTCTAAGTTATGCGATCAGCGAAAAGAGAAAACTAGGAAGAATTATAAGAATATAAAGAACAAAATAGACAAATTTCAAGAATACAAAGGACAAAATCTTTTCGAATTTTCGAAAAAAAAACGAATTTATTGTAAGTCTCACTGCCACCAATAACACATATTACTCTATTTGGAAGATATCTAAAAAACTTAAACAATATATTAAGTTTGATGGTAACAAAAGAAAAGAAGATGGTGACTGGGTCAATAATATTGAGGAAATAGTATCTCAGGTATTGAACTTGCATTGAACAACGAAATATGAAGTTTAATTGAAGATTATTTTTAATCTGAAGATAATCTCCAGTTGAACAACCGGCCATAAGAAATATACAAGTAATGTAGTTAAACCAACCCATTGTAATGGCAGTACTCGAAGAATTAAAATTTGCCAAGAGCTCGACAAACTGTTGCAGAGCGCAGATATTATACAGGGTGTCCAGAAACTCTCCTGACAAATGAAGACTGGAGATTCCTCAGCTAATTTTAACACTTAACCCAATTCACCTAGTCCGAAAATGCTTCCTTAGGGAGCTAGAGCTATTTGAAGATGGCGTCTTGTAATTAGTTTTTTTAATACCTCCAGAACGCTTGTATTTAGAAAAATGAAAAATGGTACGCTTATAATTTATCTTCCAGAGATAATTCGATTCC
Source organism: Diabrotica virgifera virgifera (assembly GCF_917563875.1). NCBI lineage: Eukaryota > Metazoa > Arthropoda > Insecta > Coleoptera > Chrysomelidae > Diabrotica > Diabrotica virgifera. The sequence goes on from NC_065451.1 coordinate 174,196,702, forward strand.
ATCAATTTCGATTTTCTAGTACCGGTCATAGACTGATGATGATAGAATGGATGATGATTTCTGACCATATGACATCAAGATACAAGCCTGAAGTACCTTTTCAAGTGGACATTTGCCCACAAGACGAATGGGACAGAGGAAACTCTCGACCCAGACTTCAGGGTTACACCTGGTATACGGACGGGTCTAAAACTGCAGACGGTTCGGGCGCAGGAATATTCTGTAGTGGTGGAAATTTCAACATTCTATTCCACTGAGGGAATATACCTCCCTATTTCAGGCAGAGATTTTTGCAATCTTGCAATGTGCGAGAGAAAACAACAACCTGAGGGCATTCGAACTGCAGCGGGTTAACATGTGCACATATAGCCAAACTACCATTGGGGCTCTTATAAATCCTAAGGTGAACTCTAGGCTGGTGTGGGAATGTCGACAAGAACTTGACAGACTGGCACAACGTAACAGTGTTATACTGGTATGGGTTCCAGGTCATCGGGACATATACGGCAATGAAAGAGCTGATGCACTTGCCAAGAGAGCATCAGCTACAAAATACCTGGGTCCAGAGCCGGCCGTGGGAGTGCCAAAAAGCAACGTCCGTGAACGAAAAAAAGCCTGGATCCGAAGCCAACACAACTCACACTGGGAGAGTGTATCCGGTCAAACACATGGCAAGATGTATATCGGACGGACATGTGCTAGTAGGGCTGAGTTACTGCTGAAAACAAGCAGGAATCAGCTCAGGGTCATAACAGGTTTCCTCACTGGACATGCGCCAGTTAAGGGTCACCTGTATACAATGGGGCTGTTTCATGGAGACTTGAGCTGCAGACTCTGTAACAGAGAACCTGAATCAATCAACCATATTTTGCATGACTGTGAGGCATTGGATCGGAGGCGGCAAACACGTTTCGGAGATATGGAAGTGACTCCAAATATATATGGCACACACCCACTAGACCTGTACAAGCTGCTACAGGGTTCCAGAATTCTGGAATGGGTTTCATAAACGAATGGAAGATGTACAATAAGCCAAGTGGCTGCAATACAACCGGTTCACAACAGACGGCTTCCAGGAAAAAAAACGGTCATAGACGTCAGGGAGACAAACAAATATGTCGGAACTATAGAGGAATATCGTTAATCAATACAACATACAAAATTATATCCATAATACTGTTTAGAAGACTAACTCCATACGCGGAGGAAATAATAGGCGACTACCAAAGCGCGGATTCAGATCGGGAAGGTCGACCATAGACCAGATCTTCGTTTTACGCCAGGTGTTGGAAAAAAACTGGGAATTCAACCGCGATGTACACCAAATCTTCGTGGACTTTAAACAACAAGCTTAAGATTCTGTCAGCAGAAAAGCATTGTGGGAGACTGTGGTAGAAATGGGAGTACCTGGAAATCTGGTACGATTAGCACAGGTGAGCACGGAGAACGCTTCTGCACGAATCAGAATTGGCAGCACCGCGTCGGAGAAATTCCTCATTGACACCAGGCTTAGACAAGGAGATCTTCTCGCCCCCCTGCTGTTTACCTTCACACTGGAACATGCAGTAAGGAAAGCTCAGCCACAACTAAAAACGGATTTGCCGCCCAAGGATCAAAAATACTATTGGCCTTTGCGGATGACGTGGACACAATTGCACAATCCACCAGAGATGCAAAAGAAGTTTTCACCCTATTCGAGAACGGACCCAAGGAAGTTGGTCTTAAGGTCAACGAGGACAAGACCAAGTACATGGTGGTTACGAAGAACCTAAGACCAAGGGTTAGACCAAACGTAACAATTAATGAATACAACTTTCAAGTCGTCAAAGAATTTAAGTACCTGGGAGCGATCATAACATCTGAAAATAAATACGAAAAGGACGTGGCAGCCAGGATCATTGCAGGAAACAGGGCATATTACTCATTAATGACCCTACTTAAATCAAAAATACTCTCAAGACCAGCAAAAATAAGAGTATATAAGACAATAATTCGTCCCACAATAACGTATGGAAGCGAAACATGGACTAAACGACAAAATTACTGGTACTTGAAAGAAAGATACTGCGGACTATCTATGGGCCTTGCAGAGAAGAGACAACAGGAGAATGGAGAAGAAGACACAATGATGAACTCCAGACAATATATGGAGATGAAAACATAGTAATACGCTACATTAAAGCAAATCGAATACGATGGGCGGGTTACGTGCTAAGATCAAGTGACGAAAGACTTCTGAACGCCACATTCTGGGAAAGGCCCGATGGCAAAAGGTCAGTTGGTCGCCCAAGAAAGAGATGAAAGGACGTAGTGGCCAGTGATCTACGAAAAATGGGAGTAAAGCAAGGGGAAATAGCTGCTCAGGACCGACAACAATGGAGGGAAATAGTAAACGCGGCCAAGACTCACATGGAGTTGTAGAGCCAAATGATGATGATGATGATGATGATGGTCATAGACGTCCGATTTGGCTAGGGCAATAGTTATTTTATCGCATAGCTTTTTTGTCTTTGACAAATTTTGAGTTTTGTGGATAGGGCACTCTGATCAAAAGATATCCAGTGTTTACCGTCAAAATTTTTGTTCAAAATATTATCTCAGCTAGATTTCTTTCTTGGTAAATCGACGTTTTCCATTTCCCCCCTGCGAGCGGGGTTTGGGGGAAGCTCGGGGGTAGAAGTGGTAAACTTTTTTGCATCTTTTTTGGAGAATTGACTGAACTATTGTTTCAATCAACCGATGTTTTGTTACAATTATATAAACAGGGAGTTTTCATATCGAATTTTCAAATTCCCCAGTTTATCGTTTATACCGCAAATAAAATAGCATACATTATAGATAAATTATAACAGCGAATGCAGGTTGTTTTTATAATGAGGATTATCATGCAAAGTAGATAATGATTTTGTTTCCAGTATGTAAATAAACGCTAATTTTAACTTGGTATTGCAAATTTTAAAACGAAAATACTTGAATAAAAGACTATGCTATAGTCGAATTCTATTGGAAGATTAAAAAATACAGTAGAACCTCGATTATCTTAGAACGTAGATAACGTGGAAACACTGGATTTGATCATTGAAAACCTTATGATTTGAACACTTTTATGATTTTAATAGTTAATTGAAGATTTATTATATTCATATAAATGATAGATTATTTGAAGCGGTAGGCAAATCAGTGTATATGTTACCGGCCAAACCCGATTTCAGGATAAACTAGTTTGTCCTGAACGCGTTAGGATAAACTAGGCCTAGGCCAAACTAGTTTGTACTGAACGCTATAGGATAAACTAGTTTGGCCTGGGCCAAACTGATTTGTGCTAAACGCGATAGGATAAACTAGTTTAGCCTAGGACACACTAGTTTATCCTGATATTAATAAGGACATTGCAGCATAGCATAAAGCATAAATAAATAGATAATTCAACTGAATAAAATACTCTGTAATACAAACAATCATACTATAAAAAATAATCAGTATTTTTTTTATATAATACTAGTTTAGCCTAGGCCAAACTAGTTTATCCTAAAATCGGGTTTGGCCGGTAACATATCTTTTTTTATCTACATAACAGAAGTATTATACTTTTTTAGCCGGAGTTTGATGTTACAGGGTAATAAGGTTTTATCCATGACAACTCAACAACCAGGGTACTGAAGCGTTTTTTCTACAGACAATAACTATAAGAACAAATGGTAACTATTTCCTGCGTAGGATCTGGCGACCATTTTTATTTATAGGTATACAATTTAGTGTCAAAAAACGGCCTTTTTTCCTTTTTTTTCAAATTAATGGAAAACAGCAAGACTTATGGATTTCTTAGTACAAACATCTTCGAGAGAATGGAAAAAGCTTTAAATCGACGTATTACAAGGTTTGATATACTCATTTATTGTTAATATAATTGCGAAAAAAAAGTTGAAATTTCAAAAAAATTAATTTCACATTAACTATTGTAAAAATAAGTGTAGATCTTTGAAATTTTTGTCAAATGAGGTTTCTTTTTTGCTTAATATGTGACAAAAATTCCAAAGCGATTCGTTCAATTGTTTAAATTTTATTCAAATTGTTTTTCCCAGGAGCTTTTTTTGCAATAACATAAGTCAGAAAAAAATAATGTTAGAACCATTCTATAGGTGTCAAATAAAAGAACATGAGCTAAATTTTCAGTCGGTTTAAAAAAAAAAGAATAACAAATGCATTTATTAGTAATAAATAATTATGCAAAAGTATGCTCAATTATTCCTTATAAACTTTTTATTTTTTTATATAATAAATTATATACATTTATAGGGCCCCCGTAAGGGTTACTGCCGCCTATGTGCAAAAAATTATTTTGGCGCCCCTTGAGGCATTTTGTATCATGTTTTTTATTTATTTTTTTAAGGTGGGTAGGTGCTTGAAATAAAGCCAAAAAAATGAACTTTAGAGGTCATATTTATAGTCCATTCACTCATGGCAAATGTGGCAAAACCTCCGGTAAAAGTTTAAAGAACCGCTTGGATTAACATGAAATTTGGCATACACATAGCAAACATGTCAAAGAAAAAGTGATATTGTGTCGATGTGTGCTTTTGCCCTGGATGTGAGTTTTGTCCTTTCTCGGTTGTGAAAAACATACGTTCAAGAAAGTCCAGAATGGGACAAAATGAATGATTAATTTTATAGTGGAGTCAATGAAGGTTTTCACCTCCGATTTCGTTGAACCTCCATCGATTTTCATGAAAATTGGTAAGTATGTAGAGGATACCTCAAGAAATAAAGGTGACATGGTGCCAACTTGCGCTTTTACCCTGGGGGGGGGGGATGCCACCCCTTCTCGGGGGTGGAAATTATTTTATTAAAAATAATCCCACTAATCGATAGAGGGACAAATTATAATTAAAATTTTTTATATAAAGTTATTCCAATAAATCAATAGTTTTTGAGTTATTAAAGATCAAAAGTTTTGATTTTTCCTGAAAAAATCCATGTTTTAAAGCAGTTTTTCATAAATAACTCAAAAACCATAAGTTTCTTCAAAAAAGTTGTTATTACCAAAATCGAAGATAATATAAAAATAAATGAGCTCCTTATTCGAAAAATCCTTTATTACATATACAAAGTGAGTTATATGCAATTGAATGTATATTTTTTTCCGCGAGTACTCAAATCTTAGTATTCAAGCTTAAATAAGGAAAACGATGCACTTTGTTAAATATAGACACTAAACATTTTAGTAAAGTACTTAAAGGTAACTATCAAAAAGCTATATAAGAAGTCGATAGCATCAAAATTAAGCAAGTTATGATGGAAATAAGAGGACCCTTTCAGATTTTTTAGGGAAGAATGAAAAATGAAACATACGTCATTTCCACAAAAATTAAAATTTATAGTAACCCATTAAAAACTTTATTTATTTTAAGATGAGTAATAACTTCAACAATTTTGACCGGTTTAGAATGCATATTTTTGAAAAAAAATACGATTAAAAAAAATTAGAACTTTTCAAATTTTCGTGAATTTCATTTTCTTTTGATAATAACTCCAAAAATACTCGATATACTTAAAAAATGGTAGAGAACAAAATTTTAGTTTTAACTTTATTTAAGCTTTTTCTTTTTTTAATATTTTTTTACGACTAAAAATAACCGAGATAGAAACATTTAAAACCTAAATTTTACTGCGAGAACCATGTAAGCGGGGCCCTTTCACCTTGTATTTAAAAAAAAATAAAGGATTTAGAAAATTATGTTTAATACAGTGTTATAGACCTTTTACTTAGCTTTGTAATGGTTTTTAGATAAATCTCATATTTCGAAAATTAACGGAGTTATTTAAAAAAAAAAACAATAACATTTTCTTTGAAAAAATTTTATAGCGGAGATTTTGTATGTATACAGGTTGTGGGAAGTCCAATTAGTCGTTTGTTGTAGGAGATACGAAAAAAGTTTATTTAGGTGAGATTGGGGCATAGATAATATCAGAATTTAAATACATTTCCAAATATACAGGGCCACCCATATTGACAGGGTGAAACAAAATTATCTTTTGTTTAATGGAACACCCTGTATATTTTTACATTTTTGGATTCTCCTCTATGTTTTATTTCTTAAAATATCAGGTTTTGTGATGTTATACGAAGTAGTTTAAAAGATAATTACGTTTTTTTCAAATTTCATAGCAATATTCACCCCCTGTATAATTGTAGTGATTTGACATCAGAAAATCAATTTATGTTCAAGTGATTTTTAATATAGTCTATTATTGTTAAAAATTATTAATCTAGCAAAACGTTTAATTTTAGCTAATACAGGGTTGGTCGAAACTGAATGGGTGTTTTCTCAAAGTTTGAGAGTATGAGTTTTCTCAAACGGAGCAGCCTGTAATGTCTGTAATGAGCATTGTAATGAAATGTTATTGTATGGCACTTTATTATTTCCCACCCTACCAGTGAGAACTGAATTAATTTTTGAAATCCCTAACTTTATGTCTTTAATTATTTTAAATATTGTAAACGATTAAAAAACAATCAAATTAAATTGAAATGAATAACCAGTGTATATCTTCCACATTTACTTCATATTTAACGTAGCCTGTTCCATAACATTGCACAGATTATTATCCCTGTATAGCAACGATATACCATGAATATGACTTCATACTTGAGAAATGTCCTATATCCAGTCTCACAAAAAAAAGGGATTCCTCAAACATAATATATATGCAGACAAAATCAGCCAAAGTGATTTGCGATATCTAATTATAGGCCGTACCAAGTTGGTTTTGTTGAATATAGCATGAAAGCACGACGATACTTTAGTGATAAGCGTATTTTTCGTAGTAGCTATAGTATGTTGTTTTATATTATGTATTACCTATATTAAATTAGTTTTAGTATGTTTCGTTTATCTAAAAAAATGTAAAATAAACAAAAATTATGTTTTTCTTGTAGTTGTTTTTTCGTATAGATATTGTTTTATTTTGTAGTAAATTGAATTTAGTTTTAGTATGTTCCGTTTGTTTGTAGAATTATATTTAATTAGATTTTCTTTAATTACTAAAATAAATAAATTTTCAATTATATTTTATGTATTTGTGGAAAAGGAAACCTAGCATTAGCGGCCACATTTCTATAACGGCCAATTGTTTTCTATTTTTAGTGGCCGTTATTGTCAGGTTTTACTGTACCAATAATATTTTATTAAATTATGAAATATTATTTAAATAAAAAATTTATAAACTTGATAAAAGAAAGTTTGCTTAGAATTTACTCCTCTATCTAATTATGGGGTTATTTTTAATAAAATAGTGTTCACCCATGAGAAGGGGTAACATGCACCCCCAGGATAAAAGCGCAAGTTGGTACCACATCATTTTTGTTTTTTGAGGTATCCTCTAACTACTTACCAATTTTCATGAAAACTGATGGAGGTTCAACGAAATCAGGGGTGAAAACCTTCAGTGACTGCCTTTTTGGGAATATAAAAGAATAATTTTTTTCGTGATTGTCGATTTGCAAATTTTCTAATTTTTGGTTGCTATAAGGTTTGAAAAATTAATAAAAATTATAAATCATGCACATAAATGTAAAAAACTATTTATTTTACTTAATTAAACGAGATTGCTTGAGCCAGAATGCTGAAATCTGCATTTTTATCATTAAAAAAAAAGGTGGATTTCACCCCTAAAATTCAGAAAGCGCAACTTGGTGCCATATCAATTTTGTTTTTTGAGGTATCCTCTAACTAATCAACAATTTTCATGAAAATCGATGAAGGTTCAAAGAAATCGTGGGTGAAAACATTCAGTGACTACACTTTCAGAAATATAGAAGAATAAGGTTTTCGTGATTTTCGACTTGTTAATTTTCGGATTTTTGGTTGCTATAAGGTTTGTAAAATTAAAAAAAAATGTAATTCATGCACATAAATATAAAAAAAATATTTATTTTTCTTAATTAAACGAGATTACTTGCGCCATAATGCGGAAATCTGCATTTTTTACAATTTAAAAAGTAGGGGTGTATTGCACCCCTAAAATGCAAAAGCGCAAGTTGATGCTATATAACTTTTGTTCCTTGAGGTATTCTTTAACCACTCACCAATTTTTATGAAAATCGATGGAGGTTCAACGAAATCTGAGGTAATAACTCATATCCATCTTCATTGACTCCACTATTAAGCAACTTTTGTTCTATAGAGTTTTTTCAGTAAGTCAATACTTTTCTAGTTATTTGCGAGTAAGTATTTTCATTTTTCAACAAAATAAAACGGTTTTTCGGAAATAACTCAAAAAGAAAATATTTTATCGAAAAAATATTCTTAGCAAAAATATAACTTATAAAAAAGTGAAAGACATGTATATGAAGTCTTTAGACCCAGTAGAAGCAGAGTTGTAGCTAATGAAAATTATGATCTGATTCGTTAAATTCCAAATCGAATATTTCAACGTGAAATAACCAAAAAATCAATCACTTATCGGGGAAAACTCATTAGATTTTTTTAAGTGTTAAAATAAGCTTTATTTTTGTTGTTTTTTTTTAGTTTGTAACATCAAAAGTAAGTAAAATAATTTCATTAGGATTAATTTCATTTAAGATCCTAATGAGAGGGTGATTTTTACGATTTTTTTTACCAAACAAAGGGACAAACATTATTTTGAGCGTAACTTACCTACTTTTGATGCTAGAAACTTTTTTAAAAACAGAAATAAAGCACTTTAAAAATGTTGTAATGAATTTTCCCCGAAAAGTGCTTAATTTTTTGGTTATTTCACGTTGGAAATATTCGATTTGGAATTTGTCAAATAAGAACCTACTTTTTATTATGTAAACCATTTTTTTCACTTTTTTGGAAGCTATATAAGGGTTTTGTGTTGAAAAAAGAACATATTTACTCGCAAATAACTCAAAAAGTATTGACTTAGTGAAAAGACTCTATACAACAAAAGTTGCTTAGAATTTATTCTCAGTTTATTCAATTCCTGACTTATGTTTAACGTATATTTTTTCACCCCCAAGAAGGGGTGAAACTCACTCCAGTGCATAGCACACATCAGCACACTATCAGTTTTTTTCTTTGCTATGTTCCCTATGTGTATGCCAAATTTCATGTCAATACAAGCGGTTCTTTAAAATCCACAGCAAAAACCGTGAGTAAATGAACTAATTTGTAGACTAAAATATCAAAATGAAAAGAATAAAATCATAACAAACTAAATTAAAATGCCTGACTTTTGACATGTTCTCGCAAATAGGAATCGGCAGTAACTGAATGATATACATACTAATTAAATTTCGTGTGTATTTATATCTTCTTCTTCTTTTAGGGGCTGTGCGTTTTCAGACGTTGGCCGTCATCATGTTTACCAGTCTCTGAAACCCTTCTCTACCGGCTGCTGCGGGAAATAATTCTTCTACTGTGGTTCCCCACCATTGTGTAATATTACGCAACCATGAAAGTTTCTTTCGACCATTCCATCTCTTTCCCACCACTTTTCCTTGTATTATAAGGCGAAGTAGATGGTATTTAGGTCCTCTAATTATATGACAGAAGTATTCTGTTTTTCTCCTCCTTTTCTCCTATTTACATATACCTAATCCTATTTAATTTTTAAGTTTTTATTTTAAAATTAATTTTTTTTTGTTTGTTTTTTTTGCAATTTTTGACCCCTGGTTTTGGCGCCCCTAAAGGATGGCGCCCGTGTGAATTGCAAACTTTGCACATATGGTAGCGGGGGCCCTGATCATTTATTACAATTTTTCATCAATTTTCATGTACATAACACTACTTGGTAGTTGGGCACCTAAAATACGGTAAAAAAATAGATTTTTGAAGTTATACTTGTTTAGGCGCGATTGAGATTGAGGGTGAATTTATAGTGATCTGAGCGCATGCGCACACCGACAGTTTGGTATTAGTCTTTATACGGGCTCTGATTGGGTGTTGAAATGATCTGTCAATAATTGTTCAATATGGAGGTTATCGGTAGACAAAAATGTTGTATAATATATTAGTTTTTATTGTTGTGAGGACAGAAATAAAATCAAATTTATAATTATAGTGACTTTCTAAATAGTTTTGAAAAGCCACAGGTAACTAAATTCTAAATGTTTCAGTTGTATTTCAATAAAAAATTATCTTCATACCTATTTGGAAAATGTAAAAAAAATAATGTACTTACCGAGTACTTGCTATGCTATACCCTCAGTAGGCAATGCTTTAATTTACATAATCTGATTACGAACAAACTTTCTACAAATTTTCATCTAAGGTATCGTTTTCTTACTCTATATATTGTTGTATTTTAATTCGACAAAAATCAAACCAATAAAAATTCATATAAACAAAATGTCAAAAAGTTGTTCAGTTTGTGTATATTCCCACATGACGTATACGCGAAGGTGGTGCAGTTTGAAATCGCTTCGACTCTCGTACGGCGGGTACACGGGAAGTAGATTCAAGCCCAATGCAAGTTATATCATTTTTTTATTTTTTTTTTATAGATTTTATGATTGTAAGTAGTTATATTATTATATAATTTTTTTCAGAAAATACGTATTTAATTAAAATTTTTGGCAACAATTATTGTTCAGAAATCATTTGTGGCATTTTTCAATGTGTTTGTGTGTGTTTTATTCTTTTATGTTTTTAATTGTTGTTATTGTTTTAATAAAAATTTTTGGAAAGTAGTAGAGAAACTGTTTAAAGTATATTTATTTCGTTGAAATCATATAATAGAAGTATAACTTCTTACGTGCGTACAAAGTACACACATTCTTTTTTTTTTTAAGTTGTTTAAAATGTTTATAAGGAAAAATTAACGATACTTTTGCATAATTGTTTATTACTAATAAATGCATTTTTTATTTACTTTTTAAAACCCATTTGAAAGTTTAGCTTATGCTCTTTCATTTGACATCTGTAGAATGGTTCTAAAATCATTTTTTTCTTACTTATGTTATTGCAAAAAATCTCTGGGATAAACAATTTGAATAAAATTTAAACAATTGAATGAAGCGCTTTGAAATTTTTATCACATATTAAGCAACAAATAACCTTCATTTGACAAAAATTTCAAAGCTTTACACTTATTTTTACAATAGTTACTGCGAAATTAAATTTTTGCAATTTCGACCTTTTTTCGCAATTATATTAAAAATAAATAAGTATATCAAACTGTATATCAAACGTTTTAAAGCTTTTCCATTCTCTTGAAGATGTTTGTACTAAGAAAACCATAAGTCTTAATGGTTTCCATTGATTTGAAAAAAAAAAAGGAAAAAAGGCGATTTTTTGACACTAAATTTTTTATAAATAAAAATGGCCGCCAGATCCTACGCAGGAAATAGTTATAATTTGTTCTTATAGGTATTACCTGTCGAAAAAACGCTTCAGTACCCTGGCTGTTGAGATGTCACGAACAGGGTATATTGTTGCCCTGGCCTATTGTGTGAGGTCGGAGGGGTTGCGTTGGAATATCAGCATCAACATCAACATCATGCGACTGGCAATATTCATAAATGAAAATATTATGCGCTTCTATTACATTCGGAATATGTAATTCTATTACTAGATTATATGGAAGAACAGAACAGAAGAACAAAACGGATTCAGAGCAGGACGGTCCACAATAGATAGTATTTTCCGCTTATCCCAAATACTCGAGAAAAGAACACTGAGATCTCGAGAAGTGCATTTACTTTTAGTCGATTTAACAAAAGCATATGACACCGTGCCTGTTGCGAAGTTGTGGAAAGTATTGGAGAAAACCAGTATCAGTGTTACACTAATCGATGCTATATAAGAACACAATAGCAAAAGTTAAAATAGGAAAAGAGGTGTCTAATGGTTTTCAGGTAACAAAAGGACTGAAGCAAGGTTGTTGTTTATCTCCCATACTGTTCAACATATATATCGATGAAGCACTCAGGCACTGGAAAAGGAAGTGTAAAGGGATGGGGATGAAACGTTATACAGGGTGTAACAAAAATACAGGTCATAAATTTAATCACATATTCTGGGACCAAAAATAGTTCGATTGAACCTAACTTACCTTAGTACAAATGTGCACATAAAAAAAGTTAAACCCCTTTGAAGTTACAAAATGAAAATCGATTTTTTCCAATATATCGAAAACTATTAGAGATTTTTAATTGAAAATGGGCGTGTGGCATTATTATGGTAGTAGTATCTTAAGTAAAAATTATAGTTAAATTTGGACACCCCATAAAAGTTTTATGGGGGTTTTGTTCCTTTAAACCCCCCCAAACTTTTGTGTACGTTCCAATTTAATTATTATTGTAGTACCATTAGTTAAACACCATATTTTAAAAACTTTTTTGCCTCAGTACTTTTACGAAAAGTCAGTTTTTATCGAGATATTTAGAATATTTGTCAAACCCACCACATATTTTGTTATATTTCTATTTGATATGAAAATTAAAATTTGATAATTATAAACAGAATTCAATTTAATATAAAATATTTTCAATTTTCTCAACCACGGGCATATAAATTTAGAACAACCTGTATACAACAAATTGTTATATTTAATTTTAAGAAGTGATTAAATAAGACTCAAGTGAAATCGTTAATAGGTCATTATCGTTGTTCGCGGAAGGATCGATCATTAGCCGATGCTAAATAAGACTAAGTGGAAATAGAGAATAGGTCATTAAAAATTTGTATATAGTAGAAAGTAATTTTAGAATGGGAATTAACTATTTTCTTTGAAATCCATTAAGCATATTTAGAAAGTTTAAAAATTGGTTTTGAGGAATACTGCGAATGAGAGTTGGTGGTGGAAGTTTGATTTGTGAATCTGGAAGGGATATTTAGAAAGTAGGGGAATGAATGACAAATAGAGATCAGAATGTTTTGAGCTGTCGAGAAGTGAAGTCGAGTAGTAGACGGTAGTGTACGGAGAGTGAGAAAGCCGGTGTAGTTCCGTGAGTGTGGATTATCGATCGTAGAACGAGAGGTAGGCCAGGTTGAGAGTAAAAGAACCTCCTTGAGCCAAGAGTTCCCGGTAGCTGATTGCAGTTTCGAAAAAGGTAGAACACAGCATCACGACAGAAGCAGGAAACGAGAGCTATACGAGCTAGTTTCAGAGGAGAACATTACTGGAAGCCAGGACGAGGTTTTGATTGCAGCCAAGGATAGCAGGAAACGGGTCTTGTGTGAAGACATTCTCAGAGCACCAGAAAAAGGTCAGTCTCATTTGTTTGGACATGAATGTATGGGTTTTTCGTATTAAATACCACATTTAAAATTGAAGAAACATAATCAATAATATCAGAAAAGCTTCATCAAACTTAAATAGAATTGTTGCTAATAAATCATAATAGTTAAATGTTAATAAAAACTTTCAATTGGAAACAAAAAGGAAATAAGATTCCCATGTGTAAATGTTATGTTTAAGAATAATAAGATATAGCAAATATTAAGCAGTGATTGCCATTTAAATAAAATAAACAATATTTTGATTACAATTGTAACCCATATGTGTTATTATTTTACTCTTTTCTTTCCTATCCCGATTAGGAACCATTAAGAAATACTTAGAAGCCACGTATGTAAGTACTTAATTTTATAAAAAGCCCTGAGATTGAAAACACATTGATATGTGATCTGGTAAATTAATTAGATTAGTATTAAAGCATTGATTAAATTAAATGACATATAAAAATATTATCTCATATCAATAATCAAGATCACAACAATTTGTATATAGTTAAGTACGATTATGGAGACTTGGTAATAATATGAAAATTTATTTATGATTTATATTTTTAGGTAGATTTTGAACCATATTGAAAAAGAAGCCACATCTCGATAAAAGATGCCTTATCGAAAAAATACAAAGAGGCAAAAAAGTTTTAAAAACACTATGTTTAACTAATGGTACCGCAGTAATAGTTTAATTGGAACGTACACAAACATTTGGGGGGTTTAAAGGAACAAAAACCCCATAAATATTTTATGTAAACATATTAAAAAAGAAGCCGCAACTCGATAAAAACTGCCTTAACGAAAAAATACTAAGAGGCAAAAAAGTTTTAATAATATTGAATGTAACTAATGGTACCACAATAATAACTTAATTGGAACGTACACAAAAGTTTGGGGGGTTTCAGGGAACAAAACCCCATAAAATTTTTATTGGGTGCAAAAATTTCACTATAATTTTTCTTTAAGATTTTCCTGCCATAAAAATGCCACGTGTCCATTTTCAATAAAAAATCTCTAATAGTTTCCGATATATTCGAAAAAATCGATTTTCATTTTGTAATTTCAAAGGGCTGTAACTTTTTTGTGTGTATATTTGTACTAAGGTAAGTTAGGTTCAATCGAACTATTTTTGGTCCCAGAATATGTGATTTAATTTATGACCTGTATTTTTGTTACACCCTGTATACGTTGCACTATGCAGATGACCAGGTAGTTATTGCCCAAGACAAAGAAGACCTGGAGTATATGGCTAGAAAACTAATGGAAGAGTACAAAAAATGGGGCCTCGAAGTAAATGTCCAAAAAACACAATATCTTTGCGTAGGAGGAGAAAATACTGCAGATGACCTCGATTTAGAAGATGAAACTATTAAGAAATGTGACCAATGTACATTTTTGGGGGTAAAACTGACAAAGACAGGGAAAAGTGATGAAGCCATAAAAGACAGAATAACCAAAGGAAAACAAGTTATAGGTGCGTTGAATTCAGTATTGTGGCAAAAAAATATAACACCGGAAACGAAAAAAAGAATATATAATACCATATTAAAACCAGTAATCGTCTATGGCTCAGAAGTGTGACAGTTATCACAAAAACTTAAAGGTAACCTATTGGCCTAATTGTAACCTAAAGGTACGGACATGTTAGACGTATGGGGGAAGAAAGACTACCCAAAAAGATATTAGAATGGGTACCACCAGAGAAAAGAAAACGAGGACGACCACCAACAATATGGATCCAAGGAATCTCAAAAGCAATGTCAGCAAGAAATCTATCTGAAGAAGACTGGCAGAATAGACAGGCTTGGCGAACGGGAACCCAAAGGCGTATTACGCTGTGAACGGGGTATATATATATATATATATATAGATAATTCTATTACTTGTTCTCTTTTCTTCTTCTTCTTCTAGGGCATGGCTCTGTTTATTTTATCATCCCAGCTCATGAGATGTTGATGTACAGTTGTGATACATACCAGTTTTTCGGTGGTATGATTCTACTACGAGGTAAGAAACCTTGGTCAAGAGACGATGGTATGGACAACGCCTATATGTCAGATTTTGGAAGGAGCACCCACATTTTCAGAATAAAAAAATTAAAGATGGGTGTATTAGGGGAAGCCTAGGGTTGGCACTGGCACCAATTGATGCAAAAATAAGGGAGCATAGGTTAAGATGGTATAGTCATGTTCATCATCGAGCGAGACGTTAATCGCCCAATATGAAAATTTGCTGAACTTCGGGTTCCTGGAAAGGGTAGGAGAAGAGGACCAAAGAAGACCTGGGGGAGACGCTTAGACAGGATGTATCGGTAAAGAGGATTGATATTGATATGATCCAAGAGAGATACTTATGGAGAAATGCAATTAGGGATAAAGGCAAAGAGAATGATGATAATATATTCTGTTGACTATTTTCTTTGACTAAGTTTGAATAAGGTATTTGCAATTATGAGTTCCTCATTGATACATAATTCAACCAGTCTATCGCCACGTTAATTCCTGTTACGTTTGGGATGTCCACGAGTTCGTGCGCAAATATCTCTGGGTTCATAAATAAAGATAGAAAACAACTTTCAATTACAGAAAATTACCTCTATTAGATAAAAATACACAAGTGTCGCTTAAACAAGTTTTATTTCAATTTGGTCCGATGGACGTTACAAGATCGACTAACTATTTAAAAATATAACTACACTAAATCCTTAAAAACTACAATTATAATATTCTGCGCTACATATTAAGTCCTAATAAAATTAAGAGGGCTAGACAGCAAGTTGTAGAAATGAATTGCTTTACACCAACCCTCGGGTCTAGGACATTTCGGCGTCGCCGTTTCGGCGTGGCCATTTCGGCGTGGCCGTTTGGGCGTAGAGCCGTTTCGGCGTAGGCCGTTTCGGCGTCGGCCATTTCGGCGTCAGAGATTTTATTTTAGTTGACTAAATACCTACATTGGAGTCTATTAGTAAGACATTATTTTGAAAAAAATCTTTTAATATAGTTATTTAAATAGATACATTGGAGTCCATTGATCACAAAATTTTAATATTAATGGTAGATTTGTATATGTCAATTTTATACTTATGTGTGTGTGCTTGTTATTTAGCTCATAGTTAATGTAATATCTGTAATTGGCTTCTAGCTGTAGATATTATATATAAATAAATGAATAAACAAGATTTTGGAAAAATGAATATTTTATTTTAGTTATTATTTACATGTTATAATTAGATATGTGCTAGTTTATTAGTATATATTTAGTTTATTTTTCTACTTGACCATTAATGTTAAAATTGTGTGACCAATGAACTCCAATGTATTTAAATAACTATATTAAAAGATTTTTTTCCAAAAAATTGCCTGACCAATAAACCTCAATGTAGGTATTTAGTCAAGTAAAATAAAATTTCTGACGCCGAAATGGCCGACGCCGAAACGGCCTACGCCGAAACGGCCTACGCCGAAACGGCTCTACGCCCAAACGGCCACGCCGAAATGGCCACGCCGAAACGGCGACGCCGAAACGTCCCATTCCGCCAACCCTCGGCTGCTAGTCAAACCAAACACATAGGTAAAGCTAATCAGAACTTTTAAATTTTGAAATATTGATATACGGACTCTCCCCGAGTCCAAATCGCCTCACACAATTCTCCATTTCTCATTGACCCACGTTAGCGTTTAAATCGCCCATTATAGTATTTTATATCATGTCTTTTAGTTAGCTTTAAGATATCGCCAATTTGTTTATATAGTCCGTTCGCTAAATTTTGTCAAAATTGGCAAAAAACAAAAAAATTACCTACTAAAATCATTAGCCAGTTGTGTCTGAGTTTAGTTGTAGACCGACTATAGAAGGCCTCTATGGTGTCTTCATCCTTGTCTGCAGTGGGTATACGTTTTAAATGAGAGTTGAGAGACAGCATAAATACTCGATCAGAGTTGGCAACAAAGTTACAAACAGCATTTTGAGAGTTTTTATCAACTATAATGCCAACTTCCTGTCTGTGAGAGGAGTTGATGTTACTAGAATAATACACTGTTCCATCTCTGGTGTTACATTTTCCTGATTCAGGCAATTGTATAAGCCCCAGTATATTAATACAAGAATAAAAAACCGCTAAACGCCGTAAAAATGAGTGGCGCATAAAATATTCCAGCTACAAAATATCTGATATAAATATTACGTGGCGCAAAAATGGATTCTCATTTGATGCAAAACAAAATTCTAGTTTTATTTTAAAAGATTTTTCCATAATATTTGCTAAATTTGAAGTAAACGCGCCACAAAAGAGTAACTTTGATACAGTTTGAATTTTGAAACACTTTTGTGGCGCGTCTACTTCAAATTTAGCAAATATTATGGAAAAATCTTTTAAAATAAAACTAGAATTTTGTTTTGCATCAAATGAAAATCCATTTTCGCGCCACGTAATATTTATATCAGATATTTTGTAGCTGGAATATTTTATGCGCCACTCATTTTTACGGCGTTTAGCGGTTTTTTATTCTTGTATCAGGAGTTTTTCAAAGTTATTTATAAATTAAATGTATGAAGTTGAAGTTGAATGCAATGTTCCCCTATTACACGTTAAGCTTTATAAATGGTCACCTTTGTTGCATTATATCCCAAATGATCTAGTGTCCATCGAATGTACACTAGATTTTTTCCTATTCGAAATAGATTGAAACAAAAATATTGAGATGGCCGGTAAATGAAGTCGGATTGCCCTTTGCCAGATTAAATTTAGCGTCGTAACCACTACAACTACATAAACCATTTCGGGAATAATCGTTAATTGGATTATACCTTTGTAGCTTAATAACTTCTAAACGGTTTAACCGATTTTGATCAGTAAACATGAGTTTGAAATGTATTAACTAGTAGTATCTGATGGATCTAAGGTCAAGTATGATAACTGAAGCTATTACAGGAATTATTGAGCTTGAGAAACCGTTTTTCCCACAGGAAATAGATTTTATCATACTTATGAAGCCTATAACCTAAAAATTCGAATATTATCGGATATAAGGTATACACAATTCGTAGGTTGAAATGTTGAGTAATTGTCGAAAAACCAAAATTTTCAAAGTTTAGTTTTTCAGTTTTTCGGCTATACTGAGCTGTGTGTATGTCTGATCCTGACGGCTTAAACACCATTTGAAAGCTTAGGTCAACACTATTGATTTGATGTATTTGCAGTTCTCCTGCCTCGTCTTGGTCCGAATATATATACCCCCAAAATATATGCCGTTTTGTACTTACCAAGTCCTATAGCTGGCTTATGGGTGGTCAAAAGCCACAAACTACACCGGTTCTAAATCAGCCCTGACCCCCTTTTCAAACACAGAGAAAAAATATCAAATCTGTTTAACTTTCAAACACACACAGATACATATCCACAAACATTTTCCCTTTTTTAAATAAAAATTGAGTCACATTTCTAAGCTCTATAACTTTTGAATGGTATAACCGATTTTCAAAATTAGACATACATTGAAAAGGTAATGATCAGTTCTATTAGAAGCCGTAAAGGTTGGACTTAATTTTTAAAGTTTTTTGGGAGTTTTGGGGACGAGAACGAAAAACAGACCCTAAATAGGAAGGGCCGTAAAATCTACACCCTTGGACCAAAATCGATGGTTAACATATAAATCGGTGAGTCTTTTTCTGAACTTTAAGATGGGAGTTGGCCCAATTTTCAATTCAGTCAGATTTAGAAAATCGAAAATTTCGTGTATATAATATATAGTGTCGAGTGTAGGGGGGTATGGGTGTGCGCCACTGGCGAGAACTGCCGTTCTCTGGTAATGTTCAAAATTAGACATGAGTTGGAAAGGTAATGATCAGTGTTGTTAAAAGCCGCAAAGGTCGGACTTAAATTTTCGAAGTTTTTGGGAGTTTTGGGGACCCTTGGATCAAAATGGATGGTTGACATATGAATGGGTAAGTCTTTTTCTGAACTTGAAGAAGGGAGTTGGCACAATTTTCAATTCAGTCAGATTTAGAAAATTGAAAATTTCGTGCATATAATAGGGTCGCGTATAGGGGGGTGTATTTCTTCGCCACTGGCAAGAACTGCCGTTCTCTGGTAATTTTTTCGATATATTTTTTCGATAACCACTAAATCGAAAACTATTAATTTGATCAAAAAAATGTATAATGAACATTTTTTGCTTATAATTAATGTTTTGCCAGCATTTGCGGTCAAAATATAATAAAAAATTTCCACCCTCGAAATGAGGTGGCAACCACCCCATGGTAAAAGCGTATTTCTGCATCATATAGATTTTGATCCTTGGACTATCCACTACTTATTGTCAAATTGTCAAGCAAATCTATCCATTCTGTAAAAATTGCGAAGTGAAAAATTTCAGTTCCTGGACTAATTATACATTTGGAGCTCTATAACTTCTGAACGGCTTACCTGATGTTGATCAGTAAACATGAATTTGAAACGTATTGACAAGTAGTATCTGATGCATCCAAGATCGAGTGTGATAACTGAACGTATTACAGGAATTATTGAGCTTGAAGAACCGTTTTTCCCATAAGAAATAGATTTGATCATATTTATGAAGCCTATAACTTAAAAATTCGAATTTTTCCAGATATGAGGTATACACCGTTAGACGCGTCCTGAGTCCTACAAACGCTTAGTTATTGGCGCAATTCTTAGGTTGAAATTTTGAGTAATTGTCGAAAAACCAAAATTTTCAAAGTTTAATTTTTCAGTTTTTTGGCTATAGTGAGCAGTGTGTATGTCTTAGTTTGATCACTTAGGCATCATTTGAAAGCTTAACTCAACCCTATTGATTTGGTGTATTTGCGGTTTTCCTGTCTTTCCTTGAACCTAAGATATATACGCCCAAAAAATATGCTATTTTGTATCTACCCAGCCCTCTAGCTGGCTTAAGGGTAGTCAGAAGTCAAAAATTAGACCGGTTCTGAATCGGCCCTCACACCTTCTTGAAACACAGAAGAAAACATTCAGATCGGTGTAACTTTTCCACACACATACATACATACATACATACATACATACATATCCTCAAACATTTTCCATTTTTTAAATAAAAATTGAGTCATATTTCTGAGCTCGATATCTTTTGAATGGTATAACCGATTTTCAAAATTTAACATACGTTGGAAAGGTAATTATCTGTGCTATCAGGAGCCGCAAAGGTCAGTCTTACATTTTTGAAATTTTGGGGGTTTTGGTGACGAGAACAAAAAACAGGCTTTAAATGGGAAGGGCCGTAAAATCCACACCCTCGGACCAAAATTGATGGTTGACATATGAATGGACGAGTCTTTTCCCAAACTTTAAGATGGAATTTGTCCCAATTTTCAATTCAGTCAGGTTTAGAAAATCGAAAATTTCGTGTATATATAGTGTCGCATGTAGGGGTGTTGTGCGCCACTGGTGAGAACTGCCGTTCTCTGTGGATTCATTCTGCGTTAACCAGTTTGCCAAGTCTTCTAAATCTGATTGTCCTCTCCCGATGGATCTTGGATTCCCAGCTCAATGATCAGTAACCAAATTATCGAGTAGTGGGTCCATAATGATTTTTACTAAGGATATCCAATGCGGATGTTTAGTCATCATCATCATCATCATCATGGTGCTACAGCCCTTAGAGGGCCTCGACCTTCTCAAGCGTTCTACGCCATTCTGTTCTGTCTCTTGCCTGCACTTTCCAGTTGCCGACTCCGATCTTCTCGGCATCTTATGTTACCCCGTCCATCCACCTCAACTTTGGTCTTCCCCGTCTTCTCATTCCCACGGGTTGAGCTGTTAGAATCCTTTTTATCATGTTCGATTCAGGGGCTCGGGCTACATGTCCTGTCCACTGCAGGCGATTTCGCTTAATTATAGTGATAATATCTTTTCCACCAAACGTTTGCTTGTAGATATTCTGCAGTTCAAAGTTATATCTACGCCTCCATATTCCGTTCTCACAAACCGCTCCGAATATCTTGCGTAGTACCTTTCTTTCAAAAATTGATAGAGCGGATTCATTTGTTTTAGTTAGCGTCCATGCCTCTGAACCATATGTGAGAACGGGGACTATCAATGTTCTATACAGCCTTATACGAGTTTTTTGAGACAGACGTTTGTTAGGTAAGTACTTTGATAGACCATGATAACACCTGTTTGCAATTATTATTCGCCTTTTTATTTCCTCAGATGTGTCATTATTGGGGTTAACCGATGTCCCTAAATATATGAACTCTTTGACCGCTTCGAAGTTTTGGTCATTGATGATTAGATCTGAATCAACATTTCCAGCTCTTGTGTTTGTGTTGGTCGCCATGAATTTTGTTTTATTTTGATTTATATGTAACCCCATTAGTTCTGCTGCTGCTACTAGATCGGTTAGGATTTCCGCAGTTCTCGCCCTGCTTCTTGTTATAATGTCCACGTCATCTGCATATGCAAGAATTTGGACTGATCTATTAAATATTGTTCCTCTGCTATCTAAATTAGCGTCTCGTACAACTTTTTCTAAGGCTACATTAAAAAGCTGACACGCCAGCGCATCTCCCTGCCTTAACCCCTTGTGTATTTCGAATGGGGTTGACGAGTCGTTTTGAATTTTTACTGCTGATAGCATCTTCGCCATTGTCACTTTTATCATAGATATGAGTTTTTTTGGAATTCCCAACTCATTCATAGCATTGTAAAGACTTGGTCTTAAGACACTGTCATATGCCGCTTTAAAATCGACAAAAATATGGTACATATCTATGTTAAACTCTTGCGCTTTTTCGAGGATCTGTCGTAGTGTAAAGATCTGGTTAATGGTTGAACGTCCGCGCCTGAATCCTGCCTGATATTCTCCTAGAAACGTTTCGGTATAGGGCTTCAATCTCTCGTGTAAAATGTTTGACAATATCTTGTATGCTGTATTTAGGAGAGTTATTCCGCGGTAATTATTGCACTCCAGTTGGTTTCCCTTTTTGTGTAACGGGCATATTAAGCCTAAACTCCATTCTTCAGGCATCTGCTCCTCAGACCAAATTTTACAAACGCGGATGTTTAGTATGGTAGTCTAAATATCTAAGAAACATCAAAATTATTAACCTTTTGTTTGTCCTATCAAGGATGATCCAGTAGTTATTTCGATCACAAAGTATATCGGCAGCAATAGGGATGTTCACAAAAAAATTAATAGTCATTTTAAACATGTAAAACGATTAAGAAACACCCTAGGAATAATTATCTAAAATATTAAGAACATTAAAAAAGCCTGTCTATGAAAAAACTTCATTAGAAATCTAGCATTATTTTAAATTTCAAGAAAACGTTTCTGACGTCACTAGTCGTACTCGTATACTCCAGAGCGCGCCATATCCACAGTATTCTTTCTCTTTGGGTACCTGTTTGACGTTATTTCAGGTCATTTTATTTTGTATTTTGTTCTCTTATTGTTTTATCAGGGGTAACGTGGAGTTTAATGCTGAATTTGTTTAGTAGTTTAAAGTGGATAGACTGTTGCTAAGGACATGGGTGGTACAAATAAATAAATAAAATGAAATGTTTTAAAATAGCTGACTCGCTTAACCTACGTACTGTACATGTAACAATGGTGTCTGATTTCTTGTCATCGTGTAAAATAATAAATCAACCACAGAGTAGCGGAATGTTTATTTTAATAAGGTACAGGGGTGAAAAAAAAAGAGAAAATTTAGTGTGATTTTCAATTTCAAATATTTAGCATTTAGGGGAGAGCAGCATATGTGCCTCCTGATAAGAGACTAATAAGTTTCGAAACCGGTAGAGGTGCTTGCAGCACTCTCTGATTGGACTAGAATATGGTTCAGCTGTATTTTCGTTTTGCAACGAAATTGAAAATGGTTATTCATTTTTCAAATATTTCATCAAAGGAAACTTTTTGTTTATTCTAATGGACACTCGGTCCTCAGTAATAATGTAATCTTTAATTATGCGTTTAAATTGTTCAAAAATATTTATTAGTTTTCTCAGGATTCGAAAAAAATAATGCATTGATGCATTTGCATAGATTTTGCCCTACTAATTTAAATTATGTCTAGTTTATAGGGTCTGTCGGTAATAAATAGGTACCTACTTTATTACTATGTTATGGACACCAAGTCTTTTAAACCTCCAGACAAATTAAAAGATCATAAACTATATAGGTACTTTTTATTTTTGTAAAAATTTTCTTGCTAACCCATTTCGTTGCCTGGATATTTAGAAACAGATATTTAGAAGTCCAAAATACGAAGTTTTCGACGGTAGGTATTAAGAATTTTTATAATTTATTTTGTTATAACCAAGCTAACTTAAATCTAAAACATATCATATAATTGGGTAAAAATGAGTACCTACTTAATTTAAAAACCCATTTATTTAGGAAAAGATCCATAACTTACAATAAAGAAGTGATTCTCGCAAGAGAAAAGCTTGGTTTCATTGATACATATACTTCTTTTTTACGTTTCTTTTTACGATTAAAATTAGCTGAAACTGTAATAAAAATCTTGTCAGAATTGTTTTTAGAGGTATTTACACACCAAGGAACAAAACACCACTTATTTGGTTTCATTTTTACTAATTAAATACCTAAAGAACTGCACACATTCAAATACAGTTCGTAAATAAGTATACGAAACTAGTCGTCGATCCAAGACGATACGACTGCTGACGTCACAGACCGTAGCCTCGCTGCAGGGTACCGTTTTTCTAGCCTTAAAGAAAATCAACATTATGAACTCATTTATCTTAAAAAATATACATTTTTAAACAGTTTTATGATTGTTACGTTTTTATATACCTTATAATTAGTGTTGCCCAAATGCAAGACCAAGACGAGACTTAGACAGTCTTGGTCTTGGTCTTGCGCCAGTACACCTGATCTTGGTCTTGGTCTTGCAGCAAGAGTCTTGCAAGTCTCGCAGTTGCCCATTAGCCTATTGCATATCTTAGAACAACGTAACAGAGAGGTGCATTTTAAGCTTGAATTTCATAGCCATAGTAAAGACTAGCCAAATTAATAAATATCTAAACAACTGACACCGGGTGGGGTTTGAACCCACGATCGCTCTCTATGTTCTAACTAAAGTTAAAACTACCTCTTAAAACCCACAAAATTTCATTTGCATATCTCAACCGATTTTAGAGCAATAAACAAATCGTCAGTTTGTAAGAAAAATTGCCACCCCTCCCTATTTGGTAAACAAAGCATTTATAAAGTAAACGTTTATGAAGTAAACTGTCATTTTTTTTTTCGTGCAGAATTACCCATTAAAGTTTGCCATACTTATTTAAAAACATTCTGTATTGATGAAAAACATGGCTAGTTAAAAAAGTACCTAACTTTTTTATTATCCAATATAAGTGAATGAATAAAAAAAACATAATATTAAGAAAATATGAGGCTTTAGTTGGGCTTTAATTTCAGTATGCTATTATTGCATGCTAGAATAATAAGTTAGCGTAATGCTAGAATATTCCAGAGAGTGAGAAAACACAGTTTGATTGATACACCCGGTATACACTGACAATAATTGACCTGTCTACCAACAATATATATTATTACTGCGATATTTATAAAGAATAGAATAAGACCAAATATTAAAAAAAATCACTTACATTTAAATAACAACAGGTTTAGGAAATTTGAGACATTAAAAATTCCCCGTTTTTAAGGTGGTATGGTGCCATGGACGTATAAATAAAGATGGGTGGTGCGTTAATTTCTTGGAGAAATATAAGTGCTAAGGTGACATATTTTTAAAAAGTTTGGATACGATATTCGATATTACTGTAGGCGTCGCAACGCAGGAATGTTGTGTTATATGAATATGATTAGAAGACGACTATTCTCAAAACCAGGACAATTAATAATTTCAGAGCAAAGAAGTCGGCTGCTGAGCAAAGGCGTCTACCGCCGCGCCGTATCAATTATACGGGGACCCGGCGCTGCATGTCGAAACAAAACTTCCATTTAAAAAATTGAACAAAATATTCTACAATTTCCCTAATAAAACGCTTTGAAACAGTGTATTGTTTGGATGTCGACCTTTTCGTGTAATGGATTCTTTATCTATAATATTTGCCGCCGTATTCCATAACAACAAAGTAGCTATGTTTTTGGTTTCAAGTTACTTTTCATTGTTCATTCACTGTTGGCGGTGACACACTGTAAAATGGCCAAATTGCAATTTTTGTTATCGCTTAATCTTTGACGATTTGGAAAAGTGTGTATATTGTTTTGTGTATATTTTCGTGTACTTAATCTATTTATTGTTTAGCCCATTTTTCATTGTCCAGTCACCCTTGGCTTATATAATATAACAAGAACAAGTGTTGTTGAAAAAACTTAATCTGTTTTCAAATCTATTTTTTTGAGTTTGGTTTATTAGAGTTTATTAGGTTTATTAGGTTCAATTTGTGCAGTCGATTCAGAAAGTTTAAATTTTAAATTCTGAAAATATTGTGAAGTGAAAAAAATGAGTGAAATAAAAAGAGAGTAGCTGAGTGGAGCGATGAAAAGAAAAATGAAACAAAAAAAGGAAGAAGTTCTGAAGAAGATACCCAAAATGTCTTCATTTTTCCATCAACCAGATTCTCAAAGTGATTTAGATTGCAATGGTAAGTAGGTACTAGATCTCTATCTACTAATGAAACAATAATTCTTATCTAATTGTCGTCTGTAACAGGAGTGGCCAAGGTCCTTGATATTCTTTGATAGAAATTTGAATTTTTTTAGAAGCCGTCATTAAATGCGTATTAAAAAGTTATACAAAAAAGAAGTGTTGAAAAGTTTTTACAGAACTTTTTTACTTCTTTTGATAATTCTTTAAATCTCAATGAATAAATGGTGACAGCACTTCTTAGTAATTCTTTCAGATGCTGGTTAGTTCGTACTGATGAGTATTTGAATTTCAGGAATTTTAAAGTGGAATAAAATTATTCACACATGTCTTCTTCTTCATGTGCCGTGCTCGATTATCGAGTGTTGGCTATCAAAATTGGCTTTAGTAATTTTGTTGGCGGCAGCTCGGAAAATGGAAGCTGGAGTTTCTCACACCACTCTCTTAGGTTTCTAAGCCATGACGTTTTTCTTCGACCTGGCCCTTTTCTTCCGTCTCCTTTGCCTTTTATTATTAAATGGAGTATATTATAACTCTCTGGGTGGCGCATTCTCCTCTAGGTGCCGTCTCCGCTTCAAAGGTTGGCAATCATCAAAGCGATTTTTACTTTTGAGAGTGCGGCTCTAAATAATTCGTTGTTACTACATCCAAACCATGCCCTAAGATTCTTCATTCATGAGTTAAATCAGCTATCAGCTCCCTATAAATCTTTTTCCTGGATTTTCCTTACATAATGAACTGGAGTATTAGATATTTATCCCTCCCATCACATGTCCCATATATCTCAGTTTTCTTCTCTTAATTGTTAGAAGTACTTCTCTTTCCTTATGCATACGTCTGTCTGATTACCTCTACGTTGGTTATTCTATTTACCCATGAGATCTTCAGCACTCTTCGGTATATCCATATCTCGAATGTCTCCAGTCTTCTCACGTCAATTTTCTTCAGTGTCCACGCTTCCATCCCGTAGTATAATACGGATAGCACATAGCACCTCATAACATGGCCAAAAAAATATTCAAGTTTGCGAGTTTTTACTGCTCTGATGACTTCCCGTAATTTTTCCCCTCCGATTTATAACAACTTCCAGCTTTTTGAGAAGGGTATCCGTTAAAGTCTAACCTTCGACACCATACAAAAGAGTACACATTCACATAAGTACGGCGTTCCATTGAACATTTTCTAGCACTACCTTATATAAGTTCTTGAAAAGGGCACCGCGAAAATCTTTGATACGGGGCCCCTGTGGGGCTAGCTACGCCACTGCTGCTGAGAAAGAATGTATAACTAAAAAATTTTATTTTTACATTATATTAATGACCTCTCAGTACATGTCAAATGTGTCGAGTGTTCTTTTAATGGATATTTTTATTCGCTATGTATGTTTATGGTATTGTTCGTAATGCGCATAAGTCCAATTTTCAAAATTTTTGTTACAATTTTTTTTGTTTCTCATAGAGTACCTATCTAAGAATATAGCCGAACTTATATACTCCCTAAAACGACCCTCAGTTCTAACTGCAAGACGCAAGAGTCTCGCAGGCTTAGTCTTGTTCTTGCTCAAGTCTTGCACGGTAAGTCTTGGTCTTGGTCTTGCTAAAATTAGGCGGTCTTGGTCTTGCGAAAACGCAAGAACAAGACCAAGACTGCAAGACCAAGACCGATTTTGGGCAACACTACTTATAATCTATTGAATTTAACTATATTTAAAAATTAGTGAACATCCCTATTGAATGACTCACCACTGAATGAAATCATATGAAGTAGACCATTAAAAGCCTTCTAATTAATTTATCCAACATTGATAATTGAACCAGTTTGCTGGAGAGGTCAATGTCAAGTTTACAGCATTGAGATTAAACCTAATAATAATAATTTTTGTGGACCTATTTTTAGACTATGTGGCGACTGCAAAATTATTTTGGCGACTGAAAAATTAGTAAATATTTAGCAACAAATATGACCGAAAAAACTACACTGAAATTAAAAGTTTGTGTCGAGTATAAAATAAGAATATAATTTCTTTATAGTTAATAGAACATTATTAAACGCTTATCTTTACTTCAATAGTTTGCATCAAATCTTTAGACGTTAATTTGACTGACTTTTCTTTAAAGCAAATGAATGAAAATTTGCAGACATATGCATTCGCGAGAACAATACACGAATAGTCAATAAAATTTTTTTATGTTTAATAATTGCTTAAATAAAAAAAACGATTTTAATGGAAAATGCTTAAATTCTCTTATTTTTTACAATGTAGAAACTTGAAACTTTTACGGACTGTAGCTAATTATATGAACTATATATAATTTCACTTTTTACGTTAATTATTTACGTTAGGCTTCCGACTACTTTTCATGTTTGTACATCATATGTATTATACATATTTTAATATACATGACGATATATTTTAATGTTTGAAAAGTGTAAGACTAAAAAGTAAAAAATAAAAAAATATGAAAACAATATTTTTAAGAAACGCTTTTCTTTAGTTACGAGTGACTAAAATTAAACATATAAAAAAATCAACTAAAAAGCAAAAAATAAAAAAGATTGAAAAAAAAACTAAAAGCGTGGTGCGAAAACCGTTTATTCGATGAAGACTTTTCAATTTTTTTTTATTTTTTGCTTTTTAGTTGCTTTTTTATGTTTAATTGTAGTCACTGGTAACTAAAGAAAAGCGTTTCTTAAAAATATTTTTTTCATATTTTTTTTATTGTATTCTGAGATTCGTTACCATAAAAAAACACGATAGATACCACCTCTATAATTTAGTCCCTCTAAAAAGTCTAACAATATGCAAAAACACATCAAATTTATTTATGAGGGGGACATTTTGTAGACCAGTTTGCAACCAGTGGCGGTCTCAAGGGGGGGGCGACGGGGGCGATCGCCCCCCCCCCCCCCAGAGACCTTAGTTTTCTGAAAAATTGATAAGTTAATATAGATATTAATCCGAAGTGTGAGATCGAACTAATGCATTGCTATTATTGGACAAAATAATCTAATAGTGTGAAAACGTCCGTAGACAGATTATTTTAATAGCCTACGGTTAGTTTTGATATAACGTAACATCAAATACGGTACAGTGACGTTTCTGTAATGTTGTCGTTGAATTTACAGTGGCAGTGGCAACACTGTATAAATCACAGAGAATAGAACAAATCTTCTTCAGTCAGACGTTGCTTGCTAGCCTTGCTAGTTGCTACATATTGGCCGTGTATCAATGCCTGGCAAAGTCAAAGTATAAGTGTCAGTTTGCTCAAGCGTTTCCTTTTCCATGTGCAACTGCAAAAGACGACATCGACATGGTAAGTTTGTTTTAATTATGTCCTTAACTCATTCGTATTTATATCTTTAGCTGCCTTGGGTTTAACTTAAGGGTTTAAAAGAAAACCTGTAGTTTTGGTGTACCGTAGGCTATAGAGAATTATTCACAGGCCTACCGCTTAGGCTATTAACTCACAAACAAACGTAACATTTTAAGAAAACTGAGTGCCTTTTGAGGGTACGGAGTACAACGTATTATGTACAGCCTATCAAAAGCTAAATTAGCTAACCTCAGTTTTCGGTGCTGCATCCGGTAGCTCTGAGCCCGGCAAATTTAAACTCAGATACGAAACTAATAAAATCTAACATAGTTTGAGAGACATTTCAGTTCTGAGATGTGATTCGCAATGAAACTACTGTTAGACCATGTTAGATTGTACTTATAGTTTTTATCTTAAAAAAAATATATAATATATTATTTAATAATTTAGGTTGTTTTAATAAGTATGATCAATAGTTTTGAACTTATTGTCTCCATAACATCATTTTTATGTCTTTATTCACGAATAATAACTTGTTAACAATAATGTAATAACTGATTCTATTATTACAGCCCTAGTAATTCATCTTTCAAATGTATTTTTGAATAACAGTATTTGATAATTTTATGCTATTATTTTTATAATTTTTAGCTCAATTAAATTGTATTAAATCAAGCACTAAAATAAGAATACGTTAACAATTTAATTTTTTTCGAATGTCGTTGTTGATATTTTATTTGCTTTGATGTACACCACTTAACACATTCACTGCGTCAAGTGCATATGGGATCTTTGAATAAACATGGGAACGTATGCAATTTTCATGTTTTAATAGGTCGATCGCAGTGAATGCGTTAATTGCATTGAGCTATTTAATGTGTTCTATTTCAGGAGAGCCAGAACAAATTGAAGCTGAAGACTGCACCCGATACAACAGCCCGAAAAAGGAAAATTGTCGATTTTTTCCCAAGAAATACTACAATGAAAAGCTCTGCCAAGAGTCCGAGCATTGAAAAGAAAAGCAAAGAGGAAGCTCCAGAACCGGTTTGCTGTGACAACAATGAATTTCCATCTACCTCTACATCATCAACAATTAATAAGGATTGTAATAAAATGCCAAGCTCCGACTTTAAAGACAAGATTACTAGCAGTACCGGTACGAATAAAACTGACATTTCCAACTATATTGGAAAACAACCTGATGATCATACCATATCTAAAATTCTGGGATCAGACAATATACCCCCTCAAGGGTATTCCTATCCATTTTCTGAACACATGAAAAAGGGGAAATTAGAAAAACGATTTCTTAATAGATCGCATATAACCGATGATCGGTATAAAGGCTGGTTGACCTATTCAGAGACTAAGAAAGGACTATATTGCAAATATTGTCCCTTTTTTGCGTTTCAGGGTGGAGTTCACAAGAGCACACCACTCCATAAATTTGTCTCAAAACCAGTGACAAACTTCGCTAAACTTTTAGGTAAAGATGGTGACTTAGAATCCCATGGGAGTGCCGAGTATCACAAGGAAGCGGTTATGAAGGGTCTTAACTTTTTGAAGTCATACCACAATCCTTCCTTTGAAGTAACAAATCAGATTTCTTCGTACAGACTTCAAAAAGTACAAGAAAACAGACAAAGACTATCCCCTATAATTGAATCAATTATCTTTCTTGGAAGGCAAAATATTCCCCTTCGCGGCCATAGGGATCATGGTGAAATTGATTTAGACAACAGTGCAATTTCCAACGAGGGAAATTTTCGAGAACTTCTTAGATTTCGGGTTCAATCTGGAGATAAGGTATTGGAAGACCATCTAAGAACAGCATCGTCAAGAGCTCTACGTACATCAGTAAAAGAACCCAAAATGATCTTATTTTTCTTTGTGGTCAAGAAATTCTAGAAGTTATCAAGAGGAGAATTCACGATGCACCATACTACAGCATCATGTTCGACGAAACAACCGATATGTCACATACATCTCAAATGTCATTGACTCTGCGATATGTGAACAAAGGAAAAGTAAGAGAAGATTTTGTTAAATTTATTGATGTAAGGGCTTCTCTAGTAGAAGAAAGCAATACAGAAACCGTAGATGAAGAACCAGAGATAGATGAAGAAATGAATAAAAACATTGACCCAATGATGGAGGAAATTGTTTTATCAGGGGAAACGTTGGGTAGATTGGTGCTAATAACAATGAAAGAGCTGTCATTAGACATAAAAAAGTGTGTCGGAATATGCACGGATGGTTGTAGTGTAATGATATCAGAATCTAAAGGAGCTGTGCAAGAAATCAAACAGGAAGCCAAATTTGCCGTTAGAGCTCCTTGTTTCAATCACAGTTTAAATCTATCACTGTCCAAATCATCTCAAGTTCAGGCTGTTAGAAATGCAACGGGTACCACACAACAAACAGTTTCGTTCTTCACGTCTTCCTCAAAGAGAAATCAAGTTTTGAAACACTATGTAGGTGGCCAGCTACCTGGATTGTGTGAAACACGTTGGGTGGAAAGGCAAACATCGTTTTTGCAATTCAGACTTAAGTTCCCTGAAATCATTCAAGCCCTGGAATCAGTAGCTTCATGGCAAGATTTAAAAGCTGCATCCAAGGCGAGAACCTTGATTTGTGCCTTACTGAACAGTACTTTCATTATCACTGTAGTGTGTATGTGCAACATATTTTCACTTACACTGCCTTTTAGCAAGCTACTTCAAAAACCTGATATTGACTTGAAATGTGCATTAAAACATTTTACGGACATGACCAAAGCACTTACCAATCAACGGAACACAGCGATTGTTTGCTTTAAAGATTTGTTCCAAGAAGCAAAGGACATCGCCGAGAAGACAAATTTTGATATTAGTATTCCAAGAATATCACAAGTGCAGAAGAATCGAGCCAACCACGCAACTAAAGACCCAGAGACATACTTTAGAGTATCAGTGTTCCTTCCCACTCTAGACTCTGTAATAGAAGACACAAAGTCTCGTTTTTCTGAAGAAACATTGGAGTTGTACAATCTTCACGTATGCATGCCTGAATACCTGATAACCAACTCTGTTCAGGACATGTCTGAAAAAATTGAGTGTTTAGTAAGGAGGTACAGTGAACTTTTTGATATGTCTCAAGCTGAAATGAAATGCTTATTGAAAGGTGAACTACAGCTTTGGGAAATGCAATGGAAAGGCACGGACGAATTTCCAAAAACAGCGCTGGACGCGTTAGACAGTTGTAACAGAGATTTGTTCCCTACAGTCAGCAAGCTACTTCTAGTCTTAGCTACACTTCCCATCAGCAATGCTTCTGCAGAGCGTAGCTTTCAATCTCTAAAGAGAATAAAGTCGTGGCTAAGAACACGGATGCGTCAAGACAGGTTGACTGGACTTGCTCTACTCCATGCCCATCGAGACATCCCTGTAGACCCAACGAAAGTTTTAGAACGATTCGCCAAAAGTGGCCATCGAAGACTTGAATTCGATTTGTAATTACATTCTTTTTAAAACCTTATAACTTGTTATTTTATTACTTATAACCTAATAAAACTATTACAATGTATAATGTGAACCTCCTTTTTTCCATTCTAATAGACTAATTTGTATTGTATATTTATTGTAAATTTTAACATTTTAGAAGGTAAAATGTGTTTTGAGCTCTTTCAATTCAAGCGTAAAACTAACATTGTCAGACCAAACCTCTGAAGTTTGACGTTTGTTCGTGATAAAGTAAAACCACCTAAATCATCAAAGGTTGAGAAAGATGAGACTTGCTTCAGAGGCTTGCCATTGAAAAATACTATCACCCACAAACCTTTTCTATTAGACTTTGAGTTGTTTTCAATAGTTCTAAATTGGTTTTTGATACAATCACAAGAATACAAAATATATTTTGAATATTTTATTTGTAAGTTAGCCGAACAATATTTACAACAAGCTTTAGAGGCTAGCTTTTTTATTTTTAATTATAGTGTAAAACTGTTTCCACTCATACTAATTGTAATAATAATAAGTGATTTTCCTTTTTCTCCGTTCGTCACAACCACTAAGTGACAGTCAGTCCATATTCGGTCCATCAACTGTTCAAATGAATAAAATGCCTTTAAAACTCTCAAAATCTTGCCATATTTTTAAAAATTTTCCGGACCCCCTTTCCGGCTGGGGGGCTGCACCCCCCAGACCCCCCTGCAACAGACCATCGCCCCTCCCAAAATCTGACTCTGAGACCGCCACTGTTTGCAACTAAATTACATCAACCCTCTAGTGGGGGCGAACACAACCCTCAAAATCTTTAATGGAAAGGGGGGTTAAGTGATACCTCATTTTAAAGGTCGTTCGACTACATTTTCAAAAATACCATATTTTGGAAAAATCAAGTGGAACTGTACCGATATTATATTGACTTCAGAACTCTAAAAATTTCTTTTAGAGTATTGAACTCCAAATTGTTTTTTTTTTTTAGTATGTTGAAGAATTTTCAATATTTTTTGCAGTATTTTTGGAAAAATCAAGTAAAACTTTAAAGATATAAGTATCGAGTTCAAAACTAAAAAAATGTAGGATACCACCCTATAGATATAATTTGGTCCCTATAGAAAATCTAAAAATATGCAATACACGTCAAATTTATTTATGCGGAGGACATTTTGTAGGCCTGTTTTCAACTAAATTACATCAACCCTCTAGCGGAGGTGGACACAACCCCCAAAATCTTTAATGGAAAGGGGGGTTGGGTGATACCTCATTTTAAACGCCGTTCAACTACCTTTTCAAAAATACCACCTGCCCATTGGAGTCTTCTGGATTTTATTTCTTTTATTAGGTTGGTGTCGGGGTATAATTCTTCGAGCTCTTTGTTAGTCTTATCCTATATTGTCCTGCTACTTTATCAAGCACAGACCCAAATATCTTCCTTAGGATTTTTTTTCCCAAATACGTAGTCGCTCTTAGTTTGCCTTTGTTATCCTCCAAGTTTCGCTTCCATACATCACAACGGGTCGTATGATTGTTTTATATACTTGTATCTTTGTACGTCTTGTTAGTTGTTTCGATTTTATAAGGTTTTGAAGGACAAAAAGATATCTGTTGACGGCTTGTATTGTATTCTATTGTTTATTTCTTGTGATTCGTTATTATCTTTAGTTATCGTTCAAGTTTGGTACTTCTCGATGGAATACTGTAGTCGGTTTTTCGATTCTTGCACTTCTAATTATGTGTTCTAGAGCTAAGTTGAAGAGTTGTGGTGAAAGTGCATCTCCCTCTTTTGGTCCATTGTTTATTTCGAATGTCTCCGAGTATTGTTATCCAATAATAATTCTCACCTTACATCGTAACTGTTCCATACACATCCGTATCAAACTATGCGATTAAGGAGCTCGCCGTTGCAAACTCGGCTGGTTCTATGGTCGATTCTCGCACACAGATTTTGAGAACTTCTTCTTATTTTTATTTGTCGAAGGACCAGTTGGAAATCCAGCACCTGCAAGAAATAATCATTGCTAGGGATAAGGAGAGGATGATAGGTAATTAAAACACAATGTTTATAAAGTAACAAAAAATAGGTATATTGAAGAGTTGAAGTAATCGAAAAATAAATAATAAATAGCAGATTGATATACCCCATTCCACGAATATACGACCCTCTTGGATTATCGCGACAACAAATATTTTACTGTGCAAAATATGAAGAACGAAAGTAAATTGCAAATTATATTGTTGTTTATTGGAGTAATTATTAGAGCAAAATACTTTCGTACTTCTTAAGTTGCACACTAAAATATTCGTTGTCGCGATAATCCAAAACAGTCGTATATTCGTGGAATACACCATATTATATGTTTAAGTTACGAGTAAATGAGAGAGAGATACCAGATTGAAATTATAAGTTTAAATTATGAGTTTGTGAAACAGTTTATCCCGCCTAGAGTTTTTGATAGAACAGCAAACCGTTTCCCGCAATGGAAACACCGCGAACGTGACGAGAGGTAAATGAATAAGATGCTATCTTTGTACTTACAGTTGATACAGCTGATATTGTTTTACTATTTGGCACTATTACTTACTGCCTAGTTGATAAGGCCACAAACATTAACTATATTGTTTTACTTGAGGTGAAAATAGACAAAAACTACATTATTTGGAGCTTCTTCAATGCGGTGTGCATTCGACGATGGTTGAAAACAGACTCGTAGTTGGTAGTTGGACAACTTTTAGTTTCGTTGCTTGGCGGTAAAAGATAGTTGGCGGGTTTATGGGTAAAAACTAGTTTTGAAGGGACAGGTACAAGGTTCTAATATGTTGAAATATTGAAAATATTTATTCACTGTAGAAATTTATGGGAAATTTATACACAAACGGCCTAGTTTTTTTTAAAGCGAACTTCCTGCATCGCTGTCCACAGTCTAACTCTGCATCTATCAAATGCTTGTTTAAAATTTATGAACATTTGATGAAGCTCACGATCAAACTCCCAGCATTTTCCATTATCTGTTTTATTGTAAATATCTGGTCAATAGTAGAGCGGCCCGATCTAAATCCGCATTGATAATCCCCCTTCTTCTGTGTATGTTTTGGTTCTTTCCAGCAAGATGTTTGCAAGGACTTTGTAGGTGGTATTTAGGAGTGTTCCCCGGTAGTTAGTACATTGCTTTTGTTTTCTTTTTTGTGGATTGGTACAATAACCCATTCTTTCCATTCATCTCGCATTCTTTCTTTTCGCCAAATGTCTTGAATTAGCTTGTATATAGAACTGTACAAAGCTTCTCCTCCGTATTTTAACCATTAAAGTGATGATACTCGTAAAATACCGCCTGCCGGAGCTCCGTTCTTTTTTGGAATGGAACTTCAAATGAGAGCGCGCTGAGAAAATTTGCAATATCTCTGATTCTATGGATCGCAGAAGCTTTTTTGATAAAATTTTAATTTTTTTTAATAGATCTTAAAACTAATGTCTCGAAGAATCGAATGCGATCTGGTACATACCTCTAGAATCACAACTGATAAATACCTCTATCCCTCAGATACCTTTTAGAACCTTCAAACCCTTGTATAAGATTTTTTCAGGAAATTGATGATTTTTTCACAGATAGACTGGGGTAAATATAAAATTTGTACAATTCTATAATAACAGTAATTGATATCGATTTTGTTAATCCATAAATATATATAATTATCTTTCTTAAATTGTTTTCTATTTATACCCCTAACTACAGCCCGAGGTCAGAAGGCTATCCACGCCTAGTTTTTATTCCCTGTAATTACCGGCCCTAGATTGCGTGATAGGTTCATTCAGATTTGAGGTAGATACTATAAAAGCTTTACTACACGTGAAAGTATTCATGTTTCAAGTTTTCGGAAAGTTCATGTTTTATGCATGAGAATGTGGAAAAGTTTCTTTACTTTGATGTTTCGTTTATATATAAACTGGACAAAATAAAGCTCCGCGAACATTTTTTTAATCAATCAGAGATAATGACTTTTTGATGAATTTGAATGAATTGTTAATATACTAATTGGGGTTCAAGAGGGTTTGGACTTTTTTTAGACATTTCAAGTAGGTATATATTGTTTTCTATAAAAATATATATGTGTGTATTTGTTTTCATAGACCCATTGGGTAAAAGATAAAATGAAGACCCAGAACAATATTCCTTGATAATATCGATTAATTGTATCTGACTCATTCATATTGATAATTCAGACATAGATTATACAATGTTTCTCAATTTTGTTTCCAGGATTCGTTTGGTTTGTAAATTGTAGAAGGCATTGCCAAAAAATTGGTCTCAATAAAAGTTTTATAATTAACTATTTTGATTGGGAAATAAGCCACAATTGAATTGAAAAAAAGAATGTGTGTGTACTTTGTACGCACGTAAGAAGTTATACTTCTATTATAATATAATTTCAACGAAATAAATATACCTACTTAACAGTTACAATACAAAAAATTAACAATAATTACCAAAATTTAACCAAAACTTAACAATGCCAAATATTAAAAAAAAAAACGAAGAAAGTATGAATCGTCCGGGAATTGAACCCGCAACCTCGCGAATTCTCAATCTCTTGTCCAATGCTCTACCAACAAGACCATCAAGGCACATACTATTAACGTGTCAGATATACATATTTACACATCACGGTGACAAGTGAAATATAAAAATAGATGTTTTATTATTTTACGCCCAAGGAAGACAAATCCAAAGACACAAAATTATAATAAAAAACCTTTTAAACCACATTTTTCAAATTGCGCAAGTTGTATTATTAATATTAATGTTAATAAATGAAATATAAATATTTTGACGTTTCACAATTTGACAATATCATAACAAAATTTTGATCTACTATTTTTAAAACACTTACCAGTGTAAGATTCTTTAGCTTTGAATAAGCGAGATCGTAGATCGTCCCGGTTGATTGTTGTTATCCACAGTTATCTACGCCTTTGAGCTAATAGGTTTTTTATCAGTAATTTTGCGGCACTCATACTAGTCACAGTTTGATGGGCTTTCACATTGACATGCTACAATCATCTCTTCTATGTTAATAAGTCCAAAAATATAATATGAAAACTATTTAAAAAGACAGTATAACCACAGTATATAGAGGTTCCACAGTAAAATCACTCTTCTGTCGGCGGTTTGATCTCAGGAAGTAATACCGGCAGTACGCAATTGGTAATTCTCCAGTGGTGGATGCGGGTTTTCCCTGTTAAAAGCAGTACGTTTCTATGCGAATAGCAATGCGAGAGTGGGGCAAAAGCGACTGCCAACATTGCGCGGTCGCCATGCGCGACTACATATTTTACTTCCAATTTTTCGGAGAGTGGTTCTACTGTCCCTCTTTATACTGTGGTATAACCATTAACTAACTTTTTGTTTGTTGTTTCTCTTCCTACAAATTTTAAAACGCAACAACCATACACCATTCATAACCAAACCACAGTCCCACAGCTGTGATACAGCTGCCATATTGGATAATTTTTGTCATGTCATTTGAACATCCAATCAGAACAAAGTTGTAATGCGACTGCGCCGGGATCAAAGGTTTTAATCCTATTAAAATTCACCCTCCTATGCGCGTAAAGAAGTATACCTTCAAAAATAATTTTATTAACGTTAATTGGATTCTATTGGATTCTAGAATCCAATTAAAATATGTTATACACCTACTATATGAGAAAAATTTACCACTGGATATCATAAAACTGATAGAAAAAATTAGGTCTGGATCCCGCGTATGAAAAAAAAGTTGATTAATAGCAAGCTGAAAATTTGTTAATAGTTTAAGGGTGTCTAGTCGGATAAACTTTGATATATGGGAACACTGGAACAGGGGCAGTTTTAATTGTGGAACAGGTTAAAAATTTGGAACGGTCAGACCACGAAAACGGCACATTTATTTTGTCCGACAGAATAGACTTAAACTCTCCGAACAGAGATTAAACTCTCATGCAAAAATCAGGCTGCTATTTATCACCTGTCATAATTCCTGTCATTTGACATATTCTACATATTCCACTCATTACAACGCCCATTTGGTGATAAATAGCAGTCTGATTTTTGCATGAGAGTTTAATCTCTGTTCGGAGAGTTTAAGTCTGTTCTGTCGGACAAAATACATGTGCCGTTTTCGTGGTCTGACCGTTCCAAATTTTTAACCTGTTCCACAATTAAAACTTCCCCTGTTCCAGTGTTCCCATATATCAAAGTGTGTCCGACTAGACACCCTTAAACTATTAACAAATTTTCAGCTTGCTATTAATCAACTTTTTTTTCATACGCGGGATCCAGACCTACATATATGTAAGAAATAAAATAGAAATGAAAGTCAATGGAATAATAACAGAACCCATAGAAACAAACACAGGAATCAGGCAAGGAGATTCACTAAGCCCTCTACTGTTTAACATAATATTGGATGCAATAATAAAACAAGTGAAGAAAAAAAGAGGGTACAAAATGGACAATAGAGAGATAAAAATATTCTGTTACGCTGATGACACCGTGTTAGTAGCAGAGTGCGAAGACGACCTACAAAGATTATTGCACGAGTTCAACATTAACGCAAAAGAAATGAATATGAAAATATCAGCCCAAAAAACGAAAAGCTTAGTAATTGCCAAAGAACCAATAAGATGCAAATTGGAGTTAGACAATCAAATTATACAACAAGTAATGACTTTCAAATATCTGGGAATTAATCTATCAGCCGACAACAATATCGAAGAAGAGGTAAAAGACCAAATAATTAAAGCCAGTAGAACGGCCGGATGCCTAAAGGACACAATTTGGAAAAACAAACGCCTAAGATTTCAAACAAAGGCCCGAATATATAAGTCAGTATTTAGGCCAGTTATGACTTACACGGCCGAAACAAGACCAGATACAAGCAAAACACGAAGACATCTGGAAACCAACGAAATGAAGATCTTAAGAAGGATTGCTGGAAAAGGACTACAGGATAGGGTAAGAAGTGAGGAAATCAGACGCATATGTGAGGTAGACAATATAAATACCTGGGTAAAGAACAGAAAAGAAGAGTGGAATGAGCACATAAGCAGGATGTCTGAATCAAGGATAGTAAGAATAGCCAGGGACAAGTCACCGTTAGCCAGGAGAAGTATAGGATGCCCAAGGAAAAGATGGAATGACAACTTAGGGGCAGAATGAAAGGCACCGTTGAAGAAAAACAGGCAGTACTGCCTATATAAAAGAAGAAGAAGATTAACGTTAATAAAATGATTTATTCAATTTAATTGAGGCTTATTTCCTAATCAATTTCACTATTTTGATTGGGAAATAAGCCACAATTAAATTGAAAAAATAATTTTATTAACGTTAATAAAATTATTTTTCAATTTAATTGTGGCTTATTTCCCAATCAAAATAGTTAATTATAAAAATGCCACCAGGAAATGTCTTCAGAACAACATAAAAGTTTTAGTTTTAATACTATTTTTAATTTTATTAAAATAAAACTTTCAATTATTGTTTTATGCAGATGTCGCCACAGCATCCATATCATTTTTGAGATTTAGTTTGTTACAGTCTCGCCCCTTGGCCTCGAACTCGTTAGAGGATGGGCCAACAGAAGATGCAGTTTTCTTCCTGGGGCGTCCTCGTCTTCGCCTTGACACTAAAGGCGTTAGAGCTTCCTTCACGATTATCGGAGGTAACCGTTCCGATATCACTGCAGTTTTTCCCGGATCAACTTCCACGAAGTTCACTTGTTGATACTCCGATCGCAAGTCATATACCGGATCCGAGCCACTAGTCACCGTGTTTAAAAAGTGATAGTCCACGCAAAGTCTTGTACCGCCATTCTTTTTCGGCACTAATACAACCGGCGCGGCCAAAACACTTCCGTATTCTTCGACGATGTCTCCCACCAAGGGTCTATCCAACTTGGTCCCAAGCACTTCTCTCTTGGCAGGTGACACCTGGTAAAGTGGTAGTGAATTTGGTGCGCTATTTTCCGTATTAGCATATCCGGCAGGCTCTCCCCCCATTCTGAAGGCATTCTTCCATCTTCTTTCGTTGGGTCGAGCTCGTTCATAACCTAGAGCCATATCTACGGAAGAGAAATCTATCGCGGTTCTAAAATCTAACTACCAAAATTCGTTATTCGCTTTTAACTCTATTTTTTTTAACTAATCATTCTAAGCCGGACAAACTTCTAGAACTTATTAATAATACATAAATAAAGAAGACTAAATAAGATCAATGACTAATTTTAATTAGGGTGATGATTAGGAGGTTGCTTCCGAACACTTTTTTGCTGAAAAAAATAGGGACTGACATTCTTTTCATTATAAGTCACTTAATTTTTAAGCTTTTTTTATTTCTGGAGATAGATATTTTTAAATACTTTAAATTAGTTTAATCAAGTTATCCTCGAAAAATGCATAGTTTTCACGTCTTTTGAATTTAAAACTACAATATTTAGCA
The DNA here is from genome assembly GCF_917563875.1 of Diabrotica virgifera virgifera. Lineage (NCBI taxonomy): Eukaryota > Metazoa > Arthropoda > Insecta > Coleoptera > Chrysomelidae > Diabrotica > Diabrotica virgifera. Next base: position 174,237,810 of record NC_065451.1, read on the forward strand.
TATATACTCTCAATACTTCCAAGACCAGCAAAAATAAGAATTTATAAGACAATAATTCGTTCCGCAATAACATATGCAAGCGAAACATGGACTCTGAATCAGCGGGAAACGACAAACTTACTGGTACTTGAAAGAAAGATACTGCGGACTATCTATGGGCCTTGCAGAGAAGAGACAACAGGAGAATGGAGAAGAAGACACAATGATGAACTTCAGACAATATATGGAGATGAAAACATAGTACGCTACATTAAAGCAAACAGAATACGATGGGCGGGTCACGTGCTAAGATCAAGTGACGAAAGACTTCTGAACGCCAAATTCGGGGAAATGCCCGATGGAAAAAGGTTAGTTGGTCGCCCAAGAAAGAGATGGAAGGACGCAGTAGCCAGTGATCTACGCAAAATGGGAGTATTGTTCAAGCAATCTATATAGTGTAATAGGTAAGATTTGTAGCTTTGGGTAGTTCTTCTTTAAGCTATTAGGCCGGCAGCTGTTTTTTTTCTGGTAATTAAATATGTAGTTAAAAATATTCATTTATACTTAGGTAAATACCGTTAAAACAGGACATAACTTGCATTAATAACTGATGTAGAATAGCTTTTATAATTAATCTTGTTATTGTTAGAATTATTGATACTAAAAAAACTTTATAAAAACACAGTTAGATCTAAAATTACTTTAGGTATACAGTTCAAAACTTTTAAAATTCAGCACAAAATGCAAGCATGTCCCCGTGTTTTTTTTATTTATTAAAAATAGAAAATCTAAAAATATTTTTTTAACCGAGTCTTTTCATTACTACACTTACTACACTTACTACTACACTTACACTTACTACACTTATGCTTGGAAAATGAATTGCACAACACAACAATTAAAATACTGATACACTTAAGGGCACCCAAAGTCCAAAAATTGAATTTTTTAAGTTTTTTGGGTTATGATTGAAAATTATTCTCTGAAATCTTCTCTTTCCAACGGTATATAACACATTATAGTATAACATTTCCATAGTTACAAAACTATTTGTTTTCTGAACGTCTGTATTCAACTTACCGTGTACCGGTAGCTTTATAGCCTATTAGAGTGTTTTACGTCTTTGCGATTTCCCGAATACTAGGTTTTTAACTTTTGATGTCAGATATCTCTGGATCCTTAGACGATCGAAGGTCCAAATTTTTACAGTAGTTGTAGATAGATAATATCTAGTCCCGCGTAAAGTTTTATTGAAAAATGTACAAAAACAAGTAAAATAAAAAATAAAATCTTAACTTTTTTGGGTTTTTTTGTAAGAGTATTTTAAAAAATTTTAAAATAAATGTTTCTTTCACTCTAATTTTACAAAAATCTACACGGGACTAAACAATACATGTAGTTTCAAAATAAAACAAAAATTAGGTCACTAAGTGCTTTGGTTACAGAGTTATGTGGCATAATGTTAACATTGTCGTTAAATGGGACTTTGGGTGCCCTTAACTCCTTCTTCCGTATTTTCTTCGTCACTATCATCGCCCAATTCAATAATAAATTTATTTCCATCATTAATGTGGAAGTGCAGAATCTTCTTATAATATTCTTCCACTTTGATCACTTTGGCGATTCTTTTCTGCCAGTCTACTTTGGTAATATTGGCTACTTCTTTTTTAATTATCTCAATTACCTTTTTGTCAAATTTAGGAAATGTATTTGAACGCCTTATACTTGGTTTGAATTGTCCCCAAATTAACTCAATAGGATTGAAAACACAAAGATAGGGGGAAGTTGCAATATAGTGTGTCCATGCTTTTCGGCAATACTCTCTAGAGCGTATAATTTTCTAAATTGATTCGTGTGTAGAACTTCAATAAGTTGTTTTTTTGTGTAAAAATCTTCGAAATACAAATCATTTTCCATTAAAAATGTAGAACTTCAATAAGTTGTTTTTTTGTGTAAAAATCTTCGAAATACAAATCATTTTCCATTAAAAAATTTTGCAGGTCAGCTTTCTTTGAAGATGTATTTGGTATTTTGGTGAGCTGTCGGGAATGATAGGAAGCGTTGTCAAGCACTATTACGCTGTTTTTCTCCAAGTTTGGGATCAGCGAGTTTTCAAACCAATCTTCAAAAATGTCAGCTTCCATATTCTTGTGGTAGTCAACGTTACAATCTTCCATTTTCTTCCCACATAATTTTAAAGCATTCGGAACCCATCCCTCACTTCCTCCGTAATGTACAATAATAATTAGCCGCGAGCCTTTATTTGCAGGCATTTTTGGTATGCACATGCTTGAACCATCTGTCCATCCTTTCTTTACTGTATCGAGGGTATCATACCAAATTTCATCTAAATAATAAATTCTCCTATTTTATTGCCTATATTTAGTAATTTCTTCTAGGTACATATTACGTCTGTTGACTATTCTTTGGCTTTCCATAATTATTGCTTGACGTTTATTTATTTTTTTTTGAATTTAAAGCCCATTTTTTTATCCAGTTTTGAAGAGTTTTCTCACAGCAGTTCATATTTCGACCGGTTGTTTCCAATTTCTTTCTTATTATTTCTATTGTAGGTATTCCATTGTTTTTGTAGTAGTCGTATATTGTGGTTTTCAATAGTTTTACAAGTGAAGGATTTAAAGGTCTTGAAAATTTGTAGTCACATCGTTTCTTGCGATGATAGGGTTCATTTTTAACTATTTTATATACAGTAGAAAGTGGAATTTCTGTTAAACCAGAGGTGGCTTGTGCCAATAGTGTTTGTATACATTAGCGTTTGTATAGATTTTTGTATACATTCAAACATACTTGCTGTGTTTCAGCATTTAAATGCATTCGAATCTTCTTTACGGGCACTTTTTTTTAGTAATTACATTCACACTAGCACTGGCAATTTCTACAATATCAGCGTTATCGTACGCGATATTTACATTATCCTACGGGCGCGACATCACTATTCACATTAATTAAATTACAATAATCAACACTACACTCTCCAAATGAAATACTAAACCAATCTTCACAATAATTACAGCAAACAAAACACTCGAATCACTACACTGCTACCGAACTAAAACTACTATCGTTTTGCACGAAACTTGTGAATCGATGGGAGGTCTGGGCGTAAAAACACAGATGCGTTCAAAGGGCCGCTTCTTAAACGTTTGACCTGATATCTTTATTTGAAGAATATCATATTTCACCGGCTTAAAGCTATTCCACAATATGTTTTACTTGGACAATACAGCAATGGGAAATAGCTGCTCAGGACCGACAACAATGGAGGGAAATAGTAAACGCTGCCAAGACTCACATAGAGTTGTAGAGCCAAATGATGATGAATATTTAGCATTTAGACGAAGAATAGCTAACATATAATAAAGTATAGCTGGATTACTATTGGTCTTCAATAAAATTAAAAAACAGTTTTGTTTATTTTTTCAAAAGGTAAATTTTTGTTAAGTAAAATTGTTTTGATAAAACGAAAACTTTTGAAGTTATTAGCAGAAAACTTATTAAAAACATTGATTTTTTCGATATAAAACTAACACTTTCGATAGCGAATAAAGCGAAAACTATTAATTTTATCAAAAAAATGTACAGAACGTTTTTTGCTTAGAATGAATGTTTTTACCAACTTTTGCGGTCAAAATATAATAAAAAATTTCCACCCCCGAGATGGGGTGGCAACCACCCCCATGATAAAAACGCCTTTCAGCATTATATAGATTTTGATCCTTGGTCTATCCACTACGTATATTCAAATTTTCAAGCAAATCGATCCATTCTGTAAAAATTGCGAGGTGTTGCCTTGCTTCATTTCTTGAACTTTAAGGGTGTTTATGGCACTCTCTGAACGAACTGAAATATAGGACGTCTCTTGGTTCCGTTATACAACCAAATTATTATTTTGTATTAGTTTTACTCCAAACTGATTATGCGGGACCAATTTTTCATTGGAATTTTGCCACGCTGTGGCAATTTATAGATCTCCCCTGGTTTTCTTTGTTTCCAGCATTCGTTTGGTTTGTAAATTATAGAATTCACGAAGGCGTTACCAGAAAATTAGTCTCAATAAAAGTTTTATTTTTAATATTATTTTTAATTTTATTAAAATAAAACTTTTAATTGATATCCACTCTTTAGAGGTCAGCCAGTCCCTTTTGGTTGGGATAAAGTTTTTTTGATAATTATTATTGTTACCACCAGTCATTTGCGTCGACCCCGGAAAGTGAACATTTAAAAGATGCTCTACCTACAGCCTCCTTCTCTGTGTCCATATACATACTTCCCATTTGGGCAATTTAATTTTATCTCCGTTAAAAGAAAGGACGACTTTCTTTTAACGGGCAGTTTTCCTCAAATGAGACGACTATTGCATGTTGCAACCAATCTACTGCCATTTCAACCTCAACGTTGTTTTTTGGCCTTTGTTCTATTTTTCTTCTTCTTTAAGTTCCATTTTCTTCTTCTTCTTCTTCAGGTGCCATCTCCGCTACGGAGGTTGGCAATCATCGTAGCTATTTTAATTTTTGAGGCAGTAGCTCTAAATAGTTGTTTTGAGCTGCATCCAAACCATTCTCTCAGGTTCTTCAGCCATGAAATTCGTCTTCTTCCGATGCTTCTTCTGCCATCTATCTTTCCTTGCATTATGAGTCACAGGATGCCATACTTCTCGCCCCGCATCACATGTCCGAGATACTGTAGTTTTCTTTCTTTAATTGTAAGTTCAACTTCCTTCTCTTTACCTATTCTTCTTAGTACTTCGTTGTTCGTAACTCTATCTACCCAGGAAACCCTCATAATTCTTCTATAGGTCCACATTTTAAAGGCGTTAAGTCGTCTCATTGTCTCTACATTTAACGTCCATGATTACACTCCATAGTATAGTACACTGTGTACGTAACATTTTATTAGGCGTACTTTAAGAGCTAATGTTAAATCTTTGCTACATAGGACCTTTTTCATCTTCATAAAATTAGAACGTGCTTTTTCGATTCTGACTTTGATTTCTGCAGTGTAGTTATTATTTTCTGTTATAAGTGTTCCTAGGTAAGTGTACTTTTTTACTCTTTCGATCTGTTGGCCCTCTACTATTAAGATTTCGTTAGTATTATGGTTGTTTTTACTAATTTTCATAAACTTCGTCTTTTTGATATTAAGAGAGAGTCCGTACTCCCTACTACACCTTACTATTTTACTTATGAGTCTTTGCAGGTCTTGTAAACTATCGGCTATTATTACTGTACCATCTGCATATCTGATGTTGTTAACTAAGACCCCATTTACTCTTATGCCGACTGTTTCATCTTCCAGAGTTTCTCTCATTACCTCTTCAGAATAAGCGTTAAATAATAGAGGTGATAGTATGCAGCCTTGCCTGACTCCTCTCTTTATTTCCATTTCTTCAGATGTTTCTTTTTCAATTCTTACTATTGCTCGCTGATTGTAATAGAGGTGTGTTACTAGTCTTAAATTTTTTTTCATCTAGGTTTTTAGTTTTCAGAATTTCCATGAGTCGATCATAGGCGCGTTCCAAGTGACATGAAAATCGTCCTTCGTACTGCCCTCGTCATGCGCATTATAAAAAATGCGTTCCAAGCGAACATGAACGATGATTCGTATCGTACACTGTGTTGTTCCAAGCGATCCATGTACCCTTTCGAAATCGGTAACTGAACGGTCCTTTTGATACATGCCTTCAAGCAGAAACTAGTTGTACTGACTTGCGCAGTTAGGATTGTTTTCATTTTTACTGGGCACTGCTATAGATCAGCTGATGATTCAATAATAGAATAATCCACAATCCACGCTATTAATACTTGTGAATCTTGATTTTCCTTTAAATAATTATTATTAATTCTTTTTTTTTAATTAATCTTAAAAATATGAATAATTTATTTTTTTTTTTGTAGAAGACAGCGATGTTATGTCAAATATCGAGTCTGAGGAAGATTTTTAAGTTGAAATGATAAATTTTATAAAGAAATGATAAATTTCTTACTACTACTAGTGGTACTCGTACTGAAAATGGTTCCGGCGCAACTCAAACTTGAAATGGTACACAAATACGTTCCAAGAGTGTTACGTACCGGTAATCGGGTCGGGATCGAAAGAAAACCGTTCAAGGGCGATTCTGCGCATTAAAACAGTCAATTCGATTTCGTGGCGGTTCAAGGGATCGTACAAATGTGTCGTCTTGGAACGAACCTCATGTTTTACTTTATCAAACGCTTTATTGTAGTCTATAAGACAGACGTAAAAAGGACGGTTAACATCCAAACATCTCTGTGTCAGCACGTTGAACGAGAATAATGTCTCTCTGGTACCCATACCATTGCGGAACCCATATTGAGTGTCACTAATATCCAGCTCCAGTTAAGAGTGTATTCTGGCGTGGATAATTTTCAGCAGAATTTTCAAGGTATGTGACATTAAGCTTATGGTTCGGTAGTCACTGCATTCTTTGGCATTCATTTTCTTTGGGAAACACAAATGCTGATGTCAACATTTCTCTAGGGATGATTTCCGTAGTATAGATAGCGTTGAACAGTTCCACTATTATGTCCAGGTTTTTCTCGTTGACCAACTTTATCAGCTCGCTAGGTAATTCATCTTGACCAGCAGATTTATTGGTTTTCATAGATAGACAAGGCGGAAACGGCGGGTTCGTTGGGAAAAATATTCCCATGAGATATTATATAACATCCCAGAGTAAGGTTCAAGAAGTCGCTCACGTGAAAAGTAGGCCAATTTTTTTTAACAATTTTTTTTAATCAAATTGCAAAAATCAATATTTCTGGCCCGGACTAATTTTTTTTAGGTTTTTTGAACCATTCTGGACAAAAATATATAGTATAATTTTTCTCTAAAGTTGATATTTTTCGAGTTATAAGCAATTTAAAATTTGAAAAACGCGAAAATGGCAATTTTTAATGGCCATGGACTTTAACTCGGTTAAAAATTATTATTATGAAAGTCAGAAAGTGACTAAATCAAAGTTTAAAGTCGCCGCTACATGATCCTGAAGAAATTTGTGTCATTAATTTACTACTAAGCTGTTATTTTTAATTAATAACAATGAGCGGTTAGATCGTATTGACGCAGCTGTAAATGTGAGTGCGAGTAAGATGCACAATTGGACTGCTGGAATGGCTTCTCTCTCGCACTCAGCATTTACAGCCGTCGCACACGTGCATGGCGCTTATTATTATTACTTAAAAATAACAGCTTAGTAATAAAATAATTACAAAAATTTCTTCAGGATCTTGTAGGGGGGCTTGAAACTTTGATTTAGTCATATATTGACTTTCATAATAATAACTTTTAACCGAGTTATTAAGCCTTGAAAATCGCCATTTTTCGTTTTTTTCAATTTTAAATTGCTTATAAGTCGAAAACGATCAACTTTAGAGAAAAATTATAACAAACCTTTTTTGTCCAGAATGGTCCAAAAAATTAAAGAAAAAATTGTTCGGGCCAAAAATATTGATTCTTGCAATTTGATTAAAAAAATTGTTAAAAAAATTGGCCCACTTTTCACGTGGGCGACTTCTTGAACCTTATTCTGGGATGTCTCACGAATGTGATTATGCAAAAAAATCTCATGGGAATATTTTTCCATTCGAACCCGCCGTTTTCGCCTTGTCTAAGAGTCTATTGCCTGACTAACCTCGGATTTGGTTATCTCTGGGCCCACATCTCCGGTTTGGCTATCTACGGATGTACTAGCTTCTCTCTGGTCATGAAATAGTTCCTCGATGTACTCTTTCCATCGTCGTAGTTCTCCTTCTGTCTCCATTATAATATTTCCATTTTTGTCGAGCAATATATTTGAGGCTCTTCTATTTCCTATTCCGGCTATAGTTCTTTGACTTTTTGAAGTTATACTTCTTTAGGCGCGATTGAGATTGAGGGTGAAGTTATATTGATCTGCACGCATGCGCACACCGACAGTTTGGTATTAGTCTTTATACGGGCTCTGATTGGGTGTTGAAATGATCTGTCAATAATCGTTCAATATGGAGGTTATCGGTAAACAAAAATGTTGTATAATATATTAGTTTTTATTGTTGTGAGGACAGAAATAAAATCAAATTTATAATTATAGTGACTTTTTAAATAGTTTTGAAAAGCCACAGGTACGTAATTCTAAATGTTTCAGTTGTATTCCAATAAAAAATTATCTTCATACCTATTTGGAAAATGTAAAAAAAAAATAATGTACTTACCTAGTACTTGCTATGCTATACCCCTAGTAGGCAATGCTTTCATTTACATAATCTGATTACGAACAAACTTTCTACTAATTTGCATCTAATGTATCGTTTTCTTACTCTATATATTGTTGTATTTTAATTCGACAAAAATTAAAACTAATAAAAATTCATATAAACAAAATGTCAAAAAGTTGTTCAGTTTGTGTATATTCCCACATGACGTATACGCGCAGGTGGTGCAGTTTGAAATCGCTTCGACTCTCGTACGGCGGGATACACGGGAAGTAGGTTCAAGCCCAATGCAAGTTATATCATTTTTTTATAGATTTTATGATTGTAAGTATATTATTATATAATTTTTTTTTCAGAAAATACGTATTTAATTAAAATTTTTGGCAACAATTATTGTTCAGAAATCATTTGTGGCCTTTTTCAATGTGTTTGTGTGTGTTTTATTCTTTTATTTTTTTAATTTTTGGTATTGTTTTAATAAAAATTTTTGGAAAGTAGTAGAGAAACTGTTTAAAGTATATTGATTTCGTTGAAATCATATAATAGAAGTATAACGTCTTACGTGCGTACAAAGTACACACATTCTTTTTTATGTAGGTGGAAGTTGTCATATCTGTTTTGCAATTCTTCTATTTCTTTACATTTTTCAGAGAAGTAGGTTTAGCCTCCTTAAATGTTTCTTCTTATTTGGTTTTGAAGCTGTTTATAGCGGGTCTTATTGATGGTTTTGTTTTTTCTTCTTTCATTCATCAACTCTAGAATTTCCTCCGTCATCCATATTTCTTTCTTACATTTGGTTGTTCAGAGTACTTCTTACTTGGCTCTAATATAGAGGTTTTGAAGAATTGCTTCTACTTCCATCTTCTGTGGAAGGTTAAATATCTACATGGCAATTCTTAGTTTACTTACAGCAGCTCTAAATAGTTGGTTAGAGCTTAGACTAATACTCCAGGGCGCATCTGTTTTGAGATGGACGTTGAGAGGTGACTCAAATTTTTTTGCAGAAATTGCTTGAAAATAAATCAAATAATAATATTTGAGTTATCCTCCCTCTCAAAAAGGTCCGAAACGTTGTTTAAATAATCAAAATGTCAAAAATTGAAGGAAAGATTCGATTTTTTTCTTCGTTTTTTAATTATAACTTTAAAAGTATTCATTTCCGAGAATAGTTGTACTAATATAAAAGTTGCGTAATTAAATTTCCTACAATATAGAATTGGTTAGAAATTTAAAAAATAGTCACCCTAGTTGCAAAATAGCAATAATTGCGAAAAAAACATACAAAAACAATTATTCGCATTTTACGTTTTTCAACCATTTATGCTACACTTAGGACCTTCATATTTCACCCAGAAAAACTTTATGATACAGTAAAACAATACTGTAAATTTCATTAAGATCGGTTCAATAAATTTTGCAAAATAAACTTTGCAATCCAGCTTTCGCAAAAAAAATTCATTTTTTCAAAATGTTACAGGACTGAAAATAAAGCAGATAGCAAGTTGAAATTTTTTTTGCTTATAGAAGTGTACTGCATCTCTCATTTGCAATTTTTAAAATTAAAATCGATTAATTACCACGGCGTCAGAAAATTTTTGAAATAAACAATAATTTTTGGTGCTACGCGCAGGACCGCGGTGTTCGATTCACACAAGTTGATTTCCACCAAAATTTCTTCCAATCTTTATCTAATATATTATTTTCTTACTCTATATTTTGTTGTATTTTAATATTTTAATTCCACAAAAATCAAACTAATTTTATTATTGTGTGTGAAATATTGTTTAAACAATTGCATATGTTTAAAAATAATAAACTTTTATTATTTAAGTTAAAATATATGAACAAAGAAAGTTTTTGCTAATATAAGTGTTATTTCAAAGGATAGAGTATGTGTTTTTATTTTGCAATAAACAAATTTATTTATTTATATAAAAATGTAATAAAAATTAAAATGTATCATTTTCAAAGGTCATTTGAATGCCCAATCAGAGCAAACTCTCCGCTGTCCTGCGCGTAGCACCAATAATTAATGTTTATTTAAAAAAATTCCTGATGCCGTGGTGTTAATCGGTTTTAATTTTGCAAAATTGCAAATGAAAGGTACAGTACACTTCTATATGCAAAAAAATTTTCCACTTGCTATCTGCTTTTTTTTCAGTACTGTAACATTTTGAAAAAATGAATTTTTTTTACGAAAGCTGGATTGTAAAATTTATTTTGCAAAATCTATTGCACCGATCTTAATGAAATTTACAGTATTGTTTTACTGTATCATAAAGTTTTTCAGGGTGAAATATGAAGGTCCTAAGTGTAGCATAAATTGTTGAAAAACGTAAAATGCGAATACTTGTTTTTGTATGTTTTTTTCACAATTATTGCTATTTTGCAACAAGGGTGACTATTTTTTAAATTTTTAACCAATTTTGTATTATAGGAAATTTAATTACGCAACTTTTATGTTAGTACAACTTTTCTCGGAAATGAATACTTTTAAAGTTATAATCAAAAAACCAAGAAAAATATCGAATTTTTCCTTAATTTTTTGACATTTTGATTATTTCAACAATGTTCCGGACCTTTTTGAGAGGGAGGATAACTCAAATATATGATTATTTAATTTCTTTTGAAGCAATTTCTGCAAAAAAATTTGAGTCACCTCTCAACGTCCAAATGTACTAATATTTTTACAGATGCGCCCTGGTCTATAAACCTTTCCCTTAGATTTCGTAACCAGGAGGTTCGTCTTCTTCCTACATCTATACTCAAACGCAGCAGACTATAACGAGGACCTCTTACTATGTGACCGAAATATACAAGCTTCCTCCTCTTAAGGATATCAATAGATATAGTTCTTCCACTCTATCTTTTCTCATGCATAAAATTATTCACGAATTACTTTTTATATTAGGTCTCCATAGAAACTCTTCTAGGTGTCCATAGAAACCACAATAAGTTAAACACAGATAAACAATACGGCATGTCTTTGATACCTTGTTTACTATGAATTTTGACGTTTATCATATTCAGTGACAGTAACATTAGCGCATTTGTTGTTTATTAGTTTATTTGAATGAATTGTTTGTTTGGTTTTTCAAATTATTTAACTTTTATTAGTATTTTGTGTACCTGTGTCATTTTAATTTTAAATTTCAAGTATAATAGGGAACTTGCACATTTTTTATTACATAATAATGTTCAGTTTTGTTTAAAAATGAGATTTTCAAAATTTCACGCTTCAAAAACTCGTAATAACTTAGAAATACAAATTTAAAGTCTTCTGCGGTATAAAATAGTTCAAACGACCCGTGACGTCACATAGTTTTATTATATAGTTATGATTATGGTTATATTTAGGTATATTCTTCTTCTCCTTCTTTAGTTTATTGGCCTCCACCTACTTGGATATTTGGCTCATCGTCGCGGAATAAGAGAAAAATATTTATATTCTAATGACATTTATCGTATGTCATTGTAATAATATATACCAGTTTGTTGAGATTGGAGTTTGATTAAGTTTTTGAAGGAAAGGAAAGAAGGTTTACTATGGAAAATAAAACCATTTTGTAAAAGTACAAGTTTTCTATGAATAGTTCAAACGATCAAAAACACTTGTGACGTCACATAACGGTACTTTCTACAGACGTTTATAATGTCTAATTTAAAATTATATACAATTGTGTTTACTTTGTTGAAGCAGAATGTAAACATATAGGGTAGGTGGGGGCAAAGGTACGCATTTTCTAAATTTTCATCTCTAGTGAATCTCCTAATGCTTGAATTGGCACAGAGTATAGATGAAAGTGAAATTGATACATTTTGTAATCATATTAGGCAAATAGAAATTCTTCAATATTATTTTGGTAGTGTTGATAACTTTTTGAAAAAAAAATTGTAAATGCGTACCTTTGCCCCACCCAATGGGGCAAAAGTACGCACGTGCGTACTTTTGCGTATTTGAGACATTTTGCAATTGAGACAAAATTAGCTGATAGAATATCAAGCTCAACTTGATATTCACTTTGAAGATTGACTTGAAACATGCATTTGCCAAGTCTTCCTCACTGGGGGCAAAGGTACGCACTGCGAATGTTTGCCCCATTTCAAAGTTCGCAGTGCGTATCTTTGCCCCATTTGTGTGAGTACTTTTGCCCCATCCGGAAACCAATATAATATATCTAACCTCAGTATGAAACTATGCACATATGAACTTCAAACTGTTATGTAGAAGAAGACTTCTAACAATAAACTTTCAACATGCCTAACCAATATCTGAGTTTGAAAGATTAAGAATTAGAATCAATCAATTTTTAAGAAAAATTAGATCAAAAGGTACAAGAATAATTTTTACCTCATTTTTGTTGTTGTGTTCGCCCTGATTGCGCGTACAAACAAATGCCACAAGATGTTGTCGCCAACATATAAGAAGTTACTGAAAAATGTAAGTGCGTACCTTTGCCCCGTGCGTACTTTTACCCCCACCTACCCTAACCGGATGACGTCACGACGCGTTTTGGGCTGGCTGGTATAATTTTAATTTTTAATCGTCTTTAGGGGCCAAACGAAAGACAAAACTTTTTTATCTTTGATACATGTTTTAAATTATGTTCTGTTGTGATTTATAACATTTTTTTTCGAATTTAAAATTTTATGCAAGTTCCCTATTGTTAGAACGACTAACTCTTGCTCTCTAATTTGATTACTTCCGATAAGTAGGTACCTATTTTTTACATGAATGTGACAAGTAATACTTTTTGACCTACAAATTAGTTATAATTTGACTATAGTTCTGCCGAATGGAAACTTATTTGTTTATTTTCGAGATTAGGTACTGTTTAACTTTTTGTTTTTTTTTTTAATTTTAATTTGTTGTAATTTTTTTAATTAAACGAATCATGACGTTTGAGCAAAGATAAAATGGAACAAATGGTTAGGCTTATAACATTTTTTTTGTTGATGTTGATAACTTGATAAGTCACCAAAATGAATCTAAAATTTAAATAAAACAAAATTTCTTTATAAACAAGGAATTTTGATTTTTGTTATTTTGAAAATTCTAAATTCTCAAGATCAATTACCGCCCGTGATAATATTGCGGTCTTTGTTTAATGTATAGTATTTTGAAGATAGAGAATGGGCTAATGCCATGGTTTTGAGTTCTGTGAATAGAAAACAGAAAATATAAAAATTCGTGAATAATGTCACACGTATGCAAAGAACTAACGGATCAACTATAGCTGGAATTGCCAATATAAAATTAAATTTTGAACAGTACTACATCGTTTATAGCAAATTGGTAAAAAATCTCATATCTAAAATGAATAATATGCAATTTTTGAAATCATTTTCAATTAATGTATTTTTCTGCGCAGTTAGAAAAAAAAACTAAAATTAAATAAAACTAAATAAAATTAAGTAAGTAAAATTAAATGCAATTAAATAAAATAGAAAAAATAAACTAAATAAATTAAATAAATCAAATAAATTAAATAAACTAAATAAATTAAATTAAAAATACAATTAAATAAAATTAAATAAAAGAAAAGAAAAGAAAAGAAAAGAAAAGAAAAGAAAAGAAAAGAAAGGAAAAGAAATCCAATCGGATTAAATCGAATATAATCGAATCTATAAGAAGTATCCACTTCTGCCGGCACCCTACAAGTGCCATGCTGTCTTTTTTAATTATAACTTGAAGTCACTAAAATGAATTTAAAATTTAAATAATACGAAAATGATTTAAAAACAATAAACTCTGACTTTTGGTATTGTCAAAATTCTAAATTCCCTAGATCAATTACCCCCTCATAATATTACCGTGTTTGATTAATGTGTGGTATTTTGGAAAGAGAAGGGGCTTAATATCAGGTTTTAGATTCTGTGGATAGAAAACAGACAAGATAAAATAATTCGTGAATATTGTCATAGGTGTGTTAAGAACGAGCGGACGAACTATACTTGGCCCGAATGTAAAATTAAATTTTGTACGATAAGAAAATACATCGTCTATAGCAAATTGGGAAAATTCCATATCTAAAACGAATAATGTTATGTGGGAGTGTAAATGGTGCTCTTAATGAATGCAAAAATTCAATGAATGCATTCAGACTCGGCAATTAATCAAATCATTTTCAGTTAATATATTTTTCTTTGCAGTTAAGAAAGAAACTTTGCTATTTTTGTGACAAACATGTGTTGTATAAATATAAAGTAGTCTGTTTAATGAAATATTCAGGATATCGCTAGTATTCAAATAAAATATTTACCAATAATGATTTTTTAGTTATTTTCAGAACAAAAGGGATGTAAACAAACCCAGTAAATGTTGTTTTATTCGCAAAAAAGTATCTGTACATTTTTGTGCTAATAATGAATTTGAAAAATTTGACAGTTATTTTGTTGTAAATAAAACCGAGCTACAAAAATTGTTCATTTACTTCTTCTTTAGACCTACAAAATTCTTTTTTACCAAACTTTCTAAGATAAAAAATAAAAAGTTACGGTTAAAAAATCAATATATTTAAAAAAAAAAAGGAGAAATCCAATTGGAAGCATAATCATGTAAGTTAGCGGTGTTTTTAGACATTGGTCTTATTCATTCTTCTTTATTTATGTATTATTAATAGATTCTAGAAGTTTGACTGGCTTAGAATAATTAGTTTTAAAAAAAACCGGAGTTAAAACCGAATAACGAATTTTTGTAGTTTGGTAAAGAAAGATTTTTTCTTCAGAATAGAAAGATTAGCATCAGAGATACGAAAAAATGTTTAAATATGAAATTGTAGGTTATTTAATTCCCAAGAGCTTGGTTTGAAAAAAAATTTTCTACGGCAAAAATTGAGTGAATGGTATTTGAGTATTATCGAAAACATTGATTTTTTCGATATAAAACTAACACTTTCGATAGCGAATAAATCAAAAGCTATTAATTTTATCAAAAAAATGTATAAAACATTTTTTGCTTAGAATTAATGTTTTTATCAACTTTTGCGGTCAAAATATAATAAAAAATTTCCACCCTCGACATGGGGTGGCAACCACCCCCATGGTAAAAGCGCCTTTCGGCATCATATAGATTTTGTTCCTTGGACTGTGCACTACTTATTCTCAAATTTTCAAGCAAGTCGATCCGTTCTGTAAAAATTGCGAGGTGAAAAGCTTCGGTTTCTGGACTATTTTGTCATGTTTGTTGTCTTTAGAATTTGGACTACTTTTTCATGTCTCGCATCATATTAATGCTTATTAAGCTGTCATATTAAAAGCAAATAACGCTTCTCTAGTTCCTAGTCAGTTTCTGAACCCAAGCTGACTTCACCTATTAATTCTTCCTTTGTGAGTTAAGTCCTTAATTTTTTGTGTGTTAAAACTGTCTTGTCTTTTCTGGTATTCTTCTATTTCTGTACATTGTTTTTAACCATTCTTCTTTCGCTTGCTTACACAGTTATCGACATACAGTTACCCATCAGCCAGCTCTGGGCGAAGGTGGCGGCTACCGATTGCTGCGGTTACGGTTCCGGCGGAACGCCTCCTCAGTACAGATCGCGTCCATCTCGGCAGGTTCCAATTCATTCCATTGCATATCTGCCGTTTGAGTTTTTCTCGGTTCACTACACCAAGAAGAACTGATTTCATGATTCTCCTTTTCTCCTTGCTCGTCTTAAATACACTCTCGGTAGCCATCACTCCTTGGTTTCGCCGGTGAGGTGGTACATAGGGGGGTTGTGCCAATATGGAGACGCGTTCGATCCTTTGCTGTTGATCTGCCGAACGCCGGGCTGCAGTCATCATATCATTACACAGTAACTCTAGAGGTATTTAACAGATGGCATTCGATTCTTTGAGGCTTCGATTTTAGGATGTATTAAAAAATTTCAACAAAATTGTTATTTTGTTTGAAAAACGGCTGACTTTTTATCTTATAAACATTTCTATTAACTTTGATATTTTTATGTGATATGCTTGTAAGTATTAAACCCCTGAAAAGCTGGAGAAAAATAAAAGATTCTTAAAAAAAGAACCATATATGACCAATAGGAACGAAGATGGCAATTTTTTTCTATTTTTTTTTTGTGGTGAATGTTGCTATTTTGGTGAGAGTTGGGCAACAATGCCTATCATTACGTGATCAGAGTAAGAAGTAAAAATACCAATCGGTTTTTGAGAAATCTCAGCAACAATACGAGTAATTCACTGTCTGTGTTTGGAGTTGTTGACACCGGAATAGTATATTATTTAATTTCTGTGTAATTTTAACTAATTCTGTGCTCTTACATATTTTTTCGCTTTCCTTACCTTTCAAATGATTGTATCTAAACATACTCGTATTGCTTTATGTTCTAGTATATGACAGAAGGAATACTGCTCAGAGAAATGATGTCTGATCCACTTCTTAAAGGTTATTCTGCAATTATGTTGGACGAAGCTCACGAAAGATCATTATACACAGACATCTTGATGGGTTTGATGAAGAAAATACTAAAGGTAAGAACTCAAATATTTTTTCTTAATTTTCTTTTAGCTGACCCTTCTTCTTCTTCTTGTAGTTCCTATCCGTTTCGGATGTTCACGTTCATCATGGCAATCTGTACTTTGCATACTGCTGCTCTAAAAAGATTTGTGGTTGTTGTGTTGAACCACGTACGTAGATTTTTCAGCCAGGAAATCCTTCGCCTTCTTAGTCCTCGCTTTTCTTCTACTTTTCCTTACAAGATTAGTTGCAGTAGTCCATATCTTTCACTGTTCTTCATGATGTGACCGAGGTATCCGATTTTGGCTATTTTTGGCTGTCCGGATAAATGATATTTGATTCCAGTACAGATTGCTGATAATCCTTAAATCACAGGTTTTTATTCCAATATTAGTTAATATCTCCATCAGCTTGTCGTGCTTTACTGTATCGAACGCTTTATGGTAATCAATATCTTGACATCTCTACATTGTTAAAATAGCCCTTGTATACTAAATAGAGCCTATCTTGTACCCACTGCATTCCGAAAACCAAACTGTGTACGGCACGGCTGATTTTTTCTTCGCACAATCTCTAATATAGATATATTACATCCTTTGATGTATGTATAATTTTTAGAAATAATGTTAAAATATGGCTCATTAAGCTGATGGTTCGGAAATCACTGTAGAATACGGATTTTGTTTTCTTTGGTAAAGCAATAAACGTCGACTTTAGAAATGATCCTGATCTTGATATTACTCCGCTTAAATATATGTCATTATATATTTTGGTTAGGGGTTGAGTACCGTCGGTGTTAAATAGATTTGTGAATTCAGCATAATATGCATTGTCAGGTCCAGGAGCTTTGCCATATTTTAGTTGTGATATTGCCCTTTCCACTTCATCTGATGTGATTGGTAAGTGGTCATAACGTATGTACGATGGAGGTTGTTCGGATCTAGTATCATCAAAGAGTTCCTTTATGTATTGTGTCTATATACAGATTTCTTGATTTCTATCTGTGATGGTTCCTCTGTTGTTCTCACAATTTGCTAGCTGTGTTGGATTTCTGAAGACCAGCTGCTTGTTTCACCTTTTTATGCATGTTAAACGTATCATGTTTTTGTTCTAACAACTTTATCTCTTCACACTGTGATTTTAACCAATTTTCTTTGGCCTTTCGTATTCCAGTTCTTATTTGTCTCTGAGTCGTGTTGTACATTATTTTGTTATTCTTTGATTTTCTTCTTTCTTCCATAAGTTGCAGTGTATTGTCATTCATCCAACTTTTTCTCATCTCTTTCTTTTATATTACATGTTCTTCTCTGATATTGTTAAAAATTTCACATATATTTTGGAGTAATTCTTCGGTATTATATGTTTGCTCCATATTATCTGACACTAATCAACATGGTTTACTGTAAAGAGGCCGAAATATTAGACCGAAAGCAGTAGACCGAACTCATTAGACCGAAAAGCACTTTACCGAAACCTCACTAGACCGAGCAGCAGGAGACCGAAAAGCATTAGATTAGGTACATAATACAGAGTACTCAAACAGGATTGTAATCTGAGCAAGGGTAAGATTAACCTCCCTTCACCCTTTATCCAGGCTTAGGACTGGCAGCACAAAGTACTGGCGAGTTTAGAGGTTGTGTTTTTTGCTTTGCTTTGTTTATTTTTTTGTTTTTCAGTGAAACGGTACGATTTGGCAACGCTGCTGGCAATAAAATAGATGGTCCGAGGGCTTGCGACGTAAACGTCTTTATGATAACTAAACAATTTCTAGATTCACAACGTTTACGTCGCAAGCCCGCGGCACCTCTATTTTATGCTCAGCAGCGTTGCCAAATCGTACCGTTTCACTGAAACGCCTGTTAAAATATTGATATTTTTTAGAGACGTAAAGATCTTAGACTTATAGTGGCCTCAGCAACTTTAGATGCCAAAGAGTTACAGGACTTTTTCAATAATAATACCACCGATGATAAGAAAAACGATACTGCCGTTATCATGTCAGTAGAAGGACGACAATTTCCTGTTGAGATATTTTATGTAGCTGGTACGTATTCCAATTAGGTGTTTGTTTTTTATCACTGGAAATTAAACCAATTAGACCACAGAGTAGTCCATTCACTCACGGTAAAATATTGCAAAACCTCTAAATTTTAACGAACCGCTTGGATTGACATGAAATTTGGCATACACATAGCTCACATATCAAACAAAAAAGTGATGTGTCGATGTCTGCTTTTGCCCTGGGGGTGAGTTTCACCCCTTCTCGGGGGATGAAAATATATACATTCAAAATAAGTCCGGAAGTGGATAAACTGACGTAAGTCTAAGTAACTTTTGTTTTATAGCGTTTTTCACTAAGTTCATACTTTTCGAGCTATTTGCAAGCAAATCTATTCATTTTTCAAAAAAAAATTTTTAGAAATTTTTTTTAAATAAGCCAAAAAAATTATTTTACCGAAAAAAATATTCAACAAGAAATATAGATTATAAAACAGTGGAAAAAATGGTGTATGTATGAGGTAGTAGTAGACCTAGTAGAAACAGAGTTGTAGCTAGTCAAAAATAGGTGTAGGTATGTTCGTTAAATGCGAAATAGAATATTTCAACGTGAAATAACCAAAAAATAAAGCACTTTTTGGGGAAAAATCATTACAAATTTTTAAAGTGTTTAAAAAAAGCTTTATTTTTGTTAAATAAGTTTCTAGCATCAAAAGTAAGCAAGTTATGCTCAAAATAATGGTTTTTTTAGTAAAAAACACTGAAAATTATCCCCTAATTATTATCCCAAATGAAATTAATCGTTACTTATTCGCAGGTTGCTTTACTCGTGTATATATTGTTTATGTGATCTGTAAGTTTCATCGGTTCAAAGTGCTTATTTTTAAAAGGGCTGTTGTTGAAAGGGCTTGAACGAGTCACTCATCACGAGTGTATGCAAAAAAAAAATCGAAAATATTAGATACACTAATAATTTTTAAGTTATTTTGAAAAAAAAAGTATTTTTCAAAATAAACAATTTAAAAAAACTTACCTTAAAACCAATTTTTTTTAAATACGCACTTTGAACCGATGAAACTTCTTCTTTCTCAGAATCCTTAGTGCCCTTCAGAGCATCGGATAACCGATGAAACTTACAAAACATATAAATGAAACATAAGTGAAGCAACTTGTGAAGCAGAAACGATTAGTTTCATTTGAGATGCTAATAGGGGGGTGAATTTCCCCCATTTTTTTACTAAAAAAAGAGACCAACTTTATTTTGAGCGTCACTTGCTTACTTTTGGTGCTAGATCTTAAAAAAATAAAAATAAAGCTTTTTAACACTTTAAAACAGTTGTAATGACTTTTCCCCAAAAATGTACTTCAATTTTTGGTTATTTCACGTTGAAATATTCGATTGGGAATTATATATTATAATTGTATTTTTCATAAAGCTGCAACTCCGCTTCTAATGGGTCTAGGGACCTCATACATACACGATTTTTGTATAAGCTATATTTTTGCTAAGGATATTTTTTTTTCGATAAAGTACTTACTTTTTGAGTAATTTGCAAAAATCCGTCTAAAAACGTGATTTTTTTGGTGAAAAATGAACATATTCTCTGGAAAAAAAGAATGTGTGTGTACTTTGTACGCACGTAAGAAGTTATAATTCTATTATATGATTTCAACGAAATAACAGTTTATTTTTAACAAATAGACGAAGTGGAGTATTAAATATAAAAATGTTTAATAATACGTATTATCTTATTATTAATACGATAATAATAGTATTATCTTACTCTTATAGATATCTTACTATATCTATTATCTTATTTGTCTTCCTCTATCGAGGAAGACACAAAAATTATAATAAATATATTTACTAAAAACACTAAAATACTTTTTCCACCTACCTCTACCGAAAGTATACGTTTCCTGACCTGATTGTAGGGAACAAAGTCGTACTTTTCCTCCCTAGGGAGGAAAAGTAAAAGTGACGTCATGGTATGTCATTGATGAAATAACTTATTGACGCCCTATACAATATTGTATTATGTATCTATTACGTAAGTATCTATACATTTTAACGTTTATTTATAGAGCACCCTGTATTTTGCAGAATGGTAAAAACAGTAAATTATTATTATGATTTAACAATTTTTACATTAATAATTTGACTTATATTTGACAGTTGACAGTTATATTGTACCTACTTGTTAGTTTTAGTGCTCTAATAAATTTTGTCATTTAAAATGACATTAATATTGTAAAAAAATAGTTGATATTTGAGGAAGGTGAAAAAATTATATGTATAACATGGGACTAAAGTGTCTTTTCCTCCCTCGAATGATTACTGCCCTTCGCTACGCGTCGGGCAGTAAACTCCATTCCCGGAAGGAAAAGTAGCACTTTCCTCCCTTGTTATACAATAACTATTTCCACAACTTTTTTGGACTGATGCATACATAACTTAAAATATTTAGCAACGAATAACATACTGTATCTGTGCGCATGCGCGCAGAATAATAAAAATTAACTCTCTATCGCGCCTAAAGAAGGATAACTTCAATAACTTGAAAAGTATTGACTTAGTGAAAAAACGCTAGTTTTGCTTAAAAAAAGTTGCTTAGAATTATTCAGTTTATCCTTTTCTGAACTTATTTTGAACGTATAGTTTTTCACCCCCGAAAAGGGGTGAAACTAACCCCCACGGTAAAAGCACACATCGGCACAATATCACTGTTTTTCTTTGACATGTTAGCTATGAATATGCCAAATTTCATGTTAATCTGCAGTTCTTTAAAATTTGGAGCAAAAACCGTGAGTAAATGGACTAGACTACTTACGAGTAATTTTAACGATAATTTTGTAATAGCACTAACATATTGTACAAGGCCGGCAATTTTATAAAAAGTAGTAGAAAAACATATTTTTTAACAGCAAGCTATTTATTAAAGTTTCAAAAAGTATTTTTATATTTTAACTACTTTTTTTAAATAAAGATATAGGTGCTTAAATACAGTAGTTATTCTTACACACTAAATAAAACTGGTTAATTTGGATTACTTAATAGGGTTTTCTCAACAGTGTTCTATGTATTTTATTTAAGTTTCCTATAATTGTTTCACTTCGTCTTGCAAGGCCTATTCTTTTCGAATGTTGACGACCATCATAGCCATCTGTACTTTTCACACTACTGCTCTAAAAAGATTTGTGGCTGTTGTGTTGAGTCACATACGTAGATTTTTCAGCCAGGAAATCCTTCGTCTTCCTGGTTCTTGTTTTCTTTCTACTTTTACCTGTAACACGAATTGCAGTAATCCAAAGCTTTAACTGTTCCTCATGATGTAATCGAGGTATTCGATTTTGGCCGTGTTTATTGTGATTAACAGCTCTTCTTCTTTTTGTATTCTTAACATCGGAATAAGATATCTTCAGTCTTCGAAGATAAAGCCACATTGCGAAAGCCACAATTTTTAAGCCACATTGCTAAGATAAATTGCATTTTCTTGCAAGTAGCGTCTGTGAGAGTCCACGATTTAACTCCGTACAACAGTATACGGAATATTTTTATAGGTATTGATAAACCATGACATTTAAATAGCTTAGCCATTTTTTGAAATGCAGTTCTTGCTTTCTCTATCCTACATTTGATTTCTAGAGAATGGTCTAGAAATACGTCTAGAAATACGTTTGTACCAAGGTAGGTAGGTAGGTGTATGTTTTTACTCTTTCTTAATTGACTGTTCAAGGTGATTCGTCCAAATTGCTGCTCCCTGTTAGAATTCATCATACATTTTGTTTTCTTAATGTTTCGTGAAAGTCTATATCTCTGACTTGCTTCTGTGATCCTATTCATTAACTACTAGAGGGCATCATAACGCTCAGCAAATACTACCTTATCCGAATTCCGGCTTCAACGTTCTCTACTGCTTCTTGAAAAATTTCCTCAGAGTATATGTTGAACAGGTAAAGCAATAGGATACATCCCTGTCGGACTCGATATTTGTCGGATTTTGATATCATCGGATTCTCCTGCTTCTGTACGGATAGTGCTGGCAGATAGTGCGCAAGGGCTCAAAAAAATGATGGATAGAGTTGTAGAAACATGTAAAAAATACGGCCTCAAACTAAATTGTAAGAAGACAAAAATAATGACCATTAGTAGATAAGAATACCATCATTAACGCATCAAATACAATAAGAGATACACCTTTAGAAAGAGTGGAGAAAATATCCTATGGTTTTTCTCAGAGGCTTTTTTCAGTGTGACGCAAGTGACAGAAAAAAAGGCACGTCCGTGATACATACACATTTATAACAGTTATTCCAGTTGTTGATAGATGACGCTATAATCGAAAAAAAGATTTAGGTTTACCGATTTACTGATTATTTACCTATTACATATTGGTCCAAGAGCTGTGAGACATTTTTGAGTAGGTATTTTAGGCAACCTAAAAATTTTTCAGGTGACTCTTCCATGATAACCTAATACAAAAATGCCGGTCTGGCTGGAGGGTAGCGGTTATTTTCCCCAAAATTCCCCCCCAAAGTTAAACAAAAGGGTAAAAATTGTCATTACAAAAAATATCATTGACGTGACTTTAAAGTAAATTTAAATATTCAAATATAAAGAAAATAAACAGGCCAGGCGATTTAAGGGCGATTTTAACTCTGCAAGATACTTGCATGGGCGCCCCAGGATTATTTTCAGGGGATGCATCTGAACTTCATAAGATTTCATCTGAATCTGTACATACTATTAACGAGTATAAAATATACAACTATACATGCATAGCTATGTACAATGTACATTCTTTCCGGACAGGGAGGTGCAATTGTTATTTTGACAGGGTATTTTTAAATATTAAAAATAAATATTCTAAAAAAGACAGGTTTTTTTGTTGGAATTTTCCAACTGCCAGGTGATTAAACAAATTACGCGTGCATATAAATGAAAAGCGCTATAGGTAAGCAGAAGTGTGAGAAAGATCGTATATCGATAGCTGTTTGCGTCCTCTGTTGTAGCTAGAAAAATCACGTGACCTTTAGATATCCATGTTGTTGTTTCTCGAAACGTTAGAGTAATTATTATATATCATAGTTTTCTAATTTTTCTTAATTAAAGAAGAAAAAAATACGTACTATACAATAGATTTTGCAAATATGATAGAAAAAAGCCAAATTTATTATTATAAATATATAGGTAGAAAAGTATAAAACTATAAACTAAATTAATTATGTGTCCGAATCTTGTACTTCTTCTTCAAAATCCACATCTGAGCTTAAATATTCATTCTCTTCTTCTTCGTCAGACTCCCCTCGAGACTAAGATTCCTCTTCTACATGATCTGTAAATAGTTGTAATATGTATGTAGAATTATCTAAAAATTAATTAGTCATTAATTAGTTGAGTTGCTACGTATTCTCCGTCCATTTATAAGGAGTAGAAGCCTGGACAATCACGGGTGCATCTGAAGAAAGACTTGCCATTGTTGAGATGTGGAGTTATCGAATAATGTTAAATATATCATGGACACACGTAACAAGCACGGAAACATTAAGAAAGATGAAAAAGGCAAAAGAAATACTCAACACTATGAAGGAAAGAAACATGACCTACTTTGGTCATATACTACGAAATAAAAAACGTGATGTGATTGGTTATATAAGGAAAAGTATTGAGCATTGTATGTAAGCATGTGTTGAGTATTTCTTTTGCCTTTTTCATCTTTCTTGATATTTCCTTGTTTGTTAAGTGTTGTTTCCATGATATTTTTTAGATTATTCGATAACACCACATCTCAACAATGGCAAGCCTTTCTTCAGATGCGCCCGTGATTGTCCAGGCTTCGACTCCGTATAAAAGGACAGAGAATACGTAGCAACTCAATTAATTAATCACTGATTAATTTTTAATTAATTCTAAATACATATTACAACTATTTACAGATCATGTAGAAGAGGATCTGAGTCTCGAGGGGAGTCTGACGAAGAAGAAGAGAATGAACATTTAAGCTCAGATGAGGAGTTTGAAGAAGAAGTACAAGATTCGGACACAGAATTAATTTAGTTTAAAAGTTTTATACTTTTTTACCTATATATTTATAATAATAAACTTGTCTTTTTCTATCATATTTGCAAAATCTATTGTATAGTACGTATTATTTTCCTTTTATTAAGAAAAATTACTTAAAATACTGTAATATATATAATAATTATTCTAACGTTTCGAGGCACAACAACATGGATATCGCCAGGTCACGTGATTTTCTCGAGTGAACGGACTCGCTCAGCTACAACAGAGGACGCAAACAGCTATGGGTATACGCTCTTTCTCACACTGCTGCTTACCTATAGCGGTTTCATTTATATGCACGCGTAATTTGTTTGATCACATGGCAATTGGATAATTTCACCAAAAAACCTGTCTTTTTTAGAATATTTATTTTTAAAATTAAAAAATACCCTGTCAAAATAACAATTGCACCTCCCTGTGTCCGGAAGGAATGTACATAGCTACGCATGTCTAGTTGTATATTTTATACTCGTTAATAGTATGTACAGATTTAGATGACATCTTCTGAAGTTCAGATGCACCCCCTGAAAGTAATCCTGGGGCGCCCATGCAAGTATCTTGCAGAGTTAAAATCGCCCTCAAATCGCCTGGTCTGTTTATTTTCTTTATATTTGAATATTTAAATTTACTTTCAAGTCATATCAATAATATTTTTTGTAATAACAATTTTTACCCTTTTTTTTAATTTGGGGGGGATTTTTGGGGAAAATAACCGCTACCCTCCAGCCAGACCGGCATTTTTGTATTAGGCTATCATAGAAGAGTCACCTGAAAAATTTTCAGGTTGCCTAAAATACCTACTCAAAAATGTCTCACAGCTCTTATACT
This sequence comes from Diabrotica virgifera virgifera, assembly GCF_917563875.1. Classification (NCBI taxonomy): domain Eukaryota; kingdom Metazoa; phylum Arthropoda; class Insecta; order Coleoptera; family Chrysomelidae; genus Diabrotica; species Diabrotica virgifera. The sequence goes on from NC_065451.1 coordinate 174,263,374, forward strand.
ATATCTATACGACTATAATTTAAAGTTCTTCTCAGTCTTTCAGTGTGTCATTAATGATGTAATATATGACAAGAATAAAAAACCGCTAAACGTCATAAAAATGAGTGGCGCATACAATATTCCAGCTACAAAAGTTCTGATATGAATATTACGTGGCGCGAAAATGTATTTTCATTTTGATGCAAAACAAAATTCTAGTTTTATTTTAAAAGATTTTTCCATAATTTTTGCTTAATTTGAAGTAAAACGCGCCACAAAAGAGTAAAGGGTACCCCCGTTAAGATAGGCAAAATGCTCTCACTCTCAGAATTCAATATTTTTAATTTTTTTACGTTCTGTGCAATTAAAAAATGAGATAACGCGGATTTTTAGCTCGCCACCCCACTTACCCCTCCCCCACAGCCAAAAACGCAGATTTTTAGAATATTTTTTTTTAGTTGGGTTGCAATTGATTTAAAAATTTCAAAAAATTCACACGTGTAGCTGAGGATTTTACAAAACATGTCCATTTTTTATGGACCCTTAGATCGAGTGTACATAACCTCAAATTTTTTTTTATCTTTTTTAAAACCTATAACTTTTTTTTGGAGGGGGCTGCAGGTCCAATCTTTTTTGCATTTTGTGTATTTTATTAAGAGCTATCTCTCTGATTTTTTTCAGATTTTTCCGTCAGGTGCGCCATCTTGAAAAATTCGGAAAACTGTTTTTTTAGGGGGTTTTTAGGGATTTTCTCCATTTTATATACTGCAACATAGATCAACTCAAGGTTTTGTTAATAGATTATGTATAATTTGAAATAACTGAGTATATTAGGATATTCAAAAATTGGGCGAAACACTTTTAAACCCCCCAAAAACCATGTTTGTTTAAAGTTTTGTAAGGATTTTTGCAGGTGTAATTTTTGAGATCGATAGAGCCTGAATATTTTTTTATTTTTTTACGTTCTATATGATTTTAAAAAATTAGGATTCACTGCAATTTTAGCCCACTTCCCCTATTCCCCCTCCCCCACAGCCAAAAATGTCAATTTTTCGATTTTATTTTTTTTTAAGTTGGTTTGCAATTAGATTATAAATGTTGTTCTGAAGCTATATCTTTGTGGCATTTTTGTAATTAACTATTCTAAATGGGAAATAAGCCACAATTTAACTAAAAAATGATTTTATTTTCCATCTGTAATGCGATAGAGAGAATTCGATAATCTGTGACGCACTGAAAAAATGGTTTGGGACGATCTATATAAATAAGTCAGATTAAATTAAATTATTAGAAGATTTTTTTACCAAGCAACATTTTTGTTTAATTTATTAATATTTTGTATTTTGACAACGACGTCCATGGTGGACGTCGAAACGTTAATAAAATCATTTTTTAGTTAAATTGTGGCTTATGTCGCATTTAGAATAGTTAGTACCTAATTATTAAATTATAAATTACAAAAAATTCACACGCAGAGCTGAGGCTTTTACAGAACGTCTATTTTTATGGACCCGAAGGTCGAGTGTACATATTATAACCTCATTTTTTTTTGTTTTTTAATAGGTACATATAACTTTTTTTGGCGATGGCTGCTATTTTTTTTTTTTGTCTTTTGTGTATTTTACAAACCATCTACGTTTGGCTCCTAATACAAATAGTCCACGCTGTATGCTTGTCCCGTTAGGTAAATTATTCCGATTAATTTTTTGCACAAACTTACTCAAAAACAGGTCCTTATAACAAATCCACAAGGTGCCAGGCAGTACCGCTATCGGAAAATTGTTTAAACATTTTTTAAACGAATTCAAAAAAAAATTTTTTTCACTTCGGACAAATTTGTTTTAGATTCTCTGGATCAAGCTGAGCAAAAAAGGTATCTTGTGATTTTTCTATAAAATTGACTGTTGTAGAGTTACATGCAATTTCAAATTTGAAAATCGCGAAAATGGCCATTTTCAAGGCTTAATAACTCGATTAAAAATTATTATTATGAAAGTCATAAAGTGACCAACTCAAAGTTTAAAGCCCCCCTGCAATAGCCTAAAGAAATTTTTGTCATTATTTTATTACTAACTATTATTTTTAATAATTAAAAATGAGCGCTAAGCATGTATTGAAGCGGCCGTCCGCGAGAGAGAGAGATGTACAATATTCATTGGACGTTTTAAAAAATATCGATTGGAAGTCAAAAATACGTTTTAAAAAAATAAAATAGGAATTTTGAGGTTATATGTATTGTACACTCGACATACACGGGTCTATAAAAAATAGATATGTTTTGTACACGCCTCATAAAACTTTTAAATTAATTGCAACTTTAAACAAAAAAAAAAATAGAAAAATTGACGTTTTTGTAGGGGAGGGGGGGGGTGGTGGTGTGCTAAAAATGCGATTAGTCTTATTTTTTATTCACATATAAAGTAAAAAAATGAAAAAAAAAATTCAGGCTGTATCGATCTCAAAAAATAATATCATTAAGCCCGCAAAAACCCTTACATAACTTAAAAAACATGGTTTTTGGGGGGATTAAAGGTATTTTGCCCAAATTTTGATAATTCTAAAATACTCATTTATTTCAAATTATACATAATCTATTAACAAAACCTTGAGTTGATCTATGTTGCAGTCTATAAAATGGAGAAAATCCCTAAAACGCCCTAAAAAAACAGTTTTCCGGATTTTTCAAGATGGTGCACCTGACGGAAAAATCTGAAAAAAATCAGAGAGATAGCGTTTGATAAAATACACAAATTCCAAAAAAAATTGTACCTGCAGCCCTCTCCAAAAAAAAGTTATAGATTTTAAAAAAGTTAAAAAAAAATTTGAGGTTATGTACACTCGACCTAAGGGTCCAAAAAAAATGGACATGTTTTGTAAAAGACTCAGCTACACGTGTAAATTTTTTGAAATTTTTAAATCAATTGCAACCCAACTAAAAAAAATTAAATCTAAAAATCTACGTCTTTGGCTGTGGGGGGAGGGGTAAGGGGGTGGCGAGCTAAAAATCCGCGTTATCTCATTTTTTTAATTGCACAGAACGTAAAAAAATTAAAAAAATTGAATTCTGAGAGTGAGGGCATTTTGCCTATCTTAACGGGGGGTACCCTTTGATACAGTTTAAATTTTGAAACTCTTTTGTGGCGCGTTTACTTCAAATTTAGCAAATTTATTATGGAAAAATCTTTTAAAATAAAACTAGAATATTGTTTTGCATCAAAATGAAAATACATTTTCGCGCCACGTAATATTCATATCAGATCTTTGTAGCTGGAATATTGTATGCGCCACTCATTTTTACGGCGTTTAGCGGTTTTTTATTCTTGTATCAGGAGTTTTTCAAAGTTAATTATAAATTAAATGTATGCAATGTTGCAAAAGTTGTATGTTTATAAATGGTCGCCGTTGTCGCATTATCTCCCAAATGATCTAGTGTCCATCGAATGTAGACTAGATTTTTTTTCTATTCGAAATAGATTGAAAAAATATATTGGGATGGCCGGTAAATGAACTCAAATTGCCCGTTGCCAGATCAAATTTATTGTCGTAACCACTACAACTACATTTAGGGAATAATCGTTAATTGGATTATACTTTTGTAGCCTAATAACTTCTAAACGGCTTAACCGATTTTGATCACTAAACATGAGTTTGAAATGCATTGACAAGTAGTATCTGATGCATCTAAGGTCAAGTATGATAACTGAACCTATTACACTAATTATTGAGCTTGAAAAACCGTTTTTCCTATAGGAAATAGATTTGATCATATTTATGAAGGTTATAACTTAAAAAATCGAATTTTCCCGGATATGAGGTATGCACCGTTAGATTCGTCTAGAGTCCTTCTACAAACGCTCAGTTATTGGCGCAGTTCGTAGGTTAAAATTTTGAGTAATTGTCGAAAAACCAATTTTCAAAGTTTAGTTTTTCAGTTTTTCGGCTATATTGAGATGTATGTATGTCTGATCCTGACGGCTTAAACACCATAAACACCATTTGAAAGCTTAATTCAACACTATTGATTTGGTGTATTTGTGGTTCTCCTGTCTCTTCTTGAACCGAAGATATATACCCCAAAAAAATATGCCGCTTTGTACCTACCAAGCCCTATAGCTGGCTTATGGGTGGTCAAAAGTCACAAACTACACCGGTTCTGAATCGGCCCTGACGCCCTCTTAAAACACAGAAAAAAATATTCAGATCGGTTTCACTTTTCCACACACATACATACATAAACATATTATCAACAAACATTTTCCCTTTTTTAAATAGAAATTGAGTCATATTTCTGAGCTCGGTAACTTTTGAATGGTATAACCGATTTTTAAAATTAGACATGCGTTGGAAAGGTAATGATCAGTACTATTAAGTAGTCGGCTTAAATTTTTGAAGGTTTTGGGAGTTTTGGGGACGAGAACGAAAGACAGACCCTAAATAGAAAGGGCCGTAAAATCCACACCCTTGGACCAAAATGGATGGTTGACATATGAATGTGTGAGTCTTTTCCTGAACTTTAAGATGGGAGTTGGCCCAATTTTCAATTCAGTCAGATTTAGAAAATCGAAAATTTCGTGTATATAAATAGTGTCACGTGTAGGGGGGGGGGGCGTGTGTGTGCTCCACTGGCGAGAACTGCCGTTCTCTGGTAATTTTAAAAATGTAGAGAATCATATCATAGCATGACATTTTAATTAAAACTGACAGTTGTCAGAATCGTACTCGTAATTTGGTATAAAAAGAAATCAATTGTGTTTATTTCATTTATAAAAAGGTAGGTATGTTCTTTGATTTGTATAGTTTTATAAACTGTACAGATTATAGTCGTATAGATAATACATAAATAATTTTTTGTTCGATTATAGCGCCATCTATCAACAACTAGAATAAATGTTATAAATGATTTTAATCACGGACGTACCTGTTTTTCTGTCATTTTTAACTTAATGCGTTAGAAATAAATCGAAAAACTGTGACGCACTGAAAGATGCCTATGAGAAGGAGAATATTTGGGCTGCAATGTTAAAGATAACTGGGATCATACCTACGAAATACAAACTTGTATTGAAAAAGCCAGAAGCTCTTGTAACGGTCTTAAGAAGATTTGATGCAGGATGCAGCTTATCTTTAAGTATCAAGGTGCACATAAGAATTCTTAGATGTTAGGGAAGATATGCCTGAGACGGCATACTGGCTGAGATGGCATATAACGCGTTTTTCTTAAACTATTTCAAATTTAGTGCCTAGTGTGACAGTTTTCAGTTCCTCAAGTAAAAATTTGTCAACATTGCTGAACTTATGCATGTTAGTTGTATTTTGACAGCAGTAGCCTTTGGAATGTTTAATAAGTAGGACAATATATTTATTGGCTTTTTTGTATCACATTATAATTCGCGAGTCTTTACACCTAAGTTAAGTTTTTAAATTTTGTGATGTTCTTTTACCTTATACCTATCACGCCTGCATCGATTTATATCTTAAAAATGTGCTTAAGAAAAATTAGGTTAAAAAACGGTCTGATTGCAATGTTGCCTGAGCTGGCATAGTAAGTAGGTGGATTAGATGGCATAGGTATGCCATCTCACCCTTATGCGTTTTTACACTGCATTAATTTTGTTATATGATTGGAGTTTATCGTTACAGTTATGCGTCGTTTTAAGAGGAATTCGAACCGACAAAATCGATTCCGTCGAAGTTGAGACAAGTGACGAGGAAGATGCTGCTTGCATTTTTTGTAACAGCCTCTTTTCAGACAAGTGACGAGGAAGATGCTGCTTGCATTTTTTGTAATAGCCTCTTTTCACTCTCTCGTTCTCGAGAAACCTGACTAAGATGCCAAATTTGTGGCAAGTGGTCATATTCCGAATGTGCCGGTGTACCCAATACTGCAAAAAATTTATTTGTGACTTATGTCGAGATTAGTGCCTTTATTTCAAGGGTATGCCATCTTACCCACATGTATGTGGGTGAGATGGCACATGTAATACTTTACAATTTATTTTTTCAGAAAAAAACTATAATATGTACATTGTTAAAAAATAATGTTATATTTATGTAAATGGTCCTAGCACTGACTTTGATTTTTATTAGATGTCTAACTCTATCGATTATCGATTACAAAACATTTAAAAAAAAGTATGCCGTCTCAGGCATATCTACCCTACGTCTTTAGTGTTCTCCTGTACGGAGTAGAAAGCTGGAGTCCTACAGAAGATGCCATAAAACGATTAGAGGGGGATTTGAAATGTGGTGCTACCGACGTATGTTAAGGGTCACATATATACAACACACAACTAACATAACTATTATCCAGAGGATAAGAAAAGACAAAGAAATTATTAACAGCATAAAGAACAGAAAATTGGCTTACTTCCATCACCCTATGCGTAATTGTAAATACCGACTTCTACAGTTGATTCTGCAAGGCAATATTGAGGGTAATAGAGGCCCTGGGCCTCGATTTTTGACCCTTCGCTTCGTTATCGAACGTATTTGCTTCGTATCTGTTTAGTATACGTAGCGCATACGTTCGATAACGAAGCGAAGGATCAAAAATCGAGGCCCAGGACGTAGACGTATAATCCTGGCTGGCCAATCTTAGGAAATGGACTAGTCTAGCGTCAACTGATCTATTTCGAGCTGCTGTGAATAGAATAAGATGGGCCAATGTGGTCGCCCAAATCACTATAAGATTATGCACATTTAGAAGAAGAATATGTCTGTCGTTACTATCGATTGGCAAGCCTTGAATTTTCATGATATTTTTTGCCTTGTCTTTTCCTTCTGATCTCTCTAAGCTAATTTTTGTATTATAATAACTCTTTTCTCACTTTTTTACTAGTTAATATACCTATATGTATTTATTATTTTTTAAATTATAGAGCCAGTCCCATGTTACGTACAAGCATCAGTAGACAGTGTTCTTAAAATTAACGCGTCCAAAGCAACAGGTGATATCCTGGTGTTTCTAACCGGCCAAGAAGAAGTGGACCGAGCTGTGAGGTTGCTAAACGAACACGCCAATTTGATAGAAGAATCTAGAAAGAAGGAAAATATGATGGTACTGCCCATGTATGGTTCCCTACCACATCACGAGCAACTGAAAGTCTTTAAACCTCCGCCTAATGGTTACAGAAAAGTTGTAGTTGCGACCAATGTGGCTGAGACTTCAGTTACTATACCTGGAATCGTTCACGGTAATAATTTTGTGACATTTTGTATCTTATCCTCCTCCTCATTCCTTGTTCCCTTGTCAGGGCGTTCTGATACTCTTCTCTGTTATATTAAGTTTAAAAAAATAGGCTACTGGATACTGTAGTGATGTTGATTATAGTTACTTTCGAGTATTCGTTACAAATCGTTACTTTTGTATAAAGTAATCATTTACAGTATTCGTTACTTTGATTACTATGATTACTTTTGTTACTTTTGTATTTGAGTACCGGTAATCATATCGAGAATCGTATTTCTCCGTAGGTAGGTATTTTGTATAGGTATGCCGATATAACAACGACCTTCACCGATCTGATTAAGGGATGAAAATGATTTGAATACTATGATTACTTTTGTATTTGAGTACCGGTAATCATATCGAGAATCGTATTTCTCAGTAGGTAGGTATTTTGTGTAGATATTCCGATATACCAACGACCTTCTCCGATCTGTTTTTACTGGGATACGATTGGTAGAAATTGAATCAAGTGTACTGGTTGTAGATACAATAGTCGTTACTCGCTCGGATACGATTAGTACGAAGTAATCAAAGTAGATACAATAGGGCTTTTCATCGATTGTCATTTGTTTCGAGCCTCTGTCAAATATCGTATAATCCTTGTATAATATTAATATACACGGATTATACAACATATTATGACAGAAACTCGAAACAAATGACTGTGAATGCAAAGCCCTATAGTCGTTACTCGCTCTGATACGATTGGTAAGAAGTAACGAAGTAATCAGAGTAATCAAAGTAGATACAATAGTCGTTACTCGCTTTGATACGATTGGTACGAAGTAACGAAGTAATCAGAGTAATCAAAGTAATCAAAGTAACGATTTGCCTCTCTGTATAGTAATCGTTACTTTCGGTATTCGTAAGTAACGAGTACTTTGTAACGAATAGATACTTTTTCAACATCTCTACCGGATAGCTCAGGCGCAGGCGGTAGGATGTCTGACTTCCACGTAGGTAGGCCAGGGATCGAATCCCAGCGCCGGCGAGAACATCTAGATATTTTTAAAATGTCTATAGGCCCAATGTCGACTCAGCGTGAATAAAATGAGTACCTTGGGTAAAACCAGGGGCAACTAGCATTTATTTTTGTAAATTTTAATTTTAATCGAAAGTAGTTGATAATTATATTTTTCTACTAATAAAAATTTTAAAAAATGTCGTATAAAAAGTATAGATAGTATTCTACTCGCATGTAATGACTATTATTCACTTCGATGAATCACGGCACTCGCCTTCGGCTTGTGTCGCAACTTCATCATCTTGAGTAATAACCACCATTATATGCTCGTTGAATAATATACTGATTATATCTCCACCGAATTAATAGTCCAAAGAAATAAGGTTTTTGTCGGGACACTTGAGCAGCCAGGTTCCAAATGGGTTTTTTGGGTACTGTATACCTAATACAATATAAATACAAAAATGCCCGTCACAATTCGGACGAGAATTTTAGTTATTAACAAATAAGTGCCAAAATGGCAGTTTTTTCTTTTAAATCACTACAGGTAACAATGGGGTAATTAAATATCTTATTTAGAGCATTCATCTTCAAAATGGCAGTTTTTGAATTTTGGTTGGATCATTTGTTGCTTCGCTAATTGCAAAATAAAACTAAAATTTCGAAAATAAAAAAATTGCTATAACTTTTGCGAAAATTAACTTAAGACTTTGATATTGCATAAAAAGTTGTGACAATCAGTACATATCATTCACAAAAAATTTCTAGACGATTCGTCAATTAGTTTAAATTTCATTCAATTTGTTTATCCCAAAGAGCTTTTTTGCAATGTTATTGTTCAGAAAATAATAAAGATACAGCAATTCTGTGAAACATACATGAAAGCAGAACACTTACATTTTCAAAAAGTTTTAAAAAATCAATCAAAAGTCATTTTTATCATTCCGAAAACATTTTACTAAAGTAGAGTCATTTTTATCAGTACGAAAACATTTTACTAAAGTAGAGTCATTTTTGGCTTAAAAACAATTTGAATAGATTTGTTAATATTGACTGTAGAGTAAATCTATTTTGTGCTGGAATTTTTAAACGAATTTTCAAAAAAAAAACTTTTTGCCTAGGTTAAATGCGGTCAAAGTTAGCCACTTTTAGTACTTAATTCACAGTTACCTCTATATACATAAAATTCTCCTGTAACAGTGTTAGTTACCATACTCCTCCGAAACGGCTAGACTGATTTTTATGAAATTTCACATGTACATCCTATAGGCTGAGAGTACGTTTCAATCTATTTTTCATACCCATAAATTATAAGGAGGGTTGCCCCCCTGTCATTTTTTTTATTTTTTTTTTTTTGGAAAAATTGTCTACCATAATTTTATATGGTGTAGAATTAAAAAATATATACAACAATTAATTTTCACTCTTCTATCACCAACCCCCATTTTTTAATGGCCATCTATATATTTACATCTATAAAATTCTCCTGTCACAGTGTTAGTTGCCATACTCCTCTGAGACCGCTTGACCGATTTTTATGAAATTATATATGAATATTCGGTAGGTCTTAGAATCGGTCGTAATCTATTTTTCATATCCCTGAGTGATAAGGGGGGTTCCCCCTAACATTTTGTAATGTTAGGTGAGGATATGTGTACATAACGTACTCTACAAGACTACGAATACATACAAATATAAAAAAAATATGATCAAAATCCATCAACAAGCTCCGGAGATATTAATCGCAGCATATGTTTGAAGAATCAATTTCATTTTTTGTGTGCACGGATTTTAATAATTCCCCTCCACCGACCACGAATCGATTTCGTTAGGACGCAATTTTTAAAGCTTTATTAACCACTTTGTTGAAGTTCAAAGTTTACTCAAACTTTTACACATAAACTATATACCTTGAGCTTTAAAATGGCGCTCGTTCGGTTGCTTAATTGTTATAAACAGAGTAGCTGTGAATTAAATGGAAAAAAAGTGGCTAACTTTGACCGTAAATAACCTAGGCCCTAGGCAAAAAGTTTTTTTTTTGAAAATTCAAGAGTCAATGTTAACAAAGTTATTCAAATTTTTTATAAGCCAAAAATGACTGCTTTAGTAAAATGTTTTCGGAGTGATAAAAATGACTTTTTATTGATTTATTTCAAATTCGTTGAAAACATAACTATTCCTCTTTCACGTAGTTTCCACAGAACTGCTACATCATTCTTTTTTTCTGAACAATAACATTGCAAAAAAAAAGATCTTTGGGATAAACAAATTGAATAAAATTTAAACTAATTGACGAATCGTCTTAAACTTTTTTTGTGTATTATATGGACTGTTTGACTCAAACTTTTCATGCAATATGAAAGTCTAAAGGCCATTTTCGCAAAAGTTATAGCAAATTTTTTATTTTCGAAATTTTAGTTTTATTTTGAAATATCACAAATAATCGGACCAAAATTCAAAAACTGGCATTTTTAACCTTTGCTCATCTACTAAAAGAAAAATACTGTAAATAATATATTTAATTACCGTATTTTTACCTGTGGCGATTTAAACGAAAAAACTGTGCTATTTTTGACACTTATTTGTTAATAACTAAAATTCTCGTCCGATCTGTGACGGGCATTTTTGTATTTATAATGCATTAGGTATATAGTAATAGTACCCGAAAAACCTATTTGCAACCTGGCTGCTCAAGTGTCCCGAACATGGTATATTTTTGCCTTATTTCCCTGGCGTATAATATATTTTTGTGTTTTTATAGTGATCGACTGTGGATTTGTTAAGCTTAAATGGTACAACACAGAAACTCACACTGATAGTTTGGTAGTACTCCCAATCAGCAAATCCTCCGCGGCTCAAAGAGCTGGTAGAGCTGGAAGAGTGAGATCTGGTAATGTGTATAGGTAAGATTTAGATTGAGTATGTTATGTAGATGTCAAGTTAAATGTTTCCAATAATTTGTTAAGTAATTGAAACTTGAGAATATTAAGCAGTTTGCAGACAAGGCAGTCTAAGATATTATCTCAAATTAAACTGGCTTTACAATAAAATTAGGACTTTAGATACCAGAGATCAGTCCGTCATTACAAAAATTATATGAAATACAGTCCGTCTAATTTACTTACCGTTGCACGTCATTATCTACGCCAGAGGTCTAAGTTGACATAGTTGCCAAAGTATAAAAAAATCCTGAATCCATTTTAAATCAAATAGATCACATAATTATGGATTATACAACAAAACAAATTAATATTCAATGTAAATAAGTAAATACTTAAGAAATAGAGAACAAGAATTAAGTTATAATCTTTTAAGATTTGCAGTGCAAGCGTTTTTGCACTGCATTGCTAATAATTAAAAAACGGCTCCGAACTCTTGGCATGAAGCCGGTAGGTTTCTTTGTAATATGTCTACAATAACAACTATAAAAGTTGTCAGATACCTCGATTATTCCAAGTCGTGATAAAATTAGGTGAAATTTATATTTTTATAGTAGAGGATGTTTTTATAGTAAAGTAAATAATAAAAACAGTAAATATAATAAAACAGATACTTATTCGCAAAATTAAATTCCAACAGAGGGCGCTCAAAATTTCAAAGATGGACGACAACGCTAGGAAAACAATTCATTTTGTCATTTGAATTCACAGTTCTAAAACGTTAAATTAAAATCATTTACAGGAGTGTTTTGCCAAAGTAACCACTAAGTTTTGCAAAGACATCTTATAACTTAAAGACGACTCAAAATTATGTTTAATCTGTATGCATTCATTAAAATTTGATGCTAACTACTGATTTGTTTTTACCTTTTTGTCATAAAAAAATCTGGCCCCCGATAATCACACAGCGTTCTAAAAATTATTAATCTATCTTAGGATTTCTAATTTTGTTTTTAATTTAATTAATAGGTGCACTACAGCTTATTTTACACCGACAGATAACAATTTTTAATTAAATAAAAACTGGAAACTTGGAAACTAAGTAGGTGAATTTATTTTATAATAATTGTGTTCTGGAAATTACGAAGTGGTCGGGATATTTTTCATAGCAATGTACATTCTATGTCCAGAATATATACTACATTTTATTCATTTATTTAATTTTGCAGTCGCTTAAACATTAAAAAATACTACGTTTAATACAAACGTTAAATTAACAAAATGTGTGATTTGGCATTGGTTAATTTTGGTCATTACGTAGAGTATAATAGGAATGAATACTGAGGAACACTGCAATAGTTTTTTTAAGTCGAAATTATTGTTAATTACAACATAAACTGACCGCAAATATGTACACAAGTTAATGGCAAAGTCAATGTTTTTCTTGAGTTGATGCTTTTCAAATTTGCCACCAGGCGTCGCCCACTTTGCGGTTCCTCGCCAATAGTAAAGAATATAAACAAATATGAAGTGTCATCACCGCAACTGTCAAATAAATGTTAACAATTTATTCTAAAATGTCACCTTCGTTCGATTACAGTTACAGTGTGATTCGAGTAAATGTGCTTCATAAAAACGCTTTATAATCCATTTATACAAATTAAATGAAACATATTATTGTGTATTTCTTTAGGTTAACATTAATAGAAATCTTCAAATATTATTTCTACGCGTATATAATAAAATATGTCGAGTGGCTGTAATTCCAGTGTATTTGGCAAAGTGGTTCTAAAAAAGAACACACCTACCGCCTAAATATTTCGTGTTGGTATCATGCGACGTCAAAAGCTATGACGCGGATGACGTGCAACGGTTAGTAAATTAGATGAAGATAAGTCCTTTGCTGTTCTAGAGCTGACAATCGCATGTTTTTGATAATGTCTACCATAAACATTATAAACAAACGATTCCGTACTACATTCCGCACTCATTATTATCATTCTCTTTGTTTTGATCCCTATGCGGGTTTGGTTTCCTTAATTACATTTCTCCATGAGTTTCTGTCTTGGGTCGTATCATTATCAATTCCCTTTACAGACATGTCCTGTCTAAGCGTCTCTCCCAGGTCTTTTGTGGTCTTTCTCCACTGCTCCTCCAATATTTCAGTACTCTGACCGATTATCGAACATTGACGATCATATTAACAATAATAACTTTATCTAAGGCAGATCGAAACAGATTAGTGGATGTCACTTGATACCACTCTCAGAGATTTCAGAGCCAAGGGGTTCTTCTTCCGCGTGAGCCTCTTTTTCCGACGATCATTTCTGATCAAATTTCCGAAAAAAAAGAATTTCCAATCATCGGTCAATCTCGTTAATAAGTCCTTTACTTAAGGTGTTCCTAAAAATCATTCAGAATGGTGTTTACAGAAAGTTAGAACTTGATATTAGCGAGATACTGTTGGGATTCAGAGAAGGACTAGGCGCTAGAGAAGCTCTGTTTGCTCTAAATGTTCTCACACGGCGATACTTGGACGTCAATCAATAGATACGCGCCTGTTTAATAGATTTCAAAAAGATTTTGACAGACTACGTTATGATTTACTTAAAGATATTCTTGAGGATAAAAGCATTGGTATAAAGATCTGAGAATAATCCTGAATTTATACTGGAATCAGAGAGAAAATATATTACTCTGGGCTAATTAGCAAAATTCATGGAAAAGTTATTTACCAGCAATTTTATTGCTGGAATCGAATTATAAGATCCTATATATTAATAATATAGGTATGCAAAGTCCGCAAATAGTGTGCTACTTTTTTTATAAACAAAATGGCGCCGACAAATCGTATTTTTTTCAGTTATTGCTCTATAACTCCGAATATTTTAACATTACAACAAAAACACCCAAATAAAAATTCACCGCAATTAAATTCTGCATAGAGATATGTTTTTTCCCGATTTGCTCCGACAAAAATTTTCCTCGGAAAATGCGGGTTTTCCCAACAAAAACTCTAATTTTCAAATAAAGTTTTAGGTAAGTAATTATTAATCAATAATTAAATAACTTAATGACATCAAAGCTTTCTTGGTCTAGATTGTAATTCCAGAAGCCGGTGAAAATTAAGCGAATATTTTAGCAACAATTCAATTGTTAATTAACAATTTACGATCGCAATAATAACCAAAATAATCATGATACATTGATCAAACTTATAAAGATTATAAATATGAGATGCTTATTTAATATTTTATCGACAAAATATAAATTTTTTGTTTTTTTGCATAATTATTAAATTTTGAAAAAAAAAGTTATAATACGCTGGTCTAATTAGTAAAGTACAAAGAAAGGTCATTTACCAGCAATTTCATTGCTGGAATCGAATATTATGATCCTATATATTAATATTATAGGTATGCAAAGTATGCAGATAATGTGGTACTTTTTTTATTAACAAGATGGCGCCCCCAAATCGTGATTTTTTCAATTATTGGTCTATAACTCCGAAGATTTTAACTTTACACCATTTGCTCCGACGAAAATTTTCCTCGGAAAATGTGGGTTTTCCCAACAAAATCTCGAATTTTCAAATACATTTTTTGGGCAAGTAATTATTTATCAATAATTAGATAACTTGATGAAATAAAAGCTTTATTGGTATAGATTATAACTGCAGAAGCCGGTGAAAATTAAATGAATATTTTAGCAACAATTCAATTGTTAATTAACAATTTACAGTCGCAATAAACACCAAAATAATCATGAGACATTGATCAAACTTAGAAAGATTATAAAGATGTGATGCCTATTTAATATTTTGTCGACAAAATATATTTTTTTTTATTTTTTTGCATAATCTTTAAATGTTTAAAAAAATAGTTATAAACAAATTAACATTTTTCAGAAATTGTTTATTATATTCTAATTTTAAAAAATACTTAGAATGCGTACTTCAAAGGTCTTGAAAATGAATGCTTCAAAAAATTTTTCCAACAATTTCCAAAAAAAGTTATGAAACAGCAAAGTAAATATACGATTGCTCCGTTGTTTATAATTTGTTTTAATTGTTTCAAAGCTTAAAAGTGAGTCTGTAGTACAATCTAATTACTCACAAAGAATATCAAATATTAGTTCAATGGTTCTATTTTAATCAAAGATTAAAATACTTTTTTTGTAATTTTTAGCGCGAAAGTAGGCTTGATACAGAGCCGGAGATGTTCACTCGAAGCGACTAACACGCTTTAAACTCGCGCGAGTTGTGTATGTGGACGGGTATAATACATAATACATAGCTACGGTACTGTATTAGTCTACTTTCGCGCGTGTAAATTACAAAAAAAATATTTATAATCTTTAATTAAAATATAACCATTAAACTTATAATCAATATTTTTTGTAAGTAATTAGCTTGTACTTTAAACTCACTTTTACGCTTTGAAAGAATTAAAAAAAAATTATAAACAACGCAGTAATCGTATGTTTACTTTGCTGTTTCATAACTTTTTTGCAAATGGTTGTAAAAAAGTTTTAAAACATTCATTTTCAAGATATTTGAAATACGCATTTTAACTATTTTTTAAAATTAGAATATAATAAAAACTTTCTGATAAACGTTAATTTGTTTATAACTATTTTTTTAATATTTAAAGATTATGCAAAAAAATAAAAAATTTATATTTTGTAGACAAAATGTTAAATAGGCATCTCATCTTTATAAGATTTCAAAGTTTGATCAGTGTATCATAATTATTTTGGTTATTATTGCGACCGTAAATTATTTATTAACAGTTGAATTGTTGCTAAAATATTCGTTCAATTTTCACCAGCTTCTGGAACTATAATCCAAGCCCAGAAGGCTTTTAAGTCACCAAATTATTTAATTATTGGTAGATAATTACTTATCTAAAACTTTATTTGAAAATTAAAAATTTTGTTGGGAAAACCCGGATTTTCCGAAGAAAATTTTCGTCGAAGCAGATCGGAAAAAACATATCTCTATGCAGAATTTAATTGCGGTGAATTTTTATTTGAGTGTTTTTGTTGTAAAGTTAAAATCTTCGGAGTTATAGAGCAATAATTGAAAAAAAACACGATTTTCGGGCGCCATTTTGTTTATAAAAAAGTAGTACACTATCTGTGGACTTTGCATACCTATATTATTAATATATACACACACCGGCAAAATTAGCCGAACACCTTAAAAATGGGACATGTTTGATGTCACGAATTTGCTAAATCAGTGGTCCGATTTGAGTGATTCTTTTAGTATATTATAGCCTTATTATTTAAGAATATTGTTGTACTAATATTGTTTCTAGACAGCTAAATATCATTTTATACCGGGTGTAACAATAATACTGTGTTTTTTTCTTAAAGTTTGGAACACCCTGTGGACTTTTCTAGCATATATAAAATACTGAAATTAAAACTCAATTATAGCATTAGGCTTTCTTAACATTTTCCTTTTTGATTCATTTGCTTATGTTGGAAAATAAAAAAGTTATGGGGTATAACAACTAGCCATGTTTTTCATCGATAAATCCTCATAGTAGGGGAGGAAAGTATGCTAAATTTGCAGTTACTCGAGCGTTATGGTGACCTATTGGATTGTGAATAGTATGTGCTAAAACCAGAAAAAGGTTAAGTTAAGTTTTCGATATATTGGCGGACTTTTCATTTTTTAATTTTTTTTCCATTTAAAACAATCGTTTTTTTTTCCGATTATAGCGCCATTTATCCATAATTTAAAAAAATGTTGCGAATAAAAGTTGCTTATTTTTACGTCAAGAATCCAAATCTTCAATAAAAATTGGGGGCTCCTATTTAACATTTTAAAGTAACCCCCCACCCCACCTCGTGGGGGGACGTGTTTGGTGCCATTCGATAGATTTTTGAAAAATATTGAATACGTGTATTTCGCAATTTTACGACCTGATGTTCATTTCGCGAAATATCGTATTAAAAATTTTTAATTTACCTCCCAAGCGAATAGATTTTTTAGATTTCTAAGAATAGATTTTTTCTCTGTCCCCTTTAATGAATTCCCCGGTGTTAAGAACCAATATATGGTATAGATACATTTACAGGGTACAAGGTTTCTCCCCATGTAACTGAAAAAATCCCCGATTGGGCTCCCCTACCATCATTATCTGCTTAGTTTAATAAACAAGCCTAAAGTAATTCAATAGATGTATTAAATAAATAAATTAATAAGCGATGTCACAATGACGACCTCCCGTGGATTTCAGCTGAACTAGCTGAACATCAGATCGAAAAACTGCAAAATACACGTATTCAATATTTTTGAAAAATCTATCGAATGGCACCAAACACATCCCCCACGGAGGTGGGGTGGGGAATTTAATTTAAAATCTTACAATTTTTATTGCAGATTTGGATTCTTCGTAAATAAGCAACTTTTATTGGACACATTTTTTTGGAATTATAGATGGATCACGCTATAATCGGAAAAAAACGATTGTTTCAAATGGAAAATAAATTCAAAAATGAAAAGTCCCCCAACATATGGAAAACTTAACTTAACCTTTTTCTGGTTTTAGTACATACTATTCACAATCCAATAGGTCCCCATAACGCTCGAGTAACTGCAAATTTAGCATAATTTCCTCCCCTGCTATGAGGATTTATCGATGAAAAACATGGCTAGTTGTTAGAGCCCATAACTTTTTTATTTTCCAATATAAGCACATGAATCAAAAAATAGAATGTTAAGAAAGCCTAAGGCTATAATTGAGTTTTAATTTCAGTATTTTATATATGCTAGAAAAGTCCACAGGGTGTTCCAAACTTTAAGAAAAAAACACAGTATTATTGTTACACCCGGTATAAAATGATATTTAGCTGTCTAGAAACAATATTAGTACAACGATATTCTTAAATAATAAGGCTATAATATACTAAAAGAATCACTCAAATCGGACCACTGATTTAGCAAATTCGTGACATCAAACATGTCCCATTTTTAAGGTGTTCGGCTAATTTTGCCGGTGTGTGTATAATCATAAGCATCGATTCCACTGGTAAATAATTTTTCCCAAAAATGGCCTATCATAAGATAATCAGCCCAGACTATATATGAATGTATGCTCATTAATGCAATTGTACGGTGCTCTGAGTATTCTTTGGCATTTTGCTTCTTAGGAATAATTACGATTTTCTTCTTAGAAATATTGTACCATATTAAACAAAAATATAAATAAATTACTTTGAGATATCTGTAACAAAATTGTGTTATATTTTCAGACTCTACACAGAAGAAGAGGCAGCAAAACTAGCAGACAACACTCCACCTGAGATGGTTCGCAGTAACTTGACTTATGCAGTATTACAAATAAAGGCCTTAGGGATAGCCAATCTACTCAAATTCAGTTTTCCTAGTCCACCTCCTATTGAGAATTTAAAGAGTGCCTTAGAAATTTTGTATGCTTTAGATGCGATAGATATTGACGGAGAGTTAACTAAACCGATAGGTTATAATATGGCTGAATTTGCGCTTGATCCACTATACTCAAAGGTTCTACTTAGTTCAGGTAAAAAAATACTTGTTATAAAAGGAACTTACTAACGTTTTAAATTAGATCAATTATATTATCAATATCTCTGTCCCTGGCTGCTCTCCTCCAGTTATTCACCTTCAATATATCTTTATCATCGGTTCTCACTTCGTCTATCCACCACTTTCTTGGTCTCCCTGATGGCCGACGTACCGTCATAGTTCCACTAATCGTTCTACTAGGTGTTCTGTTATTATCCATTCTTATAAGGTGACCTGCCCACCGCAATCTTTGTATTTTTGCATAATTTGCTATAGCGGATTCTATATTACATTAGTATAAGGTACACTGGGGTAAGTGGAACCCCTAAAATTAAGAATTTAAGATCAAACACATGGAAAATAAAATTATGTATCTATGTAAGTTCAAGTGATCACGATATGCAATAGTGCTAAAGTATATTGTTCAAATTAATATTGGTGCTGCTTTTTTAAAAGAAAAAAAAATTAAAATGGATAATAGAATCTGGTTGCACTAGGTTCCACTTTTCCCTAGTATGGGGTAAGTGGAACACAGCGTTATTTTATTCATTTAACTATTAATGAGAACAATTAATAAATAATATTTTGATGGTTGATATAGCATCATTTGCTTCTTACTGCTACTACCTGATCCTGGGTATAACATGGGAGAAGTTTTTTTAATGTACTTTCCAACCATTATAGCCGGCAATAAAAACAAAAATAGTTTTCGAAAAGATTTTTTGTAAAGAAAATTTTTTCAGCTCACAATTAGTCAATATTGTACTCTAAAGTAAGGAAACTATTAAATCAAAAATAAAGTACATAGTACAAAATACAAGTATCCACTTGCCCCTTTGTTATGATTTCCACTTGCCCCAAATGTGTAAAAACCCTGGGGCAAGTGGAACCTATCAACTTATCTTAATATTTTTATAAAATGGTACAAATCTTATGAAGAACGTTAAACTTATAAAGCTAAACAAATAATTACCACCAAAAACACAACGCTGAATTCACTATTCTTAAAATCAACAACGATTCTTAATACAGGTGCAAAATTATATGCGTTGTTTAATAACGACCAAACTGCAATGACGTTCAGTATTTGGAGTAGCGAAGAAATTCTGTACTTTAAATGTATTCTATAGTAAGTAAACAGTTCGTTAAACTATTTCTCAATAGATGGCGGATACAGTACGCATTTAAATAATTTTAAATCTCATGGCTTCCACTTCCCCCAAATTTCCACTTACCCCGGTGTACCTTAATGTTGATATAACTCGCGGTTGAACCGTAATTCTCCACGTACACCGCAGTATCCTTCTGATTAACTTTCTTTCAAAAGTATTAATAAGGTTTATTGTTTTTTCTGTTATGATGATCCATGTTTCTACCCTATAGCTATTGGTCGTATGATGGTTTTATACAGGGTGTTCGGTAAAGAATGGGCCGTAGCTTAACCGTAGATTAACCTTAGATTTCCGAAGTTAAAATAGGTCGATTTAAGCTAACTTACCTTAGTACAAAAGTTGATAATAATCGAAATAGTCAAAGTTAAACTTTTATTTGATTTATTCTTGAATATTTCTTAACGGCCATGGAATAATAACACGAAATTTGGTATGCGGGGGATTTTTGGGACAAGAAATCTAAATTCGCCACTAAAAATGATATCTTACCAAAGAGGATGCCTTATACGCCTTTCAACGATCATTTAATAGGTTCATTTTTTTTTATTACCCACTCTACATGCTTATTGAAGCAACACTTTTATTTTCTGAATATTTTTACTTAAAAAAGGTATACTTACTAATACATTCATCTCGCTAAACTCAACCGTTTTCGAGATAAACGCTTTTTAAATCTGCGAGGCCAGGGGCGTAACAGAGGCCCCCGCAGCATGAGGCTTGCGGGGGGGCCAATAGATCAGGGGCCCCATCTTGTCGTCTGATATTATGTAAAAACCTGTTATTGTTATATTATTTTACGTTGTGTGTTTAAATTTAAAAACGTAAATTTCTAAATAGGCTTATTCGGCAAGTGAATCATCTCATATCTAGAAACTTAATCCTTTCCGGTCTACCGAATTTTTATGGTGACGACAATAAACTATAATGCTTTGTAAGTGACTATTGAAGGATTTGCGAATTGCAATTTGCCGAATTTTAGAACAATATTTCTAAATCTTGAAATGGGTTTTCTCTTTAATATTTACCTACGGTAAGTATTTTGATACAATTATCCAGAGGCGTAACAGAGGCCCCCGCAGCATGAAGCTTACAGCGGTACCCCAATATGTTAGGGCCCCCATCTTGTCGTCCAATATATGTAAAACTGTGTTATCGTTCATTCCACGAATATACGACTGTTTTGGATTATCACGACAACGAATATTTTAGTGTGCAACATAAGAAGTACGAAAGTAAATGGCTCTAATAATTATTCCAATAAACAACAATGTAATTTGCAATTTACTTTCGTTCTTCATATTTTGCACAATAAAATATTCGTTGTCGAGATGATCCAACACAGTCGTATATTCGTGGAATGAACCATATTACATTATTCGCATACATACGTTTTTTAAGCAGTGCAGTATTGAAAATGAAGTTGCCCATCCGAATTAATAAAATTGTAGATATATTCGCTGATAGTAGTGCACGAAGAAAGTTGTTCATCTCATAGAATAATACTATAGTACACAGTACTAATGTAATCATTTAGTAATTTTTGTTCTATTTTATTCTATACCAATAAAGCTGAAAAATGTAAGTCGTCATAAACAATGCATGATGTATTCATATAATAACTCAGTAAATGGCAGTTTTGAAGTGAAATTATCAGCGTCACGACGGACGTATTGGCTTGACAATTTGTATTTAGGTTCTAGTTACATTTTACTTCAAAGTTGGACTTATGCCGTTGGTTGTTTTTTACTTCGGGGGGTGACACCCCTTATTGGGGTCAAAAACATACGTTTAAAATAAGCCCGGAAATGTATAAATTGACTAATTATAAGCAACTTTTGTTCTATAGAGTTTCTTTATCTATGTTAATACTTTTTAAGTAATTTGCGAGTGAAAATGATTATTTTTCAACAAAAAAACACGTTTTCAGACGGTTTTTTCGCAAATAACTCAAAAATAAGTATTTTCTCGATTAGATATCGAAAAAATATTTGTCGCAAAAGTGTAGCTTACAAGATACAAAAAAATGGTGTACTTATTCATGAAGTCGACCGACACAGTAAAAGCACAGTTGAAGCTCATGAAAAGTTATTCTTATTCGTCCAATTCCAAATCGAATATTTCAACCTGAAATAACCAAAAAATGAAGCACTTTTCGGGAAAAACTCATTAAAACTTTTTTAAACGTTAAAAAAAAAGGTTTATTTTTATTTTTTACTAAAGTTGCTAGCGCCAAAACTATACGAGTTACGCTCAAAATAAAGTTGGCCCCTTTTTTGGTAAAAAAAAATCGTGACAATCTCCCCCTAGTTCGCATCCCAAATAAAATTTATTGTTAGCGTTTTACCATTTACTTTAAATATTTAGAAAGAATTCTTTCTAAATTCATATTATTTGACACACCTCGTATAAAATTAACAAACTTGGATAACTGTTGCATCTTGAGGTTTAGACCATGCACAGATTTTTATGAAGAATAACTTTTTTTCCTAAAATTATTAATAAAAGAGTTATTACATGTCCAATAAATAAAAATGATGTTCGGAATCGGTAATTTAGGAAAATTTCAGAATTTTTTTTTGCAAGTAGAAATCTGTTATTGCATATTTGAATATGGTTTTTAATTACAAATAACTTTTCATAGTAAACTTTTTTGATATTTTGAAATATAAAGGTAGTTTGCTCTTGAGCGAAATTCATATTTTTTGACATACCTCATATACTGTTGACAAAATTTGATATCTGATGATTGCATCTTAAGTTTTAGACTATTATATTATTAAAAAAGTTTCCCATATGGTTCCAAGTTACGCAGACACCCTGTATAACTCTTTATTTATTTATTTATTTATTATTTATTATACGGGATAACCCCATTAACAGAAAAATTACAGTTAAATATTAATACATTTCCAAAAGGTAATAATAAATTCAATGTGTTAAATATGACTTAATTAATCTAAAAAATAGAGAATTAGAAAAGTATAAAAACACTGAAAAATTTCATATGCCACAAAAATTAATATATAACATAAATATTGACTACAAAAAAATATACAACATACAAACATTACACTTAAGAGTATAAAAATAACATCACAGAGCAAGAGATCTTTTTAATTGATTTAGAGTTATATTAAATAAATCAAGTTCGTAATTATTTAACAATCCCATATACCTATCAAGTGGGTTGTGAACGCCATACAATGTTCTATGGAAAGGTATTTTAAACATATTATGGTAACGGAGAGCTTGATAAGGAACATTAAAATTAATCTGACTTAAAAGATTGGGAGAATCTATAAGTCCATTTATGATCCTAAAAATGAAAACAGCACCTGCTATGTCACGGCGTACCTTAAGTGGAGGTAGGGACAACTGTTGTTCAAGAAAAGAATAATCGTGATTGACAATGATAGTTTGTGTATAGTAAGCACATGATCTCAAGAATCTATGTTGTATTCTCTCGATAGTATCAATATGAGTCTGGAAATAGGGTGACCAAACCACAGAACTGTACTCCAAGAGGGACCTTACTAAGCTACAGTAAACAAGCCTAGTAGATTCAATAGAGAAGAATTTGCAATTTCTTGTAACAAATCCCAAAAGTTTAGCTGCCTTCACAGATACAGCATTTATATGCTCCACAAAAGAAAGCTTCTCATCCAAAACAACACCCAAATCCCTAACGGAAGATACATATTCAAGTGGCTGATTATTAATGATGTAATCTGTTTCAATTCTACTGACTTTCCGAAAGAAGCTTATAAAACAGCATTTCCTGGCATTCAAGAAAAGTTTGTTTCGAACACACCACTCCTGCAGTCTATCAAGATCCTCCTGCAACAACGCCTGGTCCAACAAACCATCCACTGGTCTCCAGAATTTCAGATCATCAGCTAGCATTAAGCATTTACTATTCAAAAAGCAATTATTTATATCATTAACAAAGATGATAAATAGAAGCGGAGAAGTATGGCCACCCTGAGCAACTCCGGAGCTTACTGTAATAATGTCAGATAAATAGCTACCAATCTTCACTCGTTCTTATTGTTCTTCACTCTTCACTCTTATTGTTCATTTCATGTATATCATTTCCTGTTCGTAAAATGAAATAATTGTAAAAATTTATTTTGTTTTTGCGATAAAAATTTTCTCTTGATAATCTTTTCGGGCCCCATTAAAATGCGGGACCGAGGAAGGGGCCTCAAGGGCCTAGTGGTAAAATAAGCCCTAATTCTTCGTTTTTATTTATTGTAGTGTTTTAAGTATTGTATCTATGCAAAAATAAAAATGTATTAAGCAGTTACATTTTCTAGTATATATTTGTGTACTAATTAGTTCAAAATGTCTCATCAAATTAAAAAAAAAGGAGCAAACATCGGGTTAGAGCGGGCCCCTGCGGGCCCGGGCCCTGGTTCCACGGAATCCGCTGAACCATGCTCAGTACGCCACTGATCCTTAGTTATCTGAAAGAGATCTGTCAGTTGGGTTTCCCTCCCGTTAATTACCAAGAATTGAATTTTAATTTCAAATTTAATTTTATCTCCTTTTTTTTAATAGTAGAACTAGTTCGCTAGTTTCCATTCTTCCGGTATTTTATTGTGTTTTATAATTGTGTTAATTAATTAATGTTGTTATTTGTTCTATTATCGCTCCTCCAAAATATTTCAATACCTAGTTTATTAGTTTGGTATTTCGTGTTTACCTGCAGCTTCTTTTGTTTTGCAGCTTTTCAAGTGCCTTCATATTTATATTAACTTCTTCAATTTTGGTAATTTCGGCTGTTTTCATTTTTATCATCATTTGCTCCTCCTCTGTATAGAGCTTTTTTAGATAAGTAATCCATGTACCATTTTCTATGTATTTTGGTTCTATTAGTTCCTTTATCTCCGTTCTTTGACCCCTTATAAATGTAAAGGATTTAAATTAGCATCCAGAAAATAAGAATATTTAATAGGTTTAATTTTTAAACGTCTTAAAGTAAATATTACACTCATTCAATGTTTTGATTATGTAAGTATTTGGCATTGATTTATGTAAACTAGGCCAAAAGCAGGCCACTGATGATAATACTTTTTTTAAAACGAAAATAATTTCAAAAAATAAATAGTAATGATTCAGATAATTCTATAATAATTCAAACAATCTAAACAAAAATACCAAAAAATGTTATTTATTATATGAACTGTCCTTTTGCAGCTGTAGTCATAAAGTAGTTCCGGTAATGCTTTTTAATTAAGTGGCTGTCGGCTTTCGGACTTTTATTTACGTGGTCCATATGCGATTTTTTCAAATTCTGAACATTTATTATTTGTTAAGAGAGTACGATACGACAATAGGTTACTTTCCGAGAATTTAGATAAGTGCTTGTTAACTTGCTCTCATTGAGTAATAAAAAATTCTTTTTTATTACTCGATGGTTTAAAAAAAACTTTTTTATTACTCGATGGTTGCTCTGTTACAATATTGTTCCTTTATGCTTATGTATGGTTATAGATGGGTTATAGTTCACTCAAGTTGGGAATTTGATGATTTTAGACACGCTTTATACTTTTGATAAACGATTTTGTTGGTAATATATAGTAGTGTACCCGTTTCTTTTGCATACTACCTACTGTATTTCAAAGTAACGTCGAGATCAGAGCAATTATTATTTATATAACCGTTACGGTTACGGATTATTTGGATAAATTATGTGAAGTTTCTTTGGTTTTATTTTGTTAAATTCGCTCGGCCTTTTTTTTTAAGTGATACCAAAGAATATATACTCTCCATAATATAGACCTAAGGTCTATTTTCTTTGGTGATACTTTTAAAATGCCCGAAAGGAAAAAGAAAACGACTTTCAGGCTTTCAATATACCTAGACAAATAAAAGAGGCAAAACTGAGGAAAAAAAAACTTAGCGGTGCCTGGAATCATTTTTGATGAAAAACATACGCAAAAATAAAGAAGAGTCGCATATAAATTTAGGACCTTCAAATTCAAAGTCCAAACTATGAAAAAAAAAAAAAGAATGTGTGTGTACTTTGTACGCACGTAAGAAGTTATACTTCTACTACATATTATGTGATTTTTAAGACAATACCAAAAATTTAAAAAAATAAAAGAATAAAACGCACACAAACACATTGAAAAATGCCACAAAGAAAAAATGATTTCTGAACGATAATAATTGTTGGCAAAAATTTGAAATACGCATTTTCTGAAAAAAAAAAAATTATATAACAAATACACTTATAATCATAAAATGCATAAAAAAATAAAAAAATAAAAACTTGTATCGGGAATCGAACCCGTGAATTTCGGGGCGCTTTGATTCGTAATCGAAGCCTAGACTCACTCGTCCAATTCCACATTATTTGTCATGTGGAAAAATAGAGTAACTGAACGTTTTACTGTTTGACAGTTGTTTTAAATATAATTAAATTATGTAGTTAAATTTTGTGGAAGAAAATATTAAAATATAACAAAACAGTAAGAGAACAATATATTAGATGAAGATTGGTAGAACTTTTGTTGGTAATCAAATTAAGTATGCAAATCAAAGCATTACATACCTACTAGATAAATAAATCTACGCCAAAAAATCATAATTTAAAAATAAAAATCGGACCTAATTTGGGATTTCTCTCTAAAATCCCCATTCTTGAGAAAATAAATGTACAGTAGAGCGTCGATTATCCGAACGTCGATCAACCGAACGACCGCTTATTCGAACTATCGACTCCCGCGTCCCGCACTCGAATACCGAGCAAGCGTTAGTAATTGACGCTTAAAATATCTTCAATTTTCTTCAATATTGTATCCAAAAATAATTATGTTGTTGCAAAGACTGCACTTTTTTGTTTAGTTGCTAGTTGTCATTATCAAGATATAAATAAATATGTAGGTATATAAATATGGCTTTTATTCACTTGTGGATAAATATGTATGACTATAAATATGTATCAATATATTTGTAGTTCGATTATCCGAACAAATCGGTTTTCCGAACACCTATGTCCCCAATTAGTTCGAATAATCGACGCTCTACTGTATTTCAACCTAATCCAAATGTATAATTACAATATGATTATAATAAAAACTACTTGCCAAATTAGAATGAGTTTTCCTTGTCCAAAATAGTCCAAAAGTCCAAAAATATAGGTATATGAAAACTATTTAAAAAGGCAGTATAACTATTAACTAACTTTTGTTTGTTGTTTCTTTTCACACAAATTTTAAAACGCAACAACCATAAATAATCTAACTACAGCTGTGCCACAGCCGCCATATTGAATAATTTTTGACATGTCATTTGAACATCCAATCAGAACAAAGTTATAATGCGCATGCGCCGGGATCATAGGTTTTAACATATAAAAATTCACCCTCATATCGCCGGTAAAAAAGTATAACTTCAAAAAGTACCAAACAAGTGAATTTTACTGCGGATAGAGACGGGGAATTTCATGACAATAATAGCGATAGTGTGAGAGCTGATGCTGAACCGCCTGAACCTGAAACCACCAACCAAAATAGAACAGTTAATGTTCCAGTTTTAATCTGGATTGCAATGCAGGAAGCTCAAGCTTATACTTGGTTTCAGATGATCCCTTAAAATGGCCTGCAAAAATGAATCCAAGTGAAGTTCAATTTGTTTTTGAAAATTTTCCTCAACAAATTAAAAAAATTAACTTCCCCAGAGATACAAATAATAGAAAATTTTCAGAGATTTATTATTATCGCACATTACCAAATTCATCGCCCTTGGCATAAACTCATTCATGTGTTTATGTTATCTATTCATAGTTTATTTTAATTAAATGGACGTTTAAATTAGGATATTTAGAATGTACATAGAATGGACTTTGGATCATGGATACTAGTCTAAATGTTCAAGTAAGTATCTAGGTATTTACAAATTAGGTATTATTGTTATGTATCTCCTACACATTTCTTTAAATACTAGTAAATATGTTGAAACGCCTAAAGTGTTGGAAGGAGGCGGAAAATATTAAGTTGCACAGGGGCGGCCAACACTTTAGCGGCGGCCCTGGCCACGCATAGTAAAAACTGCAAGCAAACAAAAATACTGTTACTAATAAATTCACGGTCGCATTAGACAAATATGAAATCATAACAAAGAAATAGGATAGAGATATGTATACGTGAAAAAGGTATCAGATATTATTCAGAAACGGAGTTAGCTAGAGTCCGGACGAGGTAACAACCATCCAACACCAACTAGTTACTGTCATTACGTATAGTGAGTTAATAAATATATTCAAGTACATAATGCGTTCCGGTTAATCAACCCCATCACCGGGGGTTGCAACCCTGCTCCATATTTTTATATAAAGCTCCATATTTTTTTTGCAGGCCATAAAAATCATGTTCCATTTCTTTCGAAAAACGTTCCCAGTGATCATTTGTAGTACCAGTAGTACTATATTTAAATCAGAAATTTAATAACTACTTATTTTTAAAATTTTACATTGTTTCTTTGCAGGAGATTTTGGCTGTTCTGAAGAGATCCTCACCATCATCGCCATGCTTCAAGTGGAAACAGTATTTACAAAACCTACTAGTGGTAACTCAATTATAAGAGCTAGGATTCAAAAACGACTATTTGAAGTGGAAGAAGGAGATCTAATAACGTACTTGAACGTATTCAATGGTTTTATTCAAAGCGAAATGTCGCAAGGATTTTGCCACAAGAATTTTTTGAGCTACAAAAGTTTAAAAAGAGTGGTGGAAATACGAAAGAGGTTGGAGAAGATGATGAGAAGTTATGGAATTCCTATTGAGTCTTGTATAAGTAAGCATTTTATTAATAAGTAATTCTAACAATAAAACACTGAAATCGTTTGTTTTCTATACTTCCACAAAATTTATTATATCTATGTGACTACAGCTGTTTCGGCAAAGTGCCTTTCTCACAACCAGCTTAAAACCACAATTTCTAAACATCCCGTATTTAAACAGTTTACAATATTTACATTTACATTGAGTTTACCATAGAAACAGAACAGAATAAATCCATAAACTTTCTAGATGTAACAATTACCAGACTACACAACAAACATGAGTTCTCCGTATATCATAAACCTACCCATACTGACACAACTATACACAATTCATCATCCCATCCTACACAACACAAATTAGCAGCCTACCATAGTATGATACATAGACTGACAGAAATCCCCATGTCAAAAAATAACTTCGAAATAGAACTGAACATCATTAAACAAATAGCAGTAAACAATGGCTATAACGAACAAACAATTAATAAAATTTTAAACCAAAAACTCCATAAGAAAGCCCTGAAATTAGTCTATCCACCACCACAGAAAGAACCCAGTACACAGATACATAAAAAAGAAAGGAATAACACCAGCTTTCAGAACTAACAACAACGTAAGCAAATATATTAAGAACAATAAGAGCCGAAAGAGAAAGCAACTACAGAGTGGTGTTTACTAACTTGTGGTGACTGTCCGAAAACTTACATCGGTCAAACTGGCAGAACCTTTGACAAACGGATAGCAGAACACAAAAGGGCTTTCAACAGTACAAAAATAGACACTTCTACATACGCACTTCACCTTATAGATCATAATCATTCTTTTATTGAAGAGTTTCAAACTCTGCATATTCAAAATAAAGACCTTAAACTACAGTAGAACCCCGTAAATCCGCACACCGCGAATCCGAACTTTCGGCAAATACGAACCAACGAAAAGTGAAAAAAATTTAAAAATTTAAGACAAAAACTTAAAAACATGTTTATTATACAGAGTAAAGCCAGAAAATTGGACAATGTAGGATTACTAGGACTTTGACATTTAAAATTTCTTAAAAATAAATATACTTTAATATATAGGTTTATAAAGTGTATATAAAGGTTAAACACAAACTTAGTTTGGTTCTCTCGTAGTCAACTTGAGTCCAAAAATATTGTCCACACTCTTGCGAGAACGTTTGGCTACTCAAAATCACAATGAAAGCTTTGAACTACTAGTTAAGGCTAACTTTCGGATAATCCGAACTTTTCGGAATCCGAACAGGCTGTCCCCCCAATTAGTTCGGATTTGCGGGGTTCTACTGTATCTTTATTAGAATCTATGGAAATTAATAAATTGAAAAATACAGATATAATTCTAAATGACCAACTCGAGACAAACATCTCCCCACTCTTCAACATCTTCAGTTAAAGATTTTAAAAAGACAAACACATTGTAAACTAAATCACTTGAGAAAGGCACTCTGCCGAAACAGCTGTAGTCACATAGATATAAATTTTGTGGAAGTATAGAAAAAAAAAACGTTTTCAGTGTTTTATTGTTAGATAAAATGAACTTCCATCAAGTAACGGTCAAATCCATCAATTATAATAAGTAATTATTTAAAACACTTCTTTTGGGACCAATTGTATTCGCGGTTTCTATTACTTGTAAACCAAACGAACAATGAATAAAAGAAGACACGGGGAAATCTAAAAGTTGCACTTCACTACCTGTCTGGGTAAAATAAAGGAATTCGCTATAAATCGAGAATGAGAGATATCTTATATTTCAATTCGTTCAGAGAGGACCATAAACGCCCTTACGTAGATTTCACCCTTATTAGGGATCGGGGGAGGGGTATATAAATATGGTTACCTCTAGGTGTTTTCTTTTTTTTTTTTGTCCGTTCCTCTGTTTTCTCTGTCCTCTGATCATTCTCCATATTTATTTTTGTGTTCCGTAGAAGCGCGTTCCATCTGTTTTGCGAAGTTTTGATAGTTTTCCGTTTTTACAAGTGATATGTCCTTAAGTACCTTAACCATTGTTTAATTAATAAGACCACTGTCGATGGGATAATTCATATTTATTACTAATATGTTATTCAATACATTTTACATTCAGTTTTTCTATAACTACTCTTTGCCCCGTTGTTCTCTGCCCTACCTGTCAGTCCGTATGGAACATCACCGCAGAACAGTAAGTGCCAGATGGCCATCTCTCTCAGAGCTACCAACTCACTTTAAGCTGTGTTTACACTTAAAACATCCCAACTTATCACCCTCACCCTTAATTTATATCTACCCAAATATGATTAATATGATTATGTAAAACCTAACTGAACAAATTTTTTTTTTTTTTTTGACTTACTCTAGAATGAAATCATTGTATTTCTTTGGCATATTTGTAACGCGTCTGCTTCTACCTGTTTGAGACATATTATCAGATGGATAATTAACAATAATGTTTTGTTCATTATCTGACCTGTAAACTGTATCAGTTGATGATCTGTTGCCAGTGTCTGAAGAAGTAGCCATGTCCAGCAAAACTGGCTCACCTTGGGTTTCCATCGTTAACTTCTCCAAATTTGATTCAGATTGTGTTATACTCTCACCTACCGGATGTACTACGTTTGGTAGTTTTATATATTGAAAGTCATTGTTACTGTCAAGTTCATTTTCCCTGTTGTTTGCAAACTCAGTGCTACACCTGCCTACCTGATTCGTATGACGCTTCCATACCTGACCACTATCTAATCTGCAATAATAAGTTTTCTTACCTACTTTATTTATTATTTTAGCTGCCACCCACAACTTTCGGTTTGTTTCCCTATAGTCTCTTACCATAACCCTTTCTCCTATTTCAAAACATCTTTTCTCCTTTATAGAAATATTTTGCTGTTCTTTACTGGGCTTTTCGGCCATCATTGATATTCTTGTTCGCAATGATCTATTATATACAAGTTCAGCTGGTGACTTTTCTGTTACTGGGTGTTTTGTGTTGCGATATGTTAGTAAATATCTTGATATTAATGTAGACAGTGGAATACCAGAGTTTCTTGGATCATCTAGGGCTGTTTTCAGCTTCATTTTAAATGTCCTGACATACCGTTCTGCAGCTCCGTTGCTGGATGGATGGTAAGGTGCCCCTGTTAAATGCTTAATCCCATTTTTCTTAAAGAATATTTCCATGGTTTTGTCAACTAGTTGAGGTCCATTGTCACTCACACATAACCTTGGTAGTCCCATTCTGGCAAAAACTTCCCTTAGTTTTTCTTGCGTTTCTGCTGCTGTCGCCCTACTCATAGGAAATACCTCTACCCATTTGCTGTAAGCATCCACCAATATTAAGCACAACTTGCTTTTTAATTGCAAAAAATCTATATGCACTCTGTCAAATACTTTGTCCACTTCAGGCCACGGTGAAAACTCTGATGGAGGGTTGTCTCTATTCTTTAAACATGGACCACAACTTTTTACCCTATGCTCTATGTCGGAATCTATTTTAGGCCAGTAAACATATGATCTCGCTAATGACTTGCACCTGACTATTCCAAAATGTCCTGCATGGAGCTCATCGAGGATTTGTGGTCTTAGACTTGATGGTACCACAATACGATGTCCCCACATTATTATGTGCTCATCTAAATACAACTCTTGTCGTTTATGGTAAAATGGCATTATTTCATCACTTAAATGTTTGGGCCATCTTTCCGTTTTAATATACATCTTTATTGCCCTTAAAATGCCATCTTTGTCTGTTTCTTCTCTAAGTACTTTGTTGTTAATTGGCCAGTATTCTATAGACTCCGTGAAATGAATATATGTCATTCCTTCCGCTGGTTCCTCTACTGTTCCCGTAACCTGCACTGGTGACCTTGATAAATAATCAGCTACAGGATTGTTTATTCCCTTGATATGTTCAATACTGTAGTCAAACGATGACAAAAATAAAGCCCACCTTTGTATCCTGTTTGCGGACATTTTAGGGATGCTCCTGTGTTCTCCAAATAATGCAACTAGCGCTTTTTGATCTGTCCTTAATTTAAACTTATTACAGCAGAGGTACTGGTAAAATTTATTTATGGTAAAATGAACTGCTAAAGCCTCTTTTTCAACTGTAGAATATTTTTTTTCTGCTGGCATGAGAGTTCTTGACACACATGCTACTGTTCTCTCCTCTCCCTCTTTAACTTGGCTTAACATGCCTGAAATACCCTTGTCACTTGCATCTGTTGTTACTATTATTGGAAGGTCAGGGTCAAAATAAACTAAACAATTATCTGATGCTATTATATCTTTTATAATATTGAATGCCCTTTCACATTCTTTTGACCAGAAAAACTTTACATTACCTTTTAAAAGCTTGTATATTGGTTCTAAGATCTGGGCAGCCCGAGGTATAAATTTATGGTAATAATTTACTAGCCCTGTAAAAGCTCTAACTTCTGTTATATTTTCTGGTTTAGGTGCATTTATTATTGCAGCAATTTTACTATCTGTTTTCTTAAGGCCTTCTTTTGATATTTTGTACCCCAAGTATTCAACTTCCTCTTTAAAAAATACACATTTTTCTTTACAAACTGTCAGCCCAGCCTTTTCAAGTTTGCTAAGAACTTCCCTCAAGTTAGTCATATGTTCTTCTGCTGTTTCCCCCGTTACTATTATATCATCTAAATAGTTTGTTACATTTTTCATGCCCTTAAAGAGATTTTCAATTTCTCGTTGAAATATACTACTTGCTGATTTTATTCCGAATGGTAATCTTTTAACTGCGTACAAACCCCTGTGAGTGTTCCACGCTAACAACTTACTTGATTCAATATTTAAGGACAACTGCATATAAGCTAGTTGTAAATCAATTTTTGAAAAACGTTGACCTTTTTTTAGTTTATTCCATAATTCATCAATTTTTGGAAGTGGATATTTCACATCTTCTAAATGTTTATTTATTGTTGTTTTGTAATCCCCACATATTCGTATTTTCCCATTTGATTTTTGAACAAAGACTAAAGGTGTTCCCCAATCTGAATTGTCTATTAATTCTATTACTCCCTCTTTCTCTAACCTATCTAACTCTAACTCTACCTCTTTCGCATAGGCTAAAGGAACAGCTCTGTGCTTGCAAAAAACTGGTTTAGCATTTTCCACAACTTTAATTGAAATTTCCTTATGATTAAAGTTTCCTAACTTACTAGTAAATACGTTTGAAAAACTGTTTATTAGATCTAGAATTTTACTATTACTTACAATTTGATTCATCATTTCAAGCCTAATATTGAAGGCCTTTATCCAGTCTCTCCCTAGAATATTTGCAGAACCTTTTTGAACAACGTATAGCTTTACTGGTATTTTCTTGCTTTTATAGCCCATATCTATTATAAAATATCCCTCTGGTGAAAAGACACTACCTTCATAACTTTTTAGCAACAGATCATCACTGGTTAGCCTAAAATGAGAAAAATTATTTATATATGTTTCTTTTGTGATTGCACTTATACCAGCGCCACTATCAATGATCATCTCATATATTTTGCCTTCAATCTTTACCTGGATTTTAAAGGGATTGTCTACCTTGACTTGTACATGGCACAGATCAACAATTCTTGATTCTATGCTGTCTAATGTATAAATGTCCTCTTCCGCCTCACTATCTATAAAATTAACACTATTTTTATGTGCCAAACAGACCCTAGCCAAGTGCCCAATTTTTTTACATATATTACAAATGTAATCTTTATATTTACAACTATTTTTGTGTTTATTTCCACATATCTTACATTTTGACATCTGATTGACACTTGAATTTACATTGACGTTTGAGCTGCCATGCATTGTCCGCCTTGTCCCATGTTGCCAACCTCCATCCTGTCCCTGCCGACGAACTCGAGAACTCGACGATGACGAAGCTTGCTGATGATCTATCACGTGAACATTTACAGTTGACCTCGAGCTTGTTTTTGAAGCCATAATAGCATTTTCTGTCTTCATTGCCAAACTCACCATCTGCTCCATCGTCGCCTTTTCATCCTCTTCGCATAATCTGTCGAGAATTTTACTAGGACACATACCACTCACGAACTTATTTAGCAGCACTTTGGTTAGATCTGCCCCAAACTTGCACGTAACTGCAGCACTTCTTATCCTAGCATACCAGTCCGCTATTTTTTCCTCAGTTTCTTGCCGCAGGTCAAAAAATGTACATCTCTCTCTCCATGTACTCACTTGACCTCCGTAATGGGTAGCTAATAACTGTGATAATTCTGCAAATGTTTTGGTTTTGGGAGCTTCTGGAAAACATAGATCTCTCAACAAGGTGTATGTGGGTGCACTTACCGAACTGATTAGGATCGCCACTTTAATAGCTTCCTCTTCAACCCCATTTGCCACAAAATGTTGTTCCAATCTTTCTTCGTAAATATTCCACGGTTGTAAATCTGGAATAAATTCTTCGAACTTTTTGTTCGCCATCTTGATTCACTAACAAAGGTACCGGACATCGGTTTACATAAAACAATTAGTATTTACTTCGTTACCACTTTTATCCTCGTCGCCATTGATATGTCCTTAAGTACCTTAACCATTGTTTAATTAATAAGACCACTGTCGATGGGATAATTCATATTTATTACTAATATGTTATTCAATACATTTTACATTCAGTTTTTCTATAACTACTCTTTGCCCCGTTGTTCTCTGCCCTACCTGTCAGTCCGTATGGAACATCACCGCAGAACAGTAAGTGCCAGATGGCCATCTCTCTCAGAGCTACCAACTCACTTTAAGCTGTGTTTACACTTAAAACATCCCAACTTATCAACAAGTCTGACTAAAATATTCGTTTCATTTCTGATTTCGTTTGCAAAAGGGCTCTCTTCTTTTCTTCACTTCCTCTCTAAACCATGGGGTTTTCATTTTTGCTATATTAGTGTCCATTACTTTCCTCTCTCCAAGTGATTCTGTTGCTGCGTTAATTATGCTATTTTTGAGTTTTCCCAGCATTCCTCGATATTATCGTTTTCTAATATTTCATTATCAGTTATAGTCCCTGATAATCTTTTTCTGTATAAGTACACACACAAATTAAATTAAAAAATGGAGAGTCTCACACTTTATGGAAAACTTAACTTTTTTTGGTTTTAGCACCCACTCTTCAGAATCCAATAGGTCTCCATAACGCTCGAGTAACTGCAAATTTAGCATACTTTCCTCCCCTACTATGAGGATTTATTGATGAAAAACATGGCTAGTTGTTAAAGCCCATAACTTTTTTATTGTCCAACATAAGCAAATGAATCGAAAAAGAAAATGTTAAGAAAGCCTAAGGCTATAATTGAGTTTTAACTTCAATATTTTATATATGCAAGAATATTCCACAGGATGTTCCGAACTTTAAGAAAAAAACACAGTATGATTGTTACACCCGGTATAAAATGACATTTACCTGTCTAGCAACAATATTGTTACATTGATATTATTAAATAATAAGGCTATAACATACTAAAAGATCCACTCAAATCGGACAACAGGTTTAGGAAATTCGAGACATCAAACATGTCCCATTTTTAAGGTGTTCGGGCTAATTTTGCCGGTGTGTGTATTTCGCGGATTCCGTACTTAGTCCTTTGACTCTGATTTGTGTTTGTGTTGATGTCGCTCTATTCTTCTTCTTCTTTAAGTACCGTGCCCGAATTTTAGGCGTGGGTAGCTTCCATGACAATTTGCCGATATCCTTCTCGATCTTATGCGGCATATTATAATCATCTGCTGATATATCAGTCCATTGATAAAGGTTTCGGAGCCATCAATATTTGTTCCTAGCAATTCATCTTTTTCCGTCGATCTTTCTGTTGAGTATTAACTGGAGTATACTGTATCTGCTAGGTACCTCTCATTATATGCCCCAGATATTCAAGTTTTCTCTTTTTTATCATCTTCATTAAGTCACCTTGTAATGATATGATACCACAGCGGGTGATGGGCCGGTCGACCAGAGACGGCCCATCCGTGTTAACGTATCCCCTCTTCATAACACCGCTGGGCGAAACTGAAGGAGAAGTGGCATCGAGAGCATATTTAAGACAAGCCAGGAGAATCATAAAATCAGTTGTTACTGATCAGCACTGGAAATTAACACAGAAAAAACAAAAATTATGACTCAGAGCAGAAGAAATATAGTCCCACAAAACATTATACATAAAGATAAGATGACATTGAAACGGTTGGAAAGTTTACATACCTGAGAGTAGAAATATATGCCGACGGATCAGAAGATGGAGAAATACGGAAGAGAATAACGCAGGCAAACAGAGCTTATTTTGCCCTCTCCCATATATTTCGGTCTAAAAAGTGTCCACCGAAATACAAAGATGAGAATCTATAAAACCTTAATTCGACCAATTACATGCTACGGCTGTGAAGCCTGGTTCCTGAAAGAAACATCCAAAAACAAACTCGACATTCGAAAGGAAAGTACTGAGGAGAATACTAGGACCTGTGAGGGAAAACGAAATCTTCAGAAGTCGATACAACAACGAGCTTTATCAACTCTATAAGGAAACACCCCTGTCAGACTTCATTAGAATACAAATATTGCAATGGGCCGGACATGTGATAAGAATGGGAGAGGATAGGCTACCAAAAAGAGCACTGAATGCTAGAATGCAGGGAAAGAGACCGGTTGGAAAGCCAAGAAAGCGCTGGGCTGGATCCCGCGTATGAAAAAAAAGTTGATTAATAGCAAGCTGAAAATTTGTTAATAGCTTAAGGGTGTCTAGACTAGACAGTCCAGTCGGACAAACTTTGATGTATGGGAACAGGGGAAGTTTTAATTGTGGAACAGGTTAAAAATTTGGAACGGTCAGAACACGAAAACGTCACATGTATTTTGTCCGACAGAACTTCCAATTGATTTGTTACCGTTTCATTAAACTCTCATGCAAAAATCAGGCTGCTATTTATCACCAAATGGGCATTATAATGAGTGGATCACGTAGAAAATGTCATATGACAGGAATTATGACAGCGATAAATAGCAGTCTGATTTTTGCATGAGAATTTAATGAAAGGGTAACAAATCAATTGGAAGTTCTGTCGGACAAAATACATGTGACGTTTTCGTGGTCTGACTGTTTCAAATTTTTAACCTGTTCCACAATTAAAAATTCCCCTATTCCAGTGTTCCCATATATCAAAGTTTGTCCGACTAGACACCCTTAAGTTATTAACAAATTTTTAGCTTGCTATTAATCAACTTTTTTTTCATACGCGGGATCCAGACCTAACATTAAACAGCGACGCACAAGCCCTTTTAGGAGTCCGTGTATGGAGAAGAGCAGCCACAGACAAGCAAGGGTGGAGGCAAAAAATAAAGGAGGCCAAGGCTCAATTTGGGCTGTAGTGCCGTAGAAGACCATAAGACCATAATACAGAGAAAAGAAGTTATGAAAAAGAACCTCAAATATTGAAAACTGAAATTGAGTCGGCAATAAAAAAGCTAAAATGTAGAAAAGCACAAGGAGAGGATGGAATAACAGCTGAAATACTCAAAGAAATGGGGGAATTAGGGAGGGAAGTAATGCTTAGAATTTGCAATGAGATCTGGAATACCGGAAAGTGACCAAATGACTGGGGTAAACTCACGTTTATTCCCATATACAAAAAAGGTTCTCCGACAGATTGCATATTACCGTACAGTAGCGTTGATATCTCACGCGAGCAAAGTACTTCTAACAATAATCAATGAAAGATTAAAATCCATTCTATTACCGCAAATTCCACAAGAATAATGCGGATTCGTCTCAGGTAGGGGAACAAGAGAACACATTCCCTAATAACACAAAACATTCCATGAATGTTCCTAGAATGTACACACAGGACATTGAAAACATTCCTGGAATGTCCCCAAATGCACACGAATGTCCCTGGAAAGTACCAGGAAAGTGCTGTGTCAGCATTTTAAATATTCTTAGAATGTTCTGTTGGAACATTCCATGAATGTCTACGAATGTTCTTTGGACATTCACAGTCTATTTTTTAGACTGAATGTCTTGTTGGAACATTCCATGAATGTTCTTTGGACATTCACAGTATATTTTTAGACTGAATGTCTTGTTAGAACATTCCATGAATGTCTACGAACGTTCTTTGAACATTCACAGTATATTTTTTAGACATTCACTGAAATATATCGTCAGTAATGTGACAATACCTCCTATATGTTTTTTTATGAGGTTTGCAGGAGACGAAAAACATTTTTTAAGGTCACTTTCTGGTTTCGTACGTATTCTGACTTTTTTTGTAGTAAATAGATAGTTGAATTTACTGCAAAACAAGTCAAAAAATATATGAAAACAGGAGGTGGCCGAAACAAGTTTTTAGTCTATCTTACAAATCTCTTGAAAAAAACAGATAGGAGGTACTGTCACATCACTGACGATATATGGCCATACCAAATAATACATCCTTGATAAATATAAACATTTTTATTGCAAAAAATCTTTACATACATTTTTTAATGTAATTTGCTGACATTCCTAAATATTATAAAAAAATGTGTTACATTTGCTTTGTAAACCTTTCTTTTGCTTTTCGTAACCACATATTCCGTTTCCTTTCTGGTTTTTTGTAGACCACTTCTCTCAGCTGATTCTAAAAGAAAATAAAATAAAAGGTAATTTTTCTATCCTTTACAATTAACAATCAGAAGAAATATTATTTACAGGTAATAATATGCATAAATAATAATAATAAAAAAATAAATATTAAATAATATTTAAATAAATAATAAATAATATTTAATAAATAAAATAATAATAATGAACATTTTGTATTTTGACAACGACATCCGATGTGGAAGTAGAAACCTTAATAAAATTATTTTTTCAAGTAAATTGTGGCTTATTTCCCCATTAGAATAATTAATTACAAAAAAGCCACAAAGAAATAGATTTTTCACAAACAAATAAGTATTTAGTATTCATTATATTTATTGTTTTTATTATTTACTTTAATGTCCTACTGGTACATTATTTGACAAATAATGACATTTCGAAGTCTGTTAAGTACGATATAACGCCCTTGGGCATTAAATTTAAATAACGACTTAGATACTGTCAAGTTGACAAATATCAACCTAAGTAAAACTATGGTTACCACAATTACGTTACTACTGTTACTGGTAAATGTACTTATTTAAAAACTAATCAATTCAAAATTCATTCAAATTTTTCGCATATAAAGAATAATTTAGTCAGGCATTAAACGTTGAAGGCACCACAGGTATTATAATAATAACGCTTTCGGTCAACGTATATCCCTATAATACCCTTGGTACCTTAATAACTGTAACATAAGATTATACCTTAATTCTTGTTTTCGATTTCTGATGTTTTTATTTATTTACATTGAATATTAATCTGTTTTGTTGTATAATCTACTTCGCAATAATTATGTGATATATTTGACTTAAAATGAATTCAAAAATTTTTTGTAGTTGGGCAACAATGTCAACTTAGATCTCCGATGTAGATAATGAATTACAACAGTATCTATATTGTACGGACTGTATTATTAATTAGGTTATGCATATACCTGTGTGACATAAGCTATTGGAACAGCACAGTCTCTCAAACGAACAGATGAAAGTGAAGTTCTGTCAATATCTTTTTCTAAAAAGTGTTTTGAACATACTCCTCTATTAACAAATCTGATCTATACTTCATGTCTTCTTCGCAGGATCTTCTGGAAAGCTAAAAATACAAAATATATGCATTACTAAGCATTATTAACAAATTTTAGTTTTAAATAAAAAATATGATTAATGAACTCACAAAATTATTATAAAACAGCTTAGAAATTGTTTATTAGTATAGTCGGTTCCCCAAACTCAGACACAACTGGCTAGTGATTTTAGTAGGTAATTTTTTTTGTTTTTGGCCAATTTTGCCAAAATTACAGTAATTAGTACTGAGACTGAGTTTAGCAAATCGACTATAATATTCTGTGTATTCATTAGTTGGTACTGCATATTATAGTGTGTGGTCTACCATCCTATTTATAAACGCATACACTAGCAAAAACGCAAAAAGAATTATTTTAGTTTTACAAATCCTTTTGTTATTACCTATCTCTATTTACTATTTTAGTTAGGAATAAGCGAAGTTTGTGGCTTATTCACAATTATTATTAAAATAATAAATGGATATGACCAATTATTAACTTATAAAATAAAATAATAATTCTTCTGATTTATGCCTTTTATTCACTTTGTTATATCTACGTTACTTAAAAGATTTTTTATGAATAGGGTATTAATAGTATTAATTTATTTTCTGAAATACAGGGCATGCTTTCGTTTACATATTTGCATACTAACCTTTTAATAGGGCTTTTCATTCACAGTCATTTGTTTTGAGCTTCTGTCATAATTGAAACGTTATTCCTGCAGATTTTTTTATCTACATTTGTTTCTGCTACTCCAACTGCGTTAAAAACAGGACACCATTTTATGCACTATGTTAATAATACTATTAAAGCTATTATAAAAGTATCCGAATTAAAAAAATATTCTTAAAAAGCACAAATAATACAAACAACTAAAAACAATCCACGGCAAGGCAAGGTCGCCAACATAGAGGTCGCCAAGATGAAGATGCCAAGATGGCCGAAGCGAGGTCGTTGGTTGGTCGTTTTTAGTCACGTGATGCCCTCTCAAGCGCCATGCACAAAAATATATGCACGGCGAATTTGAAAATGAACGCAAAAGAAATAAATATAAATGCCTCTCTTGGGTTTTGCATAAGTTATAAGTATTTTTTTTATTAACAAAATCGCATTCCAAATTGAATATTCGCGAACAATAATTTTTATTACATTTGTATGTTTATAATCTTGGGAAACTCTTTAAATTTGACATATTATTGCACTGTAGGCCTAAAATGTCACTTAGTTTGTCTGGTATGTTATAAGTAATGTTGTATCTCTTACACGTATGTATTATTTCGCAACTTAAAATATAGGAACATTGGTAGTATGTTCACAGAATGTCTTATGGTAACATTCCAGGAATAATTTAAACAGATGTTCACCGAATGTTCCCTAAATGTCCAGGACATTCAAATATTGATAGAACTTTGGTAGTACATTCCTGGAATGTTGTGTGTTGTTAGGGTTATTAATATTCGTCAAATTATCGAAAAATCTCGAGAGTTTAACATAGAAACATATTTGTGCTTTGTTGACTACTCCAAGACCTTCGATAACGTAAAATGGGATAAAATGTGGCATATACTTGGAGAAATGGGTACGCCAGAACATCTAATCTATCTATTACAAGCACTTTATGTAAATAACACCGCTAATGCAAGAGTTAATAATGTGGTTTCGAAAAACTTCAAATTAAAATCTGGAGTGCGACAGGGATGTATAATATCCCCCATTCCATTCTATATATATATATATATATATATATATATATATATATATATATATATCGAGAAAAGGAGTACGACCGTTAATCCAATATAAATTAAGGATCACTCGAAGAGTGGAGGGTTTTTCGGTCAATAGGTGGAGAAATAAGACAAAGAAGGTGGCTACTTCATCTATTTATTCGAAGACGTTTCGCTCTCTGATCAAAGAGCATCATCAGTTCATCTAAAAAGAACAATATGAAAAACCAAACATCCATAGAGAAGTTAATATAACGGTGTTACCTCAAAAAGACATGTAGCAGTCAAAGGTATAAAAAGTAACAAAAGCTTGAAACAATGAACCATTGAATCGTTAGGTGTATAAACAATCAATAAAACTAAGTACAGTTTACAATTTAACAAAGACTTAGAACAGCAAAAGAAGTATGTGGTTATCATACATGTATAAAAAAAAATTTATGTAAAAATTTTATATATATATATATATATATATATATATATATATATATATATATATATATATATATATATATATATATATATTTGAAAAACAAAAAAAAAACAAAAGATGTAAATCTTTGAAACACACTCAGTGATCAAAAGATCTAAGTTATTGGTTTACCGACCAAACGTAACTAAATCAAACAAATGAAATAGAGAATGTGGAAAAATCCCCTTACGAACAATTCACACATCCACCATTTCAGTGAATTATATATATATATATATATATATATATATATATATATATATATATATATATATATATATATATATATATATATATAGTGAACACATTATGCGTCAAGTTTTTGAGGAATGGCAAGGTGGAGCAACGATAGGAGGAAGAAAAATAAAAAAACCTACGTTATGCTGATGACACTGTTATATTGGCGTCTTCACCAGAAGAACTGGAAGAAATTATGAATAGGCTAGGAACGGTGAGTACAGAATATGGTTTGAAAATAAATATACAGAAAACCAAAGTAATGATCATCGATAGAATCAGAAACAACCAACCGGAGATAAGAGACTTGGCAGGTTAC
This sequence comes from Diabrotica virgifera virgifera, assembly GCF_917563875.1. NCBI lineage: Eukaryota > Metazoa > Arthropoda > Insecta > Coleoptera > Chrysomelidae > Diabrotica > Diabrotica virgifera. Next base: position 174,306,402 of record NC_065451.1, read on the forward strand.
GAAGTGGCCAGACAATTTAATTTCTTAGGTTCCGTTATTACTAACCATGAGAATGATGCGCATACCATGGACCGCACATCGCACAAATAATTCAATATTAGCCAAACTTAACATAAAAACTGGACTCAGCACAACTATCAACCAAAATATACTGAGATATTTTGGACATATAACTAGAAGAAGGGAAGGCATGGAACGAATGATAGTTGAAGCCAACGTAGAGGGCAGAAGATCCAGAGGAAGATCTCCATTACGATGGTCGGGCCAAATAAGAGACATGACTGGTTACTCGTTCTCCGAAGTAAAACAACACGCACAGGAGAGAGAGGATTGGATAGAAATAGTCAAACGACTTACATGACGCCACTACATCCTTACGAAGGAGAACAGATAGAGGAGGAGGCCGTAGAAAAAGAAGGAGAATTTGTGTTATCGGTTCATTACTGACAATTAGTTGCATTGAGCCGACGCCGACGTCTTGTTTACTAACCACAAGTAACTTAGTCTTTGTTGTATTTATGCTAAGTCCGTTATTAGAGCATTCTCTAGTGACTTGATGTATAAGGAATTGAAGATTTTGGGTGTGAAGTATTTCATAATGATTCTTATTTTACATAAAAATATGCATGCACTCGCTTAATGTATAGGTATATCACAACTTAAAATAAAGTTTGAATAGTAAAGTTTTGTAAATAGTAAATTTTGGAGCTGTTTACAAAATATACCTTTTATAAAAAGGGGTCTATGTGTTTTAACATTATTTATTAACTGCGCATGATCACTCTTTCACTTTTCTTTCTTTTTAAGGGTCAACAGAAACTATTCGAAAATGTTTGGTGAAGGGGTTGTTTCCAAATGCTGCCTATTTACACCATAGTGGTGTTTACAAAACAATCAGGGGAGATATTGAACTTTTTGTACATCCTGATAGCGTTTTGTATACTATGCCTCAACCGCAATGGTATGTATGTATATGTAAATTGTCTTTAAGTTACTTTTTATTCTTTTGGCATCATAACACTGGATGGGTCTTTGCCTGTCTGTCTATGCCTTTCCATTCAGATCTCTTAATGTTGTTCTGAAGCTATTTCCTTGTGGCATTTTTATGATTAATAATTATATGATAAGCCACAATTAAAATGAAAAAATAATTTTATTAACGTTTCGACGCCCAAATCGGGTGCCGTTGTCAAAATACAAAATATTACTAAAATAAACTAAAGTGTTGTTGCTAAGCAAAAAAAATTCTTCTAATAATTTATTTAATCTCACTCATTTATATTGGCAATTCAGACATATATTATACATTTTAAAGTAGAAGACTTTAAAATGATATTGCCAATATTTTATGAGTTGCGTTCCTGGGACGACTTACTGAAAGATAGTTCATTCGATTACATGAAATTAACCCCAACTCAAGAATATCCGTCATAAAAAATTATAGCATGTGATATGTCTTTAAAAAGACAACCAAATGCAACGACAGTAAAATTCTCGCGTTAGAGACTTCATAGTAAATCACAAGGGAAAACCAGGAAAAACCCTGTGATACTATCCCGACATCGTAAGTATTTGGTCTTACATTAATTTACTCTCAAAAAATAATACCAAATTCTGACTTGTAACATGTTTAAATTATAAATATTATTAATAATACTAGATAATATATAAGTAATACTAAAATATAAAATATGTACTAGCTCGATATTATTGACTTACTAATCTTGGTATTTTCTTTCTATTGACTTCCTCTTTCAGTATGGGTAACCACATCCTACTGCATTCTACCGAGGAATTTGCGACACAATTGGTTTCATTTAGCATAATTAGAGCCAAATAAGAATAAATTTAATAATTAGAGCCAAATAAGAATCAGATAGTAAAAAGAGAAAAATCAAAGAAGCGGCTCTAATTATGCTAAATGAAACCAATTGTGTCGCAAATTCCTCGGTAGAATGCAGTAGGATGTGGTTACCCATACTGAAAGAGGAAGTCAATAGAAAGAAAATACCAAGATTAGTAAGTCAATAATATCGAGCTAGTACATATTTTATATTTTAGTATTACTTATATATTATCTAGTATTATTAATAATATTTATAATTTAAACATGTTACAAGTCAGAATTTGGTATTATTTTTTGAGAGTAAATTAATGTAAGACCAAATACTTACGATGTCGGGATAGTATCACAGGGTTTTTCCTGGTTTTCCCTTGTGATTTACTATGAAGTCTCTAACGCGAGAATTTTACTGTCGTTGCATTTGGTTGTCTTTTTAAAGACATATCACATGCTATAATTTTTTATGACGGATATTCTTGAGTTGGGGTTAATTTCATGTAATCGAATGAACTATCTTTCAGTAAGTCGTCCCAGGAACGCAACTCATAAAATATTGGCAATATCATTTTAAAGTCTTCTACTTTAAAATGTATAATATATGTCTGAATTGCCAATATAAATGAGTGAGATTAAATAAATTATTAGAAGAATTTTTTTGCTTAGCAACAACACTTTAGTTTATTTTAGTAATATTTTGTATTTTGACAACGGCACCCGATTTGGGCGTCGAAACGTTAATAAAATTATTTTTTCATTTTAATTGTGGCTTATTTCCCATATAATTATTAATTCAGATCTCTCTTGTGCTCTCCTCCATCGTCTTATATTCATGGTTTTCAAGCAGTCTTTCACGTCATCCAACCACCTCAGGGGCGTCATTTGATAGGGTCAGGGAGCATTTGCCCCCCCCCCCCCCGACCCTGAAAATGACTGAAATACAAGAAATACATCAATTTTCATCATTACATCATATACAGGGTGTTAGTAAATAAGTATGAAAAACTTTAAGGGATAATTCTACATGAAAAAATATTGGCAGTTTGCTCTATAAACGTATGTCCGCAAATGATTTGTTTCCGAGATACAGGGTTTTGAAATTTTTATTTCAAACTGCCAATTTTTTTATTGCTCTAAGACCGGTTAACATATGAAAATTACATTTGGTGGGTTTCAAGAGGTAGTTATTGCGCACTTTTTGGCAAACAAATAACAATTTTATATTCATCATTGGCGCGCATACGGGTAATGGTCTGAATTTTTTTAAAGAAAAAAATGGTACGCCACTGAGATATTTCAAATTAAAAATTATTTTTGTATTTCGCATTTAATTTATGATAAATAACATTTCTTATATTTTTTTCCTATGGTGCACCGTTTTTATGCGGAAAAATAAAACATCTTCTAGCGTATTTTTCATTTCTTAATACATTATCAAGAATTCTCCAATATAATAATACCAAAGTAGAACAATAACAGAAAATATTACTAAAAACATTTTAACTAGATGCAAAGCTACAACAAATGTTTAAAATTACCCCCTTTAACGGTGACAGAATAATTTTATATTTAGCATTGGCGCCCGTACAGGTAATGGTCTGAATTTTTTAAAGAAAAAAAATAGTACGCCACTGAGAAAGGTCAAATTAAAAATCATTTTTGAATTTCTCGTTCAATTTACGACAAAAAATCATTCCTGTCTTTTTTTCATATGCGTCGCCGTTTTTATACAAAAAAATAAAACATCTTAACGCTTACAAATTATTCGAGGTAGATTCCATATGCATAGAAACTTACTTCAAATACTTTGTAAACGTTAAGATATTTTATTTTTTGCATAAAAACGGCGCCTCATATGAAAAAAGACAAAAACTACTATTGGCGTACTATTTTTTTCTTTAAAAATTCCGGCCATTACCCGTACGCGCGCCAATGGTGAATATAAAATTACTCTGTCACCTTTAAAGGAGGTAATTTTGAACATTTGTTGTAGCCTTCAACATATTTAAAATCCTTTTACAAATATTTTCTGTTATTGTTCTAGTTTGACATTATTATATTGGAGAGTTCTTGATAATGTATTACGAAATGAAAAATACGCGCGAAGATGTTTTATTGTTTTGCATAAAAACGATGCACTATAGGAAAAATATATAAGAAAGGTTTTTTGTCATGAATTAAACGTGGAATACAAAAATAATTTTTAATTTGAAATATCTCAGTGGCGTACTATTTTTTTCTTTAAAAAAATTCAGACCATTACCCGTAGGCGCGCCAATGATAAATATAAAATTGTTATTTGTTTGCCAAAAAGTGCGCAATAACTACCTCTTGAAACCCACCAAATTTAATTTTTATAGTTTAAAAGTTCTTAGAGCAATAAAAAAATTCGCAGTTTGAAAAAAAAATTTCAACACCCCGTATCTTGGAAACGAAGCATTTGCGGACATACATTTATAGAGCAAACTGTCATTATTTTTTCATGTAGAATTACCCCTTAAAGTTTGTCATACTTATTTACTAACACCCTGTATAATCTATTGTATATATTTATAATGCTTGCCCCCCCATCAAAATTTCAAATGACGCCCCTGAACCATCTCGTTCTGGACCTTCCTTTTTTGTCACGTTCCTACCGGCTTCCATTGTAATATTTTCTTTGTTGTTGTTGTACCTTCTTGTCTCTGGGCATGTCCTAGTAGTCGGAGAGATAGAAGCCGATTTTGTGCGTGATAAGTAATATGGAAAAACTATACGGGGATATGTTGAATTAGTTGTGTACATGACTTTCTCCAACGGCCGGAAACCAGAGTGGGGGACGAGGGTAGTTATAAGGAGTCAAAGTCGCGGTTTTTATTATTTTTTTTTGTGACGCTCATGATCGAGATAGTGCACCAAAATTTGGGGATAAGTATGTCATGACGTAACTAAGTAAAATCTCTAGGGGCGGAACGCTGCGTGGTCGACAAAGGGGTGGGGGTAGGGGTGAATATAAAAAATATAAAGGGTTTTTTGCGACGTTCGTGATTGAGATGCACCAAAATTTCGGAAAGAGTAGACAATTACATAGTTAAGTAAAATCCCCAGAGCCGGAAACCAGAGTGGGGGACGAGGGTAGTTATAAGGGGTCAAAGTCGCGGTTTTTATTATTTTTTTGTGACGCTCATGGTCGAGATAGTGCACCAAAATTTGGGAATAAGTAGGTCATGACGTAACTAAGTAAAATCTCCAGGCGTGGAACGCTGCTTGGCCGACAAAGGGGTGGGGGTGAATATAAAAAATATCATGTACACAACTAGTTCAACATATCCCCATATAGTTTTTTTATATTACTTATCACGCACAAAATCCGCTCCCAGCTCTTAGACTATAGCCATCGACAGTCTTTGACTTTTCATCAATCTTACAATGTCACACCCTTCATTCAATTCATTAACCTCGTCGTTTCTCCATGTGCTGTCTTCCTCTTGCGCCGGGCCATATATGATACCTATCTACTTTTCTCAATATCTTTCTCTCGTGTGTTCTGAGTTGGGCTTCATCTTTTTTCGTCATTATCCAGGTTTCACAACCATATCTTACTACGGGTCTAATCAATGTTCTGAAGCTAATAACCGGCAAAATAGCTCAAAAGATGGAAAACATAATACGTTGCGAAACAAAAAGAGATGAAACTAGTGGACGTGGAAATTGTCGTTATAAACGTATTAATTAACACTACATTACATAGTTTCCCATCTTTAGACGTCTGTGACAGGAGTATTTTATAAAATTCTACTGTCACAGTGACAGTTGTCATACTCCTCTGATACATGATATGTACATCTAAAGGTGGGAAACTACGTAATGTAATGTTCATTTATACCTTTATAACGATAATTTCCACCTCCACTAATTTCATCTCTTTTTGTTTCGCAGTGTAGGTATTATGTTTTCCATCTTCTGAGCTATTTTGCCGGTTATTAGCGCGCTCATCACTGTATTTACAGTTATGTAATAAAATTTATATTTACAATTATACCAGATGTCTACTTATATTTTCCCCCATTTTAACTGCCTATAACTTCTAAACGGCTTAAGATAGAAATATGCGGTTTTCGCTGAAATGTTTTATTTTAGTAAAAGTTTGAATGAATTGAATCTTTTATATCGCTTTTAAAAAAATGGCGGATTTTTGAAAAAGGCGTTGACTTTTTTTTAATGATACTCCCAGTAGCTACCTATTTTTTTTTGTAAATTGAAAGAATGGTCATGATTCACCTTTCCAGCGATAAAGTTTTTTAAAATCGGTTGTCAAATGACTGAGTAATTAATTTTTAAAATAAGATGCAATGTGGAAATCACATAACAGAATATGAATATGTACTTAGTTATTTTAATCATTTATTTAGTTATGTCATTTCTACGTTGCATCTCTCATTTTAAAAATTAATTTCTCAGTCATTTGACAACCGATTTTAAAAAACTTTATATCGCTGGATAGGTAAATGAGCGTTCTTTCAATTTACAAAAAAAATATTCTGGGTGTTCCATTAAAAAAAGTCAACAACGTTTTTTCAAAAAAGCGCCATTTTTTTTTGTAATTGAAAACGTGTAAAAAATTCAATCCATTCAAACAAAACTTTTACTACAATAAAATATTTCAGCGAAAACCGCATATTTCTATCTTGAGCCGTATAGAAGTTATAGGCAGTTAAAATGGGGGAAAATATAAGTGGACACCTGGTATAATATATTATATTCAAATCCTTTCTACTTATGTCTAATTTTTATCTTTATTTTTAGGATTTTATTTTGTCAAGTAGTGCATACAACAAAATTGTACATGAGAGACTTGACAGTGATTGAAAGTGACTGGTTATTAGAATTAGCTCCTCATTTTTACTACAAGACAACATTCCGTGAATAAATATAAAATATTGCAATTGTGTGTTTTTTATTTCTTACAATTTAAGAGCCTTTTGGTACATACCACTTGTCCCAGAAAGCTGCTGTGCCTGACAGCATTTCGTGCCAACTCATGGAATTAAAATTAACACAAAGACAAAAGGAAAAACACATGGTTTAGAAGGCGACTAAGAAATGAGTGATTCTTCCAAGTGTATAATTAAAAATATAAAGGAACAAGGAGAGAGGTGACCCCGATCTCGGACACTATATCTCACAAATATAGGACTCAATGACTCCAATCAAGGTTAGCAGTAAGGTAGCTTCGTAAGAACTTACTGTTTCTATGAGAATGTTCGATGTTAACTAGATAGAACTGAACTGAGAAAAACAGGGCCAATTAAAAGGTTTATTGGGTGTTACCGAAAAGCTATATAACACTCCAGTCAATAAGTACAGGGTCGTACCACGAGATGGCAAAACCTACTGAATTATCAACATGATATGTTACAGAATACACCCCGTCATCATCATCAGTGGCGTTACAGCTCTTTACGACCAAAGCCTTCTTCAGAACAATCCTCCATTCGCCCCTGTCTCTGGCAACTCTTCTCCATGCTCTAATTCCAGTTGATTTTAAATCATTTTCTAGGTTGTCTTGGTACCTATGTCTCGGTTTTCCTTTTGCTTGTTGTCCTATGGGCCCTCTTCAGTCAAAAACTTTTCTGACTATGGCATCTTCCTCTCGCCTGATTACATGACCTATCCATCTAAGGCGTGCTACCTTAATGAATTTTACAACGTCAAGTTCTCCAAAACTTCTATACAACTCATAGTTGTAACGCCTGCGCCACAAACCTTGTTCTTTTATGCTTCCATATAATCATCTTAGGATTTTTCAGTCAAAACGTTTGAGCAGTTCTTGGTCATTCTGTGTAAGTGACTAAGTTTCTGAACCATATGTTAGCACTAAGCTTATTAGTGTTTTATAGACAGTCAATTTAATTTTTCTATTTTTGAGGCCATCTGTTTTCTTAAACCATAGTAACACTTATTGGCGAGCACTATTCTTCTTTTAATTTCTTCACTGACATTGTTATCTTTAGTTAGCAAGGAGCCTAAGTATATAAAGATGTCAACACCTTCCAGTTCTAAGTCGTCAGCCAGCATACACCCCACAGTGCTTAAAATGATGCTATTTTTGTGATTTTGATAAATAATGGATTCAAAGCAATTTTTGTGTCAATTTTTCACTGTTATTTGATGGAAAAAATTCTGTCCAAACTGAGCAATGGCTCAAAACATGTTACCAGAAGTTTGCTCCATCGATTACAACCATTTAAACGAATTTTGCTAAATTCATATACATTGTACCAACACAAATGATAATGAACATGTTGGAAGGCAACATGAAGCAGTTAGTTTCGAAAAAACGTTGAAAACTATTATCAAAATAAATCAATTATAGTCTCTCTACTTTGGGACCCACAAGGAATTATTTCATTGACTACTTAAAACATGGAGAAACAATTCTACAGCGACTAATACATTAGTTTATGGGAGTGTTTGAAGACCAAATTTGAAAGGAAATGCCTCATTTGTTGAAGAAAAAGTTAATATTCCACCAAGACAATGCAACATGTCACAATTCAATGGATGAAATGATAGCAAAAAACACTAATTGGGCTTTGATTGCTTCAACAGACAACAAGACTGCAAAGAAGAATCTCTTTAATATGAGCCATATATTGAGCTGTAGCAGACATCTTCGAGAGCAACGTCAATTTATTTAAAAAAGAAGACATTCAACCAATGCATGCTTTCAGTCATTACTTAGGGCACAATTTTGTCAGTAGAAAATCAAATTACAAAAAATATAAATATGAACAAAAACATAAAAAATGTTGCAGATTTATAATATAAAAAAAATTAATTTTAAATTATTTCTATGAAACATATTTACTTTATTTTTTTTTTTCTAATTTGCAGTAAATTTGTATATACTTTATAAAAAAACACAGAATTTTGTCTTGTCTGGGGCACTCAAAACCCTAAAACAGTCCCTACATATCACTTTTATAATTTCAATGATTTCTAGCAAAACTATAGCTTATGGCTGTTTATTAAATATGATAATGGGGAACATTAAAAAACACAAAAAGATAAAACGTTTTATTATCATAACCTTTGCTTTTTTCTTTCCAAATATTCTTGAACATTGTCATATTTTCTTTTATAAAGAACTGCCACAGCATTACTATCGGCAAATTGTACTAAACTCTTATACTTCCGATAAAGTTCAACAAATAAAGGTTCAATACTCTCGACAAAACTATTATCAACCAAAGTATATTTGGAAAGCCTATCACTTAAAACAAACAAATTATTTTCAAAACAAAATGTAGAAGGTAACGCAACTTTTAAAGTTGTAACAAGCGTCAAATTAAAATTTGATAAGTCTACGGAATACAACTGTATACAATCATATTTATAAATTGACACAGCTATGTATAAATGTTTATCAAGATGTAACTGCATATCCGTAACAGGTAGAGCTACAATTTCAACCTTTTCTTTATTCATTTCGTCACAAAAATTTTGCAACAAATTGTCTCCTTCAATATACGAATTCGTATCTATCAGAGCCAACTGTTTTCCATTCATGAAGTCCCAAAACCTTATTGTACCATCTCCAGACGCTGACACTAATATATTATCAATAATGTCAATCTTCGTAACAAACTCGGTGTGCCCTAAACAATAACTCACTATATTATAACAGTTTGGAAAATGGGACACCCTGATTTTTTCATCTCTATCACTAGTAATTATATATTTGCCACATTTGCTAATAATAATATCCAACACAACACTCAAATGCCCTAAAAGCATCACTGGTTTGCTGTCTTGGTCCTGTAGTTTGTATAGATACACATCACCAGTTTTGTCAGCTACTACTATATCATTTGAGGGTGTAAAACATGCTTTACTTGGAGAACGATTAACTACAAACTGTTTCACTACTTTAAAGTCTTTATCGTATATAATAATTTGTTTATTTTCCGTTGATATTAAAATATACTCTTGAGAAGCCGAAAATTCTAAGGATGTTACGTTTTTAACATCATAAGGAATGGACACTTGGACATCTGTATTATCGTTTAAATTACACTGAATAATATTGTTACAATTAGCAATATATAAATCGGCATCAGTTTTCTTTAATAAAACCATTATGAAAATAAAATAAACATTTACACGAGTTTGCTCTTTGCTCTTGACTCTTTAACATAACCTAAAAATAATTTAAATTTAAATCTCTTCTTTTTACGATTTATTACCAAGATATAAAATTTTATTAAAATATCAAATGACATAATAGTGAATTTCATTTGGCAACGTGAATAGAGGTCCTACAAATATATACGTGTCTGTCTGATGGCGTTTTAAAGATTCCCAAGAAAAAGACATCATGTCCACTTTACATCAACAATAAATTGAACAAGAAATTGACAAAGTTATTCAAGGCCAAATTTAACGTGTACAAAATGTATGGTTTGTAAAAGAAAATGAAGGAATTTGATGAAATAGAACAATTGGATATGTTTTATTTTGTCAAATTTCTTTATTTTCTTTTTATTCACGGCAAAATTGGGTGTTTTGTATAAGTCAAATTTGACCTTGAATAACTTTGTCAATTTCTTATTCAATTTATTGTTGATGTAAAGTGCACTTTAGAAAAAATTTCCTGTTCCAAAAATATTTCCAGGACCTCCAAAATATTTGAAAAAGAAAGAAGATAGTGCTAAAAGCAATAGGCTCATGAAAAGGAGAGAATTAATTACACCTAAATAGCCGACAACAATAATAAGACCAATGCAGTGGCAGATCCAGGGGAGGGCGATGGGGCTATCCGACCCCCTTTTCAAACCAAGTTATATATAAAAATTATAAAAACATTCATTTATTCATTTATTTTTCATAAACATTTAGCCAATCGGCATCTCTTGACGAAGCTGGATCCTGCTGGATCCGCCACTGGACCAATGACTTCAATTTTTATGATAGCGTTTTGCGTTTAGTGTATTTTGTGAACTATAACGACTACAGCGTTTAGTGTATTTTGTGAACTATAACGACTGTGTCCATTATCTAAGTAAAATAAATAATATTTTGTGTTCAAATATAACTTCTATTACATTATTCGCCTGGTGAGAACAATAGTGACGAAACTTCAAAATGAACATTAAGAGATATATAATCTTATTTGAAGTTTTGTTGAAACTGCTAAACAGTATAACTGACTAAGGTAATCATTTTGCAGAATTTTTCTAATAATATGCTTCTAGTCATTTAAACCAATTAGTAGTAGTAATTTTATTTGAAGAAAAGATGGATATTGTATTTATTTTTCATTTTTTTTCTGCGTTACGCCATTATATTGCATTATCGAGGATGTTTATTTTGATGTTTCGCCACTATACTTTACTACTACTATATACTACAACAGTTTAGTTTCTGTTCTAAATAATTAAAAAATTTACTTTTATAAATAAATTAAACGCATCAAATAAAATATTTTATTGTACACACTAAACAGTTATTCGCAAAATGATACTAATAAGTACAATAGAAAAATAACAAAATAAGATCTTATAAGTAATAATTATTAACAATATGGCTGTTAACAAGAAAACGATAAACATGATAAAAGTAAGCAAAAGAACTATAAATAATAAAATTAAATTCATCATTTTACTCGCACGTAGATATGTATCGTATTTCAAACTACTAAAGAAATGATTGTGGGTAGAAGGAATTGACTTATTTTGTAAGACTTCTTTTTAGAAATGAATATTGGTTCTCGATAGTGTGGAATTAAACAATACTGATCCAAAGTGGGTAGTCGCTTTCTTGATTTGCTATTTCTATAAGTACCTAAGAACGATTGAAACTAAGTTTCTGTATAAGAAGTTTTATATAAAAAAAGAATGTGTGTGTACTTTGTACGCACGTAAGAAGTTATACTTCTATTATTAAACTAATTTTAATACTTACTCTTTCCAAAAATTTTTATTAAAACCATACGAAAAATTAAAAAAATAAAAGAATAAAACACACGCAAACACATTGAAAATGAAACCAAAGAAATTATTTCTCAACAATTGTTGAGAAAATTTTAACTAAATACGTATTTTTTCTGAAAGAAAAATATAATAAATATACTGCTGCTTAGGCCCGGTACTTTTATATCTCGATTAACAGCCGGTAGTTAACCGTGGTTTAATCGGGACCTCTTTAGGGTCTCTTGCGTTGTAATAAATGCAATTATAATTATTATTATACTTATTTATAATTACAATAATACTTGTAATTGCATTTATTACAACGCAAGAGACCCTAAAGGATCCCGATTAAACCCGCGCGGTTAACTAACCGGCTGTTATAATCGAGGCATAAAGTACCGGGTCTTACAATCATAAAATGTATAAAAAAAATAAAAATTTCCATTGGGAATTGAACCTGCGTCTATCACGTTTAGATTATTTTGAACTCACCCCACGCAGAATTTAACTACCGAGACATTGTGAATGACGTGGGAAGATATACCTAGCACTAAACGTTTTAAAAATTTTTTGAACGTTTGTTGCTTATTCTGTTAGTTTAATCAAATAAGTTTGATTCTTGTGGAATTAAAATACGACAAAAAAATATTAGATGGAGATTTTTGTTGGTAATCAAATTATGTAAATCAAAGCATTACCTACGAACTAGGTAGGTACATTTTCCAAATAGGTATTTACCTAATTTGTAATTTTTTATTACAATACTGAAACATTTAAAATAAGGTACGTACCTGTTGCTTTTAAAAACTATTTAAAAAGTCACTACAATAATTATAAAGTTGCTTTTTGTCTCTGTCCTCACAACAATAAAAACTAATATATACACAACATTTTGTTTATCCAGAATCTCCATTTGAACAACTATTGACAGATGATTTTAACACCCAATCGGATCCCGTATAACGTTTCATACCATACTGTCAGTGTGCGCATGCGCCCAGTAAAAATAAAAATTTACCCTCGTGCCTAAAGAAGTATAAATTCAAAAAACCACAAAAGCAAAAACGACCACACAGACAAAAGTGCTCATTAGCGCCACTATTGAACATTGTACTACTATCTTTAATAAGATATCTAATATTTCAAATACATACAAGGACGGCGTAATTACAGATTCGCCAGTGTTGATATAAAGTTTGGGGTGGTTTCGTCGTTAATGCATCAAAATATTTGACAAATTCCACTTCCATAAAGCCATAAAGACTTGTAGGCGCCCTCTAGTAATAAGGAAATTAAATAATGGTTAGCCGATATTGCACATAAAAGAGGGCATATTTAGATGTCGGTTGATGGACTTAACTCAAAAACGTTGATTTTCGTGTTTCGCCACTATTGTTCTCACTATGTTATTACCACTTTTATATCTATATGCCGGCCCTCTATTTGACTAATTCACGGTGTTGCCACATATAAGACGACAGCCTGTTTAAACAAGGCCGACAATGACCCGACCTATTTGAGAAATAAATTCTCATCAAAAGAGAAGAATATATAGCTACCTTCGTGTAACTGAATTTAAATGTACGTGACGTATGTTGTCAAAGTCAAATAATATTTTGACAAATGTGTGAAATAATTAAAATTTGTTTATAATTCTTAAATGATTATTTATATTGGCTGTAATGTAAGTGTTTACAATGGCGTTATATCCGAACGCTATACGTCAAACATTACGGGAATGGGCACCTTTAACTGAATTGTTCGCTAAATTACCAACAAAACACCAAAATGGCATATTTTACCAAGAAATTAAACTAACTTGTGTTGATGTTTTACCTGAATTTATAGCACTGGGAACGAATTCGGGAATTGTTTACTGGTTCGATAGAAATAAAAAGGATATGCAGAGACTGAGATGTGAAGTAAGTATTTTCTTTGTTAAACGTTTTATCAATTTTTGGAATAAAATATTTTTGCGGAAGTGCGTATTTAACCTTAACCTACTAGAACTAGGCCAGTAAATGAACGTTAAATAGGTACGACGATACCATGTAATTTTCCGTGTCACCACCGAATTGCATAAAAATTTGAGTTGAGGTTCCTTTTACCCTCTACTTCATTACTGGCCCAGGGTTGCTTTTACTTGGGGGGTGAAAGCACCTCAATAAGCCAGATTAATCAGGACCGCGGCCGATCTGGGTTATCGAAAATCCGGGTTAGCCAGAGAATATGGTAAAAATTAATAAAATACGGTATACTTACAGATAAACTCCATTATAATTTCAAAAACATAAAATACATATGCTCAGTGCACCTAAATTACGTACAGTTCTATACAGTATTGTTTATTTCTTGGTAAAAAACTCAGTCAAAGTGAATAAATGTTTGTTTTGTCTGATGAAAATCGGTCCTGGTTAGCCGGACTTCCGGGTTATCAAAGGCCGACTTATCAGGGTTCCACTGTACTTGATTCTAAACAATTTTTGTTCTATAGAGTTTTTTCACCAAGTTAATACTTTTTAAGTTATTTACATGTGAAAATTTTCATTTTTTAACAAAAAACCAAGTTCTCAGCACACCACTTGCTTCCTTCGACTTCATCCACTCAACTCTTATTCTACTGCATGCATCTCCATCTATTTCCCTATTACTCTGAATACCGATGCTAGGTACTTAAAACTATTACTTTTCACAATCATGTCACCATCCAAAGATATCGTTTTATTTATAGTAACTACAGATTTAAAAGAGCATTTCAAATACTCTGTTTTTGACCTAGGTACTAAGTTTTAAACTTTTTTCCTCAAGACCTTATTTCCACTGTTCCAGTTTTTGTTCTAAGTAGCTTTACTATTTCCTATTAACACTACATCATCAGCATACATTAAGCACCAGGGGATGTTACTTAGTTAATCTGTAATTTTGCTGTTATCTTATCCAAAACTAACGTGTTTAAATAAAGAGTAAGCACTGACCCTTGGTGCAATCCTACTTTCACATAAAATTTATCAGTCTCTCCACCTGTACTAATACTAGTTGTTACTCCCTTATACATGTCACTCACAATCTTTACATATCCACCACATACACCAACTCTTTTCTTATTGAGTAAGTACCCACCACATAACCTCTTGAGGAAGTCTATGATATGCTTTCTCAAGATCCATATTTTCATGGTGTGATTAACACATTCGCAGACACGCTGTCATTTTATACACATATTCTTATGGAGTAAATGATTTCATATGCAGTCATGACCGCGAATGTGTTAAGTAGTTGTGTGGCCCTGTAGTTTGTACATTGTTGTAATATCTCCCTTGTTTTTTATCTCCCTTTCGTCTGGCATTTTTCAAACTTCAATATTTTTCTTGTCTTCTTTCTTATTTTTTTTTGTAAACTAAAAATAAAAGCAAATTTCGAAAAATGTTGAGAATTTTTATATGCTTGTTTATTTCTAACAAATCTTAAATAAGTCTAAATCTTCTAACGAATCTTAAATAGGTTAGCTATTATATTATTATTGAATCAGTAAATACTGCTATTATATAAATATACAACACAGATAAGTAGTTTAAGGTACTAGTACACTTTAGAAGACCAAAAATAATCATTTTTTTCAAGAATTTTTTTCTCAGAACCTCTATTAAAAATGAACATAAAACTTTTTACATATTAATGTCTAACTCTTAGAGAGTACAAAAAATATATCTTTTTTCATTTATGCATGTGCACCAATATTTTAGAGGGCGCAAAAGTCAAGGCCTCGAAAAATGATGGCAGACAGTTAATCTCAGGATTGGGATATCTGAAACAAAAAAATCATACTGCATTTGAAAAAGCTTTTTTTTTCAAAAAAAAAGAAAAAAAAATTTGAAAAAAAATAGCTTCAGAACAACATGAAAAAGGAAGGTTTCTTATTTGACAATTTACCACAATTTGACCAAAAAATAAAAAATAAATATTTTATAACCATGAAAAATTGAAGAAAACGGGCGATTTTTTCACAAAATTTTTTGAAATTTCTGTAAAATCTTTTTTTTGCGGAATTTTTCACTAACGGTGGTAAATTTCACGTAAGAGACTTTCCTTTTTCAAATGCCGTACGATTTTTTTGTTTCAGAGATCCCAATCCTGAGATTCACTGTCCGCCATCGGAACTACTTTTTGTCGAGGTGTCGAATTTGGCTCCCTCTACAATATTAGTGTACGTGCATAAATGAAAAAAGATATATTTTTTGTATTCTCTAAGAGTTAGATCTTAATAAGTAAAAAGTTTTATGTTCATTCTTAATAAGGGTTCTGGGACAAAAATCTTGAAAAAATGCTTATTTTTGGTCTTCTAAAGTGTACTCTTAAGAAAATTTATCTCATTTTTTATTTTTTTCAAATTTTTTCATTTTGGTCCTCTCAGGCCTCACTGTGTATTTATGTAATTTATTTCACCTGCCCGCTGAAGGGTTAAACAAAATGGGTAATAAAATTAACATTAAAAAAAATAAGTATAAGTTCAAAATAATATTTTTATTAAAATTGTATATTCATACTATACCTTGCACTCATAGACAGTTACTGTTTAAAAAAGCACAATAGAAAAAATATATAAATTTATAACAATATGGTGCAAATGGAATGAAAAAATTCTCTCATCAACTTTAGGAAAAAAGCACTGGAATTAATCAATTTTTAGTTTTAAAGGATCATTCTTGTAAATTTTCATTTCAAGATCATTGAATTATCACCAATAATATTGATAACCTTAAACATTTCTGGGTTTTCCAATTTTGAAATAATATTCAAACAGATAACTTTTCAAGTAAGAACTTCCAGCTCCATTTTCAAAAATTTATTTTTATTTATTTTTAAACATTTAACAATTTATTTTACGGATCTACCATTTTTACACAAATATAACATCAACCTTTACAAAGCATAGGTTGCTTTAAAAAACAAACCAAAATTAAAATTAAACCAAATTAAATTAAAGTAGTATTCTTAAGTTATTAAGTAATGGCCAAAATCTCAACTGATTTCTTAAATGTTGTTGTATCTATTCCAAATAACTCTATACTATTGCTGTGCTCATTGGCAGTTCGTAAAATTCTTGTAATGGGTTCATTTTGACCATAATTTGTAGTATGAAATAAAATGTTGAAAATCTCAGTGTTCTTCTAGTATTAACATTACTTATTAAACTTAATAGAGAGTTATCAAGTAAAATTCTATCCATCCGTTATTTTGGCACGTAAACGCTATTTTTTTACGGTATAAGTTTTAACGTATATGTAATTTAAGAGTTATCAAGTGGTCGAATTCCTGCTTCACGTTAATAGTTGGCAGCTGTCAGTCAAATGTCGTATTTGACAGCAAAATAATTAAATTTGTTTAATTTTTGTTCTGTTTTTGTTTTCTTTCACCCAAGATACATAATTTGTAATTTTGCCTTGCTTTGTACAATTTGGATTTCAAATTTTTCTAAAAAATATGGAAGAGATCTTAGAACAGGCAATGTTACTTGAAGCCAATGACGATGGTATAGAGTACTTAATACTAAATCTCGTTTTAAATGATGATAATGATAACGTTCAAAATCAAAATGTACATCCTGTCTTTAATTTTGATACCTTAGAACCTGAACAAGCCAAACAGTATTTGTAACAGAAACTGGCCATACCACCTGTAATGGTAAGTAATGCTGAGAGGAACTAAAACTTTAAACTCAACCAAAACCAAGCCAAGAAAACAAAGACAAAACACCTGTTAACATACAGAAATAAAATTTCATAACACAACATATTTATTACATGACAGAACTTACATGTCCGAGTCACTCCGAGTCTTGCCGAATTGATGCGAGTCGCTGCTAACGTTACCGTATTTCAAGCCCGCGATCCGACCTATCGTAACGGAGCACGTTAACGTTAAAATCATTTCCGTTATTCAATATTCATACTGCGCATGCTCCATTGCTAAAATAACGTTACCGTGTTCTCCTCGAGTTACTTGATAACTCTCTAGTAACTCTGGATCTTGAACATTTCCATTTATAATCTTAAAAAGGAAACATAAATCTGCTTCAAACCTTCCCTGATGTAGTGATGAGATACTAAGTATGGAAAGTATATCATTATATGTGTATTGCTGTCTAATAAAACCAATTTTCTAAGCAACCAATATTGTTCTTATTAAGATTAGTATGTTCAAATTAAACTTGTTGTTTGTTTAAGTTTATATGACTGCTGACACTAATCCATTCACCAATTTTACATTTTTTTTGTAAATTGTAATATAATTTGTTTATAATTCTTTTCTTTGTATCAAGTGCTATTTAATTTATTTATATATAAAACAGAAGATGAGATCCTCAAAGTTCTACAGCAATCTCTTCTGCAGCATTTTGTCCCAGTGAATTTTTGAAAATGAGGGGTTTTAAAGGGTGTACAACATTATATTTTTTTGAAGTTATACTTCTTTAGGCGCGATGGGAGTAAAATTTAATATGCGCGAATTCATCAAAAACCTTGTTCCCTGGCGCAGACGCATTATACCTTTACTCCGATTGGATGTTCAAATGCAAATGACATGACAATAATTGTTCGATATGGAGGTTATGGATAAATAAATATTGTATATTAGTTTTTATTGTTATGAGGACACAGACAAAAGCAAGTTTATAATTGTAGTAACTTTTTAAATAGTTTTTAAAAGCAACAGGTACCTACATACTTAATTGTAAATGTTTCAGTATTGTAATAAAAAATTACATAGGTACTTACCTGTTTGGAAAATGTATGTACCTATCTAGTAGGTACTGCTTTGATTTACATAATTTGATTACCAACAAAATTTATACCATTTTTCATCTAATATACCTATTGTTTTCTTACTCTATGTTTTGTTGTATTTTAATATTTTAATTCCCTTTGTGAACACACACACACACACACACACACACACACACACACACACACACAAACACACACACACACACAAAAATCAAACTAATTTGATTAAATCCAGTAAACTGTCAAACAGTAAAACGTTCAGTTAGCCTGTCTTCCCACATGACAAGTACGCGTAAGTGGTTAAGTCGGGTGACGGGTGTGTGTAAGTGGATTTCAAATCTAAGGACGTGGGTTCGAATCCCAATGCAAGTTTTTATTTTTTTTATGTTTTTTATACATTTTATGATTGTGAATATATTTGTTATATAATTTTTTTCAGAAAATGCGTATTTAGTTAAAATTTTTGCCAACAGTTATTGTTCAGAAATCATTTCTTTGTGGCATTTTTCAATGTGTTTGTGTGTGTTTTATTCTTTTATTTTTTAAAATTTTTGATATTGTTTTAATAAAAATGTTTGGAAAGTAGTAAGTATTAAAATTAGTTTAATATTTAAATAAAATATAAATAAACTGTTTAAAGTACATATCTTAATTTCGTTGGAATCATATAATAGAAGTATAACTTCTTATGTGCGTACAAAGCTACAAAGTACACACACATTATTTTTTTAATTTGTAGAAATATTAACATTTTGAATAAAAGAAACGAACTTTCTACAAGTTATCGAGCCTGAATTCTTTTAAATGTTTGTAAGCTTAAAAATATGAGATGATCTGGAGAAGCTGATATTGAAGGAAATGGTGCTAGGAGCGAGATTCCGGGGAAGAACACCTACGAGAAATGTGGACAAATTCACAAAAGAAGTTGGAGACACTCTAAAAACTATTGCTTCAGAGTTACAGAAAACAGAGAAGTCTATATTTCGAGTGATACAGCAAAGCTTGCCAGATTGATATTATTTGTACCTTTCGATAGTAACATAAAACTTGATTGCTGTTTTTGTTTTTGAAGCTCGTCAAAATCTTTTTTTTCGTTTTTCTGCTAAATATTTATTAGCAAACTGAGTATGTTTTTTAGTAAAGTGTCTCTCTGATTTCTTATTATGTGTGGCTTTTTTGTGACAAATGAGACAAGTAATTCGAGAGCTTCTGGCGGACTGTGTAACCGGGCAGGGGTGCTCTGAAAAGTGAGTACACGTGACTGAGAGATAGAATCGGTACCTAATAGTCTAGGCGCCAGAGGGGTCACCGTGTCCTTTTCAATTCTGATGGACAAACTCAACGGTTTCTTATGGATCTTTGGCTGCTGATTACGAATTTCGAGGGTGGATTTCGATCCGAGTAGTCAAAAAATTATTATAAACAATTTATATATTGTTAAGATATGTAAAATTTGAATTAATATGGTTTCGATCTTAATATTTTAGAAAAGTTAAAACATATAATAAAAATATACCAAAATTCATTTCGAAGAAATGAAAGTCAATTATCTTTGGATGGCCGTAGGTAAACAAAATTTAAATAGGGATTAAGTATTTTCTTTGTACAGTTAGTATGATAAGAAAGTGGTTATGTGTTTGGACAATGAGACCGGGTTTCCCAAATGGACTTTTGCGGCGAGGGAACAATTGTATTTAGAAATTTAAATGAATGTAATCTTTGTTTAGATATTAAGAAAGGAAAAAAAAAACCGATTGGCATGTAATTAGTTTTAGGAAATTTCTAATGGTAGGGAAAATTGGTGTTTGTTATCTGAAAGGTAGATGGGGATAAAATTGAGGAACTCGGATTGGTGAAGAAGGAAAAAGGAGGGGCTAGGTATGAAGAATGGGAGTTTAGCGAAATGTTAGAGGGTGGAAGGAGAGTCAGTTGTTAAATGATCGTTAAGTCGACTAGTGGTGATCTCTAAGAGTCTCCTGAAGTAGTAAGGCAGATAAGTGAATAGTTGTGAGTTTGTTGAAATAAGTGTCCTGACGGAAGCTCATCACGTAAAGCATTGTAAGTTATATTGTTCTACTTATATTCCAAGAGTCACCGTTGCATGCCGGAACGAGAAATAGATTCAGTTTATCGAGAGGAGAAAAGGCTAGCATTGTTTTTTGAAAGATACGTGCATCTGTAGGGGGTCATTAATGACAATAGGCTTGCAATAATTTGTTGCGAGATTGCTGACTACATAGGGGGCTGCTAAGAGTAAATTGTAGGCGACCAGAGACAAGAATTTGGACAACTCATCATCCGAGAGACAGTTTTATTTTTTTTTGTAGAATTATTCATAACGCAAATTTCAATAAGTACTTTAGATAGTGGTAGGGTTATTTCAATAATCAGAATAGGAGATATTATTTTTAGAGGATATTTTGAGGGTGAATTTATTTCAATAGATGCTTTTGTACCATATATGTGTTTTATTCCGTTAATCTTTGACCTTATTTATCATATGTAAAGCAAAGGAGATATTGAAGCACGAGAATATAAAACCCTGAGATTAGAGCATTAAATAGTGTGATTAAATCATAAGTGCATCATTAAAATTAAATTTAATTAATTAGTTAATTATCTAATCAAGTGCTTTGAGCACACCGATCTTTGAATATCACATTAACTGGAGCCCAGAACGTGGTGGCTTAAAAATATCGCAGCTTTGCATTTGATGGTAGGGAAAGAGATAAGGAATAACTACAGGTGATCCAGAGATAATTTGACAATTTTTCCAGGTGTAAAAATAATTTTGATTTATGGATTGATCGTAGGTATTTGATATTTACTGCCATTGAATTATTTGATTTTTTTTTACCAATCGTACATTTGATATTTATTTTGAAATTTACTGATTGCATATTTGATATTTGTGGAGAAAATTTATTAAATTTGGGGAGAAATATTTGTCGTGTTCTGCAACTTATAGAGTGTTGTAAAATTTCACATTTGGCGGGGACAAAGAAAACAGTAACGAAAAGAAACAACATGTCGACCACAAGGAGGCAAAGCAAAATGCAAGAAAACAGAGAAGAGGAAAAAATTGTTGAAGAAGGATTGGATAATGAAGGAGATACAACGATTATGGAGAGAAAAGAACAGGAATTAACAGGAATAGAGAAACTATTGCAACTGATGCAACTCCAATCACAACAAATGGATAGAAATCAACAGGAAACAAAAAGGACAATGCAAGAAAATCAACAGGAATCAAAACGAGCCATGGAAGAAACACAACAAAAAATAGAGAAAAATCAACAGGAAGCAAAACGAGCCATGGAAATAACACAACAAAAAATGGAAGAAACACAAAGAGAAATATCACAGAGAATAGAACAGAAATTGGAAGAGAATGATGGCAAATTGGAAAAGCGTTTGGAAAAATATGAAAATGAAGTGAAAGCCTGTTTAGAAAAAGTTAGAGAAGAAACAGAAAGGAAACTGAAGATGCAACGAGAAGAAATAGAAACTAAAATGAAGAATATTAAGACTGTGCAGAAGATGGAATTAGAACAGTTAGAAAGCAAATTTGAAAATGCAATACAAGAAGACAGGCGAGAAATAGAAGAAAAATTTAAGCAAAACGAAAAACAAATTGCGGAACTCAAGAATCAACAGAATTGTGGAGAAAGAAGGGAAATGATTATCCTTGGTACAAGCGACGCGAAAATACAATTTGGAGGGGATATTAGAAAAACACACCCAGTACCATTTGTTAAAAATTTGAAAACCAAATTGCAACATATTAGATATTTTGACGACTGCAAAGAAACAATTAGAAACCATCTGAAAGAAGGAGCAGCGTTATGGTATGAAAGTAAAGAAGATGAGTTTGAAAATTGGACAGATTTCGAAAATAAATTTCTCAACTATTTCTGGGGGAAAGTTAAACAGAGGGAAATCAACCAAGAGCTACAGAATGGAAGATATCACGAGAAAATGGGAATATCGGAAGAAAGATATGCTTTGCAGATATATAACAATTCCAAATATCTAGACTACAAATACTCTACCGAATAACTGGTAGAAATGATAAGCAGACATTTCGAAGAAACGCTGGAGGACCACGTGATTTTGAGAAACTATCAAGATATTGATAGTTTGTGCCAATTCCTTCAAGTAAGGGAAGCAAAAAGAAGAGAAATGCGAAACAGAAGACAACATGAACAATATAATGGACCGGCAAGAAGGTATCAATCAAATTATGACCAGAGAAACCGACATGCCCAATCAACAAACGAAGATAGGCCGAGAGAATACCAAAATTACAATAGACAACAAAATTATGATAACAGAAATCACGCAAAAAATAGAACATATGAAAATCACAACAGAAACAGAGATGCACAAAATCCTCCGACTAGGAATACGAACGAACAAAGGGACGGTAGAAACAATCAGAATTTCCAACGACAAAATAGAAGGGAGATGAATCATGTAACAATAGAAAACGAGGAAGAAGATGTATGCAATGAATCCAGACAGGATTTTCAATAAAGCATCCACTGAACAAACATAAACAACTCTCCGGTATATTTTGTCATCCGAGAGAGTTTATACAGTTGGCGGGAAATGAAAGACAAAGTTCTAATTCAAATTTAATATTCTTAGATGCATTTATAAAACATAAAGCGATTAAAATTTTGATTGATTCTGGATCGGAGATATCGTTAATCAATAAGAAACTAGTAAAAGAATTAAATTTGGACAGATTTGTGTATAAAATTCCTAGGGTTGTTTTAGTGGGTGCAAACAAAAAAAAATTGACGACAGTAAATGAAGGTTTGGGAGTGCGGATCAGAGTGGGAGACAAATACTATATTATGCAATGTGTGGTGATCGAAGATTTAAACCATGATATGATAGCGGGAATTGATGAATTGAGTGAAAAACATATCACCATAAATTTTTCGGAGAATCAACTGGAAATCAAAGCAGAACCAGACAACATAGAAGAAGAAACGGAAATAGAGAGGAAAATAATTGTTGAAAAGATAAATGAACAGGAAAAACATAAAGAAATCAATATGACTGTAGAGGAAAAACCGAAAGTACAAGAAAAAAATCAACCAGAAAAAAAAAGAAGGAAGAAAAAGAAGAAGAGTTCAAAAAGAAAGAAGGAAAACACGGTGGATACAAGAGAAAGACAGGAAATCGAAGATACGGAAGAATTGTCGGCAATCGACGATAAAACAGAAAGGAAGCAGGAAGAAAAGGAAGTTCTCATAAGAGAAATGAAAGCAGTAGAAACATGGTGCTCGGGATACCAAATGGAAATTGAAGATAAAAAAAAAACAGAAGAAGAAATAAAGGATGAGGACAGAGAAGAAATGGCAATAATGGACGAGAATCCAGAATTTTATGAAGAAATATTATGGACAGTGAACACATGCGAACAAAATGAGGATGAAAGAAAATTAAAATGTGGAGAAAACATGGAAAAGGAAGTAGAGAAGATTCTAGAAAATTATGGAGATTTGATTAATGAAGAAAGCCGAGTGGCTAAAAATTATGAACATTCTTTTAAAGTTAAAAACTTAGAAAATTTTAAATCAAAGACATATCCAATCCCGTATAAATACAGGCAAAGCGTCGGACAGGAAATTGAAAAAATGATCGAAGACAAGGTGATAGAAAGATGTGACTCTCCATATATCAACCCTATAGTATGCGTTAAAAAATCGAGTGGTGATTTGCGATTATGTTTAGATGCAAGAAACATTAATTCACACACAATCGCGCAATACGAAGCGCCTTTGAACATCGAAGCCATATTTGGACGAATCACAGGGTCACACATTTTTTCCAAAATTGATTTGAAACATAGTTTTTGGTTAATACCTTTGGCAGAGAAATGTCGAAATTATACCGCTTTTTCGATCGACGGAGTGGTATACCGATTTAGGGTGGTACCATTTGGCCTACAGAGTGCATGCGCTGCTTTGGTTCGCGCATTGAACACAATCTTAAATAGGCATGAAGAATTTGTTGTACATTACATAGATGATTTATTAATTTTCTCACCAGATATAACAAGCCATCTACGACATATTCACACTGTGCTAGAAGAACTGGATCAAGCGGGATTGAAATTAAATATTCAAAAGTGTCAGTTTTTCCAAAAGGAAATACTGTATTTAGGATTCAAATTAGACACAAAAGGGATTAGTCTTGCAGAAGATAGAATCGAAATTATAAATAACTACGCTAGGCCAACCAATTTAAAAACATTGCGGGGATTTTTGGGAATGGTAAACTATTTCAAAAAACTAATACCAGACATCAGCACAAAAGAAATACCGTTGATAGCATTACTTAAGAAAAATGTTAGGTGGAAATGGGGAACGGAACAAGAAATGGCTTTCAAAAATTTAAAAGGAGCTTTCTCCACAGCTGTAAGAGTACACCACCCAAGATATGATCAACCTTTCATTCTCCGGACCGATGCTTCCATAACAAAATTCGCAGGGGTGTTATCACAGATCCAAGACGATGTAGAGGTGCCAATCTGTTTTGTCTCCCGTGTAACCAAAACATATGAGAGAAAGTACAGCGTTACTGAATTAGAGTTCGCCAGTGTGTTATTTTGTGTAAATAAATTACGGTTTTACCTACTAGGGGCAAAATTCACCGTTGAAACAGACCATGCAGCTTTGGTACATATAATGAAAAATAGGCTGGTAAATAATAGAATTCATAGGGGCATTCTTTTACTTCAAGAGTATGATTTTGAATTTAAATATATCAAAGGAACTGACAATATCTTGGCTGATGCGTTGACGAGAGATGAACAATTCCGCAAAGAGGACCACAAAACTCTCCACGTTGGCATGAACATAATGAGAGAAGAAGCAGGCTTATTTTCTTTGGCTCAGATCAGGGAAAATCAGGAACAACTGGATGAAAGAGAAAAGCAAAGGGCCGAACAAGAAGATAACTTATATTTTAAGAGGGTCGATGGTAAAGAACTATATGTAATCACGGAACAGATGGCAAAAGAAGTTTTAGCAAAATTACACTGTGACAACGGACACATTGGAAGCAGGAAGGTGTGGCTTATGTTCAGGGAGAACTACATTTGTCGACAGGACTATACAATAGCCAAAGAGATGACTCGAAATTGCGAGACATGCCAAAAGTGTAAAAGTAAGAATTTCAAAAACGAAAACATCACAAAAAACGTCATAGCTCGGAAGAAACTGGATATTGTCGCCATTGATATGTTGAGCGATTTAATAACAACAACACAGAGGAATAAACACATATTAGTTATGGTGGATGTTTTCTCAAAGTATTTAAAACTGTACCCATGTAGAACCACGAAAGGAGCTGAAATACTTCGGAAGATAGACGATTTTATCGAAACAGTGGGAAGACCAGACAATATTTTGTTGGACAATGCGACATACTTTAGGAATGACCGTTTTAAAGGGGAATTAAGAGAGAGAGGCATAAATACAAAATTTGTAAGCATCCGACATCCACAGAGCAACCCATCAGAGCGTTTTATACAAGAAGTCACAAAATTTCTAAGAATTGCTGCGGAAGAACATCATCGACATTGGGACAGAAAAGTGTTTGAAATAGAGACGTATTTGAACTGTGCACCAAATACGGTTACCAAGGAGACGCCTTTATATGTAATGAAAGGAACAATGCCTACGAGACCGTGGGAAGACACCGCCCCCAGACAATACGAAGAAGTGATCGAGGTGGTTCAACGAAGATTGAGACGAAGTGGAGAGAAATATCTCCAAAGGCAAGAGAGGACCCGAAGAAGAAGGCCGGTTACATTCCAGAAAGGGGATAAAGTTTTAGTGAGGGCACTGAGGGTGTCCAATTTACAAAATGGTATTTGTGCTAAATTGATGCCGGTATTTGAAGGTCCATATAGGGTCAATACGGAAAATGGGGTAAATAGTTATGAATTAGCGCATATAGAGACAGGCAAGATACGGGGTATTTTTAACATTCACGACATTTATAAGTATCATGAGTAGAGTTTGGTAACATAATGGAATAATTTGATCCTAAAAAAAACTTGTGTCATTTAAATAAATAACAGAATTTTTTCGGCAAATCAAATGGCGGGGAGTTGTTAAGATATGTAAAATTTGAATTAATATGGTTTCGATCTTAATATTTTAGAAAAGTTAAAACATATAATAAAAATATACCAAAATTCATTTCGAAGAAATGAAAGTCAATTATCTTTGGATGGCCGTAGGTAAACAAAATTTAAATAGGGATTAAGTATTTTCTTTGTACAGTTAGTATGATAAGAAAGTGGTTATGTGTTTGGACAATGAGACCGGGTTTCCCAAATGGACTTTTGCGGCGAGGGAACAATTGTATTTAGAAATTTAAATGAATGTAATCTTTGTTTAGATATTAAGAAAGGAAAAAAAAAACCGATTGGCATGTAATTAGTTTTAGGAAATTTCTAATGGTAGGGAAAATTGGTGTTTGTTATCTGAAAGGTAGATGGGGATAAAATTGAGGAACTCGGATTGGTGAAGAAGGAAAAAGGAGGGGCTAGGTATGAAGAATGGGAGTTTAGCGAAATGTTAGAGGGTGGAAGGAGAGTCAGTTGTTAAATGATCGTTAAGTCGACTAGTGGTGATCTCTAAGAGTCTCCTGAAGTAGTAAGGCAGATAAGTGAATAGTTGTGAGTTTGTTGAAATAAGTGTCCTGACGGAAGCTCATCACGTAAAGCATTGTAAGTTATATTGTTCTACTTATATTCCAAGAGTCACCGTTGCATGCCGGAACGAGAAATAGATTCAGTTTATCGAGAGGAGAAAAGGCTAGCATTGTTTTTTGAAAGATACGTGCATCTGTAGGGGGTCATTAATGACAATAGGCTTGCAATAATTTGTTGCGAGATTGCTGACTACATAGGGGGCTGCTAAGAGTAAATTGTAGGCGACCAGAGACAAGAATTTGGACAACTCATCATCCGAGAGACAGTTTTATTTTTTTTGTAGAATTATTCATAACGCAAATTTCAATAAGTACTTTAGATAGTGGTAGGGTTATTTCAATAATCAGAATAGGAGATATTATTTTTAGAGGATATTTTGAGGGTGAATTTATTTCAATAGATGCTTTTGTACCATATATGTGTTTTATTCCGTTAATCTTTGACCTTATTTATCATATGTAAAGCAAAGGAGATATTGAAGCACGAGAATATAAAACCCTGAGATTAGAGCATTAAATAGTGTGATTAAATCATAAGTGCATCATTAAAATTAAATTTAATTAATTAGTTAATTATCTAATCAAGTGCTTTGAGCACACCGATCTTTGAATATCACATTAATATATATATATATATATATATATATATATATATATATATATATATATATATACAGGGTGGTTCATCTTATTCGCCTCGGTGTCTGTACGGAAAACCACTTGATATTTTAAAAAAATTTCTTCACAGTAATATACAGGGCCATTAATACTACAATCTAAAAATAATGTGAATTGTACAGGGTGCTTCAAAAAAGAGTGGTATATCAAAGTTATATTTTTTCTTATGGAATGCCCTATATATGATAACATTATTGAATTGACCTTTAAAAATAAGCTATACTTTCATAAGGGCTCCCTATACCTAAATACAGGGTGTTTTGATTTATTTCGATTTTTATAAAAATGTAAGGTTTTAGAAAAAAATTAATATCTACGAATATAAGAATCAGTAACAAATTCTTTCTTGGATCTTAATAATTGACTATTTAGCATACTTAAGCAGATGCTTATTGCAACAAAGTTTCTTACAGGGTGGTCAAAATATGAGATTGTTCTATTAACAAATTCAAGCTGTAATAACTTACTTAATTTAAATGGAACACCCTGTATCTTACTAGTCTATCGCGTAGAAAATATACTTAGCTTTCAATTTGTATTAGGGTTTCCTATACCTATCTTTTTACAGGGTGGTCAAAATATTAGATTGTTCTATTAACAAATTCAAATTGTAATAACTTACTTATTTTAAATAGAACTTACTAGCCTATCGCGTAGAAAATTTATTTAGCTTTCAATTCTTGTTAGGGTTTCCTATACCTATCTCCCTTCATTTGTTAAATATTTAAAGATTTAATAATTTGCAAGCTTTAAAAATTAGAATTAAGTAAATATGTCGTGGTTACATATGTACAACACATCACCAACACCGGCAATATACTTAGACATGATACTGTTATTAATAAAATTTTCATTGTTATCATGTAATCACACAGAGTGTTGTATTATCTTAGTTGATTTTGGCCTACATTTGACATTGAATAATATGTTTATATTACACCGCATATTCTATATTAGATGCCATATTCTGGAAGATATTTAAATTATATTTCATTCGGTATCAGTATTTTCCATACCTTAAACCAACGGTTATTAAGTAAATTTAAGAACAACACTTTTTGTTTGAATCTTTGAATCGCAATTACAAACAATTAAATGCAATGGCTACTATGACGAAAACGAGCCTATTGTACAAAAATATGTAAAAATGGGTATTTACCCATAACATGGGAATTTACATTTACAGAATAACATGTGTATTGAGAATGTTTACATGGAATTGAAGAGATTTTAAATATCTTCCATTATAAAGAATAGAATATCGACTATGTCATTTAAAATAAGAACACTCTGTGTGATTAAATGATAAAAATTTGAATTTTATTAACGAAAGTATCTTGACTAAGATATTTAAGTATATTGCCGGTGTTGGTGATGTGTTGTACATAACCACGACATAGGTACTTAATTCTAATTTTTAAAGCTTACAAATTAGGAAATCTTTAAATATTTAACAAATGAAGGGAGATAGGTATAGGAAACCCTAATAAGAATTGAAAGCAAAGTAAATTTTCTACGCGATAGATTGGTAAGATACAGGGTGTTCCAGATAAAATAAGTAAGTTATTACAGCTTGAATTTTTTAATAGAACAATCTAATATTTTGACCACCCTGTAAAAGATAGGTATAGGAAACCCTAATATAAATTGAAAGCTAAGTAAATTTTATACGCGATAGACTAGTAAGATACAGGGTGTTCTATTTAAAATAAGTAAGTTATTACAGCTTGAATTTGTTAATAGAACAATCTCATATTTTGACCACCCTGTAAGAAATTTTGTTACAGTAATCATCTGTTTAAGTATGCTAAATAGTCTATTATTAAGATCCAAGAAAGAATTTGTTACTGATTCTTAGATTCGTAGATACTTATTTTTTTCTAAAACCTTACATTTTCATAAAAATCGAAATAAATCAAAACACACTGTATTTAGGTATAGGGAAACCTTATGAAAGTATAGCTTATTTTTTAAGGTCAATTCAGTACTGTCATCAGATATAGGGCATTCCATAAGAAAAAATATAACTTTGATATACCACTCTTTTTTGGAGCACCCTGTATAATTCATATTATTTTTAGATTGTAGTATTAAAGGCCCTGTATATTTCTGTGAAGAAATGTTATAAAATATCAAGTGGTTTTCCGTACAGAGACCCTAGGCGAATAAGATGAACCACCCTGTATATATAATGTTCTTGAACTCCTAAGTGGAGCATAGAGCTTCAGTGAAAACGCGCCACCGGGTTCTATTTTGCGCTAGGGTCTTCACCTCATTCCAAGACTTTCCTTGACTTCTTATCTCGTCCATGATGGATCTTCTCCAAGTTTGTGCTGGGCGACCTCTTTTTCTCTTTCCTTGGGGATTCCACTCTAGGGCATTTTTTGCAATACTGGAACTATCTTTTCGGAGTGTGTGACCTATCCACCCCCACTTTCTGTATTTTATTTCATTTTCTACCCTCTTTTGTTGGGTCAGGTGTAGCAGATCTTCGTTTCTGATGGTGTTTGGCCAGAAAATACGAACAATTCTTCGTAGACATTTGTTAACAAAGACCTGCAATTTGTCTGTAAGGTATTTTGTCACTTTCCAGGTTTCACATCCATAGAGTAGAACAGACATAACATTTGACTGGAATATTCGGATCTTTGTCCTTGTAGTATATTCTCCAGACCTCCAAACAGGGTTAAGCATGCTGAAAGCTTGTTGAGCTTTTCGTATCCTCATACGAATATCGTCTTCTGTACCTCCGTTTTCTGTTATGACACTTCCAAGGTACGTGAAGTTCCCCACATTTTCAATCTGCTTGTTGTCGATATTAAATAGCGTGTTGTTCCTTGCATTTATTCTCATCGACTTGGTTTTACCAATATTGATTTTTAAACCTATTTTATTGGCCTCAGTGGATAGTGTTTGCAATTGGTCGGCCACATCCTGGAACCTTTGTCCTAACAGGCAGATATCGTCGGCGTATTCCAGATCACTTAGGCGTGTGGTTAACGTCCATTGTATCCCTTTTGTGTCGAAGTCTAGTTTGGAGAGAACATAGTCCAGAGCTATGTTAAACAGAAACGGAGAAAGCACACATCCCTGTCTGACTCCAGTAAGTACGTCAAATTCGTCACTGTTGACCCCATTGTGTTTCACGCTGCACGTCGACGTTTCACGTGTACAGTGACTTTATAATGGAAATTATTTTATGAGGAATGTTTCTTAGCTCTAAAATTTTCCATATAGCAGCATGAGACAGGCTGTCAAAGGCACGTTCGAAATCGACAAAGACCATGTATAGAGGTGTGTTCCATTCAACCGATTGTTCCATTATTACCCTCGCTGTATTAATGTGATCTATGCAGGAAGATTCTGGTCTAAAACCTGCTTGATTCGCTCGAAATTCAACCTTGTTTGTTAATCTTTTATGTATGATGATCGTAAAAATTTTATTTATGACGGTAAGCAAGGTTATTCCTCTCCAATTTTTGCACAGTGTGAGGTTGCCCTTTTTTGGAAGCTTAATAATATTACCTTTTTTCCAGCCCGCTGGAATGCGGTTTGTTTCCCACACCTCTCGGATTATGGGGAGCAAAAGTTCAGCGGTTAGATGCGGGTCAGTTTTAAGTAGTTCGGCAGCAATGTTATCGATTCCCGGGGACCTGTTATTTCTCAGAGATTTGATAGCTTTGAGAGATTTGACAATTTAATTGTTAATAAATTTTTTATAAGGCTCTGGCTGATAAACTAAAAGAGATATAAAAGAATGTTTCAAAAATTTGTTCGTTAATACAAAACGAAGAAAAAAACGTTTACTAAACTTAAATCCAACAACTATTACTAAAGATATTGTAAAATTAGTGCACAATGCAAACTGCAAATTGCAAAATAAGTATTTTTCGAAGCTTTATCCATCGTACCTCGGCTTCTACGCATGCAAATGAGCCTTAGAAGGTTTCATTTTAAAGATTTGTTAATAGGCTACCAAAAAAAGTTCGTTAAATTACTTTATCTTCATTTGTTTTAAAATTATACCCGTTTGAATTTATAATTTTCTTAAAAAAATTGTACATTAATTTGTTTATAAGGGTTTCAAGTAAATTTGAGCTGTAAACATTTATACTTTAATTAACAATAATGATAGAAGAACTCAAAAGGAATAATTTGAGCTTAAGAAAATGTTTGTAAGTTTATTTTTGGTCAAGATATCGATATTTTAATAGCGCGCTATGAGGCGCAACATCGGCTCACAGTCAAGTATTTTTCGACGCTTTATCGATAGTAACTCGGCTTCTACGCATCATCATTGCATATAAAACGAGCATTTATGTTGTGGCGGCATACACAAAATTTACGTGCCTTGATGATTCTGCAAAAGAACTAGATCCACTTTATATGGATACTATCCACTATCCACTGGATATCTATATGATATAAATTATATCTATATATTCTCTGACTCTGAAGCCCCAGAAAGTTTTAGTTTTACTGCGTACAAGAACAGACTTAGTACCACCATGTAACTAAAAATTGCTCTAAGAACTTATGCAGATGTAAAAAAAGCTGAGATTCCCCTGTATATCTCGATTAAGGTGCATGAAACAAAAAGTTTGTAAAAATAGTATTAATAAATAATATCAACTTTAGTTCTGTTTCTGAAATATTAGTTTTTAATGCTTTTTTTCTCATTTAGTACAAAAAATAGAAGACAAAGTAAATAGAATGAAAGGTGATACGAGGTTATAGTATGATGATTTAATTATAAGAATTATAGGATAAAATTTTTTTAGGATTTTCAAAAATGAAAAATGAAGATAACGTATATACACTGTGTCCACACGGATGGGGTACCCAAGAGGAAAAACTTTTTTATTTTCAATTTTAGCGAAAAATGTCATTGTTGATAAAAAGTTTTGCTTGTTCTAAAACCCCCATAAAATGAAATAAAATTCAAGTTTTTCAAATCCTGCCTAATTTTATAGCCAATTTTATGTAAATCCCTATAAATTTTTGAACTAAGTTCGAAATTGTAACAATAATAACTTGGGAGAACAACCCTTTCGCTTCTCTGGATTATGAAGCCAAACTTTGTCGTTCTCCTTGAATCATCAAATTATTTATAGTCCAGGGCTCATCTGTTTTGAGATGGACGTTGAGAGGTCACTCAAATTTTTTTGCAGAAATTGCTTGAAAATAACTCAAATAATAATATTTGAGTTATCCTCCCACTCAAAATGGTCCGGAACATTGTTTAAATAATCAAAATGTCAGAATATGAAGGAAAAATTCGATTTTTTTATTGGTTTTTTGAATATAACTTTAAAACTGTTCATTTCTGAGAAAAGTTGTACTGACATAAAAGTTGCGTAATTCAATTTCCTACAATACAGAATTGGTTAAAAATTTAAAAAATAGTCACCCTTGTTGCAAAATAGCAATACTTGCGAAAAAAAACATACAAAAACAAGTATTCGCATTTTACGTTTTTCAACCATTTATGCTACAATTAGGACCTTCATATTTTACCCAGAAAAACTTTATGATATAGTAAAACAACACTGTAAATTTCATTAAGATCGGTTTAATAGATTTTGCAAAATAAAATTTTGCAATCCAGCTTTTGCAAAAAAAAATTCATTTTTTAAAAATGTTGCAGGACTGAAAATAAAGCAGATAGTAAGGTAATTTTTTTTTGCTTATAGAAGTTTACTGTACCTTTCATTTGCAATTTGCAAAATTAAAATCGAATAATTACCACGGCGTCAGGAAATTTTTTAAATAAACATTAATTTTGGGTGCTACGCGCAGGACAGCGGTGTTCGATTCACACAAGTTGATTTCCACCAAAATTTCTTCTAATCTTTATCTAATATATTATTTTCTTACTCTATATTTTGTTGTATTTTAAGATTTTAATTCCACAAAAATCAAACTAATTTTATTATTGTTTGTGAAATATTGTTTAAACAATTGCATATGTTTAAAAATAATAAATTTTTATTCTCCAAGTTAAAATATATGAACAAAGAAAGTTTTTACTAAAGAACGTGTTATTTCAAAGGATAGAGTATGTGATTTTATTTTGCAATAAACAAATTTATTTATTTATATCGAAATGTAATAAAAATTAAAATGTATCAATCATTATCAAAGGTCATTGAAATGCCCAATCAGAGCAAACTATCCGCTGTCCTGAGCGTAGCACCAATAATTAATGTTTATTTAAAAAAATTCCTGACGTCGTGGCAGTTAATCGATTTTAATTTTGTAAATTGCAAATAAAAGGTACATTACACTTCTATAGGCAAAAAAAATTTCAACTTGCTATATGCTTTATTTTCAGTCCTGTAACATTTTGAAAAAACGATTTTTTTTTGCGAAAGCTGGATTGCAAAATTTATTTTGCAAAATCTATTAAACCGATCCTAATGAAATTTACAATATTGTTTTACCGTATCATAAAGTTTTTCTGGGTGAAATATGAAGGTCCTAAGTGTAGCATAAATGATTGAAAAAACGTAATTTTGCTGTTTTGCAACAAAGGTGACTATTTTTTAAATTTTTAACTAATTCTATATTGTAGGAAATTTAATTATACAACTTTTATGTCAGTACAACTTTTCGTGGAAATGACTACTTTTAAAGTTATAATCAAAAAACGAAGAAAAAAATCGAATTTTTCCTTCATTTTTTGACATTTTGATTATTTAAACAATGTTCCGGACCTTTTTGAGAGGGAGGATAACTCAAATATTATTATTTGATTTATTTTCAAGCAATTTCTGCAAAAAAATTTGAGTCACCTCTCAACGTCCAAATGTACTAATATTTTTACAGATCCGCCCTGGTCTATTATTAATTAAATAATTATTAATCTAGTAATTTTAATAATGAAATTTAACACAAGATAAATTCTTTATTGAACGCTTAACAATGTCGAAAAAAATGACAATTCGCAAATTATTTATCGGAGTTGTCAGTTACTAAGCTACATTGTGGCTTGGCAACACTAGATTATTGTTACGATTTCGAACTTAGTGCAAAAATTTATAGGGATTTACATAAAATTGGGTACAAAATTAAGCAGGATTTGAAAAACTTGAATTTTATTTCGTTTTATGGGGTTTTAGAACAAGCAAAACTTTTTATCAAGAATGACATTTTTCGCTAAAATTGAAAATAAAAAAGTTTTTCCTCTTGGGCACCCCAACCGTGGACACACTGTATACATAGAAATTATTTTGCATCGATAAGTTAGCGCGTGAACCTTTACGCGGTGAGCCGATCTTGCGCCTCAGAGCGCACTATTAAAATATCGATATCTTGGCCACAGTGCCGGATTAACCAATAGGCAAAATAGGCAGTTGCCTATGGGCCTCGA
This sequence comes from Diabrotica virgifera virgifera, assembly GCF_917563875.1. Taxonomy (NCBI): domain Eukaryota; kingdom Metazoa; phylum Arthropoda; class Insecta; order Coleoptera; family Chrysomelidae; genus Diabrotica; species Diabrotica virgifera. The sequence goes on from NC_065451.1 coordinate 174,341,769, forward strand.
CTCAAAGGGGACCTCGCAGGGCCCTAAATGAAAAAATAATAATTAGATTTAAATAAAAATTATAAATCATATCATGTTGAAATATTCAAATATCGAGCAGTACCATAAAAGTGATGGTGGACGTATAAAATTACATTACAAGGCACACTTTTGTTCACATAGAAAGCCTATGTTGTGAGAATAAGTCGCTAATCAATGCCGATGGAAAGAAGGAACAGTACTGCCTATCAGTCTGCACGGTTTATTAGAAAAGTAGTAAGAGCAAAAGCAACAAATGAGTCAGTGCCCCCTCGCTATCCTCTCTTTCATTACCCATGCCTTTTGCTACATGTCAGGCAAATACAATGGTCTCCAGGCTCATTTATCTAAGATTTAAAAAACTTACAATTTACAGTTTTTGTACCGCACACTCTCTTTAGTTGGAGTAAGTGCTGCTAAAAGTTGTGTTGGACCCGTTGGAACAATATCGTATTTTGGATTTGTTCAGTCCATGTACAACTTTTTTTCAGCCTCTAACCACCGTTGGAAAGCTACGATCAAATGCTTAAATGAAACTCAACTAAGCGATCCCATTCGCCAACGAACTAAACCTTTTCCTTAAAGTACAAGCAGCACTACACAGACTGCAAGAGCTTTTTCTAAAGGTTAAAACGCCTTCAAATCTGCTCTTCATACTCTTTGTCCTGGAATAAGAGAGACAAAGATTTTCATTAGTATTACAAGATAAATTAGTAGATGTAAAATAATATTTAATATTGATTTGGGTCAAGGTTGTGTAATATCAACTAACATTTACCTTAATTGTTTATTTAAATATGTATTAGGTGTTCTAAATATTGAGCCATGGGTGCTCATTAAGCAACCCGTGGATGATTGCAAGGACATAGTTTGATTGTTGAAAATAATGTAATAAAAAGACAGAATAAACGTGGTGTTCGTCGAGTGAAGATGTTTTATTCTCCCTTAACTACTTAACATTGAAAAGAACCCTTAGCCACCACCTTAGCTACCAGATATATTAGATGGCGATCCTGCCAGGATGAAGACCCTAATCAGAAAGCTGAAACAGTTCTTGAGGCTAAGTGTTTGTTGAAAGAAATGTCAAGACAGAAACATTCATAATGAATGAGTTTTGCAACAATTCTAGAGCTCATCAACGCTGTCATTAAATCATTACAGAGAGAAGAGATTGAACTTGAAACGCAGTTCAATTTCTTAAATGACTTTTGGAGTTCTTAAAATCCCAGAGATAATTTTGCTTACTACGAGCAGAAAGTCTGCGATCTACAATACTTTTAATATACCGACGAGAGTAAACAAACGCGAGCAAGAAAAATATTTTGGTGGTGCTAATTCCAATAAGTTTTTCTACAGGGTGGAGAAAAGTTACAAGGTTGAAACGAATCTACCAATTTTGGATTGGTAGTCCAAGTAGACAGCCTAAGAATCAGTAACTCAGTATTTGGTGTTTTGTGTGTTTTCCAAAACTGAGTGATACTCAAATAAAGGAGTGTGCTTAAAACTATATGAAAACTCTACTGATGATATTGAACCTGAAATTTAAGATGAAATTTCAAATGGTTCAAATATTTTATAGTCCATCTTCAGGACTTGTAGCGAAAACAATTTATTGCTGTTTCATAGCCTTTTTGGGTTATTTGTGAGGACAAATTCGAATCGAAGTTTTGAAATTTGTCAGTAGCTTGTAAGATTTATCTTACGCTAATGATTACAAATGCAACAGGCGAACGGTTATTTTCAAAAATGAAAATTATTAAAATCTGTCACCGTTCGTTCATTGATAACTATAGCAAAAGAAAACTTAAATAATTTTTTATTATAAAATTTCAGCAAAACTATAGAAATAAACAGTTTCTTGACTATTTCTTTGTTTTATTTCTTCAAACAAAATGAAACATAAATTTAAGTTTAAATCTACAAAATGTCCACAAATATATCAAAGGAATGCCGCCCGGAGTTGGAGGGGTTATCCGAGGTTTTGGAGGGAAAAAACATAACTTTCTTAAGGGGCCTCCTAGCTTAGGTTGCCTAGGGGCCTCAAGATTCTTAATCCGGGACTGCTTGGCCAAAAATAAATCTACAAACATTATCGTAAGCTCAAAATGTTTCTTTTGAGTTCTTCCATCATTATTGTTAATTAAAGTATACATTTTTATAGCTTAAATTTGCTTGAAACCCTTATAAACAAATTAATGTGCAATTTTTTTAAGAAAATTTTTACTTCAAATGGGTATAACTTTAAAACAAATGAAGATCAAGTAATTTAATAAACTCTGTTTGGAAGACTATTAATGAAGCTTTAAAATTAGACCTTCTAAGCTTCATTTGCATGCATGGAAGCCGAGTTACGATCGATAAAGCTTCGAAAAATACTTATTTTGCAATTTGCATTGTGCACTAATTTTACAATATCTTGAGTTCTAATTATTGGATTTAAGTTTAGTAAACGCTTTTTTCTTCGTTTTTTATTAACGAACAAATTTTATTTGAAACATTATTTTTTATCTCTTTTAGTTTATGAGCCAGAGCCTTATAAACAATTTGTAAAAAATTAAATTGTTTATAACAATTTTTTGACCACTCGGATCGAAATCCACCCTCGAAATTTGTAATCAACAGCCAAAAATCCATAAGAAACCGTTGAGTTTGTCCATCAGAATGAAAATGACACGGTGACCTCTATTTGGCGCCTCGCCTAGACTACTAATCCTCGTTGATGTATTCAGAACGATTTTCAAAATTTTTTTGATAAAATAAATAATATTTGCATATGGAACTAAAGAGTTGCAGCCTATGAGAGCTGCATGTGGCTCTCAAGCCGCAGGTTGCTGACCCTTGGACTATGAAAAAAATGTCTATAAAGATAAGAATACTCTCTTGATACGAAATAAAATTTACATATATTAAGAATGCTAAAATATAAATATTGTTTTGTTTTTACATGCATTTTTTTGCATGTAAAATCATCTTCATGCAACTTCTCTTTCTAATTTGTTTGATATAGTTTGATATGATTTGTTTGATAAAATATTTTATATTTTATGTAACATAATACAATAGGTCTGGATCCCGCGTATGAAAAAAAAGTTGATTAATAGCAAGCTGAAAATTTGTTAATAGCTTAAGGGTGTCTAGTCGGACAAACTTTGATATATGGGAACACTAGAACAGGGGAAGTTTTAATTGTGGAACAGGTTAAAAATTTGGAACGGTCAGACCACGAAAACGGCACATGTATTTTGTCCGACAGAACAGACCTAAACTCTCCGAAGAGAGATTAAACTCTCATGCAAAAATCAGACTGCTATTTATCACCAAATGGGCGTTTTAATGAGTGGAACATGTAGAATATGTCAAATGACACGAATTATGACAGGTGATAAATAGCAGTCTGATTTTTGCATGAGAGTTTAATATCTGTTCGGAGAGTTTAAGTCTGTTCTGTCGGAAAAAATAAATGTGCCGTTTTCGTGGTCTGATTGTTCCAAATTTTTAAACTGTTCCACAATTAAAACCGCCCCTGTTCCAGTGTTCCCATATATCAAAGTTTATCCGACTAGACACCCTTAAGCTATTAACAAATTTTCAGCTTGCTATTAATCAACTTTTTTTTCATACGCGGGATCCAGACCTACAACCTTAGTAATTTGTTTTAAATTTATTAGTGTGTGCATTATAAATAATAACCTTATCAATCTGTAACCTGAACCAATATAAATCAATAATAAAATCCTTGAAATGTTATAACTAAAAAAGTGTAAACACCGATTATGTATTAATCTTAAACATTGATATAATAAATATTTGTATATTAATATGAAATATCGTATGTTTCTAGGCTAGTAATCCCCCTTATCTGTATAATTATTATAATATTGATAAATTACAAGTCTATTAAAATTAATGTAGAGTTCATACCATTCAACTCATATTTGTAAATAGAAATCATAAATACCATCAATCTTCTACAATTAATACTTTTGATATTATAATCTACATATAGGGTGGATACCACTTATGGAATAAAATTATTATTTTAGTCCTATATATAATATATATATATAATAAGTGAGTCTTCTACAGCTGTCGCCGCTTCTCGCATCCTAATTTCTAGCGTTTTCTGTCGAAGCAATCTTCAGTTTTTAGGTCTCTGGCCGTCATTGCATCTTCGACATCTTCTCTCCAGGATCGTCTTGGTCTACCTCGTTTTCTTCTAGTGGGTGGAGTCCATTTTTCTATTTTTTTTCGGCCATCTATTTTCGGGCATTCTCTGAAGGTGTCCATACCAGTTAAGTATTTTGGCTTCGATTGTGTCTATTATATCTAGATCAATTTCCATTTGTCTCCTAATATCTTCGTTTCTCACCCTATCAAGTCTAGTGAGTCGGCAACATCGTCTCCAATAGTTCATTTCCATGGCCTTAATTTTGGACTTGTTTCTTTGGTTGATTTCCCAGAGTTCAGCGCCGTACAACCCAATACTTTCTATTATTGTTTTATACATTCTTCTTTTATTTTCTTTTGTTATTTTATTACTCCACAGTAGTCCGTGTAGCTGTCTGCTGGCTGATCTTGCTTGGCCAATCCTGGAATGTATTTCATCGTTACTCCCTGCTTTTGAAGTTATTTGGACTCCTACAGAAGCGTCATTTGAAATTTTGTTAGGGGGGGGCAAGCATTATATATACAATACATTTATATGCAAACATAATACAAAATTGATCTCTTTTTTGTAAATTTCAGTAATTTTCAGGGTCAGGGGGGGCAAATGCCCCCCCTGCCCCCTATCAAATGACGCCCCTGGACTCCTAAGTATTTGAAGAGTTCTGTTGGGTTTATAGTTCCCATTTCAATTTGTAGGCGTTCTGGTGTTTCTCCTACAAGTAAGTACTCGGTTTTTTGTATATTAATTGTAAGGCCCCACTTATTGTACTCCTCTTCCAATTTTCTGAGCATATAGTCTATATCACTCTCGTCTTCAGCTAGAATGGCTTGGTTGTCAGCGAAGTGTATTGTGTACAATCTATCGTCATCGATAGGGATGCCCATATTGCAGCACTTTCATTACAGTGAGAGTGCCTCATTTAAATATATTTTAAAGAGTGTAGGTGCTATGCAGCAGCCTTGATTTAGGCCCTTACTAATAGGAATTTCTCTCGTTAATTTGTTTCAAGTTTTAATGTTTACCGTCATATTTTTGTAAAGCTGTTGTACTGCTTGTATATTTTTTTTGCTTATTCCTTGTTTTTCCATTGCTATCCAGAGCATTGAAAGGGGTACACTATCGTATGCCTTTGTCAGATCAATAAAAACTATATGGGTGGAAAGGTTGTGGGCTAATCTTTTCTCAATAACCTGCTTTAGAGAAAATATGCTGTCCATACAGGATCTGCCTGCACGAAAGCCATTTTGTTCTTCTACATCTGTGAAGCCTTTTTCAATTTTATTTTTTATTATTTTTCCATATAGTCTTGAGAGTGAGTTTATGACACTAAGCCCCCTGTAGTTTGAACAATTTTTTCTATCTCCTTTTTTGTATATGTTGTTAATATGTGCTTTTGTCCACTCAGGTGGTAAATCATGACCTTTATAGAATAAGGTGAAAACATACGCAAGTAATTCTCGTAATACTTGTGGGCTGTGTTTTAGTAATTCGTTCGGTATTCCTTGTGGTCCGCATGACTTTCAATTTTCTAGAGTTCGTATTGCAATCACGACTTCCTGTAATGTTATTTCATGGTCTTCATCGTATTCTACTTCATATGTTGTTGTACTGATGGTCGTGAATTGCGGTCTTGTTTCAGTCAAAAGTTGCGAGTAATGTTCGATCCAAGATCTTTCTTCTATTAAATCTATTCTAGTAGTTTCTTTTCTGTTTGTGCTCAGATTTTTTATCGTTTTCCATGCTTCTCTTGATCTTGTTGACCCTATATATTTGTTGAGCTCTTCGCATTTACTTTCCCAGGAAATATTTTTTGCTTTCGTTTCTAGATTTTTTACTTCTCTGTTTGATCTTGCCTACGTTCGTCTATCATCTGGGTCATTTGTTTGCAGCCATTTTTGATACGCTTGTTTCTTGTTGTGTACTGCATTAGCAATGTCATCTGTCCACCACAATGGAGTATTCTTTTTGTTCCTTTGGATTGTGCCGAGCGCCTCATAAGCTGCTTCATTGATTTTATTTAATATCTCGTTATAGGTATTCTGTGCTGAGGAGTAGATCAGGTTCGACAATTTTTGGCTAAGCCGCAGCTTATATAAAAATGATGTTGAGTCGTTTTGCAGTGCATCAATATTGTATTTAGGTAGATCCGTCTCGAGTGATTTTGATTGAGCTGGTAGGTTGTCATTTTGATGTAGTAGTCGCGGTCGATACTGTAGAAAACATTTTGATCTTACCATATTTGTTTGAATGTTTGAAAACAATTTCGCCATACATACTCGAGCCATTGGTTCATATTATCAATATATGTATAGAAAAAGGAATATGGCCTAAAGCCTTCAAAACAACAGTAGTCATACCAATATACAAAAATGAAGACAAAACTCTTGCTGCAAACTATCGACCTATATCTCTTATTCCGCATATTTCTAAAATATTTGAATTATTATTGAAAAATAGGCTTACAGCATATATCAAAAAATATAATTTAATTTCCCCTCACCAATTTGGTTTTAAGCAAAATACTTCCACCCAAGATGCCATTTTGAATTTAACATCCAAAGCATATGAATCACTTAACAAAAATAAAGTTTGCTTATGCGTATTTCTTGATTTGGCCAAAGCTTTTGACACTGTTAGTCACAATTACCTCTTACAAACCTTAGAGAAAATTGGTATAAGAGACAACTGTTTACAATTATTTAGAAGTTACCTCTCTGAGAGACAACAGGTAGTAAGGGTCTCCGAAGTAATAAGCGGACAAAGAGGTATAACATATGGAGTGCCACAGGGAACAGTATTAGGTCCTGTCCTGTTTAATCTATATATAAATGGATTATTTTCATTACAGAGTACAGGGCATATAATTGGGTTTGCTGATGATACTGCTATTATTTATGATGCTGAGAATTGGTATGAATTAAAAACAAAAGCAGAATATGATCTACAACTAATAAAATAATGGTTTGACTACAAAATACTAACAATCAATTTTAAGAAAACTGTTTATCTACCAATATTTAACTCTAACTTGACTACTGATCTTTTCAAACCCCTTCAAATATCACATAATAAACAAAAATTTTATATTAAACCCGTAACAAATGTTAAATATCTAGGAGTTTTTATAGATACACAACTAAAATGGGACTTTCATATTAAATATATCATTAAAAAGCTACAGTTTATCCTGTATAAGTTTAAACATCTTAAAAAACACATACCTAATATATACCTTCGCACACTATATTACGGACTAGTAGAAAGTCATCTCCGTTATGGTATACTGGCTTGGGGAAGCGCCCTGAAAACACACATTCTCCCACTGGAAATCATACAAAGAAGATTTCTGAAAATTATTATGTCTAAACCATACACCTACTCTACAGATAGATTATATAAGGATAGTAATATATTTGACTTGAAACAGTTATACTTTCTTTGTGTGTCTTTAAAATATCACACCATGAAAACCGACAACAATTTACCATCACATGAGCATGATACAAGAGGCAAACACCTCTATATGATTCCGAAAATGACAAAGTCCTTCTGTCAAAGAAGTTTTCTATTTCTAGCCCCAAAAATATATAATCATATCCCCAGTGATATCAAAAATACTAAGAATGTTCTTCTATTTAAAAAGAAATTAAAATCATTTCTGATGGAACAAACAAGAAATTTTTGTGACATCATTATAGTAGCTTAAATTTACATACATTAAAAAACAAAAAAAAAATAAATGAAACTCTAGAGTCACTACCAATTTCTATACCTATATTTCAAATTTTATATTGTTTTAAACTGATTTATTTTGCTTATTATTTTTTATCATATTTAATAAAACATGCGTATATACACCATTCTTCAAAAATATTTCTAACTGATTCAGCCATACATAATTGTTTTAAAAAAAATTAATTATTCGTGCTTTATTGTTAAACTAAGTATTTATTTTATTGTTTTCATTATATTATTTATTCTACGTATTATCATATTTACTAAAACATAACTGTGTATTTACAATAATTTAAAAAAACGTTCCTATCTATTTATTGTATTATATTGTATTATGTTGCTATTTATGTTATTTACGTTAGTATGTTATTATTTATTATTTTATATCCTATTTACCGAAACAGGTGTATCCACACCTCTCGGAGACCTTCGGGTTAATTTATTCACTTTATATGTAAATACAGTGGAACCCCGATAAGTCGGCCCCCGATAACCCGGAACTCCGGCTAACCCGGACCGATTTTTATCAGACAAACATTTCAACAATAAAAATGTATTGCTGTTACAAAATCTCGTGAACCTAATTCATTCATTTGGTGACGTCAATATACGAACGAAACGATTGATGAATCCGACATTACTGAAAATATCAGGGTGCAGATGGGACCCTGTCGCGCAATTCGCGGCAAATAAAATAGTCGTATGTTTTTGGCTTCATTTTATTTCGGTTATACATACGCATTTTCAAGGTTCACGAGGTTTTGTACCAACTCTATGTAATATAATATTTGAGAGATAATGGAACCGGATTGAACTACATATAACATAGTAAAAATGACTCATGGTACACCACATTCATTGTCGAAAACAACATGCACCTGTATTATCCTTTATTTTTTTGAAACTGTCTGTGTTAGCATTGTTTAGAAAAGACTATTAAAATTCTTTTTTTAACAATGGTCTTAGTCATCACTTTTATTAAATAACATAACATCAGAGACGGTATTATGTGTAGTAAAGTCGTATTATTGTTCGCTTCCGTTTTGTAATCGTTCGTAAATTTATTCAGATTTTGTGTTTGCGTGTCTTTTGTCTATAAGGGCAACAAAACGTAAAAATGTTGTAGTGACAATGGAAAAGAAACTAGAAGCATTAAGTAGAACTGATAAAGGTGAATCTTGCAGCATTATATTATGGTGTCGGTACATCTACAGTATCGGATTGGAAGAAAAATAGAACTAAAATCGAAGAATTTTTTTTTCAAAATGATAACAAAAGACAGTTTAATCGGTGCAAAGCTAATAAAGCTAAGAATGAGACTTTTGACGACGCTTTGTATGTGTGGTTTTGTGTGGAATGCGAACGTGGTTTACCAGTGTCTGTGTGACAATTATAACGGAGTTTATCTGTAAGCATACCATATTTTATTAATTTTTACCATTTTCTCCGGCTAACCCGGATTTTCGATAACCCGGATCGGCCGCGGTCCCAATTAATCCGAGTTAACGGGGTTCCACTGTACTTAAAAATATTGTACCTCTTATTGTTGAATAAATTATTATTATTATTATATAGTGGTCAGTTCCACACTCTGGTCCTCTTAATACTCTTACGTCTTCAACGTGTATGTGTGTTTCTTGTTTGGTGATAACATAATCTATAATTGACTTGGTATTTCTCGTTGGTTGGACCCAGGTATACTTATGTATGTTTTTATGTTGGTAGAATCCATTTAGAATTTTCAGAGAGTGCTGTTCGCAGAATTCGATTAAATGTTCCCCATTTTCATTTGTTTTAGCATCACCGTATTTTCCCACAACTTTGTCATTTATTTTTTTTCCTGTCCAAGCATTAAAATCTCCCAACAGCACAATTTCTTTGCGGCTATTTATATTTTCTATAAGTTCTGATAAGGTCTCGTAGAATATTTGTTTAGCTGCTTTTGATGCATTTTCTGACGGAGCATATATTTCAATGATTTCAAGGTCGTGCCCTTTCCACGTAATAGATACTCTAATAATTCTCTCATTGATCTGTTCCCAGCTTTTCAGGTTTCCTTTTAAGTCTTTTTTTTATCAATATTGATACCCCTGCTTGTGCTCTCTTGTCTTTTTCTACTCCACTATAAATATGGATAAAACCTCCTATATCTTCACTTCCTTGGCCTTTTTTCTTTGTTTCTAGTATTTTAGTCCTTGTTTAAAAAAATATAAACGAATAGATCCGTCTATTTTTATATATACATGTGCGCTTTTTAAATTTAAATTTAAATATACGGGATAATTCAGGATGCCTAGCATTCATAGTCCATAAGCTTTATTTAAATTTAAATGTACAGGAAGATTCACGCAAGTCTAGCATAGTCCAAGATCGACGACGTGTCTCAGCGTTTTTTATAATTTTAAAAAACATGGAAATATCAATGCTTATAATCACTATAAGAGATAGAAGTAAAAGTGAAGAAATACACAGAAGAATCCAAATTTGCAAATCCATCTACAAGCTAGATGGATAATAATCATTACGAAAGAGTGAGAACAAACAACTTTGCTTTTTCTGGGCTTATAAACTTCATTAATAGACCATTTTTTTAGTTTTTTTTATAAGTTACATTTTTGTATGTTTTTCGATAAAATATTTACTTTTTGAGTTATTTGTGAAAAACCGCCTGAAAACGTGGATTTTCTGTCTAAAAATAAACATTTTCAATCGTAAATAACTCGAAAAGTATTGACTTACCTACTTAAAAAACTCTATAGAATGAAAGCTGCTTAGAATTAGTCAATTCATCCATTTCCATATCTACTTATTTTAAACACGCGTCTTTTCACCCCCGAGAAGGGGTGACTGTCACGGGTCTACCCCAAAATCCCGACAGCCAAAATCCCGACGGCCAAAATACCGACACGCCAGAATCCCGACAGGCCAAAATCCCGACACGCGAGAATCCCGACAGGTTTGATAAGTTTCTTTTTAACATTTAATTACATTTATTTCTTGTTTTTTGTTTTTGGCCATCTGTTTTTTATTTTTTGTTACTAAACAAAAGTATTAACAAAAGTAGTGGTCGGGATTTTTGCTTATGCGAGAATTGTTGCATGTCGGGATTTTGGCCTGTCGGTATTCTGGCGTGTCGGGATTCTCGCGTGTCGGTGTTTTGGCCGTCGGGATTTTAGCTGTCGGGATTTTGGCCTGTCGGGATTTTGGCTGTCGGGATTTTGGGCGGCACCGGACTGTCACCTGTGTAAAAGCAACCAACGGCACAGGTTCAACTTTGAAATAGAGGGTAGATAGAAGCCAAATCCAAATTTTCATGCAATTCGGAGTTGACCCTGAATTACACTCCAAAACGGTCATTTACTGGGCTAATTAAATTATAATAATTGATGGATAAATTATAATAATTGATGGATTGATGAATAATTGATGGATTTTTATGAGCCAGCTTGAAATAAAAATTTCAAAACATCCCGTATTCAAACAGTTCTTATATTGCTGGAGATACGTGGATGAAATACTAGTAAGCTTTACAGGAACTAACAGGCAACTTGGCCAAGTCCATAAACTTTCTAGATGTAACAGTTACCAGACTGCAAAACAAACATGATAGTCTAAGAGCTAGTGAACCCTCCGACTAACGGTCGTCCTGTAAGGCTAGAAATTTGTCTAGTGATAATTCATAGCACACCAAGGCTAAAAACCATGACCTGGCAGGCCTCAGCGGTGCACGTGTATCTACCAGGTGAATCGAAAAGTGCAAAAGGGGGTAAAATAAACTTTCTCCTGTAAGGTTTAAATTTAAGTATCTGTTTAAGTAAGTCATTTAGAAGAAATGTGTACAATGACAGGCGATTCTGAAGAGCATAAGACCTTGCCAGGCGAGGGGAAAGATTAGGGGTTTTTCCTAAAATTATTCTTTTTGCATCGAACAAATTTTTTTTATGTTTTTCGAATCATTCCAAACAGAAAAGGTCCTTAGTGATTTTTCTCTTAAGTTAATAGTTTTTGTTATATAAGCGATTGAAAATTTTGAAAATTGCGAAATCGGCCATTTTCAACCCTAAATCGGACATTTATCTAAAAATTTCAATATTAGCAAGGTACGTAGATATTCCTTAAACATTGATTGATGAAATCCCGAAGAGTTTTTTTGCAATAAAATATCGAAAACCCCTTTGTTTTTTTAATTGCTAATCAAGCGGGCGCTACACTGTAGTATAAATGAGGACCTTTGAGCGTGCATAAACTCATTATCTCGAGAATAGGCAAATTTCAAGAGAAATCCTCAGACAGGTCGATTTTTATTTTTGAATTAGGACTTTTTGGTATATATATAATACTAGTGACGTCATCCATCTGGGCGTGATGACGTAATCGATGCTTTTTTTAAATAAGAGTAGGGGTTGTGTGATAGCTCATTTGAAAGGTTATTTAATTCTCTATTCAGTAGTATAAACATTAACATAATTATTTATACAGGGTGTACAAAAAAATTTTTTTCTTCTATTTGTCAAATTTAATCAAAGTTAATTTAATAAAAAAAAAGTTTTTGTACACCCTGTATAAATAATTATGTTAATGTTTATATTAGTGAATAGAGAATTAAATAACCTTTCAAATGAGCTATCACACAACCCCTACTCTCATTTAAAAAAAATCATCGATTACGTCATCACGCTCAGATGTATGACGTCACTAGTATTATATATATGCCAAAAAGTCCTAATTTAAAAATAAAAATCGACCTGTCTGAGGATTGCTCTTGAAATTTGCCCATTCTCGAGATAATGAATTTATGCCAACTCAGACGTCCTCACTTATACTACAGTGTCGCGTCCGCTTGATTAGCAATTAAAAAACAAAGGGGTTTCCGATATTGTATAGCACAAAACTCTTTGGGATTTCATCAATCAATGTTTAAAGAATATCTACCTACCTTGGCAACTTTGAAATTTTTAGATAAATGTCCGATTTAGGGTTAAAAATGGTCGATTTCGCAATTTTCAAAATTTTCAATTGCTTATATAACAAAAACTATTAACTTAAGAGAAAAATCACTAAAGACCTTTCCTGTTTGGAATGATTCAAAAAACTTAAAAAAAATTTGTTCGATGCAAAACAAATAAATTTAGGAAAAACCCCTAATCTTTCCCCTCGCCTGGCAAGGTCTTATGCTCTTCAGAATCGCCTGTCATTGTACACATTTCTTTTAAATGACTTACTTAAACACATACTTAAATTTAAACCTTGCAGGAGAAAGTTTATTTTACCCCCTAAATTTGCACTTTTCGATTCACCTGGTAGATACACGTGCACCGCTGAGGCCTGCCAGGTCACGGTTTTTAGCCTTGGTGTGCTATGCATTATCACTAGAAAAATTTCTAGCCTTACAGGACGACCGTTAGTCGAAGGGTTCACTAGCTCTTAGACTATGAGTTTTCCGTATATTTCATAAACCTACCCATACTGACATAACTATACACAACTCATCTTCCCATCCTACACAACTTCCCATTCTAATTATTAATTCCCATCATAATTATTGATGAGCAACATGGTTTTTCTAACGGAAAGTCAACTGTAACAAACCTTGTCAACTACCAAAAATACTTGTTGGGTGCATTTGAGAATAAGATTCAGGTCGACAGCATTTATACTGATTTCTCAAAGGCATTTGACAGGGTTAATCATAACGGTTCATAAACTTCATGCATCTGGCTTTGGTGAACCCATTGTTAATTGGATTAAAAGCTTTTTGATGGGACGTACACAAGTTCGTATCAACAATTGTGTTTCTAAAGAATTCCATTGTTGTTCTGGTGTCCCACAAGGGTCTCATTGTGGTCCCTTGCTCTTTAACTTGTTTATTAACTATATTGGTAAGGCTATCAAAAACTCACACTTTCTACTATTTGCTGATGATCTTAAGTTATTTCGTTACATACATGATATATATCAGATAGAGATCTCCTGCAAGATGATGTTAATAATATATGTTTATGGTCGAAACAAAATGGTTTAAGACTAAATCCGACTAAATGTTCTTGTATATAATCTAACAGCTAATAGATATGTTCTTAGTGATGTACTCTTGGATTCAGTTACTGAGATTAAAGATTTCGGTGTATTATTGGATTGTGTATTGACATTTAGAAGCCATTATCTTAAAATTAAGGAAACGGGATTTCGCAATCTTGGTTTTATTTATCGCAACAGTCATGATATCTCACTTACTGTATTCAAATTACTGTACTGCTCTCTAGTGCGCTCAGGACTTGAATACTGCTCTGTTGTTTGCACATACTAATATAAGAAATACTGAAAATTTCGTCATAGATTATTCTGGAATAATGTCTCAATTTAACATTGCTACACTGAAGAACCGCAGGTTGAGAGCTGATATGTTGTTTCTATTTAAAATTCTAAACAATGCTATTAATTGTCCCTCGTTATTGGATAATGTGTACTTAAACACAATACATAGAACTCGACACACTGCACTCTTTTATATTCCTTTTCATAGGACTGAGTATGCTCGTCATTTTCCCTTGTCGATAATGCTCAGCTTTTGCAATGACATGCTACTTGATCCATTCTGTCCAAGCATTAAGATCTTCAAAAGGCAACTTGGGAGTTTAATGATTTAAATATGTGATATTTTTCATCTTCTGTGATTTGATATACTGTGTTATTTTACAAATTTTATTGTTTAATTGTCTTTTATTCGTTGATTTTTTGATGTTTTTTTGTACATGATCTTTACTTTTACTTTTACTATTTTTTTTATATTCTTTTGTAAATGGTTCTACCGTTGAAATAAATAAATAAATAAAAATAAATAAACATAAATTAACAGTCTACCATACCATGATACATAGACTGACAGAAATTCCCACGTCAAAAAATAACTTTGAGATAGAACTGAACATCATTAAGCAAATGGCAGTAAACAATGGCTACAACGAACAAACAATTAACAAAATTTTAAACCAAAAACTCCATAAGAAAACCCTGAAATTATTCTATCCACCACCACATAAAGAACCCAGTACCTTCTGCTCTATCACATATACAGGCAAGATATCAACAAAAATAGCCAGATACATAAAAAAGAAAGGAATAACACCAGCTTTCAGAACTAACAACAACTTAAGCAAATGCATTAAGAACAAAAAGAGCAGAAAGAGAAAGCAACTACAGAGTGGTGTCTACAAACTAACTTGTGGTGACTATCCGAAAACTTACATCGGTCAAACTGGCAGAACTTTTGACAAACGGATAGCAGAACACAAAAGCACTTACAACAATACAAAACAGACACTTCTACATACGCACTTCACCTTCTAGATCATAATCATTCTTTTAATGAAGAGTTTCAAATTCTGCATATTCAAAATAAAGGCCTTAAGCTATCTTTATTAGAATCTATGGAAATTAATAAATTGAAAAACACAGATATAATTCTGAATGACCAACTTGAGAGAAACATCTCCCCACTTCTAAACCTCTTTAGTTAAAGACTTTAAAATACAAACACATAGTAAACTAAATCACTTGAGAAAGGCACTCTGCCGAAACCGCTGTAGTCATATAGTTTTTTAATAAATTTTGTGGAAGTATCGAAAACAAACGTTTTCAGTGTTTTATTGTTAAATTATAATAAGTTTTGTGGAAATGTTATAAACAGAAGCTCTCAGTGTTTTATTGCTATAAAAAAGTTGATTTTTTAACCAAGAGGAGTAAACTAAAAAGTCACCAAATTCATCTTTTTTCGTTGATCATATCAGCTTTCGATGATAATCCATACTTATTATATTTACTAACACATGGCTAAAGAGTTCTAAAAACAACTGTTTTTATACAAAAGTAGACTAAAAATCTAAAAATTAAAGGAATAATGCAGAAAACACAAAAAATCGCCGATATACTTAATTAACCTATAAAATGACAGAAGTGCCAAAATTTCATAAATGCCATTAGTGTCAAAATTGAATAACAGTGGAGTAAACTTGTCTGCGGTTGGACCAATTAGAAACAAGCATTACGGCTTGGTAAATTTGAATCACTTCTCTTGGTTAAAAAACAAACAATATATTAAATGATCTTCCATCAACTAACGGTCGAATCCATCACTCATAAAGTATTATTGTTTCAGAACAACATTTCCATCACTGCCTTAAAAATTATCTCCACGGTAGACTACATGGTAGCTTGTGGCAATGCAGCAGGCAATATCAACATCTTCCAGATTCCCAAGTCATATCCCGATAATTTACCGGACAGTTTGAAACCCAAAAACAAACAAGTAGAAAGGTATACTGTAGCTGGCTTGCATAAGGCTTCGATAAGTGCAATCGATTGGTCAAAGAATGGAATGAAATTGTTTTCAGGTGATAAAAACGGCGGCGTGGTACTCACGGAGATAGATTTTTATATGGTAAGTTAGGTATTCGGAATCTTTTCTTTACTTTGGAAAAATCTGAAATAATATCTGCCCTGGTCGATTTTTTTTAATTCATAAAAAATGTCATGTTTTAACTATTAATTAATTATAGGTAGTTAGAACAAGATTATATCCGGCAACCCTTGCTATTTGTAATTGTTAACATGCTAAATAGTCAATGTGGTGAGACCGCTCCCGTCTGAAAAAATTTTTGATTCGGTTTCTTTGTGGATTCCTATTCAAAAATGTCCCCTTTAAACAAATCTGAAGGGTGCCGGGCGGAATTTTTGGGCAGAAATTGTTTAAAAAATTTATTTAAACAAATATAAAAGATCACGTTTTTTTTGCTTCGGAACATATATTTTTAAGTTTTGTGGGTCATTCTAAACAAAAAAGTTATCTTGTAATTTTTCTTAAAAATTGATAGTTTTCGAGTTATAGGCAATTTAAAATCTGAAAAATGCGAAAATACGCATTTTAGAGGCTTAAAAACTCGTATACTAATTAGTATTTTTGAAGTTGCCAGATACTTAAATTGAAGACTGAACATTCAGCTTCAAGATTCTGAAGAGTGATTGCGCCTAACCTAAATTTAGACTGTTGTTTTTTAACTGTTAAATATGCGTGTTTATCCGATCTTCTTTCCGGTGAGGCGCGCTTTATTTCAAAAATCTCCTTTGGGGTATTCTAAATAAAATAAGTTTCTTGACATTTTTCTCAAAAGTTAATAATTTTAAAGTTATAAGCGATTTAAAATCCGAAAAATGCCACAAAAACGCATTTTTGGATTTTTAATCGCTTATAACTTATAGCTTTAAAACCGTTAACTTTTGAGAAAAAGTGAAGAAACTAATTTTATTTAGAATGTCCCAAAGAATCTAGAAAAAATATTTTTCGGAGGAAAATGTAACCATCAAATTTTATATTTGATGGTTGCACCTTAGATTATATACGATGCAGAGTATTTTATAAAGAATAACTTTTTTTCGTAAGACTGATAATAAAAAAGTTATCAATAGGTACCAAGTTACGCAGACATACTGTATAAGAACTAAAAAAAATTTTTTTTGTTGAACATTTATTATTGTTGAAGCTTATTTTTAAATGTATTTTAGGTCAGTTTTACAGAAAAAAGTTTTGATCACTTTGTATAAACATTTTTTTAGCTGGTAATTTTCGGTTTTTGTATTACATTTTTGTTATCTTTCTTAACTTTCTTAAAAAGAAATAGTTTATTTCATTTCTAAAGTAAAATAATTTAGTGCATTTTAAACACTACATCCTAATCTTAAAAAAACACCTACAAAACTGTAATAGATCTGTTCAAACTTGAGTAATACCGTCTTAAAGTGGTGTTAATTCTGTAAAACTATAAAATTTTCAAAAATTCCTTTTTTTTGAGACGTCGTATCATTTGAATTAAATTTTTGAGATTTTTTTTTTTAATAAAACATCGTTTAGTAAGATGTTTGAAAGGTAAGTTGTGCAAAATTTAGAGTTTTATAATAAAAATTGTATTAGTTACACATTTTTAAATCATTCTTAAACAAAATTCATGTAAGTCTCACTTTCAGCCCACACCGTACTTATGCCCATACATTTTATTTCTTTTTAATAACCATATGATAGTTTAATTATTCTTCTTTCATGTCCAATTTGTAAAATTTCATTTGATCGATTAGTTAAAGAATTACATTAAAATAACTCAACCGTGCACTTCGCCGTACGCTAGTTTACAGTGCGCCAATGTTTGCGAGAAGGGTGACTTTAGCGTTAAAAATAAAAAATTTATTGAAGCTACAGATTTAATTTTAGAAAAAATTGTATAAGGTTTTTTTTGTAAATTTTTCTGAATTTTGCAATGGTCAAGTCAGTATTTTTCTAAAATTTATATTTTCGGAGTTATTTAAAAAAAACATATAATTTCGCAGTTCATTTGTTTAATAAAAAAAATGAAGCACCCACTTCTCGAGTAGAACTTTTTGATATGTTTTTTATTAAACATTTCTTAATGAAATTAGAAAAAGTTATATCTTGTTTGATTTTTTCCGAAGTGAAAATCTATATGCACTCCCCTATACAACCAACAGCGGCTCCTTGTATCGACCACTTATTATGGTTATGGTACATCGGGGCAGAGCCCACTTGTGAGCCCTTCAGACACTTAGACCTCCTACGGCGGGCCCATTGTATCACCCCTATCTTACGGACCAGGTCCATAAGAACCTGGTCTTCGGCGTTTCTGGGGCCCAGGCTGCTTTGGGCTCCCACGCTGGTCCCCCATAAACCTTATGGCCTCACAGAAAGCCACAAGTCTCTTAAAAAACAAAAACAAAACCGGGCTCGGCTGCATAGGTGCCGATCCCAGGATCTATCACCTCCGATAGGCCAATGCCGGGCACTCTCAGATGACATGTGAGGAGGTTTCCTCGTCCTCATTACATAGACGGTACCATGAGCCATCCGCCAGTCCAAGCAGATGAAGGTGCCGTCGCACAGTGGTTCCAAATGCTGAAAACGTGGTCATGAGGTGAAAAAAAGTCCCTATCTAGGGATTTTCATGTTTACAGCTGTTTTCTCATACTATCGTAGGGTCGTAATACGCAGGTAAAAGGACCAGACTGGATG
This sequence comes from Diabrotica virgifera virgifera, assembly GCF_917563875.1. NCBI lineage: Eukaryota > Metazoa > Arthropoda > Insecta > Coleoptera > Chrysomelidae > Diabrotica > Diabrotica virgifera. The sequence goes on from NC_065451.1 coordinate 174,360,761, forward strand.
TATTCTGGTTCCTAGCTCAGGAACAAGTGAGCCATGTCCGAGGTTATTTTAGCCGACAGAGAAAGTGAAAAAGAACGCGTATATTGAAAACGCTGTAAAACGTTTTGTAGTTTATCAATTTTATCGCTGTAAAGCAAATTCTTTTTTTTTTAAGTATGTATTAATGTAAGATGTAAATTAACTTAAGATTTAGTAACAATAAATGCCTTAAATTTGTTAATGCATAAATAGTGAAAATATACTTGAAATAATCAAAATTTTGTAAAGATACATTCAAAAAGTACAAAATTCTGCATAATTCTGGGACTAATGTTTAATAATCTTAAAATAGATAGTAAGATACAGAATCACTTTGGTTTAGCTGCCTATGCATTGCTGGCAGTTGTTTGAATACAAAAGTGGGAAATGACGCATATTACATGATTCTGGCGATTGTTGAGTATGTATGGGCGGTTGTACATAAGTAATAGTTTCTGAATATTGTACTTCGTAAAGAAAATGTATTGGTAATCAGCAATTTCAAAAGTGCTTTGTAATATAAAATTTTAAATTTTCGAATTTCTTTCGACCATATTGGATCCGCCATTTTGTTTAAAAAAAAAGTAATGTTAGATTTGTAATCAGCGACCTTAAACTACTAAATTTGACAAAACAATTTGTTATTAATATTTTCAATTTCTTTCCGCCATGTTGGATCCGCCATGTTGGATCCGCCATTTTGTTTTTCAGAATAAATAATCAGTCAGATTCGTAATCAGCAATGCTAAAAATTTTTAAGTACGAAAGTAATTCCGAATTTTATAAACAATATACGCTTTTAAAGGTTCATGACCACGTTTTCGGCATTTGGAGCCACTGTGCGCGTCGGAGTCTACAGTGGCCGGTGAGCATACTGACCACCATGGAGCATTTTCTACGATCTAGTTAATCTAGTAAAAGCAGTTGGGCTGTAAGACTTTTGGGTGGCCTGACACTATGTGGAGCCTGGCCTGTCTCAAACCTCCACAACTGTCCCAGGAGTCCTGGATCCTCCGCAGAAGAAGCTCCCTGACACTACCCCGACCAGCTCTGAAGGGCAACCCAATCACAGGTTCGGGTCCCACAGGAAGAGAGGATGAGCCCCGTCTTGCCAGGGCGTCAGCCCGTTCGTTTCATTCCACACCTGTGTGTCCCGTGTCCCGGTACCCATACCAACCTAACCCTGTTGGTCAGAGCAACATCATCCAGTGCTCTCTTGTACTTAAGAACCAGCTTAGAGCTGATCTTGGGCGCTTCCAAGGCCCTTAGCGCTGCCAGGCTATAGAATAGAATAGAAATATGCGTCATGAAAAATTTAACAATTTTATAGACAAAACTTACAAATTCATAAATAAGAACAATAACAAATACCTAATACAATTTACTAAAATGATATAAATCGTCTATATAAATAAAATATAATGAAGAGAAACAAAAAACAGTAACAATCTATTGCAAAATTAAAAAAAATGCAATTGCATAATCTACCTTAAGAAATTTAAGAAGTTAAGTTAAGCTGCTGCATATGACACTCAAATTTTGAGTGTCATATGCAGCAGCTTAGCATATGACACTCAAAATTTGAGTGTCATATGCAGCAGCTTAACTTAACTTATTAAATTTCTTAAGGTAGATTTTGCAATTTTTTTTTCAATTTTACAATAAATTGTTACTGTTTTTTGTTTCTCTTCAGTATATTTTATTTATATAGACGATTTATATCATTTTAGTAAATTGTATTAGTTATTTGTTATTGTTCTTATTAATATTAATATTAATATAGATTAAGATTACACTTATAAATAAGAATACTGTACTTTCTTAGTTATTGGTTAAGAAACTCTGCTGTTGAATAATTATGGTCTTTCAGATAAATAGGCTTTAGTCATTTTACGGAACTTGGGGAAAGATGTTGCAGATTTAAGTTGTAGAGGGAGATGGTTGTAAAGTTTTTTGCAGAATATAATATAGATTTCTTTACTAACTCACTGGACGGGATCGGTAAATATATGTCAACGGTAGAATTTCTGGTGGAATAGTCATGTCTAGGTCTTGCTGGAAAGACATGTAGGTGTTTACGAATTAAGCAAACAGTTTCTAAAATATATAAAGAAGGTATTGTTAGAATCCTGTGATCTTTGAAGTAGCTTCTGCAATGTGTTGTTCTTCTGAGGCCAAACAGATATCTTATTGCTCTTTTTTGTAATTTAAAAATAACATCAGATTGGGCAGCCGTACCAGAACCCCAAAAGGGAGACCATATCAAAGATGTAACTCGAACAAAGAAAAATATGTTACATATTTTGGAAGAGGCTAAATTCATTTCCTTCGAAACAGATCTTATTGCAAAGCAAGCTGAGGATAGTTTCTTGCTTAACACATCAATATGAAGGGGCCATTCAAGGTTGCTATCTAAAAAAATACCAAGAAACTTTACAGAATCAACGATACTGATCTGGCTGTTATGAAGAGGTAAGGGTTGAAGAGCTCCTTTATAGGATAATGCTACTGTTTTATCTACGTTAAAAGAGAGTAAATTTGAATCGGACCAGGATTTTATTGTGAGTAGATCAGAAGTTATAGTAGCATGAAGAGTTACGATATTTGAGTTGCTCCAAGTGATACTAGTATCATCAGCAAAAAGAAAAACTTTTTCCTCGATTTTTAAGCTAGTGATGTGATGTCATTAATAAAGATAAGGAAAAGTAGAGGACCTAATACTGAACCTTGTGGTACACCACATACAACATTTTTGAGACTAGAGTCTGTATCATTTGCTCTAACCAGTTGTTTCCTATTATCCAAGTAAGATTGAAACCAGTTCGAAGAAATACCTCGAATTCCATAGAAATCTAGTTTTTTTTTATCAAAATGTCGTGATTCACACAATCAAAAGCTTTGGCATAATCACAAAAAACAGTGGCAGTGTGCAGATTATTGTTTAATGCTTGATAAATCTTATGTAGTACAGAAAACATGGCATCTGTGGTACATTTATTATTTAAAAAGTCGAACTGATTTTGTGATAAAATATTGTTATCAACGAGAAAGAACACAAGTCGGGCTTTTATGAGTTTCTCAATAATTTTGGAGAGTACCGGTAGTAATGCAATAAATCTATAATTGCAGGCATTTGATTTTTCACCACCCTTATGAAGAGGAATAATGATGTCCGTCTTTAGGCACTCTGGAAATTTACCTTTCTCAAAAGAATCATTAATTAGAGAGATGAGGACTCTCAACACACTGTCTGGGAATTTGAGAAAATTTTTATGGATAGTCCATCGGTACTACTGGAGTATTTGCTTTTGGTACTATTGATTGTTTGGATCAGTTCAGATTTATCAACCGGTCTTATAAAGAATGTATTCGAGACCTTTCCTGAATTAGGGAGATAGGAAATGGGATCTTGTTGTGACACAATAGTTGATGTTATATTTTTACTCACATTAACAAAGTATTCATTTAGATTTTCTAGGTCTGGAATGGAAAATGTTTGAACTGTGTGAGTTTTATTACGAAGATCGTTTATTATGGACCAAGTTTCTTTTGCAACACTTTTAGAGCTTCTCAGACGATTTTGATAGTACAATGTATTCATTTAGATTTTCTGGGTCTGGAAGGGAAAATGTTTGAACTGTGTGAGTTTTATTACGAAGATCGTTTATTATGGACCAAGTTTCTTTTGCAACACTTTTAGAGCTTCTCAGACGATTTTGATAGTACAATTTTTAGCTGATTTTATGTTTTAAATAGATTGCCCTGTACTTGGTGATATATTCAGTAACAGAGACGTTGGTAGTAAATTTCTTGCTGTACAGTAATGGACGCATATTTTTTACTGTCAGAGCAGTATTTGTCTTTTCGTCTCTTTTGTATTCTAGAGGCTCACTTTCACGGTGAATTTTTAAATGATCTTTATTTTGTACTTTTTTTAGCACATATGTAAATCGGTAGAAATATTAAATGAAGCCTACGAAGTAGTTCAATTAAGTTATAATCAACAGCGACTCCTTGTATCGACCACTTATAGAAGCATCATATGCCAAAAATTAGACAAATGGAAGGTGGCTCAGGTGGGGACAAAAGATCGGAAAGTGTAAGTTTCAAATTTTAAATTCATGATTTTCAGATATTTAGCTCTTTTCTATATGATTAAGTGGAAAAATTAATATGAGTGCAGAACACAATAATATTATAGCACTTTTTCTGTTATTGTAGTAAGTTTAAATGAAACGGTTCGAATTTATACAGGGTGTCCCGAAAAGATTGGTCATGAGTTATACCACACATCCTGGGTCAAAAATAGTTCGATTGAACCTAACTTACCTTAGTACAAATGTGCTCATAAAAAAAGTTACAGCCCTTTGAAGTTACAAAATGAAAATCGATTTTTTTCAATATATCGAAAACTATTGGAGATTTTTTATTGAAAATGGACGTGTATGATTCTTATGGCAGGAACATCTTAAAACAAAATTATAGTGAAATTTGTCCACCCCATAAAAGTTTTATGGGGCTTTTGTTCCCCCCCCCCCAAACTTTTGTGTACGTTCCAATTAATTCATTATTGCGGTACCATTAATTAAACACAACGTTTTTAAAACTTTTTGCCTCAGTATTTTTTCGATAAGCCAATTTTTATCGAGATGCGGCTTCTTTTTTAATATGTTTACATAAACATTTTATGGGGTTTTTGTTCCTTTAAACCCCCCAAATGTTCGTGTACGTTCCAATTAAACTATTATTGTGGTACCATTAGTTAAACACAGTGTTTTTAAAACTTTTTTGCCTCTTAGTCCTTTTTTGATAAGTCACCTTTTATCGAGATGTGACTTCTTTTTCAAAATATACCTAAAAATGTAAATTAAATAAATTTTCAGATTTATTATCAGGTCTCTATAATCGTACTTAACTATATACAAATATGTGGTGGATTCGACAAATATTCAAAATATCTCGATAAACACTGGCTTATAGAAAAAGTACTTAGAGGCAAAAAAGTTTTAGAAACATTGTGTTTAACTAATGGTGTTACAATAATAATTTAATTGGAACGTACACAAAAGTTTGGGGTTTTTAAGGGAACAAAACCTCCATAAAATTTTTATGGGTTGCACAAATTTCACTTAAATTTTTTTTAAGATGTTGCCATAAGAATGCCACATGTTTATTTTCAATAAACATTTTTTAAGAGTTTTCGATATATGAAAAAAAAAATTGATTTTCATTTTGTAACTTCAAAGGGCTGTAACTTTTTTTGTGTGCACTATTGTATATAGGTAAGTGAGGTTCAATCAACCTATTTTTGACCCCAAAATCTGTGGTATAATTTATGACCAATCTTTTCGGGACACCCTGTATAAGACTATTTATTTAGAAGTTTACAACTCGGAATTATCTTGTTAACTAACTCTACTGACAACAGCGTTCCTATTTTATATTAAAATACGTTATTCCAGAACAATCGACGCCCATCTCTATTCATCGCACTCTGGATTCTGTCCACTTCTCGATTATGGAAAATTATCCAGAATCTAGGCTCCGCCTACCAGTCAGCCGAGTTGCAACCGTTATTTTTGAGGTCGGTCAAAAGTAACTTTTTCGTTACATTATACTATTTATACAAGGTGTGTTACAAGAAGCAGGACGGTCCAGGGTTGTTTCGTTTTAAACATTTTGTTTTAATCAACTGTTTTAAACATTGGTGTAGGTTTGAAACAGTTTTTATTTAAACCAGTTTAAAACACTTAAATTAAACATGCGTTTTTTTCTTTTTCTTATTAATATAATAAATAAAGATGAAAAAAAATCTCAAATACATTATACAAATTTTTTAACATTATCTATTTATTAATAATGGGAACACAACAAAAATTGGAAAACTTTTAACATTTTGCATTCAAGAATTAATAAATTTTTCAAACTGTTTCAGTATCATAGTAATCTTGTAATGTAAGTCATCAATCTGATATCTGATCAGTTACGTCATCACTCATGAAATTAAGCACTCTAAAAATTTAAACCAATTTAGCAGCTTTGACATTGCCTAGCTAGCCGATTACGTAGTTTGGAATGGACTAAGCCATATGTTGAGAAGAGTCTTTCTGTGTTGGTTGACAATGCAATAGCTGTTGAGCAAGTTCCAGTCCAGTAGTATTGACATTTTTCATAGAACGCCATCATGCCAATGTTATTCCATTCATTAGATGTTTAGAAAACATATATGGTTTAAAGGGTACACACTTTGCCTGGTAATTATGTAATAGTAATTGGCAATTCTTCTGGATGATAAGTTCTACATGTTGCGTGCCAGTTTCTATTTTTTCTTGACTGAGTTTCTTTCCACTAAAGCGAGGGTCAAGCAAATTTGCCAAAAAATGAGCTGGAGTCGAAAGCCGTTATTTTTCTATTTCCATACGCTCATTGACTTTATTCGTATCATTTACCAAAAATTCGTCATTTGCATGTTCAGTCTTGAATGCTTCAAGAAGTTACAACCATATCTCTGTAGCCTCTCCTATAGTGCAAGTATTTGTTTGGACTTTGTCCAAACAAACTGCAATATAATTGATGGATTCGACCGTTACTTGATGGAAGTTCATTTTATCTAACAATAAAACACTGAAAACGTTTGTTTTCTATACTTCCACAAAATTTATTATAACTAAGTGACTACAGCTGTTTTGGCGGAGTGCCTTTCTCAAGTGATATAGTTTACAATGTGTTTGCCTTTTTAAGTCTTCAACTGAAGAGGTTGAGGAGTGGGGAGCTGTTTGTCTCGAGTTGGTCATTCAGAATTATATCTGTATTTTTCAGTTTATTAATTTCCATAGATTCTAAAAAAGATAGCCTAAGGCCTTTATTTTGAATATGTAGAATTTGAAACTCTTCATTGAAAGAAGAGAAACAATAGAAAAACAGACACTTCTACATACGCACTTCACCTTCTAGATCATAATCATTCTTTCAATGAAGAGTTTCAAATTCTACATATTCAAAATAAAGGCCTTAAGCCATCTTTTTTAGAATCTATGGAAATTAATAAACTGAAAAATACAGATATAATTCTGAATGACCAACTCGAGACAAACAGCTCCCCACTCCTCAACCTCTTCAGTTGAAGACTTAAAAAGGCAAACACATTGTAAACTATATCACTTGAGAAAGGCACTCCGCCGAAACAGCTGTAGTCACTTAGTTATAATAAATTTTGTGGAAGTATAGAAAACAAACGTTTTCAGTGTTTTATTGTTAGATAAACTGCAATATACTTTAATTTTTTTAATAGTCTAGTCCAGCTTTTATAACTTTACATCATTTTACATTTTGTACATTTAGCAGTCACTGATTTTTTATTATCTTTAACAACATCAAAATATGACCAAATGGGATCTTTCTTTCTTCCCTTAGATGATATTTTTCGAAAAAGCACTAAACACCACAAAATATGCGAACTTGCAATGCGAATTTATAAATAGTAAATAGTCTGGGGTTCTAGCTAGGGCCAATAGCTCCTAATGGCAATTGGCAATTGGTTTTCTTATCCATTTTTTACTAGATCAAACATGTTTAATTCATATTATGTTTAAGAACGTATGATTTAAACGTATTTTTTTTAACCTCTCAATTTATTTACAATCTGTAAAACAAGTTACAATGACTAAATGTTGTGACCACTAGTGTAGGTGACTTGGAGAAAATAATCCTAGAATCACTTTCTTTACAAATATTTTACATAGCTATAACATTGTTTGTCCCTGGGATTTAAACGTATGATTTGAAAGTTTTATTTGTTTAAAACATGAAATTTAAAAACGCAAAAAACACGTTTAAAACAAAAAAAAACATGTGTTTATAACTTAAAGCACGTTTGGTTTCAGCGAGATGGTGCTACACCTCATTACGGTCGGAACGTTCGTAATTATTTAGATGAACGTTGGATTGGACGAAGGGGTCCGATCTAATGGCCTGTAATGTAACCAGATTTAATTCTGCTTGAATTTTTTATTTTTTTTTATTTTTATAAATTTCTTGAGAGGTTATTCAAAATATCGGGTTTACGAAACAAAATCGCAAAATTTAGATGATTTGCGTCAGAGAATAATAATTTATGTAGCTAACCAAACATCTGCAGAATACTTAAACAACTCCATCGATTCTGTTTACCATTGATTAGCTTATTGCCAAGAAGTAAACGGTGCACAATTTGAGCATTTACTCCAATGAAGTTATTGCGGCAATCGTGAGAGACAATAGTCCGTTCTTTAACGGTAAAATATTGCAAAATCTCTAAATTTTAAAGAACCGCTTGGATTGACATGAAATTTGGCATATACATAGCTAACAAGTCAAAGAAAAAAAGTGATATTGTGCCGATATGTGCTTTTGCCCTGGGGGTGGTTTTCACCCCCTCTTGGGGGTGAAAAAATATTCGTCCAAAGAAAGTCAGGAAATGGATAAACTGGCTAATTTTAAGTAACTTTTGTTCTATAGAGTTTTTTCACTAAGTCAATACTTTTCGCGTTATTTGGCAGTGAATATGTTCATTTTTTCAACAAAATAACCACGCTTTTAGACGATTTTTCGCAAATACCTCAAATAGTAAGTATTTTGTCGAAAAAACATTCTTAGCAAAAATATAGCCTGTAGATTTAAAAAAAAATGGTGTATATATCACGTCTCTACACCTAGTAGAAGCAGAGTTATAGCTAATGAAAAATAGGTTCATATTCGTCAAATTCCAAATGGAATACTTTAACGTGAAATAACCAAAAATGAAGCACATTTCGGGGAAAACTCATTACAACTTATTTAAAGTGTTTAAAAAAAGCTTCATTTTTGTTTTATAAAAAAATTTCTAGCATCAAAATTAAACAAGTTACGCTCAAAATAAAGTTAGTCGCTTTTGGTTTTGGTAAAAAAATCGAGAAAATCACCCCCTAATTAGTATCTTAAATGAACTTAATCGTTACGACTTCACAAGTTTCTTGACTCGTGTATATGTTGTTTATATGATCTGTAAGTTTCATCGGTTCAAAGTCCTTATTATTGAAAGGACTGTAGTTAAAAGGGGTTGAACGAGTCACTGATCACGAATGTATGCAAATTTAGAAACACCAAATCTTAATCAATTTTTGTCTAACAGAAAAACAAAAAAATACATGAAATTCAGAAAAGCAAATCTGACTTTTTTTTGTTTTTCGAGATTTTTGGTATCTCTAACAATTTTTAAATTATTTTGAAAAAAAGCATATTTTTCAAAATTTAAATTTTTAAAAATTTTATTTTGAAACCAATTTTTTTTAAAAATTAGCACTTTGAATCGATGAAACTTACATATCATATAAACACAACATAAGTAAAATAATTTGTGGAGCGGTAACGATTAATTTCATTTAAATTGCTAATTAGGGGGTGGTCTTCCCGATTTTTTTTTTTCAAAAACAAAAAGGGACCAACTTTATTGTGAGCGTAACTAGCTTAAATTTAATGCTAGAAACTTTTTGTAAAAACAGAAATAAAGCTTTTTCTAAACACTTTAAAAAAGTTATAATAGGTTTTCCCCAAAAAGTGCTTAATTTTTTGGATATTTCACGTCGAAATATTCTATTTGAAATTTGGTGAATATGAATCTATTTTTCATTGGCTATAACTCTGGTTCTACGAGATCCAGAGATCTAACGCGTACACCATTTTTTTACTTTTTTATAAGCTATATTTTTGCTAAGAACGTTTTTTCGACAAAATACTTACTTTTTGAGTTATTTGCGAAAAACCATCTAAAAATGTGGTTATTTTGTTGAAAAATGAACATATTCACTCGCAAATAACTCGAAAAGTGTTGACTTGGCGAAAAAGCTCTATAGAACAAAAGTTACTTAAAATTAGTCAGTTTATTCATTTCCGGACTTATTTTGGACATATATTTTTTCACCCCCAAGAGGGGATGAAAGTCACCCCCAGGGCAAAAGCACACATCGGCACAATATCACTTTTTTTCTTTGACATTACAGCTGTGTGTATGCCAAATTTCATGTCAATCCAAGCGGTTCTTTAAAATTTAGAGCAAAAACCGTGAAAGAATGGACTACAAGGGGACTCGCCTAAAACAATATATAGTATTTTTACTACAAAAACGTTATTACGTAGGTCAAAATTTTTGACGTAAGAGAACTGTCAAAACATTAGAATGTGACTTTTCATTATTGCCATGATTATTATAAACATGGCCATAATGAAAAGTCACATTCTAATGTTTTGACAGTTCTCTTACGTCAAAAATTTTGACCTACGTAATAATTTGTAGTAAAAATACTATACATAGTATTTTTATTTTTCAAAATGAAACTATCGTTTAAACTAAAATACCTTCAATTTAGTTGTTGTTTTTTCCGCTTTTGGGTAAATTATTTTCTTTATTAAATACGTAAACGAAAGTGTACTATTTTTGTCGTAAGTTTTTGTGCTACATTCATTTGGTAGTCACTTCTTAAAATAAACGTAGGTTCTGTATTTGTTTTTCATTTGTATTTAATTTTTTTTTATTTGTATGGTAAAGTGCATCGAGAATATGTTGTTTTGCCATCGTCTGTTTCAAAATTTGACCACCAATCAGTTAAAGATTGCAATTTAGCTTCATTGGGCTCATGATTTTAACATATTAAATATACAAGTTCGAAAATAAATTCTTCCTGTGTCTGCCACTCAAAATTTAAAATATTCAGACTCCTAAACAGTACATCTTAATACTTAATTTATGAGTTAAGTGTACTACTTATTATGGCATCAAATTCATATACAGGTAAACTCTACCGACAAAGGAAGATAGTAGATTCGTCAGATAATTTTAAGACAATTTAGTTCAATTCACCTAGTCCGAAAATGCTTCCTAAGGGAGCTAGAGCTCTCTGAAAATGGCGTCTTGGAATTAGTTTTTCTTAAATACCTTCAGAACGCTTTAATTTAGAAAAACAAAAATCTGTACGTATATTTATCTTCCATAGATAAATCGATTCCATCCATTGGGAATTTCTAGTATCGATCATAGGCGTCCGTTTTGGATAGGGCAACGCTTATTTTATCACATAACTTTTTTGTCTTTGACTTTTAAGCATTTTTGACAATCGAATATTAAATTGGAAGGTATTCTAGTACCAAAAGATACTCCTACTTTAAGTCGGTAGGACACAAGGTTTTCTAGAAAAATCGATTTGAAAACTTTTTGTTTTTTGAATTAAAAAAAAAATGAAAAATTCTGTAAAAAAACGGTGTATTTTACCAACTTAAAGAAAGATTAACTTTTAGTACTAGAATACCTCATAACTTAATAATCTCGAGTCAAAAATACTTAAAAATTAAAGACAAAAAGTTATGCGATAAAGTAACCGTTGACCTACCCAAAACGGACGCATATGACCCGTACTAGAAATTCGCAATTAATGAAATCGATTTATCTCAGAAATATAAATAAACGTACGAGTTTTCAGATTTCTAAATAGTTTTTTTTAATTTTTTTTTTAATTCAAAAAATGAAAAATTTTCAAATTGATTTTTCTAGAAAACCGTGTATTATATCGTCTTAAACCAAGAGTACCTTTTAGTTGTAAAATACCTCACAATTTAATAACCCAGAGTCAAAAATGCTTAAAAATGAAAGATAAAAAAATTAAGCGATAAAATAACTGTTGCCATACCCAAAACGGACGCCTATGACCAGTACTAGAAATTCGCAAGGCATGAAATCGATTTATCTCTGGAAGATAAATATGTGTACCAATTTTTGATTTTCTCAATAGAAGCGATCTGGAGTTATTTAAGAAAAACTAATTACAAGACGCCATTTTCAAAGAGCTCTAGCTCCCTTAAGAAGCATTTTCGGACTAGGTGAATTGAGTTAAAATATCTTAAAATTATCTGAGGAATCTCCTGTCTTCGTTTGTCGGTAGAGTTTCTGGACACCCTGTATACGTACAAAAATAATGAATAGAAATTTTTTAGGCTAGGCAGTTTTGGAGGTATCATATATCAACATAGTGAAAAACCTTCCGACACATGTTTGTATTGTACTAGGCCTGGATTAAGAATGTGGATATCAGATGTTGATGGAAATGTTCAAAAAACGTTATTATTTAAGGTAAATATTTATTTATTGATAGAGTAATATAATTTTGTTGAATATTAATAGGAAATGAATATAATGCTAGTATTAATAGTATGATTAGCTATGTTGTACAATAGAGAGAGGAAGTTCTCCAAAGAATGGAAAGCGGGACTTATAATAAATATACCAAAAAAGGATGACAAAAGATATGAAAACTGTAAAAAAATACATTTCTGAATACCATAAATAAATTAATAGCAATAATTATAAACAACCGACTGACAAACCCTGAAGAACCGGTGTTAAGGAAGGAACAAGAAAAATGGAAGGAACAAGAGGGCGTCAGTAATCTTCTGAACAGTCGCAGGAATTCAACTGTCTGCTATTCATATGCTTTGTGGACTTCAAGGGAGCCTTTGAAACGCTCGCACATCTGGCCATATGGAAAACACTAAAGGAAATGGGGATACCAGAAAAAAATATCAAAGAACTGTATAGTGATATAGAAAGCCACGTACTACACAACGGCATAACATCTGAGCCAATAACTAGACTAAACGGAGTAAAACGGGGCTTGTATCCCCCCTACTATTTGACATTATCTGGACTCCGTATTAATAAAGATAAACTAGATAGAGGAGTTTACTGGGGATTAACAAACAGACTGAAAGATCTAGATTATGCTGATGATATTATATGCCTCTTAGCACATAGAAAAGAGGACAAGCAACTAAACATAAACAGATTATAAGAAGAATCAAAGAAGGTTTGTCATCATTTAAAAACTAGGTATCATTTTGACTACCCAAAGTTAGGGTTTTACAAGTAAGGAATTATCAAAAAAGATTGGTTTTGGAAATGTGTCACATTAACAAAAAAAAAGCAATAAATTACAAAGCAGACACAGAACAGTTAAGTAATAAAGTAAGTGAAAAAATAGTATATTATCAAAGTGAGTGAGAAGTATTTATTTCTTTCGCTAAGCGCTGTCGACAAAATTTGTCATCATCGGAGCTAATGGTCAATAGAAAAAAAGTACCACTACTGAAGGCTATATGCGTGAGCATCTTAATATCTAGCTGTATTACAATATACAGTTATGTATGCTTGTGATTTTGTCCTCCATACAACCCCCAAAGAGAAAAACGGCCACACACGGTGGATGTATGACCCAACCATTACGGCCTAGGAGAGATAGCTGTTTAGTCAGCTATCTCTCCTAATTTTTAAGAGTCGTCAGATTAACATTCTTCTTCCCTGCTACCCCTGTTAGCTACCACAAACGGACATTTTCGTACAGGAAGTTGTTGGGCGTCTCATCGAAACGAAGCTATTCACGAATATTCAGCTTGATAGTAATTAGTTTTACATCAGGTAATTTTACTCCAACTTTTGAACGTAGGACCAGGATAACGTACCACGCAATTTAACAAAAAGAAAACCCAGTTAGTAATAAATTTTTGAGAATCGTCAAATCAACATATTCCACCCCTGCTACCCCTGTTAGCTATCACAAACAAAAATTTTTGTGAGGACAAAAGTTGGGCGACTTGTCAAAATGAAGGTACTCAAGAAAAGTTAGCTTGTTAGTAATAAATCGTGAAAATGGGACTGGAATCTCGGACTAACACTTTGATATAAGTACTATTTTTTCACTTCCTTTATTCATTCAAGTGTGTACAAATTTATCAGTCTTTCAACTAGCTAAGTAATATCTACTGTAATTTTCTAAATATCTTAAATTAATCGTTTTCAATAATTTCAATCAAACGATTGAAAAAAACTTCAAATTTTTATTTAAAAATATAAGTTTCATTTCAATTAACTGTGGCAATTCCATATAAACACAATATATAACTTGACATGAAACTTAAAAATAATTACAGTGCGGGTCATACAGGGTGATTGATTAGTGCAGTAAAGCTCAATAGATCCGCTATAGTAATATATAGCAATAAAAGTTAATAACAAAAATTATAGCCACATTACAAAATTAGTTAGAATGTTACAGGTTGTTCGATAACACAGTGGCAGACCAAACTTATGTTTTTTTAAATGGAACACCCTATATTTTATATTCGAATTCTTGTTAACTTCTCCATCACAAAAATATAAAGGTTTGTTATGTTATACAGGGTATTTACAAAGTTATAACCAATTCTGTATGAAAATCGTAACAAGTTCAACTCCCTGTATAAATAAAAATAAGCACAACAGCAATGGTTTATTAATGCCATATTTTTTTATTTATTTTCAAAATTTTCAAGAATGATTGACATTGCCAATTTTATTTATATTAAATACAGGGTGAGTCAAAACGCAAGTACATTATTTTCTCATTAATGTTAAATGAAACACCCTGTATTTTATATCACCATTGAAAAGTACCATTACCGTACTTTAATTTTTATATAACATTCCCTGTGTCCAAATTTATTAGTTTTCGAGATATTTTCATTTTCAGAGCAAATTATTTTAGGTGTCTAAATTTTAAGTAAGCCATGACTGAATTGACAATTGACGATTACTGATTATCAATCTGGTAATCAATGTAACAGTTTAGCAAATAAAGAAATAAAAATAATTTATTAGTAATACATTTTACAAAAAAAAAACACAATCACAACATGCAACATTTTTGAAACAATTAAAAACTACTTTTTTATGTAAATGTAACAAATAAAGAAAGAAAAAAATTTTACAAAAGAAAAAACACAAACACAAAATACAACATTTTGTGAAGACAACTAAACACTACTTTTGTATGTAAATGTAGCAATGTAACAAATAAAGAACGAAAAATAATTTATCAGTAATACATTTTGCAAAATAAAACATGTTTGAAAAAATTAGAAGCTACTTTTAATAAAATATTTTTAATATTTAATTACATAAGGTGTTCAAACTTACCTCCTAAAACACATTTATTCACGCCTAAAATTGATCATTGAATGAGCCACTTACTCTACGAAGCATATGTAAATTAACACATCGAAATACACTTTGTATTCTATTTTTCATCTCATGGAGGTATTTTATAAACTTCATTATTAACATAACCCCAAAAAAATCAGTCCAGTTTATTAAATTCTGGTGATTTGGGTGGCCACGCTACTGGTCCATTGAAAAATGAAAATATCTCGAAAACTAATAAATTTAGACATAGGGAATGTTATCCAAAAATTAAAGTACGGTAATGGTACTTTTTAATGGTGATATAAAATACAAGGTGTTGCATTTAAAATTACTGAGAAAGTAATGTACTTGCGTTTTGACTCACCCTGTATTTGATATAAAGAAAATTAGCAATATCAATCATTCTTGAAAATTTTGATAATACGTAAAAAAATATGGCATTAATAAACCATTGCTGTTGTGCTTATTTTTATTTATACAGGGAGTTAAAATTATTACGATTTTCATATAAAATTGGTTATAACTTTGTAAATACCCTGTATAACATAACAAACCTTTATATTTTTGTGATGGAGAAGTTAACAGGATTTCGAATTTAAAATAAAATATAGGGTGTTATATTTAAAAAAAACATAAGTTTGGTCTGCCACTGTGTTTTCGAACACCCTGTAACATTCTAACTAATTTTGTAACGTGAACCTCAAAGGTGGCTAAAATTTTTGTTATTAACTTTTATTGCTATCTATTACTATAGCGGATCTATTAAGCTTTACCCCACTAATCAATAATCCTGTATACAGGGTGTCCAGAAACTCTACCGACATACGAAGACAGGAGATTCCTCAGATAATTTTAAGACAATTTAACCCAATTCACCTAGTTCGAAAATGCTTCTGAAGGGAGCTAGAGCTCTTTGAAGATGGCGTCATGAAATTAGTTTTTTTTAAATACCTCCAGAAGGCTTCTATTTAGAAAAACGAAAATTGGTATGCATATCTACTTTTCAGAGATGAATCGATTCCATTGACTGCAAATTTCTAGTACCGGTCATAGGCGTCCGTTTTGGGTAGAGCAACGGGTATTTTATCGTATAACTTTTTTGTCCTTAACTTTTATGCATTTTTGACACCGGATTATTAAATTGTGAGGTATTCTAGTACTAAAAGGTACTCTTGCTTTAAGTCGGTAGGATGCACCGTTTTCTAGAAAAATCGATTTGAAAGTTTTTCGTTTTTGGAATTTGAAAAAAAATTGAAACAACTTTTCAACAAAAAACGAAGTATTTTACCAACATAAAGTAAGAGTAACTTTTAGTACTCGAATACCTCATAATTTAATAATCTAGTGTCAAAAATGCTCGAAAATTCAAGACAAAAACATTATGCTATAAAATAACTGTTGACCTACCCAAAACGGACGCCTATGACCAGTACTAGAAATTCGCAATTAATGAAATCGATTTATCTCTGGAATATAAATAAATGTACCAGTTTTCGTCTTTCTAAACAGTTTTTTTTTGAATTTTTTTTTGTAATTCAGAAAGTGAAAAATTTTCAAATCGATTTTTCTAGAAAACGGTGTGTCCTACCGATTTAAAACAAGAGTACGTTTTAGTACCAGAATACTTCACAATCTAATAATCCAGTGTCAGAAATGCATAAAAGTTAAAGATAAAAAAGTTATGCGATAAAATAACCGTTGCTCTACCCAAAACGGACGCCTATGATCGGTACTAGAAATTTGCAATGTATGGATTAGATTTATATCTTGAAGATAAATACGCGTACCAATTTTTGTTTTTCTAAATAGAAGCGTTCTGGAGGTATTTAAGAAAAACTAATTACAAGACGCCATCTTCAAAGAGCTCTAGCTCCCTTAAGAAGCATTTTCGGACTAAGTGAATTGGGTTAAATTATCTTAAATTTACCTGAGGAATCTCCCGTCTTCGTTTGTCGGTAGAGTTTCTGGACACCCTGTATAATGGGACATAATAACGATAAACAAGAGTGTATAAATAATTTTGAGGTAATTTTTAGATGACATCAATTCTATCTAAAAGTTTGTGCTCTACTTTTTTGCGTATTTCTTAACTCTTGTTATTTTTTGTGATCTTTTGATGGGTCTAGCTACGGTGTAAACATTATATCATGTTTTACAGAGGCGTGCGGTCCATGGAAGCGAGGGAAGCACCGCTTCCCTATACTTCGATATAAGAAAATATATTATTAATTAATATTTAATTATCAACAAATATTCCCTAATCTAAATAATATATTATGTAGACAATAGGATCGAAAATATTAAACATTTATCGCATAAAAGAACTCAAATAATAATATACACACAATTTAACGTATCTTATACCAAGGGCCGTGCCTGTATGGAAGCTCTTTTCAAAATCAGCGCAGTTGATCCATTGAAAATGTTGGCCGGCGTAGTCAGGGTTTAATGACCGCACTGACAAGTCATCTTGAGTTCGCGCGAATTTTCTTACAGTGGAAGCGATTTGCTGTTCGCCTTACGCCAGCATTTACTTATAAGTCAGTCGAAATTCGTAGGTATACGAGGCGACGTTTTTTTAAATTGTAAATTTTGTGCTGTCGTTTATCTTTTTTTGCAATGGAAGGAGCGAGTGAACCGTCCTGTGGATTTATGAATAATATAGAAATCTGTGTTTGTATTTGTATTGTGTGTAGTTTATTAAAAAAAGGATTTTCAAGTCGAAGTTATCAAGAGAAAGTGGACATTATTAAGTCTGGTAGGTCAAAGGAGCCCATTAATTTGGAGACAAAAGTGGAAAAATCGGCAAAGAAATTTACCAGACATTTCCATGTGGGTTTTTATGAAAAATATGAATGGTTAACTGGCTGCAAAATTGTATCAAAATTATTTTGTTGGCCCTGTATTCTTTTTAATACAAGCGAAAAAACACATTGGAACTCGGTCGGCATTACAGATTTAAATAATTTTCATAAAAGTGTAAAGCGACATGTAAATAGTAAGTGCCATTTAAGTGCTATAATTAAAGAAAAAACATTCGGGGCATATCGCATTGAACAAAGTTTGGACAATCATTTAAAAATAAGCCATAGACTTCACAATGAAAGCGTTAAGAAAAATAGGGATGTGTTAAAACGGTTGATTGATGTAACTTGTTTCTTGGGAGAACATGAATTAAGTTTCAGAGGTCATAATAAAACAAGTGAATCGGCCAATCGAGGAAATTATATAGACCTTGTAATTTTTTTGGCAAAATATGATGAAACCCTAAAAAATAATTTTATCAATTCCACAGTTTTCCGAGGTACCTCAAACAGAATCAAAACGACTTAATTAAATGTACTGCTGACGTTGTAATGGATCATATTAAAAATGAGATAAAAAAAGCTCCATTTGTTTCAATTGCACTAGATGAAACAACAGATGTAACTAATTTTTGTCAGTTATCCATTGTTGTGCAATATGTGGTTGATGGTATTCCTCAAGAGAGATTTTTAGAATTCGTGAACATAACTGGCGATCGGACTGCAGAGGCTATGTTTCAAATTGTGATTGATGAATTGTGATGTCACTTGACATTGTGATGTCATTTGACGAAGTCAAATGACATTGGATTTTGTATAAGACAAATAGATGAGTTTCGAAATACACTAATTAAAAAACGAGAGCAGTTCAAAAATATTTGGGAGAAAACTGTAACTATGGGGTTAGAACCTGAAAGTAAAAGAATAAAGATTGCTAATGTCGGCGATAGAGAGACCTCCTATCGACGATTATACATCGACATTTTTGACAATATCATACAACAAATGAATTCTCGATTTCAAAATTTTAACGAATTAAAATTTGTAGAATTATGTAATTTTAATATATCCAATTATAACTCATCAAAATTTCCCACAGAGGCATTTAATTCCCTACGATTAAATTATGGAAATTTTTTTGATGTCCCAGCTTTGAACTCTCAGTTAAGTGTCGTTTATGAAACAAGTGACATTAGTGAAAAAGAAATTCCCAGGAATCTGTTAAATTTTTTAAACACTACTGGTTTAAATAAGTCCCTGTGTGAATTGGTCAAATTGTGTGAATTAGTACTAACTATCCCAGCCACAAGTGCATCAGTTGAACGCAGTTTTTCAGTGTTAAAACGCATTAAAAGTTTTATGCGAAATTCAACCAGCGAAGACGGACTTTCCAAGTTAGCCCTATTATCTATTGAAAAAGAATGCATTAGACAATTGTCAGAAAATCCAAAATTTTACGACGATGTTATAGACAAATTTGCACTGGTTGATAGGAGAATAGACCTCAAATATAATTAAGTGTTAAAAGGTGCGTGTTGTGGAAGTGCCTCGGAATATAATAACAATTTTAAATGGAACTCTTCTTTTTAAGTTTAAAGAAACCAAGCCCGGAGTCGAGGTCCGAGCAAGCAATACAGATCGATAAGTCACTAGAAACAGCGGGAAAAGAGCGCCTCACGCTGGCCTGCATTGATCTGGGTATAGTCTGGGCTGATTATCGGAGAATATGCCATTTTTGGGAAAAGTTATTTACCAGCAATTTTATTGCTGGAATCGAATTATAAGATCCTATTTATTAATAATATAGGTATGCAAAGTCCTCAGATAATGTGCTACTTTTTTTATAAACAAAATGGCGCCCGAAAATCGTGTTTTTTTCAATTATTGCTCTATAACTCCGAAGATTTTAACTTTACAACAAAAACACCCAAATAAAAATTCACCGTGATTAAATTCTGCATAGAGACGTGTTTTTCCCGATCTGCTGCGACGAAAATTTTCCTCGGAAAATGCGGGTTTTCCCAACAAAATCTTTAACTTTCAAACAAAGTTTTAGATAAGTAATAATTATTTACCAATAATTAAATAATTTGGTGACTTAAAAGCCTTCTTGGTTTAAATTATAGTTCCAGAAGCTGGTGAAAATTAAACGAATATTTTAGCAACAATTAAATTGTTAATTAATAATTTACAGTCGCAATAATAACCAAAATAATTATGATACACTGATCAAACTTTGAAATCTTATAAATATGAGATGCCTATTTAACATTTTGTCGACAAAATATAATTTTTTTATTTTTTTGCATAATCTTTAAATGTTAAAAAAAATAGTTATAAACAAATTAACGTTTCTCAGAAAGTTTTTATTATATTATAATTTTAAGAAATAGCTAAAATTCGCATTTCAAATATCTTGAAAATGAATGCCTTAAAACTTTTTTGCAACCATTTGCAAAAAAGTTATGAAACAGCAAAGTTAACATACGATTACTACGGTATTTATAATTTTTTTTAATTCTTTCAAAGCGTAGAAGTGAGTTTAAAGTACAAGCTAATTATTTATAAAAAAATATCGATTATCAGTTTAATGGTTATATTTTAATTAAAGATTATAAATATATTTTTTTGTAATTTACACGCGCGAAAGTAGAATAATACAGTACCGTAGCTACCCGCCCACATACACAACTCGCGTGAGCGTGTCAGTCGCTTCGAGTGAACATTTTATCTCCGGCTCTGTATCAAGCCTACTTTCGCGCTAAAAATTACAAAAAAAAGTATTTTTAATCTTTGATTAAAATATAACCATTGCACTAATTTTTGACATTCTTTGTGAGTAATTAGATTGTACCATAGACTCACTTTTAAGCTTTTAAATAAAACAAATTATAAACGGAGAATTCGTATATTTACTTTGCTGTTTCATAACTTTTTTGCAAATGGTTGGAAAATTTTTTTAAAGCATTCATTTTCAAGACCTATGCAATACGCATTTAGTATTTTTTTAAATTAGAATATAATAAACAATTTCTGAGAAATGTTAATTTGTTTATAACAATTTTTTTTAAACATTTAAAGATTGTGCAAAAAAATGAAAAATTTATATTTTGTCGACAAAATATTAAAAAGGCATCACACCTTTATATTCTTTCTAAGCTTATCAATGTCTCATGATTATTTTGGTTGTTATTGCGACTGTAAATTGTTAATTTACAATTGAATTGTTGCTAAAATATTCGTTTCATTTTCACCGGCTTCTGAATTTATAATCTATAACAAGAAAGCTTTTATTTCACCAAGCTATATAATTATTGATAAATAATTACTGGCCCAAAAAATTTATTTGAAAATTCGATATTTTGTGGGGAAAACCCACATTTTCCGAGGAAAATTTTCGTCGGAGCAAATCGGGAAAAACATGTCTCTATGCAGGATTAAATTGGGGTGAATTTTTATTTGAGTATTTTTTGTGTAAAGTTAAAATCTTCGGAGTTATGGAGCAATAATTGAAAAAAATACGATTTGTCGGCGCCACTTTGTTTATAAAAAAAGTAGCACACTATATGCGGACTTTGCATACCTATATTAATAATATATAGGATCTTATAATTCGATTCCAGCAATAAAATTGCTGGTAAATAACCTTTCTTTGTACTTTACTAATTAGACCAGCGTATTATAACTATTTTTTTTTTTCAAAATTTAAAGATTATGCAAAAAAAAGAAAAATTTATATTTTGTCGATAAAATATTAAATAAGCATCTCATCTTTATAATCTTTATAAGTTTGATCAATGTATCATGATTATTTTGGTTATTATTGCGATCGTAATTTGTTAATTAACAATTGAATTGTTGCTAAAATATTCGTTTAATTTTCACCGGCTTCTGGAATTACAATATATACCAAGAAAGCTTTGATGTCACTAAGTTATTTAATTATTGATTAATAATTACTTACCTAAAACTTTATTAGAAAATTAGAGTTTTTGTTAGGAAAACCCGCATTTTCCGAGGAAAATTTTCGTCGGAGCAAATGGTGAAAAACATATCTCTATGCAGAATTTAATTGCGGTGAATTTTTATTAAGGTGTTTTTGTTGTAAAGTTAAAATCTTCGGAGTTATAGAGCAATAATTGAAAAAAATACGATTTGTCGGCGCCATTTTGTTTATAAAAAAAGTAGCACACTATCTGCGGACTTTGCATACCTATATTATTAATATATAGGATCTTATAATTCGATTCCAGCAATAAAATTGCTGGTAAATAACTTTTCCATGAATTTTGCTAATTAGCCCAGAGTAGTATGATTCCGTGTGTGAGTCCTTGTACCCAGGACTCCCACATGATAAGCAGTTTGCTGATAGAGAGCCCCTATAGCGCATCAGAGTGCTATCGGTGGGGGGGAGTGGATAGTCTGGAGCATTGGGGCGGGATGGAGTGACGGCCGCTTCTAGGAGTAAATCCTCCTCTCCCCAATGAATTGTATCACCCGAATGTCTTTCTCAAGGGGCGTGCAAGTCTCTCAGTCTGGGTTAAACACTATTGCTTGCTTGCTTGCTTCGTTCTACAGGTAATTTTTTATAGTTTTTGTTTTTAATCCATATAAGTTAATTACCTATTAAGTAGGTACATATTTATCACATAGTATATATTTTGATCTCGACCCCCGTAAGAAAATAATTTTATACTCTTACTGAATCGCTTCTCTTCCAAAAATGTCATCGCACGCCACTGATGTTTTAACAATTTTAGGAACTGCTAACAAAGGAATGCCCAGAAGTGCCGCTCATAAATCCAATATCATTAAACCTAAAACGATTAAAGCCACAGAAGGAATCTTCTTTTGGAGTCCTGCTACCATTCAATGAAAAACTTTTAGTTACTCACAACAACGACATTGTATACATATTAGATCCCAAAGAAATGACCATTATAGCTACAGTTAGTCATTTAAGAGGGTAAGATATAATATAACATTACGAAAAATTTTTATTTCGTTTACGTATCTAATATTTTGTAGCGTTCTACATGTTGCCACGCACAGAGATGAAATTTTCATTTTAGAAGAAGATAGGAGCCTAGTTAGGATATCATTTAGGCCGGAAACGATGGGTATGTATGAATTAATTTTGATTTTAGTGAATATTTTACTCCACAGAGCATCTATTTCTTCTCTAAACTTCATAAGGGTAAGAACAGAACAAGTAGGTCGAGGTGGAGGTGTAGGTCGCGGTGGATGCTACTAGTTAAGTCGCGGTCGATGTCGACAGCACATAGCAAGGAGGTCACCTGCGCTGTCAGTCGAGCTAGAACCACTTTTAAGTCAAGTAGTTTAATGAAATTTGAATGACATATTTTAAAAATTTATTGAATTTAATTACTTTAGAAATTCAAAAATAAACTGAATACAAAAAAGGGTTATATAAAAAGTATCAACTAAGATAGCGCAGGTAATCACAACTTATAAATAAATAAATAAATAAATAAATACTTTATTTTCTTTTAGACAGACAGTCTGTATAGAATTAGTCAAAAGTAATACATTAAGTAAATATAATAATAATAATAATATGTAAGCACTACGAGCCTAGTAGGCCCATGGCTTGATGTACTATTCCTTTCCACTCCCTTTTGTCAGTCGCTTTTCTTTCCCAGTTCCTTACGTTAATTCTTCTCATATCTTCTCTAACTCCATTACTCCATCGTGACCTCGGTCTTCCTCTTCGTCTTTTCCCTGCCAATGCACTAGATAGTACCATTCTGGGAATTCTAGATGGAATCATCCTCTGCACATGGCCCAACCATCTAAGTATTTGCGCCTTAATTACTGCTAGTATGTTAGGATCTTGATAGAGCTCAGTTAGTTCCTTATTTGTTCTTCTTACCCATTGTCCATTGTTTTTCCCACCGAAGATTTTGCGCAGTATTTTCCTCTCCCAAACTAATAACAACTCTTGATGTTTTTTTATTGTGACCCATGTTTCAGAAGCATACGTTACTATCGGCCTTATTACTGTCTGGTAAGTTCTTAGTTTTGCTCTTCGTGATATATTTTTACTTCTTAACAACCCATTAAGAGCAAATATAGCGCGGTTGCCCGACATAATTCTCTTTTGTATTTCTTCACAGTTAGGATCTCTTGTGAAGACAGTTCCTAAGTACTCAAATCTCTCAACTTCTTCGAATTTATACTGTGTTCCCTTCGCTGTTGTCATTGTTATGTATTGCCCCCGAACGAATTGCTTATTTGTCCATTCCATATACTTTGTTTTTGCTTCATTTATATACAATCCTGTGGTTGCTGCCCTCTCCTCGAGTTTCATGACTGTTTCTATAAGTTCTATTTTGCTCCTAGCCAAGATTACCAAATCATCTGCGAATGCCAAGCACTGATGTTTTTTGTCGTAGATCAGACCTGTTCTATTAATGTTTGCTTCCTGTATAACCTTTTCTAGTAATATGCTAAACATTATAGACGATAATGGATCACCCTGCCGCACTCCTTGTTTGACCTCAAAGCTTTCTGTTATAGTATTGTTTATCTTGACTTTATTCATTGTTCTTTGGAGAGTTAATTTTATAATTCTAATAAGCTTTGGAGAAACGTCCATGTCTTGCAATGCTGTGAATAACTCGCTTCTTTTCACTCGATCGAAAGCCTGTTTAAAGTCGATGAAAAGAACCATGGTGTCTTTATTATATTCGTAACTTTCAGCCTGTATTTCTCGTAGTGTGAAGACCTGATCCACAGTACTTCTGCCTTTTCTGAACCCACTTTGATATTCTCCTATGCTTTTATCAACCTTCGTTGTTAATCTGTTTTTAATATGCATAGCCAATATTTTATACGTTATGTTTAGCAGCGCTATGCCTCGATAATTCTGACAATCAGCCATATTTCCTTTTTTGTGAATAGGACACAGTATTGCTTCTGTCCATTCCTCAGGTAGTATTTCTTGTTCCCATATATTATTAATTAGTTTATGGATTTTCTCTACTAACTGATTTCCTCCAAATTTAATCATTTCAGCCGTTATGCCGTCGCTTCCTGGGCTTTTGTTCATTTTTAATTTATCGATGATATTCTGAATTTCGCTTATAGTCGGAGCCTGCTCTTCATCCTGTTGATTGTGTATTTCATTTACTAGATCCTCTGTTTCCTCGTTATTATCGTCTGTCTTTTCAGGTCCATTTAGAAGCTCATCAAAGTACTGCTTCCAGCGTTCTAATATCTCTGGTTCACCCATAATCATTTCTCCATTTTTGTCTTTATAATGTACAGTTTTCGGTCGGAGCACACTACTTCGCTCCCAAGGTCAAAAAACCCTCTTAATTACATACTAGTTCACTCCGAAAACCATAACCTAGTTCGCTCCCATGGTTAATCGGATTAAGTATTTATCTTCTAAGTTCTAGGAAAATTAATATCGGAAAAATTGGTACTGTGACTTTTGTATTTTATATAGAAATAATATTTTTATAAAATATTGGTTGTTACATATTTATATAAATACATAATATGAGACAGTGCAATTAGATTATTTAGATTTAGCTCAATAAATGACCGTTTTAAAGTGTAATTTTACTCGTTACGACGGATTTGCTTGAAAATCTAGATTCAAGTTCTAAATTAACCCTCCACTTCAAAGTTGTACTTGTGCCGTTGGTTGCTTTTACTTGAGGGGTGAAAGCTACCCCTTCTCATGGGTGAGAAAACGTACATTTGAAATAAGTCCAGAAATTGATAAATTGACTAATTCTAAGGAATTTGTATTCTAGAGAGTTTTTTTAACTGAGGTAATATTTTTCGAGTTATTTGCGAGTAAAAATGTTTATTTTTCGACAAAATACACGTTTTCGGGCGTTTTTCTCAAATAATTGAAAAAAAGTATTTTGTTGAAAAACGAATATGCTTAGCAAAAATACAACTTTTTAATTTCGCTGTGTATCAACTTCAATGGTTTTTCACACAAATCGTCCATTGCCTTCCGCTTAACACCATTACTGAATTTTTGCCGGTTTAACGCTGTTTTTCATAAACTTTCATGGGTGTGGTTATCAATATATTCAACTATACTGTTACAAATATATAAAGTTTTAACAAATGCTTTGCAACTTCTTTCTTCACACTGCCAACGTTATTAGCAAGTATTTTATGGAAGTTATACTTGTAATTGTCAATAAATGACATAGACTTGCCCTTTTCGCTTAACATTTCACTAATTTCAGATTTCTCTATCATGAACTAAAGACATTCAAACCGTATGTAACTAAAGTAATAATGTTGAGGAGATTTGCACCACCCCTGTATCTTATCATAAAATTTGAGGTGACTACTAATTACCAATCTTTTCAAAGGAGTATATACCTTGCAATTTCTTATAGGAAAAAACCCAATCAAATATTGAACAAGGGAATATCAGCTCTAACATCATACTACTTTAGTGATACATATATGGTTATAATTTTAATATAATTTTAAGTAAGAAGTAGTTTTATATTTAGGTAAATGCAAAGTTTCAGAAATATTTATTAAACATTGTATTAATAAAATGTATCAAAGTACCTGCTTTATGAAGGAAACATTGTCTATATACGCTGACTTGGCTATTCATTATTATTCATTATGTATCTAGTGAAGGCATTTTTAAACTATCTTTTCTAAGAAATATATGGCCGGAGCGAATTTACCTATGCCCCTTTTCTATAGGGTATTAAAATCTGACCGCCGGAGCGAACTAGTATATGCCCTTTTCGGTTGGTGCCCTCGTTTCTCATTTTTTATCCCTTGGTACAGGTTCCTTATTTGATTATTTTTGTAGCTTTCCTCTATATTTTTCAGTTTAGCTTCATAATGTTTCCTTTTTTTTTTCTCGTAGTATTTTATTTGTTCTATTTCTTTGTTTAGTGTAATTTTCCTGCGCTTCTCTTGTTCCTTGAGTTATCATTTTTAATCGTAGTTTGGCCCGTTCTTCCAATGATTGTTCATATAACAAACTTACAAAGTAAATATAACAAACAAATAAACAATTTCACTACACAAACTAACAATGAAAATAAATTTAAAATTGAAGAAATTCTTCAACCGAATAAAAAATGTGTGTCATCAGAAATTCCTTTAAATTTAGTTTAAAGCTTGTCAGGCTCTTACACAATTTTATATGCGTTGGTAATCTATTATAGAGTCTTTGTCCCATTATACCCGGGGACCTGCAATATATATTTCCCCTACACATTGGGGCACGCAAGGTATCTTTATATCTAGTATTCATGTTATGTATTTGCCCATTGATTTTAAAATTTTCGAGGTTATTATATACAAGTCTCCAGAATATAAATACAGGCCAATGGCAATATTTTGAAATTTTGAAAGTATTGCCTACAACTTGTTTTATGAGGGATACCAGCAATAGTCCGTATTATTCTTTTTTGTGCAAAAAAGACTTCATTGATATGGCAACTTGATCCCCAAAAACAAATCCCGTATCTCAAACAGATTCGACTTGGGCACAATAAAGCATTATTAATTGTTTCTCCGTTAACACTTGTTTTAAATTTCGAAACAAAAACGTTACTGAGTTTAACTTTGCGGCCAGTGTATCACAATGTTTCCTCCAATTAAGACATATCTAAATGAAGTCCTAAGACCTTTAATGATGAAACAAGTTCAATATCATTATTATTTATATTTAAGTTAATTGGGTTAGTACATCGTTGCCTATTATGAAACTGCATGAAAAGATTTTTTTGGGTGTTCAACAATTAATAATTATTACAGAACCAGTTGTAAAGATCTGACAGTAAGCTGTTACGTTTGGACTTCAAAGAAGTATCAGGTCCATTGACTATTACATTTATGTCGTCTGCAAATATCGTGAAATGTCCATCCGAGTTAACCGAGACAACATCGTTTACATAAATAAGAAAGAGAACAGGTCCTAAAATTGAGCCTTGCGGTACACCTATGTCAATATCGAGATAGTTGGATTTATGCGTCGCATTTGATAATTTTCCTTTTTCTGTTAAGCTGACGTATTGACGACGTGCAGTTAAATATGATATTAACCAATTTAACGCACGTCCTTGAATGCCGATATTTTTTAATTTATAAAATAAAATTTTGTGATTGACACAGTCGAAAGCCTTGCTAAGATCACAAAATATCCCAACAGGACTCTCTCCAGTATCTATTAAAGATGTGAGAGTATCATAAAAAGAATGCATTTCCAAACCATGTTGGTTACTAACAATCACTTTATTCATATGTAAAAATAAGTTAATTCTTTGTAAATAACTATTCAAAAATTTTTGAAAATACCGAAGAAACTGTTATTGGACGGTAATTATTTACTTGTTTTGGGTCACCTTTTTATGAATTGGTAACACCTTTCCCGTTTTTATACAATCTGGAAAATTGCCATTTGAAAATGATAAATTAACTAAATATGTTAATGGCCATATTATAAAAGAAACAACCTTTTTTATTAAAAACCCAGGGATTTCATCAAAGCCCTGAGATTTTTTGTTTTTTAGTTTTTGGTTTAATAATTTGTTTAATTCTATTGTAGTGTACGGATGTAGAAGAAAGTGGTCATCCAAAACAGTGTTGTTACAAATATATGTATTATCAGGTTTGTTTGGAATGGTCGCAATTGCATCCAATGGGGCATTTTTAAAAAATAGGTTAAATTTATTGGCTATTTATGAATCTGTAATTAAGTTATCCCCGTTTGAAAGTGTTATGTTACTCTCATTTTTTTTTACCTTTTGAAAAATCAGATATAATTTTCCAAGCCCTTTTAGAAGGAGGCACTTGCATCCTTGTAGGCCGTGCAGTAGACATCCATGTAACATGTAAAACAAATTCATTTAATTTTCAAAAGCATCGATGTAAACCTCCTGGATGGCATCGCGCTAAACCTCCACCGCGACTTACCTGCTCTGTTCTGTTCCGTTCACTACAATGTGTTTGTTTTACATGGATATCGACATCGACCGCGACCTCCACCTCCACCGCGACCCACTTGTTCTGTTCTTACCCTTAGACCGGGACCTCTACCAGACATTACCCTTTGTTAGTTGCTATGGTTCATTTTTTAAATAGGAGGAGTAATCTCAAAAGACAGATTCACACCCAATAACGCCACTAGAAAAATAACCAGATTCATCTTCTTTTCCAGAACCAAAGTTGGTTTTTGAAGTTATACTTCTTTACGCGCGATATGAGGGTGAATTTTTATGTTAAAACCTATGATCCGGGCGCATGCGCATTATAACTTTGTTCTGATTGGATGTTCAAATGACATGTCAAAAATTATCCAATATGGCAGATGTAGCACAGCTGTGGTGTGGACGGTTGACGATTTGGTTATGTAATGTATGGTTGTTGCGTGTTAAAATTTGTGGGAAGATAAACAACAAAGGTTAGTTAATAGTTATACTGCCTTTTTGAAGTTATACTTCTTTAGGCGCGATTTCATTGAGGGTGAAATTTTAGTAATCTGCGCACACAGGCAGTATGGAGTTCGTTACTAAATGTTTTAATTTATGTATTTATCAGTCCAGAAAAGGTGTGGAAAGAATATATTAGTGTTTTTAAATATATTTTTCTACAAACGTGTTAAAAATGCAATTTATAGCAGTCCATAGGAGCGTTAAAAATGCTACTTTAGAGCACCGGTGCTTTAAAATTTTTAAGGCACTGCAGTTAAAAGTGAATTGTCAAATTGTGAAACGTCAAAATATTTATATTTCATTTAGTAACATTAATAGATATTAATAATACCTATTTACGAATCTTTCTTCTAAAATTTAGGAATATATTAATTTTATAATATGTACATTTAAGTATGTAGTAATTTTCTTTACAATTTTTACTTACCAATTTGTTTTGTTTATACCTAATATCGCCGTTGTCTAGCAAGTGTCTGCGTAGATTAGCGGTATGTGTATTTAGCTACGGACCCGTTAGTACTTGGTTCGATTTCCACATAAGGAAATTTGTTTTGTTTATTATTAATGGTTATTGACATCTTAGCTTAGACTATTATTATATGGACTTATAAATGATTAAAAATAATTAAAAATAATTAAAATAATTAATCGGGATGTTGCCCAACTATTTACCGGGTTGCAAATTTATAATAATTGCCTATTTCCAAATGCACTTTTGAAATGAATTTTTCTTATGCACAAATGCAATTTCAGATTTCTTATTCATTACAATAGTTCACAAAATTTACTGACATTCTCACGAATCCAACGCACCAAACTGCATTAAAAATCCGTCTTACTGCGCCAAAAATCGAGAGTAATGCCTTTTTTTGTGCTTCAATGCCTCGACCAATTCGGCCAGAGATCGAGAGGTCGTGAGTTCGAATCCAGTGCAATCCTATACATTTTTTTATTTTTTTGAAAGCGGTAAGCACAAAATTAGTTTGGTGTTGTAAAAAAAATTAAAACAAACTGTTTAAAGTATATTTATTTTTAAGAAATCATATGATAGAAGTATATCATAGAATCATATAAGTAACTTCTTACGTGCGTACAAAGTACACACACATTCTTTTTTTTTTTATATTATTACGCCAGTCAATGAGAGGAAAAACAGGATATTACCTCCCGAATTCTATCCAACTGCATGGATTTTAATGAAATTTTGGGAATAGCCTCTACTTATCTCCTATTTCAAAGTCTACCCTATGCCGATGTGCGCTTTTATCTTGGGGGTGGCTCCCACTCCTAGGGGAAGGAAAACTTTTTCTTCAAAATAACCACGGAAGTGGCTAGAGAACCTAATTTTAAGCAAAAACTCTTCTATAATTTTTTTTCGAACACTTATTACTTTTTCAGTTTTTCGTGGTTGAAAATTTGCCATTTTCATTGAAAAATGTCACCTTTCCGGACGGATTTTTGCGAATACTTTAAAAATTATGCATCAAACGAAAAAAACTATATAAAACATTTTTCTTAGCTTATGAAAAGCCAAACAGACTCGTTTATTCACAGATCTTTTAGTTATAATACAAAAAGAGATATGGTTGGTGAAAAGAGATTTTTTTTGCATGCTAAAATGAGTGGGTTCAACTTAAAATAACAGAGAAATGGTTGATTTATAGAATACTATAAATACCTTTTGCTCCGGCGCCATTTACATCTTTAACCCTGTTTCAAGTAACTAGTGTCGATGTACACTAGCGCAGGGGGACCGACGGCTTAACGTGCTCTCCGAGGCACGGTGAGACGGCTCGTATCATTTTTAGAAATGAAAAATGGTTTGTCTTTGGCAGGGCTCGAACCCTTTTTGTAGTATATACTTGGAAAGACCTTTAAAACGAGCACTGTTAAATGTCGATTACATTTAAACTAAGCGAGATACGGTGCAAAAAATTTATGACTGAAGTATATTATTATTTAATCGCTCATCCACCAGAATTTAAATGCGTCGTTCTCCTCCTACAATACTTTTTATTATAGCGTTATTTCTATGTTCAAAAAGTTGGACGGGTTTAAAATGAATGGTTTTTGAAAAAAATAACCCGTGTTGAGCTGCCCCCCCCCCCCCCCACTACTTAAAAATAGGAATATTGAATCGGTTTTTGCGGCAGAATTACGAGCTATTTATGAGCTCTTGAAATTATATAGTTTTGATTTTTGAGCTCATCCCCTTCACCCCCAAACAACCCTTTAATTGATTTAACTTAAGAGAAAGATGCTGAGAAAACTTAAAATATATCGTATTGCGGATATAATTCCTATAGCTTATATACTCTAAGAATAAACTATTAAATCAAGGGCATTTCGATTATTGAGCTACAACCCCTTCGCAAGAAAACCACCCTATCTTCCCGGCTTAAGAGAAAGTTGTACTTAAAATGCGTTAAACTAATTATTTGGCGACTACATATCATTTAATAATTTATAAGCTTCCAAATTACGCGCATTTAGATCAGTAAATTGCAATTTATTTTGTATAGTGCAGTCACTGAAGGTAAAAATCAACGATTACCTTCAAGTTCGGTGAACCTTCATCGATTTTCACAAAAATTGGTCAGTGGTTAGAGGATACGTCAAGAACCAAAGGTGACATGGTACCACCTTGCGCCTTTACCCTGAGGGTGGATACCGCCCCTTCTCGGGGGTGAAAATTATTTTATAAAAAATAACTGCACAAATCAATAAAAGAACAAATTAAAAGCAAAATTTATTATATAAAGTTAATAAAATAAGTCAATACTTTTTAAGTTATTAAAGATCAAAGATTTTAATTATTTGTGAAAAAAATGCATGTTTTGAAGAGGTTTTTTGTAAATCACTGAAAAACTGTAATTTTTTACAAAAAAGTTAATAGTAGTTTAATTCGTATAGCTTATATTCTAAGAATAAACTCTTAAATCACGCACCTTTCGATTATATAGCTACAACCCCTTCGCAAGAAAACGACCCCATTTTCCCGGCTTAAGAGAGAGTTGTTTTTAAAATAATTTAAATTGATTATTTGGCGACTACATATCGTTTAATAATTTATTAGCTTGCAAAATATACGCATCTCAATTATTGAATTGCCATTTTCTTTCTATAGTGCAGTCACTGAAGGTAAAAATCAACTATTACCTTCGATTTCGGTAAATCTCCATTTATTTTCACGAATTGACAATAACAACTTGGGGTTTTAGCCTGGGGTATATGTCACCCCTTCTCGGGAGTGAAAATTACTTTATTAAAAATAACCCCACAAATCGAGAGAGGGACAAATTTTAAGCAAAATTTGTTATATAATGTGATTAAAATAAATCAATACTTTTTGAGTTATTAAAGATCAAATATTTTAATTTTTGGAAAGAAAATGCATGAGCGATTTTTCATAAATGACTCAAAAACTGTAAGTTTTTACAAAAAAGTTTTCATCACTAAAATTGAAGCTAATAAAAAATATAATAAATTGCTTACTTGAAAAACCTTTAATGTTAATTTAAAGTAAGTTATTGGTAATTAAATGTATATTTTTTTCCGCGACTGTTCAAATCTAAGGGTTCAAGCTTAAATAACGGGAAAAAGATGCATTTTATAACACTTAGGTACTAAATACTTGTCAAAGTACTTAGAAATACCCATCAAAAATAAGATCCAGAAAAAGTTGATAGTATCAAAATCCGCTCACGAATTTTCGTGAAAATGAATGGAGATTTACCGAAATCGAAGGTCATAGTTGATTTTTACCTTCAGTGACTGCACTATAGAAAGAAAATGGCAATTCAATAATTGAGATGCGTATATTTTGCGAGCTCATAAATTATTAAGCAATATATAGTCGACAAATAATTAATTTAAATTATTTTAAGTACAACCCTCTCTTAAGCCGGGAATATGGGATGGTTTTCTTGCGAAGGGGTTGTAGTTCAATAATCGAAAGGCGCGTGATTTTAGAGTTTATTCTTAGAATATAAGCTATACGAATTAAACCACTATTAACTTTTTTGTAAAAACTTACAGTTTTTCAGTGATTTACAAAAAACCTCTTCAAAACATGCATTTTTTTCACAAATAATTAAAATCTTTGATCTTTAATAACTTAAAAAGTATTGACTTATTTTATTAACTTTATATAATAAATTTTGCTTTTAATTTGTTCTTTTATTGATTTGTGCAATTATTTTTTATAAAATAATTTTCACCCCCGAGAAGGGGCGGTATCCACCCTCAGGGTAAAGGCGCAAGGTGGTACCATGTCACCTTTGTTTCTTGACGTATCCTCTAACCACTGACCAATTTTCGTGAAAATCGATGAAGGTTCACCGAAATTGAAGGTAATCGTTGATTTTTACCTTCAGTGACTGCACTATACAAAATAAATTGCAATTTACTGATCTAAATGCGCGTAATTTGGAAGCTTATAAATTATTAAATGATATGTAGTCGCCAAATAATTAGTTTAACGCATTTTAAGTACAACTTTCTCTTAAGCCGGGAAGATAGGGTGGTTTTCTTGCGAAGGGGTTGTAGCTCAATAATCGAAATGCCCTTGATTTAATAGTTTATTCTTAGAGTATATAAGCTATAGGAATTATATCCGCAATACGATATATTTTAAGTTTTCTCAGCATCTTTCTCTTAAGTTAAATCAATTAAAGGGTTGTTTGGGGGTGAAGGGGATGAGCTCAAAAATCGAAACTATATATTTTCAAGAGCTCATAAATAGCTCGTAATTCTGCCGCAAAAACCGATTCAATATTCCTATTTTTAAGTAGTGGGGGGGCTGACTCAGCCCCCCCCCCCACTAGGGTATTAAATTCCTGCTCAGTGGAATGAGCTCAAAATTTTTAGTTTGCGGAATATGAGAGCTCATAAATAGCTCATAAATCAGGGCTATTTGTTTTTTAATTTTTGCAAGTGGGGGGGGGGGCAGCTCAACACGGGTAAAAAAATAAGATTATATTATAGAGCGCATTTTTAGATTTTCTTAAAAATCTTTTTAAGAGATACAGTAGTGAAAGAAAAACAAAATTATTATCTGAAAAAATCCTACATTTTTGCATGATATCTTTTATTGAAATCCCTTATCATTTTCGAGTTACAGTGGAACCTCGATTATCCGTCAGGGCACCGGACCAAGGGTATGAGGGATCATCGAAAAGACGGTTAATAGCACATTAAAAAAATTGAAAATTGGTAGTACAACTCTCAAATTTTATTTACATGTTCTGTTTTATATGATAATAGGAATTTTTGTTCATACAAACGAATCAATTTGGTTTAAAATATTCTGAAATCTTTGTTTGTTTTACTGATGCTTCACATTTTTCTTAATCCGCGTAAGATCATGCAATCTACTTTATTGGCTTCTTCTTGTCAAGAATACCACTCGATGAATTGTTGCATGTGCGATGCAGCTTCTCTAGCTTCTTTACGCAAATCTTGGTCAGTTCAGTCAGTTGCAATAACATCATCGACATCGTCACCATCAAATTCCGAGTGTGTGTCAGCTTGTGAATTTGTTTCGTCCGCCTCTTTTGCCATTTAAATGATTTCATCATCTGTCAGCAATCGTCCTTGTTACAAATTAACGATTCGTTTATGTCATCTTTAGTCAACAAAAAAAAAACAGTTGATTCAGCCCTAACTTCATTTGTTACTGCACTGTACATTTCAGCGAATTTCTTTTGGCTTATTGCAATGCTCAAACAAAATGATTTCATATTAATTCAATTAATTGATTAAGATATTTGGTCATTTTTTAAACGCTCGTAGAAAAAATATTGTTTCTAAAACTCTTGCTGAAAGTCTCTTTTCGGCACTCGACTGCTTGCCGAACTCCGCTTGTGGTATATTTTTAAAGATACGGGGTATTGCAAAAAACATAAAAACCCTCCTACTGTAAAAAACCTCTTTTGGAAGATACGGGCTATTAGAATTAGACCGTCGATATGACCTATATAAATCTAATTTGAACTAATTTTTTTTCACAGGAAGTGTAGGCTCCACCACTACGGACTCATTTTTACCTCTAAATTCCTTAAAAGACCTCACTTCGAAACTACAGTCCAGTAGCATCATCCCAGCTATACCCCCAATCGTAGAAAACATCTTTAACCATGACATGAACATACACACCGACGAAACGATAATAATGAATGCCGAAGAAGCCCTAGAGTCTCCCGCACGAACTAGCAACATCACCCACGACGTCCAAAAGAAGTTCGAAGAAATAGGAAAAAAGGAGTTTGAACATAACATTTTATTTAAGAAAAGTAGATATAAGAAAAAAAGAAAATCTTTGGACACCAGTACGAATAGTTTAAGCTCAAATAGTTCCGAAGAGAGAGAATCGAATATTATCAAACCCACCATAATGAACCTTAGTTCTGTAGGTGTGCTACCTGATCTACGTAGTCCAGAGTCTATCAAATCCGACATAGAGTATAAAGAAAAATTATTAGCCGACATTTTAAGTTTAGACAAAGTTAAAATATCGAATATAGAAGATAATTTAGAATCGAATAATTCTGAAAGCGAATGTGATGATAGAGTGATTAGTTATGAAAAAGAAGAAGATGATATTCCGAAATTTGATTGTGATAAACTGAAATTATTTGAAAATTTAGAACCTTTAAGAGTTAACTACAATCCACCGTTGTCGACACTGCTACCTAAACGTCAAACGTCAACACACAATATCATAGATAAAAAAATCGATCATATCAAAGAACACGCTTCCAATATGCCAACGCACAAATCTGCAACGACTCCGAAGATTCCAGATGCACCAGGTATGTCAGATTTGAAGAAAATGTATCTCTAATACGCATGCCATCCCATGGTTGCTTTGTTAACGCTTTTATAATATTCTTTTTCCTGCTAAGTTCGTTTCACATCAGTCATTATTAATTTAACTTTCATCATCTAAAAAAAGTTCTGAGTCTTTTGACATATTAATGCAATATACTAATTTTGTTGGGAATAACCCACAATTTTACTTTAAAAAGAGTTTATTTGATGTTTTGATTTTTACTTCGGAAATCTCTCGCAAAATATAAAACATTCATAAATTGATTTATTAACGGTCGCATTCAGAAGACGAAAAAGTGAAGGAGCAGTTCCCGATGGAGCGGTAACAGTTGTGTTTAGTCTCGTGAAGGCTCCGCTCCCTAAATTCGTGACAGCCTATCACTTCCTGTTATATGTGAGGTTATATAATATATACTTCTGCACAATAAATTGTTTTTTTTTTCATAATCATGGTCAAAGATCATGGATTGTTAACCGTCTGCGTTATTTTCCAATTGATAATTAGTATTTGACGCCATCTTTCAACAAGTCTATTGATAAATTCACAAAAGTAGCATACGTTGGACGGAGGTAGCGGAATTAAAATGAGCTCACTGTCATGGCTACCGTTCCGTAACACGTTCCGCAAGTAGCGCCACACTCAGAGAACGAATTCCCAACAGTTGCGAAACCGCTACGTCACTTTTTCGTCTCTGAATGCGACAATTGACTAGAATTAGTGACGAGTTTAATATGACGTCCATAGATGAAAGTGTTAGTAGGATTGGGTAGAATGCGCTCTTACTCTTCAAAAAATATGTCACGTATTTCAGCGCCACCTGGTTAATTGGAAGGGTACCATAATTAATCTAGCTTCCACGCTAGGTACATAGCCTCCATACGGTATTTCCAAATACTTCCAATATTTAATATTTTATTCAAGTGGACAAAATAAAGGTAAAACACACTTTTGTTTCTTAATTTATTTATACAATAATATGAGTATTTAATTTGGATTAAATGTATGTTTACTTGTTGAACTTTTCCACCGTCTGCACACAACAGCTGATCGGGGCCATTAGACCTAACAACAAAACACGAAATAAAATGTGTATTTTAAACCCGTTGGATAAACAGTACAATCAGAAAAACTTACCTTTAACTTTAAAAATGTACTCGATTACAAAATAACAAAAATATCAAAAAACACGACTGAATAATATTATTCTTTTTATGGTGACACAAACAAACACAAAAATAATACCGACCATAATGACTGAACACCAACGAACTGTCAACACTGATGGAATGGACCCGTCCCATTCAAACAGTGAAGCGAGATTGACTGCAACATACAAGAGAGAGGTCCTAGAGAGACAGAGAATTTTTCAGGAAAAATTTGCTATAACTACCACCAGAGTTGCCAGATGTGATTTTATAAAACTCACACTTAGAAACTGAAATTCCCTCAAATCACCCAAATTTAAATTTTTGCCGCATTTTAATAAATTAGTAATAGTCTGGGCTGATTATCGGAGAATAGGCCATTTTTGGGAAAAGTTATTTACCAGCAATTTTATTGCTGGAATCGAACCTTATGATTGTATATATTAATAATATAGATATGCAAAGTCCGCAGATAGTGTGCTACTTTTTTTATAAACAAAATGGCGCCCGAAAATCGTGTTTTTTTCAATTTTTGCTCTATAACTCCAAAGATTTTAACTCTAGACCAAAAACACCTAAACAAAAATTCACCGCAATTAAATTCTGCATAGAGACGTGTTTTTTCCGATTTACTTCGACGAAAACTTTCCCCGGAAAAACCGGGTTTTTCCAGCAAAATGTTTAATTTTCAACTAAACTTTTAGATAAGTAGTTGTTAATCAATAATTAAATAACTTGGTAACGTAAAAGCCCTTTCCGTATATATTATAATTCCAGAAGCCGATGAAAATTAAATGAACAGTTTAGCAACAATTGAAATGTAAATTAAAAATTTACGGTCGCTATACTAACGACAATAATTATGATGAATAAGAATAACTATGATTTTTTCATAAAAAGACACTACACGTATCTAATGTATTTTACAGAATTGAAATTGGACTATTTAAGCGGCCTCAGGAATATTTTAAAATTATAAACAATTTTTTGGCTTATAAACAAATAGAATATCTCGGGAAATATTAAACTAAATTAAATCGTGAAAACGGTATTCGAAAGACAGCGGCAGGACGCTTCTTTTAAAAGAAAAAACGTTTAATTATGACGAGTAGTTTCTGAGATACAACCGGTCAAAGTTGACCGAAATTTACGGCAAAGATATAAACAATAGGATAATAATTTTCAAACCATCACCTTTTTGTTTTTGTCCTCTTTCTCCACACCAATTTTCATATCTTTAAAATCCTTATAACATATATTATTATAATAAAAACTATCGATAAT
Source organism: Diabrotica virgifera virgifera (assembly GCF_917563875.1). Lineage (NCBI taxonomy): Eukaryota > Metazoa > Arthropoda > Insecta > Coleoptera > Chrysomelidae > Diabrotica > Diabrotica virgifera. The sequence continues at coordinate 174,399,325 of NC_065451.1, forward strand.
ACGTGTGAAAATTGCCAAAAATAGCAAAATTCCAATCAAAAATTAGGTTGGAGAAAATTTAACCCTCAAAGTTCAAAACCGGTATACGTTAAAAAAATGCATTTTCTCGGCTTCCCATGGAGCAATTTCCTTCATTCTTTTTTTGTTCACAAGTAACTCGAGTAGAGCCATCGAACTAACGCATTATTAAATGTCAAACTTGCTTTTCTTTTGTTATAATAAATTAATTTATTTATTATAACACAATGGTTTAATTTGTTTAAATAAAAATTGTTTAAATAATTATACAGCTTTCAAATGAGAATATTTATGTTTTTAACTTTAAAAGGTACACTTGTAGTAAGTTCATCTAAAAAAAAGCCTACAACTGGAAAAAATATGTAATTTTCTGTTCTTATAAATAAATTAATCTATTATAACAAAACAAAAGCAAGTTTGGCATTTAATAATGCGTTAGTTCGATGGCTCTACTCGAGTTATTACGGAACAAAAAAAGAAAGAAGGAAATTGCTCCATGGGAAGCCGAGAAAATGCATTTTGTTAACGTATACCGATTTTGAACTTTGAGGGTTACATTTTCTTCAACCTAATTTTTGATTGGAATTTTGCTATTTTTGGCAATTTTCACACGTATTATCGATAGTTTTTATTATAATAATATATGTTATGAGGATTTTAAAGATATGAAAATTGGTGTGGAGAAAGAGGACAAAAATAAAAAGGTGATGGTTTGAAAATGATGATCCTATTGTTTATATCTTTGCCGTAAATTCCGGTCAAGTTTGACTGGTTGTATCTCAGGAACCACTCGTCATAATTAAACGATTTTTCTTTTAAAAGAAGCGTCCTGCCGCTGTATTTCGAATACCGTTTTCACAATTTAATTTTTGTTTAATATTTCCCGAGATATTCTATTTGTTTATAAACCAAAAAATTGTTTATAATTTTAAAATATTCCTGAGACCGCTTAAATAGTCCAATTTCAATTCTGTAAAGTACATTAGATAGGTATAGTGTCTTTTTATGAAAAAATCATAGTTATTCTTATGCGTCATTATTATTGTCGTTATTATAGCGACCGTAAATTTTTAATTAACATTTTAATTGTTGCTAAACTGTTCATTAAATTTCCATAGACTTCTGGAATTATAATATATACGGAAAGGGCTTTTACGTTACCAAGTTATTTAATTATTGATTAACAACTTATCTAAAAGTTTAGTTGAAAATTAAAGATTTTGTTGGAAAAATCCGGTTTTTCCGGGGAAAGTTTTCGTCGAAGTAAATCGGAAGAAACACGTCTCTATGCAGAATTTAATTGCGGTAAATTTTTATTTGGGTGTTTTTGGTCTAAAGTTAAAATCTTTGGAGTTATAGGACAAAAATTGAAAAAAAAAACACGATTTTCGGGCACCATTTTGTTTATAAAAAAAATAGCACACTATCTGCAGACTTTGCATATCTATATTGTTAATACATACAATAATAAGATTCGATTCCAGCAATAAAATTGCTGGTAAATAACTTTTCCTTGTATTTTGCTAATTAGCCCAGAGTATAATCAAATGTAGAGAACAGTAAACAAAAATTATACTACTTATCATCCCTGGAAATAATTCATAGGTCCTGTCTTCTTCGATTATATGAGAGTATAATATACAGTTCTATGTGTACATTCGCAAATTAATTTCCCATGACCCCTTAAAATCTTCCATAATTTTCACCCCAAAAAAATCTCCCAACTCAAACCATTTCTGCTTAGAGAAGTTCCCCTATACGATTTCAAATTACCCCAAAATTGTGGGGAAATATCCCAATCTGGCAACCCTGACGTACCTGACTAGCAGTGTCAATTTGTTTGTTTACGAAAGATGGTGATTATCTTCCCTCCTTTGCCTGAGTATCTCTGTCTCATCCTGAAGTCATTAAGTTCGATTTTTGGCGATTCCATCAGTGTTGACAGTTCGTTGCTGAACACACAGAGACAGCGCAGGATTTGTCAAAAGTCATGTTCCACCAATCGAACAATCACGATGCCGAAATCAGCGCCTCGCACACCCTGTGACAAATTGGAAGGAAACTAAATACGATTACATTTTTTTTACTAGAGTGCGCAGGGCATGATAATGACTGAACACAGACAGCGCAGGATTTGTCAAAAGTCATGTTCCACCAATCACGATGCCGAAATCAGCGCCTCGCACAGCCTCGGACGAATTGGAAGGAAACTAAATACGATTACATTTTTTTTACTAGAGTGCGCGGGGCATGATGACGTCTTTAGTACATTTGGTGAGATTGGAAGTTGTAACTGACGTCTGTCATAATATTGGAGGTTAAATAAAATGTCAAGTATTGTTTTCAAATTATAATCTAATCTCGGAAAACGAAATATAGATTGTTTTTATACAATTCAATTAAAATATCCAACAATTTGAATAAAAATCAAATCGAGAAACTAAAGTAACAGAAATTAGTGTGTAGACATAGGATTTATATTTTAACCAACTTCACATCTATAAACAAAAATCTTACATAACCTTCTATAGGACAACATGACTTTGACACTTTTGGTCACCTTTGGCAACAATGGAGGAAAGTGTTGCTTTTGTATATTAGTATTGCGGATGCCATCTTCAGTACTTTTCCAATCTGAAACACATTTTCGTCAGGCTACTTTCAACGACCGAAAGAAAGCCACGCCGAGGTGTTGCGTGAAATTTGTACTGTTTGGAGGCAAATTAAATTAATGTCATTTCCGCAACAGATTTGAAGTGAATGTACTGTAATATGGGAACAGAGGTTGTCGCACAGTACTACTTTTTACCCATTCGGCTTCCTAAACCTAGGTACCAACTGGAATTTAAGCCAATCGGCAAAAATATTTGCATATAACCATCCTGAGCGACTAGCATTGTAGACGGCGCCATTTTGGTCTTCAGCCTAAATTTCCATCGGCTTCTGGAAATATAATCTATACCAAAAGGGCTTTATATCACCAAGTTATTTAATTATTGATAAATAATTACTTACGTAAAATTTTAGTTGAAAATTAAAGATTTTGTTTTAAAAACCCTCATTTTCCGAGGAAAATTTTCGTCGAAGTAAATCGAGAAAAACTTGTCTCTATATTGAAATTTAATTACGATGAACTTTTATTTGGGTGTTTTTGTTGTAAAGTTAGAATCTTTGGAGTTAAAGAGCAATAATTGAAAAAATACGATTTTGGGGCGTCATTTTGTTTATAAAAAGGTAGCACACTATCTGCGGACTTTGCATAAATATATTATTATTATTAAATAGAATCATAAGATTCGATTTCAGCAATAAAATTGCTGGTAAATAACTGTTCCCAAAAATGACAATCTCCGATAATCTGCCCAGACTCTAGTCAGACTGAAGACTATGACAACATAAACAAATAAAAATGTATGATGTGATACGGAAATAATAGGAAAAAAGAATATCTTAGTCTAGTCAATGTTAAGTACTGAACTTAAAGACTGACCCAGTCAAATGCTTTTATTAAAATTGTGATTTTCTACTGCTTAAAAACTAACTGTATTTTTAATAGAAACTAATTTATTTTATTTATTTTAACGGTTTTAAAGATAAACAAAAAGTTCAAAACAATCACCTCTTAAAATATATCTCAATATATATTTTGATTTTTATAAAAAAAAATGACTGCTATTTTGATTCTTAATATGTCATAATATCAAATAAATAATGCCAACTTTATTACAATAGTCCAGAAAGCCACTGCGCATCCGCTAGGAAAAATATTCTAATTCAGATTTTTTACACAATCTTACTTAAAAAGGACTCCTTTTAACAAATTTGCATGTTGCCAGGACCAAAAAGTGGTCAAAAATTTTTTAAACGTTTTTTTTTGTTTTTTTCTTAAAATTATTTTTATTGCATGGAAAAAGTTTTTTTTAGGTTTTTTTGGATCATTCCAAATAGAAAAGGTCTTTAGTGACTTTTCTCTAAAACTGATAGTTTTTGACATATAAGCGATTAAAAATTGAAAAATTGCGAAATCGGCCATTTTTAACCCACAAAAACTATGTGAAAAACTAAAAATTTGGATGTTGCCAATGCAGATAGATATTCTTTAAACATCGGTTGATGAAATCCCGAAGAGTTTTTTGCAATACAATATTCAAAACTCCTTTGTTTTTTAATTGCTAACAACAGCGTGCGCGACACTATTTTCCACCGACAGTATGGTGCAAATGAAAGGAATAAATTCGTTATTTCGTAAACCGGCGACTTTGAAAAATCCCGAAACAGGTCGATTTTTATTTTTAAGTTACGATATTGTGGCATATACGGTATACTAGTGACGTCATCCATCTGGACGTGATGACGTAATCGATGATTTTTTTAAATGAGAATAGGGATCGTGTGCTGGCTCGTTTGAAAGGTTCTTTAATTCTCTATTCAGTAGTATAAACATTTACATAAATATTTATACAGGGTGTCCAAAAATTTTTTATTAAATTAAATTATTTGACAAAAAAAGAAGTAGAAGGACACCCTGTATAAATAATTATGTAAGTGTTTACATTACTGAATAGAGAATTGAAGAACCTTTCAAATGAGCTGCCACACGACCCCTATTCTCATTTAAAAAAATCATCGATTACGTCATCACGCCCAGACGGATGACGTCACTAGTATATCATATATGCCACAGTATCGTAACTTAAACATAAAAATCGACCTGTTTCGGGATTTTTCCTTAAAGTCGCCGGTTTACGAAACGACGAATTTATTCCTTTCATTTGCACCATAATGTCGGTGGAAAATAGTGTCGCGCACGCTTGATTAGCAATTAAAAAACGAAGGAGTTTTGAATATTGTATTGCAAAAAACTCTTCGGGATTTCATCAATCGATGTTTAAAGAATATCTAGCTATCTTGGCAACATTCAAATTTTCAGTTTTTCACATAGTTTTTTAAGGTTAAAAATGGCCGATTTCGCAATTTTTCAATTTTTAATCGCTTATATGTTAAAAACTATCATTTTTAGAGAAAAGTCACTAAAGACCTTTTCTGTTTAGAATGATCCAAAAAACCTAAAAAACTTTTTTCCATGCAAAAAAAATAATTTTAGGAAAAAAACAAAAAAAAAACGTTTAAAAAATTTTTGACCACCTTTTGGTCCTGGCAACATGCAAATTTGTTAAAAGGAGTCCTTTTCGAGTAAGATTGTGCAAAAAATCTGAATTAGAATATTTTTCTTAGCGGATGCGCAGTGGCTTTCTGGACTACAAATAAAATGGCAAACAATAATTGTGTTTTAAGATATTTCTCTAATAAAACCACATAAAACAAACTAGAGGTATCCTCTTAGCCTTCTATCGTCTATTATTGTTGGACATAGCCCTCCCTCAACTCGTTCCATTCATCTCTATCTTGAGCAACATAGCTCTAATTTGTTCAGACTATTTTTGTAATGTCATTTACCCATCTCCTGTCTACCTCTTTGTCGTCTACCTTTGTAGGGTCTCCAATATTGTATTGTGGCGTTTCAACGTTGGTGTTTTTATCTAAGTGTGGTCTGCGATGCTGCATTTACTAGGGCGGTCCCATAAGTACTTAGCCTTTAACCTTCCGATGACCAACCTTTTTTTGTTACACGGATGACCAAGGGGGGGAAAATGACCCCAGGTCAAAAATGACAACAAAAAATGAAGTTTTTTTTTATGGCATGGACTTTATGTTATTCAGCCAGTCACAACATGAGTATTATGCCCGATTTCACCAACGATACCTAAATATTTAAAAATTACCTAAGTGGGTTTAGGTACTTCCTAACTCTAAAACGGATTTCACCATACGATAAGAATTGCTTAAACCGCTTAAGCATTACCTTACGTTAGGATACGGTTTTCGATCTCCCTAAACTTTAGGTATTACTTATCGTTGACAGTCAGGTTATATTTTTACAATTTTGACTAATGTACTTGTGACGTTGGTCAATAATTTGCTCCTTACCTTAATTTGTCTGTTATTCTGTTATATTAGGTATATTAATTGTAATTTTGTATTATCTTTTATATTAATAATGTAATATGTGTTGGAAAATATAGAAAATCATTTGGAGTTTTTTACAGGTCTATTGACAAAATTAAACATGTGACAAAAACCCATTCATGATATCACTAAAAGTGTGTCATTAAAAATTAATAATAAAAACCAATTTTGAACATATTATTTATTTTAAAATGATTTCATTAATGACAATTTCAACTAACTTTAATTTTTCGTCAATATGAAATTTACAACTCTTTTCTTTTCCTCCATTTCACTGTACATATTATACAAATAACATACAAGACATTCACAAATAACTAACTACTAAATAAAATACCTATAACAGTACAAAACTGAATAAAACCAACTTGTCAAACAAACAACAATGACAAATAACCGAAAAAGTAAGGTAATGTCATTTTATTCTTCTTTTTATTTATCAAAAACAGTTCAAACCTACCCGAATTAATACCTAGAAAAGAATTTCCTAGATAATCAGTTCTTTTAGTTGTGAGACGCTATTGTTCGTAAGTATTGACTTAGGAAGTTCCTATCGATAAGAATTACTTAATAAGGCAACTGTTTAGGTATCGTTGGTGAAATCGGATACAGGGCCGCGCCAAGGCTTTCAAGCGCCCCGTGTCAAGAAATTTTAGGCGCCCCTTTCCTCCTTCATTTATAAGTAGTTTTTTGCAACTTATTGAATCGGTTTACCATATTCGCTCCGTGCGTGACTATGGTGGCGTTGACATTGAAACAATGCTAACGTGAGTACTGGCGAAATATGACAATATTGGAGTTATCTTTGTAATGTCGTTGTCATTGTTTGTATAAAAATTTTTGTCAAAAATGGTACATAACTGTTACCTATTTATATATGCTCAACGTCAAATTGTGAGATCTAAAAATGTCAGTTGAAGGCGCTAGGTGATGTGGCGTCAGTCATGCACAAAGCGAAAACCTACAAACTATTTGTTTCATCATCATTCTCTTTGCCTTTATCTATATGCGGGGTCAGCTTCCCTATTTGCATTTCTCCATAAGTTTCTGTCTTGGATCATATCGATATTAATCCCCTTTACCGACATGTCCTGCCTAAGCCTCTCCCCCCAGGTCTTCTCTTGTGTTCCTCTTTTACTCCTTCCAGAAACCTGCAGTTCAAGAATTCTTCGTATTGGGTGACTAACATCTCGACGTTGAACATGACCAAACCATCTTAACCTATGCTCTCTCATTTTGGCATCTATTGGTGTCAACCCTAGACTTCCCCTAATATACTCATTCCCATATACTCACTCCATTCATCCATATAAGCATTCTCGTTTCTGCCACATGCATTGGTTATTCTTCTTTCTTTCTAACTGTCCAACATTCACTTCCGTACATCATAGCTAGCCTTATAGCTGTCTTATAGAATTTTCCCTTCAGCTTCACTGGAATTTTTCTGTCACGCAACAAACCACTCGCTTCATTCCACTTCATCCATCATCCATCCAACTCTAATTCCACTACATGCATCTCCATATATTTCCCCATTACTCTGTAATACCGATCGTAGGTAGTTAATAAAAGTATTACTTTTCAAAAAGTTTTAAACCCTTTTCCTCAAGAGCTTGTCTCCACTGTTCCAGTTTTTGTTGTCGCTTTTACTATTTCATACTAACACTACACCAACAGCATACATTAAGAATCAGGGAATGTTACCCTGTAGCTTCGCTGTTATCTGATCCAAAACTAATAAGAATAAATAAAGACTTAGCACTGAGTCTTGGTACACGTGCAATCCTACTTTTACATGAAATTTATCAGTCTCTTCCACACCTGCCCTAACACTAGTTGTTGCTCCCTTATACATATCCCTCACAATATTTACATATTCATCCGGAACTCCTTTGTTATTGAGTGCCCACCACCGAATCTTTCGAGGAATTTCGAGAAATTCTAAAGATTTATCATCATATTATAAGCGTTTGTTTCTTTATTCCTGTATTTTTCCATCAGCTGCCTGATAATGAAAATGGCATCTGTTGTTGATCTGCCCTGCACAAACCCAAATTGATTATCAAATATTTCAATTATTATCAGTTACTCTCCCCCATATTTTCATGGTGTGACTAAGTAGTTTTATGGCTCTGTTGTTTGTACATTGTTGTATCTCCCATGTTTTTGTAAACAGGTACTAATATACTGATTCTCCATTCGTCTGGCACTTGTCCAAAGTCCATAATTATATTAAATAAACCTGTTAGCCACATTGTTCCTGTCTCTCGTAACGCTCTCCACACTTCCTCAGAAATATCATCTTTTCCAACTACTTGTCCTTTCATTATTCTTGAAATGCTTGAGTTCATTTCTTCGTTATTTACAAAAAAACAACGATTACACTATCACAGAACAAACATATAGTTGAAAATATAGTTCAGACAGTATAGTTCAGATATATAGTTCAAACAAATAGTTCAGTTGAGATAAATAAGCTTTCGTACACTTATGGGATCAAAGTAATACTATAGCTGCTATTTTTATTTACCTACGATTGGTAAGTTTTCAATTTTACAATAAAATATTGCTAATATTTCTGGTTTGAATTTACCAGTGGGTAAAATCCTTCTTGTCCTTAGTCAATGTCATTACTTTTATTTATTGTTTCTGGCAATAAAAAAAATTTCTGGTAATTTCGGTATTGTAAAAAAATTTTTTTAGGCACCTGGCGGCGCCTTTTTAATACGGCGCCGGGGGCACCGCCCCCGTTCACCCTTATGGACGGCGCGGCCCTGATCGGATATTAGTGTCATGTGTAGTGTGTATGTTGAGTAAGTGTCTCGTTACTTTGCAAAGTCGACGTCATTAGCGTAAAACTACTTGGAATTACACATAATAGACGGTATTTTACTAAACATCAACTTCAGAATATATTTTTTATTCGTAAAATATAGGGATTTTTTTTATTTCAAAATATGAGGATATCTAGAATGATATTAAAGTCAAATAAAAAAAGAATGAGTCAAAAATTGAAAATACTTTTGAATTTATTAAAGAAAAACATACGCTGGGTCCAAATTTCCCCCGCTTGGTCATCCGAAGGTTAAAAGAAAAACGAAAATTTTGGGAAAGTGGCAATTTATTTTTGAACGTAGTCTCCTTTTAGCTCGATACACTTCACCCATGATACTATGACAGGAAGATATGCACACTTTCAATTCTAAATTCAATCGACTGGCGCATGACGTCACTGCGAGAGTAAACCAGGGAACTTGTGTGTATCTTATTTTGACAATGAATCATATGGCAACGCTGACAGTTCATTGATACAACCACAAGCAACTGTCAACGCTGTAGTATAAGTGAGGACGTTTGAATTTGCATAAATTCATTATCTCGAGAATGGGCGAATTCGAAGAGAAATCCTCAAACAGGTCGATTTTTATTTTTAAATTATTACTTTTTTGACATATAGATACAGGGTGTTTCATTGGGAAACGGAAATACTTTAATGGTGAATAGAGGTCACCGAGCCGGTTCTAGATATAGTACATTTTTTGCCCTACCGACTTCTATAACGGAGTTGAGTGTCATCGATTTTGTCCATTTCTTTCCTAAGCCATAACTTTAGAACCACCCTGTATATTTTTTTGATATTTGGTACACATATGTCTCATTCAAAACCAAAACGACCGACATACTAACCATAAGAAAGTCCAGGTCCGGATTAACAAAAAATTATAAAGTAATTGTGACCTTAAAACAACACCCTGTATAGTGAAATTTTGAAAATCTGTTTGCATATTTGAAAAGAGCACAAAAAAGTAAGTTTAATGGCTCGCTTCAATTTTTCGGCCAGACAATTTTATGACTTTCATTTTGAAATTATATTGAATTTTTTAAGAACTTTGACATTAAAAAGCAGATATTATTAACTTTTAGTTATAAATTATTAAAGTTAATGAATAAATACTCATTTTAAAAATAATCAATACTTATTTACCACATTGGAACGTCCCAATTACTAATGACAAGAAAAATCCAGGTCCGGATTAAGAAAAAATACAAAGTAATTGTGACCTTGAACCAACACCCTGTATATTGAAATTTTAAAAATTTGTCTGCGCATTTTAAAAGAGCATGAAAAACTGTGATTAAAAGCTTATTTTAATTTTTTCGCCGTTGATTTAATTACATCAGTTTGAAATTATATTGAAATTTTAAAGAACTCTGAGATTAAAAACCAGGTATTGTTAACTTTTAATAATAATTTAATGTTAATGAATCAATACTTATTTTAAAAATACTTAATACTTATTTACTACGTTGGCTTCATATATTCTCTGGATTTGTAGCTATATGCACATTATTAAAAATTAAAGTTGCGAGAATTGGGATATTTTAATGATTTAGTAAAGAATTAAAAAAACTGCTATAACTAATAAAACAAAAATTCGTTACAATTCAACAATTTAACATAAATTAAAAATATTTAAACTATAACAGTTGCTCAAAATGTCCGCCATTTTGTTCGATGCATTTCCTTGCTCGTTTTAAAATATTTCGAATCGATTTTCTAAGTACATTGGGATTGTTCTTCATTTTTCTGGTAGCTTCTTGTGACCTTGACAGAATTAATCAATATGATTTCAAAATTGCCGTAATTAAATTATCTGCTCAAAAATTTGACATGCACCTTTTAACGCAGTTTTTTATGCTCTTTTAAAATACACAAACAAAATTTCAATATACAGAGTGTTGTTTCAAGGTCACAATTACTTTATATTTTTTTCCCTATCCGGACCTGGATTTTTTTTGTCATTAGTAATTGGGTCGTTCCAATGTGGTAAATAAGTATTGATTATTATTAAAATGAGTATTTATTTATTAACTTTAATAATTTATAACTAAAAGTTAATAATATCTTCTTTTTAATGTCAAAGTTCTTAAAAAATTCAATATAATTTCAAAATGAAAGTCATAAAATTGTCTATCCGAAAAATTTAAGCCAACCATTAAACTTACTTTTTCGTGCTCTTTTCAAATATGCAAACAGATTTTCAAAATTTCAATATACAGGGTGTTGTTTTAAGGTCACAATTACTTAATAATTTTTTGTTAATCCGGACCTGGATTTTTCTTATGGTTAGTATGTCAGTCGTTTGGGTTTTGAATGAGACATATGTGTACCAAATATCAAAAAAATATACAGGGTGGTTCTAGAGTTATGGCTTAGGAAAGAAATGGTAAAAATCGATCAAACACCCTGTAACTCGGTTATAAAAGTCGGTAGGGTAAAAAATGTACTATATCTAGAAGCGGCTCGGTGACCTCTATTCACCATTAAAGTATTTCCGTTTCCCAATGAAACATCCTGTATAATACCAGTGACGTCATCCATCTGGACGTGATGACGTAATCGATGATTTTTTTAAATGAGAGTAGGGTTGTGTGATAGCTCATTTGAAAGGTTATTTAATTCTCTATTCAGTAATATAAACATTAACATAATTATTTGTACAGTGTGTGCAAAATAAAAATTTTTTATTAAATTAATTTACACAAAAAAAAATAAAAATTTTCTGCGCACTCTGTATTAATAATTATATTAACGCTTGTATTACCGAATAGAGAATTAAATAACCTTTCAAATGAGCTATCACAGGACCCCTACTCCTATTCAAAAAAATCATCAATTACGTCATCACGCCCCAATGGATGACGTCACTAGTATTATATATATGCAAAAAAATCCTAATTTAAAAATAGAAATCGACCTGTCTCAGGATATCTCTTCAAATTTGCCCACTCTCGAGATAATGAATGTATGCAAACTCAAACGTCCTCACTTATACTACAGTGTCTCGCCAGCTTGATTAGCAATTAAAAAACAAAGGGGTTTTCGATATCGTATTGCAAAAAACTCTTCGGGACTTAATCAATCGATGTTTAAAGAAAATTTTCAGTTAAATGTCTGATTCAGGGTTGCAAATGGCCGATTTCGCAATTTTTAAACTTTTTAATCGCTTATATGTCAAAAACTATGAACCTAAGAGAAAAGTCACTAAAGACCTTTTCCGTTTGGAATGATTCAAAAAACCTAAAAAAACTTTGTTCGATGCAAAAAAAATAATTTTAGCAAAAAACCCTAATCTTTCCCCTCGCCTGGCAAGGTCTTATGCTGTTTAGAATCGCCTGTCATTGTACACGTTTCTTCTAAATGACTTAGTCAAACACATACTTAAATTTAAACCGTTTATTTTACCCCTAAACTATGCACTTTTCGATTCACCTGGTAGATACACGTGCAGGGCTGGTGCCTGCCATGTCATGGTTTTTAGCCTTGGTGTGCTATGAATTATCACTATACACTATACACATTTTTAGCCTTACAGGAAGACCTTTACTCGGAGGGTCCACTAGCTCTTAGACTATGATATTTTGACATAGGCCGTCTACAAGAATGTATTGCACGATGATAGATTTCTGTTACGACAGTGGCGCCATCAGGAGGAGAGACTAAGTACTTATCAGACCACCCTAAGTGTGGCAATTTTTCTTGTGATATCCTCGACTTTTGCTTTCGAGCTTACTCAGTCGTTCCTCTTTTTTGACCTTTTTGTTATGTCTAGTTTATTCATATTTGCCTTGCTTAGGGTCCAGGTTTGACATCCATGATAGGAAGGATGCACTGGTTCAACACTTTGCTCCTCAACTATTGAGGTATATTCTCCAAATGCGTGTTTATGTCAGTCTTGCTTTTCTAGTGAATTCCGCACTTTGGTTCTCTTTGCAAAGTTTCAGAATTTAGCCCAAGTAGATAATATTCTTGGACTTATTCTATCTCATTGATATTTATAGTTATACCGTTGATTGATAAATACGGAAGTATATTTATCAATCAACGGTTATACGTCTGTAGTCGTCTGTATTTGTCACTGTCTTTGTTTTTGTCATATTCATTTTTAGACTGACGTACTGGGAACTGTCTGCGAGTTCCTCCATCATAGTTTGTAGTTTCTCGAATGTGCTCGCTATAATCACTATGTCGTCAGCGAATTTGGGGTGGTTTCACTCGTTGTCATAAGTTGATTCCTTTTGAAGACATCTTTTAGGACAAGATTAAACAGCTTTGTCGGTATTACGTCGCCTTGTCTAACTCGTTGGGATTTGTATTTTGGTCTAGTTGGACTATCATAGTTGCGTTATTCAATCTATTCTACAAGTATTAATAGCCTGTTCTATCGCCGACATCTCGAGCTATATTCAACCACACAAACTACAACTCGAGTTAAATTCAAGGACAATACGAGAATAGTGTCCAAGATTTATGAGTCAATTTTTTTTTACTTTGTCCTTTCTCAGGACCTTCTGATACACTGTGGTATTCGGATATATTCATAGTTACTGAATAGAATAGAAGCTATGATCTTACTTGAGGGGATGTTATGTGTCATAACCTAGTAAAATGAAAAGGTGGTATAAGTCAAATTTTTTTTTATTTATACCACTCTGACAGTGAGCGGCTCATATGAGAAATGGTAATCGAAAAATAGTTTATGTAGTGCCATAGACAATACAGACATAATATGTCTGTATTATGCTAAGAATCATGAAATGTTTAATAAGTTTGCAATTATTTGATTTATTGAGATGTAATTATTGCATTTGGGCATTTTGCTTTGTTTCTCTTATATACTGACATTTGGCAAATTTTACATTAAACCTTATATTTATTGTTCAAAATTGTTATTGATCTGAGTAATATAAAACTAATATCTAATTATTGTTTGTTTTGTTTCTTTCATATCATGTATTATGATTATCTTTAAGAGCCAACACCAGCGCGTCATCAATATTACTTCTGGAGATAGTAGCACACCTTTTTTCGAAAGTTCTGCGAAACTTTGGCAACAGTGCGTCGGCATTATTTTATATAACTAAGATAAAGGCTGAATATTGTGGCATTATTCTCATGGGCGCGTTAAATGGAAGTACGTAATAGAAAACAATAATTGTATTACAAGTAAACAAATATTTATAAAAATAAACCAAAATAGGTGAAAATTTTATTAAAAGCGTGTATTTTGTTATTTAAATTTTAAACTATTGTTGATACTTCTAGGTTCTAGACTAAAAAATCCTTCTAAAACTTTATATACTCGCATTAGAATTCGAAATATCTTTACGTAAAATATACTTATTACCTACAGAACAATTAATAAACTAAAAGACAAACAATTAGGAATGCACGTCATAGATTTAATGACATCATAATCCACCGGTACAAACTTGACGACAAACAAAGGATATAGCGGGATAAGATGGTCAAAAATGCCCCCGCACCGATCAGCCCCGCTACTTATGTTTTCGATAAAGGATATAAAATTATGCCCTCATGCAAATTTTTAGCTTCCCAGAGGTCCTATTCGAGAAAATCGAGAAAAGAAGAATTTTTAGGTTTCATTTTTTTGTGAGCGCAATTTTACTTTAAAAATCTGAAAAAATTCAACAGGTTGTATCTTTCGAATACAAAACAACCTAATTTTTTTCAGATTCTTGTAACAGAAAATGAGCCCAGGAAATTTTTTTTAAATTTTCAAAAAAATTTTAGGTTATGATATTATTTGGCCAACTTTTAAATAGTATTTTTTGAGTACTTTTTGCCGTTCTTTTAAATGGCAGAGGCAGAATTTTTAATATCTGAGCGGAAAGACCGAAAAAACCGTTTTTGGCTGTCTCGAGGTGCATCTCGGAACAGCCAATTTTAGGATTTAGGATCCTGACTACAACTGAAAAAAAAAATTAAATTGTGAATTTTGTCATAAAATTTGGTATGTGGGGTTATAATAATATTTGGAACAACTTTTCCAAATCACTTTTATCGATATCTGTAACGCGAAGCAAATCGAATCGCATATCGAAAATTCACCCCGTTTGTGGATTCGCAGTAGGCCGTATGACTGTGCAAAATTTCAAATCTGTATATATTTTTATACCCGAAACATAGGAGTGTTTTCATCTTAAATGCGACACACTGTATCTTATCAATTTGATAATTTATTGTAACTAATATAGTCGTATTTTTTATAGATTCAAAATATACAATGAAAGTACTGACTAATTCACTAATTTTATCATAAAAAGTTAAAATTGATTGCATTGAAGTATTGAACCAATTATTAATGAGTATTAATAATTAATGTGTATTAATAATGTGTATATAATTATGTGTAATAATATAATATACAGAGTGAGTTTTATGTATGGAAACCCTCAATTATCTCCGAAATAGCTTGCACGATTTTTATGGATTGTGGTGGGTTGGGGTTTTCTAATGTGGCCGATATTATGTAATACTTACATTGTTGTCAGATCTTCCGTTTTTCTGAAAATCTAATTAACTTTGTTATTTCAAATGGAACACCCTGTATATTTTTTGCGTTTTGAAGTCCTTAAGAAATACTGATTATTTTCCACGTTTTATTCCCTATACCTAAAGGCCATAATTTCGGAGTTATTGCTACATTTATTTAAAAAAAACTTTTTAAACAAATTATGAAAATCAATTTTTGTGGCCTGTGTAGACATTGTTTTACGTTCTTTGGACCGTTGGGAACAAAAAAGGTCTCTTGTAATTTTTCTCTAAAGGTAATCGTTTTCGAGTTATAAAATAATTTAAAACTGAAAAAAATCGAATAATGACGATTTTCAAGGTTAAAAAACACAAATCAAAAATATTATTTTTGAAACTGCCAAGTGTAGAAATTCAAGCTAAAGCCTTATTTTATCAGTTACGAATAAGTAATTTGAGTTTGTTTCATTCTAAATATTGTTTTTTAGTTGTTAATGAAACCCGATCGCCTATCCTCTCATATGCGCTTCATTAACATTTATTAAAAAGCAATGTTTTAGAATAAAACGTGCCAAAAATTTTTATAGCGAGCCCCTGGAAGAAGGGTTTGAGTATTCCGCAGCTTCAAAAATAATGTTTTTTATTTTTGTTTTTGAACCTTGAAAATCGTCATTATTCGATTTTTTTCAGTTTTAAATAATTGTTTATAACTCGAAAACGATTAACTTTAGAGAAAAATTACAAAAGACCTTTTTTTGTTCCCAATGATCCAAAGAACGTAAAATAATGTCTACACGGGCCGAAAACATTGATTTTTATAATTTATCTTAAGGACTTCGAAACGAAAAAAAAATACAGGGTGTTCTATTTGAAATAAGAAAGTTCATTAGATTTCCAGAAAAACGGAAAATCTGACAACAATGTAATTATCACTGTAATATCGGCTGCATTAGAAAACCCCTCACCACCAAAACCTATGAAAAACGTGCAAGTCGTTTCCGAGATACTTGAGGGTTTTTATACATAAATCTCACTCTATTATAATAATTATAATAATATTATATTAATACGCATTAATTGGTTCAATATTTCAATGCAATCAATTTTAACTTTTTATGATAAAATTAGTGAATTAGTCAATATTCTCATTGTATATTTTGAATCTATAAAAAATACGACTATATTGGTTACAATAAATTATCGAATTGATAAGATACAGTGTGTCGCATTTAAGATGAAGACACCCCTATGTTTCGGCTATCAAAATATATACAGATTTGAAATTTTGCACAGTCATACAGGTTGATGGTTTACAATTTTTAAAATAGTCAACTGAACTTTAAATTTTAAACGCGGCCTACTGCGAATCCACAAACAGGGTGAATGTTCGATATGTGATTCGATTTGCTTCGCGTTACAGATATCGATAAAAGTTATTTGGAAAAGTTGTTCCAAATATTATTATAACCCCACATACCAAATTTTATGACAAAATTCACAATTTATTTTTTTTTCAGTTGTAGTCAGGATCCTAAATCCTAAAATTGGCTGTCCCGAGATGCATCTCGAGACAGTCAAAAACGGTTTTTTCGATTTTTTCGTTCTTTCCGCTCAGATATTAAAAATTCTGCCTCTGTCATTTAAAAGACCGGCAAAAAGTACATAAAAAAATACTATTTAAAATCAACATCCCGTATTTCGGAAACAAAGCATTTGCGGACATATGTTTATAAAGCAAACGGTCATTATTTTTCATGCAGAATTACCCCTAAAGTCTGTCGCACTTATTTAGAAACACCCTGTATTGATGAAGAACGTTGCTAGTTGTTAAAGTACCTAATTTTTTTATTATCCAACAAAAGCGACTGAATCAAAAAGCAAAATGTTAAGAGAGCCTAAGGCTACAATTGAGTTTTAATTTCAATATTTTATATATGCTGAAATATTCCACAGGGTGTTCCGAACTTTGAGGAAAAACACAGAATGATTGTTACACCCGGTACACAATGACATTTACTTGTCCAGCAACACTTACCACTTCGATATAAAAAGACAGATTCACACCCAATAATGTCACTAGACAAACCACCAAATACATCTCCTTTTTTAGTTGATCATATCGGCATTTGACGGTAATCCATGAATATCATATTATGCTAATACGTCGCTAAAGAGTTCTAAAAACAACTGTTTATATAGAATCAGACTAAAATTCTAAAAATTAAAGGAATAACGCAAAAACACAAAAACTTGCCGTTACAAATGCCGAACCTAATTAACTAACCTATGAAATGCCAACAGTTTCAAAGTTTCATAAATGTCAATAGTGTCAAAATTTCATAACAGTGGAGTAAACTTGCCTGAGGTTGGACCAATTAAAATTTTAATTACTCTTAGTTTAAAAACAGTGTATAGACGGTCTGAAGTAACCTCCTTTGAAATGAAAATAAGTCTTTCCTGAAAATTCTTATTCGATATAGCCCTCCTTTTAGCTCAATACAACGATCCCAACGATTTTCCATCTTTTTTATGCCGTCGTCAGAATAATAAGATTCTTAAAGCTCTGCAAAGTAGCTAATCGTTTCTTCAATTATTATCTCTTCGGTCCAGCTAAATTTTTTATTTACTAGCCATCTCTTAAGATTTGGGAACACAAAATAATCAAAGGTGGCCAAATCAGGAGAATAAGCTGGATGAGAAAGCAATTCGAAGCCCAACTCATTAATTTTTCAGTCGGTGCTGGAGAAACAACACTTTATTCTTCTGCAAATAAGGCTGTTTCTCACTGAGTTCCTGCTTCAGTTTGTACAATAATGAACAATAATATTGGCTGTTGATAGTTCTTTTTTTAATTCCTTTTTTAAGAAATTAATTAAAATTGTGCAAAATGTCGAAATCCAAAAGACTCCATTTTCAAACAAATAAATGTTTAAAAATAATAAAATCTTTGGATTTCTTAATTCGGAAACAGATTCTCTCTTATACCTATTCCCATCCTTCTAAAATTGCAAGGAATAAAGGGTGATGAATGTAGAGACATGGGGAGTCTACATAGTTGCACTCCACAACATATCAATCCACCGAGGTAAAGATCAACGAATCTGCTTCCTAGTACTCAATACGTGAGTAAAAACGCAGGTAGATAAAAGGCATTATATTAAATTTCGATTCAGAGATCATTCCCATCTTTCTATGGACCATTTCGAACTCTTTTGTTCTCATCAGGAAAGCACTGTAATGATGTTCTGAATCGAAAATAGACACCTTTGTCATTCATGCCAATTACAAAATATAATTAGCATTAAGACGCGATAGCGACCTCTATTAACAAAATGTCGAAACCCAAAAGACTCCATTTTCAAACAAATAAATGTTTAAAAATAATAAAATCGTAGGATTTCTTAAGTCGGAAACAGATTCTCTCTTATACCTATTCCCATCCTTCTAAAATTGCAAGGAATAAAGGGTGATGAATGTAGAGACATGGAGAGTCTACATAGTTGCACTCCACAACATATCAATTCACCGAGGTAAAGATTAACGAATCTGCTTCCTAGTACTCAATACGTGAGTAAAAACGCAGGTAGATAAAAGGCATTATATTTAATTTCGATTCAGATATCATTACCATCTTTCTATGGACCATTTCGAACTATTTTGTTCTCATCAGGAAAGCACTGTAAGGATGGGAATAGGTATAAGAGAGAATCTGCTTACGAATTAAGAAATCCAAAGATTTTATTATTTTTAAACATTTATTTGTTTGAAAATGGAGTCTTTTGGGTTTCGACATTTTGTTAATAGAGGTCGCTATCGCGTCTTAATGTTAATTATATTTTGTAATTGGCATGAATGGCAAAGGTGTCTATTTTCGATTCAGAGCATCATTACAGTGCTTTCCTGATGAGAACAAAAGAGTTCGAAATGGTCCATAGAAAGATGGTAATGATCTCTGAATCAAAATTAAATATAATGCTTTTTATTTAAAATTGTGCCTTTGCAATCCCAAAATACAGTGGCCATGACCTTTTCGACCTATTGATCGACTCTTGACCGTTTCGGAGCACTTTTGTTAGCTTCAGTCCACTACCGTACGTTCATTCTGTTCCCTGGTGTGTAGTAGGATCCAAGTTTCATCAACGGTTACCAATCGACGCCAAAAGTCCGACATATTGCGCTTGATAAGGTCCAAACACTGCCGAGAAGTGTTCACACGATCATGTTTATTTTTTTTTTTTTTTCGGTTTATCGGCATTGGGAAGAACCCGTTTTGCCACGAAAATTTATAACATTTAAAAGTCTATACATATAACTGAACACAATTTGGTACAAATACAATTGTTACAAATCTGTACATATAAATACAGTAACTGAATACAATTATTTGGTACAAATACAGTTTTTACAAATCTATACATATATATTTAATACCTAACTGAATACAATTTGGATTGGTTGATACAGACCTAAAAGTTGAGGAAATTATAAGCGTCTCCTCGTACGACCCAAAAAGTTACAAAAAATAGCTCTTAGTTCGGGATTATGGATGCACTCCAGCATAATAGAAAGGTAATTTTGAGGAAACGGGATTTTTAGTTTACTTAGTTCCGTAATAAGGTAAGAGGTGGCATTAGAATTATGACTGCATTGAAAAATGCAGTGATTAAAGTCGTCAAAACTGTCACTGCAGTCACAGAGGGGGGATGTGGCCAATTTCATCTTATAAAGCTTGGAGTTGACTGCTCCGTGTCCAAAGAGGCACCTAATGTATTTGGTGTTAATTTTTCTATTGGGATGACTTCTTTTAGCAAGCTTTGTAGAAGGAAGTGTTGGAAAAAGCGTGCAGTACTGAAATGCATTGTTAGATCTAATTGTTGTCCATTTGTCTGCCCATTTAGTTCTTAAGTTTTGCTTACATATAGATAATGCGTCTTGTAGCGTTAATTCGGGGGCTTGTTTGCCATCAGTGATAGCTCTTTTTGCCAGTTTGTCAGCTGTTTCGTTTCCCGTTATGGAGGAATGCCCTTTGGCCCATATGAAGAATGTATTTATCTGTTTATAATCTAAGGCTCTTAAGGTTGTCAAAATTTCCACGATTATTGAGTTATTGTATATGGAGGTAACCGGTTACACCAGAGCTGATAAAACAGATTTCGAATCCGATATTATAGCCAAGTTTGACAAGGGTAGCAGTGAATTGTTTGCCCAATCCAAAGCCTTAAATATAGCAAGTGCCTCTGCTGTAAAGATTGTAGAGTTTTTGTTTAGTTTAAACAACAAACTTTCGTTTGTGTTTTCCCTGTACACTGCACATCCTGTTCCAGTAGGGGATTTGGATCCGTCTGTAAAAAATTTATGTACATTACCTAATTTCTCTAATTCTATTTGCATAGATATGTTATTAATTGCTGGGTTATCATTATATTCTGGAAAAATAATATTTGGTTGTGTAAGACATATATCGAATTTAGCCGTGAAGAACGGCAAACCAGAATCATCACGTAGTTCGATGTTTGAGACTGTTGCAAATGCATCAGCTAGAGGGGGACAGTTTCTGTTGTGCCAGTATTTATTAGTGTAGCTATATGCAGTTAAGATGCCTAAATTTTTAATAAGGTCGTTGTGTGTAAATCGTTTTTGTTTAACGACGAATTTTTCAGCTAGTAACTGTCGTCGAAGTTGCATGGGAGGTTCGCCACACTCTGCAAGGAGAGCAGCTGTGGGAGTGGATTTAAATGCACCAAGAACAATGCGTAGAGCCTTGAACTGTACCCTATCTATTTGTGAAAGTCTGGAATTAGTGGCTGATCCATACAAGAAACAACCATAATCTAGGATAGATCGAGTGTACGCTCGGTAGAAAATCAAGTTAATGTTAGGGTCAGCGCCCAAATGATATCTGTTAATTGCTCTTAGGATATTAAGACTTTTTTCACTTTTCTTAATGCATCTTGATATGTGATCAGACCAGGTCAGTTTGCAATCAAATGTGATACCCAAATATGTGTATGTTTTGCAAACAGGTATAGTGTGATTTTGAATTGTTAGGCTATTAAGTTCTGGCAATTGGTGTCTGGTAAAAAATACAATAGCAGATTTATGAGGTGATATTTCAAATCCCTGTTCAGGAAAGTATTTAAAGCAGCAATGCACTATATACTTAAGATTACTAACACATTGAGAGTAGTTTTTATGAGTAGTGTATATAGAAAAATCGTCAGCATATTGTAAAATTCTTGCGTTCATACCAAGGTTGTGAACATCGAGGGTATAGATATTAAATAGAAGCGGGCTCAACACCGACCCCTGTGGCAGACCAGAGTTAACCTCTCTAGGACCTAGAGTATTTGTATTGCATTTTATAAAGATCTGTCGTCTGAGGAACATATTAATAAGAACAAATGCAAATTGTGGTGGTATATGGATGTATGTTAACTTTTCATATAAACAATCCAACAGCACGCTTTCATAAGCACTAGAGATATCTAAAAATAAGGCAGCTGAATAATGGTTTTCTGAAAAAGCCAACTGAATTTCCGTTGCAAGATTGGCTGCACAGTCGAGAGTACCTTTACCTCGCCGAAAACCAAACTGGGATTGGGGGAGGATGTTATTATTTTCTAACCACCATTCTAATCTGAGTTTGATAATTCTTTCCAAAGTTTTTAATAGACAAGACATTAGAGAAATGGGTCGCAGAGCTTTGTTGTCACTGACCTTAGGAATAGGGATAATTAGACACTGTTTTAGTGAGGGGTAATCCGTATCTCCTGAAAATATATTGTTATATATTTTGCAAAGAAAGTGTTTCGCCGAGTCAGGGAGCTTTTTAATCATCATATAATTGATGCCATCTAAGCCTGGAGCAGTAAGTTTTGACGATTTGATATTAAGTTCTAACTCTCTTAGTGTAACTGGGGCTAGAAGAGAATGATCATGATTACTGGTGGGTGTGTAGTGAATGTAAGGACTAACAAAACTTAAAGCTAATTTATGAAAAAGTATTTCCGCCTCATCTTCTTCACATGGTTGGATATCATTTTTCTTCTTTTGAAATCTATTAATCCGGCGCCAAATTTCCGAGGGATTTGAATTCCTATTGAGTTGAGTACAATAGTCTTCCCAAGCCTGTTTGGCTTTCAATTTGAAGGTTCTTTTGCAGAGCGCATCTATTTTTTTACATTCATATAATTTGAAGTTATCATATTGCGCTTGTACGTTTTGTAAGCTTCCTTCCTTTGGGTAACTAACTGTTGACATTCCTCATCCCACCAAGGGGGATGAGGAGCTTTTTTAGGAGAGAAGGGGTAAGTTTTTTTAAGAGCTGAATCTGCCGAGGATGTCATTGAATTGGTGATAAAGTTAATCATTTCGTTAGTATTGTTGAAAAGCGGAATCTCGGAGAAATCTTTATCAATTTTTGTTTGAAACAATGCCCAATCAGCTTCTCGCATAGACCATTTATGAATGGGGGTAATATTAATATTATCAATTCTGAGTTGTTGTAACACAAATGTGATAGCATAATGGTCAGAGCCATACGTATCTGCTTTAACAGACCAAGAGAATTGTGAGCTAAAGTTGGACGAAATGAGGGTAAGATCAACACATGATGGAGGAGAGCCAGGGGCAGATACTCTGGTAGGAGATCCGTCATTTGCAATGATAAAGTTGTCGAAGTATTCTAAAGCTTCCATGAGTATGTTACCGCTATGATCATTGTTTACAGAGCCCCAGGCTCCATGATGGGCGTCAAAGTCGCCACCAATAATAAAATTATGCGGAATTTGTTGAAAAAGAGAAACATAGTCGTTCACTGTGACTGCAATGCTACCTGGACGACAAATACTAACCACAGATATTTTGGTGCCATTGACATCAATATCAATGCCACAAACTTCAATATTTTTATTAAATGTTTGGTTGAATACTATATTATTGTATTTAATATTATTAGAGATAATTATGCTAACACCTCCACCTCGTTTATTACGTCTATCTTTTCTAATAATATTAAATCCCTGTAAGGACATTTCATACTTAGGTTTGTACCAAGTTTCCGAAATAAGAGCTATATCAAAGTGTTCTTCTGTAAAAAGTTGCGTAATAGAGTTTTTATTAGAGTACGCTGATCTAGCGTTCCACTGGACAATTTTTAAACCGGCCATATCAGGTAAGGAAATGTTTAATCACGCTGTTAATTATATTTTCTACATCTTGTATAGAGGGAACTGAACTATTAATCGCAGGGTTTCGAGCAGGAATGTCTGAAAAGAAATTATTGATTGAATCCTTCAAAGTAGTAGCGAATTCATTTTTAAGATGTTCATCGTTATTTTTAGATACATTTTTATTATAGTTTCCGAAATGGAACACGGGGCTAGCACAAAAGCTAAATTCGCTTGGAGCGGTAATAAGCGTAGGAGACGATGGGTGTATTTTTCGTTTTTTTCTAGTAGAAGCTGCAGTATTTGAAATATTTGCAATGGAAGGCAAATGTTTTGATGAGCTTTGAGCAATATTGGAATAGGTATTTGGCCTGGAAACTAATGAAGGGAATTCAGTAGTGGATGACAGTAACGGAGCAAATCTGTTTTTTTTAACAATACTAGTGTAGGCAGGATTGTCAATAACTTTTTCGGCCTCTTTGAAAGAAATATTAAGGCGTGCCATTGCTTCCTTAGTTCGTTTTTGTTTTTTATACTCTGAACAATCTCGATTTGTCGAGTTGTGTGAATTAGAGTTACAAAAAATGCAGAAGTTGTCACATTGGGTGCATTCGTTATCATTTTCTTTGCCGCAATTTCGGCATTTCTTTTTTCCTTTACATTGAGATGCAGAGTGACCGTAACGAAGACAATTGTAACACTGCATAACAGGATGAACGTACGTGTCTACAGGACATCTCACTTTATTTATATAAATAAATTGGGGAATTTTGTTCCCTGCAAATGTGACAATTATCATTTGACGGGGGATTTTTTCAATCACTCCGTCTTTTATTACTTTTCGAAACATTCTTTGAACTTTACGAACAGAACACTCTGATTTTATAACTTTAACAAGATCATTTTCAGTCAGATATGTATCGACCGATCTCACAATACCTTTTTTTCAGTTAAATTTGTTCGCAGCTAACCCTGAATTAACTTCAATTTTAAGTCTGTTACGACCCACGCTACTAATATCTAAGATCGATTTTTCGTATTCCGAAAGTGCTAACAGTTTTTTACCAAGTCTCATTGGATGCAATCTTCCCACATTCAAAACTTCGTGTTCCACAAAAATTAATTACGGACCTGTATCTCTTGACGTAAATCGATTATTAATGGAAATTTCGCGTTTGAAAGACTGGTTTGGCTGGTCTAAATTACTTGCTGTTGTTGTTAATGAGCTTTTATTGTTATCATTATCTGCTGGAAAAGCTTGATTTTTGTCCCCTGCTGCAATATTATTCTTATCGGCTTCTGTAAATCCGCGAGAACCAATCTTGATTAATATTTACATTTGAATCGTCGAGTTCCATGCCATCCAGAACCCTGATATTCTCGATTCTTATATTTGAAGATCGCGGCGGCTTCCCGCCGCCAGGTGAAGTTCCCGACATCCGTCCCAGACAGAAGTCGGATTTTTAAGTATAATTTCCCAGGACAAATTAAGTAATGAATCGACTTACTTGTAAAAATCCAAAAAACTTAACCAAACAAATGAGTAAAAGGTAAACAAACTGTGTATTTTTTGCGGCAATTAGTGAATCGACTTTTAAATCAAACACGTCTAATCACTAAGAGACTTGATAGACGACTGAATCATGTTTAATAAATATGCTTCATGTTCAGATAATTCAATAACTATGCTTCCCCTTCCTTTCCGTTATTGTCCCCCTAACTCGGAAAATATTGACCGCACAAAAAATTGTAAAAAAGAAATTGTAGGAAATCCCATTTGCAACAATTTCAGTCCTTACCATTTTTGTTGAAAAGTTGAAAATTGTGGATATATTGAGCAAAAACCGTTATCATGGTTTTCCTTTAATATCAACATGGCGGCTAACGCAACGACGGAATTCAGTCGCGATTTTAAATGTACACTACTATTGAGCCCCTAAATTAGAATAATTAGAATAATACAATTTTAGGCAGCCCGGCATGCAAAGTTAGGCATGTTTTTCTTCTAAGGGCTGTCAGTAGCTAAAACTTATGCTCATGTGTCATCATCATTCCGCTTCCCATAAACTTCTTTCATTTTTACTATACGACTTCTTTCAGCTTGTATGAACATCCCGAATACGTGGGGCCTGACCAACATACATTTGAGAGAACGAAGCATCAGTGTTAAATCGGATGAATCACTGAGTGATTGGGAATTTGTCTAAGATTAAATGTTATTTGTTATTTTATTGTGATTTTTACAACGTATTTATTTTTAAATAATTTAGTCCATTCGCTCACGGTAAAATATTGCAAAACCTCCAAATTTTAAACAACCGCTTGGATTAACATGAAATTTGGCACACACTTTACTAACATCTCAAAAAAGTGATATTGTACCGATGTGTGCTTTTACCTGAGGGTGACTTTCACCCCTTCTCGTGGGGTGAAAAACATATTATGTTCAAAATAAGCCCGGAAATGGATAAACTGACCAATTCTAAGCAACTTTTGTTCTACATCGGTTTTTTATTAAGTTAATACTTTTCGAGTTATTTGCGAGTGAATGTGTTCATTTTTAAACAAAGAAACTACGTTGTTAGACGGGTTTTCGCAAATAACTCAAAAAGTATTTTATCAAAAAAACATTCTTACCAAAAATAAAACTGATAAAAAAGTGAAAAAAATCTTTGTATAAGATCATAGACCCAGTACAAGCAGAGTTGTAGCCAATGAAAAATAGATTCATATTCGTCAAATTCCAAATCGAATATTTCAACTCGAAATAACTAAAAAAAATGAAGCATATGTTGGGGAAAATTCATTACAACTTCTTTAAAGTGCTGAAAAAAAGTAAGCAAGTTATGCTTAAAATAAAGGCGGTCCAATTTTTTGGTACAAAAATCGTGAAAATAACTCCGTAATTAGCATCCCAAATAAAATTCATCGTTACCACATGTATTGTTTATAATGATCTGTAAGTTTCATCGATTTAAAGTGCTTATTTTTGACAGGACTATAATTGAAAGGTATTGAACGAGTCACTAATCACGAGTGTACGCAAATTTTGAACAGCCATATCTTAACCAATGTTTGTCTTACAAAAAAACAAAAAATCCAAAATATTCAGAAAAGCAAAAACTACATTTTTTTACTCGTTAATTTTTGGATATCACTAATAAATTTGAATTTATTTAAAAAAAGCATAGAATAGAGAAATAGAAATAGAAATATGTTTTATTGTCACTGAAAATTTTACAATTTTGTGGACAAAGCTTACATACAGTCAAAAAATATCAGTAAACAAATAACAAATACAATTTACTAGAATTAGATAAATCGTCAAATATCAGTATACAGGAGACTCCCTCTATAACGAGAACTGAAATTGCGGACTAATTACCTCGTTATAAGCGGATTTCGTTATATCAGACAACAATAATATTGTGCATACCACCACTACTAAAATGTTTTAATGCCTCTTACATAGTTTATTAGGTGTCGATGGTCGACTTCAACAATGAAACGTAGCCATCGTAAATTGTAAAATTCAATATTGGCCGATAGATAAATAGACAGGAAGTTTATTACAATTTATTACAGCAGTGGCCTCGGTAAGCCCAAAGCTGTTGGGCGTTACTTCATACATGCAGTTAGGGTATTTATTTATAGCCATCACCACGCCAAAAACAGGTAACGAAACATATTCTTCGATTTCATTTTTCCTCGTTATAACCAAATATGCCTCGTTATAGAGGTGGTTTAGATCAATAGGAATTTCATGGGACATCTAGTGTACCTCGTTATAAGCGAAACCGCGTAATACCCGTGTTCGTTATAGAGAGAGTCTACTGTATAAGAGTATTAAAGTAAAGCAAAAACAAAATATTGCAAAATTTATATAAATTGCAAATTGAACATCAACAAATAAAATCAACATTAGGAACTAATAAGTTTTAGCTGCCGCGTATGAAACTCAATTTTCTTAGTTATTCATTAAGAAATTCTTCTATTGAATATGGTCTTTTAGATAGATAGGCTTTTGTCATTTTACGGAACTTTGGGAAAGATGTTGCAGATTTAAGTTGTAATGGGAGATGGCTGTAAAGTTTTTTTGCTGATATAATATATATTTCTTTGCTAACTCAGTGGACGAGATCGGTAAATAAATATCAAAGGTTGAATTTCTGGTGGAGTAGAGATGATTAAGCCTTGCTGGAAAGACATGAAGGTGTTTACGAATTAAACAAGCCGTTTCTAGAATATATAAAGATGGAAGTGTTAAAATTCCGTAATCTCTGAAGTAACTTCTGCAATGTGTAGTTCTTCTGAGGCCAAACAGATATCTTATTGCTCTTTTTTGCAATTTAAAAGTAACATCCGATTGAGCAGCTGTACTAGAACCCCAAAAAGGAAGAACATATCGAAGATGAGACTCGAACAACGAAAAATATGATATTTTAGAAGATGCTAAATTGATTTCCCTTGAAACAGATCTTATTGCATAGCAAGCTGAGGAGAGTTTCTTACTTAACGAATCGATATGAAGGGACCATTTGAGGTTGCTGTCTAAAAAAATACCAAATTTTACCATTATACCAAAATTTAAAAAAAAAATTATTTTAAAACCAAGTTTTTTTTCAAAAATAAGCACTTTGAACCGATGAATCTTATAGATCATTTTATAATAATAGGTACATAAGTAAAGCAAATTGTGAAGCGGTAACGATTAATTTCATTTGAGATGCTAATAATTAGGAGGTGACTTTCTCGATTTTTTTTTTCAAAAAAAGGGGGTCAACATTATTTTAAGAGTAACATCCTTATTTTTGAGTCTAGAAACTTTTTTAAAAAACAAAAATAAAGCTTTTTTAAACACTTTAAAATAGTTGTAATAAGGTTCTCTGCCTATAGTGCGTTTAGACACCTCGTACATACGTTTTTTTTTTCGATAAAATACTTACTTTTTGAATTGTTTGCGAAAAACAGTCTAAAAACGTGGTTTTTCGTTAAAAAATGAACAAGTTCACTCGCAAATAACTCGAAAAGTATTGACTTGGTGAAAAAACGCTATACAACAAAGTTGCTTAGAATTGGTCAGTTAATCCATTAATACGGACTTATTTTGAACGTATATTTTTTCACTTCCGAGAAGGGATGAAACTCATCCCCAGGGCAAAAGCACACATCGGCACAATATTACCTTTTTTGGTATGTTAGCAATGTGTATACAAAATTACATATCAATCCAAGTGGTTCTTTAAAATTTGGAGGAAAAACCGTGATTAAATGGACTAATGATAAGTATATTTTTATTTGCATTGTTTAAATATTTTCTTTACATTTATTTTACAATGAATAAAGTTTTATTTGAAAAATGTGTCCTTTATTATATATTTTTTGGTATTTACCTCTACGTTATAATATTAATATTGTAAGGAAATTTACATAGATTACAGCTCTTCTCATCCAGAGATAGGTACAGAATTCTTCAGCTCATCATCAAAGGTAAAATCAAGGACCGCCAGGTACGTAACAGAGGCCCCCGCAGGATGAAGCTTGCGGGGGGCCCCAATATGTCAGGGGCCCCATCTTGTCGTCTAATAAATATATGTAAAAATGTGTTATTGTTATATTATTGAAAATGTATAATGAATCAATTACAGTATTGAAAATGAAGTTGCCCATCAGATAGATACAATGTATCGTATGTATGTATTGTATGTATTAATAAAATTGTAGATATATTCGCTGATAGTAGTTCACAAAGAAAATTGTTCATCTCATAGAATGATACTATGTAATAATGTAGTCGTTTATTAATGTTCTTTCTATTTTATTCTATACCAATAAAGATGAGAAATGTAAGTTGTTCTAAACAGTGCATGAATACACTAATAGCCCAGTAAATGACTGTTTTGGAGTGTAATTATCAGTAGTAATTGCACAAGAGCTCTGAAATTATTGAATTTTTCCCGAGTGACACTTTGACAGTTTTAATTTCACGAGCCGAAGGCGAGTGAAATTATGTCAAAGTGTCACGAGAGCAAAAATTCTATATTAATTTCAGAGGTCGAGTGCAATTTGTTGCGATTATTTCATGAATAAAACTGTTCAAAACCAAAATTTTATTCTAATTTATTTATGTAAGTACCATTAAACACACAGTTTTTATAAATATTTGACGATTGAAAGTCATCACTTTTATAATTTTTAAAACATTAATTGTTATTAATGTCACTGAATGTATTTTTTCGTAGCAACGAAGGGCATCTGACGTAATATACTTAACGACGGGAGATTATCAAAAATTATCGATTTAATTGATTTCTGTAGCTTTCTATTGGTCAGAATCTCCTATGAATGAAATAATCAATAGTAATACCACTAGTGATTCAATTTTCGCGATAAGTCTGTCGATTTACTTCTAAACGAAACTGAGTTGCTTGAAAACACCACGAGTCCGTAGGACGAGTGGTGTTTTCTTTAAGCAGCTGTTGAGTTTAGAAATAAAAGACAGATTTATAAGATAAATTAAATCACGAGTGGTATTTTATTAGACTATTTCACGAACAAAGTGATAGGTCAAAAATTCAGTAGAATGAGAGGAAGGAATTTAATAATAATACATTTGATCTAGGTAACCCAAATCTACCCATTTTTTGAATAATTCACAATTAGTCATAATCATGAAATATTTATTATAACTATAAATAATTTGTTATAAAAACTTCTTTTGGAGTCCCTCTGGCGTGTCTTCGTCCCATTGTAAGCACATATTTTTATATTCATCCGAAGTCATAGCGACAGAACTCATTTTCCTTTTATCGGGTACAGTTTGCAACAATTTTCTCTTACTATCACGAGCCGTTCTCGCTTCCTTGAAGGTTATATCTTTAAAGGGATCAATATGTCTCTGATACTCACAGAAATATTTTTCTTGTACCAATTTTGCAGTAGTGTTCCATATGGTTTTAATAACACTCTCCTTGTAATCACTACCATCAATTTTTCGCATGTTGAAGGCCCAGTCTTTTACAATGAATGCTAGTCTTTCGTTGTTATTTTCTGCATCTAATTTGTAGTTGCGATCCACACAGAACATCATAAATTGTCTCCATATATAAGATTTAGATTTTCTTGTGTTACTCGGTATATTTTCTTCAATGTTTTGGTTTATAACTTTGTTTGAAGTACCACCGAAACGACTCATTTTGACGTATACAGCTACAATAATTTTTTTGGCAAACGTCAAACTTTGCTTTGCGATCGGTATCCATGGTTACGTCGTTGAAAACACGAAGCTGATAGACCAATCAGAATTGAAAGACAGTTGGTGTTTTCGCGATAACACAAGCTGTCTTTGGTTTGTGATTGGTCAGATAGATGAGTGAAATAGTCAGCGTCACGACGTATTTGCCAGGCAATTTGGATTTTGATTCTACTTATCCTCCAGTTCAAAGTTGGAGTTGTGCCATTGGTTGTTTTTACTTGGGGGGTGAAAGTCACCCCTTTTCGGGGGTGAAAAATATACGTTTAAAATAAGTCTGGAAATGGATAAATTGACTAATTATGAGCAGCTTTTGTTCTATAGAGCTTCTTTATCTAAGGCAATTCTTTTCAAGTGACTTGCGAGTGCAAATGTTTATTTTTCAACAAAAAACCACGTATTCAGGCGGTTTTTCGCAAATTACTCAAAAAATAAGTATCATTAAATTAAATATCGAAAAATTATCGAAAAAATATTTTTAGCAAAAATGTGGCTTATAAGAAACAAAAAAAATGGTGTACCTATTCATGAAGTCTATCGACACAGTAAAAGGAAAGTTGTAGCTCATGAAAATATTCTTTCAATTTCAAATCGAATATGTCAACGTGAAATAACCAACAAACGAATCACTTTTCGGGGAAAACTCATTGAAACTTTTTTTAATGTTTAAAAATGAGCTTTATTTCTATTTTTTATAGCAAGCTTCTAGCATCAAATCTAAGCGAGTTACGCTCAAAGTTCCAGGGGGGCTCAGAGAGCCCCCCTCGAGCATTTACAATAATATAAATTTAAAATTTGCAGTTCAAATGTTTTTGTTTTTAAACACATATCTCGCTTCCTACGAATATTCCTATGTTTTTATCTTTGTGCTGAACGGTAGTGAAGGTTGTGCTGAACGAGGTAGTGTGAGGTAACCTAAGCTATGCATATATATATAATAAAAAAAAGTTCATGCGCCTCCCGAAAAGCGGTCTTGGATCCGTCCTGTATTAGTGATACGAAAAATCTCAAAGAGTAAAGAAATGTGGGTTTTGCTCTTTTATAAATATTTTAGTTTTATTTTGTTTTTCTGGAAAACAAAAATTGTTTAAGATATGGCTGTTCACAATGTGCATACACTCGTAATTAGTGATTCGTTAGAGCCCTTTCAAATAAAACCCATTCAAAAATAAGCACTTTGACCCAGTGAAACTTACAGGTCAGTTAAAAAAAGTTAAGTAATTTTTAAAGCGGTAGTGATTACGTAGTTTCATTTGAGGTGCTAAATAGGGGGAGATTTTCACAATTTTTGTTTACCAAAAAAGACTTTAACTGTATTTTGAGCGTACCTAACTCGCTTAGTTTTGATTATAGAAATTTTTATAAAAAGTGAAAATACCTAAAACTTATTTTAAACACTAAAAAATTTTAATGAGTTTTTGACAGATTTTGTTACGCCACTGAGGACCGCTATGAGTAAATGATATCCGACATTTTGAAAGGCACTAAAGATTATGGGATTGAAGATTTTGTTTGAATCCAAACATCAATTTTTTCCCGTTCTTTCAGTTAACATGTTAGGTGCACATCTTGAACAAACGCCATTTACCTGGTACCACGTAGGTACCTACTTAAATGGTTTATTTAGTATCGCAGTACTATCGCCGACACTCGTGCGTCGTCGGTACCCTCGATGATACCGACGTGACGACACATTGTCGTCGTGGTCACCGAATGTGTTAATTTAACAAAAAAATCAACTCTGAAAAGCAAATGTCTCTTCCTTGGACCTTATACATCTTAAGGGGTTTTCCTAGTGTAAAAGTACGAAATTCATAGGTATACTTTTTTGGGGATTTCTAAAATAAAAAGTAATGTAATTGTTTTGAAAATTTGCATGAGCATTTATTATAAAAAGAAGTACATGTGAAACAATTTTCATAAAAAAATATTGAAAATTAAACGATTTATGCGCCATCTACTGGCACCGTGAAAATAAAAACATCTCCACTGCTGCAGTGATTGGGACCAATAGAGATCCTAAAACATAAAATTTCAAAGTGATTATTGAAATATAAGTCATTTCCTATACCATCAACTAGAAGTTTGGAAAAATGACGAAGTGTTGAAAAATTTTTTGAAGTGAAAACTTCTTTAGGGACGTTGTGCGATTTTTGGATAGGGGAAAAAGCATTGAATTCGCGACCGTAAAAACTTCTTTAGGGACGTTGTGCGATTTTTGTATAGGGGAAAAAGCATTGAATTCGCGACCGTCATCGCTTATGCTATATATTATGTGTATATGTATATTATATAAATTGTGTAGAGGTATTTAAATTTAAAATAAATGTAAAATCTATTTTAGGATGGGGAAAAAAGAATGGCGGTACAGAGACCAATTTGAAAAATAAATTAATATGTGGAAATTACTCTGTAATTAAATATAGTATTCTTGTTCTCATGATCATTTTTCAGTGCGTCATTAATTATGACGTCATATACTGTATTGGGTGTGTCGAGACTTATTTCATGTAATTATTGACGAATCTGACAGATGCTAGAATCGTACAGAAAAGCTGGTGGAATTAAACTAATTAGTAATTTAGTATATTTGATTTTTACACAATATGTTAACATGTAGGTATTTTTTATAAAGGGGAATAAAATTAAAAAGTAAACAATATTGTTAATTAAATTTATAAATATGGAAACATTAAAAAATGACACAAAACTATCCATTAATTGTGTTTTTATCTCCTTCTCTAGGTGCTGTCTCCGCTTCAAAAGTTGGCAGTCATCAGAGCGATCTTTATTTCTGAAACCGCGGCTCTAAATAATTCATTGTTATTACATCCAAACCAGTTCCTAAGGTTCTTCAGCCATGAGTTACGTCTCCTTACTATGGATCTTTTTCTTGCATAATGACCTGGAGTATTAGATATACATCTCTCATCACATGTCCCATATATCTCAGTTTTCTTCTTAATTGTTAGTTCTCGTTCCTTATGCGTAAGTCTCATTACCTCCACGTTGGCTATTCTATCTACTCATGAGATATTTAGCACTCTTCGGTACAAATCGAATGTCTCTAGTCTCCTCACGCCAATGACTAACTTTTAACGAACTAAATTCTAAACCAAAACACAAAATAATGCACAAAGACGTTGTTAAACACAAGTGAAGTCGAATTCGAAATTTCAAAATGACAGGTACACAAAATACTGACCTGAATAATAACCGTCACTTGACTCTTTGACACTTCTAAAAAATGGCCAAAATGGACGAAGTTTTTGTCAAATGTTCGTAATACGTGTATTTGATTGACTAGAAAAAACGCGCATTCTAAATATCAACGAATCAAAGGTAGGTTAGGAATAGAAATCTTATGTATATAACCATTGTAATGCTGCATTATTTTTGTGTTTAATCACGGAGCTACCGCTTTTTCCGTCTCATCTAACTTAATGCATTAGAGAGAAATCGAAAAACTGTGACGCACTGAAAAATGATCATGAGAACAAGAATATTAAAAAAACGAGCCTGTACCGCCATTAAGAAGAACAAAAAAATACACTTTCTTCAAATAAACTTTTTTATCCGATGCCTAGATTGTGTGTCATTTTGGAACTAAGTACTAAAATTTTTTATTTCATTAGTAGTTCCAAAATGACACAAAATCTAGGCATCGGATAAAAAAGTTTATTTGAAGAAAGTGTATTTTTTTGTTCTTCTTAATGCCGGTAGAGGCTCGTTTTTTTAATATTGTATTTAATTACAGAGTAATTTCCACATATTAATATATTTTTCAAATTGGTCTCTGTACCGCCATTCTTTATTATATTACGATATACGTGTGCCAAATATCTCGAAAAAATATTCAAAATTACAGCCGCAATCTTGGAACGCGTTTTGGCTACCTGTTGATCGTTACTGTATCACCTTAATGCTAATTTTTGTTAAATATTTTGCCTCAAACAAACGCGTTGTTTCGACAGAAAAACTTTCGATCCTCTTACTATTATCATTATAATTGTATGGTTAAAATAAAAACCAATAAGTAAAACACCAATTTTATTTACACCGAAGGAAATAACATACAAACGAATACAGTGTGTTCCAACGAAAATTTGACCCCCACCCCCAGAAACACAGAAACCAAAAGTTTTTCACAATTTAAAAAACACGTCAATTTTTATTGTAAGGGGGACGAATTTTCATGCAAAATTCATGCCCTCAAATGTAGCCCCCTACTCTGCCATCTTCAATTAAAATGCGGATCTGCAAAAAAATTGAAAATCAAGTTTTTGCTATATTATGTGGTTTCCTTGTGACCTTATTTATGCTTCTGCAATGTCTGAAAGCCGTATCATTTTATTTACTACCAAAATAAACAAGTAATTGGACTTCGTAAGTCCTAGGTTTTCACCCAAAGTAATCGAAAGTAGAACTGGAAGTCGATATTTGAACGCTTTGTGTAACTTTGCGCCGATTGATAAACAATTTTACTAATTTTGAGTCATTTTTACTAAACTTTGGGTCCTCATTGTTTAAACAGAAATGACTTCAAAACCGAAACATAAAGATTCAAACTCAACTTTTCAATACGCTCCGATTGATGTGTTATATGTAATATTTCTGCGGCTATAACGGCACTTCTGGTTAGAACTTTTTAACCGGAAATGATATAAAAACCAAAATTTTACATTTGTTCTCATCTTGCCAAGGCACGTCGAATGATATATCGCTTACACTATTTCGGTGACTTTAAAACAGTACTTACGGTTGTAATTTTAAAACCGGAAGTCCGATGTCAAATTTCTCATCTTTAATACCATCCTTGGGTTATAGGCTTTCATTCGACACCTCATTTGTCATTCCATCTGTATTAATAACGGAGGAGAAAGACAGACGGGCAGACAGTCATGAAACCGGAAGTATATATTTGTTCTCTTCTTCCGAAGTCGCGTCCAATAATATATCACTTGTACTATTCCGGTGACTTTAAAACAGTACTTCTGGCCGCATTTCTAAAACCGGAAGTCCTAGGTCAAGTTTCTCAACTTTCTTGTCATTTTGCCTGTTATAGTGGAGGACTTATATTCTCAGTCGGACGGACACACGGACAGACAGCCTAGGTCAAATTTCTCACCTTTATTACCATCCTTGGATTATAAAAGCTTTTCATTTGACACCTCATTTGTCATTCTACCTAATACAATGACGTAGGAGTTATATTCGCAGTCGGACAGACAGAATAGATCAAATTTCTCACCTTTAGCAGCATCCTTGGATTATAAGCTTTCATTTGACACCGCATTTTTCATTTTACCTAGTATAAGGACGGAGGAGTTATATTCGCGGTCAGACAGACCGATGGACAGACAGCCTAGGTAAAATTTCTTACCTTTAGTACCATCCTTGGATTATAAGCTTTCATTTAACACCACATTTCTCATTCTACCTGGTCAAGTGACGGAAGAGTTATATTCTCGGTCGGACGGACAGACATCCTAGGTCAAATTTCTCACATTTATTACCATCCTTTGATTACAATCTTTAATTTGACACCTCATTTGTCATTCTACCTGGTACAATTACGTAGGAGTTATATTCGCGGTCGGATAGACAGACGGACAGACAGCCAAGATCAAATTTCTCACCTTTAGTACCATCCTTGGATTATAAGCTTTCATTTGACACCTCATTTGTCATTCTAACTGATACAATGACGTAGGAGTTATATTCGCGGTCGGACAGACCGATGGTCAGACAGTCTAGGTAAAATTTCTCACCTTTAGTACGATCCTCGGATTATAAGCTTTTATTTCACACCTCATTTGTCATTCTACCTGGTATAAAGTCAGAAGAGTTATATTCGCGGTCGGAGAGACCGACGGACACAGCTTTGGTAAAATTGCTCACCTATATTACCATCCTTGGAATATAAGCTTTCATTTGACACCTCATTTGCCATTCTAGCTGGTATAAGGACGGAGGAATTATATTCGCGGTCGTACAGACCGACGGTCAGACAGCCTAGGTAAAATGTATCACCTTTAGTACCATCCTTGGACTATAAGCTTTCATTTCACACCTCATTTGTCATTCTACCTGGTATAAGGTCGAAGGAGTTATATTCGCGGTCGGAGAGACCGAAGGATACAGCCTAGGTAAAATTTCTCACCTTTAGTACCATCCTTGCAGTGGCGAAGCGTCCATGTAACCACTGTTACCATTGGTAACAGTTACAAATCTTGTAAATAAATATTTATGACTACTACGAAATAATTCCATTTATATTTTTTACCAACAGAAATACTTGTTAGTAGTACCTAATTCAGTAAAAGTAGCCAACTAGACGCACGAAAATATTGGCGAGATATGTGAATCCATGGCACGTTATCATATGCTGTTACCAATACTAGCACTGGTAACGGTACGAGGGAGAAACCTCGCTATCGCTCGGGACTTCTGAAAATTTTGAAGAATCGACGGGTCTAGAGACGGCGCGCGGGCACGCTGTGCATATCAGTATTGTAACCATTTTGAAGATTGGTAACGTTGGTTTAGTACCTATTATAGATTACAGTGTTCGTGCATTTAAACATGGAAGAGTGTTGCTACGTATTACGTAATTGATCAACTACTTGAAAAGTTATTCTACTTGTATATTTTTTTATATATATTATTTTAAAGAAAAAAATGATATTATTGAAAATGGAAGAATTAAAATATAAACAATAGTTTTCAAAATCTGTTTTTTTTTGCTACTTGTTCATTTTTATGTTAATTTTATGGTAGAATAATATGTTTAGTTTGTTTATTATTTATTGTTATACCTGTTACATATACATAATTACATACATATAATTTGGGAATAGTGATTTGTTTAATTTTATCCCACAGGATTGAAAACAAAAATATTTGGGAGGTTCAAAATATCTTTTTTAAATAAGATTTTTTTACATCTGGTTTTGGTAACACTTTAGAAAAAGTCACGCGTCGCCACTGCATCCTTGGATTATAAGCTTTCATTTGACACCTTATTTGTCATTCTAACTGGTATATTGACGGAGGAGTTGTGATCACAGACAGACGGGCAGACGGACGATGATAATTCAAAGTTTTCACATTTTTTCAAAATTGGGTGAAAACAACAAATTGGAATATGCCGTATGTGCATAAAGAGTCCTGAGAAAAAACTTTGAAAGCCGATTTCGGCGATTTCTCGGTTTTAAGTTAGCTGCACATACCGCATACCCTCTATTTTTTTTTTAATTTGCGGAATATCTTTAAAGATAATTTTGGATTTAACTAATTTATAATAAATTTGTCAAGTCCAAAATTATTTTCAAACTTATTACGTAATAAATTAAAAAAAGAATAGAGTGTCGTGCAGAAAAAAAATCCTTTCAAATAATGTGCCACTCGACTACACTTGCTATTTAAAAAAAAAGTGGGTATTGATGCGGGGCAGTAGTTGGTTACATTTGAGGGCATGTATTTTGTATGAAAATTCGTCCCCCTTCCAATATAAATTGACATGTTTTTTTTTTAATTTTGAAGAAGCTCTAGGTTTCTGGTGGGGGGAGGGCAAATTTTCGTTGGAACAGACTGTATAATCCACGAACGTTATAAATAACATAAAGACAAATCTTTATGTCTTGTATTAACTTCGTTTTAAGTTCCCTTTTAAATTTTTTGTCGGAACTATAACTCGATATAAATCCCGGTACGAAGCAAGTTCTTTTAGTGTAAGCTTTCTTGGCACTCATATTTAAATAATATTAACCACCAAAACCAGTATTCTTATATTAACTACGAATAATTAGTTTCGAAATTTTCACATTCACTCCAATGCAAAACTAGCATCTATCTCTACGCCAACGCCGCCCTAGCGACAAACCAAGCAAACAGGCAAAATACTGTACACAAATTGCAAGGTCGTCCTATCTCGATTCCTCTACTCTGTGTAGGTGTCTCCATAATTTTGAATTTACCCATATATATATATATATATATATATATATATATATATATATATATATATATATATATATATACAGGGTGATCAACTTCTGTGACAAAGTCCAATATATCTGTTATTATAAAATATATGAAAAAAAGTTGTTAATAAAAGTTATAGATACCTTTAATGTACACATTTTAAAATTAGTGAGAAATATACAGGGTCCTCCATAACACGGTGCCAAACTAAAGTTATGTTTTTTTAAATGGAACACCCTGTATTTTATTCAAAATCTGGTTTCTCTACATTTTTCTGATTAAAAAGATATAACACTTGTCTAGGGTTATACTGAGTGTTTCAAAGTTATGAGCACTTTTATCAAAAAATCATACTGATTTGATCGCCCTGTATGACTCTAACAGTATAATATAAACTTATTTTTTTACTGCTGTTGACTGTCAATATTAAAGTAGTTTTGCAACAACGTGCAATTTTTTTATCACTACACAAATTGTATACAGGGTAAGTCAAAATGCAAATAAAAGATTTTCTTCATATTTTTAAATGGAACACCCTGTATTTTATATTACCATCGAAAAGTTCTTTCATTATACTTGCATATCTTTTAAATATTCCCTATACCTAAAGTTATTAGTTTTCGAGATATTTTAGTTTTATTGTCGATAACTCATAGATACGTTTATTACAGTAAATTAATTACCCATAATATGAGAAACCTCCAATGAGTTTGTTAATGATAATTAAAATTAGACTGCATTTCATTTTTTCTCCAATTTTATGGTAAATTATATACAATAACGACAATTTTATATTTACTGACAAAATGATATTAATTTTCCGCGAAGAAATGGAAACTATAAATTGCTGCAAGTTTTTGTTTAAGGTGGCTTTGAAATAATTGACACAAGAACTGTCAGATGTAAGAATTTAAATATCTGTGCGTTTTTACTTTTGTTATTGATTATAATTGTTTGCCATATTGTTATAATTGTTACCCAACAATGAATTTTAGTCGTGAAGAAATGACAGACATGATATGGTTTTTAGGAGAGTGTTTCAAAAACTCATTAGTTGCCACAAGAATTTATAAGGAATGGTGTCCACAGCGTCAGCAACCAAATAAGATAGCATTTGACAACTTATTAGACAGGTTTAATCGTACTGGCTCTGTTTATGAAGCAAAGGAAAAAACAAAATTCATTATTACGAATGAAAATTAATTAAATGTTTTACTGCCTGTTACAGAAAATCCTCATACAAGTATTCAAAATATTACAAGAGAGCAAGATATAAGTTATGGATCTATCCAGAACATAGTCAAGAAAAACAACAAGCACCCATATCATATACAAAAGAGTACAATTTTGTCAATGGTCACAAAAACAAATAGTGATACTGAGAGATTTTTTTGAGTTTGTCCTTTTTTTTTGGAGACGAGGCAACATTCCACAAAAATGGTAGTGTAAACAGACACAATTTTCATTATTATTCCACAACCAATCCGTACTGTGCTCAGCAGACACATAGTCAAACAAGATGGTCCTTAAATGTTTGGGGTGGAATCAGAGGCAATTACGTTATAGGTCCTTCTCTCTATGAGGAATCGGTAAGTGGTGAGGTTTATTTAAATTTTCTAGTGAATCATTTACCTATTCTACTTGAAAATGTACCATTAAACATCCGCCAACATATGAGCCCCTGCTCACCACAACGCACTTCTCAACGATGAACTATTTCCTGAAAGATGGATAGGAAGAGATGGGCCAGTTCACTGGCCACCCAGATCACCAGAATTAAACGAAGGTGACTTCTTTTTTTGGGGTTATATTAAAGACGTAGT
Source organism: Diabrotica virgifera virgifera (assembly GCF_917563875.1). NCBI lineage: Eukaryota > Metazoa > Arthropoda > Insecta > Coleoptera > Chrysomelidae > Diabrotica > Diabrotica virgifera. The sequence goes on from NC_065451.1 coordinate 174,439,936, forward strand.
CTATAGGGCACCTCCAACAATAGTTGATGATATGAGAGTAAGGTTTCAAAACGCCTTTCAAAGTGTCACACAACAAATGCTTACAAACATCTGTAGGTCTTTTTAAACTCGTCTCCAGGCTTGTGTAGACGTTATGGGAGGTCATTTTGAACACCTTTTATAACATAAGAGGTACGATGAACATTTTTCTTTATTTAATTTAGTTTTTTTAATAAATTTTGATAAATTAAAGTATTGTTATTAATAACTAAGTAATACATGTTGCTATCAACAATAAAACTAAAATATCTCAAAAACTAATAACTTTAGGTATAGGGAATATTTAAAAGATATGTAAGTATAGTGATAGAACTTTTCGATAATAATATAAAATATAGGGTGTTCCATTTAAAATTATGAAGAAAATCTTGTATTTAAATTTTGACTTACCCTGTATACAATTTGTGTAGTTATAAAAAAATTGTACATTTTTGCAAAACTACTTTAATATTGACAGTCAAAAGCATTAAAAAAATAAGTTTATATTACACCGTTAGAAACATACAGGGCGATCAAATCAGTATGATTTTTTAATAAAAGTGCTCGTAACTTTGAAACACTCAGTATAATCCTAGACAAGTGTTATATTTCTAGAATCAGAAAAATGTAGAGAAACCAGATTTTGAATAAAATACAGGGTGTTTCATTTAAAAAAACATAACTTTGGTTTGGCACCGTGTTATGGAGGACCCTGTATATTTCTCACTAATTTTAAAATGTGTACATTAAAGGTGTCTATAACTTTTATTAACAACGTTTTTTCATATATTGTATAATAACAGATATATTGGACTTTGTCACAGAAGTTGATCACCCTGTATATATATATATATATATATATATAATGTTAGATCACTAATCACGTATTTGACTTTTTAAAAAAGAACTTTATTTGTTACACATTAAATATTCAAACAATAGTACAAAGTAAATTAATTTAAAATGACTACAATAACTGGACTGGTCGAAGTTGCAGCTAAGAGTGGTCCCGGCATCTGAAAATGGTAATTTATAGGTTTGGCATAAAGTGCTGAATCGCTGTTCCCATGAATGTTGGCCAACGGTTCGTACAAAGTTCCTCTGCTGCTTGCTCAGCGGTTTCTGTGGGAATGGTATGATGAAATATGAAGTCGGCGAACTTAGGCTAGTTCAAGGTTAATATTTTCTCATATAACAACTCCCCTTATTAGTGAAAAGTCAATGCCATTGCTTTGACTTTTACAGAGAAATTGGTGTTTCTGCTTCTTCTTCGCTTTCTTGTTGGACATTGGGTCTTCTTCTGAAGGAGGTTAAGCTTTGAAGTTTTTGTCTAATGGAATTCCTGCGTGGTGCTGAAGTTGGAGGCTGATCCTGGGACAAGGAGATTGCAATTTTTGGGAATATTTTGGTTCGATATTTACAGCAAAGGTATAAGATAACTAGGATGATAATCAGGGATAAGGTAGATATGGTGAATAAGGGTAAATGTTCCTCGATGAATGATTGGCTCATGATATGGTCCAGTTCTTCTGAATATTGGTCCAATTTGTGTTGTGCAATATTTAAGTCATCTACGTTGATCTTACTGAGTTTTAGCGGTTTCAATTTTGATAGGTGACTCTTTGTCTCAAAATGGTCACAGCATCTGTAGGGTACGTTAACTGGGTGACTTCTATACGTAATATTTGTATATTTCTCGATTTGGTCTTTGGCATGAATTCTGGTACTGCCAATGAATGCAATACATTCGGGAATTAATCTTAAGATTGAATTTGTTTTGATTATTCGTGTAGTGACATCTTTTCTTGCACGTTTGATTGTTACTGGTAATGGATCGGAAATGGTTAGCAACCATAAATTTCGGTCAATTTCTTGAACGTTGTAACCTTGTGCCAAGAGCATGGACATCTGGCAAGTTTTTGGCAAGTTGCTGAGAGGTTTCAAAAGCTGGGCTTCGCATATAGCATCGGTGTCTATGGGGTACGGAAGAATGTCTGTACACATTCTTTGGTTTTGACTGATTTGATTGCATTTTTCGGTGTCCATGGGTAAGACATATGAAATTGAATCATCATCTCGCGCTATGTATTTATGAACAGTTGAAAGTATATGATGAAAACCAGTTTGATTATCTAATATTGGTATTGAATATAGTTGATACAAAGTGAAGATTTCGGGATCAACTAACGGAATTTCGAGAACGAAAACAATTTTTGAATCGAGCTGATAAGCTTGTAGTTTTATTATGTCAATATACTGAGCTATATTTGACATATAAGTGGGTAGAGGCAAAACGTTATTTTGTAATGACTGTGAGATTTCTTTTAATGCTTCCATTAAGTCTATGGGCGAAATAATAGAACTATGTAAAATTTGCAGGCGAGAGAATGTGATAGAATTTAGTATATCATTTAAATAATTTTCTAAAAATACGTAGCTTTCCATTAAGGACTCACATAAATCTAGTTTTTGTAATTGTGCTTGGTAAAAGGAGATGTCATTATTAATGTCCAGAAGTGTAGTCTCTATAGTTTTTAAGTCGTTGTTAAAGGTTTCTTCGTCTATTTGCAATTTTTGAATAGAAGTGTTGAAAGTTTTTATAATTGAAGTGGTAACAGATATTTGATTTTTTAAGAGATTTTCAATTTGAGTTTCATCGGAGTTTATCTTATTTATACATTTATTAAAGTATTCGCCGTCAGAGGCGTCCAAATTTCCAGTAATGGATTTCCATATTGTTCCAATACCATTTACTAAACCGCGTTTTACGCGTTTATTATAAGGTACTGTGTCAGAGGTTATTTCTTTATATTTTAAGTTAACGGAGTTTGCGATTTGTTTTAGCAGACTAACATGTGTCTGTACTTCGGCTTGAAAGGCAAGTTTTCTCGGTGTATCCACGTTAATAAATTTTTCTAATAGGTTTTCCAAAATTTTGTCATTGTTGGATATTGTAGTTTTGATAGGCAATAATTCTTTGTAAACAAGTAAAGTCCATTTGTCGTTAGATATTCGTATAGTTCCTTTTTCATGGAAAAATATTCCAATTGTGTTATTAATGGGAGTGAGGAGAATTTGGGATTGGACGATAGAAAGGAGTCCATAGAATCTGTAAAGGAAAATTATTCAAAATAAGGTTTTAGTCTGTCAAAATTTACTTTAGAAGTTTGGTTAGTTTTGGGATTTAGGATAATTGCGGAATTTGTAAAAATTTCTTGAATTTCGAAAGGTCCATTAAAAAGATTTTCCGATTTTGATTTAATTTGGGATTCTTTTACGTAGACTTTATCACCAATTTTAAAATCAGGTCTTTGTGCTGAAATATTTTCGTCAAATCTTACTTTCGCCTTTTCTTTCTGTCTCTCTGTTTTTGCTCTGGCTACTTTGTAAAAATATTCCATGCGATTATTCAGGTCTCGAATATATTTACTCATTAGTGTTTTTTGATTGTATAGAGTTTCTGGTGGTCGGCCTGCAGTGTGCCCAAATATAAGTTCATATGGTGTAAAACCGTGAGTTTTATTTTTTGTGTTGTTATAGCATATTGTTGCATAAGGAAGTATAGTGAAGGGATGATCGTTTGGGTTTTCGGCTTGATTTGCTCTAATCATTTCTGAGAGTGTGGCATGAAATCTCTCTACGGATCCATTAGATTGTGGATGGTTAACACTAGAAAATGTTAGTTTGATGTCGTATAATTCGCATAGGTCTTTGATTATAGCATTCTCGAATTCTCGACCGCAGTCGCAATGAATTCTTAATGGTGTTCCATAGTGTTGAAAGAAGAGTAAAAGTGTCTTGGCTACTGTTACTGCTCTTTTGTCTTCTAAAGGATAGGCTTGTGTGAATTTTGTCAGTTCGTCACGAATAGTTAATGCATAATTTCTAGTTGGGTATTCGAATATGTCCATATTGATTCTTTCGAATGGTGTTTTTGGAGTTTCTGTTATGACTAGTGGTCCACTTAAGTTTTTTCTACAAATTTTAACTTTTTGGCAAATTTCACATGCTTTTACAAATTTCTCTACATCTTTTGTTAAATTTTTCCAATTATATTTTTGTTTTATTCTTCTGACAGTTTCGTTTATTCCACGGTGTAAATTATTTTTACCACAATGGTAATGATCTAAAATTTGAGGGATTTCGTCTTCGCTGGCTGTTTTAATTATATTTTGACAGATTCTTAATTTTAATTCTTTGTCAGCAAAAATATAAGAAAATATCTCTAGAATAGGTAGTTCGAGATTATTTTCGACACAATATATTTTTGATTCATCGAATTGATCTTTATTTGCAAAAAGTACAAGAAACAGGTGTGATATTACTCGTTCGGGATCAAAAGGTAATGGTATAATAAAATATTTTCGATCTTTTACTGTTTTGCTGTGTACAATATTAATTCTTCTGTTACTATATTCCATGTTTTCTTCGAATATGTCATTCATTATTTTCTCGTGAAGTTCTTCAAGTTTATTTTGCCAGAAAAAGGTAACAATATTTTTGTTAGATTTGTCTAATAAGTCCGTATTCGATATTTCAACTTTAGAATAATCGATTATCGACTTAGTTCTATAAAGTTCGATAAACTTGTCAAGTTCTTCCGACATTTTTTCTATATCTTCTTCATCGTTGTCTTCCTCGTTTTCTTGTGTGTCGGTGTCGTCTTCATTCGATGCATGTAATGTGATTTTCGATTGAAAGTTTGCACAATCCTTAAAATGGTTAATCTTAATCCTTGAGAGGGCATCAGCGTTTCTGTTTATTTTTCCTGCACGATGTTCTATTTTATAATTGTATTCTTCGAGTTTTAGGCGCCAACGCGCTAATCGGCTTCCGGGATCTTTTATCGAGAAAAGCCATGTAAGGGGTCGATGATCGGTAATAAGTGTGAATTTTCGGCCAAAAAGGTATGGTCTAAAATGTTTGACTGCCCACACAATAGCTAGTAATTCTCTCTCTATGGTTGAATATTTTGTTTCTGCACCGCATAACGTTCTGGAGGCATAAGCTATGGGTAAATCTTTTCCTATTGGGCCTTGTGATAGAACGGCTCCAATCGCGAATGCACTAGCGTCAGTTGTTAGTAAAAATGGTTCCTCAAAATTCGGATATATGAGTATTGGATTTGATGTTAGAATATTTTTGAGTTCGTTAAAGGCTTCTTTGCATTCAGAATTAAAGATAAAAGGTACGTCTTTCTGGAGTAGTTTCGTAAGTGGTTTAGAAATTTTTGCAAAATTTGGAATAAATCTTCTGTAGTAACCGGCTAAGCCTAAAAATGATTTTATTTCTTTGGTGTTCTTTGGTTCCGGGAAGTTTTTGATGCAAGAAATTTTAGCTGGATTTGTTTTTACACCATTTTCTGTTACAAGGTGGCCCAAATATGCCACTTCTTTTCTTAAAAATTCGCATTTGTTTGGCTGTATTTTTAAATTTGCTTTTCGTAACCTTTTAAAAACTTCTGTTAGTCGTGACATGTGATCATGGATAGTGGGTGAGTAGATAATTATGTCATCCATGTATACTAGGCATCTTTCGTTTTGTATTCCCAAGAGGATGTTGTCCATTACTCTTTGGAAAGTAGATGGAGCATTCATTAGTCCGAATGGCATGCGGACAAATTCATAATGCCCATTTTCGACGGAAAAGGCCGTTTTCTGGATGTCTTGTGGCTCTATTTCAATCTGGTGAAATCCAGACGCTAAATCTAGTGTTGTGAAGTATTGGCATCTTCCTAATTGGTCTAATAGTTCTGATATTTGTGGTAGAGGATAACGGTCTTGTACTGTCAGTTCGTTAAGCTTGTGATAATCAATAACAACTCGCCATTTTTGTTTCCCTGAGGCATCCAATTTCTTCGGTACAACCCAGACTGGACTCGAATATGGCGACACGCTTTTCTGGATTATTCCTTCTTCTAACATTTTATTAATTTGCGTCTTTACCTCTTCCTTATGTATTTGAGGATATCTATAGGATTTAGTGAAGATAGGTTTAGCGTTGTTTGTATCGATTTTGTGCTTGATTTCGTTTGTGAAAGTCAATTTGTCGCCTTCGACATAAAATATATCTGCATATTCAGTACAGATATCTAAAATCAGTTCTTGTTCTTCGCAATTTAGGTGATCAATTCTTAGTTGTTCTTTAATTATTCTTGTTCTATCTACTACGGGTTCTCCAAAATCATTTCCGTTGTAGGCTAGGATTGTCTCCGAATTTTTGAAAGGTTCAATTGAAATGTCTGAAAATTCGATTGTCTTCGGCATAGCATTAGCATTTAGGACGGAAGTTAAGAATTCTCCATTTTCGTCTACATGGACTAATGCATGAGGTAATGTAACTTTTTCTATTTCTTGAGCTGATAATATGGCATCTGTATTTGATAAGTTGCATTTTAGTCTGCATATTTGTTCGGTCCGGCTGTCAATGGTAATTATGTTTTTTCCTTTTATTCGTTTTCTCTCCGGTCTTTCAAGATTTTTGTCTTGATCTCGGTTATTTACGATAGTGTATTTTTCATTCATAGGGTTTTGGTATTTTAAATTTGATTCCTGTTTAGAATCTGGTTTAATTTTTATTTTAGGTTCGTTTTGTCTTGTTTCGTAGGGTGTGTCGGTGATATGTCTTTAGGAGGTGTGTTTGTATCGTGTCCTACCTTGTGAAGGGTGAGAGTTTTAAAATTTGTATGCAACTGTCGGTATTTGAGATCTATTACGCATTCATAATGATCTAGAAAGTCTAGGCCTATTAGGCCATCGAAGTCAATGTCTAAATTGAAAATAAAGACTTTGTGGGGATTATCGTCAGTGAAAGGAATAAGGACAGATTCTGTTATTAACAATTTTTGATCGGTTATACCTTGGATAGTAACGTTTTCAGGAAATCTATTATGATAATTGCGTGCTGTGTTTTCTTTGAAAACAGTGATTCCAGCACCTGTGTCGATTAAAAGTTTAAAAGTGTTGGTAGCATCGTTAAGGTAATATAAATTTTTGGAACTCATGGTATGAAATGGGGTTACAGGAACCTTTGTTCGGGAAAATTGAGATCCGGATGAAAATTGTCTAAGTTGAGTGCCTGGATTTGTTCTTGGATATTCGTAATATCCGTTGAATGGTTCGTATGGTTGGGAGGATGATTTTGATTCTGAAGTGAAAGAAAATCCTGATAATTTTCTGTGTCGAGTGTGTTATTGGTTTCGTAAAAGTTATCTGTTTGTGGATTATTTTCTGTATAATAATCTGTTTCATACTTTTCGTAGTTATCGGTATTATAATAATTATTATCTGTATAGTAATCGTCTGTATAATAGTTAGTCGTCATTTCATCAGGGTATTCATTTAGAACATGTGCCCTTTGAAAATTTGGGTTTCTTTGAATAACGGATGGACGATTTTGATTTTGAGATGAAAAGGAAGGTCTCTGTTGGTTGAAATTTGGATTGTTGGAGGAATATTGATTCCTATTAGGGTTTTGATAGTTGTTAGGTCCATTATTATATTGGTTTTGATAACCGTTAGGCCTAGAAAAAGATTGATTTGGTTGTACGAAACGGGAAGAACGGCATTCAAAATTTTGATGACCTATTCGGCCACAATTTGTGCATTTTGTAAATTGAGACGAGGGTCTTCTCATTGGCTGAGAGGGTTTAGGAATAGTTGTCTTAGAATTGGATTTTTGTTCTTCAAAATATGACAATTGAAGTTCGCGTCGGATACGATTGCTTGCTTCAATGAGATCTTTAGGGTTACTAGCCCTAATAATTTGTCCTAGACGAGGTTCTAAACCGGTTAAAAGTGTGTTTAGGGCCATGGTATCGATTAAGTCACATTGGGCGGTTTTTTGTTCTGCGGATAAATCTGCAATTTGGATCGAGGCGTACATTTTTGCATTCAAAACTTGTAAGCGATTAAAGAAAGTTAGAGGAGATTCGTTAGATAGTTGTCTTAGTCTTTGTAAGTCTTGTATTAAGGAGGTCAGGTCTCTACTGTCTCCGAAATGTAGATTTAGTAATTGTTTTATTTCTTTATAAGAAAGTGGTTTTCTAGAATTAATAAGCTGTGCAGCTTTACCTTTGAGTTTATTTTTTATGTGAATCGTTAAAAGAACGCGCTGATCGCCTGTAGCCATCTTAATAGCACAGTCGCACGCATCTAAAAATGTTGAAAGAGAAATCGGATCGCCTTCAAATTCTGGGATAATGGAAAAAATTTCCGAAAGCTTATATGGTTCGATTTCTTGTTGAGTTTGGGAACGTGTCTCGGGCATTTTGCGGGATATTTTTAAACGAATATGAAAAAAAGAAGTCTGGAGAAATATAAAATATCTGTATGTAAGGGAGAAAAAAAAAATGTAGTGGTATATAAAGGGCAAAATGTATCAATAAAAATAAAAATGTTATATAGAGACAAAATGTATCAATAAATATATCAATAAAAATGTATCAAATATATCAATAAAAATATCAAGAGAAAATATACCAAAAATATAGCAAGTAAAAATATGTCAATAAAATATGGTAGAAATATACCAAGTAATAAAATTATGTCAATAAAATATCAGTATAAAATAGTATAAAGAAAAATGTCAATATTAATACTTTCAAATATTAGATAATCAAATTGTATTTTATTTTTTTTATGTATCTTGATTAATAATTGACTTGCAGTATAGTCAATTTCGTAAATTATTAAAACAAAATTATTAACGAGATGATTCAAAATCCACTTACATAAAGAAGAACATCGGGACGCCTTGTTCTCTCTGCTTAGCTACCAGGGGCTTCACTAGGTGTTCCTTCCGTAGATCACAGGAGTGAGGTTGTTCGGAGATGCTTTCTTCTTTAAGGGTCGTCTTGTTCTCTCTGCTCAGCTACCAGGGGCTTCACTGGGTGTTCCTTCCGTAGTTCACAGGAGTGAGGACTTCCGTAGATTCTTTGATCCGTTAAGGGATAAGAATCCGCCGCTGCCAGTGAGTATACACGTGTTCTAGCAACGTTAAACGGATCCTACTGACTGCGCCAATTGTTAGATCACTAATCACGTATTTGACTTTTTAAAAAAGAACTTTATTTGTTACACATTAAATATTCAAACAATAGTACAAAGTAAATTAATTTAAAATGACTACAATAACTGGACTGGTCGAAGTTGCAGCTAAGAGTGGTCCCGGCATCTGAAAATGGTAATTTATAGGTTTGGTATAAAGTGCTGAATCGCTGTTCCCATGAATGTTGGCCAACGGTTCGTACAAAGTTCCTCTGCTGCTTGCTCAGCGGTTTCTGTGGGAATGGTATGATGAAATATGAAGTCGGCGAACTTAGGCTAGTTCAAGGTTAATATTTTCTCATATAACATATATATATATATATATATATATATATATATATATATATATATATGTTCGGAAAGGTTTCCGCGGTTAATACAATGAAACTTAAAGCTAAAATCAATATCAATAAAAGAATTAATATTAAAAATAAACTCACCAGGCTTCCGGGTTGAACCGCGTCGTGGGTTAATAGGCCGAGCTTTCGACGTCCTCTCTGACGTCATCTTCAGGGCTTCCGGGGTCTCAGTCTACTGAGGCTCCAGACACTACACTCACTACTCACTACTTCACTACTCACTGCACTACTGTTGTTGTTGACGCCTATCTCTCATTAAACATTGCATGTCCAACACTTATTTCATCTTCCAAAATCAATTCTACAGACAAATAAATGGTGCCCCAATGGGCTCACCACTCTCTCCAGTAATTGCTAATATCTTTATGGAAGATTTCGAGACCCGAGCACTATCCACATCTACGCTCAAACCCACATGTTGGCTACGATATGTTGACGATACATTCGTTATTTGGCCCCACGGCAGGGATGCTTTAGTGTCTTTTCAAACCCATCTGAATGGTATACATCCCAGTATCCAGTTCACGATGGAGATGGAGACTGACTCATCCTCACCGTTTCTCGACGTTCTTATTAAGAAGAACCAATCCCAAGGTTTTCATCACTCTGTTTATCGAAAACCCACCCATACCAATCGCTACTTGCATGGCAACTCTCATCATCCACCTTCTCAAATTAATTCAGTCATTAATACTCTTGTCTCCAGATCAATACGCCTTTCCGATGATGCAAGTAGATCTACTGAACTCTCTTCTTTAAAACAAGCCCTCATCCAAAACGGTTACCACGAAAATCACATCGATAGGAGCATCCATAAACTTCAATCTCCAGCTCAATCCAAACCCAATGAGTCTGATTCTGATCATACGAAAGCTTTTCTTCCATATATCAGAGGTGTTACTGACAAAATTGACAGGATTCTTAAACCACGAGGAATAAAAACAATATTTACCCCCCAACAAAAACTTTCATCTCTTGTCCGATCCATCAAAGACAACATTCCAAATTAACAACACGGAGTTTATGAAATTCCTTGTGCAGACTGCCCCCGATCTTACATAGGACAAACCAATCGTAGAATCCAAAATAGGATTTATGAACATTCCATATCTGTTCGCAATTCCGATTCAGTTTCAGCCCTAGGCCAACACCATCTTCATACAGGTCACAAAATTGACTTTAAACAATCCAGAACCATAGCCCCCATTCGCTTCTATAAACAAAGGATTATCCGAGAAGCTATAGAAATCGAAAAACGGCCAAATTGTCTCAATAAAAGAGATGACGGCATCCGTTTACCTTCGACTTGGAGACCCCTCCTAAAGAAAACATCGTCTGCTCCAATTCCTGCCGTCAAAAATCTTCGCGCCAATCCAAATCCCGCTCCGAATAGTCTTCGCGCTAATTTCCACTCCGCCACGTCATCGACAGCCACGTCAGTCACGCCAGTCCACGGTATAAATAACCGCCCCAGCGTCAACAACAACAGTAGTGCAGTGAGTAGTGAGTGTAGTGTCTGGAGCCTCAGGAGACTGAGACCTCGGAAGCCCTGAAGATGACGTCAGAGAGGACGTCGAAAGCTCGGCCTAGAAACCAACGACGCGGTTCAACCCGGAAGCCTGGTGAGTTTATTTTTAATATTAATTCTTTTATTGATATTGATTTTAGCTTTAAGTTTCATATATATATATATATATATATATATATATATATATATATATATATATATATAAAGTATTTGATTTATTATCGACCGTTTATTATTTAAACAAAATTTTGGTATTTTTCGGGTTCTGTCGGTCAGGAATTAAAACAATTCTATTTTTTTGTCACTTAATATTTCGTCAACTGATTGTTGACTTCATCAGAAGTGCACTACAAATTTACAAGAAACAAAGGTATAAGCAACATAAGAAAAATTACATAAAACACTACTTACAATGTGGAATTGTTGACAAATGAACAAAACAAACATTGGTCACACACTCTTACAATTAGACTAACATTTTTGAAATGAAACAAATTAAATATAGATAAAATGATAAAAAAATGTACACTAATGACTAGTTTATGTGTATAGATAAAATAAGTATAATTGGTAAATGTTGTATCAATAATCTAATTAAATAGATTGCAGAATATTGCAGTATATATTGCTGAGTTGGTTGGTGTCAGCCTTATAATTAATTACATTTTTTGTTTTTGTGATGTAACACATTTCGAGAAATAGCCTGTTTTTATAGTGTTGTACTGTTTGTAGTATTTCAACATTGGTATAGTCAAACTGATGACCTGTGTTGATGCAGTGATCGACTACAGCGCATGTATTTTTATATTTCTGGCAGTCACTTTTGTGTTGAGTAATACGTTGTTTCAGCCATTGGCTTGTTTGTCCAATATAGCAACCGTCGCAGCCTAAACACGGTAGTTTATAGATCGTATTGGTTGTGTACATAGTTGGTGTATGATCTTTTACACGAGAGAATAAACTTTTGTTATTAATACAGCTGTACTTACCAATTCTGATATTAGAATGTGGTTTAAAGAGAGCCGTAATTTTGTTCGTGAGATTTTCAATAAAGGGTAATCTTCTGTATTTAAAATCTTGTGGAGCATCTCTATCCAATTGTCCATCATAATATTCGGAGTTGTAAATTAGTTGTTTTAATATAGACCTCGGGTAACCGTTGTTGATAAATATGTCAAATAGTTTGCGTTTATTGGTACTTAGGAACTGATCATCACATATATGTAGTATTCTATTTTTCATAGCAAGAACTGTACTATATTTTTGGTTTTTGGTACAAAAAAAAAAAAAAACCAAAAATATAGTACAGTTCTTGCTATGAAAAATAGAATACTACATATATGTGATGATCAGTTCCTAAGTACCAATAAACGCAAACTATTTGACATATTTATCAACAACGGTTACCCGAGGTCTATATTAAAACAACTAATTTACAACTCCGAATATTATGATGGACAATTGGATAGAGATGCTCCACAAGATTTTAAATACAGAAGATTACCCTTTATTGAAAATCTCACGAACAAAATTACGGCTCTCTTTAAACCACATTCTAATATCAGAATTGGTAAGTACAGCTGTATTAATAACAAAAGTTTATTCTCTCGTGTAAAAGATCATACACCAACTATGTACACAACCAATACGATCTATAAACTACCGTGTTTAGGCTGCGACGGTTGCTATATTGGACAAACAAGCCAATGGCTGAAACAACGTATTACTCAACACAAAAGTGACTGCCAGAAATATAAAAATACATGCGCTGTAGTCGATCACTGCATCAACACAGGTCATCAGTTTGACTATACCAATGTTGAAATACTACAAACAGTACAACACTATAAAAACAGGCTATTTCTCGAAATGTGTTACATCACAAAAACAAAAAATGTAATTAATTATAAGGCTGACACCAACCAACTCAGCAATATATACTGCAATATTCTGCAATCTATTTAATTAGATTATTGATACAACATTTACCAATTATACTTATTTTATCTATACACATAAACTAGTCATTAGTGTACATTTTTTTATCATTTTATCTATATTTAATTTGTTTCATTTCAAAAATGTTAGTCTAATTGTAAGAGTGTGTGACCAATGTTTGTTTTGTTCATTTGTCAACAATTCCACATTGTAAGTAGTGTTTTATGTAATTTTTCTTATGTTGCTTATACCTTTGTTTCTTGTAAATTTGTAGTGCACTTCTGATGAAGTCAACAATCAGTTGACGAAATATTAAGTGACAAAAAAATAGAATTGTTTTAATTCCTGACCGACAGAACCCGAAAAATACCAAAATTTTGTTTATATATATATATATATATATATATATATATATATATATATATATATATATATATATATATATTTGTACAAATATTTTCGACCGTACTGTGTTATAGTGGTTTGAAGTTTCAGCAATTCGGTCATGTGAAATAAAAGTCTATTTGTTATTTCTCAATATTTCGTCACACTTTTGTGACTTCTTCAGGAGAAAACTGTAAATTTATTAAGATTAGAAATTAACAAAAGCTAAATATTTAATTACTTACAACTATAAGAGTATTAATTTAGATTTTTTTAACATATCGTAAGGGACATTGACTTAATTTTGATTTTGACATTTATTATTTCGGAGTTATGGTAACTGCAATAAATTTTATATTCATAGAATATTGTCTGATATTTAAAATTCTTTTTTTAATAATAAATAGGTCAAAGTAAACCAAAGAAAATATTAACGGAATTTTAAGGTGGAAAGGTATAATTAATAGTAGAAAAATTTTAGAAAGAGACTAGAGTATATTAAATTGATCTATAAAATGTAAGTGATGGTACATAGTGAGTTAGTATAAGGCTGATATTTTTCGAAATTAAATAAAAATTAAGATGGATTAATTATTAGGTGGATAATTGAGTAATTTGTTTGAATTTTTACACTTTTTGAAAATATTTTAAAGGTTATTTATTATTTAGAATGTTACAGTAGATATTACTCAAATGGTTAGTATCAGTCTTATAATTAATAGATTCTGGAGTTTTGATAATATGTATCATCTCAAGGAAGAGTCGTTTTTTATAATTGTCAACTTGTTCCAAGATTTTTACATTGTTAAAGTCAAATTTATGTCCCGTCTTTAAATGGTGTTCTACCAAGGCACAACAGTTTTTTCTGATATTACAGTCACTTTTATGTTGAGTGACACGTTGCTTAAGCCACTGTTTACTTTGACCTATATAACAACCTTGACATTCAATGCAATTTATTTTGTAAATTATGTTGCTCATTAATCCCTTTGGAGTATTAGCTTTAGTTTTCGAGAACAACTTTGAATTTAGAAGTGGATTGTACTTGACTAATTTGATGTTTGGAAATGGTTTAAAAAGTGGGACAATTTGGTCTGTTAAATTTTTTACGTAAGGTATTTTTTTGTAAATAACTGGTTGAGGATTATTTATCAACGCTCTATCACAGGAGTTAGTGTTGTAAATGAGTTTTTTTAAAATGTGTTTTGGGTAGCCATTGTTTAAAAACATCTCAAAAAGTTTATTCAGATTGACATCTAAGAATCTTCGATCACAAATTGTCGTTACTCGATTTTTCATGGATATAATTGTGTTAAATTTTTGATTTCTAGGATGATTTGAATAATAATTTATAAATCTGCCTGATGCAGTATCTTTTTGATACCAATCTAATATAATTTTGTTATCATTTGTTCTTATAACTTTGGTATCTAAAAAAGGTATACTATTTTCATTTTCATTTTCGACAGTGAATTGAATATTTTGATTAAGTGAATTAAATATTGCTTGTACTGTCTGGATGTGGTTAAAAGGTACACTGCATATTATATCATCAACAAATTTATAAATAAATGGTAGTGAAAACGGCAATTTTGAGATTCCAATGTTAATAATAAATGTCAAAATCAAAATTAAGTCAATGTCCCTTACGATATGTTAAAAAAATCTAAATTAATACTCTTATAGTTGTAAGTAATTAAATATTTAGCTTTTGTTAATTTCTAATCTTAATAAATTTACAGTTTTCTCCTGAAGAAGTCACAAAAGTGTGACGAAATATTGAGAAATAACAAATAGACTTTTATTTCACATGACCGAATTGCTGAAACTTCAAACCACTATATATATATATATATATATATATATATATATATATATTTTTTTTTTTTTTTTTTTTTTTTTTTTTTTTTTTTTTTTTTAAGATAACAGCTGACCTGGTAGATAAAAATGGGGTTGAGGTTTATTGGGTATACAGCTGAATAAAACCAAGTGGTACTCTGTTTAACAAATCGTTATATTTCGCTGATTTTCATCAGCATCATCAGACGAAAGCTACAATATTTAAAAAATGGTACAATGTTATAATATGATCTTTTTTTAACAATTTTTATCTTACCTAATTGAGGTTAACGGTATTAAGATATTAAGATGACATCGAGATACTGCAATTTTGATATAAAATGGATGAAATTTTGTTAATAGTGATGTATTAGGATTAATTTAAATTATTTTTATATTGACAAGAAGGAAAATTTTTTTTTTGATTTGAAGTTGATTGAATGTCAATAAAGTGAAGTACTAGATATACTAAATATTGAATGTTATTGAGTTATTAAGATTATTAAGACCAGTTATCTAACATAATCTACTGTATTCCTTGTGGAAGTTGTAACAAACAATACATAGGCCAAACAAATAGACACCTGAAAAGCCGTATCACTTCACACAAGAGTGACAGTAGATTATATCCTGATAGATGTTCCCTTGCAAAACACGTACATGATGAACAACATGTAATGAACTACAACGAAACAAAAATCCTTGCAATGGAAAATAATCTTAACAAGAGACTATTCCTCGAGATGGCATTTATCATTCAAACAGATAACTTAATAAATAAAAAATCAGACGTCGAACATCTAAGTGAAATTTATGCTTATTTATTACAATTAGAAAAACAACATCAATAAATACATATTTTAAATAAATAATTAACATACAAAAAATAATATTAAATTTTCCAACTAAAAGAAAACCGATATAATAGATTTTATTCAAATAAGCTTTTGTGACATTAACGATTTATACCTAACTTATTTCTCACATAAAACACTCAATAACATTCAATATTTAGTATATCTAGTACTTCACTTTATTGACATTCAATCAACTTCAAATCAAAAAAATTTTCCTTCTTGTCAATATAAAAATAATTTAAATTAATCCTAATACATCACTATTAACAAAATTTCATCCATTTTATATCAAAATTGCAGTATCTCGATGTCATCTTAATATCTTAATACCGTTAACCTCAATTAGGTAAGATAAAAATTGTTAAAAAAAGATCATATTATAACATTGTACCATTTTTTAAATATTGTAGCTTTCGTCTGATGATGCTGATGAAAATCAGCGAAATATAACGATTTGTTAAACAGAGTACCACTTGGTTTTATTCAGCTGTATACCCAATAAACCTCAACCCCATTTATATATATATATATATATATATATATATATATATATATATATATATATATATATATATATATATATATATATATATATATATATATATATATAGCACACAACGTCCGATGGACGTCCATGTAACGTACATTTTAAGTCCAAACGTCCATGGACCAAAACTGGACATACTATGTACAGCTGGTTCCAAAAAAAAACTGATACGACTCTTAAAGCGTATTTTGTAGAAAATTGAGCAGTGTATTTTGAAGGATAAATAATTATTATTCACATGCTGTCACTGTCACTGCCAAATCTTAAAATTTGTCAGATAACTTATTCTGTTCAACGTCAAAAAATGGCTGTTTGTTTATTTTATTATTTGTCTGTCATAATAAATATAATATAATGTCAGATCAATCATACACTGCTCAAAATGGTCAAATCTTACTAAGAGTCGTATCAGTTTTTTAGGAACCAGCTGTACGTACATTACGCGACGTCCATTGGGCGTTTGATTTCAACGTACATTGGACATCCATTTGTCGTCCATGGAGATTTTACACAAAACGCGATTATTATGAGTAATTATTAGCTTCTTGTTTTAATCAAAGCAATATTATTAGTAGAATATAAAAAGCTTCCAATAAATGCAGTCACATATTTTTTCATCATCGAATTAAAACACACTGAACCACTAAAATTATTTTAATTAAACCTATATAATATTGGACGATGATAAAATGATCGTAAACTTTTTCAGTATACCAGAGCTACATCGGTAATTATAGACCTTACAAGAATTAGACACTACCAATTTAAATCTTAAATGTGCATTTGTAACTGTTAAATTTCCCGCCTTGTAATATTTGTCCGCCATCGAATGTCTTTTTAGTTACCAACAGTGCTGCCAGAGAAATTTTTGTAAATGCACTAGAATGACTGAAATAGTGATACAAAATGTAGTAAACCAACACATTTTGTACAATAATTTAAAAAAACGTCGTTTAATGTTATTTGAAGCAAATTTCTTATATCACAAAATTTGAGGTTTTTACTTTAAGATACTTTATTAACAAAAGTTTGGTTGTTAATTGTATCAAATTGGTACAATTGTACCAACTCTGGCAACGCTGGTTAAGAACTGGCCCGGCGCGGCGTATTTCATCTTCATTCTTCATGCTCCTAAATTAAACAATTTTCTATTATGTGCATGATGCTGAATACGCCGCCATTAACTGAATGTCGTTTTTATTAAATTATTACATACAATATAATATAATACATCCTGTGATAGGTTTATGTTTGCTGTTTATCGTGCAAGTTCAGTCGTGCATTAATGAAGTTCCTATATACAGGGTGATTGATTAGTAGGGTAAAGCTCAATAGCTCCGCTATAGTAATAGATAGCAATAAAAGTTAATAATAAAAATTTTAGCCACCTTTGAGCTTCACATTACAAAATTAGTTAGAATGTTACAGGGTGTTCGATAACACAGTGGCAGACCTAACTTATGTTTTTTTTAATGGAACACCCTATATTTTATATTCGAAATCCTGTTAACTTCTGCATCACAAAAATATAAAGGTTTGTAATGGTATACAGGATATTTACAAAGTTATAACTAATTTTGTATGAAAATCGTAACAAGTTCAACTCCCTGTATAAATAAAAATAAGCACAACAGCAATGGTTTATTAATGCCATATTTTTTTATTTATTGTCAAAATTTTTAAGAATTATTGATATTGCTAATGTTCTTTATATCAAATATAGGGTGAGTCAAAGCGCAAGTACATTATTTAGTAATGTTAAATGTGAGCGGCCGTGGGTAACGGCATAAACGCTGGCCTCATACGCCAGTAGACGTGGGTTCGATCCCTGCCAAAGACAAACCATTTTCATTTCCAATAATGACACGAGCCGTCTCACCGTGCCTCGGAGAGTACGTTAAGACGTCGGTCCCCCTGGGCTAGTGTACATCGACACTAGTTACTTGAAACAGGGTTAAAGATGTAATTGGCGCTGGAACTATCCGAAAGGATCTCCCCGGCAAAAATGCCATACGATATTATTATTATTATTAGTAATGTTAAATGGAACACCCTGTATTTTATATCATTATTGAAAAGTGACATTAACGTACTTCAATTCTTATATAACATTCCCTATGCCCAAATTTATTAGTTTTCGAGATATTTTCATTTTTCAGAGCAAACTATTTTAGGTGTTTAAATTTATCTAAATTTTAAGTAAGCCATGACTGAATTGACAATTGAAGATTACCGATTATCAATCCGGTAATCAATGTAACACTGTAGCAAATAAAGAAATAAAAATAATTTATTAGTAATACATTTTACAAACAAAAACACAGCCACTACATACAACATTTTTGAAACAAAAACTATCTTTATGTACATGCAACAAATAAACAAAGAAAATTAGTAATAAATTTTACAAAAAAACACACAAACACAAAATGCAATATTTTGTGAAGACAATTAAACACTACTTTTGTATGTAAATGTAACAATGTAACAAATAAAGAACGAAACATAATTTATCAGTAATACATTTTGCAAAAAAACATGTTTGAAAAAATTAGAAGCTACTTTTAATATTTAATTACATAAGGTGTTCAAAATTATCTCCTAACACATTTATGTACGTCTAAAAACGATCATTGAATGAGCTACTTACTCTACGGAGCATTTGTAAATTAACACATCGAAATACACTTTGTATTCTATTTTTCATCTCATCCATTGTTGTTGGAGGTATTTTATAAACTTCATTATTAACGTAACCCCAAAAAAATCAGTCCAGTTTATTAAATTCTGGTGATTTGGGTGGCCACGCTACTGGTCCATTGAAAAATTAAAATATCTCGAAAACTAATAAATTTAGACATAGGGAATGTTATCTAAAAAATTAAAGTACGGTAATGGTACTTTTCAATAGTGATATAAAATACAGGGTGTTCCATTTAAAATTACTGAAAAAATAATGTACTTGCGATTTGACTCACCCTGTATTTGATATAAAGAAAATTAGCCATATCGACCATTCTTGAAAATTTTAACAATACGTTAAAAAATATGGCATTAATAAACCATTGTTGTTTTGCTTGTTTTTATTTATACAGGGAGTTGAACTTGTTACGATTTTCATATAAAATTGGTTACAACTTTGTAAATACCCTATATAACATAACAAACCTTTATATTTTATGATGGAGAAGTTAACAGGATTTCGAATTTAAAATAAAATATAGGGTGTTCCATTAAAAAAAAACATAAGTTTGGTCTGCCACTGTGTTATCGAAGACCCTGTAACATTCTAACTAATTTTGTAATGTGAAGCTCAAAGGTGGCTAAAATTTTTGTTATTAACTTTTATTGCTATCTATTACTATAGCGGAGCTATTGAGCTTTACCCTACTAATCAATCACCCTGTATTATAATAAAGTTTTTATAGTAAAGAAAAATAAAACGTCTCTTGTGTAATATTTTATTACATAAGTTTTAGTATTAAAGGAACTATTTCCTATAAAGGCTTTTTGCTATGTATTCACAAAATTATAGATACTAGATTGCTTTGTGAAAAGTGGGCTAAAAATGTCCATAAGACGTACATTGAATGTACATATAAGGCGTACACTGAAAGCTCCAACAACGTACACTATACGTTTGTTGCGGACGTTCTATGGACGTACAATTTTGTGAACTCTGGACTTTCGTTGGGCGTCCATTGTACCTTAGCGGGACGTCCATTGGACGTTACAATGTACACAGATGTACGTCCATTGGATGTCCATAAAACGTACTTGTGCTATCTGGGTACACACTTACCCCACCTGACCTTATATAGTTCTTTAGATATAGTCTTCATTTTAGTCCAGTTTTGACTTCTTGTACATTGTTTCAAATCATACACTGTACATTTCGCGTCACATAAAACTGGTACACTTTTTTTTCCCAGTGTAAACCTGTGTTCAGACTGACAATTATTGTTCGTGAATCACTTCGTTGTTGCCATCACAGATAACGGAATTGCACTAAATCTAAATACAAAAAAATAACATTTAAAATGTATATTTCGAATTGTAATACATATATTTAAATTGCATACTTGTTCATTGTAAAAGTTATTCATTTTGTATTAATTTCAAATTTAATTTTTAATTTTTCCAGTGTGTTTTATTTATTCTACACAACTGAATGCAGTTTTGTCCTACAATTTACGAGAAACCAATCACACCTCTCGATTTGACATTAAACATAATAATTTAAAGTCATGTCAAGATTTATATCTATCATTATTTTTGAATTGAAATATTTTCATAAATTATAATAAAACACGAATCAATGTATGGATACTTAATTGAGATGACGGAAAATTACAATTGTTTTAGTTTTTAGTATATTAAAAAATGCGGTCTGTCGCTCAGCCCCGTTTTTACCTAGTTTGATATAATATTTTCGTTGAAGTGGCAACGTTGCCCTA
Source organism: Diabrotica virgifera virgifera (assembly GCF_917563875.1). Classification (NCBI taxonomy): domain Eukaryota; kingdom Metazoa; phylum Arthropoda; class Insecta; order Coleoptera; family Chrysomelidae; genus Diabrotica; species Diabrotica virgifera. Next base: position 174,460,910 of record NC_065451.1, read on the forward strand.
GAAATTAGAATGACACTTGTGACAAGATCAACTTACACAACTTGAAAATCACGATTTTCGGTTATAAGAGTTGTACCAGTTTTTTTTTGACGCGAAGTGTACCAAATTATTTCAAAGGAAATTTTTTCATGTGTGCAATCTCAAATGTGATTTCAACCTAATTTTCTGGGAAAACTGCTTAAAACAAATATCACACTTGTATGGTTTTTCTCCCGTGTGGACTCTCAAATGTATTTTCAAATTACTTGCTTCACTAAATTGCTTAAAACAAATTTCACACTTGTATGGTTTTTCCCCAGTATGTACTCTCATATGTCTTTTTAAAAAACATTGGTGAGAAAACGGCTTAGAACATATTTCACACTTGTACGATTTTCCCCCAATGTGGACTCTCAAATGTGTTTTCAGATTATCTGCTCTACTAAATCGCTTTAAACAAATTTCACACTTGTATGGTTTTTCTCCAGTGTGTGTCCTCAAATGCTGCTTGAAATGACCCACCTGACAAAATTGTTTAAAACAAATTTTGCACTTATAAGGTTTTTCACTAGTGTGCGTTCTGAAATGAGTCTTCAAATGGTGTGCTACACCAAATTGCTTAAAACAAATTTTACACTTGTATGGTTTTTCCCCAGTATGTACTCTCAAATGTCCTTTCAAAGCACCTGCTTGACTAAATTGTTTAAAACAAATTTCACACTTGTGAGGTTTTTCTCCAGTGTGCATTCTCAGATGTGTTTTCAAATAACCTGCTGTACTAAATTGCTTAAAACAAATTTCACACTTGTGAGGTTTTTCTCCAGTGTGCACTCTCAAATGTGTTTTTAAACTATACCCGCAGCTAAACTGCTTAAAACAAATTTCACACTTGTATGGTTTTTCTCCAGTGTGTGTCCTCAAATGCTGTTTGAAATGACCTACCTGACAAAATTGTTTAAAACAGATTTCGCACTTATAAGGTTTTTCACCAGTGTGCGTTCTTAAATGAGTCTTCAAATGGTGTGCTACACCAAATTGCTTAAAACAAATTTCACACTTGTATGGTTTTTCTCCAGTGTGTGTCCTCAAATGCTGTTTGAAATGACCTACCTGACAAAATTGTTTAAAACAAATTTCGCACTTATAAGGTTTTTCACCAGTTTGCGTTCTTAAATGAGTCTTCAAATGGTGTGCTACACCAAATTGCTTAAAACAAATTTTGCACTTGTATGGTTTTTCCCCAGTATGTACTCTCAAATGTCTTTTCAAATCACCTTCTTGACTAAATTGCTTAAAGCAAATTTCACACTTAGGAAGTTCTTCTCCAGTATGTACTCTCATAATATGTTTTTTCAAATCACTTTTTTGAGAAAACTGCTTAGAACAAATTTCACATTTATAAGGTCTTTTTTCACTCACAACTTTCATATTTCTCTTTGATATTTTTCCTTTAGAGTGTCGACTCATATCATTTCCTTTGTAAGATGAATCTTCAACGAGTTTTTCTATAATTTCCATTTTATTTTCATTTTGGAGATAACCTAAAATAGAAACCAAGTCTAAAGTAATTATTCGAGTAAAAGGAAAAAATGAATACAATTATCAAATTAAAGCATAGTACTAAATCCCCAGTACACCGTCCCTTTTTTGAAAATGATTACAAAAGTCTTAAAAGCGGTTTTAACTGCTTCGTTTGAGTGAGTCTACCACTTTCTGAAAAGAAACATCAATTTTTCCCGTTCTTTCAATAACATGTTAGGTGCCCTATCTTGAATAAACGCTATTTAGCTGGTATACAGTCCCTGCTCAATTTATTAGACTCACCTCAGAAATATCAGCTTTTTTTTTATTTGAAACACATTAAAAGTATGTTCAAAGTCATACAGAACTGGTGAATGGGTTAAATAACAATTACTTAATAATCGTGCTACATAATTAATTTAAAAATAGTGAAACTTTTGATTGCATTGTGAAAAATTGACAGATGGCAATAGAATGGGGTAAAAATGTGCAATGACTCGACTTTTTTCAACTTTGGATTTTTAGCTAAATTAGTGATTGGTGATCAATTTTCGTAAAATTTGCAGTGGTGAGTGTTAATATTGCTATATTTTAATGTTAGTTTTTAATTTGTTTAATTTATTTTAAGATACTAATAGAAATATGTTAATTTCTAAAAGATCAATATCTTGGATTGGAATTTTTTCATATGGGTGATTGTAAATATCTTTCTGTTGAGCAAATCTCTTCTGTAACTGCTCTATTAGATAATATCACATGTTATCAAAGAGCAATAGCAAAAAACGTGGTGTATCTTAATCATCAGTTAGAAGGTTGAGTCAAAAAGCTAAAGAGAAACATCCTGTTACATCGATTTGGAGGGGTTGGTATGGCAGAAAGATTTCAGTCACCTCCAGAGGGCAACGAATTTTAAAGAATTCAGTTGTAAAATACAGAAGAGTCACCCATAGCGATATAAGGAATAAATTGGAAGAAGCTGAGTGTTCAGTATCGGAGTCCACTGTATGCCGAAATCTGTACAGTATTAGATTCAAACATGAGAGGCCAGTTACGGAACCAACTAAACAGTCGACTATCACCATAAATGCTCAAAAAACGATTAGTTTTGCCAATTTGCATAAAAACTCTCTAGGCATATAATATTTATGCAAACTGGCCGAAACTAAGCGTTTCTTGAACATCCGTGGTGATGGCTTTGGTTCCTAACTAGCCTATGCCATTTTAATCCAATACTGTAGCAATTTGGGCGTACAGTGGACTCCGATACTAAACACTCAGCTTCTTCCAATTTATTCCTTATATAGCTATGGATGACTCTTCTGTATTTTACAGCTGAATTATTTAAAATTCATTGCCCTCTGGAGGACCTCCAGACCTCCAATCTGGAGGTGACTGAAATCTTTCTGGCATATCGACCATTTCAACTTGATGTAACAGGTTCTTTTTCTTTAGGTTTTTGACCCAACTTTTGAACTGACGAGTAAGATCCATATTTTTGCTATTTCTCTTTGACAACATGGGATATTTTCTAATAGAGCAGTAACAGAAGAGATTTGTTCAAAAGAAAAATCTTTACAATCAACCATATGAAAAAAATTTAATCGAAGATATTCATCTTTTAGAATAACATAGTTCTATTAATATTTTAAAATAAATTAAACAAATTACGAACTAACATTAAAATAGAGCAATATTAACACTCACCACTGCAAATTTTACAAAAAATTGATCACCAAGCACTAATTTAACTAAAAAACTAAAGTTGAAAAAAGCCGAGTCATTCCACACTTTTACCCCATTATATTGCCATCTGTCAATTTTTCATAATTCAATCAAAAGTTTCACAATTTAACTTAATTATGTAGCACAATTATTAAGTAATTGTTATTTAACCCATTCAGCAGTTCTGTATGACTTTGAACATACTTTTAAGGTGCTTCAAATTTAAAAAACTGATATTTCTAGGGTGAGTCTAATACATTGAGCAGGGAGTTACCACGCACTTAAATTGTTTATTTAGTAACGCAATACTATCGCTGACACTCGTGCGTTGAAGGTAGCCTCGATGAAACCGTCGTGACAACTCACTGTCGTCATGGGCACCGAACGTGTCAACAAAAAAAATCAACTGTGAAATTACTGTTATGGTTCCCTATATAAATAAAACGCTTTGACATTATCTAACTATATTATATTACATATTACAAAAGTAGCCTTACACCTGATTTAAAACAAGTTTTTGAACATCCCAGAGATACTGATTCTGTTTCTAAGATTGAAAATTTTGAAGTCCATCTGTCACAAACACTCAGAAAAGTAAAACCTGATTTATACATATAATACTACACCAACATACATATTTCTTGTTCTTTAGGTATAGTCTCTATTTTAGTTCAATTTTGCCTTCTTTTATGTTGTTTATATGTATATGTTAAAGTTCAAGTTGATTCTCAGTTAGAGTTGACTCCAACTAGTTGGAGTCAACTCCAACTGAAACGATCAGTAAAAGTTGATTTTAAAAATTTAAATCAACTTTTACTAGTTGGAGTTGACTCTTCCTGGATCGATTCAGTAAATGTTGATTATACGAGAATCTCAAGTGCATTTTTGATGAGTGTGCGTTTCTTTGTTTTGACCGTTTCAACTACTTATTAGTATAGTCTGTAACGTCGCCCCCGTTAGGTAAATTATTCTGATTCGATTTTTTGCACAAACTTACTCAAAGAAATATATCCGTATAACAATCCTTATAACAAATACACAGGGTGTCACGCGGTACCTCGGCCGAAAAATTGTTTAACCAATTTTTGATAACCAAATTCACAAAAATAATTTTTATCTACTCTATCTCATATTATGTAAAGCAGCGGTTCTCAATCTGTAGTACATGTACCACTGGTGGTACATATCATTATTTGCGGTGGTACACAAAACACACAAAAACTTAAAATAGTAGTACATAGTAAGTCTTGATTATACAATCTAAAAATGTAGAAATATAATAAAAGAAACTTTGGATGGTACATGACTCAAAAAGATTGAGAATCGCTGATGTAAAGGTTTTATTGTGTGAAAATTGTAAATATAGATAGCAGTACATGAAGGGTTTAAAGTGTCCGAAGTAACAATGTATTTTAAATCGGTTTTACTTTTTCGCACTGTTTTTTAGCACACTTTCATATAATTAAACATCCTTAACTTTCGCCTTCGGGAGGAAATCAGACACGCCCTTGCAACGGCAACTGAAATTCTCACAAAACAGCGACCACGGAAGCAAAGATGGATGGCAGAGGAAATATTGGATTTAATGGACGTCAACTAAAAGACAACAAATCTGTAGGAAAAGATGAAATATCAGCTGAGCTATTGAAGTTAATCAACTAGGAAAACTTAGACCTTCTTCTTGGACTATTTAATAATGTTTACAATACAGGGACTATAACTAAAATATGGCTTGAATCAGTCTTCATACCACTGCCTAAAAAGAAGAACGCCAAATTATGCCAGGACTTCCGCCTTATACGTCTATTAAATAACATTCTGAAGCTTTTCTTGCGTATCATACAGAACAGAATATATTATAAAAAATGTGATGAGGTCACCGGTCAAGAACAATTTGGCTTCAGGAAAGGTATGGGGACACGAGAAGCAATATTCTGTCTTGGCACAAAGATACAAAGATCAGCAAGCAGACCTTTTTATCTGTTTCATAGATTTTGAGAAAGCGTCCGATAGGGTGAAGCACAAGACCTTGATAGAAAGATTGAACGACATCGGAGTCGACAAAAGAGATTCTAAAATTATAGCGGCTATTTATTGGAATCAGACAGCAATCATAAAGACCAATGGTAATACGTCAAGGCCAATTGAAATACAACGAGGTGTTAGACAGGGTTGTGTGCTATCACCCATACTTTTAACGTCTACTCTGAGGTAATATTTGCGAACTCTTTATCGCACTCTTCAGAAGGAATCAGGATAAACGGGCAGAGAGTAAATAACATCCGGTATGCAGATGACACAGTATTAATGACTGATTCGGACCATAGTCGGCAGATACTGTTGGATAGGGTTACTGAGAGTTCCATTGAGAAAAAATGGGGATGAAAATCAATACTGCGAAAACCAAAGTTATAAGAATATAACAAAAATTTACCTCTTCCAATAAATATGTGAAACACCAACAGCTTGAATACGTAAGCCAGTACAAATATCTTGGTTGCTGGTTCAACAATCAACTTGATTATAAACAAGAAGTCAAGAGCGAGAATAGAGGTAGCCCGACAGGGGTTTATCAAAATGAAAAGCTTATTTTGTAACAGTAGCATTAATATCAGCCTTAGATGTCGTTTTCTGCATTGCTATGTGTGGTCAATACTTTTGTATGGAACGGAGGCCTGGACACAACACAACACTGATGAACAAGTTGGAGGCCTTGGACGACTTTTGCGTATTTTATTGAAAGTTAAAATGATAGCGAGAAAAGAGAGAAATCTATTTTAAAATGGTTATATTAAATAAATAATTTATAAATTAAATATATTTGTAAATATAAATAATAAAATATTCTAGATTAGGTACACCTTGTTATAGCAAATGTTAATTTCGTTTATCTCCATATAGTATGATACAACTGATCCAAATAATGGCATAACCCAGACATCCAAAGTGAAAGTTATCCTCTAACGCCAAATTGTTATATCTGTACCATCCGTGAATAAGTGGATAAGTCAAATCTTAAATTTTTTATTCTTCAAAACTAATAAAATGTTTAAATTGGCCATATCGAAAAGTTTGCATTTTTGAGTTATCGACTTATTCACAGATGGTACAGATATATGGTCCACATAAACTTTGATTTGGTCACTTTCTGACTTTCATAATAATGGATTTTAACCGAGTTATTAAGCCTTGAAAATGGCTATTTTCGCATTTTTCAAATTTTAAATCGCGTATAACTCGACAACAATCAATTTTAGAGAAAAATCACAAAATACCTTTTTTTGCTCAGAATAACCCAAATGATCTAAAAAAATTGTTCGAAGTGAAAAAATAATTTTTGTGAATTTGTCTAAAAAAATTGTTTAAACAATTTATCGATCAAGGTACTGCCCGGCACCCAGTAGATTTGTTATAAGGACCTCTTTTTGAGTAAGTTTGTGCAAAAAATTCGAATCGGAGTAATTATTTACCTAACGGGGGCGACGATAGAGCCTAGACTAATTTGAACATATTCAGTAACATTTAATTTCTAGAATAGGCTGTTTGTGTGAATCAGAATCAACTTTTACTAAATGGCATTGGGAAGAGTATACTTTTCCTAGTTGGAGTCTACTTTTACTAGTAAATGTTGAATATAAATCTTCATTTTATATTTATAATCAACTTTTACGAAACCAGCCGTTAGAGTTGACTCCAACTAGTTGGAGTCGACTCCAACTGGATAATCAACTTGAACTGTAACATATATACTAGTTGTTTATACACCACTGGAATCTTCCCAGAAGACTGGCGTAAATCGACATTTATACCCAAGAAAAATCAAGCAAATAGATGCTCACAGTTCAGATGAATTGTGAGCCTGATTCAGATTAGCCTGATGTGCCATTTTCTGAAAATTTTACTCAAAATTCTACATCTATGTATAATGTATATGTTACCGGCCAAACCCGATTTCAGGACAAACTATCCTGATATAATAAAGACTCACACTTTAGGATAAACTAGTATGGCCTAGTCTAAACCAATTTATCCGAGTCGAACGTAATTTAGCGAACATGTAAGGACTTTTACATGCGGGGAATTCCCAAATCATGTCCCAACAGGAATGGCAAAACAATTATAAATCGATATATTGTGTCATCATACATCGAATGAAGATATTGATACATGCTATAAATCAATATAGTCTTGTATAATTAAATATAAAAAATAATAAATAAAAGGATGAGGTTTTCTCCAATAATTGAAAGGGGGCACGCTGCGTGGCCGACAAAGGGGTGGGGGTAGGGGTGAATATAAAAAATATAAAGGGTTTTTTGCGACGTTCGTGACTGAGACAGTGGACCAAAATTTGGGAACAAGTAGATCATGACATTACTAAGTAAAATCCTCAGAGCTGAAAACCCGAGGTGGGGGACGAGGGTAGTTATAAGGGGTCAAAGTCGCCGTTTTTATTATTTTTTTTTGTGACGCTCATGATCGAGATAGTGCACCAAAATTTGGGAATAAGTAGGTCATTAGGTAACTAAGTACAATCTTCAGGGATGGAACGCTGCGTGGCCGATAAAGGAGTGGGGTAGGTGTGAATATAAAAAATATAAGGGGTTTTTTGCGACGTGCTAGATTAAGGTAGTGCGCCAAAATTTGGGAATAAGTAGACCATGACTTAGCTAAGTAAAATCCCTAGAGCCGGAAACCAGAGTTGGGGATAAGGGTAGTTTTAAGGGGTCAAAGTCGCAGTGTGTATTATTTCTTTTGTGACACGGCACATTTGTCCCCCACGCAGCGTTCCGCCCCTAGAGATTTTACTTAGTAATGTCATGATCTACTTATTCCCAAATTTTGGTGCACTATCTCGATCACGAACGGCAAAAAAAACCCATATATTTTTATACTCACCCCTGCCTACCACCCATTTGTACCAAAACCGCGACTTTTACCCCTTATAACTACCCTCGTCCGCTACTCTGGGGATATTACTTAGTTATGTCATGGTCTACTTATTCCCAAATTTTGGTGCACTATCTCGATCACGAACGGCAAAAAAACCCCATATATTTTTATACTCACCCCTGCCCACCACCCATTTGTACCAAAACCGCGACTTTTACCCCTTATAACTACCCTCGTCCGCTACTCTGGGGATATTACTTAGTAATGTCATGATCTACTTATTCCCAAATTTTGGTGCACTATCTCGATCACGAACGGCAAAAAAAACCCCATATATTTTTATACTCACCCCTGCCTACCACCCATTTGTACCAAAACCGCGACTTTTACCCCTTATAACTACCCTCGTCCGCTACTCTGGGGATATTACTTAGTTATGTCATGGTCTACTTATTCCCAAATTTTGGTGCACTATCTCAATCACGAACGACGCAAAAAAACCCCTTACATTTTTTTATATTCACCCCTGCCCTACACCTTTGTCGGCCACGCAGCGTTCCACTCCTGGAGATTTTACTTAGTTACGTCATGACCTACTTATTCCCAAATTTTGGTGCACTATCTAGATCATGAGCGTCACAAAAAAAATAATAAAAAACGGGACATTGACTCCTTATATGTAACTACCTTCCTCCCCCACTCTGGTTTCCGGCTCTGGGGATTTTACTTATTTATGTCAAGGTCTACTTATACCCAAATTTTGGTGCACTATCCACTATCTCAATCACGAACGTCGCAAAAAACCCCTTATATTTTCTATATTCACCCCTACTCCCACCCCTTGTCGGCCACGCAGCTTTACGCCCCTAGATATTTTACTTAGGTACGTCATGACCTATTTATTCCCAAATTTTGGTGCACTATCTCGATCATGAGCGCCATAAAAAATAATAAAAACCGCGACTTTGACCTCTTATAACTACCCTCGGCACCCACTCTGGTTTCCGGCCGTTGGTGAAAGTCATGTACACAACTAATTCAACATATCGTATAGTTTTTCCATATTACTTATCACGCACAAAATCCGCTCCCAGCTCTTAGACTATTTGCCGTTTTCGTCTTCCATAGCACTCTATTCTCCCAGTCGCCATCTCTGAGGTCTCTATCATAGCATATGTGAGTTTTCCATCTCACAGCAGGCCTTCCTCTCCATCTTCCTCCCCGCGGGTCCAATTCAGTAATCTTTTCGGTCACCTTTTGCCATTTCAGGGCTCTACTTTTACTACCACAACTTTTTTGTAATTGAGCATTCTACTATTCTGTTTCATATTTCATCTGTTCTTATTCTATCCTACCTGGTGATTTGTAGACACCTTGTCATAAACTCCAATTCAACTGTTCGTATTTTATTTCGTATTATTGTTGTCACTGGCCATTCTTCCGCTCTTGTAGGGTAATATTCAGCACTATGCCCTGAAAAATATTTTTTTGTTTTCTTTATGGTGCTTAGAACCACTTAGAATGATTAGAACTACTTAGAACAAATTTCACATTTATCTCAGAAGTTTGGCCAGGATATCAAAGAAAGACTCTTTTGACTTTTGCTTGATAGCAAAAGAATAGAAATAGAAAATTAAGCTTGATAGCACTCAACATTTCAAAGTAAGATATTTAAAAACAAAAGAAGATACAAGACACAATACATTTTTAAAATTTTTGATTAATTAGCAGCAGTGAGCACAATAATTATTCTGTCATATTTATATATTGGTAATGTATGTCAAAACTCTGACACATAGAGAACAGAAAGAAGAAACAATCAAATTAAAAAGTAATTAGGTGTTATTATTGTGTTTTTTTTTCAAAATATCAGAGGCCCATAGAAGGTATGTTTAAATTTATAACTGTCTTATAAACATGTCTAAATGTCAATTTAAACATACCTTGAATGGGCCTCTGATATTTTGAAAAAGAATAATAGGTTTGTTCTACCATCAGTTTCAAACGGTTTGAAACCATCAGCGAATAGTGGACCAGTGTGAGTAGAGGGGATAGCACTGGTGACTGTATTATGTTCTCTCACTGACCAACTGTTTGCTGACGGTTTCTGACTAGTTTGACTGTTTGCTAGAACCTAATAATAACACCTAATTACTTTTTAATTTGATTGTTTCTTCTTTCTGTTCTCTATGTGTCACAGTTTTGACCTACATTACCAATATATAAACATGGCAGAATAATTATTGTGCTCACTGCTGCTAATCAAAAATTTTAAAAATATTATATATTGATGATGGGCTACTGTTGGCTCTTAACATGCTAGGTGCCTATCTTGAACCAACGCCATTTATATGATACCACGCACTTAACTGGTTTATTTAGTAACGCAGTACTATTGCCGACATTCGTGCGTCGTCGATACCCTCGATGAAACCGTCATGGCGACACACTGTCGTCATGGGCACAGAACGTGTTAATTTAACAAAAAAATCAACACTGAAAAGCAAATGGCTCTACCTTGGCCCTTATCTTAAACTGTGAAACTACTGTTATGGTTCCTTGTATAAATAAAATACTTTGATATTATATAACTATATTATATTACGTATTACAAAAGTAGCAAGTAGCCTTACACCTGACTTAAAACAAGTTTAGTAGAAGACACCTTAAGAAGAGGTATGTTGTTTTAGATCATATACTGTACCAAATTATTTAAAAGAAATGTTTTCATGTGTGCAATCTCAAATGTAATTTCAAGCTACTTTTCTGAGAAAACTGCTTAAAACAAATTTCACACTTGTATGGTTTCTCTTGAGTATGCACTCTAGAATGTATTTTTAAAGTACCAGCTACAGTAAACTGCTTAAAACAAATTTTACACTTGTATGGTTTTTCTCCAGTGTGCACTCTCAAATGGATTTTCAACTTACCTCCTTCACTAAATTGCTTAAAACAAATTTCACACTTGTACGGTTTTTCTCTAGTGTGGACTCTCAAATGTGTTTTCAAATTACCTCCTTCACTAAACTGCTTAAAACAAATTTTACACTTGTATGGTTTTTCTCCAGTGTGCACTCTCAAATGGATTTTCAACTTACCTACTTCACTAAATTGCTTAAAACAAATTTCACACTTAGGAAGTTCTTCTTCAGAATGTATTCTCAAATGTGTTTTTAAGCTAGATGCATGGTTAAAGTGTTTAAAACAAATATCACACTTGTATGGTTTTTCTCCAGTGTGGACTCTCAAATGTCCTTTCAAATTACGCGCATCACTAAGTTGCTTAAAACAAATTTCACACTTGTACAGTTTATCCCCAGTGTGGACTCTCAAATGTGCTTTCAACTTATCTACTCTGCTAAATCGTTTAAAACAAATTTCACACTTGTATGGTTTTTCTCCAGTGTGCACTCTCAAATGTGTTTTCAAATTACATGCATGACTAAATTGTTTAAAACAAATTTCACACTTATAAGGTGTTTCTCCAGTGTGCACTTTTAAATGTCTTTTTAATTGAATTGCTTCACTAAACTGCTTAAAACAAATTTCACACTTATGAATTTCTTCTCCAGTATGTACTCTCAAATGTCCTTTCAAAGCACCTGCTTGACTAAATTGTTTAAAACAAATTTCACACTTGCGAGGTTCTTCTCCAGTGTGCATTCTCAGATGTGTTTTCAAATAACCTGCTGTACTAAATTGCTTAAAACAAATTTCACACTTGTACCGTTTTTCTCCAGTGTGTACTCTCAAATGTCCTTTCAAAGAACCTGCTTGACTGAACTGCTTAAAACAAATTTCACACTTGTATGGTTTTTCCCCACTATGTACTCTCATATGTATTTTCAAATATTTGTGAAAAAACTGCTTACAACAAATTTCACATTTAGTAAGTATTTTTTCAGTTGCAACTTTCATATTCCCATTCGACATTTTTCCTCCAGTATGTCGATCCATGTCATTTCCTTTGTAAGAAGAATCTTCAACGAGTTTTTCCGTAATTTCCGTTTTGTTTTCATCTTGGGGATAACCTAAAATACAAACCAACTATAATGTAATTATTCGAGTAAAAAGGAAAATGCATGAAAAAAAATTTAAGGCACTGGGGGGAGTGCCGACAGAAGTGAAAACTTCTGGCGAACCAAGCGCCTACACATTCTATCCCTCCTTCAACCTTTGTAACTTCGGTCTAACTTATACGCAATTCAGCTTATAATATATAACTTACTAATATCTCGCCGTAGCGATGACGGTCGGGAGTTCAATGCTTTTTCCCCGTCCAAAAAGTGCACGTCACTAAAGAAGCTTTCACTTCAAAAGAAAAAGGGATAGTGCAGCTTCTCATGAGCTATCTTCGCCAGCTCCATCGGGTACAGTCTCTCCCCCCTCCAACCATTATAACTTCGGTCGAACTTATACGCATTTTTATACACCTACAGTGTGTCCCGGAAAATAATGCGTTCCTTCAAGGTATGGGCTAAGTGCACAATTTAAAGCAAAAAAGTCTTAATTAAAAAAAGTCTTAAAAAATTAATTTTATGCATTTGATTAAAATGTCCACAGAAAAGCAAACGCAGCCGGCAACGATGCGTTTCTTCTTCTGTGTTAAAATAATTTTACTGTAACTCAACTATCATGAATCATCGACCATTAGTCCATTGAAATGTTACATTTTTTAGGCCATACCTTGCATTTGTTAGAGGAGTCAATTTAATTTTGTTAATGTGTAGGGGGATCAGTGGAAGCTTAAGTTCAAGTTTTTGGGGTCGCCACCCTTGTCCCCCGGTCGCCATCTTGGAAAAGGGGTGCAAGGGGGTTTCGCGCTATATCTCATATAAACTACCAACTCTACGGAAAATATAATAAAAAATAAAATGTAGCAAATTAAATTTTATACAATTTTGTTTCTATTACTTTTTATCGTCAAGTGACCAACAAAAAAGATATAAACAAAAATAAGTAAAAATGTTCTAACAAGTTTCCTTTTGGAGGTTATAACTTTTTTTCAGTTCATTTTACGATAAAATAATAATTTAGCAATTTTATAGAGGGTTTTTCAGCGAACAATTTCCACTATAAAGTTGTTTAATTCTATTTATTTATCTAGGTTGTACAGCGCTCCAAACTTGACCAGATTCTCGAATGCTCATAGGGATACAATAAAAACAAAACGTTAGGCTTACTTTTCTATCTTAATATTTTTTTATTCATACAATTTATTATTATTTTAACTTTCCTATGCTATTATTAATCCATTTTTGACCTTTCTCCCCACTATAAAACTTAGAATCCTAAGTTATATAGAAAATTCCCAAGAAGTTGTTTGAGGACAAATTCGCCGGTACAGAAGAATGACGCAACCGCAAATGCAAAATTCTTCAGAAGAGCAAAAAAACGATTTTTAAATATTTAAAATAGGGACTAAATGAAGAGTAATCGTCCATGAGCATCGGTATGCAGTTTGTTTGTTGACAACGATGGCTTTTATTTTCATCGATATTGGTTCCAATTTCATTATCTTAATTTAATCGCCCCATTTTCAAACCTATCTACAGTTACGTCATTATGCATTCTGAAACAAGGTCTAACATAGCGCGTATTCCAGTAACGACGCAACTACACTATAATGGCTCAGCACATTTTTACAGTTCGGTCTTTTTGTATCATGTATTTTAGAAGTTAAATTGCGCAATAAACAGGAATTGACAAAATTTACAGTTACGTCATTTTTCTTCCATGCCGGACTGAATATCTGCCTGCTATTACTTTTATTATTATAATTTATCTTAGGTGGCACAGCAGTCGGTCTCCCTGACTTAACTTATTCTTACAGTTGTGCTACCTATTTGGCAACGTGCAGTAGTATTAAAAATTGTGAAAAGTATTTTGAGTTTGATAGATAATACTATTGAGAATCTTGTGGGTAAGTCATTTTGTGTTTTTTGTAAGAGCGCATCATGAGTGGTGGTTATTTTATTTGTAAGAAACCCCTAGGGAAAATTATTTGTCAGTGGGAAAGTCGAGCCATATTTACTTACTGTTGTCGGCGAACGTTTTTGTCTCTTTATCTGGCGGAAATAAAGACGATTCTCTGGAAATCCTGAGATACAAACGATTCGCCAAAACAGTGACAAAAAATGCATTTAATCTCTTCTCACTTCCTCCAACACAAGATGAAGCCCGTTTTCACAGACTCCGAGTATATCACCAGATTCAGTCATGGCTCGGTAAACATTGTGATCCAGAAAATTGGGGCTGGAAAAAGCATGGAAAATTTTGGATACCAATCCAAACTTCTAAGCGTCCAGTACTCCCGAGCTTATGAAATTCATATTTAGCAGATGCAATGGAAACTGGAAGTGCATGCGGTTGCCGAAAAGCAGACCTCAAATGTTCAGCAGTGTGCCTCTTTTGTGGTGGTGAAAGTTGCAGCAACATCGTGGAAATATCAACATTAATTATTGAAGAAAATGAATTGGTAGATGAGTTACCGACAATGACGCCAACTCTAACCCTCATTATACCACAAAAATTCACCTCGGATACTGATTCAGATCTTGACTCGCAGCCTGGACCATCGAAAAAAATGGAAAAATAATAACTATGATAGATCTTTGTCAACATATAATAATAAATAATATTATTTTGTCTAGAAATTGTCCGTGGATTAGGCCTATTGGGAATACCACACAAAAACTCACCTCCAGACTCTACCTCATGGGCGGCCGGGAAAAGGGTCAAAAATAGCTTAATAATAGCATAGGAATGTTAAAATCACAATATGTAAATAAATATATAGATAGAAAAGTAAGGCCAAGGTTTTGTTTTTTATAAAATCGCTATGATGTTATTTTATTGTAAAATCAACGGAAAAAAAGTTATAACCTTCAAAAGGAAAGTTCTTACAAAATTTTTTCTTATTTTTGTTTATAACTTTTTTGTTGGTCACTTGACGATAAAAATAATAGATGTAAAATTGTAGAAAATTTAATTTGATACATTTTATGTGTAATTAAATTTTCTGTATGGTTGCCAGTTTAGGAGATACAGCGCGAAAGCCCTTTGCACCAATTTTTCCAAGATGGCGGCCGAGGGACAAAAGCCGCGACCCCAAAAACTTGAACTTAAGCTTCTACTGAACCCGCCTACACATTAAAAAAAATAAAATTGACTCCTCTAAGAAATGCAACCCTAAATGTAACATTTCAATGGACTACATAGGCATAATATGTATGGGGCTTTTCATTCAGTCATTTGTTTCGAGCTTCTGTCAAATGTCGTATAATCCGTGTATATTAATATTATACACAGTTTATACAACTTATGACAGAAGTTCGAAACAAATGACAATCGATGAAAAGCCCTATTGATAAAGTACTGATAACAGTGATAGAAAAACAGCATAATATTTCGATAGCTTAATGTGAAAACCTCGTATCTCATTAAATTACAATTTTACAGGAGAGGCAAAAAATTGATTTTCTACATAATATAACCTAAAAACAAAAATTACCGCTACATATTTTTAATTCGAGCACATTGAGACAAATATCTGATATTGGCCTAGAGCTAAAAGTGTTAAATGTTGCTATTAAATTGGAAATACAAATATTACTATGAAAAACACGTAAATATCCTTGCAGTATATAGAGCCTTTGCCCAAGTGACTATGATAACCTTGTATATCTTGATATACGTGTTTTTCACCTTAAATGAGGTTGTGTTTAATTGTTATTTACGAGGTTTTCATTTTTCATAGCTTATTGCTCACCTCCAAATACTAGATTGATACAGTACAAATCTTTTAATTTAAGGTTCATAAAATGTTTTTGTATGCAGGACTACCTTTTACTGTTCACAAAAAACATTTCAAGTCGAATCTCTCAAACAAATACTCCAAATTAAGTACCAAAGTCTTGGTTATAAATATATGTGGTATTCACAGTAAATCAAGAGAACAATTGATAAACGTGGTTTCTTTTTTCGGCTGTAGAAAATAGTCTAGTGTATTTGGATTTTTTAAATCGTGAGATACAAGGTTTTCTAACTAAAACCACCAAAATGTCATGTTCGAAAAAAAATTAGATACAAGGTTTTCACACTAAGCCATCGATTTGTGTTTATTAAATATCTAATAAATAAGGTTTGTATAGTGTTTTAACTGACATGAAAAATTTTTATTACAATAAAACTACGTCTTCAAGAAGCATCGATAGAACATGTTGCAAAACATTAGAGTACATTTCTTTATTCAATCTTCTGGGAAGTTCGAATGGTTCAATCATATGATTATAAATAATCCCATCCCATAAATTCATACTTTTGGCAATCATGAAAGTTAAACACACCATTCGTAAAATAAACTTTATCTGCACACAACACTTTACACAGAAATTCGGGTTCTCTGAAGATTTTGTTTTGAAATCATCTACAAATCCTTAATCTTCGAGGTAAATAGCCTTGCTGTAAATCTTGCACTAATTGTACACTATACGTAATTAACATAATATCATGATACTCGCGATCGAAATCATGACAATATCGCAACAATACGATGTAGGTACCAGTTTACCCTACCTATTCTGGGGTTGCAGGTGATTATGATATGACTGTTTGTGTTTACAATTATTGTATATTTTTATCTAAGCTGTGTCAAAATAAATAAAACTGTCGTGTTGCCAAATGTAAATTTTAGTAAAAGACATTATTTTAATTTTTTGGGGCAACAGGTGACTTTAGAAAAAAAATTTATAAGAAAGTTTTTTTTAAATGGTGTATTCTACCCACACAATTGGCCACCGGCAACACAAATGTTAATGACCAGGCATCGTGTGGAAATTCAGCTACTGGTCTACAAAAAGAAAAATTGAAACTCAGACAGATATTGAAGGTCGGTACATGGAACGTACAAGGGCTAAAGACGATCACAGGTAAGCTAGCGGTAATTATTGAAAACGAGCTAGCAAGATACAATATAGAAATCTCTGGACTAGCTGAAACTCATTGGTTAGGAGAGGGCTATTTCAGAACACAGAATGGCAATTATATTTACTTCTCTGGTGCTGAGACCCAGAACTATACAGGTGTTGCCATTCTGGTCTCACCAAGATTACAAAAGTCTGTCGTCGAATTTAAAGCTGTGAGCGATAGGATAGTTCTCCTTAAACTGGAAGGGAAGCCAAATAAACTTAATATCATATAGTTTATGCGCCAACCAGTACATCAGATGACATAAAGATCGAGGAGTTCTACGAAAAACTGGAAACAACAATCGCCAACATACCAAATAAAGAGCTTACTTTAATATGTGACGACTTCAATGCAAAAGTTGGCAACACTACACAGAATGACGACATAAAGAATGTACTGGGGAAGTTCGGTATAGGCCAGAGAAATGAAAGAGGTGACCGTTTAATCGAGTTTGCTATCACAAACAATTATTCTATCACGAATACTCGATTTAAACACCATGTACGTCGACTTTATACTTGGAAAAGTCCTGGAGATAGGTCTAGAAATCAAATAGATTACATCCTTACCAATATTCGCTGGAGATCGTCGATTCAAACAGTCAGATCATATCCAGGGGCGATATGCGGATCCGATCATACTCTACTCGTAGCTAAAGTAAAGCTTAAACTTAAAGCGCCCAACAAACGAAAAGAGACAAATAGGATTAAGAAAGAAAGACGACCTTCTCCAGGAAGTACATAAAATAATGCCCTCTATTCGTAACGGAACATCACAAGAAATATGGGCGACTTTTAAACATTGTGTAACAACACCAATTGATCGTCTAAAGATAAATAACCCTGTGAAACGGAAACACTGGATAACAGATGAAACCTTTCAAATCATTGAGAATAGAAGAAATCTTTGTCAACGTGGCGTGCATAGTGAAAGGGAAAAAGCTAGTTTAAGAAATCTCAATAGAGAAATAAAACGAAGATGCAAGACAGACAAAAACCAGTACTACCAGGGTATATGCAAAGAAATTGAGCGACATGATCAGAATAATCAGCCGAGAGACCTATTTAGAAAAATACGCTACTTAACAAGAGACTTTAAAGCCAGAACTTGGGCCATTGAAGACAACACTGGAACTCTGAGAACAAACAGAGAAGATATAGCAGAGACATGGAGATCGTATTGCAGGGACCTATATAAAGATGATCAATTGTAAATGTAAACTCAAATGTAATAAAGCACCAGGGCCAGATATGATAACAGCAGAAATGCTCAAAGCCACAGAAGAAACTGGCGTAAAATTACTTTATCTACTCTGTAACCAAATATGGCATTCAAAATAATGGCCTGAAGACTGGACAAAATCTACAATAACGACTATTCATAAAAAAGGCAACTTCCATAAATGCGACAATTATAGAACTATTTCTCTTATATCACATGCCAGTAAAGTAATGCTACATATAATCAATGATAGACTAAAAACATTCCTTCAAAGAGAAATTCCACAAGAGCAAACTGGATTTACCAAAGGTAGAGGTACTAGAGAACACCTATTAAATATAAGACAGATAATCGAAAAATCTAGGGAATTCAATATTCCACTGTACATATGCTTTATAGATTATCGTAAGGCGTTCGACAGGGTCAAGTGGAGACACTTGTGGCAAATACTAAAAGAAGTGGGTAAAAGTGGGTAAAACACCTTTTTTCGCTTATAACTGAACTATACGAACACACTACTGGATCAGTTAAAGTGCTTGACACACTTTCAAACGAATTTCATCCAGAACGGGGTGTCAGACAGGGATGTATACTACCTCCACAATTATTCAATATACAGGGGTAACAAAAATACAAGTCATAAATTAAATCACATATTTTGGGACCAAAAATAGTTCGAATGAACCTAACTTAGTACAAATATGCACATAAAAAAGTTACAGCCCTTTGAATTTATTTTTTGCTTCTTTGTATTTTTTCGATAAGGCGCCTTTTATCGAGATGTGGCTTCTTTTTTAATATTGTTAAAATATACCTAAAAATGTAAATCATAAATAAATTTTCATATTATTACCAAGTCTCTATAATCGTACTTAACCATATACAAATATGTGGTGGATTTGACCCATTTTCAAAATATCTCGATAAAAACTTACTTTTCGAAAAAGTACTAAGAGGTAAAAAAGTTTTTAAAACATTGTGTTTAACTAATGGCACTGCAATAATAATTAAATTGGAACGTGCACAAAAGTTTGGGGAGGTTTAAAGGAACAAAACCCCCATAAAATTTTTATGGGGTGTCCAAATTTCACTATAATTTTTTCGTAAGATACTACTGTCATATGAATGCCTCATGTCCATTTTCAATAAAAAATCTCTAATAGTTTTCGATATATTGAAAAAATTCAATTTTCATTTTGTAACTTAAAAGCGCTGTAACTTTTTTTTGTGTGCACATTTGTACTCAAGTACGTTAGGTTCAATCGAACTATTTTTGGTCCCAGAATATGTGATTAAATGTATGACCTGTATTTTTGTTACACCCTGTATATGGAGAGCATATTATGAGAAGAGCACTTGAAGGATGGGAAAAGGCATCTCAATAAATGGTCATAAAACAACCTACGTTTCTCAGATGACACAGCCCTTCTTGCAAATAGTCAAGCAGAGCTGATTGATCTTATACGACTGGTTGAAAACGAAAGTCAGATATTTGGTCTGCAATTTAACATATCAAAGACAAAGATCATGATAGTGGATAGACTACATAACAATCATCCACATATAACCAGAATTGATCGGTTTGAGGTTGTGAGCTCATACTTATATCTGGGATCATTAATCACAAACACAGGGTCACTACAGGAAGAAATAAAACGTAGATGTAATCTAGCAAAAGTCGCCACAGCAAAAATGCCCACAATATGGAAGGACTGTCAAATTTCAATAGCGTTAAAGATGAGGTTGATCAACTGCTTAATATTCACAATACTGACTTACGGATGTGAATCTTGGACCCTGAGAAATCCGGAAAGAAGAAAGATAGACGCCACTGAAATGTTCTGTTGGAGACGAATGCTACGAATTTCTTGGACCGACCATAGAACAAATAATTCGATTTTAAGAGAGCTAAAAGTTAGCCAACGGCTCTCCAGTAAAGTCCATCTCCAACAATTAAAATACTTTGGTCATGTTATGAGAGCGAACACAGAAAACATGGAAATACTCATTATACAAGGGAAGGTGGAAGGCCGAAGATCACGAGGAAGATCCCCAACAAGATGGATCGATCAAATTACAGGAATATGCAAAAGACCTATGCATGAGTTAAAATCGACATCACGTCGACCACTACACTCCCTCCGGGGGGTCAGGATTGAAGCGAGATTCTACCCACACCTTTAAGGAACGCACTATTTTCCGGGACAACCTGTATAGCATATAAATTACTATCTCGCCATAGCGATTCCTGTCGCGAATTCAATGCTTTTTTCCCTTCCAAAAAGTGCACAACGTACCTAAAGGAGTTTTCACTTCAAAAATTTATTTCGCAAAAGCGATGAGGGTCGCCAATTCAAATCTTTTTTCCCAATTCAAAAAGTGCACAAGGACGCTATCTATAAAAGTTTTCATTGCAAAAATTTATTTCGCAAAAGCGATGACGGTCGCATAGACGGTCACCAATTCAATACTTTTTCCCCATCCAAAAAGTACACAACGCCCCTAAAGAAGTTTTCACTTCAAAAATTTATTTTGCAGAAGCGGTGACGGTCGCGATGACGGTTGCCAATTCAATAAATTTTTCCCATCCAAAAAGTGCACAACGTCGCTAAAGAAGTTTTCACTTCAAAAATTTATTTCGCAGAAGCCATGACGGTCGCTAATTTAATACTTTTTTCCCAATTCAAAAAGTGCACAAGGACCCTATCTATAAAAGTTTTTATTGCAAAAATTTATTTCGCAAAAGCGATGACGGTCACCAATTCAATACTTTTTCCCCATCCAAAAAGTACACAACGCCCCTAAAGAAGTTTTCACTTCAAAAATTTATTTCGCAGAAGCGGTGACGGTCGCGATGACGGTTGCCAATTCAATAAATTTTTCCCATCCAAAAAGTGCACAACGTCGCTAAAGAAGTTTTCACTTCAAAAATTTATTTCGCAGAAGCCATGACGGTCGCTAATTTAATACTTTTTTCCCAATTCAAAAAGTGCACAAGGACCCTGTCTATAAAAGTTTTTATTGCAAACATTTATTTCGCAAAAGCGATGACGGTCGCGTAGACGGTCACCAATTCAATACTTTTTCCCCATCCAAAAAGTACACAACGCCCCTAAAGAAGTTTTCACTTCAAAAATTTATTTTGCAGAAGCGGTGACGGTCGCGATGACGGTTGCCAATTCAATAAATTTTTCCCATCCAAAAAGTGCACAACGTCGCTAAAGAAGTTTTCACTTCAAAAATTTATTTCGCAGAAGCCATGACGGTCGCTAATTTAATACTTTTTTCCCAATTAAAAAAGTGCACAAGGACCCTATCTATAAAAGTTTTTATTGCAAAAATTTATTTCGCAAAAGCGATGACGGTCACCAATTCAATACTTTTTCCCCATCCAAAAAGTACACAACGCCCCTAAAGAAGTTTTCACTTCAAAAATTTATTTCGCAGAAGCGGTGACAGTCGCGATGACGGTTGCCAATTCAATACTTTTTTCCCATCCAAAAAGTGCACAACGTCGCTAAAGAAGTTTTCACTTCAAAAATTTATTTAGCAGAAGCCATGACGGTCGGCAATTCTTTACTTTTTCCCCGTTCAAAAATTGTACAATGTCCCTAAAGAAGTTTTCACTTCAAAAATTATTTCACAGAAGCGATGACGGTCGCCAATTTTATTTTTTTTTTCCATCCAAAAAGTGCACAACGCCCATAAAGAAGCATTTAATAATCAGCAGAAGTAGTAAATGATAAATATGTTTTAGAAGCATGTGCTTTTGTCTCTTATACCTGAAATATGGTGGTGGAGTCCTTATTGCAGTTCATAAAGGTGAGTCCAGACATGCTCCGAATGCCGTATCGAACATCGTCGCGACCATCGAAGCGATCAACAAAGGTTCGCGACGTTGTTGCACGGGGTCTTGATCAGCAACGAACCGAACCTCGTTCCATACTTCGTAGCGAACAATTTGACGTTCCATCAGTAATTGCCTTAAAACTGTATCTGCAAAGATGGACGTTGCTGCAGCAGCTTATATACCTACGTATGCATTATTCCGTTAATAAAAGACAGACATATAATCGCGAAAGAAAATGATGGCAAACACAAATTTAAAAAAGTAGGGACATAATATAAATATGGTGGCAGAAATGGCAAAAACTAAGGTTTTTTCGAAAAAGTCCAAAAAACAACAAGTTTTTTGGTTTAAAAGAGGTTTATTTGATACAAAGTATAAGTCTAAATACTTAAAAAATGAATAATATTTTATAAAATAATAGTAATAAACAATGAAAAATATGAAGAAGACAACTTTTATTTTTATTTACACACAAAAAATGAATATGTATAACAAAAAAAAATATCTTCACACGTAATAATATTCAAAATAACTAAGTTCGAAAGTAAAAAAATAGAATTTATTTACCTTAATTTTTTTTCATTTGCGGCAGCTGTAGTAAAAACTTGGCTCAATAAAAAATAAATAAAAATAAAAAACCAGATTTTCCTTAAAAAACCAGTTGGTTTAACCAAGCCTGTATGGCGGCAACCATTTACTTTTGGATTTAAAATTTCAGTCTATTACAGTGGGTTCATAAAGTGTGGAAAGGGTCTATTATCTCATCACTTAATTATTTTCTGAGTTAAAGCTCTGACAGGTCGATTTTTATTTTTAAATTATGATTTTTTGACGTATATCCCATAATAGTGACGTCATCGATGATTTTTTTAATGGCGATAGTGGTCGTGTTGTGGCTCATTTCAAAGGTTATTTAATTCTCTATTCAGTAATATAAACGTTAACATCATTATTTATACAGGTTGGCCAAAAAAATTATTTTTGAATTAAATTAATTGCCGCAAAAAGAAGAATATATATGTAATTCATTTAACTCAAAATACATGTTACTGTTGTCAGAAAAGAGAAAAAAAATATTTATTTGACAAATAAACATTGCTTTGCGTTTAAATTAAATGTTAAAACTGTCAAGAGGCAGGTGGGTGGCTGTTTGACATTTAATTTAAGCGAAAAGCAATGTTTATTTATGAAATAAACATTTTTTTTTCGGTAAACAACGGTAAAATGTATTTTGTGTTAAATAAATTACGTACATTCTTCTTTCTAGCCAATTAATCTAATTCAAAAATAATTTTTTGACCACCGCGTAAAAATAATGATGTTAATGTTTATATTAATGAATGGACATCCTAAGTCTTGACGTCACAAAATTGGAAGGAGCTTATATTTGGCTCCAAACAATTTTGTTTATAATGTTAAACACTCATAAGGAATTTTTAATTTATTGTTTACGTGGTTTGTGTGACAAAATAAGACTTTTCATTTAGGTATTTAGTTAAAGAAACGTCAATTAAGAGATTTTTATTCGTTTTGGCCCAGGTGAGTTAATTTAATGCAATGATTAGAACGTAAACAGTATTGAGGTTATGTTAATTTTCAATCACTAAAGAATAAAAACCCCCTGAGCAATAACGAATAAAAATCTCTTAATTAATACGTTTCTTTAACGAAATACGTAAATGAAGTCTTATTTTGCCACACAAAGCACATAAATGAAAAACTACTTTTGACCATTTAACGTTACAATCAAAATTGTTTGGAGCCAATATAAGCTCCTCCCAATTTTGTGACATTTGTGACGTCAGACTTAGGCTGTCCATAGAGAATTGAATAACCTTTCAAATGAGCTATCACATGACACCTATTGCCATTTAAAAAAAATCATCGATGACGTCATCACGCCCAAATCGATGACGTCACTATTATGGGATATACGTCAAAAAATCATAATTTAACAATAAAAATCGACCTGTCCGAGCTTTAGGTCTGAAAAAAATTAAGTCATGAGATAATAGTCCGTTTGCACACTTTATGAACACACTGTATAAAAATCACCTTAGTGGGTCCCATATTTCGTTTTTTCGAATAATTTTCTATTGTTAGTAAACAATTTTTATCCGTCCATTCCATCCAATTTCAAAATAACAATGAGAGGAACGCCGAAAAGTTCGCAAACCAGTCCAGATGTGAATTCACAGCGACCCTCGTCCTGAACCTTTCGAGGACCATTTCCTTTGATGAGGACGGATTTACCGACACCTAGTGGAGCTCTTCGATATTGCACACTGATCGCGACGAGGTTCGGTACGTTGTTGCATGGTGCCGCCCACACTTAAGTTCGAGACGAGGTTAAATTTAACAGTTAACCAAACAATCGAACAACTTTCTGTCTTGGTGAATGAAGGTGCAAATTGGTTTATTATATAGGAACAGCATATTTTCCACCAAAGTCTACATTTAACAAATAGTCCATATTTTGTGAAGCCTTGGAACAAATAGCTGAAGATTATTTATCCATCTGCACACTATTATCTGGTTGCTGACTTCAATTTACCAAAGCGAATGGTTTTCAAATGATATGTGTTCTACAACAATTCCTCTACCAGCTGCCACAACTTCTGAAGTTGAAGCCCTGCAGGTTGTGTCTGGTATAAATGTATGCAAACAACAATTTGCTTCAGTCCAACACTATTGTGCATGCAACTGGTAATATTCTGGACTTGGTGCTGGTTGATGATGCTGATGTTACTGTGTCCAGAGCAGATGAAGCTCTTTTGAGGAAGGGGGTGCTTCACAAACCCCTGGAATTTGAGATAAAGATAACCAAAAGGCGCCCCAATGATAGTGGTTTGGTTCGTGACGGTTTCTATAGGGACTTCAAGTCAGCTGACTATGTGAAAATAACTGGTTTTTTGTCACAGTTCTGTTGGGATATTTTTTTCCCTGAAAATGGCTTTGGCAGAGCCAATTAGTCAGACTTGTTTGTGATTGATTGCAGATTCATAAACATAAATTTCTTATTTCATAACATAAATACATACTATAATATTATTTTTATAGATACATAGGTACAGCTGGTTCCAAAAAAAAAACTGATACGACTCTTAAAGCGTATTTTGTAGAAAATTGAGCAGTGTATTTTGAAGGATAAATAGTTATTATTTACATACTGTCACTGTCACTGCTAAATCTTAAAATTTGTCAGATAACTTATTCTGTTCAACCTCAAAAAATGGGTCCACATGCTGGCAAAGAACTAATATTAAGAATTATAAGGAAATTAGAAGATGGTTAGTCACTATCTGCTGTGGCGAACCATTTTAACGTAAGCAGAACAATTGCTTTTAATATTAATAAAAGATGGAGAGAACAAGAAACTCTCAAAAGAAAGCGAGGTTTGGGAAGAGCTCTCTGAAGAAGACAATTTCATAGTTCCTTTCACGCAGATGGACCGAAGACTACAAGCTGTTATCGCTGCTGATGGAGATATTACAAAATATTAATTTTTACATACCTAAATTTAGTATAGCTTTGGTCTTCCAGACCCTCGCTTTTTTTCGAGAGTTTCTTGTTCCCTCCATTTTTTATTAATAGAAAAACTGTGGTTCTGCTTATGTTAAAATGTTTTGCTGCCTTTGATAGTGCCCAGTTATCTTTTAATTTGGATACAATACTTGCTTTAATATACGTATTGTTGAATTAAGTCGTTTGTTTTATTCCTTAATAAGATTAAAAATGATAACAACAACCCTACTTTATGTAAAAACTATCATTTATACTCTTTATAAAATGCAGAAATTCAAAATAATATAAAAATTTAGACCTTAATAATTATTACGATTTATGAATTAACATAATAATATGTAATAAGCGCCTAACCTTTGGATCGAAAGTTCCGAATGGTAGTGAGTTCGAATCCCACCAGGGTCAGGAATTTTTTCATTTATTATAAATTAATAAATGAAAATAGTTTCTGTCCTTGTGGATCGTTACTCACCGGAGGGCATGGGAAAACCTACCGGTTTAAACCTAAAACCGGTTTTTTTACTTAGCAATAACCGGTTTTACCGGTTATTTTTTGTCCCGGTTATAACCGGTTTTTTCTTTTTAAAGTAAAAACCGGTTATTAGGTTTTTACGGTGATTAGGATTAGGTTATGTATTATTTGGGATCCCAATCATAATTATTATTCTCAAGTAACTATTCCAAACAAAACCATAATTCAAATTTTATTTTATTTTATAAATACAGAAACCAACTGAAAGTGCAATCTCATATCAGCCAGCAGAATCAGTTATTAAGTTTTATTTAATATTTCCTTGAAAAGGTATTTGTAATCATAATATTTACATAAGAAGTGTCTGTTTGAATTAGAAGCAAGCCAAACATCATCTATTTTTCACACTAAACTCTTAACTCTTGACATTGAAAGTCGGTGAATGATTTTATCTGATTACCAAAAATAATACTCTGTCTATGCATATCGTATTACTGATTACGAATACGAATCTCCAAGAATTTCCCTACGTTTTCAAAACGATACACCCATACAGGAAGTATTAAATGAGTTAAAATGTACCTATTCTAGAAATATATTATATACAAACGTGTTAAAAGTAATACATGATCAATTTTTTTTGATGGTAGTAAAAATAAAAAATATATTGCATTATCCAATTTATTTTTAAGTAAAATATTTATGTTGATATTATTTTTTTTTAAATCCCATTTCAAAGAGTCTGGGAAATTTTTTATAAGTTGAAATGGTTGGGGAATTTTTTGATTTTGGGAGGAGAGGAAAATTGGAATTGTAAATGTAAATTTGTAACCTATTGGATTAAAAAAACCAAAAACCGGTTTTTCCAAAAACCGGTTTTTTTTGGCCGGTTATAACCGCCAGGTTAAACCGTAAGCAAAAAAAACCGGTATAACCGAAAACCGGTTTTTTTTTCAAAAACCGCCATCTCTACCGGAGGGACCGCAGACGTTCGGATACAATTAGCGTCTCTTTGCAAAGACAATGACGTCGACTTTGCAAAGTAACAAGACACTTACTCAACACACACACTACACATTACACCTGAATTAGTGATAAGTTATACAATTACGTGGCTAAAGGTTCTAGTTCTAAACCAAGGCCAGAATCAGAGAAAAAAAAAACATATGTAATAAGTTGTTTGTTTGATTATTTTAACTGACTTTGACAGACTAATCAAATACACTGCTCAAAATAATCAAATCTTATTAAGAGTCGTATCAGTTTTTTTAGGAACCAGCTGTAAAAGTAAACTATATCATAAAAATATTTACAATTTGGTTCAGTGGTTTTCCTAAAAATAAATCATCCCAATAAACCTTAATACTTTAATATTTACAAAATGATATGGCAATTCTTCATCTTATTTATAAACATGTTAAATTATGTAAATACAAGTTGTAAACATAATATGTACTAACTAGGCATAATTTGTTAATGTGGTTTGAAAAAATTAAAAAGAAAAAAATAATATATAAAAAACATAAAATAATAACAAAAAAAAATAAAAACTAACAAAAAAAAAGAAGTAAAAAAAAGTGTTTACCACAAATTAAAATATGTATTAAAAAAGCACAGTATAATAATTCAAAAACAAAAAAAAAACACAATGTACAATTATTCATCCGTTCATCCATTGATTTTTTTGCACCGAAAGCTGAATTCATTTCGGGCCTCAGGTGGATGTTTATTTGAGTGGTTGTGGAATAGATAGTCATTATTGTGATATGTAAATCTGAATTACGTAATTAAGTTGGTGATATTTATATTTTATTTTATTGTATTATTATTCACCCTCTTATCAACCCTCCTAGAAGAATCCTTATGTCACAACCTGTGGGAAGTAGAAATAGGGGTAGGCCAAAACTTAGATGGAAGGATGGTGTAGATGAGGATGGGAGAAAAATAGGCGCAGCAAACTGGCAACGGTTGGCAATGGATAGGAGTGACTGGCATAATAGACTTGGGAAGGTCGAGGCTCTTTCATAGGGCTGTAGTACCATTGATGATGATGGTATTATTATTACTATTTTATTGTATTTTTAATTATTAACACGCTTCTACAAGTATATTGAAATATACAATATAATCTCATTTCTAAACAAAATTTAAATCCCACAGTATTAGCCTGATCAAAGAACACAAAACTTTAC
This sequence comes from Diabrotica virgifera virgifera, assembly GCF_917563875.1. Taxonomy (NCBI): domain Eukaryota; kingdom Metazoa; phylum Arthropoda; class Insecta; order Coleoptera; family Chrysomelidae; genus Diabrotica; species Diabrotica virgifera. The sequence continues at coordinate 174,489,255 of NC_065451.1, forward strand.
TAACACCTCAAAAAAATAAAGGAAGGATGAAAATTTGGAAATAGGTAGTTGAAATTGTCTATTATTATATAAGAAAAAGTTTACAATTCTACATTCTCTCCATTTTACAAAAACTGGGAGTGAACCCCCTTCTCGAGGGTGAAAAAATATACATTAAAAATAAGTCCGGACTTGGATAAAAAGCCTAATTTTAAGCCATTTTTGTTCTATAGAGTTTTTTCACAAAGTCAACACTTTTCGAGTTATTGGCGAATGAATATGTTCATTTTTTTTAACAAACACATGTTTTGGAACCTTTTTTCGCAAATAACTCAAAAAGTAAGTATTTTATCGAAAAAAATATTCTTAGCAAAAATATAGCTTATATAACGAAGTGAAAAAAAATGTGTATGTATGAAGTCTGTAGACTCAGTAGAAGCAGAGTTGTAGCTAATGAAAAGTAGGTTCTTATTCGTCAAATTCCAAATTGAATATTTCAACGTGAAATAGCCAAAAAAACGGAGCAATTTTTGGGTAAAATTCATTACAACTTTTTTAAAGTGTTTAAAAAAAGGTGTACTTTTTTTTTAAAAAACTTTTAACATTAAAAGTAAGTGAGTTACGCGCAAAATATTGTTGGTCCCTTTTATATTTTGGTGAAAAGAATCGCGAAAATCACCCCCTAATTAGCATCCCAAATACAATTAATCGTTACCACTTTACAAGATACTTTACTTATGTATTGTTTAAACAATCTATAAGTTTCATTGGTTAAAAGTGCTTAGTTTTAAAATAGTTTGGTTTTAAAATAAAAAAAAAATTTTAATTTTGAAAAAAATTCCATTTTTTTTCAACATAACTTAAAAATTATTAGCAATACCAAACATTAAACATCTCAAAGATTAATAAAATGTATGTTTTGCTTTTCTGAATATTTTGTTTTTTTTGTTTTCCTATAAGACAAAAATTTTGTATGCTATGGCTGTTCAAAATTTGCATACACTGGTGATTCGTGACTCGTTCAAGCCATTTTAACTACATATCGATGGCTTAACTTGCAAACCGGCTAACTCCACTTTTTTCCGAAATATAGGTTTTTGCGTTGCTGACTGAGTCTAGTTGTCTCTCACATTATGTTCAATAAAATATCTCCCTAGTTTTTAAAATTACGGAGAAAACGGCGAACACGTAAAACGGTCAACTGCTAACACTAGTATAACAACACCGAGACGTGGCTAACTCCAAGGTCAACCACCAGTTTATTTGTACTTGACGGTGAGTAAACAGAGTGCCACGTTTTAAGTGCGGTCTTTTTTAGAAAACTATAAATTAACAGATAAAATAAAGCTGATTTGATAACGATACAGTGTATAAGAGTCGTCGTAAGTAGTTTTAATGAAATAATATAACTTTGTGTAAGAAATATCCTAGTTATAACATAATAAATATTGATGATAGAGTTGTCCATTTTTACCCTAACTATTTACTATGTTAATTGAGGAGTTACCCAATATACCAATTCTGTGATTTTACATTATTCCCGTAATGTATAAATTAAAGTTGTTAATTTTTTACGATTTAAAATGTGAAAAGAAGTCCAGTGCATAGATAAAAGTAAGACTTTTCTTCTTACTTTTTAAAAATTCTACATATTTTATGTTTAATAAAAAATTCCAAAAAAGTATATAAAATAAACGGTTTGGATGTTAATAAGATTATTGTTGCAGATAAAGAGGATGTCGAGGGCACAAAAACTTGTTGAAGCTGCACTGAAGGAAAACAATGAAAATTACTTAATTCTCACAGAAGAATCTATTGAAGATATGCCTGTTATACTTTTTGCTGATAGTACGTCAACATATGATAATTTAACAGGAAATATCATGGAAATTGAGCCACTTGCAAGTGGTACATCTGAGGCTGCCACAGAGGTGTTCATCAATATTGAGCCACTAGATATCATTCCGCCTATATCTAATGCTGATACCCAAGAGATTATGAATGTTGCGCGTCTTGATAATGATTCGCCTGTTTCCTTGAAATCTGTTAGTGAAGAATGCTTAGCTCCAGTTACAATGTACCATTGTACAGCACAAGAAGACAACAATACTAACTTGATTGACAAATATTTCAGTGATGATAGCGACTGCATGAATGCAAAACTTGTACCTTATTCTGAGCACTCTGATTCTGACAGTGAAGAAGAACCAAGAAGAATTAAGAGAAGAAAAAGGTGTCAGGTAAAGAAAGCTACATGGAAAGATCAAATGAACAAGCTTCACAGAGAAAATGGGCAACAGTATACTGGCCGTAAAAAAATTGAAGGGAAATGGGAAAGAATACAAAAAAATAAACGAGTTCTTAAACCTCGATGCAAATGTAGGACAACTGATAAAAGTGCTTTAAAATGTAGCGAAGTTTCAGAAGAAGAAAGGAAAAATATATTTGAGATGTTTTGGAGGATGAATTGGGGGGAAAAAAAGGTTTTCGTGAATGGTCTTGTGCAAGAGATACCCACAAAACGTCCAAGAGACAGAAAAGACCCATTATTAACAAGAAGACAAAGCACAATGGTATTTAACTTAAACTTGACTAACGATTGCCGCGTGAGAGTTTGTAAAACTATGTTTCAAAACACTTTGTGTCTTACCAAAATGACTATCTGGAACTGGAAAAAAGGCAAAGAAAATATTTCTCAGAAAACAAATCGACACGCAACAAAAAATCCCCACGAAGTAGAAGTGAAATCACTTCAAGAGTTTTTGAACAATATACCAAAAATGGAATCCCATTATTGCCGCAAAAGTTCGGCAAAGCTTTATTTGTTACCAGAATGGACCTCAAAAAAGCCTTGTACAATTTCTACACATTAGACTGGTGCACGCCACGGAATATCACTCCTCTGTCAATTGCTAAATTTAGCAACACTTTAGAAATTGAAAATATATCACTGTTCAAGCCAAAAAAAGATGAATGCGAAAAGTGCCTCTCTCACAAACTCGGAAATATACCTGACACAGAACACAAGGAGCACATAGAAAGAAAGAATGAAGCTAGACTTGAAAAAGAACAGGATAAAAATAAAGAAGAATTTGTATTCACAATGGACACGCAAGCTGTGCTATTGGCACCCAAATCTAATGTGTCATCTCTATATTATAAAACTAAGATATGCACGCACAATTTCTGTATATTTAATATAAAAAATAAAGACGGATTTTGTTATCTCTGGAACGAGACCGAAGGTGGGTTATCCTCTGACAATTACGCTACCATAATTGTCAAGTTCATCACGGAGAAACTTTTGCCGAGTATCCACAGAGAACCTGGACAGGATACTAAAATTATATTCTACAGTGATGGTTGTACAGCTCAAAATAGAAACGTAATATTGGCAAATGCATTACTAAACGTGGCAACATTAAACAATGTCACAATTCAGCAGAAGTATCTAGAGGTAGGCCATACTCAGATGGAAGCGGACTCGATGCATGCCACCATAGAGAGGAAACTGAAAAACAAAATAATTCATATACCAGCTGAATATGCAGAAGTTTGTGCTCGCAAAAATCCTAAACCTTACAACGTATCTTACCTAACCCATGAATTTTTTAAATCCTTCGCAAGTTTACAGTTTTATAAGTCAATAAGACCAGGGAAAGCCATAGGAGATGCCAAGGTACTTTTAATGTTAATTTTGTTTGGTCTTCTACAGACACAGAAGACGAAAACATTGTTAAATTGTTAATGTTTTGTTTTTTAGGTCACAGATATTCGTGCCCTACAATATAAACAAGGGAACCTGTACTTTAAGTTACGGTTTACAGATGAATGGCAGTTACTGCCACAGCGATGTGATAAAAGGGTCTCAGTTAAACCTATTGAAAGCTTACCGAATCTTCATGAAAATCGGCTTAAAATAAGTAGTCGTAAATTCAAAGACTTACAACAACTAAAAAGTACCTTGCCGGTGGACTACAGGGACTACTACGACAATGTGCCACATGAAGACTCATAAATAAAATACTCTATGGTATAATAAAAATAAAATACTTGATTATAAAATAAAAATACAAAAATATACTTACAGTTTGATTTAATTTTCCTATAGAGGTTCCATAATACGATGCAGAGAAAAATGGGTAACTCCGATTATTTACTGTTTTCTTTTAATTACAAAGAGGGTAACTCCAAAAATTTAAATACTTGCTATTTAATCAAAATATTTTTTTAAGCTTTTTAGTAAATTCAAAGTGCAATATAAATAGGCAGCAAATGGATTTTTGGAATATTGATATTGTAAGTATTAATTTTTTTAAGAAGTTTTTTTGTGTTCCTGTAAAGTTTTAAAAAACGGAGTTAGCCGCTGTGCAAGTTAAGCCATCGATATAGCCTTTTCAAAATAAGCACTCTGAACCGATGAAACTTACAGATCATATTATAAAGAATACATAAGCAAAGTAACTTATGAAGTGGTAGGTAACGATTAATTTTATTTACGACGCTAATTAAGGGGTGATTTTCGTGATTCTTTTTACCAAAAAATAAAAGGGACCAACAATATTTTGAGCGTAACTCACTTATTTTTAGTAATGAGTTTTGCCCGAAAAGTGCTTTATTTTTGGTTACAGTAGAGCGTCGATTATCCGAACTAATTGGGGGACAGTGGTGTTCGGAAAATCGATTTTTTCGGATAATCGAACTGTATTGATATAGCAATATTATTTATCCATATTTGAATGAAAACCTTATTTACATATTTTTAGTGACAAATAGTGAAATTAAAAAAAAAGTGCTGTATTTGCAATGAAATGAAGATTTTTAAGCATTAAAAAATTTCATAAAAAGGACAATACGCTTTCGTTTAGGCATTTTCAATCGAGTTTTTACACAAGTTGGGAGTTTGGATAAGCGGTCGTTCGGTTGATCAACGTTCGGATAATCGACGTTCTACTGTATTTCACTTTGAAATATTTGATTTGGAATTTGACGAAAAAGAACCTACATACTTTTCATTAGCTACAACTTTGCTTCTACTCTGTCTGCAGACGTCATGCATACATAGGGTTACCATAATTTATTAAGGCCAAATCCGGACAGGGGTAGTCCAAGGGGTTGTAGAAAATGTAAAATGTAAATTTGACTGTGTTACTACCTCCACATTGTACATACATGCGAAATGCATATGGCACAATTAAAAGTACAGCTGTTTCGCTACAATATGCAGCTAACATCGAAAATCTGCCAGTTTAAAATACATATACACCAGGGGTGGGCAAACTTTTTTAAATAAGGGCCACAAAAGGTTTTTGGACTATTACCAAGGGCCGCAATGTTTTCGAATTTTTAACCTTGGGAGGGGGGGGGGGGTATGTTAAGCAATTTTTCTTTAATTTGTTTGAAACTACGGTAGAATTATTTTATTTTTAAATTAAATAAACATATTCAGTACAATTCAAAGAATATCAGAAAAAAATGTTTCAAGACCAACTATTGAAAAATAAGCCAACGGTGGCAAATTTTTACCGACACCTAAACAAAATGATTTTTTTGTTACCTAAAAATGTCTAAACCTTGTTACCTAAAAATGTCTCAAGAAAATATATGAAAATTTCAGGTGGATCTGTCAAGTAGCCTTTGAGTTACAATGTCCACCGCTTATAAAAAGCAGTTGAGCAGTTTTGAGAAAAACACGTTTAGTTTTGACAACTTTTATTTTCAATTTCTTCTGTCTGTCAAATCGTAAAGTGATGCACATCGGAAAATGTTTTTAAATCGCAAAATAATTTACAAAAGAAAATGGAACAGCTGTTGAACGTTTCTCACTACGCTCAACAAGCTGTTGCAAAGCGAGTCGAAGGTAGGGATATTAAACATGCTGTATTTCTGGTAGTTTTCCTAGGGTTAAACTGAAATTTTCAGAGAATATTTTTGAAATTATGTATTTTCATACAAAATAATAAAAAAAATCGAAAATTTCAAAATGTTTAAACCATATCCCTACCCCCTGTATCACACTCGCACTTAATTTAAGCACGGTATTTGCCGCAAATATACAGGGTGTTTCATTGAGAAACGGGAATACTTAAATTGTCAATAGAGATCACGAAGGCGGTTCTAGATATAGTACATTTATTGCCTCAATGATTTTTATATTTGAGTTACAGGGTGTTTTATCGATTTTGCCCATGTCTTTCTGGAAGCATAACTTTAGAACCACCTTGTATATTTTTTGATATTTGCCATAGATATCTCTCATTTAAAATCCAAACCACCCAACTTCTTTTTCTACGGCACTACAGCCCAAATTGAGCTTTGGTCTCCTTTATTTTTTTCTCCACCCTCCAGCGCTTTCTTGGCTTTTCGACTGGTCTCTTTCCCTACATTCTAGCATTCAGTGCTCTTTTTGGTAGCCTATCCTCTCCCATTCTTATCACATGTCCGGCCCATTGCAATCTTTGTATTCTAACCAAACTTCTAATCACAAGCATAATCCAGATCCGGACTAAACAAAATTATTGGGAAATAATTGGACTAATTCTGTCTTTTTTATAAGATCAATGAATAGTTTGAATTTCATTACAAAAGTTTCATTTTGCGATCAACACTTATAAATTTAGCAAAGTAGCAGTGTTTAATTTCTAAATAATTTCCTCCCCTAATTCACAGCATCCTTTAAGAACCTTTTCTAAACTTAATTATCGAATATGATTGTTGATTGTGGTATAAGACATCAGTATGTTCTGTCTCTAACTCTTCCCAAAATGCTTTGAATCCACGATGTATTAATCCTGTTGAATTAATACAGTTAACAATATTTTAACAATACAGTTAAGAATATTAACAATATCTGATGATGGATTATGCAGTGAAGAATAATAAATCATGTTCTGGAAACTGTTGAACGTAATGTGTAAGTTTATAAGTAATATGAAATTGTAGGTTATTTAATTCCCAAAAACTTGTGTTTGAAAAAAATTTTTCTACTGCAAAAATTGAGTGGATCATAAATGAGTATTATTGTAAAACATTGATTTTTTTCAATATAAAACTAACACTTTCGATAGCGAATAAATCGAAAACTATTAATTTTATCAAAAAAATGTATAGAACATTTTTTGCTTAGAATGAATATTTTTATCAACTTTTGCAGTCAAAATATAATAAAAAATTTCCACCCCCGAGATGGGGTGCCAAACACCCCCATGGTAAAAACGCCTTTCGGCATCATATAGACTTTGATCCTTGGACTATCCACTACTTATTCTCAAATTTTCAAGCAAATCGATCCATTCTGTAACAATTGCAAGGTGAAAAGCTTTGGTTCCTGGACTATATTGTAGATGATGTGCTCTCAATATGGCCTCATAGATCAGAATTGTTGGACACATTCCTAAATATTATAAACAATCAAGAAGAGACAATAACATTTACAATGGAAAAGGAATATAATAATACCCTGCCTTTCCTCGATGTTTTAGTCTCAAAGAAGGATACTGAATATGAGACTTAAGTGTACAGAAAACCAACATGCACCAAGAGATCTCGAAATTACAAATCAAATCACAACATCAACGTTAAAAAGGGAATCATTAAATCCTTATATGATAGAGCCAAAATTACTTGTGCTAACGAAAATTCATTCTTAGAAGAAAAACAATATTGTTAACATCTGTTTTATTAAAAAATGATTATCCTTTGTCATTTATAAATAAGCAGTTGCCGAGATTGGATCGAATGGAACAGAACAACTTAGAACGGAATCATATAACATTCACAAGAAATAATACGAGGATAATATCAATACCATGTATAAAAAGACTATCCGAGTAACTTAAAACAATAGGAAATAAATTCAACATTTTAACAACATTCAAGACAATCAACACATTGAGATCTGTTTTATCTAAAACTAAACCCAACAATGAACAAGAAATCTCGAACAATAAGTAACCTTGAAGTCACTTTTGACAATTTACTGAATGTGTTGTTATCATTAAATGTCAATAAAGGGGCTGGCCCTGATTTGATACCGAATTTGTTCCTAAGAGAAAGTGCAGTGTTCTTGTGTGAACCATTAGTAGGTATATGTTCTTAATAAATCTCTCCAGACGGGAATTTTCCCGAACAGATGGAAACATTCCTTTGTGTGTCCTATTTTCAAGGCAGGAGATCATAGTGATATCAAAAATTATCGGCCAGTTTGTATTCAGTCAGCCTTATCTAAAGTATTTGAAAAAATGGTTTTGCCAAGTATGGATAATTGTTTTAGGAACATTATTACGGACAACCAACATGGATTTGTAGGCGGACGTTCTACTCTCACTAACCTCTTTTTGTATATCGATAGTATAGGTACAGCAATGGATGAGGGTTACGAGGTGCACTCTATATACACCGATTTCAGTAAGGCCTTTGACCTACTAGATCATAATGTCTTAATTACAAAGCTGAGAAACTTTGGTATCACTGGTTCTTTATTAGCTTGGTTTACTTCGTATTTGTAAGGAAGAACATTGTAAGTAAGATCAGCAGGATGTGTTTCTAATGGATTTGAAGCCGTGTCAGGGGCTCCGCAGGGTTCCCATTTGGGTCCTAAGCTTTTTCTGTTGTTGGTAAATGATATTGGTAGGAACTTTAAATCTGAATATCTGATATTTGCAGACGACTTAAAGATATTTAAATGCATTAGGTCAGAATCTGATTGTGAGGGTTTGCAGAGAGACTTGGATTCTTTAGTACATTGGTGCCAGGAAAATAATCTTAGATTAAGGGCCGGTTGTTCGAACGCTAATCAGCAATGATCATTATCAAATAATTAATTACTGTCAATGTCAACTTTGTTTGGGTTGTTAAAAACATAATTAATTACAATTCTGAGACTATAATCAATTAATATAACAATAATTATTAACATAATTAATAATAAATCTCATAATTGTAATTAATTATGTTTTCAGCAACCCAAACAAAGTTGACATTGACAGTTTTGGTGACAGTAATTAAATATTTGATAATGATCATTGTTGATTAGCGTTCGAACAACCAGCCCTGAATGCTTCGAAATGCTCATATATTATTTTTTCACGTAATAAGACCACCAGTAATTTTAAATACAAGATAGGAGATGTGGATTTATCTAGGGTTCAGGTAATTAAGGATTTAGGTGTGTTACTGGATAGTAAGCTAAGTTTCGTGGACCATTATGATGCCATTATTGCGCGTGCTAATCGGACATTAGGGTTAGTCATCAGAATGTCATATGATTTTAATAATTTGTTTGTAATTGTGAGATTGTTTTTGAGTTATGTTCGTTCATTACTAGAGTATTGTTCAGTGATTTGGAGTCCAAGTTATGAGAATCACAAATATCGAATTGAATCGATTCAAAATAAATTCGTTAGATATCTGCGGTATAGATTAGGTACTAGAGGAAATTGAATTCCAGTCAGGTCATGCAGATGTTTCATTTGCACCGTCTAGAGGATCGCAGGCGATACTTTGACCTTAATTTCGTATTTAAGGTGTTAAATGGTATTATTGTTGCACCTAGCATTCTGGGTCGAATAGATTTTTATGTTCCAGCTAGGAATTTGAGAAGATGTCCCTTGCTATCTGTTAGATCGTGCAATACACGTCATGCAGAAAATATGCCTTTAAATAGAATTGTTTCTAGTGTAAATGAGTTTCCAAATATAGACTTTATGGGAGTCACACTAAATGCTTTTAAAAGTACTATTTCACGTGAATTATTTTAGTTTGGTTTTAATTTTTTGATGTCGTTAGTTTAATTGTAAGTAATGTCACCAAAAAAGGTGATAGCGACAGCAACAATAAGTAGTTTGTATAAATGTGTTCTTGTTAAAACTAAGTTTTTGTGTGGAAATTTTTCGTTTTAATTAGTGATTTTAATATCAAAATATTGCTGGGATTGAGACCTACAATATAATGCAATTTGTTTTCAGTAGGTTGGCATCATAAGTGAAATAATTGAAATAAGTGATATTACTATTTCCCAAACCATAACAGTTACAAAAAGTGGTTCTTATAAACAAACTGGTTAATGATCAAGAAAAATTCAGCAAATATCATTAACCTTTAAGTACTTATTTATTACTTTTAATTTTATCTTTTGGAAGTGGCTACTGTTACGACCGACGTTCTTCGCAATACAATTATTTCATACATTTAATTATGGCAATGAATTGTTTAGAATGTGACAAAGACATCAGTGACTCCAAGGATGCACTGAGTTGTGATAGCTGTGAAAGGAGTTTACATCGAAAATGCACGGAACTCTCGGCTTCGGAACTGAGAGTCATGGACCTAAAGAACAGTCGTCAACTGAAGTATTTCTGTCAGCAATGTTTGGAGGGCATGGCAGCTGTACCTAAATTATACAAAATCGTCAGCGAGTTACGCCTAGAGGTGAAACATCTTCAGGAAAGTATTGAAGCCAAAAACACTTCTATACCACAATTAACTACTACACCGTCAATTTCGAATGATGAATCTATAATTAATGAAATTCAAGAGCGTAATGCTAGAGCTAGGAACATTATGATCTTTAATTTGCCAGAATCCCCAAATGACACTACAACTGTGCGTTCAATCATAAGTGAAGCCTCCAGTGATGAAATAAGTATTGTTAAGATAACCAGAGTTGGCAAGAAAAATAAAAATGGACATCGTTCTGTAAAGGTGGAGCTCTCAAGACCCCAGGATGTATTTGATGTGTTAAAAAATAAATATAATGTAAGCCGTGATAGACATATTTTCATAAGTGCTGACCTCACGCGTCTTCAACAAAACATCTTAAATAAGTTAAAAACTGAATTGGCAGAAAGGAAATCTAAAGGTGAGAAAGATCTAGTTATAAGGTATATTAATGGTGAGCCTAAAATAACCAAATATAATCAGCAAAAAAACTCGAAATGATCATTCCACAAGTTTCCAATACACTGAAAATCTACTGTCATAATGTAGGAGGTTTAAGGACAAAATTATCTGATTTCTCTGCAGCAGTTAATTGTTCTTGCTTTGATATATTTGTCATTATTGAAAGTTGGTTGAACGATGATTTCCTAGATAAGGAACTTTATTTGGTTAATTATCAGATATTCAGATGTGATAGATCTAATCTTTCAAGTACTAAAAGTAGAGGTGGAGGGATTTTGATACTTATTCATAGAAAAATAAAAGCTTTTAGAATGAGCCTCATAAACAATTCAGTGGAACAGTTATTTATATCTTGTTCTGTTTCAAATTTTAATTTTATCATTGGTGGCGTGTATATTCCTCCTAACAGTCCAAATAATTGTTATCTATCACATGTTGAAACGATTGAAGATTTGAGAATTCAGTATAATAAATGCAACTTTTATATTTTTGGTGATTTTAACTTGCCTAATATAACTTCCGATTTAAATAATATATCACCATCTCAGATGAATGAAAACATTTCTAGTGTAGCACAATGTTATGCTTTTCTTGATTTTAAACAGCATATTACTATTCCTAACTCTAATAATAAGTTTTTAGATCTACTATTTTCGAATGTGGATAGTATTCTAGTTTCATCTGCAATAGATCCTATTTTTTCTGAATCTACCCATCACAAACCATACTCCTTTGATTTACCTATATCGGGCATTACAAATAATTTACTGTGCCAAGAATTTTACTATGATTTCAGAAACGCTGATTATATTAGCTTACAGAATTATTTGGGACCTATCAATTGGCACAAGTATTTAAATTTAAATGACATAAATACTGCAGTACACAATTTCTATCATATTATGAGTATGGCATTAAATCTTTTTGTGCCCAAAAAGAAAAGTAAGGTATCAACTTTCCCAAAGTGGTTCAATGCTGAGTTGAGAAATTTAATCATCCAAAAGAAAATAGCTCACAAAAATTACAAGAATACTGGCAATCGCTGTTATTACACAGAATTTTCAAAGTTACGTAGTCAATGTAATATTTTATCTAAAGAATGTTTTGTGAATTACAAAAAAGACCTTGAAAATAATTTTAATACCGATCCCAGGTCATTTTGGAGATTTTTTAGCCGAAAAAATAATCTATATGATGTTCCTAATAATATGTATCTAGCTGATAAAAAAGCTGTGAATGGTGATCAGATAAGTGAACTTTTTGCTGTTTACTTCTCTGAAGTTTATGTTTCTTCCCTGGATGTAAGTTATCATGACACATTTAATAATTATTCATCTATAAAGTGTGATTCTTTGACAGCGGAAGTTATTTTCGATGGTTTGTCAAAACTTTCTAATAATGTAACAGCTGGACCGGATGGTCTTCCCGATTTTTTCTTGAAAAACTGTGCTTACAGTCTAACTCAACCATTGTTTGTTCTATATAACTTATCATTGAAATTAGGCATTCTTCCTGATAAATGGAAAACTAGCCATTTAATTCCAATTTTTAAATCTGGCGAAAGAGAAAATATAGAAAATTACAGAGGTATATCTAAACAATCGACCATTCCTAAACTACTTGATAAGTTGATTTATAACCATATTAGTTTTACTTGTCAACAATTAATAAATAATTATCAACATGGCTTTATGCACAAGAAATCCACAACTACAAACTTACTATCTTATGAAACATCTATTATCAGAGATCTGGAAAGAAAATGTCAGGTAGATTGTGTATACACAGACTTTTCAAAAGCCTTTGATAGGATTGACCACTACTTACTGCTACATAAACTTAAGGCATATGGTTTCAGCGATCAGCTTTTAAAGTGGTTTGATAGCTATTTAATAGGTCGCACACAAAAAGTCAAACTGGGTTCATTTATGTCAGATACAATACAAATAAAATCTGGAGTTCCACAAGGTGCTCATTGCTCGCCCCTTCTGTTCAATCTGTTTATTAACGACATAGGTGAATGTTTTAATCACTCTAAGTACTTGCTATTTGCTGATGATTTGAAGATTTACAGATCTATCAAAGATCATGAAGATTGTAGTCTCCTTCAAAACGATCTCAATAATTTAGTTGAGTGGTGTAACAAAAACAGACTCTTTTTAAACATTAATAAATGTCATTTCATTAGCTTCCACAAAGTTGCAAAAAAATATCAATCATCATATGTCATCGACAGTAAAGCGCTCTCTTATGTTAGAGCAGTAAAGGATTTAGGAGTAATATTCGATGAAAACTTAACGTTTGTGGATCACATTAACTATGTGACAGCAAAGGCTTCAAAAGTACTGGGTTATATACTTCGCAGTTGTGCTGATCTTTCCCTTAATACAATAAAGGCTGTTTACTCATCATTGGTTATATCTATATTAGAATTCTCCTCTATTGTCTGGTCACCATTTTATAATGTTCATGTTGTTTGTCTCGAGAGAGTTCAAAATAAGTTTTTAAGATTTGCAGCATACAGATTGGGATATAATGTTATTGAACTAAACCACAACTATACCATCATCCGTAGTGATCTCAATTTGCACTCCTTAAAAGACCGTAGAATTATAAATGATCTAGCTTTTATTTATAAACTATTAAATAGTGAAATCAATTGTCCTGATTTATTAAAATTAATAAACTTTAATATTCCAAACCATAATCTGAGAAATAATAACTTGTTCCATGTACCTCATCATTCAACTAACTATGGTCTTAACTCACCAATAGATAGAACTTTAAGTCGCCTGAATGATTTGGACATCGATTTATTCTCTTCTTCCAGTCGAGTATTTAAAAACCAACTAAAATCAGTTTTTCCGGTCAGCACTTATGTTTAATATTTAATATTTAATATTATATTTTCAGTGGATTTGTTAATTTTTGCCATGGATAATGCTTTTGTATTATGTAATTTGTTAATTTTTTTATTGTCTGTAGTTAGTTGATTAATGTCAATTTATATTATATTATTATGTATTGTCACTGCATAACGTGGATTGTGTGTATGTTAAATTTAGTTTTATTGTAATGTACTTACTACAGTTTTATGCTGTCACACTTTCATTTAATTCATTTTATTTTATTTTTAGTTTTTTTACTGTTTTACTGGACTTTACCAATACTACTTTTACTTCTACTTATTGTTTATATATGTATATTTTTTTTTAAATTGGGGAGACCCGTAAATAAATAAATAAAAAATGTAAGTTAACTTGTGTTCAATGTTTAATTTTGACTTTTAATTTTAATTGTAAAATGGAGTTTTCCGTCAATAAATATTAATAAGAAAGAACAAAGAATTGTATTTATAAAATACCTTGTGAATGCAAACAATTTTTTTAGATGAAACGAAACATCAAGGCCCTTAAACTTTAGAATAAGTGAACATAAGTCTTGTATTAAAAATAGAGAATTTGATAAATCTCAAAACATGTCAAAATGCTTGGGACAGTGAACTGAAAGAAATAGATAGTAAAAAGGTAAAAATCAAAGAAGCGGCTCAAATTATGCTAAATGAAAATACAGTCGGAAAAATGAAAGATTGCCCATGAACGATCATATCAATCACTTATTTTGTATTTGCTGTCTTTTTCTATAACAAACGTTTGTTATCTATAGAAAAAGACAGCAAATACAAAATAAGTGATTGATGTGATCATTCATGGGTAATCTTTCATTTTTCTGACTGTAATTGTGTTGCAAATTCCTCGGTAGAATGCAGTAGGATGTGGTTACCCATACTAAATGAAAGACGAAGTCAATAGAAAGAAAATATTACAATGTCAGGATAGTATCATGAGGTTTTTCCTCGTGATTTACTATAGAATCACTAACACGAGAATTAGAAAGTCATCATTGCATGTGGTGTCTTTGTAAAGACAAACCACATGCTATGATTTTTTTGTGACAGATATTCTTGAGTTAAAGTTGATTTCATGTAATCGAATAAACTATCTTTCAATAAAGTTGTTCCAGGAAGGCAACTCATAAATATTGGCATAATATAAGATATGTTTGAATTGCTGATATGAATAAGTCAGATTAATTATTAGAAGAATTTTTTTACTAAGCAACAACAATTTGGTTTAATTTAGTAATATTTCATATTTTGATAACGACGACATCTGACGTGGAAATTGAAACATCAATAAAATCATTTTTTAAGTTAAGAGGATGGGTACGTATTTTCGGCTGCAATGCTATTCAAATGGGGATTCATTTTTTTCGAATCCTGAGAAAACTAATAATTATTTTTGAAAAATTTAATCGCAGAATGAAAGATTACGTTATTAGCTAGGGCCGAAAGTCCCTGAGAACTTCTATAATGTTTATTTTAATAAGTTACAGGGTTGAAAAACTAAGAGAAAATTTAGTGTGATTTTTAATTTCAAATATCTGATTCAAAATAAACTTTTTATTTATTCTAAGGGACTTTCGGGCCTCAGTAATAATTTAGTCTTTCATTCTGCTTTAAATCTTGTACACAATGTCTCGCATCTACCGAGAAAGCCAGTCCTCCTCCTTCTGTTAGACAACGCACCCTGTCATCCCGACTCAAAAGAACAAAAAACTAAAAGACGGTGAAATAAAGTGTCTTTTTTGCCTCCAAATGTGACATCCATCTATTAGTCTATGGATCAAGGTGTTACAAAATCTATAAAATGTGTATATCAACAAAAGTTATTGACAGCCTTGATTGCTGGAATGGATGAAAGAGAAAACGTTTCAGAGACTCTAAAAGAAGTGGTCTTGATATCCGGATTTTTTCATATCTGGATCGGTCGGTCTCCACATTGATCCGGATGTTTCAGGTTTTACTGTACTAAATATTTTGTTACTAACCTTTTTCAGTTTTTTGGTCTTCTTCAAATGGGTCGAATTTATTTTCATGTTGTTCGATTTCACTATTTATGGGACATTTCTTCAAGTCTACAGAATCACATGTGTCCTGGTTGTTGCATTCATCCTGAACTTCACATTTAAAGCTATCCAAAAGGGCATCATCCAAGTCATTATACTCTATTTCTATTTTGCACGTTTCCTCCGTAATTTCTTGTTTTACTTCCATTTTATTACACTTGATTACTATATTATACTCATGCCCTGCGAACTCAATGGAAAAAATTGGTTCCATATATATAGTGAGCTTCCGGAATTAGAGATGGCGACACATAATGTGGATCGCTAATATATGTGGTACAAGGCTAATTGAAAAGAAGAAGAATATTTGACAATTGAATGTCGAGTTGGACAGTTGTGTTTATTTGGTAACAGCGTTGCCACATTCAGCAGATTTCTACTTTTTTAATAGATTTTTGATATATATTTTTTTAATTCTAGTAGGCAATATTTTTTAGTAGGTTTTTGGTATACACTGATGAGCACGCTAATAACCGGCAAAAAAGCTCAAAAGATGGAAAACATAATACATTGCGAAACAAAAAGAGATGAAACTAGTGGAGGTGGAAATTATCGTTATAAACGTACTATTAATTAAGATTACATTACATAGTTTTCCAACTGTAGACGTCTGTGACAGCTGTGACAGGAGTATTTTATAAAATTCTACTGTCACAGTGACAGTTGTTATACCTCTGATACGTTAAAGGTGGGAAACTATGTAATGTAATGGTATTTTAGACGTTTATAACGATAATTTCCACCTCCACTAGTTTCATCTCTTTTTGTTTCGCAATGTATTATGTTTTCCATCTTTTGAGCTATTTTGCCGGTTATTAGCGCGCTCATCACTGTATATCAACATTTTCTGTGCTATGCATTATGACTAAAATGAAATTAACTCTTTAATAGTACAGTAGAACCCCGCAAATCCGAACCCCGCGAATCCGAACTTTCGGCAAATCCGAACCAACGGAAAGTGAAAAAAATTTAAAAATTCAAGACAAAAACTTAAAAACATGTTTATTATACAGAGTAAAGCCAGAAATTTGGACAATGTAGGATTACTAGGACTTTGACATTTAAAATTTCTTAAAAATAAATATTATACTTTAATGTATAGGTTTATAAAATGTTTATAAAGGTTGAACCAAACTTACTTTGGTTCTCTCGTAGTCAACTTGAGTCCAAAAATATTGTCCACACTCTTGCGAGAACGTTTGGCTACTCAAAATCACAATGAAATCTTTGAACTACTAGTTAAGGCTAACTTTCGGATAATCCGAACTTTTCGGAATCCGAACAGGCTGTCCCCCCAATTAGTTCGGATTTGCGGGGTTCTACTGTATTTACATTTGACATTTTTTTACAATTTCCTAATGTCATTACCGAAAATAAGATTCAGGACGTAGGTATGAATACAGAGATTAGAGAAATAAATGAAACTGGTGTCTGATACCAAACTTTCTTGTTTCAAGCAGCAGTGCAGTAGTGTTTCGGGTAATATTTATATAACAAAGAGTTTTGACATTCGGTGAGGCTATTAAAATTAAACTAACGACGGAAAACTAAAATATGTATGTAAAATGTAACTTTGCAAAAATAATGTGTTTACCCGTTTCTATTAACGTAAAATGAAAAAGATTTTTTTCCGTTTTTAACCGTATTACAACTGATGATCGCAATAAACTTTTGAATAAATAGTTATTTATGATATAAATGTTAAAAGTACACGTTTAAGGCAAGCATGTGAAAGTAAAGCACATGAGTGCTTTAAAAATGTACTTTTTAACGGGCGGATGTAATTTCGGCCGGAAAAAGGGCAGGTACTAAAAGCCGGTAGGTAAATTCGGCCGGAGGTTTTAAGTTGCTTCCTTATCTCATAGGTATTTTCGGCCGCAAATCAAATAAAATAACAGAATGCTTAATATTAAAATATTTCTTTATTTCAATAAAATTATTACATCAACTTATTTCTATAACTTAAGTTCTCAACAGGGTGTCTAAGTTTTATTTACTTCTTATTCGTTTTGAACCGAAATTTTGCTAATTTTAAAAAATTAATATATTATATTATATATAACACAGTACAATTTTCAAAGGAGGAAGACCTAACGCTTCGTCAAAACCTAACTTTCGGGTATTAGAGTGTAGAGTACCCCAGGAGTGTAATTACCAATATTTTAATCTCATCGTAAACATCAACCCCTCGGCCGAAATTACCCCTGTCATAAATGGTACCCCTTGATTTATGCAGGTAGGCCAAGGGATTACTGGCTGAAATTACGCCCGCCGTTTTTAACACGCATATCATACAATATTTTTTCTACAAACGTAATTACAGGACAATATCTACAAAAACTTTTACTTGAACTTGACTGACATTTAATTTTTATATTTTTTTGACATTACATCAAATTGCCTATACGGTCAATACGAACTGCAGTGCCTTAAAAATTTTAAAGCACTAATAGTGCCTTGAAGTAACATTTTTAACGCTCGTATGGAGTGCTAAAAATTGCATTTTTAACACGGTTGTAGAAAAAATGTATTTTCATGATTATTTGTCAAAGAAGGTATGAATGAGGTTGGGAATTGTACCAAATTTGATCCAGACATGCATAATATGTTAAAATCAATGGATGACAAAATATTATATAAAAATATTAAATATAAAACTGATAAAAATTAATTAAGTACCTAGGTCATTTTGTTTCCCTGTTAAAATGTAAAAAAAGTTTGGTTTTTTTACATTCACGTTATATTTATTTCTAGTTAAGTTAGCTGCTGTTTTTATTATAAAAAAACCTAAATTATATTTAAATAAGTTAATAAAGTTTTAGTTCTTGATTTAGTAGATTTTAGCCAAACATGCAATATATTTCCTAAATAAAATATGGCAACGTTGTCTTGTATTGAATTAAGTGCGTCATTTTGTAATTTTTGTGTTGTGTATGCGTTTTATATCAATTTTATATTTGTGTATTAAGTTTTTATCCCGTACCCAAGTGATTAGTGAAGTGAATGTTTCATATTTTAGTTATTAATAGACATTTTTTCAGTGTATAAATTATTTTTCTTCCCTCAGCTGTACCTAGTTGTTTCCAGGTAATGTGAATAATTCCTAAGGTAGAAAGACATTTTACATTATGTTATGAAAACAATGAATTTATGTCAAGATTTATATAAATAATAATTATTACTGTCATTTGTTGGTTTCATTATTGTTCTTACATTGTCCATACATACATACTTATCATTTTTTAAATATAATCGCTGCTCATGCTAAATTCTATGCTTGTGCATGTTATTAATTTTTGGTTTTTGCAATAATAATTTTTATTTTTATGGTTTCTGTAATAAAAATATTTTATTGCAAAAACTAAAAATTAATAACGTGCACATTATAGAATTTGGTATGCCTAGCGAAGCTTCCAAAACGGTACAGATATCTTCCAAAACGTTACAGAGATCTTCCAAATCGTTACAGAAATCTTCCAAATCGTTACAGAAATCTTCCAATTTAAAACGCTTAGTTGGCTTCCAAAAATATCGATGGTGTTGGAATACGGGACCAGTTCTGCCTATAGAGTTCCCTTTCTACCCCACCCACTCTTCTATGATTATACTTAAAGCACAGAATAACATAACCTTAAATCTTCTTCTTCTTCTTCTCTTCATTTGAATGGCCTTAGCTGCCAGGGCTATCCGGCCAGGATCCGTGAATATAGACTTGAATATTCAAGAGCCGTACCTGAGGTACATCTGGGCTTAAGCTCATAGCTCCTGAATCTGAAATATTAAGAGATAAAAAAAAAACTTTGTAATTGTTTATAAGTTCCATAACTAAAGTTCTACTATTAATGGTCTAGTTCTAGTACTACCACGCAAAACCGCACTAAGCACAAAGCACATGCATTGCAAGCAAGCATAAGGTCTGTTCCTTTGTTTTTTAGGGCCAGTTGTTCAATCAGTAGTTAACTCATGGATTAAGTAAACCGTAATTAAATTTAATCTAAAGATTATTTTTTAAGAAGTTGTTCAATGTTAGTTAACTTTCGGATTTATTAAACCCGAGTACTGAAGCGGCGACAACGTTGCCAGTTATTAATTAACGACTTGGAACAAACTTTATCATGAAAATTGTACATAAAAATGTGTTCTGTGTTAAGTTAATGATTTTTGACATGTAGTGTTTAGTACATGTCAACTACTACTGACAGAGATTTTAATTTACATTATTAAACATATTTAAAATGGAAGAAAGTATTAAAAGTACAACTGCTAACTTAAAAAACATCAGCAACAACAGCGTAAAAAAACATGTTTAAATAGTAATGTTAATTTTTAGCTTATAAAAATAATTCCTATTCCTTCACAAAAATTTCATTAAAAGTTTTTCCAATTTGTTTTTACCTGATTTTTACACATAATGAAAAAAGCCAAACTTCTGGAAATATGTACATATTTATAAATAATTAATAATTATTATCATGCATAAATTTGTAGAAAGCATAAGTACCTATACACTGAGAGATCTAATTTATTTTTGTACTGGCTATATGTGCATATCACTGGGTTATAATAATATAAATTTTTTAAGAAACACATTTTTTTAAAGTCAAAATATTATATTAAAAACAGCTAAGAAATATTCGTCCTCTGTCATATCTCTGTCATCAAAATAAAAGAGAAATAGCCATTAATTATTAGAGACACGAAATTGTAATAGATTATTACTGCATTATTACTGCAAATCTTATCTACGATTGAAAATATATAGAAAGAACAATTCAAAATACATACATATACCTAGCTAGTGCAATAACTATGATTGTTCCAATTTGGAAATTTCTTGAAAATATTTAATTTAAAACCAGAAAGTAAGGTTACAAATCTTTAGTTAACACCGTTAATCCTTCGTTTTTGAACGATTAAGATAATCTCTTGTTAACAGTTGGTTAAGTGTTAAACTTGCATTGAACAACGCAATATTAAGTTTAATTGAAGATTATTTTTAATCTGAAGATAATCTCCAATTGAACAATCGGCCCTAGGTGTTACACTTTTGAGTGTAAGTGTACGAAATTCTATGGACATTTGAGTGTAAAATGACAGCGGATGTGACAGCGGCTCATGACAGCGGACAGTATTAAACGAAAATTATCGGTGTGCCAATCAAGCAAAGGGATAAGGAACTTCCGAATATGGCCTAACTGGGGGCACATAACATAACATAACCTAATCCTAATATTTACATTTGTAAAGAATATCCTGTTTGTTTTTATTGTCGATTGTTCAGCGAAATTGTGTGCAGCAAATCAAATATAAAGTAGTTTATCGCCTACAGAACTGAATTAGTCCATAGCAGTTATCAGTTTTTCTTTCTTGGGAAGCTTATACATGTAACTTGTATTGTTGTAAATTGTGGGAGTAGGGCAGACAGGGAAAAGTCTTATTTTGTACTGTTCCCAAGGCTCCCCATGCAATACATTTAAATGAATTATCCAAACAAAGCTGGGGACAATGGATAAAAGCCACAAGAAGAACAGATATAAGGGAACTAAAATTAAAATATGAAAAGTAAACATTTTATAAGTGGTAAGTTTAATGTAATTCGATTAATAAGGATTTTAAATGTCTACAATAATAATAAAGATGTGATAATTCAAGCTTAATTATTAGGAAAGCCAGCCATGTTTCACTTCCATGAAGCAGAGAAGGGAGGTATATAATATACTGTCCCTTTTGTCTTCTCACTAATTTCTCTTTTGCTAATGAAACCTGTAGTGAGGGAGTGATATAATCGTGATGTTTTAGCAATTCTGTTGTTCATTTTTTTTTGCATTTTTTGTCTATTATAGTTTATAAATATTCAAAATCATTCATATGTTCTACTAAATTTCCGTCTAGGTTTATATGGATTTCTCTCAGTGTCTTGGAAATAAGTAAAGTTTTAGTCTTTGCTAATTTTATTTTCATTCCTTTGTCTGCAAGTTCTCTCGTCTATAAATTTAGGTTGCTTTGTAAAGATTTCTCTGAACTTGGTATCAATGCAATGTCATCTGCAGATACACATTTACTCAGAGTTATACTTTTTAATCAATGGTAACCTAAATCTAATTTTCGGGACTCTACTGCATTTTTTTTTTGGTTCATTCATATATATAATATAATGAATAGCAGTGAGCTTAAAACTCCACCTTGCCTTACTCCTTGTGTATTAGCAAATTTGTTTGATTCACAGTTTAATGCTCGCACAATGTTCCAGTACATAAATTTTACTTGCATCAATTAGTTCTCCTCCAACATCGAACAGTTCAAGCCCTTTCCAAATGTGATGTCCGGGTACCTTGTCAAAGGCTTTTTCCATTGTCTTATAGTAAAGATATGATCTTGGACACTGTGCCCGGTCAGAAACCTTTTTGTGCATCGTCTAGTTGATGTTCCACTTTCTTTCTCAGTCTCATCTCCAGTGTTCATTCATAAATCTTAGCCAGTACACTTAGCATGAAAATACCTCGATAATTTGAACATTACTTTTTTACCTCCCTTCTTTACCAGAAGAGCCATTACTGCTGTTGCCCAATCTTCTGGGATGCGTTTCTGTTTCCAAATTGTTATCAGTAATTTGTGTAAGTAGTGTAATGCAGATTCCCCCATATATTTCAACAATCGTGTTTTGATATTATCTATTCCTGCCACTTTACCATTTTTCATTTTTGCAATGGCTTCCGTTAATTCTTCCATTGTTATTTCATTACTCAACTCTTTGGAATATTTACTCCATCTATTAACTATATCTTGTGGTTGGGTAAGTGTTTCTCCATTTTATTTTTTTTTATTTGCACGACAGTACTACCTGATTTACCTCTCATTTTTTCAGACCTTAATAGAACAATTTTTGGTTTGTCCTACTACTGTCTTGCTCCATCTTTTCTCCAAATCTCTCCCACTGTTCCAATTTAGCTTTTTTAACTTTTTCTTTCACAAGCTTCCTTGCTTATTAACTGTTATTTTCTAGATAAGCTCTCCATGGTACTTTCTTTTCTTTCACAGCTATTTTTATCTCTTCGCTCCACCAACTAGTCCTTTTTTTTTGACTACTTTTATTCAATAAAGATATTAAAATACTCTTGTGATAGTGAAGAGACAGTTTATGTTTCCTTTCGATCCAGAGGCGATACACAATCTCCAGACAGTTGTTTCTGCCTTACGGCGTCCCCAGTGGAGCTGCCTGCACACCTCTGAATCAAAACGAAATCAAATTGTCTATTTAAGTGGAATTTCAAAAATAGTTATCTACTATTAGGATGCTTCAGCGATATCTCTTAAAGAAAAGAGAAAAGTCCCAGATACAAAATTCACTATTAAAATAGTAAATAATTATTTAAATCTGAAACTTTTCTTATTAGAACCCCTTTCTGGTACATCCTTAATCTCTTTTTGACTTTTACAATTTCGGACTTTGAATTATCTTTCTGATCTTTTTTCTAGATTAATGAAAGCAGAATGTAACTGTATACTGCAGAGTCCTTTTCCCTTTCTTTATTCATCATCTCTTGTCTTATAAATTGTAAAAGTCAGAGATTAAGGATGTTACCAGAAAGAAGTTCCAATAAGAAAAGTGTCAGATATAAATAATTATTTACTATTTTTATTTTAATAGTGAATTTTATATCTGGGACTTTTCTTTATTCTTGTGATACTTTCCACATTTTTATGATTTTTTTATGGTACACAATGTAGAATTTTTATTTATGTCTTTGTTTTAGGAACAACCACCAGATATTTAAAAGGTATAAAAAGAAGAAACTGCTGGAATTTCAAAACAAATGTGTTTGACCAGTAAAGACTGTAATCAATAAAGTAATCGTTTAATTGTTAATAAATTATCAAGTATGATTCCCAAATATTTTATTTATTTGACACCTTCTATGGGCTGATTGTGAGATTATAGTTAAGGTACCAAGGGTATTATAAGGATAATAACACTTGAGGTCAATGGTGTATATACCGAGGGCCTTTGGCCTGAGGGATATAAGTTGACTGAAAGCGATATTATCGTTAATACCCGTGGTGCCTTCAACATTTAATGTCCGACTAAATTATTTTTTATAGGCAAAAAATTGAAGGAATTTTGAATTAATTAGTTTTCAAATAAGTACATTTACCAGCAATAGTCGTAACGTAATTGTGGTAACCATAGTTTTACTTGGGTTGTTATTTGTCAACTTGACAGTATTTAACTAGTTATTTAAATTTAATACCCTAGGGCGTAATTTTTCAAAATAATGCCCTAGAGCTTAGGGCATTATATCATACTTAACTGACTTCGAAATCATGTCATTATTTATCAAACTGACTTCAAAATCATGTCATTATTTGTCAAATAATATACCAGTCGGACATTAATATTATTACAGTAGAACCTCGATTATCTGTCAGGGCACCGGACCAAGGGTATGACGGATAATCGAAAAGACGGTTAACAGAACATTAAAAAAAAATAAAAATTCATAGTACAACTCTCAAATTTCATTTGTATGGTTTGTTTGACAATATAAGAGGGATTTGTGTTCATACAATCGAATCAATTTAAAATATTCTGAAATTTGTGTTTGTTTTACTGCTGCTTCATATTTTGCGACGGCTGAATTTCTTAATCGGCATAAGGCATAAGATCATGCAATCTACTTTATTGGCTTCTTCTTGTTGAGAATACCACTCGATGAATTATTGCATATGCGATGCAGCTTCTCTAGATTATTTACGCAAATCTTTGTCAGTTACAATAGGTTCATCAGTATAGCTACAGTCAAGCTTCCTTGTGTCCAAGCATCAATATAGCTACTGTGTCAGCTTCCGAATAGGTTTGGTCCGCCTTTGTTGCCATTTCAATGAGTTCTTTATCTGTCAGCAATGGATAGCCGTTTGTGTCCTCATCACAAATCAAATTACCTTTTTTTTTATTTTTTTGCATTTAAATGATTGCTAATGTATAACTCAATACAACTTCTGTATGTACCCTGACGGTTAACAGAGGTGATGGTTAATGGAGAGACGGATAATCGAGGTTCCACTGTACATGATTTCGAAGTAAGTTATATTATAATGCCCTAGGGCGTTATTTTTCAATATTTATTTTGAAAAATAATGCCCTAGCTAGGGTATTAAATTCAAATAACTAGTTAAATACTGTCGAGTTGACACAATTACGTTACAACTGTTGCTGGTAAATGTACTTATTTAAAAACTAATTAATTCAAAATTCCTTAAATTTTTTTGCCTATAAAGAATAATTTAGTCAGACATTAAATGTTGAAGGCACCACGGGTATTAAAGATAATATCGCTTTCAGTGAATGTTTATCCCTTTAGACCCTTTTAACCCTTAAGATTGCTATCTAAAAAAAATACCAAGAAACTTTACAGAATCAACGATACTGATCTGGCTGTTATTAACACATTCACAGACACACTTTAGATGTAGACACATCTTATGGAGTAAGTGGCTTCATATGCAGTTGTGTCTGTGAATGTGTTAAGAGGTAAAGATTGACGAGCTCCTGTATAGGATAATGCTACTGTTTTATGTTAAAAAAAGGTAAATTAGAATCGGACCAGGTTTTTATCGTGAGTAGATCAGAAGGTATAGTAGCAATATTTGAGTTGCTCCAAGTAATACTGGTATCATCAGCAAAAAGAAAATTTTTTCCATTAATTTTTAAACTAGGGATGTCATTAATAAACGTAAGGAAAAGTAGAGGACCTGATACTGAACCTTGTGGTTTGTAGAGGACCCCACATACAATATTTTGGAGACTAGAGTCTGTATTATTTGCTCTAACCAGTTGTTTCCAACTATCCAAGTAAGATTGAAACCAATTCAAAGAAATTCTTCGAATTCCATAGAAATTTAGTTATTTTTATCAAAATTTCATGATTTACACAATCAAAAGCTTTGGCATAGTCACAAAAAACAGTGGCAGTGTGAAGATTATTGCTCAGTGCTTGATAAACCTCATGTAGTACAGAAAACATGGCATCAGCAGTACATTTATTATTTAAAAAGCCGAACTTTTGTAATAAAATGTTGTTTTTAACAAGAAAGGACATAAGTCATGCTTTTATGAGTCTCTCAATAATTTTGGAGTACCAGTAGTAATGCAATAGGTATATACTTGCAGGAATTAGATTTTTCACCACCCTTATGAAGAGGAATAATGATAGCTGTCTTTAGGTACTCTGGAAATTTACCTTTCTCAAAAGAATCATTAATTGGCGAGATGAGGACACAAGGATCTACAGATCGAGCGAGTCTCGTAAATTGCACGGCTTCGAGCCACGCTTCACACAACCATATTTGCGTACTTGTGTTTTGGGTTGTGTGGTCGTGCTCTGGTCGATTGGAGTTATAATTTACCAAATTTAAATATAATCGTTTCTACTGATTCATAATATGTATACTATAATATATTGAAGTTTTTAAATATTGCTAATATTATTAAAGTTTTTAACATTGTATTTTAATATACTTTGTTTTATTAATAATAATATTACCTAAGTATTGCACCTTGTTCAAAAAAAGTTCAAGATAAATACCACGGTTTTTTCATATGAAAATGCAAAGAAAAAATATACAATTTGCAGAGTATGTAAATGCTTGTTTTTTGATAAAACAATACAAATTGTATGTAGGTAGGTAGAGTAGCAAAGCATTGAGTAGTTATAGCAAAAGTAGCTACGCCATCTGAGACACAATAAGGATGAAATTAGTTTTATATTTTCTTTTCTCATGGAGCATGCATGATGGAGAGTTTTTTAAAATACGTAACAAAGCATGTTGTTTTGTTATCTATGTTGCAAATATGTTGTTTTTTTTTCAAATTACAAAATATGTTGTTTTCAATACAAGTACCTAATTGTTGTTATTATTTACTGAGCATTTAGAATTTTGACTAACGCTCGATTTCATAATAAAGAAGTGTGTGTTACCTTAAAAAAAGCAATTGTTACAGTTAAAGAAAACTTTAAATTTAAAGTCCACTTTAAGTTTATTAATATAAAATCGAGCGTAAGAAATTTTATAAACTTTGGAAAATAGCATTTCAAAAAAAGTACTGTAAGTATGCTGTATTTTTAATTTTTTCTCAAAAAATAAAACAAAACTCATTTTAAAACATATATTAAATTATAAACACAACACTAAATAAATAATTTTTCTCAACGGTTAAAAACCACACTTAAAAGTTTTAGAAATTCACACCCCAGAATCAAGTTACTCAAATTTTCAAACACCTCACCTGACACAGTGTCTCAAGTACAATTGCACGAAGCTGTTGATGTTATATTTTTACTCACATTAACAAAGTATTCATTTAGATTTCCAGGGTCTGAAAGGAAAAATGTTTAAGCTGGGTGAATTTTATTTCGAAGATCGTTTATTATGGACTAAGTTTCTTTTGCAACACTTTTAGAGCTTCTCAGACAATTTTGATAGTACGATTTTTTAGCTGATTTTATAAGTTTTAAATAGGTTTTCCTATACTTGCTGATATATTCAGTGACAGAGCCATTGGAAAGTAAATTTCTTGATGTAGAGTAGTGAACGCATATTCATGGCTGATATGCGGATACCGGATACCTTTAGTAGTCCAGGGCCCAGGATTTGCGATGTTTTGGCTTAATTGTAATTAAAGGAAATGCTTTGTTGAACTTAAGGACATAAAAGCATATTAAAAAAATCACTGAAAAGTGATAATTTTAAAATTACAGGAAAGTGCCACTCGGAGGTTAAGCAAAATTAAATTAAAACTTGTAGCTACTTTAGTTTTTTCAATTTATAAATCTAGTTTAAATTAAACTAAAAAGAAATATATCTTTTTTGTAAACAAACACATTTAACGGCTAAACAGCTGGCTCCGGTTGGATGATACTGCGCAGGACGAGTGTAATATCCACCACCGTCTCGGAGGTAGGTGTAGAAAAGTGTTACACTTTTTTTCTTACAGCATTTCAAAGAAACGAGTTGTACGCGTTCTACGACAGAAGTTGAGTGTATCGTGAAAAAAAGTGTAAACACTAGAAAAACAAAGAAACAAGAAAGTGTAACACTTTTACACTTTTCAAGAACTAGTGTTACACTTAAAACAAAGGAACAGACCTATAAAGTCATAAAGTTTTTAAGCAAGCTACACACGAGTCATTGTTGATGTTAAAAACTTTTGCACTGCGATTAATGTCTTTGAGTTTAAATTTTTAAACAACACATCAGTTAATGTCGGATCACCTTCTAGTTCCCTTCTAAGCAACTGGGACTCTCTTTGGAACCTAGTACATTCCAATAAAACATGTTGTAAAGTTCCTACACTGCCACATAAACACTGGTTTGAATTCACTACCTTCAATCTAAATAAATGTACAGGAACACTACAATATCCACTTCTCATACGACACATTTGGGTTATTATACCTCTCCCCAGGTTGGGAAATTTTGTAAACCATGCCTTTTTATATGGAACTGTAACTTGTGAGCAATAAGTAATTCCTTTTGCCTGTCCTATTTGTTGGAATCGATTTTCCCAACCGATCCATAGGTTTTCTTTATATTTAATTTGAAAATCTTTAAAGGAGGCCTTTGGTTCTTCACTAATGGGCAGCTTTCTTCCAAGATTCGCAAGATGGTCAGCTCTATCATTCCCAATAATTCCAGTGTGACTTGGAATCCATGCAAATTTAATTTCTCTATGTTGTTCATCAAATTCACATAGTTTTTGTTTTAGTTGGAGAGTTTGTGAGTCTATTGCCACCTTGTAGCTTGATCTTGTGATTTTTTCTAGAGCACTCTTAGAATCACTACAGATGAGGCACTTTGTAAAATTATTCTGTTGGATTAACTCTAATGCTTTTTTAATGGCAAATACTTCTGCTGAGCAAATTGAATTAGCGGAGGGTAATCTTGCTGTTAACTGTGTTCTCTCGTTAAGGTATATCCCAATACCTACATTACCTTGTTTATCTTTGGATCCATCTGTGAAAATAAGTTTATATTCCGACCAGTTATTGAGGTACCATTCCATAAACTTGGTTTGGTTATTTGCTTCTTTGCCCATATTGACAGTTTCATAAGCCATAGGAGAAATCTGAATATTAAGTGGAAAGGAGTGACAAGGAAATAAGGAGCTATGTGCTACCTCATGAATTTCATGTAAAGTATTCTGGAAAGCAGCCAGTATTGGTGGGAAATATTTTCTTCTCCAAAAACTAAAGTAACTCAGAAAGACATTGTGAAATTGCTCAATTGAGGCATATATTGGGTTGTCATAGGCTACTACTTTTAAAATGAATTTAGATGCTAGCCATATTCTTCTGAGATCTAACGGTGTTTCTCCACACTCTGACAAAATTATATGAACTGGAGAAGACCTCATAAATCCCCCCACCACTCTAAGAGCTCTATACTGAACCTTATCCAATTTTGCAAGTAGAGAACGTGCACAACCTCCCAGAAAAATGGATCCATAGTCAAGATGTGATCTAATGTATGCCTTATATAGAGTGAGTAAAGTTGCAGGATGTGCTCCCCACCAAGTTCGACACAAACAACGAATAATATTGACTCCACTGGAAGCCCTCAATGCCATCTTTTCAATTTGACTTCTCCAAGAAAGGGAACTATCTAGAATAACTCCCAAATGAGAAACGTCTTGTTTCCAATCTAAACGTGTGTTATTCACTGATATTAGTAAATTCGGAATATTATTCCTATTTCTATCAAAAAAAATTGCTTGACTCTTGCTAGATGACAGACACATTCCCATATCATGAAGTTTATTAGAAATACTTTCTACTGTACCATTCAATTTTTCCACAACATCCACCCAGCTGTTGCCGGAGCAATAGAGGGCAACATCGTCTGCATACTGAGTAATTAGAACATCCTCTGGCACACAAAATGAAATTATATTGATGACAATATTAAATAGTACTGGACTCAAAGGGGAACCCTGAGGAAGGCCCACATTGGTAGTTCTTGGTCCTAGCAGATTTAAGGAAATAGGATCACGAACAGACACCAAACGATTAGTCAATAAATGTTTAACCAATTCAATAAGTAACCATGGCAAATTGAGATCTCCCAAAGCGTCCAATAATTGGATGATTGACACTTTATCATATGCAGAAGAAATGTCTAACATAACAGCAGCTGCTGGTTTCCTTTTTGAGATATTCATTGAGATTTCATTGACCAGATGAATTATGTTTTCAGACACCCCTCTACCTTTACGAAAGCCAGTCTGGAAAGGCGATAGGATCATAAAATGTTCTACATACCAATCTAACCTTATTTTTATCATGTTCTCTAAAAGTTTACTAACACACGATGATAAAACGATTGGTCTCCAGCCCGAAAGACAATTTATATTTTTATTGGGTTTGGGAATTAAACACACTGTTTGTGATTTCCATTGAGTGGGAATATGCATTCCCTCCTTTAAACATAAATTGAAAAATTTTAACAGGAACTTGATTGCTGACTCTGGAAGATGTTGCAACATAGAAAATGTTATACCATCCTGGCCCGGCACAGTATCCTTTCGTTCAACCAAAACCAATGAAAGTTCGTTTAAAGTGAAGAGTTCACACTCGATAGTATTAGATTTCACTGGGTGAGACGCAATGTCCTCAAATACAGGTGGAGTCAATGAACAAAGCATTTCCTCCCCTAACGATGAATTACTAGGAGTTCTAACTGAGGCTTTAGTGAAAGCCTTATGGAAACTTCTCACTTTTCTCCACATTACTGATATTGGAGTATCAGGTGAAATTGTGGAACAAAACACAACAAATGATTTTTTCTTTTTGGATTTAAGTTCTTTTTTACAATGTGCCCTAATTTTTTTTTAAATTAATGAAGTTTTCTATAGAAGGTACCTGTTTGAACTTCTTGACTGCCTCCCTCTTTGATTTAATTAAAACTGAACACTCTTCATCCCACCAAGGTAATTGTGGTTTATTGAATCTAACACGCTTTTTCTTAGGGATGAACCTGTTTGCTGCGTCTAATATTAGGTTTTGAAAATCTGTGTAAGACTCATTAGGGATGTTGTTAATGTTAGACTCAATATATTGGTTGAATTGTTCCCAATTGGCTTTTTTCACATTAAAGATACTGCGATCTTGAAGAGGGTCATTTCCTTGGGGACTATTTCTATCCTGCCCGTAACACACTACAAAAGGAAAGTGATCACTTGCTCCTATCTCTGGAAAAACTTCCCAGAGGCAGTCCACAGCCAAACCTGGAGATGCTATAGCTACGTCAGGGACACTGTTTGAGTCAGGCGGTGAGATTCTTGTCGCCTCACCCGTATTGAGAAAACACAAGTTATCCTCCTCCAAAAGATCTGCAAGACGATTGCCGTTCGGATTGTTAGATGATGAACCCCATAAAGAATGTTGGCAATTCAAGTCACCTATGAAGAAAAACGGTTTATCACACATTTGAACCAATTCTCTAAAGATCTCCTTACGAAAACGAACATCTGGTGTCTTATACGATCCTATAATAAAAATTTTTTCAAATTTGATAATGATAGCCTGCCATTTTTCAGGCAAGTGAATATGTGAAATGTCTATCCTATCAGCTGCCAGAGAATGATGAATAAGTACAGCTATTCCACCCCATCCATCAATCCTATCATCCCTATAGCAGTAAAAATTGGGAATATGCAAGTGCTGTGAAAATTTCAGATGTGTTTCATTTAGAAGAATGATATTAACATCGTATTCGTTAAGAAACACCATTAGATCTTGCTTATTGTTAAAGAAACCATTAATATTCCAATGCAAAATATTAAATATCATAACTATATATATAATTTGTTACTATTATTATTTTTAATATAAAAAATAATATATTATATTATCTGTAAGAAATAAATGAAAATTCAGTCAACACTACTTTTACTAAAATTAGATGTATTATGTGACTCATCAAAACCTGCAAATTCCATATTATTATCAGAGGTTAAATCAACGTTTTTTGAAAATACACTATCCTGAGAATGTACACGATTGCTTGTTAATGAGAGTGCAAAACTTGGGCCTTGTGATCCCGTATACTTTTGTGAATCATTTAATTTGTTTAAAATCGGTAATCTAGGTAAATTTCTGCTTAGATCCTCATTTAATAGAGCTTTATGCGCCTCTTTGTCATAACTAATGTCTTTAAGAATTACTTTATTTTTCCTTTTAACTGGGACCACATGACTTTGACTCTGGAAATGGGGAGTGGAGGATGGGGATTTTTGAAGTGCTTGAGTAAATGCTCTGGGTGAGCTGGATAGTAAAGAAGGAAAATCCCTACTTCTCCTCTGAAACATTCTCGAATTCTCTGGCTTTTCCTTAATTGGGGGAAACAGCTTGGCAGCTTCAAAAAAGGTGAGATCTTGGAAGACCATTACTTCATTTATCTTTTTCTGTCTTTCGAATTATTTGCAAATTTTATTTGTGGCAAGGTGATCAAGATCGCAGTATAGGCATTTTGGTACAGAAACTGTGCAGCTTTGTACTGTATGTTCATCGGAACATTTCGGGCATCTTGCTTTTCCCCTGCACTGTCTTTGTGAGTGCCCAAATCTTAGGCATTTGAAGCATTGCTGTACAGGAGGGATGTATGGATCTACTGTTACCAAGTTTGAATATATGATTATTTCTTTAGGGGGAGTTCTTACGTCAAAGAGTAGTTGTACAGTTCCTGTTGGAATGTATGTAACGGTCCCACTGCTATCTAAAACTCTTCTGTTAAGTCTTCTGGCCGATATAATTTTCACGTTTTTTTGTAATTTACTGTCGTTAACTATGTTTTCCATTGAAATATTTATACTTACATCTCTAATAATACCCCTTGATGTTAGCATTTTTTGAGGTATATAAGCAAGAAATCCTTTCTCAAGGATTTCTGTACTATTTAGTACCATATTTGCCTGTTTGGAGGTGTTAAAAATTACTCCAATTCTATTCATGCCTTTTCTACTAATTTCTTTAATTCCAGTCGTACCCATTGTATGAAATACTTTCCCAATATCCATAGGATGGATATTTCCTGCTTTTCCCTTGTCACTCTCTATCAGGAATGGGCCGAAGTCAGTGTCCTTGTATTCAACTTTTCTTCTACTAATATTTTCAATCCTAGATGATAAGTTATTAACTTCTGTTAACATGATCTGATCGTTTTGGAATTTATTTTTTAAAGCACAGAGTTCTTTTTCTATTAAATTAATGTTATTTTTATGTCTCGGGGCTAGCATGTGTATGGAATTTAAAAAAATTTGCGAGTTCAATGAAAGCAAAGCATAGATCCCGCCCCCTTTGTCAGGGGGGCCGGGAGAGTTAGTGTCCATCTCCTAAGCCAGCCTCTACTCTACTATACTACTGCTACTATGATTATATAAAGGCAAAACTTACAGAAAAGTCCTTAGTATTTCTAATTCACTACTAACGTATTATCCCGTTTTAACTTTTAAATTAACTACTAAATTAATGTTCAAACACTAACTAACTATATCTACAGTATAATTACTTAATTTATAACAATTTTAACGCGATGATTTAAGATTTTTCTGACAAAACATCTAATCACTTCCACGTTTTAAACTTTAAAGAACGAACTTAACAGTACAACTTACATCTTATTCGTGTGTGTTGGTCTGTTGGTGACCAACCTTAAATCTAGGAAGTGGAAGTATGTTTATGTTTTGTTTTTTAAGCTTTTTACTACATCTACTAGTTGCGGCTAAAACTCGCCCTGATGGAATACAATGTTGCCTAATATACTGTTCCGTTCCGTCACAAATCGTCTGTCATTCCATTCAAGTCATTCTGTCAAAAACAAATTTGGTTTTGTTTTCAATAAAGTTCTACAATAGAGAGATATCGCAAATGCAAACGATAATATCGTGTCAAGACGTAAATAACGTATAACGTTCTATTTCAGCACAGGCAACAAGAGAGTTATCGCAAATGTTCTGGGGCGGGGCTTAACGTTATTATGACAACCGACGTTTGGTATTACAATGTAACCTAGAAATTAATTTTGAGGAATACTGTAATTGTTTTTTATTGAAAAATGAATTTGGATATTGAGCTGGTTGACATGCATTTTAATTTTAATGATTTAACCAACAATAAATATAAATAGTTAGTATAAAAATAATATAAAATATCTGAATAAATAATATCCTAACCACAAAAAGTAGTCTATTGTAGACAAAATAAAAATGCACGTGTTTCCCAACATAAGATGATTCACAGTATTTAGTTTATAAAATTTGTATTCTATACATTATTTTTATGTTTCATCCCAAATGTCAAATTAGCGTTAACGTTATTACCGTCCCTTATTTCAACCTAAATAGCGGGACACGCTATCCGGTATTAGCGTAACATTCATTCTGCGCTTGCGTACATGTCAAAATAGCGTATTCCGCTATTAGCGTGCGATAAAAATGCATTTGCGATATCTCTCTAAATATTTTGTTATGTTCTGTTTTGTTGAAGTTCTATTTTCTATTTGGTTCTATTTTTTAGTCATGAAGTAAGTAGTATCGTGGGATATTTGAAGTTCTTGGGTACTGAAAATTCAAGAAGTTTTAAACTGGTCATCTTATTTTGGCTGGAAAAATAGAGGAAAGTTCTGAGCATACCATCAAAATATAATATGGTTTATTCCTTCAGTAAGGTCCAATCCCCACGAAATTAAAGGAACCCTACCTTTCACAAATGGCATGAGCATTAGCCAAATGTTATGTTCTTGTAAAGCAGAAAATAGTGGAAAATGTAAACATGTCTCTACTCTTGTTAAATGTAAGTATAAAGGCGGGTTGACATTACTAGTGAATAACGAATGTGGCTCACGCTTACGTATTTTGCCCCTGCTATTGTTAGATATTTTATTATCTATTTTCAAACTCGAGCAGTGCATTTGTATCTATGCATTGCATAAATACAAATGTACTGCTCGAGTTTGAAAATAGATAATAAAATATCTGACAATAGCACGGGCAAAATAGGTAAGCGTGAGCCACGTTCGTTATTCACTAGTAATGTCAACCCGCCTTAAGGTATGTAAAGTTCCAAAAATAAATGCAATCATGAAAGGAATATTTTTGATTTTACATTGATATTGTTTTAGGGAAAATGTGAAATTAATGGAACATTCAGTACATGAGTTGAAAAAAATGTTAACAGATTGGCAAATGAAGACCATTTTTAATTGATCTAAAATTTATAGAAACAAAGTATATGGTTAATATAAATATTACCTGCCTGAAGTAACTTGGTGTACAAATCAATAGTAACCATAATTTTTATTCCCAGGGCCAGTGAGAAACAATGTGCATTTGATTTCTAAGTGTTCTAAGGAAAGATCTCGTAAGAATAAATAGATCTGTACAATGAAGATTAACCTAATCTGTTTAACCATCGAAATTATTGTATTTTTATAAAAATAATAAATCTCCATTTCATATTACAGTGGAACCCCGATAAGTCGGCCCCCGATAACCCGGAACTCCGGCTAACCCGGACTGATTTTTATCAGACAAACATTTCAACAATAAAAATGTATTGCTGTTACAAAATCTCGTGAACCTAATTCATTCATTTGGTGACGTCAATATACGAACGAAACGATTGAATCCGACATTACTGAAAATATCAGGGTGCAGATGGGACCCTGTCGCGCAATTCGCAGCAAATAAAATAGTCGTATGTTTTTTGCTTCATTTATTTTATTTCGGTTATACATACGCATTTTCAAGGTTCAGGAGGTTTTGTACCAACTCTATGTAATATAATATTTGAGAGATAATGGAACCGGATTGAACTACATATACCATAGTAAAAATGACTCATCATGGCACACCACATTCATTGTGGTGTTATCGAAAACAGGCACCTGTATTATCGTTTATTTATTTGAAACTTTCTTAGCATTGTTTAGAAAAGACTATTAAAATTCTTTTTTTAACAATGGTCTTAGTTATCATTGTTATTAAATAACATAACATCAGAGACGGTATTGTGTGTAGTAAAGTCGTATTGTTCGCTTCGGTTTTGTAATCGTTCGTAAATTTATTCAGATTTTGTGTTTGCGTGTCTTTTGTCTATAAGGGCAACAAAACGTAAAAATGTTGTAGTGACAATGGAAAAGAAACTAGAAGCATTAAGTAGAATTGATAAAGGTGAATCTTGCAGCATTAAATTATGGTGTCGGTACATCTACAGTATCGGATTGGAAGAAAAATAGAACTAAAATCGAAGAATTTTTTTTCAAAATGATAACAAAAGACAGTTTGGACAATCGGTGCAAAGCTAATAAAGCTAAGAATGAGACATTTGACGACGCTTTGTATGTGTGGTTTTGTGTGGAATGCGAACGTGGTTTACCAGTGTCTGTGTGACAATTATAACGGAGTTTATCTGTAAGCATACCATATTTTATTAATTTTTACCATTTTCTCCGGCTAACCCGGATTTTCGATAACCCGGATCGGCCGCGGTCCCAATTAATCCGAGTTAACGGGGTTCCACTGTATTTACACTTACATACATTAACCTGGAATTTCATTGTGTCTACATTAGTGGCCATAGTCACAAACCTACCCTAGTCAACTGAGGTACTGTCTTTCGCAGATGTGGTAATACCGGGTTTGATACATTATTGCTAAATAAACTTTGTGAATAGTAACTTTTCACAAAATAGACAAAATAGAGTTTTAATAGTTTTTACTGTACTTAAATATTTTTTAATATTCAGTGGTAATAACATATTATATTTTGTTTTGGTATTTAAATTTACCTAAATATTTATAGAAATATACTATACTAAATTCAAGATGCAGTAGAAATAAACAAACCAAGACACGTTAAATGCTACTATGAGCACTCCCGAATCATAATTTACAATGTATATACATTGTAAATCCCAAATCATGATTTCCAAAGTTTGTACATTGTGAATTATGATTCGGGAGTGCTCCTAATAGTAGCATTTAACTTGTCTTGGTCTGTTTATTTCTACTGCATCTTAATTTTAAATTTAGTGTAGATGTGGCCATCATAGGACGCTTACTTATAGATGCAATAAAATTATTGGTTTATTTTCATTTTAAATGTTAAGGCCGCGTCCCACCATCAAATAATTTGATCAAACTGGTTTGAGCAAACTGAAAGTGACAGTTAGTGACGTCACATCCTGAGTG
This sequence comes from Diabrotica virgifera virgifera, assembly GCF_917563875.1. Lineage (NCBI taxonomy): Eukaryota > Metazoa > Arthropoda > Insecta > Coleoptera > Chrysomelidae > Diabrotica > Diabrotica virgifera. The sequence goes on from NC_065451.1 coordinate 174,526,345, forward strand.
TTCATTGTGGATAATAATGAAAAATTTTAATTTTAAATAAAGTACAAACAAGTTAGACCACTCAATACAAAAAAATTGATCAAACTAGACTGATAGTGAGAGCACAGATTTTTAGAAATTCAAAAAAACTGCAATTGTGACGTCACTTTGACGTACTTCCGGAGTTTGCTCAAACTGTTTGATCAAATTATTTGATGGTGAGACGCGGCCTTTATACTTCCAGTATTGTATGTATTACCTAGTATTAAAACATATATTTTTAATTAAAAATATAAATATCTTATTTTTATAATGAACAACATTAAATTTACTTCTTGCGGGAGTAGAAAAAAGTTATAGTAAATATTTTTAACTCGTTTAGCTTTTGATGATATTTGCCATATGTTTGTGTAAGACATGTTTAACGAGTAGTCTAAGGACATATTATTATACTTTGTTATACAAAATAGACATAAAATTTTGAAACTTTCAGCTTCACTTTTTCATTGTTTCAATATTAAATCCCAAATTTAGACTCTCCACCATTTTCTCATAAAAAAGTATGTTCAGTTTTTACCCCAGGTAGACCGAAACCACCAAAAAATTGATGTTACTCAAGTTTTTAAGTATTAAAAAAATGCGTTTCATCAGATACACAAAATAATAATAAAAACTTTACTATTAAACCAAAGTTTTAGTTAAAATAAAAACAAAATGTTTGCATTCTGTGTAGAGTTACAAAAATAAGTTGAAATGCTATTTAATTTCGTATTATTTCCTGGTGATCCTCTGCCATACTAATTTTACATTGTTCTTACATGCAAGCATTTGTAAATTAATTTACCATTAAAGGGCGGCCAAAGGTATATTCATATTAAATAGGTGGTTGTAGTTTTGTATATTTTATTTTCATTTGTATTATTTTTGTTTTGTAATATTTTTAAGAACAAATAAAATAATTATAATAATTATTCTGAACTGTTGTTTCTTTATCGAACTTCTTTTTTTTTTTGAAAAAAGTATCAACAAATCCATATATTTAAATTCAATATAAATGTAAATTTTATAGATAGAATTTACATAAAACAAGAATTTTTAATGAATGTTCGTTCAGTTTATCTATCCTTCTTGTCTTTTTTCCTTATGCCTATTACGGTATCGGATCATGGTCTGTTGTTTCTTTCACCCATTTTTCTACGCTTTTCTGTAGTACGCTTTAAAATTAATTAAAAATTAAAAATGACTAAAAAGCCATGTATAGGTTAAATGAATTTTAAGTTAAGATACTTAATTTTTAAAGTTAAATTTCCAAAAATTATTATTATTAATATTGAAGTGAATAAAAGTTATCAAAATTCTTCTAAAAACAAAACTGTTATACACACACCGGCAAAATTAGCCGAACACCTTAAAAATGGGACATGTTTGATGTCTCGAATTTCCTAAACCTGTTGTCCGATTTAAGTGATTCTTTTAGTATGTTATAGCCTTATTATTTAAGAATATCGTTGTAATAATATTGTTGCTAGACAGGTAAATGTCATTTTATACCGGGTGTAACAATCATGCTGTGTTTTTTTCTTAAAGTTCGGAACACCCTGTGGAATATTCTATCATATATAAAATATTAAAATTAAAACTCGATTGTAGACTTAGGCTTTCTTAACATTTTCTTTTTTGATTCATTTGCTTATGTTGGAAAATAAAAAAAGTTAGGTATATGCTTTAACAACTAGCCGTTTTTTATCAATAAATCCTCGTAGTAGGGGAGGAAAGTATGCTAAATTTGCAGTTACTCGAGCGTTATGGGGACCTATTGGATTGTGAAGAGTGGGTGCTTAAACCAAAAAAAGTTAAGTTAAATTTTCCATAAAGTGTGGAACTCTCCATTTTTAATTTAATTTTCCATTTATCCACCAATAGTTTTTTTCCGATTAGAGCGCCATCTATCCATAATTGGAAAAAATGTTGCGAATAAAAGTTCCAAATCTGCAATAAAAATTGGGGGCTCCTATTTAAGATTTTAAAGTAACCCACACCCCACCTCCGTGGGGGGTCGTGTTTGTTGCCATTCGGTAGATTTTTGAAAAATATTGAATAGAGATATTTTGCAATTTTTCGATCTGATGTTTCGCGAAATATCGCAGGGTTCGTATTTAAAATTTTCAATTTACCCCCCACCCCTCTCCTTGGGGTGTCACGAGCCCCCGCGGAGGTGGGGTGGGGGATTTAATTTAAAATCTAAATATGAGCCCCAATTTGCATTGCAGATTTGGATTCTTTATGTAAAAATAAGCAATTTTTATTCTACACATTTTTTCGAATTATGGATAGATAGTGCTATAATCGGAGAAAAATGATTGTTTCAAATGGAAAATTAAATTAAAAAATGTTCCCCACTGTATGGAAAACTTAACTTAACCTCTTTCTGATTTTACCACATACTCTTCAAAGTCCAATAGGTCCCCATAACGCTCGAGTAACTGCAAATTTAGTATACTTTCCTCCCCTACTATGAGGATTTATTGATGAAAAACATGGAAACTTGTTAACGCACATAACTTTTTTATTATCTCACGTAAGTAAATGAATCAAATAGGAGAATGTTAAGAAAGCCTAAATCTACAATCGAGTATTAATTTTAATATTTTACATATGCTAGAATATTCCACAGGGTGTTCAAAACTTTAAGACAAAAACACAGTATGATTGGTACACCCGGTATAAAATGATATTTACCTGTCTAGCAACAATATTATTACAAAGATATTCTTAAATAACAAGGCTATAATATACTAAAAAAAATACTCAAATCGGACCACTGGTTTATGAAATTCGAGACATCAAACATGTCTCATTTTTAAGGTGTTCGGGTAAGAAAGAAAACTCAAGAATACCTAAAAGTAATGTTCAAAAACTTTCATGCATTGTTGGTTATACTTATAGTGTGACCAACTAGCCCAAAAAATCCGGGACAAGGCTTCCGGGCCATCCGAATTTTCAACGTTTTGGTAAAATTTTGTTTTGAAATTTTGAATACGTTATTCTTTTAAGAATTCACATCAAATTGAATTGGTGGACGCAAAAAAGTCGACAATTTCTAGAATGTAATACTAATTTTTCTTCTACGGCACTACAGTCCAAATTGAGCCTTGGCCTCCTTTATTTTTTGCCTCCACACTTGTTTGTCTGTGGCTGCTCTGAGGATATCCATAAACTACGTCGTTGAGAAGAGGGAGGGGCGGGGGCTTGCTTATTTCGACGAAATACGACAGGGGGGCTGGGGAGGTATGAGTGCTCATTCGACGTCGTTTAATATATTGGTATATTTAAATTTGTCGCTATTGTCTTTATAAATATAATTTTTTACGAGCTTTTACCAGCATTAAAGTATCAGATATTCATATGAAAACGTATAGTTTTTGAAATGAAATTGAAAATAAAACAAAACGTTTACGAATAAATACACCTTTGTTAAAATTAAAAAGAATTCTCTTATAGATACTTTTATCGCATACATTTCGTTTTTATCGCTCACAGCCTTAAAATAATATTAGGTAGCACTTTTGTACATGACAACAAACAATAAGACATTGTTCTTTGGGTTTAAACAAGCGCTTCTATATAATATACAGAACAACGTCTGGAAGCAAATAATATTAAATTGTTAATTCATTTATGTGCTGCATAACTGTGTGTGAAAAAATAGTTCTGAAAGAATGAATGGAAATAAAATCAGTGGCGGCCGGTTTTAAATATTTGTATCTGTGAAAAAAAAAATCTATCAGATAATACAGACTAAATTTTATTTATGGTTTTTAAAAGAATTTGATCAATCCGAGCGTTAAGTGATCCCTGCGCATAACAGACTTCTCAAAAAATGAATGATCCGAGCCATTTATCTGACTTTTCGGCTAGCCGTCCCTAACATCCGTAGCTTGACAATTTACACGTAAAACTCAACGACATAACAATTCGATGAGCAAGCGAACATTACTTCTCTCCGTGGGCAATAGCAGATACGGCATGGCAGGTTAAGCGGCAAGTACGGCACATTTCGGTCTGCCGGTCGGTGTTTCATTTGAAGGCATGCATCGGTAGAAATTGTCAAAAATAATCACGCCGTTTTACGTCGTTTAATTGATATTGTAATTTTTTTAAGTTGTCAGGAATTATCATTTAGTGGACATGATGGATCGAAGCATTTGTTAAAAATCAAAGTAATTATAGAGAATTAATAAAATTGTTTTAGAAATACCTATTTACTTTCTGATTCGAAGTGTATTCGTAATACAGAATGAACTAATACATATAATCAAATAGTTAAATTTTGAATAACGTTGTTGAATCTGAGATTTAGAAAACCATTTGCTTTTCACTGAAAGTAGATGAAACTTCTGATTATCATGTCATTCACAATTATCAATTATTTTGTTCGATACGCGTTACGTGGTAATATTTATGAGAGGTTTTTAGGTTTTAGAGATGTGAGTAAAAGCAATAAGGCAGAATATATTTTTGGTGTTTTAAAGAACAGATTCAAATTTTTTGATACCAAAAATAAATTGGTAGGGCAAACTGGGGCAATCTTATGACGGCGTTGCTGTGATGAGTTGTGAATTGAATAGTCTCCATGCAAAAGTTAAAACTATTGCATCACAAGCTTTATTTACTCACTATTATGCGCATATAATGAATTTAGTTTTACATGATACGTGTAAAAAAATAAAGAATATCGTCTTTTCTTGCCAGTTTAGCTCACCTAAACGGATTACTGCTTTAGAACAAATTTGTTTCGAAAAAAAAAGCGAACAGTTTGTCAGACGCGATGAAATTTTAAATCTCGGTTAGTTTTATCTAAGCAGATTATCTCTTATAGTTTTAGTATCTGTAGCAGATTTTCGTGAACGGCTTTTGGAAATTTTTGATTTTATTATCGAAGGCGATGATTTTGAAAGTGGCGATACCTCGATCCGTGAAGCAATCGGTTTGAGAACTTTATTAAATACTAATGACTCTTTCAATATTTTTTTAAATATTTTTAAGACAGAGTTTGCCCAATATATTCCTTGTTGTTCAAAATCAGTCAACTGACATTATTTATTCTAAAAATAGAATAAGAAAGCTGGTGCAAAATCTCAGAGATTTTCGTAATGATAGTAGTTTCCAATATATACGCAGTGACGTTTTGGATTCGCTTGCTATTTCCGAACCACCCCAAAAAAGACAACGACATGATACATATCTCGAAAAACGAGTAAGTATATCTTGAAATTTTGGATACCTACTATTATATGCAAATAGATACTCGTTTTTCGAATTTTGAAGATTTGCAAATTTTTGGCCTCTTTGACGATTTAAAATTTAAAAGTTACGTTCGCCAAAGAATTTCCAAGATATTTATTATTACAAGTTAGGTACTTAAAAATTATGCTGGTCCAAATATTTTCAGAAAGTGGGATAAGTTGCACAATATGTATGTATAATTCTATGTAGTAAGTACTGCAATTCATTACAACAAACTGTTTATCAATTTTCTTATTACCATCAATTTCTGCCTAAAAAAAACGGGATTTACCTTGTCTCAAAAGAATCAACACGTATTGTCGAAACACCATGAAACAAGAGAGAATGTCAAGTACATCAAACAAAAAAAGCAAAAAACAACAAAATCTCCTATGATGAATTAAGCCTTTTAGTTTGATGGTATACCTATATGAGGAGACAAAAAAACCTTGCCGACCCTGTCTCCAAGGCCACGAGCCGCCACTGAATAAAATATTCTGTTCTATTTAGTTAGGTAGTCGTATTTATACTTAGATACGATTTATACGCAAAATCTTGGTCCAATAGTCCAATGCTATTTAAATGCATTCATTTTTTTCGAATACTCAGAAAACTAATAAAAATTTTTAAAAAATTGAGAGGCAGATTGAGATTACCGAGGGCCAAAAGTTTCTGAAAAGATATATAATGTTTATGTAATAATGTAATCTTTCATTCTGCGTTTATATTTTTCTAATATATTTATTAGTTTTCTCAGGATTCGAATAAATAATGCATTTAAATAGCATTGGACCAAGATTTTGTGCCTACCCCCTTAATTGTTCTTGTTATGATACATTCGCAAATAAAGTTTCAAGGTTGATTAAAAAAAACAGAAATAACATTTAATTTTTTTAAATCAATGAAAGGGGGGTCGTGAACTGCAATGACGACGTCGACATGGGGGAGGGTTCGTATGTAAACGACGAATTACGACGGAGGGGGGGAGGGCTGTAAAAAGTTCAAATTTTTTACGACGTAGTTTATGGATACCCCTCTTCTCCATACACCGACTCCTAAAAGTGCTTGTGCCTCGCTGTTTTCTGTGTTTTCCCAGCGCTTTCTTGGCTTTTCAAATGGTCTTTTTCCCAACATTCTAGCGTTCAGTGCTCTTTGTAATACTAGTACTACATCAAAAATTTCCTTTTTTGAGAACGATTTCCGGATTGGGAGTCGAAACGTCAAAAACTAAGAAAAATGTAGTTATCATTACAACCAATTGTCGCTTAATCCCAACAAAAATATTGTCAGCATAAAAATGTTAAATAATAAGATGATATTAAAGTTCTATATTTAAAAAAAAATGGCCCGATTTTCATTGAAAAGTCCCGGATTTCAGATATTTTTTTCAGCTTTGTCCCGAGTTCGACTGAATTGGAGTTGGTCACACTAGGTATACTGTATTATACTAAACCAAAATTATTAAAGAAATTTCTTAAAAATAAGATCAAATTTACAATTTAATTGAATCTGGGTGTTAACACAGTTTTGAGGGTTTCTTTTTTCATTCAAAATTACCGCTCAAAGTTTGTCGCACTTATTTAGAAACACCCCCCAAGTAGCAATTTGTCGACGCGACAATGTTGTCTACCGCGTGGCAACGTTTTGTTACAACGTTGTTATTGCCTAGAAGACGACCCAATTCTGCACTAATTTGGTGAACGATTTTTGAGTTGTCTTGACGTTGCCTAGGCAACCTTAAGCGTTGCATAAGACAACTGAAGCGACTATAAAAAGTGCCTGCGTGCAATGGTTGCTCAAAGAGTCGGACTGGTTATGTTTTTTTACCTATATAAAAAGTAAACTATTTTGACATCATATCAGGTATTTAAATTTATATAATTACATAAATAAGGACTTAAACAAAATTACTTGATGTGAAATTTATAAACGCCTCTCAGATTACCGTCAAATATGGATATTCCACCTTTAAAAAACACACGCGCTCATTTTTTATCACCTTTTTAACAAAAAATATGTAAATTTAAAAAATCTAATTTTAATATAAAAGCCAGAATTTATGTTAAAGATGTTTTGTATAAATTTAATGTATTGATGGTGCTTTTAAAGGTATTAGAAAATGCCTGCATTTTTTATATTTTGTGTTTTTATTTTCTTTACATCCCAAAAAAACCAAAATGGTGCATTAAACAACATTACCAATATTACTTAAAATATACCTTAGGGAGTTTTTGTGCACACAAATACGTAAACGTAACGCATCTTTTTGACATATACGCTTGCGCATTAATGGTTGAACTCCCGTATCGCGATACGTATTACCTAAGGTTACGGGCTGGTACGTTAGGTTCATACGCATCCCTATCGAGCCGAAAGTCACCGAATGCACACGAGGATCTTGCCCGATTACCTACCAAATGAACATTTCATCAGCGTACTCCCTGTTTATAAACATTTTAAGGTTATATTGGTTATTGGTTTAGTCTATTTGAGTAAAATTATTCTGTGTTTGTAATTCGAAACTGGAGCTTCATAATAGATTTAAAATTTTATTGTTTTTAAGTTGTCTATTAATAAAGCAAAACAAACAAATCTTGTATTAATTTAAGAAATACAGTGATCACCACAATTAATAACTAGATAAACAAATGACCTAGTTTCAGTAAAATTTTCAAATAAATATTACCACACTATTTACATTATACCTACTGGAATTCTGATGTAGGTATACAATAATTTACAACTAAAAAGTAGGTATAAACAAAAATAAAACAATTTTAACCTAAGGAAAAATAATATTTTTATATTTAAATAGAAGCAATTAAAACCATACAATTTCATCATTCATTTATCTTTTTTTACATTTGTATATTAATTGTATATTGTGTGAACATTGTTTTATTTTTTTAAATGTCAACGGAATTTAAAAATGACTTTACGATTTGCTTTACGTTACGTTAAGGCAGTTACAAAAACTACCTATTTTAACATTCATCCTCTACGACACGTTAGTTGCTTTACGTATACAGAGATGCGTACGTTACGTAGCAACAAAAACTCCCTATTACCAACCATAGACGGATGACACAACCGAGAAGTCCAATCGCCGACCAAACACGGCCTGGACCGACTATCCCAACCACTTTAGAACGCACTCTCTTATTGGGTGACAGAGGTCATGTGACCAGTGCAATGAAGTGCATCATTCTCCTTAACAGCGTTGCCACATTTAGTAGATATCTACTGTTTTGGTATATTTTTGATATTATTTAAAAAATTCTAGTAGGCAACGTTTTTTATTAGATGTTTGGTATATTTCAATATTTTGTTATCACTAAAATAAAATTTGCTTTTTAATAGTATTCACCCCATTTCTAAATTAATTTTCAGACATTTTGTTACAATTTCCCAATGTCATTACCGAAAATAAGATTCAGGACGTAGATGATGATAATAGATGGACAGAGAATAGACAAGGTGGAAACGGCGGGTTCGTTGGGAAAATATTCCCATGAGATATTTTTGCATAATCACATTCGTGAGACATCCCAGAATAAGGTTCAAGAAGTCGCCCACGAGAAAAGTGGGCCAATTTTTTTTTAACAATTTTTTTTTAATCGAATTGCAAAAATAAATATTTTGGCCCGGACTAATTTTTTTTAGATTATTTGGACCATTCTGGACAAAAAAGGTCTCTTATAAATTTTCTCTAAAGTTGATCTTTTTCGAGTTAGAAGCAAGTTAAAATTTGAAAAACACGAAAATGGCCATTTTTAAGGCCTAATAAGTCGGTCAAAAATTATTATTTTGAAAGTCAGAAAGTGACTAAATCAAAGTTTAAAGTCACCGTTACATGATCCCGAAGAAATATGTTTCATTAATTTACTACTAAGCTGTTATTTTTAATTAATAACAATGAGTGGTTGTATCGTATTGACGCTGCTGTAAATGTGAGTGCGAGGACTGCTGGAATAGCTTCTCTCTCGCACTCAGCATTTACAGCACCGCACACGTGAATGGCGCTTATTATTATTACTTAAAAATAACAGCTTAGTAATAAAATAATGACGAAAATTTCTTCAGGATCTTGTAGGGGGGGCTTCAAACTTTGATTTAGTCATATATTGACTTTCATAATAATAACTTTTAACCGAGTTATTAAGCCTTGAAAATCGCCATTTTTCGTTTTTTTCAATTTTAAATTGCTTATAAGTCGAAAACGATCAACTTTAGAGAAAAATTATTAGAGACCTTTTTTGTCCAGAATGGTCCAAAAAATTAAAGAAAAAATTGCTCGGGCCAAAAATATTGATTCTTGCAATTTGATTAAAAAAAATTGTTAAAAAAAAATTGGCCCACTTTTCACTTGGGCGACTTCTTGAACCTTATTCTGGGATGTCTCACGAATGTGATTATGCAAAAAAATTTCATGGGAATATTTTTCCTTTCGAACCCGCCGTTTTCGCCTTGTCTAGAAATGAAACTGGTAAATACCAGATCTAAATAAGGAAATCTTCATATAATTGGTTTGGAGAATTTTCAAAATTATTGTAACGCTCGGTTTCATAATCAGTTAAGGATTTTAAATTTTAAGTAAGTTGGTACCTACCTTTATCACAATTCATATATGGGTAAATGTCAACTTTAAAGTGAACTTTACTTAATGTTTACTTTAAGTTGATTATGAAACCGGGCGATTTTGACAGGTAACCGTTAACACAGATTTTACTGTATTTACAGGGCCTAAAAAGAATCTACTGATTTCTATTGATTTTTTGAAAGCAAAACTACTATCCGCTGCAAGATAATTCGGATGGAATTCAGACAAAATATGTACAAAAAGTACATATTTTGTCGGAGTTTCAGCCAAATTATCTTGCAACGGATATAGTACTGAAAGAGTAAGAACTGGCCTGGCAACCCTGTCTAGCAAAGCTGATACAAAGATTAGAGCTTATCAAATCTACTGTAAAACAATGGACAATGGAGAAACCAGCTAATAAAAAACAAATAAACAGGTTGTTAAATAAATCGAAAATTTCCAGCAAAATAAAATATAAAATAATAAGAAAAAAGTAAGGTTATAAAGTAAATTCTTTTTTTGCTCCTGAAGTTGCCGTAAACGTGTCACATATCTATAGAACTATACGTAAAGGCCCTGTGGTCGTGAGAGACAACTACCTAGTCGGCCAGAAAACCCATGGGCGTAAATTAGTTTAGCATTATAACGTTTTTAAGTAGTTGCGATTGTTGAAAAAACTTGACTGTGATATGTAGTTGTCACGATAGTAATAACTTAGTTGCCCATATAACTAAAGATATTACTTAACGTTGTAACATCGTCATGTCAGTCGGGTTAGGGGTCGTTGGCCGAAACAACTGAAAATGCTCTCGGACAACGTTATATACAGTGCATTTGTTTGTACTGACAACCAATGCGTCGAAAAATTGCTACTTGGGCCTGTATTGATGAAAAAGATGGTTGGCTGTTAAAGTACCAAGTTTAGTATCTAACTTTTTTTATTATACAGGGTGTCCCGAAAAGATTGGTCATAAATTATACCACAGATTCTGGTGTCAAAAATAGGTTGATTGAACCTCACTTACCTATACAATAGAGCACACAAAAAAAGTTGCAGCCCTTTGAAGTTACAAAAGGAAAATCGATTTTTTTCATACCTATATCGAAAATTCTAATGCTAGCTGCACCAACAAATCTTAAGCCCTAGCTTAATCCAGTTCAGCTTATAGATAGGACCGCTATATTTAAGTCTCACTTACGTTGCACCATAATTTTCGATTCTTATCTAAACCGCATCCACGTGGCAATCCATTGTAGCAAGCTGAAAATTGATTTAAGACTCAATGGTGCTACGCGTACATTTCGTAAGCTGAGATTAAAGGACGTCTTAAGCTTAAGATCTATTCATGCAACCAGGCATTAGAGATTTTTTATTGAAAATGGACATGTGGCATTCTTATGGCAGGAACATATTTAAAAAAACAACAGTGAAATTTGTACACCCCATAAAAATTGTATGGGGTTTTATTCCCTTAACCCCCCCCCCCCCAAATTTTGTGTACGTTTCAATTAACTTATTGTTGTGGTACTATTAGTTAAACACCATATTTTTTAAACTTTTTTGCCTCCTGGTATTTTTTCGATAAGCCAGTTTTTATCGAGATGCGGCTTCTTTTTTAATATGTATACATTTATAAGGTTTCGTTCTTTTAAACCCCCAAATGCTGGTGTACGTACATACCAATTAAACTATTATTGCGGTACCATTAGTTAAACACAGTGTTTTTAAAACTTTTCTGGCTCTTAAGCCTGGAGGGTTAAGGGAACAAAACCCCCATAAAATTTTTATGGGGTGCACAAATTTCACTATAATTTATTTTTAAGATTTTTTCAATTTTAATAAAAAATCTCTAATGGTTTTCGATATATTGGAAAAAATTGATTTTCATTTTGTACCTAACTTCAAAGGGCTGTAACTTTTTTATGTGCACATTTGTACTAAGGTAAGTTACGTTAAATCAACCTATTTTTGACCCTAGAATCTGTGGTATAATTTATGACCAATCTTTTCGGGAAACCCTGTGTGGTGTTCACATCCAAGAATATTACCCACATAACAATTTCATGTTCTTAGTAGATTCATAGAACATACTTTTCAGAAAAAGTATATACTTAGAATATGCGTAATTACCATTGCGAATGTGCAGAGCATATACTGAGTATATACTACATTACAGTACTTAAACGTTCTATGTATATACTTAGAATGTACTACCGCACTTCTTTTCAGTATATACCAAGAACATACTTTTTAGAAGATTCTAAGGAGGTGCTATAAACCTTCTATTTATATACTTAGAATGTACTATCGCACATATTTTTAGTATATGGGAAGAATATTCCAAGGAAGTGCTATATACCTTTTAGTTATATACTTAGAATGTACTATCGCACATATTTTTAGTATATGGGAAGAATATTCCAAGGAAGTGCTATATACCTTTTATGTATATACTTAGAATGTACTATCGCACATATTTTTAGTATATGGGAAGAATATTCCAAGGATGTGCTGTATTTCGCAGAAGTATGTTTTCAACATCACCCAATCTCATCCTATAGGTTCTACCAAAGAATACTAAGTATTCTTTGGTTCTACTAATATATTATATTTACATATTCTAATTGCATATGAGAATGTAGTTATTACATTCTACAATATTACGTAAAAAGTAAGTATAAAATATATAAACTTTAGTTAGTTATATAGGTACCTATGTATAATAAATATTATATGGGTAAGTAGCCTATATATAAAATATAAGTTATATTTAGTTATTATGTGCACATCAAAATAAAAATGCTGCTTATATAATTATATACTTGTCAAATATATATAATATGTACGTAAATTACTAAAATTTATAGGTATCTATATACATTATACATACTTTTACTTACTAGGTATTTAGGAAATATTGAAGTACCAATATCAATTTATTATTTTCAAACTGCTTTTTATGTTCTTAAAAATGTTTTAGTCCTTGTAGCTAGAAATACTTGGTCCTACCTAACAGCGTAGACATAAATGCATAACTGTACTGGAAACTATTTTCATATTTTGCTCTTTTGTTACCTACCCCCTTCCCTTGTGCAGGTATAAAATGCACTGCAAGGGTCAGAATGACAATGAATGGCCGTTTCCGGATTCCCGAAAATTATAGGTAAAAATACTTATGGTATAAACTCAAATCAAAATGGTATATTCATTTCAACTGAAAACGAAACGAGAATTTCTCATTTTTCTTCAATAGAATTAAGTTTTAAACTTTTTACCATACAATTAAAACGGTTAAAAAAATGAATTAGATAGTTCACTAGTACCTACCAAAATACATAAATTTGATTAATTATTTTTAACGCGAAGTTGATAATCTATAGGCTAACATTATTCTTCTTCCTATAGGTAGGTACATACAGTATATTATTTTTAAGATATTTTAAAAGTATATACAAGTATGTGTTAAGCATATACTTTTGCATATACTTACGCATATACTAAGAATATTCGATTAAGGTATATTCTAAGAATAAACTTTTACGAACATTCCGAGATACTACGTACCCGAATGTGCTCAGTATATTCGGTGCAAGAATATTCTTTGAGGCACATGCAAAGAACATGAAATTTAGAATGTTTTTTATGGTACATGCTATACTTGTACTACGCATATACTAAAAAGGATATACTTCGACGAATGTTGGTAGGATATGCTTAGAACATGATGCGAACATCATTGTTATGTGGGTAAACAATTTAGACGGCATGAAACCTTTATTCATTATACTCGATGAACATATGCTAATATCTAAATTACATATTGTAGGTTATCTGTGAAGTTGGTCATAGATAGATTGGTAGAGGTGGGAAGTAACATAACTGTTACAGGTAGCATACATTACATCCCTCCACACCAAGATCCGAATATAAAAACCACATTGTCATAGTCTTAATTATAAATCTAAACGATCAGGCGGTCTGATGGTTCTTCTCAATCTTTCCTTAATATTAGGTGACTGCAACCCAACGGTTAATTGTGATGCACTGTCTTTAATTGACGAAGGAACCGCACTGATATCTTCACTCGAAAATTCGGTTTCAACACTACCGGACACTCCTTGGGTCTCACTGGTATTTTTTAAAGTTACCAAAGCTTCAGTTTCACTTAAAGGTAATGGCAAACTTACAGAAGTACTTGGAACTGAACTTAGTGGATCACACGTATCTCTATCCTTGTCATCAGAAATTTTAGATATTTCTTCATCGTAAAAATGACCACATTTAACAATTTGGTCCAAATGTCTTTTCCATTCAAGACTTGGATTATCTAAAGGCTGACATAGAAATGTTTGATGTCCTAATTTTCTAACTATTTTACTCTTTGCCCATTTAGGCTTTTGTGCATTTACCCTGTAATCCCTAACATAAACATCTTCTCCTTCTATAAATTCTACCACCCTATTACCTTTATGGTATTTTATCTGTTGTTCTCTAGCTCTCAATGTCTTATCGTTAAATGTCAAAAAGTCAAATCTGGTTTTAATTTTACGCCCAAACATGAGATAGGCAGGAGTTTGAAATGTCACTGAATGAGGGGTAGTTCTGTAAGAAAATAAATATTTTGAAATCAACTCAGATATACTCTTGCTCTGGGAGCCTGTTAACATTTTGTTTATTGCATATTTTAGGGTTTTAACTGAGTTTTCGGCCGCTCCGTTTGTCGCTGGATGATAAGGAGCTGAAGTTTTATGAATAATGCCATTATTTTTACAAAATCGCTGAAACTCCTCTGAATTAAACTGTGGACCATTATCTGAAATAATTTGATTTGGCAACCCAAATCGGGCAAAACAGTCTCGAAGTTTACTGATGGTATGTTCTGAGTCAGTCTTTGACATCTCATATACCTCGGGCCACTTCGAGTATGCATCTGTAATAACAAGATAATTCTTCCCATGATACGGTCCTAAAAAATCAATGTGAATTCTATCAAACACATGAGCTCCTTCCTGGAATTTAATTAAAGGTGCCTTCCGTGGAGTTGTAGTATTCTTTAAACATGCTTCACAAGATTTTACAAACAATTCAATATCTCCATCTAAGCCAGGCCACCAAAAATATTGCCTTGCTACTGTCTTCATTCGAACTATTCCGCTATGAGTACTATGCAATTCCTGTAAGATTTGTTTATGAAACTTGGAAGGTACCACTACCCTATACCCCCACATAATTAAATTATTATCAATGGTAAGCTCATTAGCCCTGTTAGCATATGCTTTCAATTCATCTGGAACTGTTTTTGGCCAGCCATTTCTTACATACTTAAAAACTTTGCTCAAACAGATGTCTGACCGTATTCCTTTAATTATTTCTACAGCGGTAACTGGTAATTTATCCTCTACCAGAAAATTAAAATAATCAAACTCAACATCACTTCCCAGGCAACCAAGTGACGTCAACAACGTCGAGGAAACGTCAGTATTTGGTGGAATATATACACGTGGTTGAACATTACGTCATATCGACGTCTTTTGTAGGTGATTTTAAATACGTAAGATTAATACGTTTAAAAGACGTTTTCATTTCAGCCAGCCTAAGTCTGACGTCACGAAATTGGGAGGAGCTTGGAGCTTAAAAGTTAAAAAACTAAGGTTATGTTTTATGTTTGTATCGTCGTTGTCGTTTGTTTGTCCTAGTATTTTATCCTATTTTGGATTCATTTGGATTTTGTTGGCTGTTTTGTGTGTATTTTTTAAAACTTTTGTTTGTCATTTGTAAATTTTATAAATTTACCACAGTGCAAAGTGACTATTTAAGGAAATTATTATTGGAAACTCGGCAGATGTTTTAGAAAGGTAGGCGAAACAGTTTTTATTTACTATTCATTTTTCCCTGATATTTATCAATAATGATGAATTTTGCAAGCAATAACATTATTTCTTTTATTGTTTTAGATATTCATTGAAGCTGAAAATAATTGGAGATTTAGATCCATATACAATTCAGTCATCAGAATTGGATTTTACAGTGCATTCCATCAATTACTGTTATAATGCTATTATAGATAGACTGGTAGAGTCTCACAGTTACTACTTTAAGCAGCAGATGAAAGCATACAAAAGCCTTCAGACACATAAAAGCCTTCACAACTGGATTTGTTTTGAAACATTTGATGTTTTGATGATTTCTATATTATTGTTGGAAAGGTAAGTCTTTATTTTATTTATTCACCATTAAAAAATATATGGATAACAGTATTATGCGTGGTTGCACCAACAGATCTTAAGCTCCAGCTTAGCTAAGCTCTACTTATAGATAGGGCCTCCTTGAGTATCACTTACGTTGCACCATAATTTTCGATTCTTACCTCATTATCAATTATATCTATTACTATATTATGGTATTTTTATTATAATATATTATAATTATATTATTTTAATTCTTATGTTATTCTCGTCTTAAGCTTAAGATATGTTGGTGCAACGGGCATTAGTGTCTTTCGGATAAATGGGTTTTAAATATTAGATTTATTTACGTTTATATATCTGTATGAAACCAGACATATTGTCGTCCTAATTTGTAAACTGTGTAACTCCATATTTCTCTGAAACTGAGTTATTACTGCCATTTATTTGAAAAAATCCCTACTCGTTTAAAAAGGATGCACATGCATATTTTTACCAGAAGAGTAAATAGTGACATCTTCGTATACACTGATCTCCCTTGCAGCAAATTTAGTACGAAAAATATGTAACTCCCCAGTTTGTCATACCACATGATTGACCTCACTGTTTAGAAAGTGATATTTTCAAGAAAGAGTTGGTGGTAAATAATATTAATACACTCATTAAACAATATAGGTACAAATGTTAGTACCTATCTATAAAATATTCCATTTTAGCATTCTATCTTTTAAAATGGGATATACGTAGTATTCGCATTAGTAATATTTAGAGAAATAATTTTTTGTGCCTCTGTAAAATTTTGATATATGGAGTTACACAGTTTACAGATTAGGTCGACGACATGTAATTGCTATGATAGAAAAGAGAATAATAAACAGTCATGATTGTTTGTTCTAAAATTATATTATATGAATGTCTGATTTTAAAATATTCTCAATCATTGTAAAGAACGCAAATACTCTAATGAAAATAAATTTTTGTAGTTGAAGCATTCCCACAAAGATAAAATATTTTTTTTAGGTGAAGAATTCCCAAAAAGCTAATGCTAAACCACTAGATGCTTGGGTGATAGCCAGTTCCAATGGCATAGCAAATGCACATTGTATGTGTATTGCCGGTAATAGTGAAGTTTGCAGCCATATTGCAGCAATCTGATTTGCAGCTGAGTATGCCCACAGCAAGACAGAAGAAGAAGAACCCAGTGCATGTACAGATGTTACAGCTATGAATATTCTCTGGTGAAAAACTAATGAGTTTTCAAGCTGTTCGGTCAGAGTGCTTGTTGTGCTCTTTAAACGAACTGAAATATAAGACGGCTTTGGCTTCATGTTGCAGCGATATGAAAATGGTTAGTCATTTTTAATTATAATGTACTTCTTCATGATGAGTATTTATGTATAGGGCTTTTCATTCACAGTCATTTGTTTCGAGCTTCTGTCATGTGTCACATAATATTAATATTATATCTATGTCATACGTTATTGGTATATACCAATGATACACACCAAAGACATATATGGCGTAGATATATTAATATTATGTGGCACATGACAGATGCTCAAAACAAATGACAGTCGATAAAAAGCCCTATTAGTCTTTTAAGTGTGTATTATCAGATATCACATGTAAATTGTTTTTATCATTTTAATTTGGTCATTACAGTCCCTTAATCAAAAAATATATTTTTCAGGTGTCTGTGGATCTTTTTGTATGCAAAAATTTGTAATAATTATTTGAAATCATTTTGAGGATTATAAGAGTATGGAAATATATGTGAGAACACAGACTATTATAGTTTTGTCCTATTTTTTATCATTAAATCGTCTTCTTTAAAATATATAAATATAAAGCAGATAGTTTTCATTGAAATTCAATATATTGGGTCTTATTTGTATGTATTCGTTTTTGACTAAAGGTACGATTCCGATAACGACTGCAGACAGCAACTGCAAACATCAGTTGCAGTTCTCGGCGTTATGGACGTTACTACTTTGCACTATTTATCTGTATGAGACTGATTCCGACATCTGACTGCAGCTGCTGTCTGGCAGAACATCAGTTGCTAATAATTATGCAAATTATTAGTGCAAAATAATGACGTCTGTCATGGTGACAACTGTAACTGTCATCTGCAGTCGTTGTCGGAATCGTACCTTTAAAGTGTGTGGTATAATTATAATAATTATGTATATTATATAACTTAAATGGTTTAAACTTAAGTTTGTTATTACATTGTGACTTAAATGTTTAATTTGTTAATAAATGATTTATTAGTTTATATGTTGTTTCACTTTTGACACAGTAAATACTTATAATATAAAAAGTGAAAATTCTATGTATGTTATATATATGTTGCATTGAGGATATTGTAATTCTATGCATTTTAACAAGCCTTCCATTTGGTTTTACTTAAATGGAAAAATTGCAATACTAACAATGCCCATACGAATAATTGAATGGGCCTGCCGAATAACGTAAACGCCACATGGTTTGTTTTTGAGAAGTCAAAGAAAAAGTTTTAATATTGTGATGACGGTGAGTTTATACATTTGAAGGGTAGTAATACAGTTTTTAAATACAAAATACAAACTGTATTACTCACCTTTAAAATGTATAAACTCACCATTATCACAATATAAAACTTTTTCTTTGACTTCTCAAAAACAAACCATGTGGTGGACCCATTCAATTATTGTGTATTTCTAAAACCATAAAATGAAAATTAAATCTAAAAAACGACGCAAAATCGACGTAATAACTACGTTTTTCATATCACGTATTTAAAACGTGATAAAAATGACGTGACTTATGGTGGGACATATTCACGTGATCTTCGACGTCGAAAAAACGTGATAAACTGACGTCGTTTGGTGATAATTATGACGTTTTTTCAACGTTTTATAAACGTTATTTGGTTGCCTGGGTTTGTACCTCATTAGGTATGGAAAGAGGCAAGCGTGAAAGTCCATCAGCTGTTTTATTCTCTACTCGCTTAATATGTTTAAAGGTGTAATGAAATCCACTTAAAAATAGTGCCCACCTCTGCAGTCTCCCTGCTGCCATTTGCGGAATGCCCTTTGTCTCTCCGAATATGGCCATCAGTGGTTTGTGATCAGAACATAAAAAGAAATGCTTCCCTAATAAATATTGATAAAATTTTTGTACACCCCAATATATTGCCAAAGCCTCTTGGTGTATAACGGAATACTTAGCTTCATGTTTGCTTAACACTCTTGAAGCAAAACTGATTGGCTCCTCTGACCCATCTGGATACACATGCATTAAAACAGCACCTAAGCCAACGCTGGAAGCATCACAAACCAATTTCAAGTCCATCTGTGGATCATAGTGTGCAAGGCCCGCACCTGAAGAAATTTCCCTCTTTGCCTTTAAAAATGCATTCTCACACTCTGAAGTCCACTTAAAACGTTCATCTCTTCTTAATAACCTATACAATGGCTCCAGTACTGTTGATAAGTTGGCCACAAAACGACCATAATAATTGATCATCCCGACATATGCCTTAACTTCAGAGATATTTTGGGGTCTGGGGCACTCAATAATGGCTTTAATTTTTCCTGGATCTTTATGTAACCCTTCCTTATCAATAATATGCCCCAGATACCTTATTTCAGGCCGGAAAAACATGCACTTATCTAAATTTAATTTAAAGCCTGCCTTCTGAAGTCTATTAAAGACATTTTCCAAATTTTTTAGATGCTCCTCTCTATTAGGACCTGTTACCACAATATCATCTAAGAAATTAATAACATTTGGAATACCTAACAAAACTTTTTCTACAATTTTTTGAAAAATGCTACAGGTCGGTCTTGTACCATATGGTAGCCTGTTTACCTGATAAATACCTCTGTGTGTGCTCCAACTTAAAAGTTTTTTTGTCTCCTCCGTTAGTTCCAATTGGTTGTAAGCATTTTTGAAATCCAGTTTTGTAAAAAGGTGCCCACCCTGGAGGGCTGCAAATAACTCCTCCACTCTTGGCAATGGATGCTTGACATCAATTAGAAATTTATTTACGGTTATTTTGTAGTCAGCACATACACGGATTTTGCCTGTCTCCTTGACAATGGGAACCAGTGGGGTGCCCCATTCAGCATTTTCAATCAAGGTAATGACACCCTTACTTTCAAGTTCATCTAATTCTGCATTAACATCCCTTTTAAAAGCAAAAGGTAATGGCCTTGGTTTGCAAAATATAGGTTTTGCATTTGGTTCCATTTTTAAGTCAACCTTTTCAAACCTATAATGCCCTAATTCATTACTAAAGAGAGAACTATATTTTTTTACTAACCTTGCTATCTCTGCATCCTGATCTATTTTATTTATATTAATGTTAGGAACTCCCGGTAATTTAATCTCGAAATTAAATGTCTTCATTAAATCTCTACCAATTAAGGCTGTTGTTCCATTTTTTATTATAATTAACCTACAGTTATCTACCCTAACATTATTATATTGAATAGTTACGAAAATCTCACCTAAAGGTGTAATAATACTTCCATCAAATGATCTGAGTCTAACTCTAGTTGGAAGTAATGCACTGGTTTTGAAATATCTGATATAAATATTTTCAGGAAGGACAGAGATACCTGCGCCTGAATCCAGTTCCATTAAAATAGTACAATCATTAATTAACATATTTGCCTTGTGTGGTTTTATAAAACCATTATTAACATTATCAAAAGAGGTATGGTACATGTTTACAAAATCAAAATCTTGTACATTTTCTGAATCAGAATTTTCACTCTCTACAGGTCCTACATAATGAGTACTTTTTCCTTTGTTTTTATTACACATTTTAGCCAGATGGCCAACCTTCCTACAGACCTTAAAACTATATTTTCGGTACTTACAATTTCTAAAGTCATGTTTTATTCCTCCACACGCATTACACTTTGACTCTCCATACAAACCTCCTGAACCTCCTTCTCGTGCTTCTCTATTTCTGCCTTGGTTAACACTGGTGCTTGATATCTTATTTACTGGAACTGAAGTGTTGGCTTCTACTGCTGCAGCTTCTTTTCTCAACGCCAACTCATATAGATGTTCTAAGGTTTTTGTATGATCCTCCTCACATAAGCGATCCAGGACTGGTCCCTTTCTCACACCACAAACGAATTTGTCTTTTAAAACATCGTTTAATGTAGTCCCAAACTTGCAATCTATTGCTTTATTTTTAATTCTTACGTAAAAGTCTGCCACGGACTCCTTTTCAGCTTGTCTCAAAGAATAAAATTCTATTCGTTCCTTAAAAACAGAAACTTTTTTAGTGAATTGCTTTTGTAGAAGAATACATAGTTCATCGAAAGTCTTATTCTTAGGTAAAACTGGGTCACACAATCCTTTTAATATTTCATAGGCCTTATCACCAATTATTGTCAATAATACTGGAACCATTCTATCATTCTCTACATAATTTGCAATAAAATATTGCTCTAACCTCTCCTGGTATATATTCCAATCAGTACCTATTCGGTACTCTTGTAGGCTGCCTATTGCGCCCCTTAGAACACTCACTTGAGTTGAAGGAAATACTGCACCTTCCATTTTGCACCTTGCAAATACTAAATTATTCAAGCGCCTTGCTTGTAAAATTGTCTACTGCTTATTTATCTTCGTCGCCAAATTATGTGGTGTCCACATCCAAGAATATTAAACAATTTAGACGGCATGAAACCTTTATTCATTATACTCAATGAACATATGCTAATATCTAAATTACATATTGTAGGTTATCTGTGAAGTTGGTCATAGATAGATTGGTAGAGGTGGGAAGTAACATAACTGTTACAGGTAGCATACATTACACCCTGTATAACACATACAACTGAATAAAAAAACAGGATGTTAAGAAAACCTGAGGCTGAAGTTGGGTTTTAATTTAATTATTTTATAAATGCTAGAATATTCCATAGGGTGTGGTGAACTTTAAGAAAAAAACACAATTTGATTGGTACACCCGGTATACATGGACAATATAATTGTCATTGTCTAGCAACAATATTATTACAGCGATATTGTCAAAGAATAAGACTGTAATATATTAAAAAATCACTTAAATCGGATGGCAGGTTTAGGAAATTCGAGATATCAAAAATTACCCATTTTCAGGGGTGCCCGTTTTTCGTGCCGGTCATTGGATGAGAGTAGAATTAATGAATATAGACGTAAGTAGTATATAGACGGAGAGTATAATATATTATTCGTTGGTAGAATATATAATTCTATGTACATTCGCAAAATTTAATTTAGCATGACTACCCCTCAAAATCCTCCATAACTTCCCCCCCAAAAAAATCCCCCAACCATTTCTGCTTATAAAAATTCCCCCAGACGTTTTCAAATTACATACATCAAAATTGTGGCAAAATACCCCAATCTGGAAACCCTGAATGCTTGTCTCTTGTCTTACATGCCCGCACAGCGCCAAGGACCGGCTACAAACACAAGCCGACTGCAGATCCTATCAGCTTTTTACGCATACGCGGTACGAATGGATTATTAAGGTTTTATAATTTCACCTAAAATACATCAAAATTTTAATAATTTTATAAAATATAGGCAGGCATGTACATTAACTCCTTCAGTCATAATCGTCGCAGATCTTTACATAATTATATGAAACTTCGTAAAAAGTCATGTTAATGTTAATAGATTAAAATCTTTACAATTTATAAAAACAACTTTATTTACATGAATTATTGACTAATACCTACTGACAACTAACATTTATAAAAATATTCGACATTAACTCGTAACTAAATCATATGACATATTACAAAAGTTGCCTTACACCTGATTTAGAACAAGTTTTTGAATATCCCAGAGATACTGATTCTGTTTCTAAAGAAACAGATTGGAGGAAGAAAAAGTTTCTGTTTCTAAAGAAAGGAAAAAAGATTGAAAGTTCTAAAGTCAATCTGTCACAAACACTCAGAAAAGTAAAAGCCGATTTATATAATACTACAACATACATAATATTTCTTGTTCTTTAGGTATAGTATTTCAAAAAAAACTGCTCATACTAGATTCAAACACACTCAGTCGGCTGCTGATTATACCTTATTTTCAGATCTTAGAACACAATGCAAAACATTAACAAATCAATGCTATAGATCTTATATCTCCAACATCGAGGAATCTATTCACTCAGATTCAAAACAATTTTGGAATCATGTTAACTCATTGAATAAAAAGCCATGGAATTCCAAGTGTTATGCATTTTAATGACTTGTCAGCAGAATAAGTGAGGAAATAGCAAACTTGTTTGCGAGCCATTTTTCTAGTGTCTATCGCTCAGACAAAGTTAATTTAAGTAACTACGATTTTAAATTAAAAAATTCAGTCGACATTCCGTTTATTCAATTTTCACTTTCTGAAGTCTATAAATGGTCTCAAGGATAAACTCAGTTATGGCCCTGATAACATTCCAACATATTTTTTAAAGAGATGTGTGTACAGTTTATCTAAACCTTTACATGTATTATTTAATTTATCTTTGAGACATAGATACCTTCCCTAGTAAGTGGCGTGACAGTTATACAGGGTGTAACAAAAATACAGGTCATAAATTAAATCACATATTCTGGGACCAAAAATAGTTCGAATGAACCTAACTTACCTTGTAGCACTTAGAAATAAGGGGGAAGATAAAAGCTTGGAAAATTTAGATACTGCTTAAATACAAAAGGGTCGAGAAAACTAGGGGATATTTCTAAAAACTACTTTGCTACGGCGGCTCGTGTTTTGGTTGGAGAGCTAAGGTTGTGAGTTCGTTAAGAAGAAGTTAGGGATTAGGGAATATTTACTACTATCAAAAATTTAAACAAGGGTACTTACAGATATCCTGGGGTGTTAAATATAAATCCTGGCTATATTTTGTTAGGGCGCCTTACCAGGAGTTTTACTTTCTATGATCATCCAACATCTTAAAATTTGACTCTAAAAAGCTTTTAAAGTTTGTGGTTAAAATTTTGCCAATAGGTTAGCGGTAAATAAACAGGACAAAATACACAGTTATGGCATTTATTGAAAAATTATTCCTTGACATAACAAAACTTTCAGATTACATAAAAGATTACCTGTAAAAAAAATACATCTACTTTTCTGAACATAGGTTATGGTGCACCAAAAGATAAACAATAATATTATTGCATTGAGGATTTGATATCTGACTTAATTATGACTTGTATAACTGACTGACTGACCTAATTATGACATATATTATAGCATTTGCATTAAAACAAAAATTTATATTCATTCAGGGAACAATGTTTACATTAAAGAATTACTGACTACTCCTCGTAGTACTTAATTATTGAAAATAACAACAACTATGTCACCTGTCAAATATCATTCCGTAAATCTTTTATTTTTAACTATTTCAAAAGGTTTCAAAAAGGATTTTAACATTAACTTACAATTATGTCTTTACAATAATATTTTAATGATGGAAGCAAAATTATTCTTTGTTCTGTTCAACAATTTACTTTTTCATCTTTGTATTTTAAGTTCCAAAAAGATTTATTTTTTTTATGTTGAAAGAAATTAACGTTATTAGTTTGAGAATTTTATAATTATTAAAAGTCACTATACCTTAAAATTCAAAACTTCACCATTGTGAAACTTGACATGACACTTGACAGCACGTACGTAGTTCATACGTCACTCGAAGGGGAAAATGTCAATGGAAAATTACTGATTGCACCATATACCATTATACCATGAAAATACCATAAAACAAAAGAAATTTGCTTATTTACCTCGGGAAATAGGTTTTCTAATCCAGGAGACGGGAGGCTTGGGTTTAATTCATCACTACGATATTAGTACTATGCCGGCTTTCATAAATACATACGCAGTATTTTTACAAAGCGTATATTACACTTTTACCATCAAAAAAGGAACTGCTACACCATCAAACTGATGGTACACCTACTTAACAACAACACAGAAGAACTTTGATAGATCCCATTTACTTGGAAATTCTTTTTGCGTCGCCAAAAAGCCGGTTACTCACTATCGATGTTTACTGATTCACTACCATTGTAAGAATGCCTGCTTTCTTCTCCGTCTCCTGCCAAAATTCCTTGATCCTGTCACTACGCAATTTCCGGCTTCCGTTCTTCAGAGCCAATTACGAGCTTCGATCTTTGTACCAAATTCAAACAAACCAATCAAATTGATTTTCAACATTTATTCTAGAAAGTTCATCAACGCATTAGAACTGTACTTTTGTCAAAACTTCTTACAAATTCTGTTTTTGCGTCTCAAATAAACAGGAATCTTGTAACACATTGAAATGTTGCGGAATACTTCGTAGATGTATACAGGTGCGGTTTTAGAAAATTCCTTGCAATCTGAATTTAAGTAAAAAACTGAATAAAAAAATTTGGACTTCTTAGAGAGGGATTGTAAAATCTATACAAATCTAAAGATCATATTTTCACTGGTTTTTTAAACGCTACACAGCCTCCTCCGAAAAGAGAAAGCTCGGATAGCTATCCAGTTTTCGATAAACCAAACAAAAATCAACCATGACTCCTTGAGTGAGGCTAAACAATCACATCAAAAATTTTTTTAGATGATGGCTAGTGGGGATTAAATTAAACAAACAAACGTTAGGGATTGGGCTAGCGTACCATCGATCGCCAGACTCTTTAAAGTCGAGTAGACTTAAATGTGTAATGACTCTAAAATGAACTGTAGGTGACAAGAGTTTCTGTGCCTTGGGAAAGAAACTAAACTTGTGCCCTGTGTGGACCTCGCTGACATCCACAGCAGTAACACAAGTAACATACCAGGGCAGACACAGCCTTGTCACCTCGTTGCCTAACCGCGAGCGGTTCTCAAAAACTAAACAAATCATTTGAGCTCTAGGCTCAGCAGATAGGCATCTGCCTAAACTCCACTAAACGCCTAGCGAGTTTCAGGGAATTTTGTTGGCAACGGTTCAGCAAAAATGAGGATTTAGAATCTCCATTCTAAATACCTCAATGAGACAACGTAATCTTAACATTTGTCTCAAGTCGAGATCGGTAACTTTATGTTAAACGTCTCACAGGGAATATACTCACTTCAACAACTAGACTAAAATAAAAGAAGACTAACAAAGGGGGATACAACAACAACAAGGGCCAAATCACAACAAATTCATACAAGGGGGTATACGACAACAACAGGGACCAAAAGACGACATACCAAAATCAAAGAGAATATCAACTTCTTATCAAGACTAAGGGAACTGAAGAACAATACAGGGGGAACATGGAATAGGGGATCAGGACTAAGGGGATGACATATTATCTCCATCAGATACAAAAGGTTTTAAGTCTTTAACATGCCATTTACCAAGATCAGAACCATTTAAATCAGAGAGACGATACACCACTGGTGACAACTTTTCACGGACTGTAGCTTCAATGTACCTCGGTGCTAGTTTAGACATAAACTTGTTAGCAGCATTAGACAGGACTTTATTCCTTTTCCATACTCTATCTCCTACTTGGAATTGGACTTCTCTTCTTCGTAAGTTGTAACTTCTAGCGTTACGTTCATATCCTTTTCGAAGATTAGCCCTGACCTTTTCGAAGACTTGACTTAATCCTTTTACTTCTGAAGCATACATATCACGGTTACCAGGAATAATTTCTAGATCTTGCTTCCGTTGATCGTTTTGATCAACACCATAGTAGTTTCCACTCAGGGGAACATGACGGCCATAATTAAGGAAAGCTGGGGTGTATCCAGTTACTTCGTGCTTTGCGGTATTAATAGCTTGTCTGATCTTTGCTAAATTCTTGTCCCAGTCTACGTGGTCTTTTATATACATACGGATTGCTGTTCCAATGGTTTTATTATTTCTCTCCACAAAATTACATTGTGGTGCATACACGGGGCTAAACCATACTTTCTGAACATTATACCTACTACAGAGATTAATTAGAAGAGGGTTGTTCAGATTTGAGGCATTATCACAAATCACATACTGGGGAACACCAAACATCAGGAAGACATTATCTTCCAAAAATTCAGTAATACTCTTAGCCGTAGCCTTCCTCAAAGGATGGACTAAGGTATATTTACTAAACCAATCAGCAACCACTAATAACCATGTATAACCTTTTTTAGAACGAACAAAGGGACCTATCAGATCAATGGCAACTATTTGCCAGGGGAATTGGGCTTCTCTCTGCTTACCCATTTTACCTAAAGGAGCATGATTTGGTGTTTTCTGAGCACCACAAACTTTACATGATCTGACAAACTTAAGCACATCACAACGCATTTTGGGCCAATAGTACCTTTCTTGAATACGGGACAAAGTTTTATAGAATCCAAAGTGAGCACACGTAGGTGGCTCATGACAAGATTGCATTACTTCTAATCTTTGGGGTTTGGGAACTAAAATTTTCCATTCAATATCATTAGTCTTGAAAGAATTGGGGGATGGGGCATACTTGTAAATGAAATCATTTTCCACTTTCCATTGTGGAAAATCACCAGGGGAACGGAGTATCTTTGATCTTAAATCATCGAACCAAGGGTCTATTCTGTCAAGATCTATTTCTAGATAATCAACTTTTTGGGCATCTTTGGGTGTATCATTGGTATGAGCTCGAGATAAAGCATCAGGGACTAAATGGGATGTTCCTTTTCTATGAATCAAATCGAAAGTATGTTGTCTTAGGCGCATAGCCCACCTGGCTAATTTGCCTGTAGGATTGGACAGTTTATTCAACCAGAGAAGTGAATGGTGGTCAGTAATGACCGAAAACTTAACTCCTTCAATATAACCTCGAAATTTCTCGATAGCGAAGATCACTGCGAGACATTCTCGCTCTGTAACTGAATAATTTCTTTCAGCTCGGGAAAGGGACCTACTAGCATAAGCTATAACTTTTTCTTCACCATCAATAGTTTGAGTCAAGACACCACCAAGACCACTGTCAGATGCATCACATTGCACAACAAAGGGAAGTTCGAAATTGGGTTGGGCTAAGATAGGGGCAGAAATTAGGAGTTCTTTAATTTTCAAAAAAGCTTTTTCAGCTTCACTAGTCCAAACTACTGGTTGTTTTTTCTTTCTATGACCTTTAAGGAGGTCATTAATAGGGGAGGCTAAACTGGAAAAATCTCTAATGAAACGACGATACCAGGAACACATACCTATAAATCTTTTAATTTCAGTAGAATTAGATGGCCTGGGATAATTAACCATAGCTAAGATTTTTTCAGGATCTGCTTTAAGGGAATTGTTACCAACTACATAACCAAGATACTTCAATTCAGATTTAAAAAAATCACACTTATCGATGTTAATGGTCAAGTTTGCTTCTTTCAGTTTATCTCTTATAATTTTCAACAATCGGATATGTTCTTCAAAAGATGGGGTACACACTATGATGTCATCTAAATAACAGAATATATAGGGTTCAAATTCAGGGCCAAAGATAGCATCAACTAATCTTTGTTGAATCTGTGCACTATTACACAAACCAAAAGGAACAGAAGTGAATTGAAAGGAACCTCTACCAGAAACATTAAAGGCTGTCTTTTTCCTAGAGTCAGGATGCAGCGGGATTTGCCAAAAAGCTTTTCTTAAGTCAATGGAACTAATGCATTTAGCTCCTCTAAGTAACGAAAGAATTCTGTCTATTTGGGGCAAAGGATATGTATCATGAACAGTGACTTCATTTAATGAACGACCATCAAAACAGAACCTATATTCACCTGACTTTTTCTTGACTAATAATATGGGACTTGACCATGGGGATTGGGCTGGTTCGATTACTCCTAATCGTAACATATCGTCTAACTCTTCATGTAGTATTTTATTCATGTATGGGGATAAAGGATATTGTCTTTTCTTAAATGGCTTTGCATCACCAGTGTCAATAACCATTTCAATTTTATTGGTTCTTCCAATGTAGTTGGAACTAGAAATTTCCTCAAAAGAAGCGACTGTGGAATCTACTAAATTTTTTTCAGTGGGGGAAAATGAGTCTACAGAATACAAAGTTTCTGTTTTCTCTTCCTTTTGGGAAGAATGCCATGTTCCATCTCTAAAATTCAAGAACACTGAAAATTTATGCATAAAGTTACTTCCCAAAATAAAACTATGGGGAACGGAGGGTACGACAAGAAATTTCACTACTTGGGAAACACCATCAGCCTCAATTGGAAGATCAATAGTACCAACAACTGATTTTTGAGAACCATCTGCTAAGCAGACGTGTTTACAGGGAGTAGAATTATATTTAATTCCTTGGGAATCCAAAAATTTAACTCCAGCGGCACCTACTACGGATGTGGTGCAACCACTGTCTAAGAGGGCGACAAAGTTTTTAGAAAAGATAGAAATACTAACATGAGGACGACTGTCACAACCTTTCTTTTCAAAAAGAGGGTTAAGTATGTTTTGGGGGAATTTGTCGGGCTTAACTCTATATGGAGTGCAACTGCCGACTGGCTGCACACTACCTAGTTTTTTTTGACACATACAGGAGGACGTTCTCACTCCTTTATTACCACAACGAGAACAAGACATTTCTCTGTTTGTACAATTGCGAGAAATGTGGTTGGGCTTACCACAAGTAAAACAAAAAATAATTTTTCTAGGGTTGTCATGTGTTTGGTAGGGTTGTGGAGGGGGTTGCATTGAATGAGGTTGATAAGAAGAAGACTGATTTCCATACGGTCGATAGGGAGGGGATTGCATCAACGGAGGTGGATAAGAAGACTGATTTCTGTGGGGTGGATAAGAAGAAGAAGACTGATGTCTTTCTGGTGGATAAGAAGAAGAAGACTGATGTCTTTCATCAGTATCTACTGGAGGATTGGGTCTCTCATTTCTCTGCGTAGACTTGGATTTCTTAAAGGGACGATCTTGCTTTTCTCGTTTGTCTCCTTTGGGGTTATCAGGCTTGTCTTGTTTATCAAGTACCTGAAGCTTCTCTTGGGGTTTTTCTGAATCCTCTAATGAAATACCAGCAAGACCTTTTGTAGTTTGAAGCAGGGGCAAAACATTTTGCTCCAAACGTTTAACAGTTATGACTAACATTTCGACAGTGGGAAAATCTTGAAGGGCTACGAGTGGAATATAATCCACCAAAATATTTTTTCTTAAAATCTTTACTCGTTGGGCTTCAGATGGGTACTCTTCTAAACGTTTAAAGAGATTCTCCATGATTGCGGAATAAATAGTGATTGACTCAGACTTTTTTTGTTTTCGACCTTTAATTTCATCAAGGAGATTATCATTATAATCTGGGGGTAGGAAAGCAGTTTTGAGAAGGGTTACCAACTCATTCCAACTGTTAACTGTATTTCCAACACTCCTATACCAAATAGCAGCGTTTCCGTCGAATAACTCAAAAGCTGATCTAAACAGGACATCATCAGAAATATTTCTGGATCTAGCAGAATCTCTTACTTTTTCTAAAAATGTGGGAAGGGCTTTACTCTCACCATTAAATTTGATATTTAAATCAGAAACTCTAACAGGAGTTGAAATTTGTATAATAGGGGCTGAAACTGAACTAATAGGGGCAACGGGGACTGAAGTTGTACCACTAGTCGATGGGACGGACACATTGTCAGATGTCTCTTCCTTTTCTAAGACATCTCCAGTCAACATCAATAAATCCATCTTATAGTTGTCAATAACTTCTTTTATAGCTTCTTCTACATTATCAGGGAAATTTTCCAATCTGAAATCCAGATGACTGGACCTTGTTTTGAAACGAGCAAAGTCAGCCTTTGATGACTGTGCACTCATTGCCCGCGCAATACTTTGCAAATCTGCTAATATTGACTGGATTGTAGGTAACTCTTGATCAGGATCGACTACATTTTTAGTCAAATTAATGGAAGATGAGATGGTCTCTTTACTTAACTGACCTCTCAACAACTTACGTTTTTCTTCAACAGTCCTATTTTGGACATTAAAACCTCTTATGAAAAGTTCATAAGATAACTCATCGGTTTTCAGATCATTAACTTGGGTAGACTTCATTTTTAAAACTGGGGTGAAAACAACACACAGGGGAAAGACCAAAGGGAATAGTAGAAAGTATGACTTTCGGACAAAAAACCGTTTCTATTTATCAAACGAACACAAACCTCACTTGCACTCTCACGCAGCCAGATCCTAACCTCACTGACTTTGTTGCAACTTCTGCTCTTGGTCTGCAATCACTCAATAAACAAAAGAGGGGTCAATAAACTATTGGTCAAAAAATTCACACTCCACCACTGACACGGACTAACAGGGAATAACACAAGGGTACACAAAACAAACAGGAAACAACAGACTCAAATATTTTCAGACAAAACAGGGATAGACAAACACAAACAATATTGAAACTTGCTTCTCGAATGAGCTTACACGGGATAACACCAACAACGGTTCTTGTTCCGATAACTAATGGGAGTGTTCCTAGACAACTAAGCACACTTCCTTTATCACGAGTATTACACTTGTGATCTATTCTGGTACAAGAAGGGAAAGACAAATAGTAATTGGACTGACTAACTACTTTACTTCACGGATACACTCAAACTACTTCACAGGCAGACTCCAACTAACCTTTGGTATCTTTATGACACTGACAAAACTAGATTAGTTGAGAAAAAAATAATGGGACAACTAGACAACATTGGGACTAAAAACTCAAACGGAAACTACACAGACTATACACATATACTCAAATGACGAACAAAAAAAATCACAAAAATAAGTTATTCTGTAAAAAATTGTTAATCAATTATGAATAAATGCACAAATACAACTAAAATGTTATACTTTATCAATAGTTTCAATATTGGAATGTTCAACGCTACTTATATAGACTACTTGTCTATACAATCAATACTTTTTTAAAAAAAATTTAAATATTGCTTTCACCATGGGTACTGTATTAACATCTACTATAAGTACATACATAAAAACAATGTTAATACACTACTATGAGTACATATTTACACATCCTATTGAAAATTTTATACCACTTCGTAACGTTCTAAAAAAATGTAGGGGCTCTTGGGCTAAACTATGTTGCGATACTGGTTGTGATAGTAGAATCGGTCTCAAATCTGGGGCAAGGAGAGGAAATTAAGTTGAAAAACAGTTGGGACTAACTAAAAAAATGTAAACTGCTTGGGAACAACTTAACGATATGACTGGGGGGTGAAAAGAGACTGGCCTCACGTCTGAGGGTGCTATTTTGTAGCGCACAACTGGACACTGAAAGAGGCAGAAAAATGAATCGGCCCCACGTTCTAGGGCGACATTTTGTAGGGCTTAGGAATAAGGGGAAGATAAAAGCTTGGAAAATTTAGATACTGCTTAAATACAAAAGGGTCGAGAAAACTAGGGGATATTTCTAAAAACTACTTTGCTACGGCGGCTCGTGTTTTGGTTGGAGAGCTAAGGTTGTGAGTTCGTTAAGAAGAAGTTAGGGATTAGGGAATATTTACTACTATCAAAAATTTAAACAAGGGTACTTACAGATATCCTGGGGTGTTAAATATAAATCCTGGCTATATTTTGTTAGGGCGCCTTACCAGGAGTTTTACTTTCTATGATCATCCAACATCTTAAAATTTGACTCTAAAAAGCTTTTAAAGTTTGTGGTTAAAATTTTGCCAATAGGTTAGCGGTAAATAAACAGGACAAAATACACAGTTATGGCATTTATTGAAAAATTATTCCTTGACATAACAAAACTTTCAGATTACATAAAAGATTACCTGTAAAAAAAATACATCTACTTTTCTGAACATAGGTTATGGTGCACCAAAAGATAAACAATAATATTATTGCATTGAGGATTTGATATCTGACTTAATTATGACTTGTATAACTGACTGACTGACCTAATTATGACATATATTATAGCATTTGCATTAAAACAAAAATTTATATTCATTCAGGGAACAATGTTTACATTAAAGAATTACTGACTACTCCTCGTAGTACTTAATTATTGAAAATAACAACAACTATGTCACCTGTCAAATATCATTCCGTAAATCTTTTATTTTTAACTATTTCAAAAGGTTTCAAAAAGGATTTTAACATTAACTTACAATTATGTCTTTACAATAATATTTTAATGATGGAAGCAAAATTATTCTTTGTTCTGTTCAACAATTTACTTTTTCATCTTTGTATTTTAAGTTCCAAAAAGATTTATTTTTTTTATGTTGAAAGAAATTAACGTTATTAGTTTGAGAATTTTATAATTATTAAAAGTCACTATACCTTAAAATTCA
The DNA here is from genome assembly GCF_917563875.1 of Diabrotica virgifera virgifera. NCBI lineage: Eukaryota > Metazoa > Arthropoda > Insecta > Coleoptera > Chrysomelidae > Diabrotica > Diabrotica virgifera. The sequence goes on from NC_065451.1 coordinate 174,559,673, forward strand.
AAACTTCACCATTGTGAAACTTGACATGACACTTGACAGCACGTACGTAGTTCATACGTCACTCGAAGGGGAAAATGTCAATGGAAAATTACTGATTGCACCATATACCATTATACCATGAAAATACCATAAAACAAAAGAAATTTGCTTATTTACCTCGGGAAATAGGTTTTCTAATCCAGGAGACGGGAGGCTTGGGTTTAATTCATCACTACGATATTAGTACTATGCCGGCTTTCATAAATACATACGCAGTATTTTTACAAAGCGTATATTACACTTTTACCATCAAAAAAGGAACTGCTACACCATCAAACTGATGGTACACCTACTTAACAACAACACAGAAGAACTTTGATAGATCCCATTTACTTGGAAATTCTTTTTGCGTCGCCAAAAAGCCGGTTACTCACTATCGATGTTTACTGATTCACTACCATTGTAAGAATGCCTGCTTTCTTCTCCGTCTCCTGCCAAAATTCCTTGATCCTGTCACTACGCAATTTCCGGCTTCCGTTCTTCAGAGCCAATTACGAGCTTCGATCTTTGTACCAAATTCAAACAAACCAATCAAATTGATTTTCAACATTTATTCTAGAAAGTTCATCAACGCATTAGAACTGTACTTTTGTCAAAACTTCTTACAAATTCTGTTTTTGCGTCTCAAATAAACAGGAATCTTGTAACACATTGAAATGTTGCGGAATACTTCGTAGATGTATACAGGTGCGGTTTTAGAAAATTCCTTGCAATCTGAATTTAAGTAAAAAACTGAATAAAAAAATTTGGACTTCTTAGAGAGGGATTGTAAAATCTATACAAATCTAAAGATCATATTTTCACTGGTTTTTTAAACGCTACAACCTTAGTACAAATATGCACAGAAAAAAAGTTATAGCCCTTTGAAGTTACAAAATAAAAATCGATTTTTTCGAATATATCGAAAACTATTAGAGATTTTTTATTGAAAATGGATATCTGGCATTCTTATGATAGGAGCATTTTAAAGAAAAATTATAGTGAAATTTGTGCTCCCCATAAAAATTTTATGGGGGTTTTGTTCCCTTAAACCCCCCAAACTTTTCTGTACGTTCTAATTAAATTATTATTGTGACACCGTTAGTTAAATTCAATATTTTTAAAACGGTTTTAATCGACTTGCGGCTTCTTTTTTAATATGTTTACATAAAAATCTTATGGGGGTTTTGTTCCTTTAAACCCCCCAAATGTTTGTGTACGCTTCAATTAAACTATTACTGCGATACCATTAGTTAAACAAAATGTTTTTAAAACTTTTTTGCCTCTTTGTATTTTTTCGAGAAGGCACCTTTTATCGAGATATGGCTTCTTTTTTAATACGGTTCAAAATATACCTAAAAATGTAAATCATACATAAAGGGTACCCCCCCGTTAAGATAGGCAAAATGCCCTCACTCCCAGAATTCAATTTTTTAAATTTTTTTACATTCTATGCAATTAAAAAATGAGATAACGCGGATTTTTAGCTCGCCACCCCCCTTACCCCTCCCCCCACAGCCAAAAAGGTAGATTTTTAGATTTAATTTTTTTTTAGTTGGGTTGCAATTGATTTAAAAATTTCAAAAAATTCACACATGCATCTGAGACTTTTACAAAACATGTCAATTTTTTATGGACCCGTAGGTCGAGTGTACATAACCTCAAAATTTTTTTTAACTTTTTTAAAGCTTATAACTTTTTCTCGGAGGGGGCTCCAGGTCCAATTTTTTTTTGCATTTTGTGTATTTTATCAAAAGCTATCTCTCTGATTTTTTTCAGATTTTTCCGTTAGGTGCGCCATCTTGAAAAATCCAGAAAACTGTTTTTTTAGGGGGTTTTTGGGGATTTTCTCCATTTTATAGACTGCAGCATAGATCAACTCAAGGTTTTGTTAATAGATTATGCATAATTTGAAATAACTGAGTATTTTAGGACTATCAAAAATTGGGCAAAACACGATTAAACCCCCCAAAAACCATGTTTTTCTAAGTTATATAAGGGTTTTTGCGGGCTTAATGATATTTTTTGAGATCGATACAAACTTAATATTTTTTTTTCATTTTTTTACGTTATATGTGATTAAAAAATAAGATTTATCGCATTTTTAGCCCACCACCCCCTCCCCTGCCCCCACAAAAACGTCAATTCTTTTATTTTTTATTTAAAGTTTTGTAAGGGTTTTGGCGGGTCTAATCATATTTTTTGAAATTGAATTATTCTTATAATTTGTAATATCTAATGTGCTGAATAATTTTTTAGAATTTTTTTACGTTCTATGTGATTAAAAATTTAGGACTCGCCGGAATTTTAGCCCACTTCCCCTATTACCCCTCCCCAGAGCCAAAAAAACTTAAATTTTTCGATTTTTTTTTTTTTTTAGTTGGCTTTGCAATTAAATCGCAAATGTTGTTCTAAAGCTATTTCTTTGTGGCATTTTTGTAATTAACTATTCTAAATGGAAAATAAGCCACAATTTAACTAAAAAATGATTTTATTTTTCATCTGTAATGCGTTTGAGAGAATTCGATAACCTGTGACACACTGAAAAAAGGGTTTGGGGCGATCTATATAAATAAGTCAGATTGAATTAAATTATTAGATATTTTTAAGATAAGATTTTTTTAGCAAGCAACATTTTTGTTTAATTTATTAATATTTTGTATTTTGACAACGACATGTGTGGTGGATGTCGAAACGTTAATCATTGTTTAGTTAAATTTTGGCTTATTTCCCATTTAGAATAGCTAATAATTATTAAATTATAAATTACAAAAAGTACATTTTAATATATCATACTTCTTGTAGTTTTGTAAATCAAAACAGTTTGTTCTTTGTTCATTAGTTTGTACTTAGTAGGTACCCTAATATTACCTTACATTATACATATTCTAATTATTCAAACATGTGCTTGTACCATCTACATAACCTATATGTATCTCTGCGTAACAGTTCTAAAGTCTTCATCGCTGTCTTCGTCTATTACAGGTATAACATCTGTATTGTCAAAGAGTTTTGCAAGATATTCTGCTGGCTTGATTATTTTTGTAGAATATCTTCCATGCCATACATATTATATTATGGCAGCTACATGCGAACAACAGAACAGCCGCAGCCTATGGTTATGTTGCCGTTTGCGCAACTCGCATCTACAAGATATACAAAACATAGATATCTATCGTTTAATGTTTTCCAAACCATCTACATTTGGCTCATAATGCAAATAGTCCACGATGTATGCTTGTCACCGTTAGGTAAATTATTCCGATTCGTTTTTTTGCATAAACTTACTCAAAAACAGGTCCTTTAAACAAATTCACAAGCGCTGCGGTCGGAAAATTGTTTAAACAATTTTTTAAACGAATTCAAAAAATCAATTCACAATTTTCACTTCGGATAAATCTGTTTTAGATTCTCTGGATCAACCTGAACAAAAAAGGTCTCTTTTGATCTCGCTCTAAAACTGACTGTTGTCGAGTTACACGCGATTTAAAATTTGAAAAACGCGAAAATGGCCATTTTCAAGGCTTAATAACTCGATTAAAAATTATTATTAGGAAAGTCAGGAAGTGACCAAATCAAAGTTTAAAGCCCCCCTACAAGAGCCTGAAGAAATTTTTGTCATTATTTTATTACTAACTATTAATTTTAATAATTAAAAATGAGCGCTAAGCACGTATTGAGGCGGCCGTCCGCGAGAGAGACGTATAATTCAATGGACGTTTTAAAAAAATACCGATAAAACAAGTATCGATCGAAGTCAAAAATACGTTTTAAAAAAATAAAAAAGGAATTTTGAGGTTATGTGTACACTTGACCTACGGGTCTATAAAAATAGATGGTATGTTTTGTAGAAGCCTCATAAAATTTTTAAATTAATTGCAACTTAACTAAATAAAAAAAATAGAAGAATTGACGTTTTTGTGGAGGCAGGGGGAGAGGGTGGTGGGCTAAAAATGCGATGAGTCTTATTTTTTAATCACATATAAAGTAAAAAAATGAAAAAAATATTTAGGCTGTATCGATCTCAAAAAATATCATTAAGCCGGCAAAAACCCTTATATAACTTAAAAAACATGGTTTTGGGGGGGGGGGGGTTGTTTAATCGTGTTTTGCCCAATTTTTGATAGTCCTAAAATACTCAGTTATTTCAAATTATGCATAATCTATTAACGAAACCTTGAGTTGATCTCTGATGCAGTCTATAAAATGGAGAAAATCCCCAAAAACCCCCTAAAAAAACAGTTTTCTGGATTTTTCAAGATGGCGCACCTAACGAAAAAATCTGAAAAAATCAGAGAGATAGCTTTTGATAAAATACACAAAATGCAAAAAAAAATTGGACCTGCAGTCCCCTCCAAGAAAAAGTTATAAGCTTTAAAAAAGTTAAAAAAAATTTTGAGGTTATGTACACTCGACCTACGGGTCCATAAAAAATGGACATGTTTTGTAAAAGTCTCAGATGCATGTGTAAATTTTTTGAAATTTTTAAATCAATTGCAACCCAACTAAAAAAAATTAAATCTAAAAATCTACGTTTTTGGCTGTGGGGGGAGGGGTAAGGGGGGGTGGCGAGCTAAAAATCCGCGTTATCTCATTTTTTAATTGCATAGAACGTAAAAAAATTAAAAAAATTGCCTATCTTAATGGGGGGTACCCTTTTCATATTATTACCAAGTGTCTATAATCGTACTTAACCATATACAAATATGTGGTGGATTTGACAAATATTCAAAATATCTCGATAAAAACTGATTTTTCGAAAAATTACTAAGAGCCAAAACAGTTTTAGAAATATCGTGTTTAAGTAATGGTACTACAATAATAATTTAATTGGAACGTACACAAAAGTTGGGGGGGGGGGGTTTAAAGGAACTAAACCCCCATAAATTTTTATAGGGTGTCCAAATTTCACTATAATTTTTTCTTAAGATGCTACTGTCATAAGAATGCCATATGTCCATTTTCAATAAAAAATCTTTTTCGATATATGTATTGAAAAACATAAGGATTTTCATTTTGTAACTTCAAAGGGTTGTAACTTTTTTTATATGCACATTTGTACTAACCCTAATAGCACAAGGACGTCCAATGGACGTCCATTGGACGTCCTTCACGGACTTTAGGGACGTCCATTGGACGTCCGTTTTCGTCCGAGGAACGTCCTTTATACGTCCTATTTTGGTCCAAATGTCGCGCTACCGAACGTCCATTGGACGTCCATCTAAGGTCCGAGGGGACGTATATTGGACCTTAATCGGACGTAATTTGGACCTTGATCGGACGTCCTAGAGGACGTAAATTGGACCTTAATCGGACGTAAATTGGACCTTAATCGGACGTAAATTGGACCTTAATCGGACGTAAATTGGACCTTAATCGGACATAAATTGGACCTTAATCGGACGTAAATTGGACCTTAATCGGACGTAAATTGGACCTTAATCGGACGTAAATTGGACCTTAATAGGACGTAAATTGGACCTTAATGGGACGTAAATGGGACCTTAATCGGACGTAAATTGGACCTTAACCGGACGTAAATTGGACCTTAATAGGACGTAAATTGGACCTTAATCGGACGTAAATGGGACCTTAATCGGACATAAATTGGACCTTAATCGGACGTAAATTGGACCTTAATCGGACGTAAATTGGACCTTAATCGGACGTAAATGGGACCTTAATCGGACGTAAATTGGACCTTAATCGGAAGTAAATTGGACCTTAACCGGACGTTCTAGGGGACGTGAATTGGACCTTAACAGGACGTCCAATTTTGGTCCAAATGACACGTTGCCAAACGCCCAATGGAGGTCCACTTAACATCCGAAGGGACGTTCGGTGGATGTCAATTGGGCCTTCATAGGACGTCCCAGTTTGGTCCAATGTCTTGCTGCCGAACATCCATCTAATGTCGTGGGAAATAAAAAATATATTTTTTAAGGAACTTATATTACATCTTATATTAAATTACAATTATTGGATATTACATTATTTACATTAAATTACAATACACTTCTCCAAGAAATTAACGCACCACCTTAAATATGGGGTATTTTTGATGTCTCGTATTTCCTAAACCTGTTGTTTCATCTAAGTGATTTTTTTATAATATTATAGCCTAGGCTATAGGTTACCTCTTTAAGCTTGTCATGCACAGGGAGCTATGCTGTAATATATGTACATTATATCATATCGCTCTCTATAGTAATGAGTGAGCCTGCAGACAGGAAACAAATCGTTCCGTATGTGCAGGCTCACTCATTACTATAGAGTGCGATGTGATATAATATATATTATAGTATAGCTCCCCGTGCATGACAAGCATAAGGAGGTACTTAACCTATAGCCTAGGGCCTAGGCTAGAATATTATAAAAAAATCACTTAGATGCAACAACAGGTTTAGGAAATTCGAGACATCAAAAATGCCCAATTTTTAAGGTGGTGCGTAATCGGCTGTATATACAGGGTGTAACAAAAATACACGTCATAAATTAAATCACATATTCTGGGACCAAAAATAGTTCGAATGAACCTAACTTACCTTAGTACAAATATGCACATAAAAAAAGTTACAGCCCTTTGAAATTACAAAATGAAAATCGATTTTTTCGATTATATCGAAAACTATTAGCGATTTTTTATTGAAAATGGACATGTGGCAGTATTATGGCAGGAATATCTTAAACAAAAATTATGGTGAAATTTGTGCACCCCATAAAAATTTTATGGGGGTTTTGATCCCTTAGATCCTCCCAAACTTTTGTGTACGTTCCAATTCAATTTTATTATTGTGGTACCATTAGTTAAATTCAATATTTTTGTTTCTTAGTATTTTTCAGATAAGGCAGTTTTTATCGAGTTGCGACTTCTTTTTTAACATGTCTACATAAAAATTTTATGGGGGTTTTGTTCCTTTAAACCCCCAAATGTTTGTGTACGTTCCAATTAAACTATTACTGAGGTACCATTAGTTAAACAGAATGTTTTTAAAACTTTTTTGCCTCTTTGTATTTTTTCGATAAGGCACATTTTATCGAGACCTGGCTTCTTTTTTAATATGGTTCAAAATATACCTAAAAATGTAAAGCATAAATAAGTCTGCATATTATTACCATGTCTCCATAATCGTACTTAACCATATACAAATATGTGGTGGATTTGACAAATATTCAAAATATTTCGATAAAAATTGACTTTTCAAAAAAAGCAATAAGAGGCAAAAAAGTTTTTAAAACGTTGTGTTTAAATGGTACTACAATAATAATTAAATTGAAACGTGCACAAAAGTTTGGGGGGGTTTAAAGGAACAAAACCCCCATAAAATTTTTATGGGGTGTCCAAATTTTACTATAGTTTTTTCGTAAGATACTGCTGCCATAATAATGCCACATGTCCATTTTCAATAAAAAATATCTAATAGTTTTCGATATATTGGAAAAAATCACTTCATCTTGTAACTTCAAATGAGTGATAAAGGTACAGAGACTTAGATGGCGAGGTCACATTGAAAGGATGCCAAACACGAGGACTCCAAAAATGGTACTAAACTACACTACAGCTTCAAGAAAGAGAAGAGGAAGGCCGAAAAATAGATGGAAGCAAGAGGTCGAAAAAGATTTGGAAAGAATGGTGCTACAGGGTCAGAAAAGAAAAATGAATAACAGGAAGGAATGGAGAAAAATCACATATCAAGCCAGAGAAGATCTCAGTACATAAAGAAACGTGAAAATGAAGAAAAAAAAACAAACTTTTCAAGCCATGGGCCTCTAAGGCCCTTAGTGCTATTATATATATATATATATATATAACTTCAAAGGGCTGTAACTTTTCTTGTGTGCAAATTTGTACTAAGGTAAGTTAGGTCCAATCAAACTATTTTTGGTCCCAGAATATGTGATTAAATTTATGACCTGTATTTTTGTTACAACCTGTATATATCTACATACTTCGTCTAATTTACTAACTGTTGCGCGTCATCTGCGTCGTAGCCTGTGAGGTCGCATGATACCAACACGAAATATTTAGGCGGTAGGTGTGTTCTTTTTTAGAATCACTTTGCTGAGTACACTGGAATTACAGCCACTAGACATATTTTATTATATACGCGTAGAAATAATATTTGAAGATTTCTATTAATGTTAACCTAAAGAAATACACAATAATATGTTTCATTTAATTTGTATAAATGTATTATAAAGCGTTTTTATGAAGCAGATTTGTTCGGATCACACTGTAACTGTAATCGAACGAAGGTGACATTTTAGAATAAATTGGTAACATTTATTTGACAGTTACGGTGATGACACTTCATATTTGTTTATATTCTTTACTATAAGTATCTGTTTTATTTATTATATTTACTGTTTTTATTATTTACTTTACTATAAAAAGACCCTCTACTATAAAAATATAAATTTCACCTAATTTTATAACGACTTGGAATAATCGAGGTATCTGACAACTTTTTTAGTTGTTATTGTTTTTTGTTGTTTGTTTGGGTTTATATGACTGCGGACACTAAATCCATTCGCCAATTTTACTATTTTTTATTTTATTAGTCATTTTTTCGTATCTTATCCTAAAACTAATACTAATATAATAAACAATTCTACTAATAAATAATTATTTTTATATTTTTTTTAATAATTTTTTTTATATATATACACATATATATATATATATATATATATATATATATTAGTTGTTATTGTAGACATACTTATACAAAGAAACCTACCGGCTTTTTGCCAAGAGTTCGGAGCCGTTTTTTAATTATTAACAATGCAGTGCAAAAACTCTTGCACTGCAAATCTTAAAAGATTATAACTTAATTCTTGTTCTCTATTTCTTAAGTTTTTACTTATTTACATTGAATATTAATTTGTTTTGTTGTATAATCCACGTTTACAATAATTATGTGATATATTTGATTTAAAATGGATTCAGGATCTTTTTATACTTTGGCAACTATGTCAACTTAGATCTCTGGCGTAGATAATGACGTGCAACGGTAAGTAAATTAGATGGACTGTAGGTTATATTTGGTTCTTGGGACATCAAAGTATATTTTTTAGACATTCCCTGGATATAGTCACTGATGTGACATACCTCCGATTTGTTTTTTCATGAGTTTTGTAAGAGAGACTAAAAACTTTTTTTATAGTCACCTCCTGTTTTCATATATTTTTTGACATGTTTTGTAGTAAATTCAACTATCTATTTACTACAAAACATGTCAAAATTTACATGTGAAAGCAGATGATCCTAAAAATGGTTTTTCGTCTCCTACAAAATTCATGAAAAAGCAGATAGGAGAATTATTGTACATTACAATTCTCTGATGTTTGGGAAAAAGGGCTTAAGTCAGAATTGCACATCGATAATGTTTTGATGATTTCTACAGTACTGTAGTAGATTCTACTGTACATACAGTTTACATCTACAACAGTTTTTTTCTGGTCCAGAAATCATCAAAACATTATCAATGTGCAATTCTGACTTAAGTCCTTTTTGCCAAACATAAAAAAACAATCTGGACATAACTGACCAATGAGCAATTTTAATTCAACCTAAATTATTACTGTTTCTTAAAATGAAGAGCTTACCCCATAGCGTCTCTTATCTAATCTAACAAGATCGTGCACTATTCTAACATACACAGGCACAGCACACAAGCACTATGCTCCGTTTTTCACTATCACCTATCACTCAAACTAGTTCAAAATGCTTTGTCCTCTTCAATCTTCTAGTTTGCCCATTAGTATCGAGGAGCTGGATTTCCTCGATATTCTTGAACTTATGAAGTTGTTGCTCGTGACCTTGCTATCTTCTTGATATTTGTTGATAAAGTAATAACTTATTCTGCATGGACAATGTGGACTTTCTTCCAACTAGCTAATACACTTTTTATATCTCTCTTTTGCCTTTCATAGCCACAAGGCTATACATTTCCTTCTTGGTTTTTTTTGTAGGCCACTTTCAGCTGATTCTAAAAAAAATTAAAATGAACGGTAATTTTTCTATTCTTTACAATTAAAAATCAAAAGAAGGTACTATTTACAGGTATAATATGCATGCATAAATGATTCGTTTCATAAAGAATAAAGAAAATTGAAAACGGATTTTATAATACTTACAAAATTGTTTAAACAAGAGATTAAGCCAGAGCCCAGAGCAAAAACTAGCAGACAGTACAGCAAAAAAGCCACTAATTTCCATTTCCCACACCCCCTTATCCGCCTTATCGATGCATTTTTTTCCAATCAAAATTTTTACTAAATTTTTAGGTTATCGGTTATCTTAGGAAAATGAAATGTGATGACCAATGACCACGCGACGCTACATAGATACTCGCGCGGCAAATTTGAAAATGAACGCAAATTGAACAGTAAATTAATGGCCTCTCTTAAAACCTTGTAATGGAAAATTTTACCCCTCCAGGAAGACATTGTACTATGTTCATATAAATAGAATATCTTGTGGTAACTTTCCACCCATAATTTAATCAGATAGATGTTCACGGAATAGAACGGTAGTAGACTCGGACAAACATAAGTTTGGGAATATGATTCAAAACTCGATGATGCGCAGTGGTTCTTGTTTACTAGCGTTACCATGGAAACGGCCAGTTTGCTGATCGCCAGTGTCGTAGTTAGAATGCATTACGTATCGCAGAGTGTTTAACTTATTGGTTAGATCGTGTTGGATATTTTATTAATAGTTTTTAGCTTAGTGTTTGGTATATTAGTAGTAGTAATTAGTGTATTATTAAGACATTTAGTGTATCTCTAGTGCGTTAAGTTAAGTCATTAGTTATTTAACAATATGCCTCATAAAAAGATAGAAATCAAAGGGCTGGGATTGAATAGCCAAGCAAAGGCAATCATTTATAATGTTACTACATTTATGGAACAAGAGGCAGCACATTTCAAAACAACCGAAAACCTGTTAATACCTTTAAGTAAATTGACGTAAGTGTTGTTAATGGCATTTTATTTTCTTGATATTAAAGTTACTAGTATTCTTATTTTCTTATTATAATTGTATTTATGAAGTTTCATCAGATTCTTCTTCTTCTTCTTTAGCCCATTTCTATCCACCTTTGGACATAGGCTCTCCCCAAATCTTTCCATATCTGTCTGTCCTTGGCTGCGCTTTTCCAGTGAGTTCCTGCAGCTGCGTCCACGGTCTCCTGTTTTGTATTTCAGCATTCCATCTTTTATCTTCCTGTCTCGCATTGTGGCTTGCAAATCCCCACTTTAACCCTGAATATGCTCAGTTACATTTTTTACGTTTGTTTTCTCTCTTATCCATTTGTTTGGTTTTCTGTCTTGAAGTGTTAATCCCAACATGGAATAAAACATGAATTAATACAATAGATATTTTCTGTGAGTCCTTTCTATTTTGTTTATGTTGGCCTTTGTTAATGTCCATGTTTATGAGCCATACGTCCTAACAGGAAGGATGCTCTGATCAAATACACAAGTTTTTAGGCACTGTTTCTTTTTTCACGCCAATCTTTTGCAATTTTTTTCGCAATATTTTCGTTTAGTAACATTTAACATTGGTAATTGTAGGGATAGGATTCTAGCAGCGACGGGTATAAGCAAAAACACCTTAACCAAAATAAGAAAAGAAGGTAGAGACGTAAATAAAAATGGAGCGACTAGTTTTTCTTTTAAAAGTCCAAAAAGAAAACGTTGTCGTTCCAAAAAAATTGAATTGAGCAGTGGACAAGTGAAAGCCATCAAAAATATTATATACGACTTCTACACCATTGAGAAAAGATCCCCTACAATTAATGGTAAATAGTTTAAAAGTTAAAAAATTATTAGTTAATGGGAAATTGATACCTATATTTTTATGGTAAATAAAATAGAGTAAGTAAAATTATAAAACAATTGTTTGTACCCGTTTAGAACGAAATAAAAGTTTTTTCGTAAACACACTGATATAGATACATTTTAAAAAAAATGGTAGATAGATACAATTCTTTTACAATTTTATTTACTCAAAGTATAAAAGAAGATTTATTTTCCAAATATTTTAACGATTTCTATTTATTTAAGGTATCTATCAAAAACTAAAGAACAAACAAATGGAATTTACAGGGTCAAAGGAAACATTAAGGAAAACGATAATTGGATTAGGCTTTAGGTAACATGGTAAAAGTAATTATTCAGCTTAAAAAATAAAATTGTATAATGAATAATGTATTTTAAATTGATATTTTGTTGACATCGTTTTAGTTCAATTTTTTACAATTTACAGTTATGAAGAATGTTTTTTCAAAAGTACCAAGTATTTATAATCGATAATTTGTTTAGATTTCGATTTCCGAAAAACTGTAAACAAAAAATAAATCTCTCCAAGGTTACATACGATTCTACATAATTTTTATTTTTCTCAAATGAATTGTTCTCACGTCTGTATCTTTTGATACATTTAAAATTTAAACCATCATACTTTTGAAAAGATATCTTAGAACCATCCGAAGAATCATAATTAAAACTTTGTTTAGAATCATTGTTTAGAAAATATATACATTAGAATTAGTAAAAATAAACACTTGTTTAATTTTTTTTATAGTTGAAATCCTTCCTTCCTGATAATGTTATTAAATAATTGTAAGTATTGAGGAATTTGTCATATATTAAAGTACTCCTAATATTTTGCTCATTATTTTATCAAATTCAACTGATTATAAGCTTCATAATTATTAAAAACTATGAAAATAAAAAGAAACAAATTCATTCTTCGCTTTAATTAAATATAATTTAGGTACTACTATAATTTACATATAAAAATTTATTTCAAATCTGCCTGCTTTCGTCCGCCACTGGTAGAAATGGTTTGCTTGTCTGCGCGAAACGCTACGTCGCAATCCCAAACTTATGTTTGTCCGACTCTACCTACATTCCTGGAATGTTTTGTGTTGTTTAGGATTAAACTTTTATTTTATTTCTTGAATATTTCCTATTGTTAAACATTGTAATCAATAATTTACAAATAAGATTTTCATTACATTACATAAAATCAAAAACATGTTTTGGATATTAAACTATATAGTTTGTTTATAATTGTAATAATTGTATATACAATTTTGAATTAAGATTTAATCTTTTCGATTTAAACTACAGTAAAACCTGTGTTACCGGCCCCCTGCAAACACCGGCCACCTGTACTAACGGTCAGTTTAAAAATTCCCCAAACCAATTACAGTAAAACCTGTCAGTAACGGCCACTAAAAATGAAAAAGCTATTGGCCGATATAGAAAGGTGACCGGTATTGCCAGTTTTTGTAGTCTAGATATAATTGGTTTGGGGAATATTTAAACTGGCCGTTAGTACAGGTGGCCGATTTTATCAGGTGGCCAGTAACACAAGTTTTACTGTATATCTAGACTACAAAAACTGACAATAACGGCCACCTTTATATATCGGCCAATAGTTCTTTCATTTTAGTGGCCGTTACTGACAGGTTTGACTGTATTTCATTAACGTAAAGTTAACGCGTAAGTTAATATTTTATTGAATTATTTTGCTATTTGATCCCGTAATTGGTATAATGTGTCCAATATAATATATAAGCGTTCATAAAACGTCCGTATTTCGTCCAGTATGGACGTCCAAAGGACGTTCAACGTCGGACGTCCAAAGGACGTCCATATTTATTCCGTCCGAAGGACGTCCAACGTCGGACGTCCAAAGGACGTCCATATTTATTCCTTCCGAAGGACGTCCAACATGGGACGTCCAAAGGACGTCCGTTTATAGTCCATGGACGTAAGGACCAAAAATGGACCTATTTTGGACGTCCAAAGGACGTCGTGTGCTATTAGGGAAGGTAAGTTAGGTTCAATCAAACTATTTTTGGTCCCAGAATGTGATTAAATTTATGACCTGTATTTTCGTTACACCCTGTATAACTCCGGTATTTAAAAACGGTGACAGAGACAATATAAAAAATGTTAGGCCTGTTGTTATGTTATCTGCCATCCCCAAACTTTTTAAATTAATTTTAAACAAATATCTTACTTGGCACTGTAGAAATCTCTTGATTAATGAGCAACATTGATTTAGGCAGGGTATATCTACGTCTACGAATTTTGTCTTGTATCATGATTACATTGTCAGGGCTTTCGAAGATGGGTACCAAGTGGACTCCATTTATACTAATTTCTCGAAGGCCTTTGACACAGTGATCCATTCTTTACTCATCTTTAAATTAAGATGTATTGGTTTTCCTGAATGGTTTCTTTCATGGTTGATTAGTTATCGTGATGAAAGAGTTCAGTTTGTTTTTATTAAGGGTTCACTTTCGATTCCCATCTTGGTCAGTTCAGGGGTCCCATAAGGCTCACATGTCGGTCCTCTTCTCTTTAACTTGTTTATTAATGATATTTCTGAGGTAATAAAAGTTTGTCAGTTTTTGCTATTTGCCGATGACCTTAAGCTAAATTTCAAAGTTTCAAATCTGTCTGATTGTCTAAGGATCCAGGAAGACTTGACTCTTTATACAATTGGTCTCTTTCCAATTGCCTCCAGTTAAATAAAGATAAGTGTTTTGTTATATCCTTTAGCAAATCTAAAAATAATGTCGTGTTTGACTATCACATTAATACAAGCGTTGTATCAAGAGTGACTGAAATAAAAGATTTGGGGGTGTTATTTGACAGTTCCTTGTCATTTATCCCACACATTAACAATTTGCCAAATAAAGCATACTGTAATCTAGGTTTTATCACAAGAAACTCTCGAGATCTTTCCGTACCTACATATAGAATTTTATATCTTACTTTCGTCCGTAGCATCCTGTCTTATGCTTCTATAGTATGATCACCATACTATTTTAACCATATTTACACCCTTGAAAAAATTCAAAATAAGTTTCTCCGGATTTGTGCTTATAGATTAAACTTAAAGAACATGTCTTCGGTGGAATTAAGGTCAAGGCTAAATATCAGTTCCTTAGAAGACTACAGAACTAAATGTGATTTAATTTTTCTCTATAAACTACTTGATCATACCACCGACTGTTCTGATTTATTAAGTCTTATCAACTTTAGATGTAGCACTAGAATTCTTAGAGACATGCCTGTATTTTCTATAAAACACTATCACACCAACTATGGCAAATTCTCTCCAATTAATAGAATTCAGACACTGGGAAATGACTTTAGTCAGTCTTATGATCTGGTGGATACAGGATTTGTAATATTTAAGCACTGCCTGACTGAGTATGTAAGGAATCGAAGATGAATGACCTTTAGCTTGGAGTCTTCATTTCATTTGATTTTAATTGTCAGAGATTTTCATTTTAATAATATTTTCAGGAAATTTAATTTACTTAAATTATAATCATTTGTTTAACAATATTTATTAATTATTTAATACTTAGTTTAGTATTTGTGTTATGGTTAGGATACTTTATTTTTGTTATTTGTAAAAATGGGGACATCCGTAATAAATAAATAAATAGTCTTCATTTTAGTCCTGTTTTGTCTTCTTGTATGTTGTTCCAGGTGTTTAGGTAATCCTAAAACCCTGGAAGGAATACTTCTATCAACTGTTAAACGACCAATCTAGCAGAAATACTTCACATCTTAAATAGAAGACCAATACCCGAGATACGAAGAAGTAACCCAGGCAATTAAAAAACTTAAAACTAATAAGGCACCAGATAGCGATGGTAGGTATACCCGCAGAGTGCTTAAAACACGGAGGAGGAGCGTTTTACAGTTCTATATACAAGCTAATTCAAGACATTTGGCGAGAAGAAACAATGTCAGATGAATGGATAGAAGGGGTTATTGTAGCAATCCACATAAAAGGAAACAAAAAGCAATGTACTAACCATCGGGGAATACCACTCCTATATACCACCTACAAAGTCCTTGCAAACATCCTGCTAGAAAGAAACAAAACATACATAGAAGAAATCGTTGGGGATTATCAATGCGGATTTAGACCGGGCCGCTCTACTAATAACCATATTTATATTCACTATAAAACAGATAATGGAAAAATGTTGGGCGTTTGATCTTAAGCTTCATCAGATGATCAGAGATTTTAAACAAGCATTTGATAGAGTATGCAAGGCTAGAACGTGGACAGCGATGCAGGAACTCGACTTTCCAAAAAAAACTAGTCAGTTTGATATGGATGTGTATGGAACGGTTACGATGTAAGATGAGAGTTGGAGAACGATACTCAGAGATATTCGAAATAAACAATTTAAACAATGAACTAAAACAGGGAGATGCGTTTTCACAACAACTCTTCAACTTAGCTCTGGAACACATAATTAGAAGTGCAATAATCGAAAAACGACTACAGTATGTCATCGAGAAAGACCAAACTTACTGTTGCTATTTGCAGATGACATCGATTTAATAGAAAACGAAAGATTAAGAAGACTTTCGTCAGGTTCGAGAAAGAAGCAGAGAAGATGGGGCTTCTACTCAATGAAAGTAAAATTAAATATATGTATATGAGGCGCAATAACCAAAGCAGAGACAGAATCGGTCAGAACATCACTATCAATGACTTTAACTTTGAGCGCGTTAGAGAATTTAAGTATCTTGGGACAACGATAACTGAAGATAATAACAGATCACAAGAAATAATCAATAGGATACAAGCCGGCAACAGATGTCTTTATGCTCTTCAAAACCCTTTTAAAATCGAAACAACTAATAAGACGTACAAAAATAAAGTACAGTTCAACCTGCCACATTCGGACCTCTCATATACGGACAAAGGCAGTCCCTATTGAACCATGTACCCTCTCATCCCGAGACAAAAGAACTAAAAGATGGCGAAATAATGTAATATAGAATCAATAAAACGTGTCTATCGACGAAAGTTATTGACGGCGTTGATCACTGGAATGTATGAAGGAGAAACCGTTTCAGAGACTATATCTTGATATCCGGATCGGTCTGTCGCCACATTGATCCGGCTATGGCAGGTTTTACTGTATATAAAACAATCATACGACCCGTTGTGATGTATGGAAGCGAAACGTGGACGATAACAAAGGCAAACGAAGAGATACTACGTGCTTGGGAAAGAAAAATCCTAAGAATGATCTTTGGGCCTTTTCTTGATGAAGCAGCAGGACAATATAGGATAAAAACTAACAAAGAGGTCGAAGAAGTATACCCAGATGCAAACATCATAAAAGACAAAGTTCAGAAGACTTCAATGGGCAGGACACCTCAGAAGAAATTCTGACCAAAGAACAGCAAGGTTGGTATGGGAGGATGTCCCAACTGAAAGAAAATCACGCGGACGCCCACGACTCTGGTGGCGAGATAATATAGCAGGAAACCTAAAAACTATGGGAGTGGAGAATTGGAGATATTGCCCAAGACAAAGACGAGTACTGTCTCTTCATTCTCAAAGAATGTGACATGCTGTCGAATCGGCTAAAACCCACGAGGATTTGTAACGCCACGGAGTAGGTATGTTGTTTCAACTCATATAGTGTACCAAATGATTTAAGAGATTTTTTCTGTGTGCAAGCTCAAATGTGATTTCAAGTTAATTTTCTGAGAAAACGGCTTAAAACAAATTTCACTTGTATCGTTTTTCTCCAGTGTGCACTCTCAAATGTGTTTTCAAATGATATGCTTGACTAAACTGCTTACAACAAATTTCACACTTGTATGGTTTCTCTCCAGTGTGAACTCTCATATGAATTTTCAAGGTATCTACTTTACTGAATTGCTTAAAACAAATTTCACACTTGTATGGTTTTTCTCCCGTGTGGCCTCTCAAATGTTTTTTCAAATTACCTGCTTCTATAAATTGCTTAGAACAAATTTCGCACTTGTATGGTTTTTCTCCAGTGTGCACTCTCAAATGGTTTTTAAAATTACCTGTTTGACTAAATTGCTTAAAACAAATTTCACACTTATGAGGTTTTTCCCCAGTATGTACTGTCAAATGTGTTTTTAAGCTAGATGCATGGTTAAACTGCTTAAAACAAATTTCACACTCGTACGATTTTTCACCAGTGTGGAGTCTCAAATGTACTTTCAAATCACGTGCTAGACCAAATTGTTTAAAACAAATTTCACATTTGTGAGGTTTTTCTCCAGTGTGGACTCTCAAATGTTTTTTCAAATTACTTGCTTCGCTAAACTGCTTAAAACAAATTTCACACTTGTACGGTTTTTCTCCAGTATGTATTCTCAAATGTTTCTTCAAATCGCCTATTACAGTAAATCTCTTCAAACAAATTTCACACATGTAAGGTTTTTCTCCAGTGTGGACTCTCAAATGTTCTTTCAAATTAGATGCGTGACTAAACTGCTTACAACAAATTTCACACTTGTACCGTTTTTCTCCCGTGTGAACTCTCATATGATTTTTTAAGGTATCTACTGCACTTAATTGCTTAAAACAAATTTCACACTTGTATGGTTTTTCCCCAGTATGCACCCTCAAATGTCTTTTCAAATCACTTTTTTGAGAAAACTGCTTAGAACAAATTCCACATTTATAAGGTCTTTTTTCAGTCGCAACTTTCATATTTCTATTTGATATATTTCCTTCACTGTGTCGATTCATATCATTTCCTTTGTAAGATGAATCTTCAACGATTTTTTCCATAGTTTCCATTTTATTTTCATTTTGGAGATAATCTAAAATAGAAAAAAACTCTAATGTAATTATTCGAGTAAAAGGAAACACTAATGCAATAATCAAATTAAAGTATAGTAATAAATCCCCAGTACACCGTTCTTTTTTTGAAAATTAATACAAAAGTCTTAAAAATGGTTTTAACTGCTTCCTTTGAGCGATTCTACCACCTTCTGAAAAGAAACATAAATTTTTTCCTATTCGTTCAATTAACATGTTAGATCTTGAATAAACGCTATTTAGCTGGTACTGCGTACTTAAATGGTTTATTTAGTAACGCAGTACTATAGCCGACACTCGTGCGTCGTCGGTACGCACGATGAAACCGTCGTGACAACACAGTGTCGTCATGGGCACCGAACGTCTTAATTTAACAAAAAAAAATCAGCTCTGAAAAGCTAATGCCGCTTCCTTGGCCCTTATCTTAAACTGAAATTACTGTTACGGTTCCCTGTATAAATAAAACGCTTTGACATTATATAACTATAATATTATATTACATATTACAAAAGTAGCCTTACACCTGATTCGTTTACTGTAAAGAGACCGAAAGCAGTAGACCGAACTCATTGGACCCAAAAGCACTTTACCGAAACCTCACTAGACCGAACAGTAGGAGACCGAAAACCATTAGGTACATAATACAGGATGCTCAAACAGGATTGTAATCTGAGCAAGGGTAACATGAACCTCCCTTCACCACCCTTTATCCAGGCTTATACTCCAGGCTGTGGGTGAAAAATAGGTCGATTTCAGGATATAATTCAGGAATTTTTGAAACCTATCAGGTGTTGTAAAGGACGATGCCAGGAATAACTTCTACTAAAATGTGACCAAAAATATTGTGAGCTTTTTTTGTTATTGCGATTTTCATTTGTTAAATTTGCAATTTTTAAAGATTTTTAATTTTGCAGCTTAGGATATTGATTCTAGGGAAAAACTTTTTAATAGAAAGTTGTAGAAATTAAAAAACCTACAATTTGAGCTATGGTAAGTTTAATTTCGTTTATTGGTTATTGCAACACAGCCTGCGAAAGGTCCCAAATGGCCGTTTCTTACAATTGCGTTATTTATTGTACAAATACTTTTTTTAAAGCTTTAAAATGAAGATCTTTCAATTCCAAACATAAAAAAAAATTGTAAGGCCGGATTAACGAATTTGTTGCTTAGATATTATAAATTGTTTATCGCAAGAGGTCAAATGTCGAAGACTATAACTTTTTGAAAAAAAATCGTAGAGAGTTGGTGAAACATCCAATCTCCTTCTAAAGAGTTATGTTTTCATATTCTGATGTAATGCGTAAAACATTTTTAAACTTCTAATTTTTGGGTTTGAAAATAAGGGAGCAAATTTCGTTATAAACATTTAGAGCTGAAGCGGCCCTGTACATCCTATGAGTTTTTAACTTACAAATTATTGTTGCTAAAAACGAAACGAAGATTTATAAAAAAAATAAAAAATTTCTATGACCAACTGAAGCTGAGCTAAATGTTAGGCTTGAAAATAAGGGGGCAATTTTCGTTATAAACATTTAGAGCTGAAGCAGCCCTGTACATCCTATGAGTTTCTAACTTACAGATTATTGTTGCTGAAGACGAAACGAAGATTTATAAAAAAATAAAAATTTTCTACAGCCAACTGAAGCCAAAATAATTGTTTATTTTTTCTTAAATCGTAGTGCCTTTATTTACAACAATTAAGAAATTATTTTACCGTCATTGACTAAAGAAAGACTTATATTATCCTAAATTAAAAATAATTATAAAATATAGTTACATTTAATTATTAAAAATTATTTTTAAAATCGGTGCTTTTGCAAGCGTCCGAATTTTGCAAATCGCCCGGCTCGCTTCAAATCCGCGCGCTCGGAAAATTTTTACGTAACTTGTATTAAATTTTGACCGAAAACAATTTAATAATATTACCATTATAATATACAGTCTATTTACCACTGTATTTGTTTTTCTTGATAAACTTTTATATGTGAAATCTCATTTCTGAAGATATGAAATAATATTACAAAAATAATACATATATATATATATATGAAATATATAACTATATTTTTAATTTTTCATTGTTATATAAATATAATAATAATAATGTTACTTCTTATTATACAATATAAAACTTTTTCTTCTTGTAGTGACTATCCGTTTTGGATGTTGGCGACCATCATGGCAATCTGTACTTGCACACTAAATCGGTACTGCTGCTCTAAAAAGATTTGTAGTTGTTGTGTTGAACGACGTACGTAAATTTTCTAGCAAGGTAATCCTTCGCCTTCCTGGTTCTCAGTTTCCAAATGGGGTTTGCCAAATTGCCATGATGGTCGCCAACATCCAAAACGGATAGTCACTACAAGAAGAAAAAGCTGTATATTGTATAATAAGAAGTAACACTATTATTATTATATTTATACAACAATGCAAAAATTAAAAATATAGTTATATGTATCATTTTTGTAATATTATTTCTTCAGAAATGAGATTTCACATATAAAAGTTTATCAAGAAAAACAAATACAGTGGTAAATACACTGTATATTATAATGGTAATATTATTAAATTGTTTTCGGTCAAAATTTAATACAAGTTACGTAAAAATTTTCCGAGCGCGCGGATTTGAAACGATATTTGCAAAAATCGGCCGCTCGCAAAAGCACCGATTTTAAAAATAATTTTTAATAATTAAATGTAATTATAGTTTATAATAATTTTTATTTTAAGATAATATAAGTCTTTCTTTAGTCAATGACTGTAAAATAATTTCTTAATTGTTATAAATAAAGGCATTACGATTTAAGAAAAAATAAACAATTATCTCGGCTTCAGTTGGTTGTAAATTTTTTTTATTTTTTTTATAAATCTTCGTTTCGTCTTCAGCAACAATAATCTGTAAGTTAGAAACTCATAGGATGTACAGGGCCGCTTCAGCTCTAAATGTTTATAACGAAATTTGCCCCCTTATTTTCAAACCCAACGTTTAGCTCGGCTTCAGCTGGTCGTAGAAATTTTTTATTTTTTTATTATCTTCGTTTCCTCTTCAGCAACAATAATCTGTAAGTTAAAAACTCATAGGATGTACTGGGCCGCTTCAGCTCTAAATGTTTATAACAAAATTTGCCCTCTTATTTTCAAACCCAAAAATTAGAGGTTTAAAAATGTTTTACGCATTTATTTACATCAGAATATGAAAATATAACTCTTTAGAAGGAGATTGGATGTTACAACAACTCTCTACGATTTTTTTTCAAAAAGTTATAGCCTTCGACATTTGACCTCTTGGTATAAACAATTTATAATATCTAAGCAACAAATTCGTTAATCCAGCCTTGCATTTCTTTTTGTGTTTGGAATTGAAAGATCTTCATTTTAAAGCTTTAAAAAATAAAAAAAATTATTTGTACAATAAATAACGCAATTGTAAAAAACGGCCATTTTGGACCTTTCGCATGCTGTTTTGCAATAACCAATAAACGAAATTAAACTTACCATAGCTCAAATTGTAGATTTTTTAATTTACTACAACTTTCTATCAAAAAGTTTTTCTCTAAAATCAATATCCTAAGCTGCAAAATTAAAAATCTTTAAAAATTGCAAATTTAACAAATGAAAATCGCAATTAAAAAAAAAAGCTCACAATATTTTTGGTCACATTTTAGTAGAAGTTATTCCTGGCATCGTCCTTTAAAACACCTGATAGGTTTCAAAAATTCCTGAATTATATCACGTTTTTTCACCCACAGCCTGGGGTATTAAGCTGGGTGGTGAAGGGAGGAGGATTTCCAGGACTGGCAGCACAAAGTACTGGCGAGTTTAGAGGTTGTTTCTTTTCTTTGTTTTTTGTTTATTTTTTCTTATTACTTGTCTCAGTAAAAGGGATAACACAAATGTAATTACAACTAAATGTTATTTGAAGGGTTATTAGAAACAGTTAAAATGGTGTTAATGTCCGACTGGTGTATTATTGACAAATAATGACACGATTTCGAAGTCAGTTAAGTATGATATAATGTCCTAGGGCAGTGGTTCCCAACCTTTTATGTCTGGCGACCCACCTTCTGATGTTTTTTCATATTCGCGACCCATCCCTCACCCATGATGATACGCTATTATGTACTCTGAACGCCACTCAGCTACTGTAAGAGCCACGCCGCGACCCACCTGAAATCTGTCCGCGACCCACTAGTGGGTCGCGACCCACCGGTTGGGAAACGCTGTCCTAGGGCGTTATTTTGAAAAATAACGCCCATGGGCAGGCACGGATCTAGAAATTCATAATAGGGGGGTCCAGACTTACTTACTGATCCTTTGAAAATAAGAGTTGACAGAAAAAAATAATAAATAATAAAAAAAATGCTTATAGACTAAATACAATAGGGGGTCCATGGACCCGCCCAGCTAGCAAGATAACGTTACATTAACGTTAAATTTAGGTTTTTTTGTATTGTTACGTAACATCTATCAAAAAATGACGTTACTGATACGAAATTTTAATACGTATATTATACGTATGAATTTATTCGTTTCTGAACCGTGGCTCTTTGTATGTTGTAAAATTTATTTAAAGTTTGTTTCAATTTCATTTGATGTTGCTTAGTTATATTCGATTTTGTAAATTATTTGTAATATCTATTCTCTACATTGATTGTATATTAGGGTAATCTATTTAAATGAATAAATATCTATCTATCTATTTTCGTATCAAAATAATTCAATACCCACTTTGAGTGCATTAATTTTATTATTCCTAAAAGCTGTTGAATGTGAAGAATTTGAACGATATTACGTGGGCTTAGAATTAAAATCTGCTAAATCCAAACTAAAAGTACAAATTTCTAAAGATGTAACGGGCATGCAGAAAAATGACTCTATACTCTATACCAAGTGAACCATTTTATGACATTTATTGATGCCCCTTTGATTGAGAAATACCGGATACTTTTTGGAAAATTTTCATTTTTAATGGTTTTTCTGAAAAATTTCAAAACATGGATCTAGCAGGTTTTGATTCTATAGGCCTCAAATATTGTATCTATGGACATACAATAAAAGAGTCGTTTAGTTTGAGTTTTGTGTGACAAGTATTGTATTATTGGACATACAACATGTATGCTCTAAGTTTATGGTGTTGTTAATGGACATGTCTTTAATGATACTTTAGTAACTAGCAAACCGTGCTAAGAGGACATACAATATTTGAGCACAATAAAGATTTCATCTCGACTGGTATAGACCAGGGACTATCTCATTTTAACCAAAAATGGACATACTGTAGCGGAAGAGAAATCTTGGCCGATCCCCATATAACAGTAAACACCTCGAGAATGACGTAATCGGATGTGCTAGGCCTCGCCGGAGAATTCTGGAAGGTACGTCACGTAGGCGGAACAAGCCGATAGCTCGAGATGGGAGTCGATTGTTCCAGAATAACAACTGGGTATAAATACGGGCATATTTTGTGAATAAGTTTAGTGTATAAGATAAATTCGTCTGTAACTTATATAAATAAAGTCGTATATAAATTACGAACCGCTAGTTTTATTGTAATTAGAAGTAATTACACTAATCACGTTACAGTTGGTGTCGGTGTTCGGTAAACTTAGTGCGATATAAATAAGTGAATTACAGAGAGACTTTAAAAGACTTTTGAACTTTATTCGTCGGGAACAACCGGAGTGCGTTAATTGTTCGGTATTCGGAAAGACTTTAAAATACTTTTGGACTTTATTCGTCGGGAACAACCGGAGTGCGTTAATTGTTCGGTATTCGGAAAGACTTTAAAATACTTTTGGACTTTATTCGTCGGGAATAGTTAAAGTGCGTTGATTGTTCGGTATTCGGAAAGACTGTTAAAAGACATTTTGGAAAGTACGTGTGTGCCGACCAAAGATGTTGCTACAAGAACTTACAGTAAAACAGCTCCGTGAACAGCTCGAGGAACGGGATCTGGACAGCAGTGGGCTCAAGATAGTCCTACAAGCACGACTCGAGGATGTCCTCACGAAGAACGGAGAAGACCCAAAGACGTTCCACTTCCAGTCAGCAGAACAAGTAATCTTATCGAAATTAAAAACTGTTTCTGAAACGATCGATGAAACTTCTAGAAGAAGCGACGAGAAACTTGAAGAAGTTAGTAGACAGAACAACGAGAAATTTGAAAGTGTTTCTCAAAAGATCGATGAAACTTCTAGAAGAAGCGACGAGAAACTTGAAGAAGTTAGTAGAAGAAGCGACGAGAAACTTGAAGAAGTTAGTAGAAAAAGCGACGAGAAATTCGAAAATGTTGCTAAAAGATTCGATGAGACTTCTCAAATAATTAAAGAGGTCTGTAGGCAAAACAACGAAAAACTAGAAGAAGTTTGTAAACAGAACAATGAGAAATTTGAAGAAGTTTCTAGAACATTCGATAAGATGCAGAAAAGTGTAGAGACCGTAGAAGAAAAGATCAAACAGCTAGAGAGCAGGATAACCGATACAAAAGTACAACCATCAGTTAATGCAGCAGCGTTAGATCCTTTAGCGAAAGATGAACTACCGAGAGACGAAACGTCGCATCATATGAGATTTAAATTACCACCATTCGATGGGAAGTCCTCTTGGTCCATATACCTTAGACAATTCGAAGCTATTGCGACCGCCAACCATTGGACCGAACAAGAAAAGGCTGTTTCCTTGACTGCTGCTTTGCGAGGTGATGCTGCAGATATATTAAGATCAATTCCTAAGGGTCAAGAAAATTGTTACCAGACCTTGTTCACTCGTCTAGAAAAACGCTATGGAGATGCCCATCTACAACAAGTATACAAAGCACAACTGCGAAGTAGAAGTCAACGAGCAAGTGAGAATATGCAAGAATTTGAAGCAGATGTGGCTCGTGTGGTGCGGTTGGCTTATCCAGAGGTGCCAGACAGCGTTTTAGAAGAAATTGCAGTAGATACCTTCGTCAATGGGCTGAAAGATAATGAACTACAGAAAGCTTTACGACTAGCAAGACCGAAAGTTTTAGATGAAGCACTTGCTATTGCCTTGGAACACGAAGCAGCTAGCCAAGCTTCACGAAACAATCGAGTAATAACCGTGGAAAAAGGCGATAAGAGAAAAGATGAACGTTTGGTGGAAATGGTACGAAGGGTGATTCGTGACACGATGCCGAAGAGACGCATGAAGAGGGCTGGAAGAGTTGGTTCAAATACAGATGCTTCCTCGATACGGCCATGCAGCGAAAGTTGTAATCACCGGCTTAAAGTAGATGAACAGCTTTGCCCTGTGAGACGAACTACCGTCGTTAATGAGCAATGGCAGCCACAACAGTTACAAGAAGCCCAAGAAGACGATCCATGTATAAAAAGAGTATTGGATTGGATGCGTCGAGGTGAGAGACCTAGTTGGCAAAACATTAGTGCATGTAGTCCGGAAGTCAAGGCCTACTGGAGCCAATGGAATTGCCTGATACTAAAAGATGATCTTCTGTACAGAACCTTTGAGAACGATGATGGTACAGAATCTAAGCTTCAGTTGATTGTACCTAAAAGTAAAGGAGTCTAGGACATTTCGCCGTCGCCGTTTCGCCGTCGAGCCATTTCGCCGTCGCCATTACTTGTATATAAGTTTTGAATGGGTTTCGAACGATTATATTTCGAACACTTTTGCATAATGAAGTTTTTTATTTTTGATACAGTAAAAACAATTGAAATTGAAATCCCTTTTCTCAATATTGTTTATTTCCGGGAATCTGATAATAGTCATATTTTTAATACTGTAAATATTTTATTTTTCAGACGAAAACAATGTATAGTTGAATACGAAAATATAACTTGGTTTAACTACCAACATCAGCATTTTATTTACACTGACATTTAGTATAAAAAAAAGTTAGTATGTTATCACGTTCTTGTAAACTTAACCAATGCCGGTATGGCGACGGCGAAACGGCCGACGGCGAACTGGCTCGACGGCGAAACGGCCGACGGCGAAGTGGCTCGACGGCGAAACGGCGACGGCGAAATGGCGACGGCGAAACGGCGATGGCGAAACGTCCCAGTCCGAAAGTAAAGTGTCAGAAGTATTGCGTCAGTTGCATGACGGTACATCAGGTGGACACTTTGGTATTACGAAGACTCTGCAAAAGGTTCGAGAACGGTTCTATTGGGTGAACTGTAAAGATGATGTAAGAAGATGGTGCCAGAAATGTGAACTGTGTGCATCCGGTAATGGTCCAGTTGGTAAAAAGAGAGCACCCATGAGACAGTACAATGTTGGCAGTCCTATGGAAAGAGTAGCAATCGACATTGCAGGTCCATTTCCAGAAACTGATGCTGGAAATAAATACATCCTGGTAGCCATGGATTATTTTACGAAATGGACCGAGGCCTATGCATTACCAAATCAAGAAGCTGCTACCGTTGCAGAGGTACTTGTTAAAGAATTCTTCAGCCGATTTGGTGTTCCCTTGGAGATCCACTCCGACCAAGGGCGAAACTTTGAGTCAGCTCTTTTCCAAAACGTTTGTAAATTGATTGGTGTCAATAAGACCAGAACAACACCCCTGCATCCTCAATCAGATGGGATGGTCGAGAGGATGAACCGAACGATGGGTAAACACTTGTCCAAAGTTGTATCTGAACATCAGCGAGATTGGGACCAACACATTCATTTATTCCTGATGGCCTACCGCTCGGCCGTAAATGAAACTACAGGTCAAACACCAACCTGCCTGATGTTGGGTCGTGAAGTTCGGTTGCCCTGCGACCTAGAGTTTGGCTGCGGACCTTCCGAGGAACATGTTGCAGGCGAAGACTACGTTGACCGCCTGAAATTACGAATGAACAACATTCATGAACTTGCCCGACAACACATCCAGATAGCCAGTGACAGAATGAAAGATCAATATGATTCTCGATGCAAGAATGAAAGCTTCGAAGTAGGTGATCTTGTCTGGCTTTATAATCCGCAACGTCGTCGAGGCTTATGTCCTAAACTGCAAAGACAATGGGAAGGTCCATATGAAGTTAAGAAGAAAATAAATGACGTAATATATAGAATTAAGAAGTTGCCAAACGGTAAACCAAAAGTTATTCACATAAATCGTCTTGCACCATATGCTGGCTCAAATGAAAAAGAAGAAGCACGAGTCCTCCAACAGGAGATGAAAGATGTCGCACAGCCAAGTTTTAATCAATTTATGTCAAATTACGCAGCGAGAAAGAGTGCTAGATTCGGCGTGACCACAGAAGTTCAGCAAGATCTGTTTGGTGTTCCAGAAAACGTCTCTCTGGCCCACTGTGTTGCCCAAGACCTCGAGATGACTAAAGGAATATCGTCCGTATTCAATAGAAAGTTCGGCCGCCTGGACGAGTTAAGAAATCAGCAGCCTAAAATTGGAAGAGTACTGCGATTGGAAGATGGTCCTCGATCTTTGCTGTATATGGTGACCAGAAAGTCTTATACGGACACGCCAAGCTACGAGAACATATGGCGTGTTCTAACTAATTTGAAGAAAATCGTGTGTAATTATGACATCAAAAATTTGGCTTTACCAAAAATAGGCCATGCAGTAGAAAATCTGGATTGGAAGATTGTGAGAAGCATGCTTGAAGTGGTCTTCAGAGGAACTGGTGTACAAATCACTGTGTGTTGCATGAACCCGAAGATGTCGTACCCTTCAAAGACAGTAGACTGTTATTTCTTCTTGAAGGGTGTATGCAGAGCTGGAGAGTCGTGTAGATTCCGCCATCCTGGGCCTTCATTTAGAGTTGCTGATCGAGACGCTCAGATCTTAAGAGGGGAGCAGTGTAGCGGAAGAGAAATCTTGGCCGATCCCCATATAACAGTAAACACCTCGAGAATGACGTAATCGGATGTGCTAGGCCTCGCCGGAGAATTCTGGAAGGTACGTCACGTAGGCGGAACAAGCCGATAGCTCGAGATGGGAGTCGATTGTTCCAGAATAACAACTGGGTATAAATACGGGCATATTTTGTGAATAAGTTTAGTGTATAAGATAAATTCGTCTGTAACTTATATAAATAAAGTCGTACATAAATTACGAACCGCTAGTTTTATTGTAATTAGAAGTAATTACACTAACCACGCTACAATACAATATTTGTCCTCTTAGCCATCTATATAGAGTATGCTAGGTCCGCTTTTCGAAGAATGAAAAAATTCGTAATTAATGCTAGGGGAGCCCAAGCGGGGATTTTTGCAGTTACTCGAGCGCGTCAGATAATCACATGGGAAGAAACCTTGTACCCTGTAAATGTACCCCTACTATATTTTGGATCTTAATACAGGGGAGTTCGTTCGTCCAAATATTACTACAAAAATGCCGAGATCAGTGAAAGTGTTTCTCTGTTTTATCGACAACGAAAAAGCGTTTGATTGAGTAAAACACAGAACTCATAGAAACCCTGAGTGTTTGCAACGAATTTTGAATGTCATAACCAGAGAGAGAGATAGCTTGGGGCTGAATACAAACACAAATAAAACAAAAGTAATGGCTGTCACACGTACACCAAATGCCGATATTAATTGTATCCATAACAAACCGATAGAATCCAATAGATATATAACAAACGATGTTGACCACGAGGTCGAAATAGGTGCTCATATAGCAGTGGCGGCTCGCGACCTCAGTATGCGGGTAGGCTACACATATACTTCGGGTAGGCGACAAAAAATATCCTACAATTTGTAATACATTTTGAGCCGTCTTGCAATACTAAATGTAATCTATGAGCGCAACAATGTGTAAAAATTGCTTTTGGAGCATCTACTTTAATTTTTGATTGTAATCCGTTTAAAGAGCCAGCCATTACACTTGCACCATCGTAAAATTGAGCAATTTATTTATTTTTGTAATCATATGGCTCAAGCACGTTTGAAATTAAACTATATAGAGCGTCTGCAGATCTATTCTCGCTAACATCAAAAAACCCTAAAAATCTTTCTGTTACCTGACCAACTTTTTTAACAAAACGGATTGTTAAAGTACACTGTGATTTTTCGGTTATATCAGTAGTATCGTCCGCTAGTATAGAAAAAAATTGACTTTCATTAATTTCTGTTGAAATTTCATTTTTTACGTAATCGGCAAGGCAATCTATTAAATCATTTTGTATTGTTTTTGACAAACCCGTGAACATCCCTTCTATTTTTTAACATGATCCTGGATTTCCTGATCGCGTTTAACTACTAAATTAAAAATTTCTTTAAAATTACCCATGTTTGAAGAATTATGGCTCTCATCACGACCGCGAAATGCAGGTTCTTGTTTTACTAACAGAATTGTAACATCAATTTCTTCAACTTCTTCATTATATATCTTATTAGATAGAGACATTTTTCCAGCTAAAGCACTGTCAATAGTTTGTTTATTTTTTCTAACCGTTTTAAACCTAAGCAATTGTTTAAATGTTCTTTCGAAGATTCATGTTTTTTTACACTAGCTGATAAATTTTTCAAATCTGAATATCCCTGACTCACCCAAACATTTTGCTTCAAATTTGAGAGCAACAGACAAGGCCAACAGAAAAGTGAATTTTTAAAATAACTTCCGCTTAGCCATTTATGATTTTCATACCATATTGTTTTAAACGATCTCGAAAATGGTTGATTGTCTTTTGTCTTATCTGTGGATAAAATTGTTAAATTTGGTAAAGGCCGGCCCATTGAAATAATTTCTGACCTTTCTTGATTTTGGCGCCTTGAATAAGGCATCTCGATCAAACTGCATATTACATCGTTTAAAATATTCATATTCGATGACTAAAGTTTTTCCACCAATAAAACTAACACACCTACGTTTCAACAACGTCAAATATTACTTATTTTATTTTTGTATCAAATAATAATTTACTCTTCGAATAAATTGATAAGTTAACAATTAACCTCGCTTTAAATTTTTAATTATCTATAAATTCTAATAACACTTCTATCTATATCTATAAAATATAATGGACGACTGACAAATAACTATTCACAGATTTATTTGTTGTTAGTGAATTATTACTAAATTAATATAAAATTAAAATGCCCTTCAATAGACCGATCTCAAATTTACCTGTTTATTATTCAGTTTTCATAAACAAATTTAATTTGTCCTACCTAGTTTTATTCAATACTTAACCTACTAATAACAGCCAAAATAAAAAAACAAAATTATTTAAAACAGTTTCACAAGACACAAGAGAAGCAACTGATAAAATTTTGGAGGTCCGGCTATAAGACTCTGTGCCTATGCGCCCTTTCAAAATCGTAGAATACGCGAGACCTGCAGCAGGTCTGCTCGCGTAAACAGAGAGAGATCGCACGTTAATTCGGTGTTGGCGTCGTTCTATTTCAGGCTACGTTTTCATATAATGCCTGACCCAGGAAGAATATAGAATCTTATACAGTACTACTGATACTACAAGGAGCGTACAATAATTATAACTACGGAGAAAATTTTTTGGATATTTTTACAAATAATTTGGATAATTTTTGCTATTTTATTGTAGGTATTGTGTCAAAATTTATAAATTACAATTTTGAAATAAGTAATTTATATTAATAATTTATATTATTGTACTACATTTGAAGAGGGTAGGCGGCGCCTACCTTGCCTACCCCGACGGGCCGCCCCTGTCATATAGAGTATGCTAGGTCCACTTTTCGAAGAATGAAAAAATTCATAGTTAATGATAGGGGATCCCAAGCGGGGATTTTTGCAGTTACTCGAGCGCGTCAGATTATCACATGGGAAGGAACCTTGTACCCTGTAAATGTACCCCTACTATATTTTGGATCTTAATACAGGGGAGTACGTTAAGGGGGGCCCGAAAAAAATTTCTATCCTTAAAAAATCTCGAAATCGTCAGATTAGGATAAGGTATGATACAGTCGGAAAAATTAAAGACTACCCATGCACTATCACATCAATCACTTATTTTGTACTTGCTGCCTTTTTCTATAACAAACGTTTGTTCTTTATAGAAAAATACAGCAAATACAAAATAAGTGATTGATGTGATCCTTCACGGGTATTCTTTCATTTTTCCGACTGTAAGTTAAGTACATGCAGAACAGTGTAGGGGAGACTGGGTAACAGTGAGACATGGGTAACAGTGAGACACTTGAAATATCTTCTTCCCTTTTCGCCACGTGGAGATATTATTACTTATGCATGCTTGCTGTATTTACTGGTTACTGATTACTAATATGTTCGGAGGCCGAGCAGTTTCAGTTTAGGATTTATCGTGATAAAGTCTGTTTGGTGAGCACTAAGTAAAATAATACAGGGATTTTGAGAATTTTTTATAAAAGTATTAAGATTTTTCTAGTATTACTATGACATTGTGTGTAGATTAGTAAACATGATGCCACAGTTTAGCAATGCAAACTAAGTTTTATAATAACAAAAATTACATTTTTTAAATTTTATGGCAAATGGGTAACAGTGAGACGGGGTACATTGAGACATATCTCACTGTTACGCAGATGTTATAAAAAATTACATTTTGTATTTTTTTTTCTAAAATTTGTAGTAAAAGGCATTAAGATGATATTGCCAAGGCCAGTTTGTTAACGTCACACTAAACGGCAATTTTTTTTTCATTAGAGACAAATTTCAATTTAATAAATGTACGTTATTTCCGATCCCTATTTTAAGTACTTTGTGTTTTATAAGTTAATATATTAAATAAAACTAGTAATTACTTTACTGTTTATACAAGATACAAGATGGACATGATACAAGTGAAGTTAGCCGAATGTTCGTCTTCTTTTTACATAATATCTAAAACTAAACCTACATTTCAAACACCTCCACCTTAAAGATTAAGTCTTCGGGGTGGCCTAATATTACGGCCAAATTGGGAGCGATTGTAGGTAGATGTACTATCAGACATATCTATATTATGGTTGTTACTGATTGAGCAACCAGGAGTCTGATACTCATCATTTAATACATTAACAGGTGGAGTATCTACATTATCGGGTGATATTTTATTTCCTGGTGATTTTAACCCCAGCTCTAGTGATTCTAAGGGATATAACTCAGGTTCGTGCAAAGTCTTGGGATCTGATTTAGTTTTTGACAATTTTAATTGTGATGTGTTACGTCTTACAATTTTGTTGTTGTCTTCCCTTCGTATCCAGTACGATCTTGGTTCTTTAGCCTTCTCTACAACAATTCCTTTAGATAATATTTTATTCTTGCTGGTTTTAATTACAACTTTGTCCCCTTTCCTGTATTCAAATGGTTTCCTGCGGCAGATTTTATCATAATTTGATTTAACTTTCTGCTTTTGCTTACACAACAATTCGTAGATACCCTTTTGTATTTTAGGTTCTAAGTTTGCCTTGGTGGTTGGTATTTGAGATTTTAAATTTCGACACTGGAGGATTTGTGCTGGTGATGCATTTAAATTTATTACAGGAGAGTTGTTATATTCCATAAGTAATTCTCTGAAATCATTATTTTCTTCTAAACTTTTCCTCAAAATCTGTTTTGATATGCTCACAGCTTTCTCAGCTAACCCATTGCTTTGGTGGTAGTAAGATGAACAAGTTTGCACTGTAATATCCTTTTCTCTGTAGTATTTGTTGCATTCATTGGAGATAAAGGGTATATTGTCTGCTATTATGTGTTGTGGGTATCCAAATCTAATAAAAATGTCTTGGAATGCATTAATAATAGTTTTTGAAGTTTTATCTTTTATTAATATAAGTTCAATCCAGTGTGAGAAATGATCAATAACTACTAAATAACTTTTCCCAGCGAATTCTAAAATATCAGTTCCAATTTTGTTAAATCTAAGTGTAGGAACTGAGTGTGGTAGGAGAGGTTCTTTGTAATTGGCCGGCATATATTTTTCACAAATTCGACATGATTTGATAAACGAAACTATATCATTTGTTAGATTAGGCCAATAAAATAATTTCCTTGTTCGATTGATAGATTTACTGATACCTATATGACCTTTGTGTAATAATTTAATCATATCTAGTTTTAAACTTTGCGGAACTATTATTTTATTATCCAGGAAAACAATACCTGCCTCAACGTATATGCTGTTTCTAAGTGGATAGTATGGTCTACAGTCTTTATGTATTTGGTTCTCCTTGGGCCAACCCTTATAATAATAATCATGGATTTTCATTAGAGTCTTATCCTTGTTGGTTTCAATGCGAAATGCATCCCTCTTTTCGACACTCATTGGTAGGTGGGTTGTTACAGAGTGTACCATCTCAAACATTTCTGGATCAACACTTTCTGTATTTTTTAAACTTGCTCGTGAAAGCATGTCTGCGAAGTGTATATTCTTCCCAGGTACATAGTATACATTTAATGAATATTTTAATAGTTTTATTCTAAGTCTTTGTAACCTGACAGACCCTATATTATGAATGGGTTTCTTCATTATAGATATAATGGGTTTATGGTCAGTTTGAACATCTACATTGAATTTATAAATAAAATCATGAAATTTCTGAGTTCCGTAATATATAGCTAAAAATTCTTTTTCGGTTTGACTATAATTGACTTCATGATTGTTCATAGTTCGAGAACTGCATGCAACTAATTTTAGAATTTTGTCATATTCCTGAAACATGCAACAACCTAGCCCATCCTTAGATGCATCGCATTGTAATACTATTTTCTTCTCTGGGTCAAATGGGGTGAGACCTGGAGATTTGCTAATTATATGTTTTAGTTTGTCAAACGCTTCTTGGTGTTTGGGTAGCCACTGAAATTCACAGTTTGCTTTTAGTAGTTCACCTAAAGGGTTCATATACTCTGACATATTTTTTATGTAACGCCTTACATAGTTGAAAGACCCTAATACTCTTTGTAATTCAACTTTATTTGTAGGGGTAGGTAATCTGCATAGTGATTCAACTCTATTCGGGTCAATTTCCATGCCGTTTGACGAAAACATCTGTCCCATAAATTTAACCTGACTTTGACAGTATTGAATTTTGTTTCTATTAAATTTAGCATTAAATTTTTTTGCTCGTTTTATTACCTCTGTTAAGGCTATATCGTGTTCCTCTCTGGTGGAACCAGAGATTATCATATCGTCATGACAAATTTGTACATTTTTTATACCTTTAAAAATTTTTTCTACTTGATCCTCGAAGATATCTTGGGCATTGGATAATCCATAAGGTAGTACTTTGAATCTGTAAATACCAAATGGGGTTGCAAAACAACACTTCCATGAGGATTCTTCAGTGAGTACTATGTGATGATAACCCTCTGCCAAATCCATCACAGTAAATATAGTCTGGCCTTTTAAATTTGCACATATTTCTTCAATATTTGGTACTAACCTGGGTTTTCGAATAATTTGATTGTTTAGGTCGGCTGGGTCTAGACAAAGCCTAATTTTACCATCGGGTTTTTCTACGATAACAGTTCTATTAATACTCGCTGCTGGATGTATCTCATCTACCTTAACAATTGCATTTCTCTCTATGAGCCTTTGTAGTTCATTCTTTAAGGGGTCTCGAATAGCCAAAGGAATCCTTGTAGGGGGGTGACTAACAGCTTCAAAACGTTCAATGGTGGTGATTGTGTGTTCGCCAGGGAACCTTCCAAACCCACTAAAAATTTCATGATTTTCCTTAATAAATTTATCTTTGTCATTTAAAATTATCTTAGCACAATTAACCCTTTTAATTAAATTTAATTTTGTACATGTTTGCCCACTTAACAGAACCTGACTTGCACCCTTCGTTATAACAAAATCTTCATAAATTTCTAAATTTTTATACTTACAATACAAATTACATATACCAATTGGTTTTACATGTGAGCCCTCAAACCCTTTTAATATAAACTCAGTAGGTCTAACCTTAAATTGCTTGTTAATAGATTTAAAAATCTTATCTGGGATTATGTTTACATCTGCCCCTGTATCTAACCTAACTTTGATTTTTTTGTTTTCTATGAACATAGTTTCCTCCCATACATTTTTTTGACTTTTAGAATTACTAGAGTTAACATTTCCTACAAAATAATCACTTACACTGCTATTGTCTTCATCCTCATCTTCAACATTTCTTATGTTTCTTACCTTACATGCGACAGCAAAGTGGTTTTGTAGTCCACACCTTTTACATTTTTTGCCAAATGCTGGACACTCTCTGACTCCATGGGTGGTCTGACATCTCTTACATTTAAACTCATTTTTCTTTTGTTTGTGGTCACGGTCACACTTCGGTTTATAATTTTGGGATTCCTTTGTTGACCAATTTTGTTCATATTTGTTGACAAAATTTACCTGGGTTAAGTCCTCTTGGAATATTAGACTCTGTGATTTACTTTGTTCACTTGTACGACAGAAAGTTACAGCTTTATCAAGTGTCAGTTGGTCTATTCGCAGTAGTGCTTCTCTTGTTACAGGATCGTTGATACTCATTACTATTTTGTCACGTAATGCTTTGTCCTCGTTGGATTCATTCTTGTCGATAAATTATCATTATGATTTAAACATGTTAAAAATAAAGATCGCACAAAAGTATTAATTAACGTCAAATAATAATAATAATGAAACGTGTACTATTTACAAAACGATTTTAAATATTATATTGTGTAACATAAATAACTTATGCCTGGTTGCACCAACAGATTTTAGGCTTAAGCCGAGAATATCATAAGAATTAATGTAATATAATTACAATAAAATATAATAGGAATATCATAATATAATAATAGATATACTTGATAACAAGGTAAGAATCCAAAATTATGGTGCAACATAAGTGATATTTCCGGTGGTCCTATCTATAAGCAGAGCTTAGCTAAGCTGGAGCTTAAGATCTATTGGTGCAACCAGGCATTGTCTCTTATATTGCTAAATAAACTTTCGTAACGTGAAAGCACATTGTTAAATAAACAAATCATTTTGTATAACATTGTTATACAAAATTTAGTAAAATAAAAGAAATTTAGACAAAAATGTAACATCGACTTTTTGACACGTTACAATTTACTAATGCTGAGCTGCATTTACCCCAAATCGAAATAACCTTAAGTTAAGAGTAACAAATGTCACAAAAACAGTAACAAATCAACAAAAAAACAACTGCATTTGTCTTAATAATATTTAGTTTGGGTTATTTAGTTCACTATATTATAGATTATTCAATGGCATAGGTAGTGATGGTTGAATATTTCTTTTTCTGCTTTGATTATAAATGTTATTGCAATAAAGTGTTTGGATTGAAAAATCTAATGTTGTTTGAAAATTCAATATATTCAAAATAAAAAATAATTATTATTATCATATTTATGCGAAATATATAAACAGCATTCTAAAACAGGATGCTTCATATGAAGAATCACGATTTATTAACACATACATATCTGAATTTTTAACAATTTAGTTATGATGTTATAATGTGACTGGCGTAGTGTAACTTCGTGACAATAAAAGTATATTTATCTACTCTATCTCATATTATGTATAAGTTTTTAGTTTGTGTAAACTGTCATTATAGATAGCGGTGCTTGAAGGATTTAAAGTGTGCGTGAAGTAACAAATGTATTTTAAATGGGATTTACTTTTTTCTACGAGCGTGTAAAAATGTCTACTTTCGCGCACGCATTTTAGTTTAGAAAGTTTCACTTTTCCGCACGGGTGTTACTTTTCCGCACGCGTGTTACTTTTCCGCACGCGGTTTTTACTTTTCCGCACGCGTGTTAATTTAGATATGTTAATATGGCTTTAAAGTAATTAAAATACATGCAATAAACTAATATTTAGATATTATTTACTAATTTATTTCAAATATATCTTATTGTGTTCCTGTTTTAATGAAATTCGATGAAATAAAATTATTTTGACATAATATTCGAAAGTCAAATCGGTAGACAATAACAGTAGTTTTGAATCATCGTCATGGAAACCAAGATCGCCGTCGTGCTAACCCATTATATTAAAAGTTTAGTTTTGACAACCTTGTCAAAGAATTAATTTGTGTATGTATTTTCATATTAATTAAATTAATTGATTAAGATTTGGTAATTTTTTAAAGACTCTTAGAAAAAATATTGTTCCTAACTCTTGCAGAAAGTCTCTTTTCCGCACCCGACTGCTTGCCAAACTCCCGCTTCGCGTCGTTCTCAAACTGCAGTCGCGTGCGGAAAAGAATGACTTTCTGCACTTGTTAGGAAAATAACTATTTGGCACTGCTTTTTGACACACTTTCATATAATCAAATATCCTTAAGTTTCGCGTTGTCATGGTGATGACATGTGAGCAATAAATTACAATAAAAGTTTTGACAGTTTTGTGGTTTGAAAGAAGTTAGAATTTTTAAATGTCAAAGTTCTAAAAATTATAGAATAGAAATGAATTCCAGTGACGAAGAGTATTAACAGTTTTTTATTTGTTTATCGTAGATCAAATATTGTATGAAACTGTGCGTGAAGTACTTTTTGCGAACTTACGCGATGTATAGCACTGCCTCCACTGTCGCTCGTGCTCCAAACATCGCGTGCGTTCGCAAAAAGCACACTTCAAGAACTGTTTCATAAATAACTGTTATCCAACTGCCTACAATATTTGTTAACTTGACTATATTTGACCATTTTTATAATCTAATAACGTAATAGGCGACTAATTTCAGTACTTCGATTGCAAAGTTCATTTATAATATCATTATCAATTCTTGTAAGAAATTCCCTTTCGGATTGCATCATAAGGAGACCCTCCAAATTTTCATTGGTCATTGAAGACCGGATCCTAGTTTTTAATCATTTTAATTGTGAAAATCCACGTTCACAACTTACTTGGGTAAGAGGAATTGTTAACAGAAATTTATAGGCTTTGCTGAGTTCTGTGTACATGATACTGTACATATTATATTGGTAAATGAGTTTATAAGCGCATTTAATACATGATTTGCATGGTTTTTCAGTAACACATGTAATTAGATCTGAATTATCTTGAGACCTATCTTCGTCCAGATCACAAACCATACATACTCATAGACGTTTCACGTAAATTGTCAGGGTCAGGACAGCAAATTAGTTACCATTCCAATCCAGAGATGTCGCTGTCAGTCAATTCTCTTGTCATATTTAACAACTGACAGTTGACAATTAAATTAATTTGTTATTTACTTTCAATTTTACACATTTTACAGTTTGTGGCTTAATTATTTTATTATAGTGGTGTTACGTTTTTAATTAGATTTAATCACAATTTTAATCAATTGTATTAACCTCCACTCCGTTTTAATGAGTAGAATTTTTAGTTTACATTGATCATCCCGTGTTGTGTTTCTCCGTTTCTCCACATTTAAAAAAACAATATAATAGATCCTGAAACAGTTTATTTTAATAGACAAGTGTGTCATCAACATTTCGGGCCTATATATTTTTGGAAGTTTGTAAAAGATTATAAGGTAATATTTATCTAAACAATCATCCTACAAGATTCTTTCAAAAATGTTCATTCAACTCAATATTACACATCAGTGCTTTCACGTGACACATGGCAGAGTAGTGTTTAGCATTTTGAAAACAAATTGGAATATTTGAAGTTTTCAGTAAAATATTGAATAAAACATTGAATTGTCTTTCTGTTGTTTTAATTTCCTGCGAAATTTCATCAAAAATCCCGCAAAATTTATAATTTAAAATTCCCATGTAACTAAAATTTGTCAATTTAGTTCCCATTCCAATCAAGAGATGGCGTTAATTCGATCCGAAAGATTAACATGGTCGTGAAACGTCTATAAGTATGTATGGTTTGTGGTCCAGATCTTCTTGATCTGACTGATCTAAATCTCCAGTCACATCATAACATTCATTCAATGAAGAAGAAACATGTGGCCATTGTTCAGCAAATGACTGAAGTTCCTCCGCAAGTTTTTCTTCGTCAATTGATGAAATTAATGTGCATATTTTTTGTAAGGCACCCTTTGGTATACCGTTTTTTAATTCAGGAAACCTTTTAGGATCAAAACATGACAGATCTTGATATAGTTGTTTTTGATTGGAAAACCTTGTTGTCATGCTAGTATTTATTTTATCAATTATGACATTAAAAGTTTTGATTCTGAATGAATCTTTAGGATTAAATTCAGTCTCATTATTGGGGTTTTCATCTGACATTTTTTTACGAATTATTCGTCTTCTGCACGGTAGTTCGTTTTCGATGACAATATTATGTGATTCTAGAGGCGGCATTTCAATAATTTTTTTGTCAAGCATTTCTGTCATTGCTTCGCAAAGTTTTGTGCAGCATCTAGTACTGTCGGAAAATTATTTCTAATATCTTCTAATTTAGTTTGTGCACTAGCTACCATGTGCCATGCCTGTACATAATCTAAATTTTTTGTTTGTAAATAATTTGATAAAGGAGTTGTTGTTTTAAATATTAAAAGAAACATCATGGCAGTCAGAATAATTTCAAATGAAGTAAACTTCTGAAGTAGGCTATTTGCCTCATTTCGAACCTTTGAATTAAAATCGGGGGAATTAGCTATCATGGAGAGGGATATAATTAATTCTAAATAAACACATTTGCAACTTGATATATCGTCTTTGACCCATTTTGACCATTTATCAAAATGGCCAAATATTTTACAGGTTGAATCGCTCTTAGATCTCCACCGTGTTGCGCCAATGGCAGTCAATCGAAAATTTGGATTCTGCTTTAAATAAATTTCTAATCTTTTATGGGAGTCCTTGATAAATACATGCGTTTGTTGTAGTAAACTAAAGAACGATATAGATGTTGTAACGCACTCAGCTGTGTCAGATAACACCAAATTTAATGTATGAGCTTCACACCACGTATGGATGTGATTAGGTTGTAATTGCTTAAATTTTGATGAAACTCCGTTGTACTCGCCAGACATATTTGCAGCTCCATCAAAGGAATCAGCAATACAATTTTTTACGTCAAGATTTACAAACAAGAAAGTTTCGAGAATAGTTTTGAACAGATTTTCTCCCGTAGCAGAATGAACACGTTTCAAACTAATTATCCTTTCTTTTACTTCTGTTCTATTTACATACCTTAAGGTTATTATACATTGATCAAAACCTGAAACGTCTGTTGTTGAATCCATTTGTACTGAATAATAGATGGCCTGTTTTATTTCCTCAACTATATCCTTTTGAATTAATTCTTTTATAATGTTTATAAATTTATTTATAGTTGTTTTGCTCAATAATGCTAATTGACTACCTCTTCCTCTATATCGTTGTTTCTCAGAACTTGCTTTATGAGCTTCTAGAGCTGTTTTACTTATCTCCATAGCTTTGTTTATGTGCGCTTCTAAATTTTTATCATAATTACATAATAGAAATATTATTTCTAAAAAGTTTCCATGATTTACTGAAGGATCGTCAAAACTGTAGGCACTTTCAACTTGTCCCCTTATTGCGAGACCTTGTTTTCCTATCAGTTTCAAAACATTAATGATAGAAGAAGCAACCTGCCTTAGTTCAAATACTTCTTTTTTACGTTTTAGCAATTGTTTTTCAAACAACATACAGTCAACAGTTGATTCTTCGTTATAAGAAATATACGTTTTTACACAATCTTTATGAGCACTTGACTTTTCATGCTCATTTACTGTTTGAATTAAATGTCTGAACCGGTTAAAACCTTGACAAAAAATGGATGAACCATCAGAAAATGCCAAACAAATACTGCAGTACAGTTTTTTTTCACATCTGTTATAAGTAAGCCAGTTACGATTTAATTTTTGACCATCCGCCAAACAGAAAAAGAACACTTTCGCATCAAAAGGTAACAGCTCATTATCAGATTCGCTTTGAATAGGGTGAAATTAAAAAAAAAGTCGTTTTTCTGACACACGAGGTTTTTTAAAGTAATTTTGGGAAATCGGCTCATCAACAAGTATTTCTTTTGTTTCTACTTCTCCTACTTCCTCTGCTTCATTTTTTTCTTCATTTATCTCTTCGACATCTTCG
Organism: Diabrotica virgifera virgifera; assembly: GCF_917563875.1. NCBI lineage: Eukaryota > Metazoa > Arthropoda > Insecta > Coleoptera > Chrysomelidae > Diabrotica > Diabrotica virgifera. The sequence goes on from NC_065451.1 coordinate 174,601,294, forward strand.
TTTGAAACGAAGAAAAAATTACTATCATCAATATTGTGAATAATGATATTGTGTAAGGGGGATTATAGTGATTATTTCATTCATAGAGATTCTGACCAATAGAAAGCTACAAGAATAAAAATTACAGCGATAATTTTTGATAAGTTCCCGTATTTCACGTAATTATATATATTTTTTTATAATTTCAAGTATTACCTCAAATGCTCTTCGTTGCTACGAAAAAATGAACAGTCAATGGGTGCGTTCACCAGACCAGTGCGCTACGTCAGCGCTCTGCAACTGTTTAAGATTTTTCTGGTGAACGTCATGTCAATTTAGGCTAAACTTCAACGTGTTGACGAAGCGGTCGCCATTTTATTGAACGTAGTATTTGTATCGCTTCAATATTGAACGTGTTTAAGAAATATATTGTAATGGCGCGATTATTTGAAAATATTTATTTTACAATGGTTTTAATTATAAAGTAATTGAAAATTAGGAGATACATAATTGTATATGCTCACGAAATTGTAAATCTGTGTATTAAGGAACAATATTTTCAACATAATTCATATTTACGTGATAATTATTATTTATTTATGGTGGGTCATCCAATGGTTCTGCTCTGCCAAGTCCAGCAAAGCCAGCAGCACCAAAAATTATTTCTTGTTTATTTCATTATCAAACATCAATAAAGGTAGTATATTATCCATTTTTGAATTAAATTTGTTTAAGATACGTCCAATTTATCGTTGAAGGATAAGTATAATAAATCAACAAAAACAACGAATCTCGTTTTAGGTTAGGTTCATACATAGAACAAAAAAAAACAACTATGAAAGTGTCAAATGGAAAAATACCATTCACCAGACTAAACGTAGTTTTAAAGCGCTGCAACATAGCTGTTTAGTTGAAACTTAAACCGATTATTTCTGGTGAACGCAGCCAATGACATTAATGTCAATTAATATTTTACAAATTGTCAAAGAGAACACCAGGAAAAGGTTTAGCAAATAATCAGGCGAAGATGTCAATAAAATATTAGTTAAAATGATTTAAAAACAGTTTTATTCATGAAATAATCTTATCGAATTACACTCGAACTCTTAAAAATTACCGATTTATTTTTCTCTCGTGCCACTTTTGACATAATTTCACTCCCCTTCCGAGTCGTGAAATTAAAACTGTCCAAGTGTCACTCGGGACACAAATCGATAATTTTAGAGCTCTCGTGTAATTTCCACTGAAAATATAGTATTTTCCTGGAAAGGCTCCAAAAAAAATAGTCGGCTCTTACTAGAGCGGACATCAATTATATTCTCGTTATATAGATATATACATAAACAAAAATGAAGGTTGCGGGAGAGCCTGTAGAAGGACTAACGAGATAAATAAATAATCAATAAACTAAAAATGGCGGTTGTAAACAGAAAAAATATCAAATAATATGGAGAATTAAATAAGAGAGCTTAGTAGTCTTAGTAGTACACGTAGTTCTAAATTGAAACCAAAGAGCTGATATAGGTATGATTAATAATCACTTCTCTAAAGTGTATATTACTTAAATCCGAAATGTGATCATTATTTCTCTATTAATATTTAGAATCTTAATTCAACATTTTAAAAAATAATATCAAAAACCTCATACGCACGAACAATTGTTCTTAACTACGGAGAACTAAATGTATTTCCTGTATACTAAATAATAACAAAAAAAATAAATGTTTTCCAAAAAAAAAATAACTATAATCCCCCTTCTTCTAAACTAGGAATTTCTCACCTAGGACTGTTTAATATATATAGCTGTGTAACAGCGTAGCAAGGGGCTGCGTGCTAGACATGACATGGCTAACTTCAAGCCAGTCAACATGGTTGTCACTTGTATGATTTATTGTATGTAAGATGTTTAGTAAGTTTTATAAAAATATATAAGTTTACTCAATACTATGATTGTTTGACTTATAACCCATTAAATAAAGTAGTTTAAACATGGCGCAGTCAAACAGCTAGTTGGGTTACAGTTTACAGTCGAAAAGCTAAATTTATAGCAACTTGTACACGAGGTACCATACATAACCTACAATGGCAGTGATGGGAATAAATGTAAAATTACCACCAGATTTTGACCTGCAGGATCAAAATGCTGCAAGCGAATGGAAGTTCTGGAAGACTAGTTTCGAAGATTATTTACTAGCAACGGGACAAGACCAGTCAGCAGATAAAATGAAAATGTCAATTTTAAGAAATATAATTGGGGCTGAGTCTGCCAAAATTATGTCCACATTCGAGATCCCAGAAGCCGAAAATAACAAGTATGACTTGATGATATCACTAATCGATAAGTATGTTAATCCAAGGATGAATGAATCATTTGAAAGATACAATTTTATCATGAGGGTCCAGAAAGAAGGAGAGTCGTTTGAGCAGTTTCTTACTAGTTGTAGACATTTGATTCGAACATGTAATTATAATGAAATTGATCCAGAACAAACAGCCGAAGATAAAGCTCTGAGAGACAAAATATTAATGGGCATCAGAGATCCAGTTACTAGAGAAGCTCTATTGAGAGTGGACAAACTTACCCTACAAAAAGCCATCGAATTTTGTAGAACTAGTGAACAAAGTAAGAACCAAAATTTGAAATTTTATACCGAAAGAAAAGATGTAGACATAGGAGAAGTTCGTAAAGATAGGTACCAGGGCCATAGAAATTATAATAACTCTAGAAGTAAAGCGAATACCAATGAAAAATTCAAGTGTAAAAGATGTCAATCAACTCATGGGGCCAGAGAATGTCCAGCGTATGGAAAGAAATGTAAGAAATGTGGGCTTTTAAACCATTTTGCAAAGTCGTGTAGAGTGAAGAATATTGATGTCATAGATGAAGATAGCAGTGATGGATCAGCTGATAGTTTTGTAGGAAATGTCAATAAAGTATACCAAAATGTAAGTAGTCAAAATATTTGGGATGAAATTATAGAAATTGAAAACAAGAGAATTAAAGTAAAACTTGACACAGGTGCAGATGTAAGTATAATTCCATTAAAAATTTTTAAGAAAATTGATAAACAATTTAAAATTAGGGATAATCATTATGTACTGAAAGGGTTTGAGGGTACTCAGGCTAAAACAATGGGTGTCGTAAATTTATTTTGTAAACATAAAAATAAGTATGTTTACGAGGATTTTACAATTATTAATGGGGCAACTCGAGTTCTTTTAAGTGGTAAATTATGTATTGATTTGGGGTTAGTTAAACGAATCAACAATATTGAGAGTTGTGGTACTTTAGAATTAGCAGAAAGGGATAAATTTATAAACCTTAACCCTGAAGTTTTTAGAGGTCATGGTAAATTTTGTGGTAAACATAGGATCACTACAGTAGACAATTTTGAGCCAGTAAGTTACCCACCTGTAAATGTACCTGTCGCAATTAGAGATAATTTAAAAAATGAATTAGATAGGTTGACAAAAAGAGGGGCAATTGTCAAAGTTAACGAAATTGACCCCAGGGCAAGCATAAACCGCATTGTTATTGTGGAAAAGCAAAATGGTAAGTTACGTTTATGCTTAGACCCATTAGATCTAAACAAACAAATAGTCCGCAAACCAAGAGTAGTACATAAATTGGAAGATGTTTGTGCACAAATGATAGGTAAAAAGATATTTTCTGTATTTGATCTCTCTGAAGGGTATCATCATTTAGAACTTGACGAGACATCATCATGGAAATGCTGTTTTGCAACTTCTTATGGAATTTTCAGATATAAAGTATTGCCATATGGATTATCAAATTCCCAAGATCTGTTTCAAGAAGTAGTAGAAGATAAATTTAAAGGTATAGAGAATTTATTGATTTGTCATGATGATATGATTGTTATGGGAACAACAAAAGAAGAACATGATACAACTGTTAAAAAAGTGTTAGAAAGGGCTAAAGAAGTAGGAGCAAAGTTTAATGGGGACAAATTTCAATATTGTCAAGAAGAGGTCAGATTTATGGGTCAAGTTTTTTCACATAAAGGGATGCAAATAGATCCTGACAGAGTGGAATCACTTTGTAAACTTGAAAAACCAAATAGTAAAGTAGAATTACAAAGAATTTTGGGCGCATTTAATTACGTTAGACGGTACATTCCGAACATGGCTGAACATATTCAACCTCTTTGTCAATTACTTAAAAATAATGTAGAATGGGTGTGGCTCCCGTCACATCAAAAATGTTTTGATAATTTAAAGAACATAATTTGTAAATCACCAGCGTTAGTCCCTTATGATCCTAATCAAAAAATTATTTTACAATGTGATGCATCTAAAAATGGTTTAGGTGTTTGTATGTTCCAGAAATATGATTCTATTTTAAAATTAGTAGCTTGTGCATCACGAAATATGAATGATAGTGAAATAAATTATAGTCAGACTGAGAAGGAACTATTGGCAATTTATTATGCTACTCAAAAATTTCACAATTTTATTTATAATTTTGATGTTGACGTTCAATCAGATCACAAACCTATAATCTCCATTATGAAGAAGCCAATTTCCAAAATTGGATCAGTTAGACTCCAACGTTTAAGGCTTAAACTTCTCAAGTACAGATTAAATGTATATTTTGTTCCTGGGAAAGACATACATTTTGCTGATATGCTATCTAGGTCCAGTTTAAATATAGAGACACATGACCCAGAAATGTTTGAAATGGTCCACTCAGTGAGTAAACATTTACCTATGAGCCAGGAAAAGCAATCTGAGTTAAGACTAGCTACTAGCCAGGATGAGGCATTAGCAGTAATTTTTGATTTTTATTATAATGGGTGGCCAAAAGAAAAAAATGTTCCTCAAGTGTGTAAAAAGTACTATGGTATAAGAGATTCACTGTATTTTGAAGCTGGCATCGCATTTATTGATGACAAAATAATTATTCCGAAAAAACTTAGGCTTGACATGATAAAATTGCTTCACAAAGGCCATATAGGAGTCAGTAAAACTATAAACAAAGCCAGGAGTATATATTATTGGCCAGGACTTAATGATGATGTGACAAACTATATAAAAAAATGCAGGATATGTGAGAAATACAGACCAAATAATTTTAAAGAACCAATGATGCCTCATGACATTCCCAGACTAAGATTCAATAAAGTTGGTACAGACATTTTAGAGTATGGTTCAAAAGCATATTTAGTAATTGTAGACTATTTTTCGCATTGGTTGGACATTTCAATATTAAAAGATAAAACCTCCAGTTCAGTAATCAACTCATTTCAAGATACTTTTAGTAGATTTGGATATCCAGAAATTTTAATTGCAGATAATCTACCATTTACTTCGGTAAAATGTAAAAATTATTATAGAGAAAAAGACATTACAATTATGACATGCACTCCACATTACCACCAGAGTAATGGACTTGCAGAAAAAGCAGTCAATATAAGCAAACAAATTTTAAGAAAGAGTAATGAGGAAAATGTTGATTTTAGAGATTTGGTGATGGAATATAATAATACCTGCATAATAAATCTTGATGCATCTCCAGCTCAAATTTTACAGAGCAGGATCCTGAGAGGACAATTACCAACTACAGCTAATAAATTAGAACCTACAATCCAGAAACAAGTATATAAGAATTTATGCAAAGAAAAAGAGAAATTACAAGTACGTTATGATAAGACAGCACGAAGAAAACCAGTAGAGTTTAGAAAGGGAGATAGGGTAGTAATAAGAAGTTCAAAAGATAATTATTGGCGTAAAGCAATTGTGTTAGAAAAGGCCAATGAACCTAGATCATATTGGGTGAAAAAAGAAGATAACAATAAAATTATTAGACGGAATTCACACCAAATGAAACATTCATACACCACAACACTTGAAAAAGAACTCATTTTAGAACCCGAGTTGTACCCTGATATTCAGTCACAAAGTGTTCATAAAGATACCACTCACATTAACGTAAATGATAGTGTTAATAAAACCATTAGTTGCCCAAGCCCAAATGTAAAATCAGTACCTACATTGAGTCATAAAGTCAACCCAAATATTGAGACTTCTAACAGTTATAAGACGAGAGTTGGTCGTAATATAAAGACCCCTTATAGATATCGATCTTAGGGGGAAGGTGTTTAATATATATATAGCTGTGTAACAGCGTAGCAAGGGGCTGCGTGCTAGACATGACATGGCTAACTTCAAGCCAGTCAACATGGTTGTCACTTGTATGATTTATTGTATGTAAGATGTTTAGTAAGTTTTATAAAAATATATAAGTTTACTCAATACTATGATTGTTTGACTTATAACCCATTAAATAAAGTAGTTTAAACAAGGACAGGTTGGCAGCTGCTAGAATTATCATTATTTGTCACATCAGGTGTTGGAATACTAGTTTCCGTACTTTTCTTAGGCCAAAAATTAGTTATTTTTATAAGAGACTTTGCGGCATTTTCTCTGTCTCTACCTTCTCGACCTTTTTTAAAATCGTTACCTGATTTTTTCTTTTTCTTTGGTGGTTCTTGCATATTTTCTATCTAAAAGGTGGATATTGTCCTGCTCGATATTACCAAAAAATACTTTAAACATACAGGGTGTTTCATTGGGAAAGTAACATACGTTAACTGTAGAAAAAGGACACTTAGGCGATCTCAAAAATACCATACTTAATGGGTCTTACTTCATTAATAACAAAGATACTGGGTGTTTTATCCATTTTGCCATTTTCTTATTTAGCTCATAACTTTTTAAACACACTGTATATTCATTTTATATTTGGCAGGCAAATTATCTTTAAGGTGTACAATAAATTAATTTATTTACAATTGTAAAAAATCCAGGTCCGGATTAAAAAATATTCCGACCCGAAAACAACACACTGTACATTAAATTTTTAAAATGGATTTTACATTTAAAAAGAAAATGAAAAAGTAAATTTAGTAGTATACTTTGAATTTTCGGCAAAATGATTTTTCTGGTAAAATTTTGAATTTGAGTGCTGAAATTAGGGGATATGTGACAGCTCTAAGTAGAAAAAAAATTAAAATGCGACTTAATTTTAATTAATACCATTATTTAATCTAAATTGGTAAAATGTTAACATTTCAGTGGTTTTTTATTATTTGTGACACATAGTCATCTTTAAATAATGAATAAATAATAAAGGCGGGTCAATAAAAAATACATCACTTTGATTAACAAAGTGTCTAAAAGTTAAAACAAAACAGCGAAAATTTGCAGGATAATAATTATTTAAAACTAATGTACTTATTAAAAATTACCACCATCAAAAATTATTGTTATGTGTAAAAATGTTAATATTTTACAAAATTATGTTAAATAATGGTATTAATTAAAAAAATCATATTTTAATTTATTTTTAGTTCCAGCTTCGCAATTCACATAATTTCAGAATTCAAATTCAAAATTTTACTAGCAAAATCATTTTGCCGAAAATTCTAAGTATATTACTAAATTTAGTTTTTCATCCTCTTTTCAAATGCAAAATCCTTTTTAAAAAATTTAACATACAGGGTGTTTTTTGGGTCGGAACATTCTCCAATATTTTTTAATCCAACCCGGGATTTTTTATAATTGTAAATTAATTAATTGATTAAACACCTTAAAGAATATTCGCGTGTTAAATATAAAATAAATATACAGTGTGGTTAACAAGTTGTAAGTCGAATTTCATTTTTTTTCTACTTCAAGCTCTCGTAATTCACATAATTTCAGAATTCAAATTCAAAATTTTACCAGAAAAATCATTTTGCCGAAAATTCAAAGTATACCATTAAATTTATTTTTTCATAATCTTTTCGAATGCAAAATCCATTTAAAAAAAAATTCTGTACAGCGTCTTGTTTTTGGGTCGGAACATTTTTTAAATATTTTTTAATCCGAACCTGGATTTTTTTACAATTGTAAATAAATGAATTGATTATACACCTTAAAGAATATTTGCGTGCCAAATATAAAATAAATATACAGTGTGGTTAAAAAGTTATGAACCAAATAAGAAAATGGCAAAATAGATTAAACACCCAGTATCTTTGTTATTAATGAAGTAAGACCCATTAAATATGGTATTTTTGAGACCGCCTAATTGTACTCTTTCTACAGTTAACGTATGTTACTTTCCCAATGAAACACCCTGTATAAGATTATGTCGAGATACAGATAAAAATTACAAAATTTTACTTGAAAAAGAATGTATGTAATACCAAAGTGTGAAACTAGCTTATTTCTCTATATTTTAGATTACAAAATTACATATCTATTATGTATAAAGTGGTCAGTAATAATACTATATTATTAGAAAAATTATTATACTTAATATAGAAAGAAACGTATTAGTTATAATAACTAACATAGAAACGTTTTAAAATTATTAGTTATTTGTAAAATAATCATTAGTTACCTACCGCTAATCAACAGTTAAAAATCTATCAAATATTAATATTATTTATATAAGTTATGAAATGTACATACCTAACAACTTTTACTCTTCTTACACTTGGAATTCCTGTTATTTTTTTTATAACTTAATCGTATTTAAACAGCTTCTTGAATTTCAATTAATCTTATTCTACATAATATTCTAATTTCTTGATTTAATCTACATATGTGCAATATATGCTCTCTGTGCTTTCGTAAACAATATATTCGTATTCGTACAATGCTTGGTAACGCAAACAATATAATATTTCTAATGGATCTATCCCTCGCTAATTTCAAGATAACCGCGAATCATCGCCTGGTTCTGTCCACTCAGCAATACCGAAAACCCAAAAATACTTAAGGAACTTTTCCCAGAAACTCATATCTAAACAAAATATTATATACAATTGCTGAGTCGTATTTTGTTAAAGTATGTGTTTTATATTACCATCCGAATAATACCTACTGATGACTCAATTGAATTTCTTAATTTTAACCGTTTTGAAATGCAGGGTGTGTATAAAACAGAACACTGGAATTAATGCGATATTATTGAAATGGCTCGAACACTATGTATGGAAATAAAATATTTTTGAAATGTTTTGTTAATATCATTCGATTAGAAATTAAAACAAAATGTTTTAAATTATATCCATATACCTAATTGCTGCAAAAAATCGTGAATTGTAAATTAAAACACATACACAACGGCTTCGAATTTAGTGGCCCAAAACTATGACTCCTAAACTAAACAACGATTAAAACCCAAGTGATAAACTGTAAAATTCACGGCTATTGGGCATATCGTATTGAGCGCAAGAAACATCATAAGAGAAAGACATTGTTAGGATTTGGGTGCCATTTACTGAGTCTACAGCGGGTTTTGATACCTACAAAACGCGCCCGAAGGTCTTCAAGGGCGCCGGGCGTCGTATCTATATAAACTATTAACATAAAACACTGGGTACCATTTTCGAGCTATGTATGCTGGCCTTTGGTTATCTGATACCTGATACGAGTTGTATTCTATTACATCCATTGGCTTCGTTCGTTATGTAGGATCCTGGGGTGCAACAATCCTGTATATATATTATATAATGTAGTTAGTCGGCGCAGAACACTGCACCTGTATATTTTAGGGCCATTGTGGGATGTAACAGTCTTATACCGTAACAGAAACGGCGGATATTGATACCTGCGAAAGGCGCCTAAATCGTAAAAATTGTCTTCGAGGGCGCCGCGCGTCACACCTAAGCTATTTGATTATCTGATACCTGATACAAGTTGTATTTTGTTGTGCCCGCTGGCTTCGTTATGTATGATTCTGAGGCGCAACAATCCTATATGTATAATGTAGTCAGGCAAAAGGAGCCCTAAGGTTTTCGAGGGCGCGCGTAACATCTATGCAGAAAACTACACCTGTATATTTTATACCAAATGTGGGATGTAACACTCTTATCAACAAAAACGGCGGATATTGATACCTACGAAAGGCGCCCGAAGGTCTTCGAGGGCGCCTCGCGTCCTATCTAAGCTATTAACTTAATAATCAGGTTGCCATTTTTAAGCTATGTGTGCTGACCTTTGATTATCTGATACCTGATACGAGTTGTATTTTATTGTATCCACTGGCTTCGTTATTTATGATTCTGGGGCGCAATAATCCTGTATGTATAATATAGTGAGGCGAAAGGCGCAAGGTGGTCTTCGAGGGCGCCGTGCGTCGCATCTAAGCTGTAACAAAAAACCCTGGATGCTATTTTCGAGATATGTGTGCCAGACTTTGATTATCTGTTACCTGATATGAGTTGCATTTTGCACACATTATACTCAATTGATCTTTGCTTCAATGAATCTTTGTGTAAAATTTCAAAAAAAAATTCAGTGCTTATTTTTTAATGGAAATATATAATCGAAAGCAAAAGGCGCACCGGCCCGCGGGCCGGTGGGCCGGCGGCCCAGTCCGGGCCTGATGAGTATTCTTAGAATTTTATTTTTACATGGAATTAACATTCAGATAAGCTGAGCCAAAACCCACAAACAAAGAGGAAACGACCGCTTCATACCTGCATAGGGGGTAAGGGGTTGGGAACAAAGGCAAAATACAAAATATGAAAAACAGTTAGGCAAGGCATTTGGCATTTGTATTTGTATCTACACTCAACACTATCACCCAGACAGCACACAAGATCGTAAAGACGTCTTTTTTATGTCTGTTAAATGTCTGGACGCCTAAAGACCTAAAGCAGACATCTTCTAGATGTCTTCTTTTAAACATCGTAAAGATATCTAATGTCGACATCGTTAAGACGTCTTATGAAAGTCTATATAAGATCAAATTTTTTAAGAAAAGGTATTTCTTTAAAGGTGTAATATTTTTTTTAATCCGATTTAAGAAAAACATAAAAATTAACATAGAATCTAAATAAAAATTCCACTTTTTTTCGATTCGAAAACTGGAATATCTCAGTGGAGATTTTGTGCAAACTCATCTTTAAGATAACCCAACTTACGAGATCACTTTTATTTTCAAAAATATCCCTAGAATCAAATTAACATTTGATAAAGTGCCATCTTTATAACAATAAATAATTTTTGAAAAATTTTGGAACACATAATAAATATGTTACTAGGGAATATGCATAGGTGCATATTTTTTACCTTGGGTGTTTAAAGATTAAGTTAAATAATCTAAAACTTAAATAATAACTAGATAAAATGTTGTTTTAGGCTTGCTTTGTACCTAGTAGGTAAATAATTAGTCCCATATTTTAATTTTAGATTTCCAAAGGATCCAGAACATAGAAAAAAATGGATTACTTTTGTAAATAGAGGAGCTTGGGTACCTACAACATATAGTGTGTTATGCTCTAAGCATTTCTCCGAAAAATACATTGACCGAACCTCCAGATCTCTTGTTAGATTAAGAGATAATGCTGTGCCCACTATTGATCTTATGCAGGTAATTAATAATGTAATTTATAATAGAAAATGTCTTTGAGTTTTCTACCAATTGTAATACTTTTTTGCTTATCTATTGTTCTTTAGAAATTATTAGTATGAATAGAAATAGTACACCTATCAATGGGGAACTTGCACATTTTTTTTTATTACATAATAATGTTCAGTTTTGTATAAAAATGAGATTTCCAAAATTTCCCGCTTCAAAAACTCATAATAACTTAGAAACACAAATTTAAAGTCTTCTTTATTTTAAAGTAGTTCAGACGGCCCGTGACGTCACATAGTTTTACATTAGTTTTTTATATGGTTATATCAGTGATGTGGGAGGGTTATATGTAAGTATATTCTTCTTCTTCTTTAGTTTATTGGCCTCCACCTACTTGGGTATTTGGCCACAGCATCGTCGCGAAATATGGGAAAATATTTATATTGTAATGACATTTTTTGATCACTATACTTAATAGGAAGTGTGTACCTACTAAGTTTTATCGTTAAATACTTATGAGAATAATAATCAGAATAAAATCACAGTACAAAATTAGTAGGTATAATGGGAGTATAATATACATAATATATGTACTTACTTATCTGCTTTAACTCCCCGAACTTCTCCGACGGAAAAATTTTCACTCTTTTGAAAATATGTAGCCACCATACAAATAATCAACTATAGGTAAGTTATCAGACTGCCCTTTACAAAAACCCTCTTCGGTCATTTTAAAAAATATATCTTAAAAACACTCAAATATATCAGAAATAGAAATTATCAAATATATTTATAAAACTTAGTGTCAGTGTCAAAACGAATGCCAAACCTATGAGGAAACTTACACATTTTTTATTACGTAATATTATTCAGTTTCCTTTAAAAATAATATTTCCAAACTTTCACGCGGTAAAACCTCATAATAACTTAGAAGATAATTTAAAATCTATATATTTTTTTCTGTTTTCTGGCCTTGGTTTAGAAGAACCCTTAGCCAATGTAAAATAGTTCAAACGATCAAAAACGCTTGTGACGTTACATAACTGTATTTTCTACTGACGTTTATAGTGTCTAATTTAAAATTGTATACAATTTTGTTTACTTTGTTGGTGCAGAATGTACATGCACAACTATATGACGTCACTATGCGTTTTGGACCACCTGTTTTAATTTGAATTTTTATTCGTCTTTAGGGGCCAAACGAAAGACAAACAAAACTTTTTTTATCTTTGATACATGTTTTAAATTATGTTCTGTTGTGATTTATAACATTTTTTTCGAATTTAAAAATTTATGCAAGTTCCCTATTACCTACATTGAATAAGTATCAATTACTTACCTACAATAAAAGGTTCAAAAAATAGTTATTTATGTACTAAGTCAGTAAAGTGACTCATTATCGAATATAAATAACATAAATAACAATAATGAATGACCGTAGTAGCAGTTAGGGGTAATTTTTTTTTTATTATGTTACAAAATATTGCCTAATATATGAAAAGTCAACAGTTTTGCAAAACGGGGGTGAGAACTGTAAACTTGTTTTTTTAAATTTATAGTTAATTTATATATTTTAATTTATTTATTTATATTTAATTTTAGCTCCAAGAGATATCTAAGCTGGGTGGACGCAATGCATATGATTTTATTAAAAGGGCTTTTCAAGTTATCCTATCAAATGACCAAGCTCTAAAATATAGTTGGAAGGGCATGAAAGGAAACAGAAAATTTAATGATACCCGTTTAGCAACGCTGTTGTTACGTGAGTCACTTAAATGTATTTGTTTTATTTCGAGTTTCTTATTTATATATTTATATTTGTATAAATATTTTTACATTTTAGGAGCCGCAGATGTTACAGGACTAGCAGATTCTCAAAAAACAAGTGAATGTGCAATTCAAACTTGGTTGAGAAGGGCAAGTGACAGGAAGGCAACAGTGTTAAATAAAACTTTTTAAAAAATAGGAAAAAAGTTAAAGTTTTCCCTTGGGTTTTCTGGGTATTATAACAAAGTTTTTAATTTATAACATTTTGTGTGTGTGTGGAAAGATAATGGCATGGAATCAAGTCCATTTGCCACAGAAAGTTGTAAAAGGAATTTTCTTATAGTATAACTACAGAGATGTGGGTTATGCCGTTTTAAATTTGTATTTTATTTTCTTTAATAAAATTTACTAAAAGTTCCAAGGTGTTTTTATTGGCAGCTAACAAAATGTGTGTGAGATTTAATGGAAGAAAATATTTCATTTCAATAAGTGTACAAATTAAATCATTGGATTTTTTAAAATGTTTTTTGCAACCGAAAAATATATGATTTAGATCTCCGTAAGAGTTCTGATCACAACTACAGGCCGAGGACTGTATAATGCCCAGCTTAGCAAGGTGCGATGGAAATCGCCCATGATTTGTTTTAAGTCGAAAAACACTTGCCGAAAAGAATTTTGAAGTAGGGTAGTTGAAAATATATAGAGGTGGGGATGGTAGGGTAGGATGTATTTTAAAGTAGGTATTTTGTGAGTTTTCTACAGTATTTTCCCACTGTCGTTCCCATTTTAATCTTATTTTATTTTTTATCAAATGAAAGACGTCTGGTAATGTATAAATATTACAAAGAACTCCGTTAAGTACTGCTTCCTTAGCCAAACTATCAGCTTTTTCATTACCTAGTATACCTGTATGACCTTTGACCCATACAAATGTTATATTTAAATCTGCTATCAAATTTTTTAAATTGCATAATATAGGACATTTCATTCTTTCAAATTTTATGCTTTTTATTGACTCCAATGCAGACTTAGAATCAGTTAGTATTACTCCATCTCGTAAATTATTTGATGTTAACCAAGTAATGCCCTTCCAAATTGCTATAAGTTCAGCAGTATATATGCTACATATTGATGGTAATTTAAACATAAATGATTGTTTTGTATTTTGGATAAAAACTCCACAACCAACTCCGTGTTTTGTTTTTGATCCATCTGTATATATAAATGGCTTATTGACTAATCCACCTAATATGGATTTTAGAAGGGTGTGATTTATATGATGGTATTCTGTATAATTGGGTATTATGACTCTGTGTGGTTTTATTAGTGATCTATAGGGTATGGTATACATAAACAATGTTTTATTTATACCAAAAGAAATGTGATCAGCATTGGTCTCAACGAAAGCTTCTGCCAGTGGAGGAGAATTCTTTATTTTCCAAAAGCGGTTTGTTAAATCTTCTTTTGCAATATCACTTAATTTGTTGATCATGTTTGACTCTAAGGATTTTAGTTTTAAAAGATATTTTTGTGATAATAGCTGCCGACGCAAATCCAAAGGCAATTCATTACATTCTGCCAGTATTGCTTTCACCGGTGATGATATCATTCCACCTATGCAAGTTCTAAGACATTTATATTGAACTCTGTTTATTTTGTTTAGATTGGTGTTACAAGCAGATCCGTATAAACAACATCCATAGTCAATGATAGACCGCACATAGGCTCTATAAAACAATAAAGCTATACCAGTAGCTGCGCCCCAACTTCGATTTGTTACACACCTAAGCAAATTATAGCCTTTCTCACATTTGTTTATTAAGTGACGTATGTGACTCGACCATAGTAACTTGGTGTCAACAATGATACCTAAATACTTAAACTCTTTAACTACCGACAAGGTCCCAGGCAACCAAACGACGTTTTTATAACGTAGATAACACGTCATAAACATGACCAATTGACGTGTTTTTATGACGTAGTACTGACGTTGAAAATCACGTGTATTTGTCTCATCGATTTGACGTCAAAAAGGTGACGATTTTTATACATCGGTAAAATCACGTCTTTAATACTTTCAAAAAGTGACTTCTTTCAGATGTTTCAAAATAGGTAGTATAAAAAATAGGTAACATGAAACCCGTTTTACGTCCCATGTGTCGAAGATATTATACTCCAATTTGTTTAAGATCGCTTGTGCATTAGAAGCAATCTAACGTTAATTCTGTATGATTGTACCAGCCCTACCTACCTACTTACTGTGGCAAAACTGAAACAACATATATAAACTAATAAATAATTTATTAACAAATTATCCAGCATACTTAGTGCCTTAATTTAACGCTGTCCATGAAATCAAAAAGAATCATGAACAACTCATTTTGGAATACCTGTATACAGTAGTACATGAGCGTCATTTTTCTTTGCCGTCTCCCATCTCATAGCTAAATCTTGTAGACTGTAGACTGCTGAAGCAATCTTAGAAGGATAAACATTAATTTAATTAAACTCGATAACACATAATTAGTTCATTAGTCAATTTCATTTCAACAGAAAATAAACATAACCTCAAACAGTTGTCAAGAAGCATATTGTATTAAACTCACTGAGCAAAAACGAATACAAAAAAATCTCTTAACACGTTTCTTCAACTAAATATCTAAATGAAAAGTCTTATTTTATTACACAAGACACAAACCACGTACACACAATAAATGAGAAATTTCTTATGAACATTATTATTTAACGAAATTGTTTGGAGTAATACAAACAAGCTCCTCCCAATTTTGTGACGTCAGACTTAAACTGTCTGAAATGAAAACGTTTTTTAAACTTATTTTAAACGTCATTAATCTTACGTATTTAAAATCACTTACAAAAGACGTCTATATGACGTAATTTTTAAACACGTGTATATATTCAACCAAAACTGACGTTTCCTCGACGGTATATGACGTCACTTGGTTGCCTGGGGTACGCCCACACAGAGTTAATCTCTCTGGTGCACGTAGTCTATGCCTGGTAAAAAACATAATAGAGCATTTTTCTGTTGAAAGGGTCATACCAGTTTCTTCTGTCCATGTACTTACCTTATGCATAATATTATCAAGAGCCTCAGTGCATGCTTCATAACTATTTTGGATGGTGTATATACAGATATCATCTGCATATTGTATGCAATTTACGGAATTATGAAATAGTGAATGAATATTGGCAGAATATATATTAAAGAGTATAGGACTAAGTACATGATAAACAACCCTTGGACCATGTAACACATTTCTATGGTCTCTAATATAGACATGTCTAGAAAAATATAGTTGCAATATATTTAGAGCAGTCGTTTCGCTAAGACCAATCTTAATCATTTTCTGTTTAAGTATATTTATATTTACAGAGTCGTAAGCCCCTTTTATATCTAGGAATAAACAAGCTAGATACTTGTTGCCAGAAAAGGCAATCTGGATGTCATTTACTAAATGAGTTACTGCATCCAAAGTACCATATCCCCTTCTAAAACCGTATTGAGTATTAGGTAAGATATTGTTATACTCGATGTACCACTCTCCAGTCTTGTTTTTATCATTCTTTCGAACGTTTTAGTTATACATGACATTAAAGATATAGGGCGATAAGAGGAAGGCATATTTCTATCTTTAGTAGGTTTTAAAATTAAACAAATGGTAATTTGTTTGAGATGCTCAACATAGTTTGAATTCACCCACCAATCATTGTATATATTTAGTATAAAATTTTTAGCAACTTGGGGAAGATTTTTAATAATGTCATATGTAACATAATCATTACCCGGAGCAGTACATCTAGAGGTCTTAATTGAAGCTTCAAGTTCTGTTATATCAAAAGGTGCATCCATGTAGTGGCTGCCAATTTTCTCGTTCGGACCTTCAAGCATATTTGGCACAAAACTAGGTGCTACAATATCAAAAATTTGGTTTATTAGTTCTTCAGATAGAGGATGTTTTTTAAAAGTTGAGTTTTTGTTCGATATTTTTTTTATAAAACTCCAAATTTTTGATATTGGGGTATTTTTATTTAATTTGTTAATAAAATTTTTCCAGCATAGTTGTTGCTTTTGTTTAAAAAGTAATTTAGCTTTGGCCTGAATATGCTTAAACTTGAGGTAATTTTCATAATTCGTGGTCATTTTATATTCATGGTATACGTCTTTTCTATCATTAACAATTAAAGTGCATTCATTATCCCACCAAATAGGATTTGGAGGTTTTTTACTGTTACCTGAACGAGATTTCATTGACTTAGAAGCTGCATCATTTATTACTTTCATAAAAAAATCAAAGGAGTTATTATTACTGTTATTGTTATAGATTTGTGTTTCGATTAGGTTTTGAAAAAGCGTCCAGTCAGCTGAAGACTCAATCCATTTTCTAGAAGGTGTTTTGTTAGTGGGGATATATTCCCGAGATATAGTAATATGGATAGGGAGATGATCTGAGCCAAGTGTATCATTCAGAGGATTCCATTCAGATAAACTTAAAAGGCTAGGTGAGACAAAGGTAAGATCTATGGCAGAAGGTCTTTCGTTAGGTCTGACTATCTTAGTAGGTCGTCCGTCGTTTAAAATAATTAGGTTAGTTTCTTCTATAGCTTCTACAAGTCGATTTCCTTGTGAGTTATCTATTGTAGAGCCCCAAAGACTGTGATGACAGTTAAAATCACCGCATATAATGACATCACCCTGTAGTTGTGAAAAAAGATTATTCCAGTCAGTCTTAGTTGCTTTTATGTTGGGAGCTTTATAAATGGAGGCTAAGGATATCTTAAGGTCATCGATATATGCTGCACATACTTCTATTTTGGAATTAAAGTTTTTACGAATTGAAATTTCATGATAGCATAGGGAATCTTTAATAAGTATGGCAGTGCCTCCGAATCCATCAGTTCGATCTACATGTAATATATTGTAAGTTGGTAAATGAAATATTTTCTTTTTAGATAACCAAGTTTCGTTAAGCATAATTAAATCAAATTTAACAGCGTGATCGTTTAGAAAATTAATAAGATTAGCTTTGTTTTTAGTAATGGAGTTACAGTTCCATTGCAATATATTTATCATCTACTTAATAATAATTTTCGTCACTATCACTATCATTGTATTGTATCGTATCTAAGATTGTTCTGAGTTCTGTTTGTGTTTCCTGGATAACTAGTGGATCTGGGTTTACCAAATTAAATTTTTTAAGCATATTTTCAAAAATAGAAGGAAGTTTCTGCAGTATCTGTGATTCTAATTTTTCTTTGTATGAATGGAAAGCTTCTCTATGTGGATTAGGAATGATAGGATTTGAAGCGGTATTTTTAAGTTTAAATGAAGGGGGTTTATTAACTGAAAGGGGCGAACTTACTTTGCGCTTTTTCGGCTGTTGGTAATGTGGACGTGGTACCCAATTTTTATTACTCGTGGAGGGGGAATTGTTCGTGTCAATATTACCATTCAGCTCAGGGAAATTGTTTAAATTATTTAAAATATCGAAATTATTATGTGTTACTATTTTAGCGTAAGACGGATTTCTTACAATAACTTCAGCTTCTTTAAATGATACATTTTTTTCAGACATGATCTTTTTAATTTTTAATTGTTCCTGGTATTTCGGGCAAATTTTTGATACGGACTGATGGTCATGCTTTTCACAGTATATGCAGTAAGTGTCAGAAGTGCAATCGGTATCATCATTTTCATCGTGGGTTTGACCACATTTTTTACATTTAGTTGTAGTGCTTTTACAGTATTTGGCTGTGTGGCCATATCGAAGGCACCTGAAACACTGAACTACAGGATATATGTAGGGCTCTACAGCAAATCTCACCAAATCAATTTTAACAAATTTTGGCAAACTATTTCCTAAAAACGTCAAGACGATCATTTGTCTAGGGACAAACTGTGTCTCATTATCAGAATCAACTATCCTACGTTTCATTCTTTTTACATCTACAACTTTATGTTCACTTTCGATATTCTCCATTATATACTTTTCTGACAAAAATGTGTCAATTTGTCTGATAATTGCCTTTTTATGGTTGAAAAAAATAGGTATATACGCGATCAAATTGTTATCTTTTATTAATTTATGTCCTATAATGGCATTAGCAATATTATAAGATTTAAAAATAATTTTTACTTTATTTCTCCCGACTAATTTTATGTCAATAACATGTGTGTTAAAAGTAGTATTTTTAAATAAGTAGTGCCCAACTTTAACAGCCGATAAATGACTTTTTTGATCAACCGGTTCAACGATAACATAGTACGGTCCGATGTCTGTCGAAATATATTTGTTGTCTAAATTATATATTTTATTATCAATTTCCATTTCGCCTTGTATATCTTTCTCATCTGGTGGGTCTTTTCCAGACGGGGGAGTACCCCCGTCGGAAGAGTTACTCATTATAATATTAAAAAACTTGTACTTACCTTAACTATGGGTTTATGAAATAACAAACCAAAATAAAATATCTACCTGCCTAAATTCGAGCAAAAAGTAATTAAGCGCGTGTAACAAAACCAACCTTACTGTTCGGAAGACACACTAATACTGTTATAACATTTTATAAGAGTTAATTGATTTTTGTTTAAAGTTATAAAATAATATATTTTTTTAATGTTACCCGTCACTTATAAACTCTATGATTGAGAATACAGTTCAACGTTTGTGAAATATACAACAAATTTTTATTTTATATTTTACTTATATTTTTTTATTTATATTTGTAGTAGATTAAGCAGGTACACATTGGTTTGTAGTTAAAATATACATAAAAATATAAGAAATTTTTGTATTATTTTTACTTTTGTGTCAAAGGGAATGAATAAGTATGGCTTAAAATGGCCTAAGCAAGATATATGTAAGACGTCCTTTGATAGATATCTTTAAGACGTTCTAAAATCTACATCTTTACGACATCTTAAAGATGATGTCTTTAAGACATCTTAAAGATGATGTCTTTAAGACATCTTACTTTGTAACATTCGATGTCTTTAAGACGTCTTAAAGACGCCATTCAGGAGACAACAGACATCTTTAAGACGTCTAGTTTGCCGGATTGCGACATCTTATAGACGACTTAAAGACGCCAGTGTGCTGTTTGGGCACTGTCTATGAGGGATGTGTATTTTGGTCTGTGCTGTGTTATGAGGAAGACCGAGTATTTCTACAAGGAATAGGAACATGCATAATTAACCTATTTATTTTGTTTGCGGTCAACTTACAAATAAAAAATTCATTTTGGTACTTCAATATTACTTAAATAGTAAGTATGTATATAGGTACATATAAACAACATATAAATTTTAGTTATTTACATACATATTTTACATAATATATATAGGTATATTCAGCATTTTTATTTTTATATGCAAATAAACTAAATATAATATATACCTAAATATATATACCTACTTACCTATATAATATTTATATAACTAACAAAAATTTATATATTTCATATTTACTTTTTAAGTAATATTGTAGAATGTACAAACTACATTCTCATATATAATATGTAAATTTAGTAGAAAGTAGAACCTAGGATGAGATTCGGTGATGCTGAAAACATACTTCTGAGCAATATATAGCACTTCCTTGGAATATTCTTCCCATATACTAAAAAGTGCATTCTTCCTATATACTAAAAAGATGTGCGGTAGTACATTCTAAGTATGTATATAAATAGAAGGTTTACAGCACCTCCTTAGAATGTTCTAAAACGGATATTCTTGGTATATACTGAAAAGAAGTGCGGTAGTACATTCTAAGTATATACATAGAACGTTTAAGTACTGTAATGTAGTATATACTCAGCATCTGCTCTGCACATTCCCAATGGTAATTACGCATATTCTCAGCATATACTTTTTCTGAAAAGTATGTTCTATGAATATACTAAGAACATGAAATTGTTATGTGGGAATAAATACCTTTATCGCTATTCGGTGTTTATATCCTTATCTTTATACACCAAGACACCGAGGTCCAGGTGTTAGTCTGTTGCAATCCGCATAGTTACTGGTGCGGAGAGAAGACCGTCCCCTGTCACTTTTATACAACTGGGAGTTGTAAAAGAGGGTCCAATTGCAGATACCAGCATCCAGTTCCAGTCCCGACAAGGTTCCAGGAGGAACCATCTTTTAAGGAGGGGGCAATGTGACGCTATTTATAACAGTCTGCTCACAGATTGGCCTATCCTGACTGAACAATCTAGTCGTTGCTGGAGAACGCGCGAAACAGCTATTCCTTTTCCACGGCGTTCGGGGCGAACGCTGCCGAAGTATATATAGAACCGAAATTCGGGCACAGGCCAGTCAGTCAATGAACGAGCCGCGACGCGTAATATAATTGTACTCGATTCGGATTTAATAAAATGTATATATTAGTTATCGAAGTTATTATGTTTAGTTAGTTAAATCATAAATTTGAGTTGTAAATAAATTAGATGTGTTAGTTGGTGTTATTTGTAATTATTAAAATAAATAAGTGATGTAAATAAAATAATATAAGTAAGTTTTCCTTTATTTAAATTAAACTTAGTGCCTAAAGATATAAATAAATAAAATAGTAGAGTCAATCGCGCAACAGTATAATACTTCTTACATATTAACTTATGAATGACAGTTAACGGCATCCTAGGTTTGCTGTGATTGGTCGTTATCTTCACGCATTCAAATTTTGTTTCAGGATTGGATTGTAAAATTAAAACCGTCAAAATTCGAGTGTGCTAACTGATCCTTTAGCTCAAATTTTTCTACCGTTTTAAAATTAAAATTGTGTTTACTTACTTTTTTCTAATTGCATCAATCCATTTTTGTCGTTAAATCACCTTATGCTTAGCGACAGGAAAGTTGTAGAATACACAGTTACTATTGTAACAAGTATTTCGACACTCTTTAATACAACTTTCGTGAGACATTTAAAAGTTATAATATGCAACTCTTAATGCAGAACGTCAAAAAGCAAATTTCCAGTAAAGGTTTACAAACTTGTCACTACTGGCGCTCGCGATTTTTTCATTATCCCCTCTACCTACGAGCTCACAGCGTATAGCTGCATTTTAATATATTTTTTTTAAATAAAATAACTTTTTTATTTTTAAATTATAATGACTAATAACAAATATTCAGAGTATTTTTTTAATTAAGTTAAATAAATTTTTAGTATTTTTGGACATTTAATTTTAAACAGAGTTTTTCTGTAGTCGTAATACCAAAGCCATTACAAAAAGTAAAGCTAACTACTGATTTGTATAATTTATTATAATAATTTTAATAAAAATGCAATATTTCCATAAGTTTCCGAGAATTTCCAATATTCCCGGAAAGTTTCCGGAAACATTCCGATGTTTGAATCTTCCCGGAAAGTTTACATCACTAGGACCACCGCGATATTTCGCGAAATGAACATCAGATCGAAAAACTGCAAAATACACATACCTATTTAATATTTAAAAAAAAAATATCGAATGGCACCAAACACGACCCCCCACGGACTTGGGGTGGGGGGGTTATTTTAAAATCTTAAATAGAAGTCCCCATTTTTATTGCAGATATGGATTCCTTACGTAAAAATAAGAAACTTTTATTTGAAACATTTTTCCAATTATGGATAGATGACGCCATAATCGGAAAAAAAATTGTTGGAAATGGAAAATTAAATAAAAAAATGGAAAGTGCCCATTTAAATGGAAAACTTTACTTAACTTTTTTTGGTTTTAGGACCTAATCTTCACAACCCAATAGGTCCCCATAACACTCGAGTAACTGCAAATTTAGCATACTTTCCTCCCCGACTAAAACTCTATCTTATCATTGCATATCTGATACCAATTTGTAAAAACATTCATTTATTCCATATTGCTATACGGAGTGGAAATATGGACTCTCAGAATTACAAGTATAAGGCGTATAGAAGCCTTTCAGATGTGGGTTTTTAGAGGGATGCTGAAGATCTCTTGGACAGGTCACGTGACCAACAATGAGATGAATGGGGACTGTGTGTGTACTTTGTACGCACGTAAAAAGTTATACTTCTATTATAAGATTCCAACGAAATTAATATATGTACTTTAAACAAAAATTATATAACAAACATAGGTACAGTTATGTTTGTTTACATGTTTTTTTATCAGTATAACCAAACTCAGTGTTAACCGAGTCTTTCCGTATCCGAGGTAGTCACGGTCCCAATTACCTCGGATAATCGCGAGTCTACTGTACTTACAATCATAAAATGAAAAAAAAATAAAAAATAAAAACTTACATTGGGATTCGAACCCACATACTTAAATTTGAAATCCACTTACACACACCCGTCACCCGATTTAGCCACTTGCATGCACTTGTCATGTGGGAAGATAGGCCAACTTAACGTTTTACTGTTGACAGTTCTGAATTTAATCAAATTAGTTTGATATTTGTGGAATTAAAATATTTTTTTTTCTGTGATTCTGGCCTTGGTTTAGAACTAGAACCTTTAGCCACGTAATTGTATAACTTATCACTAAGTCAGTAAATGTAATGTGTAGTGTGTGTTGAGTAAGTGTCTTGTTACTTTGCAAAGTCGACGTCATTGTCTTTGCAAAGAGACGCTAATTGTATCCGAACGTCTGCGGTCCCTCCGGTGAGTACCGATCCCACAAGGACAGAAACTATTTTCATTTATTAATTTATAAATGAATAACCATTTTCAATTTCATTGCAAAACGAAAACACAGCCGAACCATATTCTAGTCCAATCAGAGAGTGCCGCAAGCACCCCTACCGGTTTCGAAACTTATTAGTCTCTCATCAGGAGGCACATATGCTGTTCTCCCTGATCCAACCAAAACAAACCCCAGCATGCAGTCCCGGATTGCAACGAACGAAATGGCATAGATGCCCTAGCGGCAACTGCTTGCAAAAAGACTAAGTTTTCACTCTAATGGCATATAAAACAACATAATGCTATTCTACATCCCACCAGAATGAAAACAATGGGAACTATTAATTATAACTATATTAACTATTTTTCATTTATTAATTTATAATAAATGAAAAAATCTCTGACCCTGGTGAGATTCGAACTCACTACCATTCGGAACTTTCGATCCAAAGGTTAGGCGCTCTTACCACTGAGCCACAGAGGGGGTTAATTAAAATATTAAAATAGAACAAAACATAGGATAAGAAAACAATATATTAGATGAAGATTAGTAGAACTTTTGTTGGCAATCAATTTATGTCAATCAAAGCATTACCTACTATGTAAATAGGTACCTCCATACATTTTCCAAATAGGTAAGTACCTATGTAATTTTTTATTACAATACTGAAACATTACAACTACGTACCTGTTGCTTTTAAAAACTATTTAAAAAGTCACTACAATTATAAACTTGCTTTTTTCTCTGTCCTCACAACAATAAAAACTAATATACACAACATTTGTTTACACATAACCGACATATTGAACAATAATTGTTGACAGGTCATTGTAATTACCCAATCAGAGCCCGTGTAACGTTTGAGCTGCGTTCAGGACCAAGACTTTTGATGAATTCGCGCACATATAAATTTACTCCCAACGCGGATAAAGAAGTATAACTTCAAAAACAGAAAAACGAGTTACCTAGGACATATTTACAGAGGAGAAAGATACAACTTTTTAGGACTCATAATGGAAGGGAAAGTGGAAGGAAGAAGAAAATGCTTCTGGCTGAAGAATGAAAGAGACTGGACAGGCATGTACGCACATTCGATACTAAAAACAGCTCAAGATAGAGAGCAATTTGCTGTAGTTATAGCCAGCGTTCAGTAATGTAGAAGGCACCTTAAAAAGAAGTATGTTGTTTCAAATATTATATTGTACCAAATTATTTAAAAGAAATGTTTTCATGTGTGCAATCTCAAATGTCTTCTCAAGTTAATTTTGTGAGAAAACTGATTAAAACAAACTTCACACTTGTATGCTTTTTCTCCAGTGTGCGTTCTTAAATGAGTTTTCAAATGATATGCTTGACTAAATTGCTTAAAACAAATTTCACATTTGTGAGGTTTTTCTCCAGTGTGCACTCTCAGATGTGTTTTCAAAGCACCTGCTTGACTAAATTGCTTAAAACAAATTTCGCACTTGTATGGTTTTTCTCCAGTGTGCACTTGTAAATGTCTTTTTAATTTACCTATTTCACTAAACTGCTTAAAACAAATTTCACACTTGTGAGGTTTTTCTCCCGTGTGCACTCTCAAATGTGATTTTAAGCTAGATGCATGGGTAAACTGCTTAAAACAAATTTCACACTTGTGAGGTTTTTCTCCCGTGTGCACTCTCAAATGTGATTTTAAGCTAGATGAATGGGTAAACTGTTTAAAACAAATTTCACACTTGTAAGGTTTTTCTCCAGTGTGTAATCTCAAATGCCGTTTGAAATGGATTGCTTGACTAAATTGCTTAAAACAAATTTCACATTTGTGAGGTTTTTCTCCAGTGTGCACTCTCAGATGTGTTTTCAAAGCACCTGCTTGACTAAATTGCTTAAAACAAATTTCACACTTGTAAGGTGTTTCTCCAGTATGCACTTTTAAATGTTTTTTTAATTTACCTGCTACATTAAATTGCTTAAAACAAATTTCACACTTATAAGGTTTTTCACACTTGTGAAGTTCTTCTCCAGTATGTACTCTCAAATGTGATTTCAAGTGAATTTTCTGAGAAAAATGCTTAGAACAAATTTCACACTTGTATGGTTTTTCTCCATTGTGCACTCTCAAATGTTTTTTTAAATTCTGTGCTTCACTAAATTGCTTAAAACAAATTTCACACTTGTAAGGTGTTTCTCCAGTGTGCACTTTTAAGTGTCTTTTTAATTTACTTGCTTCACTAAATTGCTTAAAACAAATTTCACACTTGTAAGGTGTTTCTCCAGTGTGCACTCTTAAGTGCCTTTTTAATTTACTTGCTTCACTAAACTGCTTACAACAAATTTCACACTTGTATGGTTGTTCCCCAGTGTGCACTAGCAAATGTATTTTCAAGGAACTTTTAAAACTAAACTGCTTAAAACAAATTTCACATTTGTGAGGTTCTTCTCCAGTGTGTATACTTAAGTGCCTTTTCAAGTTTCCTGCTTCACTAAATTGCTTAAAACAAATTTTACACTTGTATGATTTTACCCCAGTATGTACTCTCATATGTCTCTTCAAAAAACATTTGTGAGAATACTGCTTAGAACAAATTTCACATTTATAAGGTCTTTTTTCAGTCGCAACTTTCATATTTCTATTCGAACTTTTTCCTTCAGTGTGTCGATTCATGTCATTTCCTTTATAAGATGAATCTTCAACGAGTTTTTCCGTAATTTCCGTTTTGTTTTCATCTTGGGGATAACCTAAAATACAAACTAAGTATAATGTAATTATTTGAGTAAAAAGCAAAATGAATGAAATAATCAGCAGAAGTAGTAAATGATACAAATATGTTTTAGAAGCATGTGTTTTTGTCTTTTATACCTGAAATAAGGTGCTGGAGTCCTTATTGCAGTTCATAAAAGTGGGTTCAGACATGCTCCGAATGCCGTACATAACCTCGTCGCCAACATTGATCAACAGAGGTTCGCGACGTTGTTGCACAGGGTCTGGATAAGCAACGAACCGAACCTCGTTTCGTACTCCGAAAGGTTCGCAAATCAGTCCAGATGTGAATTCACAGCGACCCTCGCCTCGTCTTGAACCTTTCGACGACCATTTCCTTTGATGCGGACGGATTTACCGACAACTAGTGGAACGCGTTTTTCCGAAAGAGTTATGCTACTACAACTAAAAACGACAGACAGAAAAATAAACCTAATTCAAGTCTATGCTCCAACGGCCGAAAAAGGTGACGAAGAGGTGGAATCGTTCTATGAACAAATTCAAGAGGCATTGAGAACTACCAAAGCACGTGACGTCACAGTAATAATGGGTGATCTAAACGCCAAAATTGGAAAGGGTAGCACAAGTAACGTAGTGGGAAATTTTGGATTAGGTGATATAAATCAAAGAGGAGATAGGTTGATACAATTCTGCCAAGATAATAATATGATTGTTACAAACACGTTCTTTGAATTACCTAATAGACGTTTGTACACGTGGAAATCGCCAAGAGATAATGAACATCAGATAATGAGAAATCAAATAGATTATATAATGATCAAAGAAAGATATCGGAATAGTATTACAACAGTCAAAACACAACCTGGAGCAGATATATCATCTAATCATAATCTCTTAGTAGCTCACATGAAAATTAAAATGAAAAGAATAGAGAAAACAGCAAAAGAAGAAAGAACTGATATAAGTGCACTAAGAAATCCAGAAATCAGAGAAAATATCAAAGAAAGAATTAACGAACGTCTAAACACCGT